>NC_081197.1:16633656-19033656 GCF_902713425.1 Acipenser ruthenus | reverse complement strand
TTAATTTGAAACAGAAAACACTGGTACATTTATTTGAGGGATGTGACATTATTGCATTGCTGCCAACAGGCTAAAGCATTATCAGACCCAGCAGCGCCACAACCTGACCTGTAACTGCTAATCTGAGTAAAACAGCATATTAGCAGGGTATTTTTCATTTTTGACTTCTAGACCATGGTCCCTATGCATAAACATTCTGTGTTTGTATCAACCCTTTAAGAGTTAGCATAGCTTTACACTGTCTAAACATTATGTGATATTTATAAAGCTATTTGTTGTCTTACTGTATGTTTGGGATGCATGTTTGGGATACAGTCTTACAGTTTTTGTTGTATATTCTATATATTCTATGTTTTTGCATCAGGGAAAAAAAAAATACTTTTATTAGGTTCTTTTATAAAGTGAAGGGAATATCATGGCCAGGATTACAGTACTGTTATGTTGTTAAATGTTTTAAGCAAAAACAATTATGTGAAGTTCTTTCTTTAAGAAGTTGGTAATAAAAATATAATAAAAGCAACACAGATATTGTTTTCCAAAATGCTACATCATTTTGGTATATTGCTGTATAGCATTATCTATGAAATATTGTCCCAATGTATCACAAATGCAGTACTGGTTTATAAATACAAATAATGCTTATACAATTTGTAAGGTGCCTGTAAACTCACTTCTTTCATATGAAAGAACTAAGAATAATGTTAATGTTATATGTGATGACCACCAACACCATACTTTTGGGATATGCCTGCTTGTCAGGTATTCACTGAGCATTTTATATCAAAACTGCCAATAGGCCCCTCCATGGACTGATGGGGGTAGCATTTATGTGCAAGGATGCCCAGTGGCCTGCCCAGGGTCCGCAGACTCCTCTGCCTGCCCAGACCGCTCCCCAGCCAGAGTTGAATGTGTCTGTCGTCACCACTTGATGGTTGTGTATCACTCCCATTCTTATGCCTTCTCTTAGGTGAGAGGGTTTCCTCCACCAGTGTAGGGCTTCCAAGCATAGACGAGACACGGACAGCCGACAGTGTCTCTCGTGCTTGGGGTGTAGCTGAAAGGCATTGAGCCACGCTTGGAGTGGGCACATTTGGAGTAACCACAGTACGTTGCTCTGCAACGTCAGGAGTGACCACCGGTAAGAAAGGGGCATGCTGCGAGGCAAGTACTTGAGTGTTTGGGCCATCTGGCCCTTTAATTCGGAAATGTCTTTGGCATGGTCTGCCTTTCTCGCCCGCTTCCTGCCCCTTGATGGCAATCTTGAGTGGTTGCGAGCCAGACGGGCTGGAGCCTGCGCGCAGGGTATGCTCTGCGAGGGGCTCACAGACAGATGGAGGAGAGGGGAACCTGAGACACCCAACTCTGCAGGAGACCCAGGTTCATTGGAGGAGGTGTCACCTACAAACTCCGCCAGCCTACTTTGTAGGGTCTTCACCCTATAATTTGCGCATATTGCGCAGAACGCCTTGTCTGTCATGGCAGCAGAGGCATGTTGCATGCCCAAGCATCTGACACAGAGGAGATGCTTGTCCTGTGGGGGAAGCTTCCCTCTGCAGGACGTGCAAGGGTGAAAGCTGGTCATTTCAACGTGCCAGTGGCGAAGCACCGAGTCATGGAACGTTTAGAGAGTAGATGGAGCCAAAGCACCAAGATGTCGAGGCTATAGGGCACAGGGGCACCGAAACCCTTGAGGGGATCAAGTGCATTGATATACAAAGAACGGCTTAGCACCAAGGGCGTCGATGCACAGAGGCGTTGAGTCCTCGAGGCACCAGGGGTGTCAAAGCACCGCGGTACCGAGGCTATGGAGCACCGCGTCACCAAGGGCGACGATGCACAGGGCTCAAAACCTCAAAGGCATCGTAGTGCTGAGGCTTAAAAGCCTTGAAGGCGTCGAAGCGCCAAGGCATATAGTCCTCAAGGCACCGAGGATGCCAAAGAACCAAGGCTATGGAGCTCCGGAGTACTTGAACACTGAGGGCACCAAGGCATCGAGGCTCTAGTGCACTGAGGGCGCCGAAGCACCGAGGCACAGAGGACCCGAGGGTACTACGTTCGTCTAGGCTGAGACACTGAGGCGTCAACGCACCGAGCACCAACTACCGAGGGCTTAAGCACCAAGGTACTGAGCTGTGTGTCTTTGTCTAGGCTACTTGCAGTCACACAACCAGGAACAGCGAGTAGCTTGCAACGGTGTGGAGCGTAGCCTACAGACAGTTGCAGTGCAGTCACACAATCAGTGCAGCGTGAAGCTTACAGTGGAGTGGAGCAGTCTCAGATGTCATCTGCATCGAGTATAGCACACGGCCGGTGCAGCAGGTAGCTTGCAGTGAGGTGGCACAGCCTACAGACGGGAGAAAAAAAACAGAAGAGAGAGAGAGAGACTGTTTTTTTAATAACTATTATATATTTTTGGACCTACACACCGCTTTTTGGGTGAGTGGTTTGAATCTGCTCAACAGTAGGACCAAGTAATACCAGGCCTAATGGAGGAAGCACATGGTTCTGTTTTTTTGTTTGTTTTTTTAACTGCAAGGCAGTAGTACACACAGACAGCTGTAATGGAAAAACAATAGTAATTAACAACCTGTAGGGGCACTAGGCCGCACACAGCGAGTGGGCGTGCCGAGGTAGTCCAAAGTCCTCGATTCAACAGCACCGCACAGAGAGCTCTTAAAGAGTCAATCACACAACTGTACTTTACCTACCTGGTCGTGAGCAGGCAAAAGAGCATGCTGTCTCCGCGCAGTGACTATTTATTACCTAAGGAGGCGGGACTGAGGACGTCACACCACGGAGGGGCCTATCGGCAGCTTTGATATAAAATGCTCAGTGAATACCTGACAAGCAGGCATATCCCAAAAGTATGGTGTTGGTGGTCATCTTCGTATTGAAGGGGAACACTTATTCCATATCCGGTTCCATAGCTTCACTGATGTTTTTATTCTTTGTTAAGAAACACACAGAATGTTGCTAAATGAGTGTCTAAAACGTGCTAAATGGCTACAGTAAAGTGAGTGACAAATGATGTATACATGTAGGTTGCACCAGTCATAATTCAAATATCACAGAATCCAATAAACTGATGAAGTATTATACATCACCTGTACAGGGAAGTTTACAACTGAAACTCGCAAGACAAAGCAATACTTGCCACATCAATTTCTTACCTCTCCATGGTTAATGTGATGGGCTCAAACCAGGGAAAGAGAGCAAAAGTGAGCTAGTAACATTAATAGGGTAATTCTCCATACTGGAACAACACAACTCACAATGAATGAAAACATCATAAATAAGGGTAAACAAAATGCATTAAAAATGATTTTCTCTAGACACACTGCCTAGTTGCTGAAAGATCTTCTATTATGTTTCACATAAGATGTCATAAAAACAACAGTTCACCAAGTCCAGCACTAAGATAAACTTTAGATTTCAGATTTAAAAATACTGAACTATTCATCAGTGTCAGGTCTGTGGTCAGAACACAGCAACACACCTTTTTTACACTGTTTATTCTGTGCTGATTAAACAGAGCCCTTTCATTAACTCCACTTCCTTATAGAATGTTTCTTTTTCAAACATTTTGTAGGCCAAAACCAACAGTCATCGACATTCTCCTTACCTCTATCCAACAGCCCCTCCCCCTTTTTTATACAGAGCTACTTTCACATAACCTGTAAACCTGCAAATTGTAAGTGTAAGGCTGACCCCCGTTTTTCCAAACACATTGGGCTTATATTCCTCTTAACCCAGAATGGAACAAATTACTTAGGCAAACAAATGATTTAACTGCTGGGTTATGCCCATAAATTTTGCTGGATAAACTCAATTTTTGTTTGAAACTTACTGAAGCTTTTAAAAGTGCTATAACCCTTAGAGAATATACACTTTTATGGTTATTTCTTAAATTTCTCGCACCTCATTTAAATAGAAGTGGATGTATAAACCAGGACTCATGTCCATTGTTTCTTTACTGTCATGTGCCATTTAACATTCAATATTGCGTTTTTATGCAGCCACCTACCATTTTCTCATGCTCAAGTTACTAGCACATGAACGCTGGAATAAAGGTTGACTGTTTCTTGACATCTATGACTGATAATACAAAAGGTTTAAATACAGTCATCACCAGGCCCAGACGGAATCTGCTGGGAATTTTTTGAAATTCTGCGGATCACTTTACCTAAATTCTGCGGAAAATCTGCGGAAATTAATATATTTGATTTTATGTAAAAGGTTATTTTGTTTTATGAATAAAAATAATATGAAACATACTGCAATGTACATATTTGCTGTTTATTAACACAAATGTGCATTTATCCATAATGTTGAAATCTTAAATTATAAGAGACTGCATTTTTTTTATTACCAGCACATGTCACATTTTAGGGTAATAATAATAATAATAATAATAATAATAATAATAATAATAATAATAATAATAATAATTTCCCCACACTCTGATACTACAATATTTATTAAGACAGCATTTCATAATGTTTATTTAAAATTTGGCTGAAACTATCAGCTAAACCCATTAAAAAATCTATAAAGTTGCGTAACAAAAATAAGCTTTCAGTGTTTAACTAAATGTAAACAATGTATTTAATATTGAATTTATTATAATAGAAAACTCAACTTAACCCCCAACCAAATATCATTCAATGTTTGCATACAGTAACTATACTAATGTGATTCATACAGTGTATGTCTGAAATAATAAATGTATACCATTTGAAACGTAGTTACTTGGAGGAATCTTTAAACAAATGAAACTTGACATTAGCTGATCCATAATTTCGTGTTATTGTTATTATTTGTTTATTTAGCAGACGCCTTTATCCAAGGCGACGTACAGAGACTAAGGTGTGTGAACTATGCAACAGCTGCAGATTGACTTACAATTACATCTCACCCCAAACGGAGCACAAGGAGGTTAAGTGACTTGCTCAGGGTCACACAATGAGTCAGTGGCTGAGGTGGGATTTGAACCGGGGACCTTCTGGTTATAAGCCCTTTTCTTTAACCACTGGACCACACAGTGGTGTTCGCTTAATACTAATGTTAATGCTGCTATTGGCTAGTTCACAAAACTTGAAGACAATATTTGTTATCCATGTCTACAGTGCAAAACAGAAACAAATATAGTTGTAGTAATAATGATAATAATAATAATAATAATAATAATAATATATGCTTGATTTGTTTTGCTTTTCTGTTGATGTGCCTCTGAGATTTCACGTGTTCAAACACTGTTTGCTTCTGAAGGTAATCGATTGAGTGCTGACAGAATGTACTAAAAAGCAAATCCCGTCTTCATGGAAATCGCCCGGAAATTGTTGAGCATGATCCCGTGCACTCATTTTGGTTGAAACGTATTTTTTTCCTGCCATCATTAGTGTTTTGCTTCCTGTTTTTGTCTGATTTTAGTATTTGTCTCATTTTTAATAACTACAGTACTCAATACTGGTAGCTATCAATACTGTATTTCAAATCAAATTATTGTGCGCTGATTGTGTGACCGGAAATGCAACTGTCATAGCAACGAACTCTACCAATGCCATGGACAGTGTAATATACATCAACATGAGTTAGTAGTTAGTTTACATTAATCTTTACTGTTTTTAGGTCTGTGTAGTGTGTGATTATGCTAGTATTTGTGTTACTGCTGTAGTGTGACACTGTACATAATGCTTTATTTTGCACATCATTTGAATACATTGAATTCTTCGGGAATTCGACTTTTTTCCATTTTCTGCAGTCTTTAGTGAATTCTGCGCATTTTCGTCAAAAATCCACGGGCGCGTATTCCGTCTGGCCCTGGTCATCACCTGAGTGCAGCTCTGGTTCAAAAACAGTGGTCATACAGGAATGCTAGTTGTTGTTGTTGTTTTTTTTTTTTTAGCTCAAGAGTGAAATCGAAAGACATAAAACAATATATGCCGGTATAATACTGTCATAACTCTTTCACACAGCCAAAGGGACCATGTAAGTACAAATTTTGAACCTGTCAGTCAACAGATCGTTTTCATGGCAATGGTTGTATCCACGCTCACACATCATGTCAGCAATTCGGCCATAGATTACAGCATCACGCACTGTCCCTTCTTGTCAATTCACCTTCTTGTCAGCCCGTAAAGTTACAATTCCTTAACTTCTTCTGGACTCCAATTACTACCTTGTTCTTGATCAACCATTGTATTTGAAAAAAATGAAAGCGTGTAACAGCGACGACAAAAAGACCCAACACGTCCGGTATACATACAGTCATGTGGGATGTAGACTTTCAATCGATACCCACTATAGCACTTCAGTGCCGGCATAGCATTTCACACAGGCAGTTAAGACCGTTCAGTGCTCTCGAGGTGGGCCAGGGACGGCATAAAATATGACGGCTCTGTGACAGTATAGGCAATTCACACAGACCAAAATGCATGTTCTGAGCTATCATGACTCGTCTGTGTGAGTAGGGTAACAGCAGACTGGTCATATGCAGGTAGGCAACACAGGAGTAGTTCTTCGAAGGGCAGGTTTAATGGGTATAATTTAGTACTTTGGGGTTTAATGGGTTCAATTTAAAAATTAAACACATGATGGGAACAAAGACCTGGACTGCGTGTTAATTCAAGCTTTAAACCAAATATTCTAACCCTAACATACATGTATTTTATAATGTTGTTGATTTTGACCTCACATGGAAGGCAATATCTTAAAATGTATCTTGCAGGTCAAACACGCCAATACATTTCTGTATAGATTTCATCAATAGAAATAAAATTGTTTTTATGCAGTTAAAAAAAATATTAATAAACAACAAATAAATGATGGATACATTAAGATGCCCAGTGCGTCATTTATTACATTTTAATTTCCTAGTGTACTAGTGGCTAAGCCTGTAGGCACCAGAACAAAAATAGTTTAAAGTTTAAATAGTATAATGGGAAGGGTTGGATTTAGTTTGACCTACCAAATGAATAAATATGAATGTATGTTATATACAAAAAAAAAATTAATTAAAAGCAAAAACATACATAATAAATTAACTTAAAAGGGGAAACATGATGTTTGTACAATTAACAAGGTAACACGCAGAGCCATATTTATTTGGAATCAAATGCCTGTGGGGCATTTAAGCAATCATGTGATTTATTCATGGCACATTGCTTCACTGGCAAGATATACATGATAAAATCCTCTGCAATTATGTACAACTGGCTTAGCCTTCAAGAATGAGTTGTAAAAACCCATTGCATTACACAATGTCAATGTCTGTTGTTTTCTTTACCAAAATGTTACAGTATTAAAAGTATGTAATGTAGAGAAATTCCAAGATTATTAACAAATTGTTTACCAAAGAAGAAGAAGAAGAAGAAGAAGATTGTACTCTCCATGTGCCTTGGGTCATTGATGAAAGGTTTAAAAGCACTATACACATGTACAGTGTTGCATTTTATCCAGAAAGTGGTGCAGTTGTTTAATGCATTGGCCTTTTATGTCTGTCTTTGAATCTGACTAACAACAAGGGAAATTAGTTTGAAGGTCTCAGTTTAGAGCTCAGTAGATCTTGGTCCAAATCACACAATTCACTACACAATTCAGCAAACTTGCAACTGGTCAAGGATGATTTGGGGAAGCTTACATTCTCACTTGTTGTGATGTCTCTGTGAATAGATGATGTTAGTCACCAGTGCTCCAGCACCTTTCATGATCACGACAGTGATTCCAGTCGTTAACCACAGTAAGGTCTTCTGCCTATGACTCACATATTTTTCAGTGTACTAATGACCCAGTGTCAGAAGAAGTTTCAGATTAGCATAGTGCCATTCCATGCTTTTCGTAAAGTACATGTTTTCAAGTTTGCAAGAGCAGCTTTAAAGAAGGACTCATAAATGTGTAGGTTTCTTTTGTTATTATTTCCACATAATTGGTTATGTCATATGCACAGCTGGAAGCCCTCAAGATACCATAAAGTACATCTGGAAAGCAGTCGAGAGCCCACCCTCACAAAGTGCTTTGGTTCCTTATCAAAGAGATTAACAACCATAAAGGAGCCATAAAATGAAATTGTCGTGCCTCAGCTGAGAAACTAATCAAAACATGCCAAAACTGTAACTTTTAAAAAAGTACTGGTTTAATAACAAAACCATAAATCTTGCTCCGTGAAATTTTTTTGAAATGTCAACCCATAAATTGTATTACTGTATGAATATTTTTAGCCCTTGCAAGTATTGGTACAATTTAAATCAAATATTGAATAATTGCACTTTTCATAAATTAAATGCAACCCTATAAATGTCAAACATGACAGTATTAATGACGGCATTTGTAAATATTTGACTACAGATTATAGTTTTATGTTTTATAATACTGTATTAATACATTTTACATAATCTATTGAGAATCTAAAAGTGTTAAAATATTAATGAAACCACGGTGTCTGTTTTAAATATCAAAACAGTGGTGAAAATAAATACATCTGCCCTCTATAGTATTCCTAATGGTATTTTCAACCCATGAGTAATTCATTGACCCCCTGTGACAGAAAGACACTGATTCTTGGTGGTAAATCTACCTCCTGACCTGTGAGGGCGCTAAGTAACGGGAACAGAGTACTCTGAACTACTTGGCATTACGTTTTGTTCCGAGGGTTAAAAGGAAGTCGGTCATGTAGAAAAGAGACGGAGCTTCGGTACACTAACTCATTGACCCGGAAGGGAAATGATGTGGCAGCCGTGGAGTGGAGGAGCGGCTGCAATCGTTTACCAAGGGGTCATGAGTGACGGTATAAATAGGGGTTGAAGCGAGGTTATCTGTTCCTTCGTTTTTTAGTTATTGTAAATTGACCCGGAAGGACCTGTGCTGAGTGTTTTGTTTTGTACTGTCTATTTGTTACTTGTCTCACTAGACAGCTAACATGTTCTGGAGCTGTCTCCAGAGGCCAGCACAAACCCGGAACAGCACTTCACCTGTTTCACAGTAACTTGTATTGTACCACAATCACTAATTCACGCACTAAAGGCACTTGTGTATGTGTTTTGTGTTTGATGTGGGGATACACTAACGGGACTATTATTTCGGGACCATCTTGGGGAATTATAAATGTAAGTAATACACACCGCTGTATTACTTACCGGCATTATTATTTACTGTTTGTTTCACCGTCAGGCACTGGACAAAAACAAATAAAACAAACCTTTGCATCTGGATTATAATTGTCTGTCTGTTCTTTAATCACCTGCACCTACACACTATTAACCACTTTGCCACACCCCCTCATTAGCATCACTAAATATAGTTACACTCCACAAGGCCTTTAAAGTAAACCCTTATGTGTTTCTGGGGTTTGTGAAACAAACAGTATGAAAAACCTAGCTAAGCCCACTGGCTAATGACGTGTTGTACCCACTGTTCTTTTTTGTGAAGTTCATAAAATCTGTGGAAAACTAAGGAAACATCTTAGGGGACAATTCAGTTAACTTTTAGTAGGGAAACAACATTTGGGAAAATATAATTCTATACAATATACTAAGTGGATGTGGGGACATTATTATTTGATGTCTTAACACAAAACTCTAAGTGTATATTTTTCTAGCATGCTTTTTCACAGCTAACAGTTAATTGAATTTGACCCTTATTTTGAATGTTTCTTTAGATTAATATCTTTAGTTTTGCAGACTATGCTATGATCGAGTCTTAAGTCCAATTCACAAAGCGATTTTCTGGTGTCTTAACTTAGACCATGTTTCTGTCCTCGTGCAACGCATCTGTACGATCTCCCGCTCATAAGAAAGCTGCTCACTGCCTGAGGGAAAATTGTCAGTTTGGCTCCTTTACTGGGAGGCTATATAATCGTATCAGAAAATGTACTGTAAATATATACAATAATGTCAAACTAATATATTGTAAAATAGGATTTAATAATTTCTATTAATAACGCATTGTTATAATCATATTTTAAGATGATAAATAAAGTGATATTCTGCATAGAAGCACATTTATGTGCAGTTTAACTATGTGTCCTTTCATTTACAATACTGTTTATTTTTATTGAATACAATGTTTTTGTGCTATGCTAGCTTGCTGCATTAAACAACTTGGTACCTTTTCTTTTTAATTGTACAGTCTTGTACTGCATTTTAGTTTTTATAGATAACAATTTGTACTGTTTTGTTTCAAAGAAAATGCTCTAAAATTGACAATTTCATTTATTTAAATAAGTTCGAGTAACTGTAAAGATAGTAATGTACCTTTTTGCCTGCAACAAAGGTGGAATTGCATTGCTTCTGTTGGTTGAGGGAGAAAGATCTGTATTTTAAAGCTGTATTAGCGTTTCAATTGACTGTCTCCCAAACGGTATCCAAACTTTTCTCTGTCTACAAAAAAAGTTCTACATCTGGGTGATCTTCAAATAAATTGCACAGTATTATCTGTCGAGCCATCTTAGTTAAAAATAGCTGTGGTCAAAAGCAAATTAGGACCAGCCTCTTCCAGGGTAGTCTTAAGTTAAGACCACAATTCCATTTAGACTCGTTCATGAATAAGACTTAAGTCCAAATTGATGACTTACGAGCAGTCTTAGACTTAAGTCAGCTTTATGAACACATCTTTGTGAATATGGTATATTAACAATTAAGATGCATAATATAGATCTTTTTGAACTACATACTGTATCAATTTGGTGTATATCGTATATTAAACAAAGGATCAGAGATTCCCTTTAACCTGATTGGTCAATAGGAGGTCCTTAATCTCTGGGAAAGGAACTTGAATGTTATCGTTCAAACTATGTTTAAGTGCTGTTCTAAATCAATCCGCTGAAAAATACCAAAATACAGTATTCATCTTTTTCTGCTTGATGAAAGAAAATCTTCATTCTGTACACACCCACTGAACATTGTCTGACAATGCAGACTAAGTATGCTTCCTCACATACATTCAATCTATTTATTTAAAGTGAGTACAGCAAATAAAAATCGTAATCATTATTATTATTATTATTATTATTATTATTATTATTATTATTATTATTATTATTATTTATTTATTTATTTATTTATTTATTTATTTATTAGCAGACACCCTTACCCAGGGCGATTTATAGTTGTATACAAAAAATACATATCAAGAATTACAGTACAATTAAGAGCAAGATACAAAATACAATGACTTCAGTCCTAATAAGAGCAAATACAAAACACAGTATGATTTGATATCGGGGCAGTTCAAGAGCAGATAACAGTGTTGATAGTTACATCAGGGTTAGATATGAGTGGAGTGAAATACAAAATACTACAGATTGGGTTAAGTGCAGGATTAAATACAGTAAAATAGGGAACAGATAAGTGCAAGTTAAAGTGCATTAGAGGCAGAATGCTATATTATCCAGAAGGGAAGAGTTGAGTTTTACAGTTGTTGTCTGAAGAGGTGTGTCTTGAGGAGGCGTCTGAAGGTGGTCAGGGACTGGGCAGTCCTGACATCTGTTGGAAGGTCGTTCCCCAACTGCGGGGCAAGGGTGGAGAAGGAGCGGGCTCTGAAGGCAGGGGAGCGTAGAGGAGGTACAGTCAGTCTTCTAGTGCAGGCAGAGCAGAGTGTTATGCATTACCATTGAAATCAGTAACTTTCACCAGTTACGTACAGGTGTGTGAATGATTACATTGGGAAATATAAATCAGACATTAATTTAAGGCTGAGAAAATGATATTTATCTGTTTTTATATACAATAAAATACAATTCTGTCAAAACCTATGAATTTACTAATCTATTATTGGGTAAATGTCTTCGAAAAAAGAGATCATTTGAATATTTAATCTTGCATCACTGAGTTCTACATACGTATTTTCTTGAACTGCAGGCAATATAAAAAATGCTCATTATCATGTCACTTGTGATACATTGGAAAGAAAAACAGGCATAAGAAATAGGAACTATTCCTCTAGGCATTTATGGTAAGAAGAAAAAAAAATGAAATTAGCTGGTATGAAATTAGCTGGTACACTTGGGAGTAGTTCACTCAATAGGCCTCAGACAGTGCAGAGAGAAATCAATTTAGAAACTACCTTTGGGCATGCTGAAACTACCTTTAGGCATGCTGAAACTAAGCATTGTCCCTGCACTGTGCTTAACCTAAAATAAATTGAAAGCAAACTGACTAGTTACTGGACCTATATGCTATACAATATAGGTTAGTGCCAAAAGCAGTACCAACAAAAAGGGTATTTCATTCATCCGACCTTTGCATTAAACATTGTTTCGATTGATTTTCCATGTGAATATGACCTTGGACAGTGCTCAATTCGTTCATATAGTATTGATTTTAATTTTGGCAAGTTAAAGTGTAGTCAGCTTGCACAATTTATTGTAAGTAGAGAATCTTATTAACTTTTTCAGTGCCACTGTAAATAGAAAATGTGCATTCTGGTGTTCCATGATAACAAATGCAAGTTTTCATTGTTGTATTAAAATACTTGTTTTATCATTTAAACAACATATTTATGTAAAATCCAGGGACTCCAAAAATATCCAGTTACCTTAAGTTTTAATATGTATAATTGTATACTGAATAGTGTAAGCTCAATTGTGAAAAACAGAATACTATCTTTTAAGCTGTAATCTTAAAACAACTGAATATTTTGAAAGTAGAAAAAGTCTTTATATTATTTAATATTCTTACATTCGGATTCAGACTCTTACTAACAAGGGAACTATATCTGTAGGAATAAAGGTGTCTACGGTACTGTATAATGAAAAGCCAGTGGAATTATATTAATCATTGTTTTGTATTACATAAATAAAAGAGGCACTGAACCTTAATAGAATGTGTACCTTGCATTCATGGTAATGTATAGATCCAACCTAGAGTTGAAGTGATTTTCTGGATTTATTACAGTGTGATGGAAATTTAATTATGTGAAGCAGTCACCATAGTGCAGGTACTGTATATGTGTGTGAGGTGGTCCTTTACTTAACTGATGAATGACTATCCTACACACATTTTGTAATTGTGTCTGTGTTAAGTGGAACACTACTTCTATCCTGTTAGCTGCTCTGGAGAAGATACACATTATTCCCCCTGTACTGCCCATTCTTCTGCCACAGTAACCCAAGGGGGTGTTCAGTAGTCTGTTTAGTCCAAATGGTTTTAAAAAGCCTCAGCACTCTTTTGATTTCTTTTCACACAGACAATTTTTACATATAACAAAGCTCCCCGTTTACCCCTAACCTTCATTATGGTAATTAGCACGGCACAATTTGTAAAGCGGAGGTAGGGTATGGACGCTCTAATATGCATAATCCTCTTTCTGACACAAATTAAGCAAGTTTAATCAGTTTTCCGTAGTTGGCATCCTACTGTTTCCACATGGTAGAACTGAATTCTGAGGAGGAGGTACCATGTGAGTGTTTGGTATATCATTTGCATGTATTTCTGCTATTCACAAAGCCATCATCCTGGTAGTAATCCCTTAGCATCTGCTATTGTGATGGTCACTTTTGGGATCATTGTCTTTGTGTACTATCCAAGACTAAAAGGTCACTCAACTCCCAAAGCTGAGTTAGTTCTGCTTGTGCTACTTAGCACCAAGCCCCTTCCAAATGCTTGCATTTCTTTCTGTGCGGATGTCATACTGTCCATAGTTCTTTTCTGCCTATGGGACACTGATTTCATGTTGCTGTCATGTGTGTCCTGAGATGTCGTAAATCACACATTACGGAACATTACATTGAAAACAATTTTCATGATCTAATGGACCATCAGCTTTCATTTGACTTAAATTTTATTAAAGCCAGTAGTATGAACCATCAGCTTGAGATATGAGATGATGTTCTTGAACATTTAGACAGTGCTTTCAGCATTCGTTCACAGCTCATTTCAGCAATTACAATGAACAAAGGATAAAACTGTGTGTGTGTATATATATATATATATATATATATATATATATATATATATATATATATATATAATCAGTACAGTAATCAGTACTATCAAATAAGTGTTGGGAGAGATAATATTATATGCAGAACTATTTTGCCCCACTCAAATGTATTGGTTATTAAATATTAGATAATTGCTTCATCGTCAACTGTTATACATGCAAAATATTTTTATTGAGCAATCCGTCTCACAGGTGAGATGGAACCTCAAATATTATCAATTTACTGCCAATGCAGAGGGAGGCCTGGTCAGCCAGGGTGTCCTTGGTTCACCGTGCACCAACGACCCCTGTAGACTTGCCGGGTGCCTGCGGGCTTGACTGTAAGCTGCCCAGAGTGAAAAGAAGCAGTCGGCTGACGGCACACGCTTCGGAAGACAGCATGTGTTTGTCTTCGCCACTCCCGAGTCAGCGCAGGGGTGGTAGCGGTGAGCTGAGCCTAAATACAATTGGACATTTTAAATTGGGAGAAAAACGGGGTAAAATTAATTGGTGACTACTAACTTAAAAAAAAAATAATAATACTTGGGAACATTCCCCAGAAGAAAGAGATTTTTTCTCCAAAACATTACTGTGTGTCCAATTCATGCTCCCTCCTGCAACAATGTTGATGCCCTGCTTGAAATGAATGGTGTATTGTGGGGACAGAAAATCAGCATTGTTGCAGGGGGGAGCTTTATCTGGCTGCTCTGTGATCCTTAGAGATTTTTGTCCTTCTATTTAAATGATAGTGCCTGTCGATGAAGGATCTACCATGTGGTAGTTGACCACGACTGGAGTTATGCGTCTCAAGCCGAAGGCGAGGGCGCTAACGAAAGTTTAAAATCAAACACTTTAAAACAACATTTACCTTGAACTTGTAATGACAAAAGTTTTAGAAAAATACTCCTGAAAATGTTCATAAAGGATCACATAATTAATTATAGAAAAAATATATATATTAAACAAATAACTTTTTACTTATCAGAGTTGCTTACAGTTTATCTGGAAAGAGCCAGATATCTGAATGGAGCAATATTACGGTATTGTTCGTGTCTCGGTTTGTTGTTGTTTAAAGATGCTGTCTGAGCTCCAGTCAAGCTGACAGGTTGTGATTGGCTGATTCGGCAGTTGCGAGTACTAGACTGGTTGCTTTCGTCCAAATGTATGAAATGTATGAAATACATTTGGACCACTTGTGTCTTTGTTTAGTATTTGCTAACCAGTAGCTGTGAACTAACATTCCAGCGGGCAGCTACTGTCTGATAGAAGCCTGCTAGAGCTGGAAGCTGATTGACTGATGGCACTGAATAATTTTCTAATATTCCATAGTATATCCGGATAAAACCTACAGTTTTGTCATGTATCTCAATGGTAATTGTTATGCTACACTATAAATCTAAAATGTTTTTGAGTCCGGTTTCATGAAATAATAGGGTGCATTAAACTTGAATACCTCCTGTACTGTTTTTGTTTACCAAGGTTATGAAAATCAAACTAAACTAATCTAACAGTTCATGAGTCTCTTTGGTGTATTCCGTGCTGTAAAATTCTGTAAACTCTGGAAGGTCCTGATTTAACAATTTAAACAACAGTGGTGATTAGCTCCACCATTGAATAGCATGTATTAAGGATGTCTACTGCAGCATCACTGCCGCCTTAACCATTAAAATAAGATTTCTTAATAGGTCTTTGTATGTTTGTAGTTTTCAGTACTGTATTACATTAGACTTAGGCTTCATAGCTGTTATTTTCTTTTCAAATTAATAAAGCACAGGCAATATTTCAAGCTTTTAGAAATTCAGAAAAATGCCCCCATAGAAATACGTGCAAGGCCATGCTTAAGCACTATTATAAACCTATTATAAACCATCCACTACATAAGCCTTTCAAAAGATGTTTTTCATATACTGTGTAAAAACACAAGATATGCAATGACAGTACCCTTTTAGATGGTAATCATCTATCTTACATCAGGAAGACCCACAGATGCTGCCTGCTAAGTGGCTGCTATTGGTTGGCACCCTGAATTAGCATTAACAATGCAGTATTAACAGGCCTCCAAATCCACAACAGCTTCTGCCATACACATACCAGATTGGCACACAATCATAGCCAAGTTCTAAAGCTGCAGGCTTAGCCATTTGTTTGAGGTTCTGCATAATTAAACACCCATTATTCATAGCATTGTTTCTTGTGGGTTTCTCATCTGGCATGTTATTTTATATGCTTTCCTGCCAGTTTTTCTTCTTCGTTTGCAGAAATGACTTCCCTTTATGTGCTGTTCTAATCAGAGGCTTGATTAAAACCCCATTACCAGTGTTCTATAAGAATAGTAAAAAGAATAATCAAAATGGAAGTTAGACCGGGGTGTGGACTATAAATTAGATGGTTCTATTGTAAGTGTATTCCATTGCATTTTGGAAGAGGTTAGCTTGTTGACAGTATAACAAACTCATTTGTAGTGAGGCACATGCAACAGTAGCTAGAGCAGATAAAAGGATTACAACCCCCCACCCACCCCCATCTCTACAACATTAATACAGTGTATTAGAGTACAGACGTTAAATGTGTTTTTCAACATTTGGTGAAGATAATTTACCGGAAAGTCAAGAACAAACAGCTGAAAGAGTGGCATGTACTTACTTGATATTATTGTATATGAGGTTTCACTTAGAAGCAATGCGATTCTATAGAAATGACAATATTTTTATCATCTATATCAGGGGTTTTCAATCGGGGGTACTTCTAAGGGTCATAGGGGCTATGCAGGACGACTCAAATGCACAAATAAAAATGGAATGATTTTTTTTAACAGTATGATGTAGTATCTCTAAACCATCAATATTACATTTTTGTTTACAGCTCAAAGGAACTGCAGATAAAATTTTTAAAAACACAGAATATATCATGTCCTGTGTATGCAGATTTCTGTATCTCCTTAGATTTGACGCCTGAGTAGATTAAGATCGCTATACGTGAACGCTTGATGTTTCTGAACAGTATTTACATTTAATAAAATTAAAATGTGTTTTAAACGAAAAATACAGTTTTATAAGTTTACTTTTAATCAAGGGTTACTGAGCGTACTGCAGAAAATCAGTGGTGCTAAATGTGCTGTTTTATTTTGCTACAGAATTAGTTTGGTCATGTTTTCAATATATGTTGCAAACTGCAGCAGAACTTAATGGCAGTGCTCGAGAACAGCAGGACTTGGGCACAGGAACAACTGCATCTGCACAGGCATGGAATCATGCAGGGATACAGAAATCTGCGGAATACCGTACATACGCATGCATGATTCCGATTGAGTGGACAGGACTGCCATTAGGGTGGGTGAAGTAGGCGTCTGGTGATTGTGCCTATGGAGAGCGCTCTGTCCTGCTCATGAACTTTGCTGTTTTCAGCTTGTTTTGAATACTGATTATTATTAATATTATTTAGTCATTTAGCAGACGCTTTTATCCAAAGCGACTTACAGAGATTTGGGGGTGTACCTCCTAGTAATAAGCCCCCTTCTTTAACAACTGGACCACCAATCCTCCTAATCAGGGAAGTGCAGTCTTTCTGCATTTTTTAGTACAGTATAAATGCTCCAGTATATATAATTATTAATCATAGAAAAGGATAAGGGACAGCAGTGTGGAGTAGTGGTTAGGGCTCTGGACTCTTGACCAGAGGGTTGTGGGTTCAATCCCTGGTGGGGGACACTGCTGCTGTACCCTTGAGAAAGGTACTTTACCTAGATTGCTCCAGTAAAAACCCAACTGTATAAATGGGTAATTGTATGTAAAAATAATGTGTAAAAAATAATGTAATTGTATGTAAAAATAATGTGACATATTTTGTAACAATTGTAAGTCGCCCTGGATAAGAGCATCTGCTAAGAAATAAATAATAATACTTTGACAGTTTTTGTTTTATTTATTAGGCACAGCTGCATTTTAGTAACAGCAATAGCATCTGGTTGAATTGGTTTTTGGTGTTTGATGAAATGAATACATTGCTTACTTGCAAATGAAAGGAAGAAAACACAAATCTACAGAAAATGCAAAGCAACAGAAAGTTATATCGAATCCCTTTGGATAATTCTTATGTTGGCTTTAATAAAAACATTTATCATTGTTAGTAGTTATTATAGTTTTATCTTGAGGTAAACATTTTAAATGGCACATAATTAAGCAGAGATGGATAGTAAACATTAATGTAAAAAACATTTACAATGCACACTATTTTGTATTATTTATACTAACTTTGCCAAATAGAAAGGGAATACGACTCTTTCCAAATACTTGTAATTAAAAGTTAAGAATTAAGCCTGCTGTTTGTTATTCTGTCCTAAACCCAAATTGTTGTGACAAATTATTTATTAAATAAACAGGGAGGAAAAGAAATGTGTTAATCAGATTATTGTCCATTTTATTACAATTGTTGTGCCATTCAGTAGAGCGAAAGTTGTAACGGGGTACTTGAGCTGAAACCTCCAGACAGAAGGGGTACAGTTTCAAAAAAGGGTTGAAAACCCCGATCTATATCTATAAATCACTCAATCGTGGATTATTTAGTAATATTTAATGAAACTTGTAAAAAATGTTTAAATTAGTAAATTGAGTTTTTCTGAATGTCAATTGAAGACATTGAGAAAGACATAGTCAACATATTAGTATTAGTACATACCTTTAGTTTTAGAATTTGAAATATTTCAAGCTGTGTTTCTTTTCATGTTTCATGATAGTTTTACAATTGTATTATCAAAATAAGATACAGAAATGTACATGGACTTCAGTCATTAACTGCACCTTTGGTAGCTATCTCAATCCAGCTTAGTCTTTATAATCCCATAAAAAACATGTCTAATTCACTTACAAATCTCTTATTTTTCTGTCAGTAGAAAAAAAAAGTAAGCCTTTAAGTGACGAGTAATTATACTGCATTATAAGCAATGTAACATAATTATAAGGAATTTCAGACACAAAGGTCAGCTAACTTATCTTCTGGGTTCTAATTTGTTCTGAGTGAGGTTTTATATTTTAGTGTAGCTCAACTCAGTGTCAAGTAAAGTCAAAGCCTGAGCTAAATTGTAAGAAAATGTAGCAGTGCAGAGGACAGTGTGTAGCAACAAGTCACAACTGGAGCAGAAACCCATTATTTGCTTAATCGTCCTACAATCTTGGGAATAGTTATAGGAATCCTGAGTGAAAAATAAAACACAAAAATACAAGTTAAAGTACTGGGGTACATGGGGTTAATACCCTTGCATAGATTGTTTTGAATAGGCCTAGCAGTTGGGTTGCATTTTCTCTAAAAAGCAGCGGAAATGGGGTAGAAAGTGGCATGATTAGTTATAATATTAAGATAATAAATTCAGTAGGGCGTCCTCTTGACAAAATGACATGGTATCCTGCAAGTGTGTATTTTGAGGGGGGTTAGATATTAGAAGGAAAAAGAGACATGTGAGCAACAGACCTTATATTTTGTGAAGATGTTAACCTGCTGACCCTATTACGCTATGATAAATCCTATTATAGTGCTTTTGTAAAGAGAAATGTGAGTGGACGATTTATAGTTTGTGTTTAGTTTGAAAAACAATGTGTGTGGAACCCTCTCTACATGAATGTTTTAGAATGGGAGTGAAAAGTTGAATGGTTGGCACAAGTAAAAGCATTCAAATATTTATACACTTGCGACCAGCTCTGCTTTCAAGTGAAGAGTTCCAATGCTCCTCTCAGTCCCTACAGCCAGACGAAAGAAATTTGGGGCCCTGGTACATCATGTTGGCTAGAGGCCCCCATCGCCATCACCCAATGGTTCACCAAGCCTTATAAAGTTTCGAAGTGTGTTGTCACGCTGTCAGTTGTAAGCTAAATTAAAGATATCTGAAACAAAAACGTTAAATAAAAAAGCATTTTAATGCGCACAAATCATATCATTAATTAACTGGATATCCATCTGAACTAACTTTGAATTTCAATAGAATGATTAAAATAACATCACAATTCAAATAAAAAAGTGAACCTGTGCTGCATTGTTAAAATAGCAAATCACTGAGTCATGTTAAAGTAAATTAATTTGTCTCTTAATAAGTACAACACTATAAATTCTATATTATTTTTACTAAGATTTATTTGGAGGTTACAAAGACACAGTAGCAAAATTGCTACTTGTTTTCCTCCTCAATTTGTGTAATAAGATTAGACATAACAACATATTTTATGCATCTTTAACTGAAGTCGGAATATATTTTTTATTGTTTATTTTAAGCATTTTATAAATGAGCCAAATATGAAAGGTTGACCTGTCTGACATACTGCCATTTATACTTATTACCTAATTAAGTGTTATAATTTATAGATTCAATGTATATCGCTTTGACTAATGTGTGATTGTTGATCCCTAATTATGCTCTACAACATTAAAAAACCAAACCGCTCTGGTACTTTCAGAATTGCTCGGTGCGTTGGGCCCCGCTCTCTCTGCTGCTTCTGATACACTGGTGCAGAGGATAGAGCAGCAAGTCTGTGGCGCCGAGACAGGCCAGTCAAACTTGAATGCGCATCACTTATTCCCACCCATATATCCCTGAAGGCACCCATGATAGGTTAATAATTCAAAGAGGTCTGTCTTCGTGACACATAGCATTAACCACACATTAACTTTTTGAGCGATTGATAGGTGGTTACAGCTTCAAAATACCGTTTGATTTTTTTTTTTCATGTTCCAATTGCCAGATTTGCTGTTAATCAGGTCAATAGAAAGCTTTTAATTATTATTTTACTCACAAAATTATCATGTAAATATACATATATAATTTTTAGGGGCCCCACTGAGCACGGAGCCCCAGTTGCCATTGAATGACAACCAATATGGCTCAAATAACTATGAAGTAATGTGCACTGATGCCCTGCACAGTGCCAGGATTCAACTGCAACTCACAATCTAGATACAGTTCTGTTTATATATATTAGATCAATAAAATGTCAGGCTCAAGTGAACCTTACTGCTTTGTCTGTGACCCAGAAAGTTTCTACTTGGTGTTTTCACACAAGGGTAACCCTATTCTCAGCCCTTAGTAACCACTTACTAACACATGGCTTTCCATAATTAATCAACAGGCACAGGAGAGGTTGTGATGATAGGACTGTATCTGCCCATGCAGCTTAGGCAGCTGGGGGCACCACCTGTTAACTAACATTGAAGCAACACTTAATTAGCAGAGTAGCTGCTACTTCCCTTTTTGTCATGTGTACGAGGAAAGAGAGCAGATGCAGGGCAGTGCAGAGAAAGAGAGTCAGAGCAGACTGTTGACAGCAAATAAAGCGACCGTGAATGAAAACAGACTGCCACAATACTGTCCTCGCTCAAAAGCTGACAAAAGGCTATCGAAAGTGTGGACAGGCAGACCATGTCCTCCCTATTTTCTTCAGTTTAGAGACTTAGAATTGAATTTGAACTCGGTACTCTTTGGTGCACATATTTTCTTCTTTTTATTTATGCTTTTGATAAAAAAATATGTTGCATGTTTTTAACTTTTGATTATTCATATAATGATTTTATTTTTATTTGTAAATATTTGCTTGTTATAATTTTAATATTCTTGTCAGGGTATTAAAGCATTTTGAACTTATATTGTAAACTTATTTGTTTCTTTGAGGTAGATTTAGATGTAATGGACTTGTGTAATAAGCAATTACAGATGAACCCATTTTATATCACCTCGCTTAATATCATGTGGTTACTTAGTAAAGCCCAGCCATGCTAGTAACCACATGATAGAATTAATTTCCACCGCAACTAACAACCAATAATAATCTCGGCTGATAAACTGATGTTTTGTGCAGCCTGTCAAATGCTACAGTTCAGTTACAAAACACCATTGTCACCAAATTTTTATTTTTTACCATCTTATTCACAAAAAACCCACCAAGTGCAACGATAGCTCTCATCAGTTGACAATTCAATGTATTTGTCCTGTAGTAAACAATATGCATTTGTTTAAATGTAAAGAACGACTAAATGTACAGTATTAAAACACTGCTCTTTAATTCATGACATAAAGTGGATTCATCTGTATTTCAATCCAAATTATTGTATTATCTCTTTTATAGTTGTTTATATAATAAATGCATGAGATTGTTTAGGCACTGGTGTTACAATCAGTATAGTCAATAAAGAACAGCTTTGAATTAGAAGCAGGAGTCCTGACCTACCACTAACTAGCTTTTGAGATGTTTATGAATCCAGGATACAACTGTCATAGTTCTGACGTCATCTTTTAGTAAGATGAAACAGCTGAGGGTCACTCGTTAGCAGAATAAAATAGGTTATGTAATAAAGGATCCTGTTTGCTCCAGGATAAAGTTGGTTAATCTAAACTAAAAGTCGGAAGTCAAGAGAACAATCATTTTGACAGAGTAAACATGATGCTATCGATGCCATAAGTGTGTTATCAGTCATTCAATAGGAGCAGGATATTTCATTTCATTAGACCCCTGTGACTAAAACTTCTATTGCTGTCACCACCTTGAGTGCACCTCTAAACTGTCAAAGTAACCCATCTATGTTAGCAAACTAACCCACTATTCACAAGTTTAAGTTTTCTTTGAATGTACATTTAACTTTTATTGTTGCACATGTTTCATTTGAGGGATCCAGCATTTTAAAGAGTAAGTAGTGGGGTTCTGAAAAATATAGTGTTATACGTCCCCACGTGTTGCTACAACTGTTTAGACAACGTACCTGTCATTGCTTTTCCCTGTTAACATCCTGACAACTTTTTACACCTATAGCTAGGCTTGCTACTATTCGATTTTTATTCTTTTGGCAAATCAACTGTTTTCCTATTACTTCTTACACCTCAGAGAACAACCTGTAACAGCTCACAATGTAGCCGCTCATGGATGTTTATTAACTGTTTACAGTGGTGACAGCTTTGATTTGTATGAACCTCTGTAGCAGTTCCTACCAAGGGGAACGGAGTAAATTAGCAGGTCATAGTGAAACTGACTGACTTTTGACAAGCCATTTTGTTTTTTGTTGTGCAAGAGAGAGAGAAAGACAGACTGATTTATATTTTGTGCACTAGGTTTTAAAATGTGTTCCATTCAGCCATACCGCACTGTTTAATGTGTTTCCCTGACCCCTTTGTCATTGTCAATGTTGAATGTATTCCATTATGTGTAAGTCAGCAAACCAATTTTTGTGTTGTATCGCAAGAGCTCTTACTGGTAACTGCTTTTTTATGAAAAGCAAAAAAAAAAAAAAAAAGTGTTAATAGCGTTTTCTCAGCAAGAGTCTGTGGCTGTGACAATTAGACAAGCCACCTTCCAAAAAATGTCATCTTAGCCTGAAATTGAAAAAAAATCAAACAACAGTTGTCATTTCCCTGGAATAATTTATTACGAATAAGTATTGTCATATGTGATTTGTTTTATTTTTTACAATTTGTTTATATGTTATTTCTATTTTTGTATTAAGATATTAGTTCAAATAATTTGCACTTTGGGAAAATAAATTGATACAATATACCCAGAGAATATTTGATTACATGTGGTGGTCTAAAATCACTTACTATTCATTTGTATTTATTATGATAGTGTTTCAAATAAACAATTAAATTATACCATTTTATTTTTTTTTAAAAATGACCCACTCTCATATGTATCTCAGTTGAAATAGTGCTATAAATACTTAACATTAGAAATATGAAATAGAACTTTAAAAAAAAATCTTATCAAAGTGAATATTGCTTTTAGGACAGAACAGTTCACTGTTTTGTGGTCTGACAAAGACTATAGTATCTTCAATGTTTGTGTTGAGGGAACCTTAAACATTCTGGAACTCTCTCACGTATTTCTTCATATGCTTTTGTGTCGTTGAAGTAATTTCACTGCTCAGTCTCAACCTTTCTTCTGAAAAGTTAATTCCAAAAGCGTCTGACAACTAAACAGTGCATTTATTAATTACCAAGGCAGATGAATCCAGTTATTAAAAAGGGTATTGTGTTATAGTCAACAACAGTGTGTTATGAGAATGTTATAAAAGGCACAGGGTGTTCTGTTTATATAATATGGACAAAGGATTTTACTCTTAATCTTACAGAACAATTATTTGCCGAAAAGTAAAATCAACATTTACAATTTTAATAAGATAGCAATCAAGACTCCTAAAATAAATGACAGGGTTAGGTAAGAGGGTTTTTTTGGTGAAGTAACTTTATTGGGTAAATTTTTCCAAACATGACTTATTATGCTTATGATAATTTGGGGTTAAAAGCTGTGAGAATCTAGTCCTATATATTATTTTCTAGTTCATTTTTTAAAACAAAGCTTTGTAAACATAAAAAGCACCACAGATGGTATAGCTTTATACTGTAATCTCTGTTTTACAAATATAGCCATTTTCTATAGATGTGTTCAATGGTTTTTTTTACCCCCAAATACTATGAATATAGGTTCACTTAGCGTTTAGTATCCCTGGCTCTCTGATTCAGAGGGATGTCTCAGAACACCCCCCTCTGACAGTCTGTTGCTTTGCAACATCACAGATGTGATAGTTGTTCCTGCCTCCCCCCTCCCCCTAGTGAAGGTGTGGCAACACTCATTTTGTTCCTCCCCTTGCATTTGGGAGTCCAGTTGTCACTGCCCCTACCCCTCTCTTTCACTAAGGTAAGGCTGTCTCCTGGGCCTGCACTTGTCAGATGAAGCGATGATGGGGACTTTCAATTGCTCTGATTAACAATAAAGTGGGAAATTAGCAAACCTAGCATTGAGCCACCCTGCCTCATTCTTCCCATATGCTTCCCACAGTGTATGTGTGTGTGTGTGAAGGCTGCTGGCTGTCACACTTGTACACAGAGCACTTGTACACCGCAAGCTATGAGGTAACACCTCAGTGTCAGTGCTAGAGACAGAAAATAGTTTGATTAATATCAGTACACATAAAGAAACTCATCCAGAAGACAAATAGGGGGAAAAAGCAGAGAGGATGCTACCTGGTTTAATGTGGAGTGGGCCGCACAGGGGTGGAGTTTGCGTTCTGGCCCCATTTTGTGTACTTGTGTGTTTTGTGGATATACTTGTTTCTGGACAAGCTTTAGCAACTGTTTCAACTGTGACCCCTTCAGCAGCTCTGGTGTTGTTTCCGACAGACACTGACAGCCCGGAGAGGGGCAACGACAGCGGCACGCCGGCCCCAGCCTCCGATAATGATGACAATTCACTGGGCTACACAGGTACTTTGGTCACCATCTTCTCACTCACCTCATGTCAGCCCCTCCATCTTCCATTGGTGTGAATGCATGTATGTCAGATTGCATCCTTATTGCCTGTGCCGATAACAAGTGTCAGGGCCTCATACTGTTCTACCTGTAAGCTGTTGACAGCGGTGTGGAAGAATATCACCACAGAATTTGGTTATTTATACAGCAGTGTTTGGATTCATGTTAACTTTAAAAAACGGTCTGGTCTTCCACATAATGTCATGATTTCCTGGTAAAATACAATTTGCATTATTTATTACTAAAGATATTCACATATATGATACAATATACCATTAAACATCTATGACAATACATACAGTACCACAACAGGGTTTTAGTCTTATTAAGAATGAATAATGCCAAAAGAAGACTTGGTGTGAGTGGGATCTTGGGTTATGCTTGTACTCTAGGCACGAAGAGAACAAAAACATGCTTATTGAGCATGGATCATACTAAATAAGATTTTGAACTTATAATGTGTTCTACAAAATATATAGCGGATATTAAAATGCCAAAGCAAGTTGTAAATATCAAAAACAAGATAACTTACTTTATGACATCACTAAACTAAGACTGTAGCTTTTTTGTGTTCGTCAGCAACAACATTGCTTATACTGCACTTCATGTCCAGTGTACATTTTCAAGAGAAACAGAATACACTCAGTAAACAAAAAGCAATGTTTTGTCTAGAAGGGACATCATTTAAAATGAGTTGCAGGGAAACCATAGCACTTCACTGTCCCTTAATATTAGATTTTAGAAATTGCAAATAATAAAAAAAATACATTGCTGCTTTACAAAATCTATTACTAAAAAAAACAACACAATATTGTTAGCTGCTACAGCAGAAGCAACTGTTATTTTACAGCAGTATGCTCAGATATATTGATCTACATGTCACTAGATAAGGTATTAAATCAGCAGTTATCATGTGCAGTGTATTGGGACATGCATATATGTTATTATATAGGGCTTTGGAGCCTGAACCTGTCTGTGGCAGTTAATTAAACTACACGGCTCAGTAATGATATGATTTTTTTTCTCAATGTATATGATTGCTTGACATTGTATTATTGAATGTAAGGAGGTGGCAAGCAGTAACAACATGATATATCTGAGTAAAACATTGTAGGGAGCACAATGAATAGTCATTTTAAAATCTGTTTTTATTTAGGTAAATTAAAGCTTTTTAAAGTAAAAAGGTTAAGAGACAAGCACTTTTCAGTTTTACTGATAATAACATATAGAAAATGCGTTTTTTATTTTTTGTGGTGAATAAAACATGGACATTTAAAATGAATATATTTTTTTTATAAACATAAGTATGGAAAGATGTTGTAATGGTGTAATCAACAATAATGGTGTAATTTTTGCACAGCGCAGCTGGCACTGTACAGTACATCTGGGTATAATTGGAACACAAGCGTGCTTAACAAGAGTTTGAAAACCTTAACATATGTTTTCTGAAGCTACAACGGGGAGCAGAACAAAATAATTTAGACAGCATGTAAAGGAAAATTAGGATTTTGTAGAGAGTTTTAATTCCTGAGAAAAGTTACACAGCTATACATACAGCTATGGCCAAAAGTTTTGCATCACCTAGAATTTTAGTATTGAGACATAATTAAAAAAAAGCTATATGAACATGTGACAGAGAGCGAATGAATCCTCGTCAGCAATCTCCCTCCAGACCAGTATAACAGGAACAGTGTGCCCCATACTGGATGGTTTGGCAGTTCATTCCAGGGTCAGTCGAAGCCAGCCATCCAGGAAGGGGGCGGAGTCACAATACCAGAAGACAGTGCCTTTTGAAGACAGTTTTTATTTTTCAATATATCCTACACTACACTTCCACATACTGGAAGGTAAGCATATATTTTAATTTAATATCTATTTTATATTGATGCATTGCTATAAGGTATAGAAATGATGTTTTAGTCTTAAGAGTGATATATATATATATATATATATATATATATATATATATATATATATATATATATATATATAGAATGTTCTAGAATTTAACTTTAGGCGTTTTTTTTGCTTTTTGCATTTTATAGCCTAAGAGCTAAATATTTGATAACCATATTTGTATTACTGTATTGAAGTATTAATGCTGTTAAACCTGTAAAGCACTGGATCACCCAGACTGCTTTTTACTTGGGATTTATGGTGATCTGCGCAATCAACCAATCCCATTTTTAAAGCATTTAATAAACCAAAAAGAGCACTACTACTGTTCTGATTCGTTAAAACTTCAAATTAAATGAGTCTGTGTGATTTTCTCGATTATTAAAAAGTTGTCTGGACATATAGCATGCCCAGTGCATGAACAATACCACTTACAGGAGTTTTGAACATCTCTGTCCTCCTTAAACGTCTCTCCTGGGTTTAAGAGTGTGCTCAGAGCATATATATATATCAATAAAAAGAGTATGGGTGTTTGGTGGCTAACTTTCCGCTGTAAAGAATACAGCATTGTGAGTGTATCCATCAGAAAATACACACGACTGTGAATGGTAACATTTATTATAAACTTTTTAGAAGTTAAAAAAAACAACAACCAGATATTAATGCACTGCTTTCAGATACAAAACCATCAGTGATGGCAACGGAAGGACAGGGCAGGGACACCGCAAATGGGAATACCACACTATAGGAGATGACATTTTTGCTAGAGATCCTGCTGTGAAGCCAGTCAGTCAGATATTGGTAGCACTTCATTTTTTCGCAACTGGTAGCTTCCAAGCAGTTGTTGGAGAAGTATTCCATATACACACATCTATGGTTAGCAGAGTATTTCACAAGGTTTCCAATGTGCTATGTCGAAGGGTTGAACATTGCATCCACTTTCCGATTAACGACATGCAAAAGGACTATGCTGTGGATTTCCACACAGTCGCTGGATTTCCCAGGATTGCGGGTGTTATAGATGACATCAGAATACAGGCACGACATGAATTTGAGGAAACCTACCTTAACAGAAAACAATTACCATTCAATTAATGTACAATGCATTTGCGATCCATCAATATCATTGCCTCTTGGCCTGGGAGTATCCATGATGCGAGAATTTTAAAGGAGAGCAAGATTGTAACTATTGTATTTGCTCTAACTTGTAATTATATTTAAATTTTTGGTACTTGCACATATCTGTATTGTAATACTCTGTAACTACTGCAAGGGTGTCTGTTAAGCAAATAAATAATAATATCATTACAGGAGATAATATCATTTCAAGTCATCTCATGCCAAAACATGCATGATCATAGAAAGGTTTTTGGGTCAGCTGAAGAGACGTTTTCACTGCCTTCATGCGGAGCTCCGTGTGAGTCCAGGACGAGCCTGCAGAACAATAATAGCATGTGCAGTGCTATTCAACATTTCAAAGAAACGCGGTCTCCCGGACTTCGAGGAAGACTACAGCCATAATGAGGAGGAACGAGCACAGGGATGCGAAGAAGGGCAAGACATTTGCACTCAAGGAGATGGCTTCTTTATAAGAGATGCCATCGTAAATTATTTTTTTTCTATTTAATTTTTTCTTTTTTTAAAAGCTTAATTCAAATCTATCCTGGGAAATCTAGCGACTTTTTGGAAATCCACAGATTATTCCGAAGTGAGTTCTTGTTTGTGGTTGTAAATTTTATTCCAGCATTGCAGACACTTAAAAAGACAGAACTTTTAGTCAAAGCAACAGTTTTTTTGTATTTTTTATTAATTGCTCATCATCCATTATATCCAAAGGATTTTCTCTGTCCCTGAAAATCCTTCTGCACTCAAATGTGTTAAAAACAACTCATAGTGTTTTTTTTTTTTTTTACACATTACTGAGTGTGATTAAGGACAACACATTTTGTGTTCATTTTAACAAAGGCACTGTGTTGGAATATTAGGAGAAACACAGGCACCACGTTGGAATATTTAGGAGAGACACAGTATCCTACACAGACCGTGCAAAAAGCTACACAAAATATATTTTCATTTTTTTTATCTTGTGAATGCTGCGATTTACCGTTAAAATTTCTTGCATTCACACATTCAGCTATTTCTGCCCATTTTTTCTGCTTCATGGCAGTTGTCAAATTTGGACACAGTTTGCCTTTTATTATTTGCTTTCTTTTATTATATTCCTCCAAGTGTATTATTTCTTTCCTCCTCTGACCAGTTTGGGTTTCTTTTTTTATCAGCCATACTGTAGTTTTACTTAACTGCCCAAACGTTGCCATGGAGACAGGATTCACAGAGTAGAGTCCTATTGGTTGAAATCTTTAAAGATTCCAGGTACACGTAAGTGTTTTCCCTTAGCTAAGGAGAGTGGTTAATATGTTTTGTGCAACAACCCTAAGTGAAAAATACACTTGTGTCACACTTAAGTGAAATACTTAAGATGTTGTATGCAACCAAGACCCCAACAGGTTTGTTATAGCGAGGGTGTACTGTTTATACTGTGGTTTTTAATTTGCAACATTGTATGTACTGTATAGTGTAAAAACTGCGGTTTTAATGAATACATTTGAAACTATTTATAATGGCAAGTGCTTAATTACATTTTTTTTGGTGGACAGTAGTTATGGGTTAACTTCCTCACAGAATCACCTGTCACCTCTGTGGTTAGTGACTGTACTGTAATGGATACCGGTATTTCTAGCTAAAACACATGTTGGTAAAACTGCCCAAGAGCTCCTGTTTAATAATGTACATGTGATGTTGTTTGAATCAAGCTATGGAAACCAGGACTATACAATGATATCCTGGCTAAAAAACAGTTCAAATTATTAATTAACCACATAACTTGGGTTTTTAGAGTGTGAATGCAAGGCTACAGTAATAGTAATAGTAACTAATATTGGCCTCTCTCATTATTAACTGATGGTTCCACAAAGCAGTCAAATCTCTCCTAACAATTTCCAACTCCTGACAAACTACTATTTCAGAATAAGTAGTCCCTCGCTAAACCAGACATGTCTTTACAGAAATAATATATATTTTTAATTTATCCAAGGCGACTTACAGAGACTAGGGTGTGTGAACTATGCATCAGCTGCAGAGTCACTTACAACTACATCTCACCTGAAAGACGGAGCACAAGGAGGTTAAGTGACTTGCTCAGGGTCACACAATGAGTCAGTAGCTGAGGTGTGATTTGAACCAGGGACCTCCTGGTTACAAGCCCTTTTCTTTAACCACTGGACCACACAGCCTCCTGATGATAATAATAGATGTTATGATAATGAGGTGCGACAAAACGCTTGTCAAATGAAAGGATTGTTGGAAACTAAATGTTTCCAATTACAGAATGTCTTTAATTGGCACATTTGTATAAGTGTATGTCGAGATCAGCCAATAGCTTTCAGCCTTACGAAGAATTGGGGAGGATGGAAGCCAATAGGGAGTGAGAAGAGGTGGGACTAATGGAACAGAGAATAGTTTAGTTTAGTTTAGTGAAAGCTAAACGTTTCTAGCCCTAAAGGCTTCTTGAGTAGGATAGCTGGCACAGAAATAGTACATTTACTCATATTTGCAATTTCATTTCGGTATGTGTGTGCCCCCCCACCCCATCCCCGACGTCAGGGCACCAGGTGCTGCTGCCAGCCCTGCTACTAAGCAGTGTTGCAATTATACCCTGATATTGAGAATGTGATATATTACAAACAATGTGAGTTTATACTTCAAGTCAGTGATGCAGAAATTAGTTTGTAATAAAAGTATATTTTGTGTTTTATGTAATGGCTGAACAAAACAGAACAACTGTTCACAGTAAGAATAGTTACTGTTCATTTATTTATTATGTGTGTATCCAGATTATCTGTAATGATTAAGAAAATTAACAAATAAAATGGGACCCTAGAAAAGATTGGTTCATTTGCTGCTTTTATAATGCAAATTGATGGTATATGTACAGGTTGGTTGTGAGTTATGTAATTGAAAATGTATGCAAGAATTAATAGGCAAGAAACAAAGTGGTCTTTCTGTCCTGATTGACTGCTTTTAACTTAATTGTGTGTCACATTTTATAAGTTTCAAGGTGTTGTTTATAGGGTTTAATGTGGACCAGGGTTTTGGTCAACTTCACACATATTTAAGAATCTGTGCACACTAGGCTTCAGGTATGAAACCTTTTTAATTGCCTGATGCTGCAAGAAAAATGCAGCTCAGCTGTTTTAGAGATGCATGAAAGCAAAGTGTCTTCAGAAGCCATCCCTGCACGTTGCTTTGTCAGTTGAAGTATGTCAAAAGTCATTGTTATAGGCGGCTACAGCACCACAAGTCTTCATTTAAAAGAATAAGGTTAAGAAGGACACCAGCATTGCATCTGTCATGCTAAGCATTTTTAATGTTTTACTGTATTTCCGTTCTAAAGCCTTGGGGCTTAAGTTGAAGTTGTTATATGCTGTAGCTGGTTCTTTAACAAAATCAACCCTTATGTGAAAAAATAAAATGACAATATATTACAAAGTTTGGCCATATAGGTTGAGTATTATTTTGACAAATAATGAAGTAAATCAAACATTTTGTGTACATTTTACTAATACATAATTTAACCCTCTACCACATGCTGTTGCCTTAAGGCAACACAGTAGTGAAAGTAGTTAATGCATGATGTTGTCAGTAAGCAACACATTTTACAATCCAATGAGGAGGACCTGGGTTCAATATGATTTGAAGAGGTTGGGCACCCCTTCAGAAAGCTGGACTTGTAAAGGGCATGCTATGTCAATGAGTTTCTAAATTGTTGATTGTTTGATCATTTAAAAAATGTTATACTTACAAACCACCAAGTACACATATGGGTGTGTTTTTGAGAATTTGTATATACCCCTATTTTAATTAACAAAATTAGATTTTGTTGCTTGAAAGCTACACCATATAAAATGTTAAAAAAACAGTGACAAGGGAGGGCAGCAAAACTTTGTTTGCCTAGGGCAGCAAAAATCCTTGCGTCGGACCTGGCTACACCATGCAAATGGAGTTAATTTCAAACAAATGTAAAACATTATATAGATAATATTTTCTAGAGTTCAACACCAATTAAAATAACACATATATGGATGGATCACACTAATTTACTGCCCAAGAGTTAGTTTAAGTAAATATCTTTGATTTACAAAAACAATTGCGTAAGAACTTAGTAAACATTTGCAAACTAATTATTCATTTTCTGTTTTATAGTTAATATGTTAATTGTAAATATTGAAAACGAAAGTCATTGATCTCTACAAAGGTATTGTTAGTATACACTTATACCACTTTTCTATGAGCCACATAACCCGGGTACATGCTCGAGTTGCCCCCCCACACCTCCGTTTCCATGTTTTTAAATTACTCGAGTTGGCTCACAATACGGGCGGGAGCCCGAATCTTCTGGTCCGTTTTCACCCCACGGGCTGGCCTCAATTCTAAAGTCTCAATTCGGGCTGGGAGGAAATTACATCAGTAAATGTCGATCAAAAATGTTGTAGTGGGTGGGAACATGCAGTATAACAGGAGATTTTGGCTGGTATTAAATTTGGCATTTGCTACCTTGGGTGATTTTGACGGTTTTTGAATTGTCGTTTTTCAATTGGCACGTTCACAAAGAAAAATGCAACTCAGTTTTGCATTTATACTTTTAATTCAAATGCTAAAACTGTATCTCATTTACAGTAACTCATTCTAGCATCTGTCACTGCAGGAACTTGGAGAACAACAAAGGCCTTCTTTACAGTATTTAGCATCTTATATGGCCAACTCAAGTGATCACTCGGGTAACTCGGGAATGCATGGAAACGTCACCTTTTTCACCAGCTTGAGTTGTCCATCAGCTCGAGTTCTCAAAGAATTCAGGCCAATTCGATCGCACTCGAGTCGACTCGAGTTGGCTGTCCATGGAAACACGGTATTATTAGTTAGATTTTTGCTATAGAATAAAGCACTAATACTGACTGTGTGTGCTTTGTTTTTAGTGCCTTAACTGCATAGTGTTGCCTTGGGGCAAAAAATATATTAATGACAAGGGTGGGTGAAAATTTTAAAAACAAACTAAGATTTATTTTAGAGAGTTAACCAAACAAAATAGAACATTAAGACTTACCAAAAATAAAAACATCTTTTAAAAAGTATATGCTAGTTTCACAGACGTGTGCTCACAGGCATAATGCATAACCTTTCAAAAAGTTTTAAATCCCCAAATAAACCTAATATGAACTAACAAATATATATTTTTTAAATAGAGTGTGTTTTGGAAAGCATATCCTTAGGAAATCCCTTTTTCAAAATAGATACCCTAAACCTTTGTTAAAACAATGCATCATATGAAGTGAAAAACTGATGCTGGAAGTTTTTGAATGGTTGAGTCTGTTAAGTGTGTAGACCTAATTAAATCTGTATTTACAGATACAAATAAAAATAATAATGTAAACATATCAAAATAAAATAAAACATTAGTCCCGAACAAGAGTGAACTTGGAATAAGCATTGAACTGGGAAAAACTGCAGAACTGTGAAAGGGATGCAACAGGCATGTTGAGCCAGTCAGACATAGTAAAATAACATGCACACATATTTTTTATGAACATTAAAAAATGTTTATTTGTGAAAAGAATCACACAAATATAATGCACAATAAAAATATACATTTTTTGTAAATAGCAACACATGCAATGAACAATAAAATTAAAAATGTATTTGTAAACAGTATAATACATACAAAACACAAGATTTCTGAAGAATATATATATATATATTTTTATAAACAGGAAAACATACATATGCAAGATTTATGATGAATGCATTTATTTTCTTTCTGAAAACAACAACATGCACATTATTAATTTTATTTTACTGTGACTATTACAAAATGTACATCACATCAGCATGAAAGCATGCAGAGATGAACAGCTGGGTGTATCACGCTATTGTTCTATATTCAAAAATCAAAGGATGGTTTCAGCTCTACGTCTTCATCTTCCTCATCATTTTCACAAAATAAAACCTTCAAAGTTACTGTTTTCAACTATTCTTTACTTCCAGTGTCTGAATCAATCGTACTGTATATTTTGACATTTTGTTTGCAATGATAGCAAGCAAGTTATACCAATATAAAATAAAAGCAAACAAGTAAGACTACAAATAACTGCACCACAAATGAAAGTAAATGCTATATATACACATTTAAGGCTGCTGCACACCAGACGTGATGTGGCAAGCGGAACTGTGCAGCAATGCGACACAATTAATAGAACCTATACTTTTGATTAGTATCTTTCACACCACAGGCGACAAGACAGGTAACGTGGGAGCAGCACCAGGGCGTGAAATAAACAGGATTGAATCCTATGTTTTTGCAATGTGACACACGTCAACAAGGGCATTGAGCAATCAGAGAACAGCTTCAATGCACGTGGTCCAGCAGGGTGAAGCAGTATCCAAAATGCTGGAGAATACAATAATTCTGAAAATATATTATTGAAAAAATACCCAGAGCTTTATGACAAAGGGCATCAAAATTATAAAGATACAGATTTGAAAGACAATATATGGGAGTCCATTTCGAAGGAACTGGATAAGTCTGGTATGTATGATTTATTGCCAAATGTGTTGAAATACTGTCAGAGAAGACACTCATAATTACTACATCATGTTGACAAATATGTACCAGTCTTGATCATAGTTTTGTCAATAGCAATTCTGAACAGTTGTATAGATCTGGCAGTTTTTAAACCTGTCACATTGCCTCTGTGTCGCTTCTGGTGTTTGTGGTCATGACGCTGCGAAAGTGTTTCGTCGCCAATTAAAAAATTGCATCACGTCTGGTGTGTGGTAGCCTTTAGATCGGCAATGGTTTTCTGCTGTATCTTCCATTCTTCTCAATGCACTCACAGATGCAAGGGATGTTTCAGCGAAAATGCAATTGGATAAAAATGTCACTGGACAAACCCCCAACCACCCCCAAATGCAAACCAAAAATGCATTAGTAAAAAAACAACAAAAAAAGCAATTTATAGATGTTGAATTGAACATTGCCATTGGGGGAGTTTCCATGAGTGGTTATTACAGCTCGAAAGGATCAGGTTTTGTGGCCAAAAATAAACCTGAAATGTATAGGGACATTTTTCATTTGGCTCAAATAAAATTAGAACACACATGGAAACTCCCCCATTAAAAGTGCAGTTTTTTGTTTATTTGATTCGTTATTCTTGGTTTGTTCATTACATTTTAAAGTAAAATATTACTTGCCATTTTCATCACGACACAGCACAAATGAGTCTGCCGTTAAATCATGCAGACCCTTCCTCACAAGACCTGCAACAGTATCAGATGATTTTTTTTTAAATAAATCGTCCTTTGTTATCCAAGGTAGTTAGGTATCCATACCAGCTTTGTGCTACCGCTTCAGTGGCGAGAAAAACGTCATTTGCATTATGGAATACCTGGTTACTTATCAAACTGACTTTGCAGTTTATGGCTGGACAACGTGGAGAACTACTGGGCCTGTGTCAGGAAACCATTTAAAACAATGCAGGGCACAGTAGAAGAGATGATACCAGCATACCTGGATGAATGTATGGAGAGAAAGGTACGGCAGGAATTGTCGAGATGCATTTCTAAATATTCTGCATCAGATCACACAGCTGCACAGGGGTTGGGACCAGTGGCAGCAGGCAGACTGACCAGAGCAGAAGAACGGACAGACCAGGGGCAGGGACAACAAAACATCTATTTAACCAACAAAGTCTCTTTTAAGAGCGACCCAAACGTTCTTAAAAAGATGATAAATTAAGATTTTTTTTTAACTGTTTTCAGAATGGGATAGGGAAACACTGTAGTCCACGGAGGAGGAGCAGTGAGTTATCGGAATGTCGAATTTTGAATTGATTTAAATACGTACTTTCACTACTTTAATTAATCATTGGTGTCCAATTAAGACTCATTCTCATGGATACTTCGGTTTGCCAAAAGGTCAACATTTACTGTACATAAATCTCGTCAGTCATGTTTATTGCAATAAATTCCAATTTGTCTGCCCTATTTTAATTTCAATATTCTAGTGGTGTATGGATATTTGCCAGTGATTTGCCCTTTTTTGAGAAGAAGTGCCGACCCATGGTGATATGCTGTAATATACCAGTACTTGCATCATCTTATACTTGCACTGAACCGCTCCATACTTTGTCGTATTCTACTACTGCGCTTAATTATAACTACTTCCTGTGTCTTGTACTTGATTTTACTCTTATAGGTATCCGTATTCACGTTTTTGTTTGTAATTGCTCTTATTTGAAATCATTCTTATCCATTTATTACGTGCTCTTAATTGAATTGACTCTTATAAGCAAATATGTTTACTATAAGTTGAACTGCTCTTAGTCATTTTCGCTCTTAAATTGTAATTATTTACTCTTTATTTTGCTCTTATTTGAATTTAATCTTATTTTCAACTGATTTTGTACTTTATAACTGCTCTTATCTGTAAGGTGATATTTTGTAATGTGATACTTTGTATTGTGATATTTTGTAACTACTGTAAGTCATCCTGGATAAGGGTATCTGCTAAGAAATAATAATAATAATAATAATAATAATAATAATAATAATAATAATAATAATAATAATAATAATATCAACACCCCCATGTGACCTGTTTTGACTAATGAGAATAGAATATTTAAAATAACCATTTTATAAATTGCACTAAAAATTGTGTTTACAACAACTTTGAACGATTTTAGAATGATATTCCAGAAATGTTCTAATTTGACTTCCCTAATAGTGGTCATCCGGCTTTACAGCAGATGTAACTGGAGCATTCTGCTTGTCATCTATGCTTGTGCTATGCTGAAGTTTTACATTTAACTACATTCTATTAATATATGCTATGATTTATGGTTACCTAGGGTTACCATATGGCTCCAGATTAACCGGACGCTTTGAGACAGACCAGGATTTCAAAATTCCCCCTAAACTGAAAGTAATTCACGTATAAACGAGCTCCACCTTTGCTGAGATTAATCCTGCTGTGGTGGAATTGCTTGGGCGCAGCAAACAATTCACACGGATCAGCTGCTTCTGATCAGATCTTAATGAACGAATAGCTAATCTATCGATAGAGCAACGAGATGATGATGTGATTCTATTTGCAGAATAATATGGGCGATTGAATTTTAACAAACAGAAAAACATAGCGACTGGCTGCAATTCATTCGTAGTATAATACAATTATTTGACATGCGGGTATTTAAGCACCATTATTAATTGTAGTTAAGGATGGTTCATTTACACCTTCATTTATTTCAATTTAGGGACAAGTTTGAAATCCCGTTCTGTCTCACAGCGTCCGTAATCTGTAGCCACATGATAACCCTATGGTTACCCTACCTTACTTCACTGTAATATGAACTTCAATATGAACGATTCTTACCTTCAAATCAATTCATTTTCAAAGAAAGTCTATAGATACTATATTACTAGAGAAGTACTTTTATATTAAAAAGAATTGCATTTATTTGCAACGGGCGAGTTGTTGATTTTTCTATGTGTCCTGGAATTTTATGCATTTTGACCCATGTAAAGATGTTAATCATACCAAATTAGCACTGGCTGCACTTGGAATGTGCATTTCCAAAATCTATAAAAGTATAGTACAATGATGGTGTGATGACATCAAAATTCTAGGAAAAGAATGTTCCATACTGGGTGCCAGAACTTATTGTAAACATAGCTGTTGACGGTGTGCAAACCAAGTGGGCTATGTTGTTGTATATGACGATTTGTGCTGCCACAGGTCATGGCCAGTGGCGTGCCGTCAGGACCTTCAAGGTATTCTCTGCTGACCAGACAGTGCCAAGTAAACCGTCAGTCAAATCACATTACGTTGCCTCACTCACCTGCGTACAGTGTGCTTGCTTGTACTATGAAACATACTACTTTAATTATTATTTGTTCATTTGTCTGACGCCTTTATCCAAGATGACTTACAGGGTTTACTAGAGGTTTTTTAAGAGTCTAGGGGTTTCCTGAAGGGAATGTGATCAGCCAATAAGAGATCTGCATTTCCTCTGCATACGTCTAAAACAACAACCAGACGCTAGAAAAAAAAAACAGTTGAGGGTATTCTCCGTTTCAGTTGAAGGTCTTGAGTGAGTTTAACCAATAGACGAGTCGAAGAATGTCCTTTTTAGACAGGAGACCAATCAGGAGTGAGCAGAGGCGGGCCATAAATCTCCCAGGGTATTCTCTGCCTCACTTGAAGGGCCTGCTTTAGCAACTAATTGGAAAGTCAAAAGCTCTGACAGCTGACCAATCATTAGTTAGCAACCCCAAAACATGAATATTCCTTGGTTAGCACTGCAGTTATGAGGATAGCTGGATTCTCATGATATTGCATATAAATGTACATTGATAAATACAAATACCTTTACAACATCTAATTATTTCGAATTTTATTCGATTTGGTTACGAATCCTTTTCAAGGAGAACTTTCTCTGAAAAATTGGAGATTGTTAAAAAAGGGAGATATACACCACAGATCCCCGAGGTTACACAGGAAGGGAAAGGATATACTCGGCACTTTCAGAATTAAAATTATGAAACGTATCTGTGGCTTACAGGTAGCTGCCACTTAAAAAAGGATGGGGGGCGGCAGCGGTGGGGGGGGTTGGTTGCGACAACTCTGCTACCCCAGTCCATTTTGTCACGGCACACCACTGGTCATGGCCTATGTGTATTTGTTTGAACTCCTTAACACTGCCAAGATTTGTCTACAGAGGAGCTCCATTGTTGAGATAACATTAAAAATAGCAGAATACTATATCTTGGCTATGTCAGGAATGTTTTTTTCTGTAGTAGTACTCAAAGTGGCCAATCGACATAATATTAGAAAAAATAATTTAAAAAAATTATGCCATGTAAAAATACAAGATATCAAAAATGTCTTACAGTACTTTTGAAAGACAGGTTGCTTTATTGAGGCACATTACCCTAGTTACAGCCAGTTGTGTGTTTATTAATATTTTTCAGTACCCATTCACATCCTTGCATTCTAAACCCGTCATTCTTAGACAGTGTTGAATTCCCTAGACCTATCGGCACACTTCAAATACCCACCACTTATTGCTTCTGAAATTCAGTCCTATTTAGCCTTATCATTTTTTTTAACCCAGCTCATTTTCAAAAGGATATGACCAAGTACGACTGCTTTAAATCCCCTTTTAATCCCTTTGGGCGAGATCCTTAACCTTGTGCAATACAGCATTTTAGCAAACATGACTTCAACGGTTGGATTAGGTGTCACAAAAAGTTCAAGAGGCAATCACACTGTGGAAAAGAAGTGCAGATTATTCAGTCCTTTGTTGCTTCAGCTGTGGCCTGAATACAATTTATTTTATTATCATTATATTTTCTGCTTGAATTCTGTTTTTTGGTGTTGGACACTGGACAGAATTGATTATATGTCAAAAGTGATTGTATTGTTTCAAATGTGTTTATTTATAATTGGTTAAAAATGTGTCCCTCTACACAAACGAAATGTGGGCATTTTTATCAAAAAGCTACATAAAATACAAAGTGCATCTTATTAAGTGTGTATTATTACAACTATTAAACCATTGGGTCATTCCATACCAACTCAATCAGATCCGTTGCCTGAACGTCTAAGATTGTGCTAGAAAAATTCACCTGGAGGGTTTCGGGCCTGCTGAGTTCAGAAATGCTAATCTTTAAAAAAAAAAAAAAAAAAAAAAAAAAAAAAGGTTTCCCCTTCGAGCTGTGACCTGGCAAAAGTCAACCTAAAGTGAGAAAGTGACCCTGACCAGAAAAATCACCCTGGGCTCAACTTAGACGCTACCATCATGTGTAGCACCTCGTTCGACTAGTAATGAATAGGGCTTTAGAGAAAAAAATACCAGGAGCACCTAACTCACTTTTGGCAAGTGGCCAGACGATGGGGTAAGTGACAAGTTTTATTTGAACTTCAGCCCAACCCTTTACCCTGTAAGGGATGCAGGTCCTAAAATGTTAGTATTGCTGTAAGAACCTTAGGGACCACTCTTCAAAATTTTGTGAAGCACTTTTGGTTTCAAGTCCCCCCACTGGTCATTAACCCCCTCTGAAATTTGAAATGTTGTTATTTCTACCAGTTTAGGCGGAAATAACTCATGTGGGGGTCTCCAAAAAATTACTCAAAGATATTTTTGGATAGATGGTGATGAGCTCTACAAGAATCATGCAAAACATTTTGGTATCTGCAGATTTTGGATTTTTGGCAGATTTGTGAAGTTGCATTTGTCATGCATTCGAGCATTGCTTATGGCCACTTTGGTGAGGCTAAAGTACCACATAGTCCTAAACGAACTGGTGTTATTCTTCAATTTTGCATTGTCTGGGGTTAGAGCTAGAGTAAAAAGTGACAGGATGTGCTTCCATTGGCACTAGCTTGCAGCTGAAGGGTTATGAACTTGTGGAACTTATATTGTTTTGTTACAGTGACACATTTTAAACTACCAAAAACTCAATTAGTTGTGTTTTAAAAACTACAAATTGATGGAAAATGCAAAAAATAGATTACCATGGTAAACTTGAGGGGTTAACAACTTCAGGCGTCACTAGAATTTCACGTCTACTCCTACTGGAATCGTACTAAAAATCTCAGTCCTTATGATGAGTATATAATTACGCAAAAAGGAAAGGATCTTAAAAGTTGCATGCAGAATGTGGCTGAATAACAACTGCTATAGAAACGACACATCACAAAGTTCAGTAATCATCACATTTAAAATTATTACGGATGTGAACTGGAACGGGGAGTGAGATTTTCTTCATAATGTTCTTCCATTCATAGAACAGTCTGTCCTCGGGGAAGGGCCACTTGAAGGTGTTCAGTCCAGCAGGATGCATAACCTTCACTCCATCTTCAGAGACGTTCTCAACTTCTCCAGGGAACATTTTATTGTCATACATCTTCACCCACTCACCAACTTGTAGATGCAGCTGAGCTGGACCCTCCTGGAGAACTGCATCTTTCAACACTGTCACCACACGGAATTCTGTACTTTGACTGGTAAACGAGACCTTTATCTTGTCTTGGGTATCGGGTACAAAGTGATGTGCTTCACTGGAGCTGGTGTTGGCTAGGGTGTCGCCATACCTGGAATTAAGGAGAGGGTGGTTCTCTTCAACCGGTTACGTGTCCTTTCGCCCATCCATACAGCTGGTAAGGGGTACGAATTATGTTGCCTTGAAGACTAAATTGTGCTGCTCTTGCGTTAATAGTACCTCCCACACCTTGTTCTGCGTGATGTGGCAAAGTAATGCCATTCTGCGGTGATACCGAAGTCTTGCTAATGAAAGCTAAGGTTGACGATTGTTGCCTGAGAATTGTCCCAATTATATCCTTGGGCAGTGTCTTGGATCACAAAACTATAATTTTCTGCAAAATCCAGCAGACAGATGGCATGGTCCTCGTTCAGATCTTCTTTCAGGCACCTCAGGAAGTTGCTTTGACTCATGGTGACAAAGTGATGCTTCTGCAGGCTCTGAAATGTCTGAACCAGGATTCTTTTGAAATCCTCGACCTTCTCCATCAATGTTAGCAGGTTGGAGTGATCAACATACACCCACTGATGGAATACAACGTTGTCAACTGTATCCAGACTTTCTAGACCATCAAAGTATTCCTCTAGGGTTTGAAGACCAGGACATGCTTCACATACAAGTTTCTCCCTCAAGGGAGTACACAGTCTTACCAAGCAAACTGATGTAGTCCTCCTGAGCACCACACACCTTTAAGATCAACTTTACGTTCTGAAGGTACGTACAGACGCACACGGAGTGAGTCCCAAAAGCTCCAAGCAGTATGCACCACTTAGGCCAAAGAGCTTCAAATGATGAGAACACAATCTTCTTGTCGGGGTATCGCTCTTGGAAGGTACGATGGGCCTCATGAAGGTCAACAAGCATTAAGTGCTTTGGCTTCTTCACTTTCTCTCCATTGATACGCATGGTTACCACCTGTCTTGCCCCTGGACATACGCAACTCACTTCTTGCTCTTCGTAGAAGACTTGTACGCAGTCTTTCAAGTCTATCATCAAAGTCCAACCACGTTTAGGGTCAGGCTCAAAGTCTGGACGTAGTACCTTCGAAGTAGTCGAAGAAAAGGCGTCTTTGAGGTTCTGAAGCACATAATCACCGTCTGGCACACTTGGAGAATACGCTGGATTTGATGTACTAGTCGAGGGGATTTCTCCAACACCCAAAACTTTTGAAACCTTAGCTGCTATTGTAGAATAAATCTTTAACTTACATTTACCATAAGCCTCACGGCATTCAACAAGAGCTTTCCACTTCGCTGGAGACTGCCTGGTGCTGACAAGAGACTTGTTCAGAGCATCCCCAACAATGAAGGAAATGGATGATGAAACCGAGCTTTCTTCACCAGATGTGCTTTGTACTTGCTCAGGCTGCTCCTGCTTGCTTTCCTTAAACTGGTTTTGCACTTTGGGATCGTCTATCCAGATGACACATCAGGGACAGAGCTTGTACCCTGGAATTAGTTTTTCGCCTGTTTTAGATGCCTTTAACTGATGCCTGTGTCTTGTGGCTTCCAGTTGGATCAGCACACCACTATGAGATGCTTATACTTATCAAGAAAAACTCGACGATGGTATAGGCAAATATTCACTGGATCACCTCCAGAGAACCTCAGCCGTAGCAGCTTTTGGTCATCTTCAGAGAATTCTACCAAAGGTGTCAGTTGATCAGGGACTTTTGAGTTAGGTCGAAGATAAGTCAATTGGTGGCACTCATCTCGATACCGAAAAGAGTAGTCCTCCATCTTTGTCAGATATGGCAGGATCCCTTTAAAGAGTGTGCTGCTCACTAGTGTGTGCGCTTGTGCACGTGCATGAGTGGCGCAAGCACCACTTGGTAGAGAAAACTGTCGTCTTAAACTGACTTAAACTGCATATAATTCCTATTAATATACCGAAAGATACAAAACAAAATGATCAAATACGGTTAAATGTTTTATTTCAACAAAATACAAAATAAACAATGGCTCAAGGGCCAAAAAACAACTAAGAATGGCAGCATTCTGTCCTCTCTCTCTCTCTCTCTCTCTCTCTCTGTTTCTTCTTCTCGTTCCTTGTGGTTTCTCTCCAACAAAAGAAAACTTTATTATTGGGTGTGGTCCCTACCTAGGAGGATAAATGACTGATTGGCCAACCATTCATGAGAAAGCCATTTGCTGCATTCTCATGCTGGCCAATCAGTCAATTAAGCCTACTGGGCAGGCACACCTGAAAGTCTTTGGCGTTTAAGTCTTCAGTGGCAGGGAACCTCTACCTTGCCACAACAGGACAAGTCCTATTTCTTCAAGATGTGCCAGTTGCCAGTATGCATGGTGCCAGGACACTGGAGCACTGCACGGAGCAGTGTTAAAAACCACATGGAAACCACGCTGCATTGTCAAGATTGCAGAAGGCATGCATATGCAAACAGTGGGGTAAACTGGGATTTTTGTTTTGTTTTGAAAAACACTGAATTTTCCATAATTTTTTCAAATCCAGACCTCACAGCCAAAGGAAATTTTGACATTGGAAACCGCATACAGAATCTGCGGATACCAGAATGTCTTGCTTGATTCTTGTAGATCTCATCAACATATATCCAAAAATATCTTTGGGTGATTTTTTTGAGCAGCCCCATGTGAGTTATTTCAGCCTAAACTTGGTAGAAATACCAACAATTCAAATTTCAGTGGGGGTTAATGACCAGTGGGGGGACTTGAAACCAAAATAAAACAAAACAGACAGACAATGATTTCCAGGTGCAAGGGTGTTTACGGAATGATTTTACAATGTCCAGAGTCTTATGGCAAATACCTGTAAATAATAATGTTGGAGTGATACAGCAGTGTGTATCCCCGGGTTTGACCTGTAACCAAAAAGTCCAGTTTTTACGCACACACCCACACTAAACACAGAAAACAAACACAGTTTTTAGTGACAGTGAATAGGTGCTAGTGGTGTATTACAGTTCTCTGTGAATGCAGGGGTGAAAGTGATGTCCGGGTTGATGCTGGCTTGCGCTACAGCTCCGGATCGTGTTACTGGTAGTCTAGTTTAAGACGACAGACAGTTACAACAAACACTAACAAACACAAGACAAAACTCATGGTTTTGAGCAACGTAACACAGGTTCCATGTAGGTTGTATCTAACCATTTACCAAGGAATAGATCACTTACACTACAACCCCTTATATACCCTCCCCCATGACCCCTCCAATCCACGGATGCCACGCCGTTTCCTGTCCGGGTCATTGAGTTTGGGTACAGTAGCTCCGCCCCTTTTCTAGACGACCGACTTCCACCTAACCCAAGGAATAAATTGTCATGCCATTTAGTCAAGGGTACTCTGTTCCCTTTACACAGCGACCTCACAGGTCGGGAGGGAGATCTAACACCAAGAATCATTCGATCTCTGTCACAGTAGCATATAAATTTAAAAAATAATAATAATTGAGCAGCATGGACATTTTACAGCATGTCCCCCAAATAACCTTGTGCTTAGTTTAGTATTCTTTTTTTGAAAGCCTGAAAAGCTTAGTTCGGATGAATGAAGCATAAAGATGTAAATATCCCACATTCTGCTGATTTTTTCCCATCTCTCCTTTCTGCACACCTTACCTGCAGCTAAGTAAATTAACATTTGGTCTCTTTGGACAACAGAGGCCTGCAGTGAAATGCTCCCGGGGCCATGCAAACATGCTTTGTAGGATGGAAGAAAAAAAGCTAGTTCTAAATGTCATATTGTGATATTGAAAAGACTCAAAATACACATCGATGAAAGAGACATTAGGAGAAAATTAAAATCTTAGTGGAATTTTTTCACACAGTTCACCCGCCATTTTAAGTCTCTCTTTTTTACATGACTGCTTTTTGCCCCTGTATTCATGAACCATTTTCAGTGACACATTCTTGCCATTTAGCCAGACAGGTAAATGTGACTGAAGCATTACTATAAGAACAATGTTACTGAACGAAAAAAAGGTGATAAAAAAATTAATGTGTGATTTGGCATATTTATTGAGACCTCTGCTGTTAACTCGGGCAAAATGTAATAATTACGCTTATTAATTTGCATTTTACAGGATGTTTATTGCTGGAGACAATTGCACATTAATGGCTCACATTGCTGAATTTTCACAATGGGTGATAAGGCTGGATGCCAGAAAAACAGATATACTGTGAGGCTACCGTTCTGACATCTGAATCTTTTAGTCCAGGACATTAGACAGTAAAGAGGACTCCAATAGGAGCTCTAAATTCTAAATTGTGATATACAGTACAACCTGTCCAATCCAGCCCCTCTCAAACCTGCATTCTGTATAATTGCATCATCCCGACCAAATCCCTATTGATCGGAATGATATCCTCTACAGTCCGGAACCTGTCTATTCTGGAGGAATCCAACATTATTTCTTGTACATCTGACACCAAGTCATGTGATTTTGCTTTTCGAAGTTTTAAACTAGTATTAATACAAAACAAAAGCAAGACGTTCCATATATATATATATATATATATATATATATATATATATATATATATATATACAGTGCCTTGCATAAGTATTCACCCCCCTTGGACTTTTCCACATTTTGTAGTGTTACAACCTGGAATTAAAATGGATTTAATTGGGATTTTTACCATTTGATTTACACAACATACTTAACACTTTGTAGGTGCAAAATATTTTTTATTGTGACACAAAAGTGAATTAAACAAAAAAAAAAGACATTTGTTAGTTGCATAAGTATTCACCCCCCTGAGTCAATACTTGATAGAAGCACCTTTGGCAGTAATTACAGCTGTGAGTCTTTTTGGATAAGTCTCTACCAGCTTTGCACATCTGGGTCCTGCAATTTTTGCCCATTCTTCTTGGCAAAATTGCTCAAGCTCTGTCAAGTTGGATGGGGACTGTTGGTGAACAGCAATTTTCAAGTCTTGTCACAGATTCTTAATCAGATTGAGGTCTGGGCTTTGACTGGGCCATTCTAAGACATTCAGGTTCTTGTTTTTAAACCACTCCAGTGTAGCTTTGGCTGTGTGTTTAGGGTCATTGTCCTGCTTGAAGGTGAACCTCCGCCCCAGTCCCAGGTCTCTTGCAGATTGAAACAGGTTTTCCTCTAGAATTTCCCTGTATTTGGCTCCATCCATCTTGCCCTCAATCCTGACCAGTTTCCCTGTCCCTGCCGATGAAAAGCATCTCCATAACATGATGCCACCACCATGCTTCACCGTGGGGATGGTGTTCTCAGGGTGATGAGTAGTGTTGGCTTTGCGCCACACATAGCGTTTTGCGCTAAGGCCAAAAAGTACAATTTTGGTCTCATCAGACCAGAGAACCTTTTTCCACATGTTTGCTGTGTCTCCCACATGGCAAAATCCAAACAGGATTTGATATGGTTTTTTTTCAGCAATGGCTTTTTTCTCGCCACTCTTCCATAAAGCCCAGCTTTGTGGAGCATCCGGGTTATAGTTGTCCCATGGACGGTTTCTCCCATCTCAGCTGTGGATCTCTCCAGCTCCTTCAGAGTTACCATTGGCCTCTTGGTTGCTTCTCTGACTAATGCCCTCCTTACCTGGTCACTGAGTTTTGGTGGACGGCCTTCTCTAGGCAGAGTCGCAGTTGTGCCATATTCTTTCCATTTTTTAATAATGGATTTAACAGTGCTCCGGGGGATGTTCAAAGTTTGGGATATTTTTTTATAACCCAACCCTGATTGGTGCTTCTCCAGAACTTTATCCCAGACTTGTTTTGATAGCTCCTTGGTCTTTATGATGCTGTTTGTTTAGATATGCTCTCTAACAAACTCTGGGGCCTTCCAGAAACAGGTGTATTTAATCTGAGATCATGTGACACTTTAATTGCACACAGGTGGACTCCATTCAACTAATTATGTGACTTCTGAAGGCAATTCGTTGCACCAGAACTTATTTAGGGGTGTCACAGCAAAGGGGGTGAATACTTATGCAATCAAGACTTTTCAGTTTTTTATTTGTAAATAATTGTGAAAAATATGTAGATTTTTTTCCCCACTTCGACATTATGGACTATTTTGTGTAGATCAGTGACAAAAAATCCTAATTTAAATCCATTTTAATTTCAGGTTGTAACACTACAAAATGTGGACAAGTCCAAGGGGGGTGAATACTTATGCAAGGCACTATATATATATATATTATTATTATTATTATTATTATTATTATTATTTATTTCTTAGCAGACGCCCTTATCCAGGGCAACTTACAATCGAAAGCAAATACATTTCAAGTATCACAGTTAGGAGCAAGATAAATACAATGACTTTGGTTTAAGCAAGTACAAGTGTGACAAAATACAATTCAATGATACAGCAGATAAGTGTTAGTGATAGTTACATCAGGATATGATTAAATACAAAATACTACAGATTAAACACTTGGCAGATTACAGTACTCTGATGTACAGGATTAAATGCAGTAAAATAGGGGGCAGATAAGAGCAAGTAAAGCGCATTTAAGGAAGGGTGATAAGTGTCCCAGGCGAAGAACAGGAGTTCTACAGGTGCTTTCTGAAGAGGTGAGTCTTGAGGAGGCGCCGGAATGTGGTCAGAGACTGGGCAGTCCTGACATCTGTAGGAAGGTCATTCCACCACTGCGGGGCGAGGGTGGAAAAGGAGCGGGCTCTGGAGGCAGGGGAGCGTAGAGGAGGTAGAGCCAGTCTTCTAGTGCAGGCGGAGCGGAGAGGTCGAGTGGGGGTTTAGGGAGAGATGAGGGTCTGGAGGTAGCTGGGTGCAGTCTGGTCAAGGCATCTGTAGGCTAGTACAAGAGTCTTGAACTGGATGCGAGCAGTGATCGGGAGCCAGTGGAGTGAGCGGAGCAGTGGAGTTGCGTGGGAGAAGCGAGGCAGAGAGAACACCAGGCAGGCAGCGGAGTTCTGGATGAGCTGGAGCGGACGGGTGGCGGACGCAGGGAGGCCAGCCAGGAGGGAGTTGAAGTAGTCTAGGCGGGAGAGTACCAAGGCCTGGACCAGGAGCTGGGTGGCGTAGTTGGTGAGGAAGGGTCGGATTCTTCGGATGTTGCTCAGGAAGAATCGCCAAGTGCGTGCCAGAGTGGAGATGTGCTGGGAATAAGAGAGGCAGGGGTCCAGGGTGACTCCGAGGTTCTTAGCGGAGGAAGAGGGAGAGAGTGCGGTAGATTCCAGAGGAACAGAGATAGAGAGATCAGAGGAGGGGGAGGAGGAGGAGGGAAAGAAAAGGAGGTCAGAATTAGAGAGGTTGAGTTTGAGATGATGCAAGTGCATCCTGGAGGAGATAGCAGACAGACAGGTAGAGATACGGGAGGGGATGGTGGAGTCAGAGGTGGGGAAGGAGAGGAAAATCTGAGCATCATCAGCATAGAAATGGTATGAGAAACCATAGGATGCGATGAGGGGGCCCAGGGAGCGGGTGTAGAGAGAGAACAGGAGAGGAACAAAAGACTGACCCTTGGGGGACTCCTGTTGAGGGCGAGTTGTGGAGGTTGCTCCACGCCAGGTTACCTGGTAAGTGCAGTTGGAGAGGTAGGAGGAGAACCAGGTTAGCGCAGTTCCAGAGATTCCCAGGTCAGCAAGAGAGGATAGTAGGATAGAGTGATCAACAGTGTCAAAGGAAGCAGAGAGGTCGAGGAGAATTAGGACAGAGGAGAGAGAGGCAGCTCAGGCAGACTTTAGTGAGTTGGTGACAGACAGGAGGGCGGTTTCAGTGGAGTGAGCAGAACGGAAGCCAGATTGGAGAGGATCGAGCAGAGAGTGGTTGGACAGGAAAGCAGAGAGCTGGCAGTGTACAGTCCGCTCAAGGGTTTTGGAGAGGAAGGGTAGGAGGGAGACGGGACGGTAGCTTTGTGTATATATATATATATATATATATATATATATATATATATATACAGCTCTGGAAAAAATTAAGAGACCACTGCAAAATTATCAGTTTCTCTGGTTTTACTATTTATAGGTATGTGTTTGGGTAAAATGAACATTTTAGTTTTATTCTATAAACTACTGACAACATTTCTCCCAAATTCCAAATAAAAATATTGTCATTTAGAGCATTTATTTGCAGAAAATGACAACTGGTCAAAATAACAAAAAAGATGCAGTGTTGTCAGACCTTGAATAATGCAAAGAAAATAAGTTCATATTCATTTTTAAACAACACAATACTAACGTTTTAACTTAGGAAGAGTTCAGAAATCAATATTTGGTGGAATAACCCTGATTTTCAAGCACAGCTTTCATGCGTCTTGGCATGCTCTCCACCAGTCTTTCACATTGATGTTGGGTGACTTTATGCCACTCCTGGCGCAAAAATTCAAGCAGCTCAGCTTTGTTTGATGGCTTGTGACCATCCATCTTCCTCTTGATCACATTCCAGGTTTTCAGTGGGGTTCAGGTCTGGAGATTGGGCTGGCCATGACAGGGTCTTGATTTTGGGAGAAATGTTGTCAGTAGTTTATAGAATAAAACAAAAATGTTCATTTTACCCAAACACATACCTATAAATAGTAAAACTAGAGAAACTGTTAATTTTGCAGTGGTCTCTTAATTTTTTCCAGAGCTGTATATATATATATATATATATATATATATATATATATATATATATATATATATATATATATATATATATATATAGTGTGAGACAGCAGAGAGGGGGTTAAAACCTCTCTGCAGTAAAAACATGTGCGGAATGCACATTTGTTTTGTTTAATTGTTTTCTGTTAATTGTTTATTGTTAATTATCACCTGCACCTGGCTATGATTGTAAATTAGAGCCAGGTGCAGGGTTTATAAGGAGAGTAGCCAGTCTGCTCTGGACTGCTGGGAAGCAGAGTACCTCTTCCTGCCTCCTTCTACTCAGCAGCCCAGAGCAGACTGGCTACTCTCCTTATAAACCCTGCACCTGGCTCTAATTTACAATCATAGCCAGGTGCAGGTGATAATTAACAATAAAACAATTAACAGAAAACAATTAAACAAAACAAATGTGCATTCCGCACATGTTTTTACTGCAGAGAGGTTTTAACCCCCTCTCTGCTGTCTCACACTATATATATATATATATATATATATATATATATATATATATATATATATAATTTGCATATACATACTTTACTCACATGTCCTGCCGGCGCTATTCTCAATTGCGCAGTTGTTGAACAGCAAATAAATGTCTAAATGTTTGCACAGCAAGCATATCTCTTGAACAAAAATCTACGCTTATCAAAAAAGCTGAATGTTTACCAAAACCAACACAAAAAGAGCTAAGTGAAAAATTCAAAATTGCAAGGCAAACCCTTTCAGATATTCTGAAAATAAAATACTCCCACTTAAAAGCAACACAGAGAAAACCTCAATGCCAGCAGAAAATGTTTGAATCTCACATGCAGGTACGAACAAGTGAGCACCTTCCTATGGGAATGGTTTAATAACAAGTTAAGATTTTGTTGAGGTATTATTGTGTTTATTATACTGTTTTTCTTAAAGCATTCAAATGGTTTTGTCATTTTATCTTTTTTTTAGGTACAGTATTAGATTTTTTACGGTACCCCTGTAATCCAGCACAATTTTCCAGGTCCCAACGCTGGATTGCACAGGTTTTACGGTAGTCGTTCACTCACAGTCATACCCTGTCAAGTTTTATACCTTGTTGGCCACATTAGTTATATTTTGGTAATGTTTAGTAGTGAGCAAAAGTGACTTAAGATATTTAATGTCGCCCTGCAAAGGTTTCAATATGAAAAAGTTTGTAACAAGCACGCTCAACTCAATTTCACTAAAGTTCTCAATGGGTGCTGAAACTTAAATCAAATGAAAATGGAACAAGTCAGCACTCCTTAAAAAGGATATTTTTATTTTTGTTTAAAACATGGTTAGGCAGACGACAAAAGAAAAAAGATAAAATAGCACATTGCGGCTATCAAGCCTTTGTCAGTGCATGGTGAGTCTGAAGTTGGCTTGCATGGTGAGTCTGAAGTTGGCTTGCTTTTTTGTTACTATGGATTCTGTGTACTTTACCATTGAGGCTTTTTCATACTTCTCTATGCTTTTATGCTTAGCATAAACAAGTACCGTATAGTAATATGTACACCACCTGCTTTCTTTTTGGCATGCGGGGAAGTCAACATGACCAAATAATTTGTTTATCACAATAGACCTTTTTGGCAGCTTGTTTGATAAAAAGAATGCTGTTCTCATTAAGCAGGGTCTATGTATTATTAATCCCTTGCCAACATTTCCTTAGACTATTATCACTTTATTTTTACATGTTTTTTTCCATCCATCTAGGAATATCATTCATCTTACTTTTATACGTAGAGCAAATTTGTACATTTTAGAAGAATAAAATATAGTATTGTAAAATATTTTCTTTTGTAATTTACAGCAGACTTAAAAAATGCCCTTAGCTATTTATACAAAATGTAAAGGTTTGCCTGTTGTCCTATTTAGCCATTTGTTAAAATCTTACTAACGTATTATTAGACTGGTATCATAGGTGCAGTGGATGGAACAATGTCAGATATAAGTATTTCAACTTGCATTTTAAAGTAGCAGTGTTCATTACATTTTGGTAAGGGATGTACATCTGCATTAGTTTTGCTGAATTATGATACATCATGAATTTTAGATTACCCACTAAAAAACATTAAAGACAAATGCATGTTGGGGCATTTTAAATGCTCTATAATTATACTGTAGTCCTTTTACACTAAAGGTCCATACCATTTGTTTGCTCATTTTAATTCAATTGTGTTGCTCTCTGGCTCATATTGAGAAAAGTCTCAGAATGATGCGTTACCATGGTTCCCCCTCTCTCTTAGAAAGCTTCAGTGCCTCACAAGAGAAGCACCATGAAGAAACACCAGCTAATACTGACATTTCTCCCTCTGGTGGACTGTCATGGATGGCTTTAGTGGTGCGTGTGGGTGGTGACGCCAGGTTCAGGAAGCAGCACAAACACAAATGATACAGGGCTGAAACTGCCAAAGCAGAATATTTATTAAATAATAAAGCAAAGATTTAAACAAAACACAACAAAAGAAAAGGGCACATTGGCCAAAGTAAATATAACTCAAACAATTATAATTCTTCTTATCAAAGACAAGTACCTTGTTCGCTGTGGCTGGAGCCTTAATTACCCATTAAATAATTACCTTATTAAGGCTCCAGCCACACTCCCACGAGCTACTTAGGATGGGGGATTCAACCCCATCCATGCCAAACACATTGTACGAGACCGGCTTTTCAACGGTCTCAAATAATAAATAATAATGTCAGACGGCTTTCGTTCTTCCACACACAAATACAATTTAATATAATAATAACAATAACAACAACAACAACACATAAATAATAAAAGGGCGGGCACCTTGCCACATAGACCTATATGACATTGCATATTAAAATTATTTTAAAAGCATGCTGTTCCTTGAAGTCTGTAAATTAATGCATGGAGTAACTTTGTTGTTTTGAAAATAATGTATGAAGGTCTAAAAAATGGTACAACAAACTGTAAACAAAAACAAATGTACTGTTATAAAATTGTTCTGGGCTTAAACAAAGTTGTCTTTTAAACTAGAATGTAACATGTATAAATTAGATTTGATTCTTCTGAGCGGATTTTCTCAAGAAACGTATGTGCGCGTAAACATTTAAATAATAAATGCTGGTGTTTGACATGTTAGCCCTTAGCCAGGAGATGGCATGGTTTGCATTATTATCGTCCTTCCCACATATCTGTTTGACTATAATTTAAATCTGAGCTTCTGTAAGTATAGCAATGAAGTAAAACTTTAATTTAGCAGAATCATGTTGTGTAAATAATAGCCTGTGTCCCCACCACAAAATTCAACCTGACAACTTCATTAGACCTTAGAAAACACCTAGCCATGCTTTGGTGGAAACAGATTTTAAATGTAAATGACACATGGCCTAAGTCACTGGTTCTGAGGCCTGATATTGCATTTCAAATGTATTTTTTAACAAAGCTCTGTAGTGTTGAAATGTCTGTTAAAGTTTGACCTTGTCTGACCTCTGTTGTTTAAAAAAACTGTACTGTCTGACAGAAGCCCAAAACATTCTGCAAATAAATCTATCATTATCTTAATTTCCAGTCAGTCTTAGTGGTTTATGTTTATTTACAAAATAATACTGGCTGACATCACAATGTGATACATTTTACTGGAAAGGAGTACCAAATTACAAAATTTTGACCTCAATAGCACCACCAGAATACACCAACCCTAACCCCCCCCCCCCTTCTGACATTTTATTCATTATTTAAACACTTACTATAAAGTTTTAAAAATATATACCATTGGAATACCAGTAGAACACCACAATATTACCCTGAACAAACGCTGACAGCACATGATTACAAACAATCCATGACAGTCCTGATGACTTGGTACTGATAGTGTGTAGTGTGTATTGATTCACACCACTGTGATATATTGTCGAAAATGTCAAACTATGAATATTATACCACTGAGGTACTGTACTGTACCATTCTAGCAATGGAAAAACACGGTAGCTGACCTTTTGCAACCATTGGCGACTGCCTTGTTATGAAGATAATTTGATAACGGTTGCTCTTTATTTTTAAAAAAACCATTAAAACTCACACATTGCTCCACAATAAAAAAAAATGGTGTTTTGTGCTGAGTTACGGGTAAAATGCTGATATGTAATTTCAACCAATTTTGAAATGTCCTTTCACAATGTCAACCAATGTTAGTCCTTTGTTTGCAGTAGCTAAAAACAGTTCTCTCAGTAAGAGAAGCAAACCCACACCCTTTAAAAAAATACTGTTATCTAAATGCAATTCACAAAACATTCAACCTTCATGGTATAAAAAAAAAGCATAGTACTGTATTAAGCCATAGCACAAAACTAACTGTTTTTCAGTTAGTTGGGCAACACAATGACTTGATGTCCTCACTTATAATGGGCCAATGCATATTTAATTTGTCTCAATAGAAAGGAAATTGCTGAACAAATGCAAATGTATTCAGCAAACGCAAGCAGGCATAAAAAATGCTGCCTGTTTATCGCATGTTTTGTTTTCCATTTTATCTTAAAGGAGGATCAATTCTTTAGAGAATACGACATCAAGCACCACTTTGCCGGCTGGAGACAATCTTTATTTCTCAAAGCTGCTCCTAGTATTTCAGAGTTAACCAAGAGAAAATGACTTTTAATGTATTGGTTTGATTTGAGTTCCTGAATATATTGCTATATATATTCTTAAGTTATGACAAATATATTTGTGAAAGAATTCTAAAGTAGTCCACTGTTTTACTCAGCAATTGCATTGAGCTACAATGTATTATACTATTACTTCACCTCCAAGTAGGAGCAGCAGCACATTCACATATTCAAAACCATACAACCATTCAGGAAAAGAATCAATACATGTGTGAGACTTCCTGAGGGTCATTGTCAAAATGTTAAGCATATTATTTTTTTCAACCCAAAAAAACACCCGGAGGTACCTACCCATACTTTAAAAGGCCTTAAATTAGAAATCAAATCTGTTTATTTCTAATAAAGAGTTCAAAAGACTCCAGTGGAAATTAGCCTCTGCTTATTAAATCAACATTATTAAGTGGTATTTACATATTGAACCACAAACAAGTACTTCACCGTACGACAACAGGCAGTCCTTTCTCATCAGTGAGCCTATAAAATGAGGCATCTCACTGGGGAGCTCTACAAACCCAGTCAGGGCAGGGCTTTAAACAGTTACAGGTCCCCGTTGTGCTTGTCAGCTGAGCATCACCCTTCTCCAGTATCTGCTGAAGCCTGCAATGAGGCAAGCCCAAAAAAACTTGTTACCAACACATCTTCTACAGTTCACAGACTCTCAAAAAAGGGCACATTAAAACAGTTTCAATCCCTAGGGCAAACAAGGGGGTAGATTAAGTGGCCTGCTCCTGAAACAGAACCCCAACAAGCTGACAAAGCTGTGCATTGTGCATTCAACCAGCTATCTCTTTCGAGCGGCAACTCTTACTGCACCCTCCACCGTGCCGGAACATAAATGTTTTGGGGGGCTTTTACAGAGCACTTTACCAACATAGCCACTTGCTGTCAGAGCAGTGTGGGAACAGCTTCCAAAGACAACAAACATGCCCTTTAGAAAATAGATTGGGTTCTTGTGTTGTTCACTGTACAGACAACAGACTCACATTTTAAAGTGTGTGTTTACTCAACATTAAACACAACTAGACTTTTATTGCAATGTGTGGGCAGGTGGAACAGCTTAAATAGTATTTAAGTAAAATAAAGAGGAACTAGAAATGCTGATGGCATTTTATATCTTTTTCTGTCATTTAGTAATTACTGTACTGTAACCATTAAAACTGATCTGACTTACATTCTCTCATTAGTGACTGCTTTTGAATTCATTCTTAAAAATGCAAGATAGTCTAAGATAATAACTTTCATACCAGTCTTTCTTTAGCATTGGGTGTAATATCAATCTTTTAATGTATGTCGCCACTGCAGAAACAAACACACATCCCATCCAGCTGTTCTAGATTGGTAGTAAATAGATAACATTTGGTTTATCACTACATCTTTTGCCTGTTTTTGAAGAGGGGTCAGTTATCTTAGGGATACCAATGTACTGTATTTAGAGAAAGGGGTTTTCTTTTTATGTAGGCCAGCACATAGGCAATACATCCATAAGGTGAGCAAAGCGAGGCCACTAAAGACAGGATGACTAGTAACAATATGTTTATTGTAATACATATACAATGTTTAGCATTAAAGGTAAACAAATCTCAGTTCATTGTTTTCAGTTGGTCCACAGGTCTGTCCAGCATGTAACATAATATCATACTGGCATGAGTTTGGAAATGGATTCAAATGTATTCACACACTGATGCCTTTCCTTTACTTTCCTATTCAAGCGCTACTAGTATTTTGGAGTCAGAGCGTCACGCTTCAGCTGATATGTTCCTAATCATATTTACCCCGAAAGAACTAAATAAAACAGTACTAAACAAATAGCCCCTCCAGCAAAACACAGTCAATTGTCTTTGTTTTTGCTTTCTAAGATTGTATAAGACAGTGTGATGTGAATGGAAACCATTAAATAGCATTAGTCAGGGAGCAACAATGTGGGTTCCATCACCTCTACTTTGGTAAATGGTGGATTTGTATAGACCCTGTGTGTCTTCAATAAGGATATCAGCATGGTGCCTTCAAGGTTTCATTTCATTAAAAAAAGCAACACTTGCTTTGAATATTTAAGAGAATTCTGTGTCTTTATCATGAGCCTTTCTACAGAGCCCATAAAGAACGTTGTATTTTTCCTTTGCCATGGTGCAAAGGGATTATGATAGCTGCACAGCCAACTGGCAGTACTTAGATATGGTTGAAGGAGATGGTCTCCAGCTCAGGAAATGTTGTTGCTTTTCTCTAAAGACGCTGGTAATCAGTGTTGCAATTGGACATTGTAACTATGGACTGGAACTTCGAGTGAAATGCAGATTGTGGGGAACATTTTCGTTCTTCAGATGCTGCTTGGGGTTGTTGTGGCTCACAAAACCTTTCATGGTAAGGGGCCACAAATTTTGCAACTGCACTGGTGTAAACGCTCTGTAGCATCTCTGCTTGGGAACCGGCGCTCTGCAGCATCTCCGCTTGGGAACCGGCGCTCCGCAGCATCTCCGCTTGGGAACCGGCGCTCCGCAGCATCTCCGCTTGGGAACCGGCGCTCCGCAGCATCTCCGCTTGGGAACCGGCGCTCTGCAGCATCTCTGCTTGGGAACCAGCTGGTTCATGTGCCTTTAAAAGCCTTTGGCAGCAGAGGTCTCAAATGTGAATATCCACATGTCCGTAAGTTTTCTGAATTTCTACAACCTTTGGTTTCTTAACATGAGCTGTTAGTAATGCAGACACACTAAACAAATAAACACATAAATAAGTAAACATTTATAATAACATCAATGAGAATGATAGTTTTCTATTAAATCATGTGCAACAGGAGTTTTTTCTGTCAAAATAAAATAGTACTAAAAACGGCCCTGGTTGGAAAAGGTGCTTGGTAGCGTGCTTATACCTACCAATACCTGTTTATACTCATTTTTAAATAGAGTATCTCCACAGTGGGTTTGTTATTGTAAGGCTGACATCCAAATATTATAACTATTTTAATTAAAACAGTAAAAAGGTGCAAGTGTTTTAAATATCAATCAATCGTAGCATTATGGATCACAACCTAATCATATTTGAAAGCATTTCATGATGGTTTTTAAAGTAATTTTCTACCATGCAAATTTAGGCTAAACAAGATTATATAGCTATATCTATCTATCTATCTATCTATCTATCTATCTATATATATATATATATATATATATATATATATATATATATATATATATATATATATATATATACAGATGTGCTCAAATTTGTTGGTACCCCTCCACAAAAAACAAAGAATGCACAATTTTCTCTGAAATAACTTGAAACTGACAAAAGTAATTGGCATCAACCATTGTTTATTCCATATTTAATAGAAATCAGACTTTGCTTTTGATTTTTTATTCAACATAATATTGTAAATAAGAAAACAAATGAAAATGGCATGGACAAAAATGATGGGACCGCTAACCTAATATTTTGTTGCACAACCTTTAGGGGCAATCACTGCAATCAAACGTTTTCTGTAGCTCTCAATGAGACTTCTGCACCTGTTAACAGGTAGTTTGGCCCACTCTTCCTGAGCAAACTGCTCCAGCTGTCTCAGGTTTGATGGGTGCCTTCTCCAGACTGCAAGTTTCAGCTCTTTCCATAGATGTTCGATAGGATTCAGATCAGGACTCATAGAAGGCCACTTCAGAATAGTCCAATGTTTTGTTCTTATCCATTCTTGGGTGCTTTTAGCTGTGTGTTTTGGGTCATTATCCTGTTGGAGGACCCATGACCTGCGACTGAGACAGAGCTTTCTGACACTGGGCAGTACGTTTCGCTCCAGAATGCCTTGATAGTCTTGAGATTTCATTGTGCCCTGCACAGATTCAAGGCACCCTGTGCCAGGCGCAGCAAAGCAGCCCCAAAACATAACCGAGCCTCCTCCATGTTTCACTGTAGGTATGGTGTTCTTTTCTTTGAAAGCTTCATTTTTTCGTCTGTGAACATAGAGCTGATGTGAATTGCCAAAAAGCTCCAGTTTTGACTCATCTGTCCAAAGGACATTCTCCCAGAAGGATTGTGGCTTGTCAATATGCATTTTAGCAAATTCCAGTCTGGCTTTTTTATGTTTTTCTGTCAAAAGTGGAGTCCTCCTGGGTCTTCTTCCATGGAGCCCACTTTCGCTCAAAAAGTGACGGATGGTGCGATCAGAAACTGACGTACCTTCACCTTGGAATTCAGCTTGTATCTCTTTGGCAGTTATCCTTGGTTCTTTTTCTACCATTCGCACTATCCTTCTGTTCACTCTGGGGTCGATTTTCCTCTTGCGGCCGCGCCCAGGGAGGTTGGCTACAGTTCCATGGACCTTAAACTTCTTAATAATATTTGCAACTGTTGTCACAGGAACATCATGCTGCTTGGAGATGGTCTTGTAGCCTTTACCTTTACCATGCTTGTCTATTATTTTCTTTCTGATCTCCTCAGACAACTCTCTCCTTTGCTTTCTCTGGTCCATGTTCAGTGTGGTGCACACAATGATACCAAACAGCACAGTGACTACTTTTCTCCATTTAAATAGGCTGAATGACTTATGATTACAAGATTGGTGATACTAATTAAAGAAACTAATTAGTTTGAAATATCACTATAATCCAATTATTTATTATCTTTTCTAAGGGGTACCAACAAATGTGTCCAGGCCATTTTAGAATATCTTTGTAGAATAAGCAATAATTCATCTCTTTTCACAGCTTCTTTGCTTTATTCTATGACATACCAAAGGCATGCAAGTATACATGATAAAATAGCTTTTAATTTCATCACGTTTCAGGAGGAATGAAGCATTATTTCAATAAGCTGTAAGGGTACCAACAAATTTGAGCACGTCTGTATATATGCTTTTTTGGCGTTACTGTTTTGTTACTGTGAGAGTCTGGGACTAAGACTATATTTTTTGTTATTACAGCACACGTGGAATTGGTTGAAGTGTTGGCACAGTTATGCTATTCTAAATATTATTTTAATAATAATACAAAGACTTGTATGTTTCAACTCTATTTAAGCACACATAACTATTCCATCATAGTGCTACATGAGTTTTAATTACAGGCCTGAGAGCTAAAATAGCTATTTAATATACATTTATCTCGTGAGTTATTTAATATTTTGGACTGCTTTTCCACTTGAAAATGTGTTTAAGGTTCTAATATGCGGTGTTGGCGCATATCCCAGAATGGTACTGCCATTTGTCTTGCTTGGTACAAATTACATTTTGAATAGTATTGTCAAAAATTAGATTTATTGACCAAGTGGCACATGAAATGAAAGAAGTATCGACCAATGCTTTAGCTACCTGTCATTATAATTGCAAGTCAAGAAATGTAGATCTTCCTTTTAAATTCTGTACACAAAACACGTGCAAAAAATGAGCCTCTACAAACATTTATCAATGACTTGCAGTAGAAATATGTGTCAAAAAATGTACTAGTCTCTTCTAGTATTTCTACATGTGTTGTTTTCTTGCTGCTACTGGGATAAAGATATTGCCATGTTCACATAAGGCACACATCTTTATAGTGGTGTGCTCCATACAGTTTATAAAATCCTCATTTAAAAATATTAGCTGTGTAGGCATTTCATGTAAAATTCAATGTGCATTTTTCCATGATCGTTTTGCTTTTCTGAACTGCAGTGGAGCTTGCAAATTAAACTCTTCACCTCCTGCTGCTGTAGGTAGTGACACAGTGTAGTTTTTTTGTGTGACACAGCAGCTTCAAATTGTATTATCAAGGATTAAAAATGATTACAATATGGGTCTGTATAAAAACAATGGATATTCTCAGCACAAACTTCTGTGAATTAACACTTTTGGTGCTGATATCAAATGACATTCTATACCCAGACATGCACATACTGTTCATTTTGCAGATGTAATTAATTGTGATACAGATTGTTAGTGTTAAATCTATTACTGTATTCCTTCGAATTTAAGACACCCTCGAATTTAAGATATAGCCCAAATTTCCCACCCTCAATTTGAGGAAAAAATAAAACATCAAATAAATATGCATTTACAAAGAACCTCAGTTACGCATACGTCCGCCTGCTTTCACACAGAGCATTACAGTTATGTGTTGCTTCTCATTTCCAGTCGTGATTACTCATGCATGTTTTTTTCCCAGTTTCCTGTGGTATTGCTTGGCATGTCGAAAAATACAGGGGTCTGATCAGCATTTCCGATCTGTCCAAGCTGGTACTGTTTGTTAGAAATGCTGAAATTGTAAAAGCTTCTCTTTGAATTTCTCAGGAAGTTAATGACGCTTGGTAGTAATGTTTTGGTTTGTCTTTTCTCGGCAGTAAGTCACGTTGCTGCTTGTGTATTCAGGCAGTCACATCTTTTGTTAATGATTTTAATACACGCATCACTACTGTACTCTATGGAAGGCCACCCGGGTCAAAAACGCGAAATTTAGTACACGTTTCAAATATTTAGTCCCTGATCCCTGAAAATGAAATTTGAACCAATGAATTGAAAGAAAATAGTATGTGTAATAAATTATCCAATTAAAAGCCATGGATGTCGCCGGTTCGAGTCCAAACTATTCCTTTGCCGACCCAGCTCCCAACGGGCGGCGCACAATTGGCCGAGCGCCACCTGGGGGAGGGAGGGTTAAGTCGGCTCCTCAGCTCACCGCGCACCAGCGACCCCTGTGGTCTGGCCAGGCGCCTGCGGGCTTGTCCTCCAACACTGTAGCTCTGGGTGGCTGCATGGTGAGTCTGCAGTGGGTAAAAAAGTGGGCGGCTAACGGCACACTCTTCGGAGGACAGCGTGTGTTCGTCTTCGCCCCTCCCGAGTCAGCGCAGGGGTGGTAGGGGAGAGCTGAGCTAAACAAAATAATTGGACACTACTAAATTGGGGAAAAGGGTAAACTATCTGATAACATCTTCCATTATAGTTCAGTGTTTCAGAGCATGTAAACAGGGAACACACCAAGCTCTTTAGAAGAGGCTCACAGGAACCAGACTTTAGAAAAAAATATACCAAGGCTAACAGCAGAACCATGTCTTGGTTGTTAAGGTTTGTTTTCACAGTTCTGGTATGTAATTGTTTTAATGTATGTCCAGTTTGGCTTAATCTTGTACTAGTCACTCACTTCTGGCAAATGTGTTTAATTGTGCAGAATTATGTGCTGATGTCACCTTATATCCACTAGGGTGTCTAAGCTGGGCCCACAGAGAACTGAGTCTGATTCAAACCCAGGTTTGTGATTTAATCTGCTGTGTCATCTACTGTACAACTGGCATGGTGTAAAAGAACAAAACTGTACATATTGTGAGCAGAGCCATCAAATTATCTTTGTGAAAATGTAGTGAATTGTGATCCGCTATTTATCACAATGAGCCTCTATCCACCTTGGTATTAAAATGAGCGCTGCTAGTACACCACTATAAACAACTATGGTAGCTAACTTGCTTTATCTGAGGGGAAATGATGTTAAGCCCCTGTTGTGCCCATGGACTGTTGTCAAGTGTCTTTGTCACTGTAATTTGCCAGTTTTTCATTGTTATTTCAACAAGCACGTGAGTAGCATTTAATGGCTGTAAATACAAAATCGGAGCCATCATTGAAAAAGAAGATAGGTAAAATATTTGACAGACAGACTCCGAATACTCCAGATTTTGATACACTCAATAAAGAAGGAACTTTTCACAATCGAATAAGCAGTTTTCTAGTAACAAGTAAACATGTCAGTGTGGTGTCCAGCTCCACTATACTATAAACCGTAGTGTAGCAACCAACATACTTTACTACTGAGGAAGTGTGTAATCGTTGGGACACGTACATGGTTAAAAAGTTATAGTTTGTCAACAGTCGGAGAAGTCCCAATTCACAGTCTTGTAAACTTGAGACAGCCTTTTAAGAGCGCTGTCAAGGACCCACTGTTGTTTAAAAGACCGTAGCTCAATGTGTTTCATATTACAGGTTGTTTGAGTGTTTGTTTACAGATGAATTGGCTTTTTAAGAATACCAAAATGGAAAACAGTGTTGTGTGCCTTGTGCACTGTTTGGTGAGAGAGTTTAAGATGGGGGTCTTTCCTATGCACCATTTGTGTGGTATGGATAAGTTCCTTTGCTGTATGATTTGAGAAGCACTTTACTGATCCAGACAGTACCAGAAACATGTCATGTCGTGTTGTGAGGTTGCCAATAGAAGAATGGTGTGCAGTGCCTTAAATAAAAAATAATATTTACAGAACTTAAACTACCATCAGAGGATAGATTTTCACGGTAATGATTTTATCCACTGAAATTGTTGCAGCAAATCACTGAGCAAATATTTGATAAAAAAGACTCCTTTTTTCTCCGGATAAGTATTACTTAAAGTTGAAAAAAATTGGTGTGCATGGAAAACTCATGAAGGCCTCCCACTTACACTGACAAAGGAGTCCTTTGTGTGTCTGATTTGGCAAGATGCCTAATGTATATATGGCTTTTCCTGAACATATTTAGTTTATTACTTCAGTTTTATGAAATCCACAACTTTTGACAACAGACAGTTAACATGTTATTACAGAAATATGAGGAAATAACTTGATGTAAATTATGTCTATGATGTAAGTCTATTTTTCCCCCTTTTTAAAATATGTTTTTCAAAACCGTGACTAAGGTATTGAAATCCTAACTCGCCAAATGGTAGTTTCTCTATCAGAGATCAGAAGTTATGATTAATGGGGGTTAAACGTTTTTTGAAATGTATACTTTTTTCTAGTATACAGAACTATTGAGGGTAGGGAATTGTATTGGCCTCATAACCTATATTTATATTACCAACTGTTTGTGTATTTTACTGCTATTTGCGACTTAACAATTTTGCATGTTTATAATTCGGAACAAATACTAAACATCAATGTAGAATGTACAGTTGTCTGCTTACTGTATTTTGTAATATAACATTTTAACTAGTAACCTGGATCATTATACAGGACTGTTTTTAAAAGGTGTAAACAGAAAGAAAGAAAGAAAGAAAGAAAGAAAGAAAGAAAGAAAGAAAGAATACCAGACATCACCAGCAGAGGGAGAACTTAACCCATTTATCTCTCACATCCATGTTTCCTATTGTCAAATGTTAAAGCAGACGGTCATATGAGCCATATAAAGCTCATTGCACTCCATGTTATGTTTTTTTTTTCTTCTTCTATTTAGCGGTGAAGTATCCCATTTAGGCTCTTAATGGGTTTGAAAAATCTTGTTGGCAGAAAGCAAAATCAAAATGCAATAAACTGACAGGTTTAGCACACAAATATTGTAAAACTTATTTGGTCAGCTTTTTAGTTTTATTAAATTAAATGTAAACATTCCTGACAGTAGTCTTTAATTGTTAAAGGTTACTGTCGGAAATGTTTTTATTTTATTTAATGTGTGTTTGTGATTTTCTGACTCTAAGAGCCCACAGGTTGTTAGAATGACTCTTCTAAACAAAACGGTTGGGCAGATCTTTGTTAGAGCATAAATAGATGTTAAGTCAAAGTCATATTTGAATACCTATATTTTACATGAGATACACACAGAGCAATAGTAAAAATGGTAACATAATGAACAATGAAGCAGGTTTGTGCTACTGCATTCAGTAAAGATGGCTAATAAGATAACTTGATATTTTTCTGTATATTTCGAAATCATCAGATTGGTATCACTTGTACTATTGATAATTAACTATTAATAATATATATATATATATATATATATATATATATATATATATATATATATATATATATATATATATATCACTGAAATATTTAGTACAAAAAAAAGATCTTAGTGGAAACTGTGCTGAATTCCTATGTATTTTTCCTTTCACTGGCACAAGGTGGTGCTGTAGCACTCCCGCTTCTTCGTTACTGCATTTTCTGGAGGCATTGCACTTGGTAATGACCACATGTTAAATTCCAGGAGAGATGTCTGTATTACAGTATTAAAGGCTTTGTTTCAACAACAACTGCGATAACCTTGTTTTTACAAGCAAAAGGGTGTAAAACTGTATTGTCAGGCTCAGGAAATTCACATCCCACCCACATTTAAATCATTCATTCGATTTATAGAATTCTACTCAACACGGTTAGTCGTGCTTGTTTTTGCGTTATTTTAATACTGTTTTATTTTTGAATGTGTTGGCTTTTGTAACCACTGTAATCCCTTAACTGCTTTGCTATCTCTTACACAGTGTGAACAGCTGTGATATGTAGCACACACTGTTGCATAAATGGGCACACCCCTCACATACATTTATTTGTTGATCAAATTGTTACACAAGTGGCGTCCCTGACACATTCTGTAATATATAAATGCTTCTTCTCCCAGTTGCACATCAGGACCATTCTTTGCTTTGCTGCAGAGTTATGTATACAACTTCCCTTCATTTTATAAAATGTAAAAACCTTTCAGGCTCGTAACATTCAATCAGTGCTGTCTTAAGCCACTTTCACGCTGGCATGCTCTACCCGGGTCAGGACCAGGTGTCATGCAGGTCGGCCACATGATTTCCCACTGCTTTTGATAAAGCAGGGTTGACCTGGGTGACAGAGGCAAGTGCAGAATGCGCGTGTCAATGCCCTGGAAGCAGCTTGTTACTGATGCTTCCATCCAAGCTTCTCTGGATTGAACCGTCAGCTCAAATGTTGATTAGAGCAAATGTTTCTTCATCCCTGCTGCAATCTGGCTCATGGTGTGTCTCAAGCAACAAAAATATGGCTCAACAGAATAAACAGAAATGTTCCTTGCGGAAGTGAAACCTTCACGCAGGCGTGGCTGTTTGTTATATTGTGTCGGCTCACAAACGTCCGTCTGCATTTTGTCTCGCTCAACCCGGGTCAAAGCGTCTTGACCCACATCCTGAGATGGGTTGCTGGGACCCGGGTCAACCCGGGTACAACCCAGTTAAGTGGTTTAACACTACGTGGGATTGTGACCCGGGTAGCCAGATTCTGGGTCCAGACCCAGGTAGGAGTGCCAGTGTGAAAGGGGCTTGAGCTGCCCATAGTGGCCTCACACTCTGTTGACAGTGTTCTTGTAGATTTTTCTAATTTTTGTTCAGTATCATACAGTGTCATACATTTGTATATTTACAGCTATGGCCAAAAGGCTCACCTAGAATTTTAGAATGGAGACATAATTTTAAAAAAAAAGATATATATATCTATATATATCTATATATATATGTCTTTGATTACATGATGTTAAATAAAATAGCAAAATTATATATATATATATATATATATATATATATATATATATATAATTTTGCTATTTTATTTAACATCATGTAATCAAAGACACAAAATTATATCTAAATTCTACCGGAAGCCATAATAGTAGTACAGTATTTCATATTAGATTTCAAAATGTCACATTTTCCAATTTGTGTCAGTTTTTCATTAAGTATATGGAAAACTATGAAACGGTATACAATTTAATAAGTTAATGTAACATTATTCAGCAGGTTTAATTCGACTTTATGAAGCAAAATTTGTTAATTATGCAGGGTGATGCAAAACGTTTGGCCATATCTGTAGGTGAACAAAAATATACAAGGTTTGATCTTCATTGGGAATACATTGCTAATCCTAGGTACACAGTTTTAAATTTCAATCAAACCTTACTTTTAAAAGTAAAGCTTACTGTGTGTGTACACGCATTTATTTTGGTGTAGCTGTGTGGATAACAGTAAATAAGAGGCTAACAGATGACTGCAGTACAGGTATTGGTAGTCAGGAAAATTGATATTTGATTGTTTCATTAAAAGTAAGTCTTTAGTTTGCAAAGTAAATTACAATCTTTGATCTCAAGAAGCTTTTCAGCTCATTGCTAATCGCCCTTCAAGTGAATTTTAATTGGCTGATTAAGATGGTATCTTTCCTGGCCATGCGGTATCTGGGGTTAGGAATGCCAACATGACAAAAACCGTGCTTATAAACAAAGTTTCCGTTTCACATCTGTGAGACTTGAAGATAGCTGTGTTGGAAATGCCAGCACTGACCAGTACTCTTTGCCAGCACAGCTGACAGCTCTGGCCATGCTGTGGATTGAAATACGGGTTAAAGAAAAAAAAAAAAAAGTAAAGTTGTTGTCTCTATACTTTTTAATAACTGTACATATTTAATGAGAGTAGTGATTGTGTGCTTGTTTGAGAATTAACGTAAATACAAAAACCGTTGAACATGTATTTGCAGTGCACTACCACTAATATTATTTTATGTACAGTACTAGACTTTTCACTCAAAACATAAGTAGAGTTAAATTAGGATAGCATAAAACTAAACACTTTCAATGAAAACTGAGTTGGTTACGGCAGGGGGCTGTTTGTTAAAATTAGGTTACATTGCAGTAGGTGATATGCGATATCCACGGTTTGACCTATGTAGATTTACTTAGGTATTGTTATCCCGTGTGGATATAAATAGTTACCGGTATAAAATATTTGTAGCTACATGTTACATGATATTATCAAATAAATAAATAAATAAATAAATAAAGAAAGAAATAATAAAGAAAAAAAGAAACCATTGTAACGCTTTTATTACAGAAGTTGTAAAAGTGTGTTACAAATATGTTCTTGACGTTAGAAATGCATAAAAGGTGGAGTTACATGTTTTGTTGTTAACTTACATAGTAATGCTTTCTGAAACTCCATCGTGTCCTTGTTAAAATGATTACGCACATTTTTGGAATTGACTATTGATTAAATCAATCCAGCATGGAAGAGGTTAAGTTCCATCATTGGTAAAATCCATTGTTTAACATCAGAGAGGGGTGAATGGCTCGTACCATTATACAATCCTCGCAGCCACCCTGTGAAACTGCCGTTTGTTTTCATTCCCCTTTGTGAGTCAGAGGGGGTTAGACACTGAGATAAAAAAAATTAAATAAAATAACTCAGCAGGGGGAAAATATTAGGCAACTGAGCACAAATCCAACTTTTAAACTGCAACGAAGAAGAAAAAAAACAGATGCACTGAACGTCTGTTTCTGAACTGAGACGGAAAAGTTTTCGTGCTCACAAGGGGAAAAGTCATTCAGAATTGATGAGAATGAAAGGACTGACGTCTGGATTTTAACATTTTAAGTCTGTATTAAGGAGGTGTATACTACAGCACTTTTGGGGAATCTGTTCAATTGGCATTTTCCCTTTTTCTTAGAAAGAAGAGTATATGTGTGCGCTCAATCAAGCCTAAATTGAGAAGATGTTCAAACTGCGCTAAAGTATGAGCAAAAAGTATCTCTGAACTGAGGAAGAAAAAAAAAAAAAAAAAACGTTCAAGAAACTTCAAAATTACCAGGAAAAATAATGTGGCAAGCGACTTGGTATCGACTTTAGCCATTTAAACGTGTTGGGCCAAGTTCAGATGCACAGTTTATTTGTAAGCAGGACTGGATTGTTTTTAGCTTTTTTCCCCCATAACTCTCACATTGAGAGGTCCATCCAACTCACGAAAAAAAACTGTTGAGAATTGATTAATTTACTTAGACAGAGGAACAGATTTTGATTTTTAAAACACTTCCAGCTTTATACTGGCATCTGGAAAACGTCATCATATTTGTTTCAGTGAAAATAAGCACGGATTCAAATAATACATAACGTTTTTTTCATATGAGAACACGTGATATATTTCTGTTTTAAAATCTGAAAACAGGATTATGAAGGACCAGGCATCGTTTTGCTTGCAGTGATTATTTGGGATTATAAATTTACTTTTTTGCTAGGAACCTTTTGAACAATGCCTGCACGTTTTATAGGAATTTACCTTGTGTTTGGATTCCTCAGTACTTGCTCAGGTATTTTTTTTCCTTACTTTTTGCCATTCATTATTATGGGATTGTATTCTGATCAGAATTCCTAATAGCTAGGTAAAGTAATTTTGTCTATTTAATACTCAGAGATTGGACTATTATCAACTGTAAACATCAATGTTATATATTGTTTCTGGTAAAATCGGAGTGTTCACAGTCCGGCTCAGGAAATTAGTGGTCTTTTTAGTTTAAAATAAGACTAGAGGTTGATTTGATTTGAATTTACAGCGGTGCAACACAGGATGCAGTAGTTGTAATTAGGAGTCTGGATTTGAAACAATAGCGACTCCTATTATTATGTTAACTGGCAACTATAATTAAACCCTATTATGACCACGCGAGAGGAAACTATTCACTTCTGCTGTAGGATATGATAACTTCCTTTGGTTATAGTCGGACCCAATGCTACTTGTTAAATGCACCGATATATTTTTGGGATACATCAACGGGCAGCAGTGTGGAGTAGTGAGTGGTTAGGGCTCTGGACTCCAGACCGGAGGGTCATGGGTTCAATCCCCAGTGGGAGACTTTGCTGTTGTACCCTTGAGCAAGGTACTTTACCTAAAATTTCTCCAATAAAAACCCAACTGTAGAAATGGGTAATTGTATGTAAAAAATAATGTGTAAAAAAAATAATGTGATATCTTGTAACAATTGTAAGTCGCCCTGGATAAGGGCGTCTGCTAAGAAATAAATAATAATAATAATAATAATAATAATAATCATTGCATACTGGCCTTCTGAGAACACCTTTACTCTGCTTTTGATGTACATTTATTGCTTTCTATGAAATAATAACCATCATCATCATAATAAAGTAAAACAGGAACTGTATCCACCTTTCACACACAACCGCCCACCTCCTTCCGAGAAGCGTACAGGCTGCAGTTTAAACTTACCAAGCTGGGCCATATGGAAACCATCGTCTGTCCTTTTAATTTAAAAAAAAAAAAAAAAAAAAAAAAAAAAGCATTTCTGTTATTGCAGTTCATACAGCGCGCAGTTTCATTATTGAGATACATTACAGGTAGGGTTTTGTGAAATAAATAAAATAAAAAAGTAAGGTAGCAATACTACTTTCACTGTACTCTGCACGTGCAATTTACATCCATTTATTGGGTTATTAGACATGAAACGACATTATCAGCCCATAATATATCGATAAGGCAGATAAAAGGTAATTTAGTAACTGGTAATAATAATGATTATATTTTGTCTCTGTTGTGAAGGAAAAGTATGTAAATGACATTAATTTCTAAAACCACTGTTTAATGTTAATTGTATAGCGGTTCCAGCAATTAATACTGTTGGTTGCTTGTAGGAGCTCTTGCTTTGTGAATATTTTGGGGAAAAAACGTGAACTGTTAAATTAAGTAGCTTTGAGATGTTACTGTTTTTAAGTTAATGGGCATCTGGTCGCGTTTTAACTCTTTAATTAGTCTGTACTTATTGTTGCTTATTACCATAATAACCTTAACATTCTCCCTGTTTTTGCTAGACCCTTAGTATTGGGATTTTCAGATGGTGTTTTGTGTTTCTAAATGGCTATAGTTCATATTGAGCTGGTAAGACAAACACTTTGCATAAAAAGCTACTTCTAGGACTTCGGCTCCATGACGAAATAACTACCATTAAAGAGTTGGTTGTAGGGAAAACATGTCCATATACACTTGTGAGGCATGTTGCCTGGCTTTAAACAAAAGTATAGTTGTGTATCTTGACAGTTTTTACACACAGTACTTTTCACAATAGTATGTCAATGTTCTGCCTTTGACTGCAGGTATATGCAATTATAACCATACAACTATGTCATACAACTATGTCTGTTTCTTCGATCAGTTCAGTAGACATTTAAATGACTTGTCATGGGCTACTGTGTCAGGTTAAGTTTAGTAGAACACAGTATACTGAATTCTAATAAGACAAATACTGTATGTGAGGTAATTGGCAAAGTGGAGACATATTAGCCTAATCTGTGATACAGGTGAAGCTATTCAGTAGATTCAATTCTATACAGCAGTTTTGTTAGCAGGATGCACTTTACCCAATTTATGAAAGCAGAATAAACAAAAGGCAAATCTCATCAACATTAGGGAAATGGCGAAACTTTGAGGCAATTTGCTCACGTGTGTAGAGAGGTGTGAGTAGAATAGTAAATGAAGGAAGAGGAGATTACTACAGAGATACAGGGATTAATGGTCATTAGTTGGTGTTTGATGTGGAGTTTTTTGCTTTGGGTTCTTTATCATGTCTGTAGATAAGACAGACCAGAGCTAATGGGAGCGCTGATAGCTGCAAGGTTCACAGACCATCGCCTTCAAACTTTTCAATTTACTTAAAGGTGTGGTGTCCCACCAACATTTTCAGTTGTAATGGTAAAATATTACTCCCCCGTCTTCTATAGTTTAGCCTTCTTTGCTCTATACATAACAGAAAGTAGCTGCTTGTTCTCCGTCTTGGTATGTGTTCTCCAAAGGTAGTTGAAGCTCGGGTCACAAGCCTGCCTATCCCTGAAGCCTGCTACTTACACTAGTAGGTGTAGGAGATTATAAATGGTATCATAAGGTCCTGGTGTTGCCGAAGTAACCAAAAAGAAATTAAAAAAGGTTAAATGCATTTTTTTCCATATTGAGAAAAATCAAATACATTATGGATGTTTTTATAACAGTATGGGTCACTATTAAAGTTATTTAAATAGACTGCTTCCCTGTGTTAAAATACAAAGTGAGTTCCTTGTTTGAACTGCATTGCTAATTGTTGTGTTCCAGGTCAACTTCAACTGAATGATTTAAATAATAGGCACGTAAAATCTAAGCATAACTTTTGTTAAGCAATTTTCTCTGGATAAAAATGTTACCCAGTTTCTTTTAATGAAGGAACAGGAAGACATTAGTATGCTGCTGTGTCTTAAAGTATGTCCTTTTGTCTCATAAAAAAAAATACTAACTTTTGAAAGCTCTCAATGTTAGCTTTGAAAAAAGCTTGCTGTCCATCAGACTAAACTAATCTGAGCAGCAGGGAATTCAGCTGATTTACTGTCTGTTTATACTGTTCACTTTAGAGATAGTAAACTCAAAGTTAGAACAAAGCAAGCTTTTTTCCCATTAAGAATATAGAAAATAATAACATACATTTTAGCCATAAAAACCCCAAAAAAACCCACTAGCTTTGCAGAGTCGCAAAGCTCCAATAATCTAGTGTAGAAGTTGTATGTCTTGGTGAGCGCTGGCTATTTTGAACAAGAATGTTATTGATTTATAAAATTGCAACAGGCCCAGGTGAGCAATTAGGTTATGTGACTGGACGCCACCTGGCTGGTAGATGAATGAACTGTTTGAAGGCTAGGGTTTCACGGGTAACCTGCAGCAGTTGAACACTATGTCATCTTCCTGTCATTCTGCCAGTATGGACTGTAAAATATATATTTGATGGAGTCGCACGATAAATCAAACTGGAAACTCTAAGTAACTTTAGTTGGGGGTGAGGACCCTTTGGTGCACTAGAGGCCTGCCTTATACAGCTGAGGGTTGTGTTGTGCAATCAATCATTTTGTTAGCTTTTGTTGTTTTAAAGTAAACTTTTTTAAAAACATTTTGTCCACTCCTGGTTTAAGAATTTGCTTTCTGTTCCATTAAATCCCTTATTAAACCTATAGTGATATTCAAAAGCTCATGTTAGTTGCTAGACTCATTTAAACACTCTCCTCAATGTTCCTGTATATAAGCCTGTAACACAATTTTTCTAGTAAAAGCTTCAAAAAGCCTGCTAATACTGATTTTTCTTTCACATAATATGATAGTTACTTCTGAAGTACTTTTGTCTGTTGGTTTATATTAACAAGGTCAAGTTATGCTTGTTAAAAAATTAATTGCAAAAAAAAAAAAAACTTAAGATAACGTTAAGTTTATGACAACAACTCACACAACTAGGAAAATTGGGGTTAGGTTTTTACACTACAGCAATCTTAACTGAGACATGCTCTACCTAGTTATTGCAGCACAGACAAGGAAAGTGTGGAGTCTCCCCTGGTACCCACATGTGTAATAGTTAGCACCTCAGTTTTTCAACAATGGGTGGCCAAATGAAATGGTCTGAAACGCTGGAATGTAACTAATTTTTAGCCACGCCTTTAACTCAAAGTACACAGCAGAGAGTTAAGCCCAAGTTATTCATATCAGGGCAGCAGTGTGGAGTTGTGGTTAGGGCTCTGGACTCTTGACAAGAGGGTTGTTGGTTCAATCCCAGATGGGGGACACTGCTGCTGTACCCTTGAGCAAGGTACTTTACCTAGATTTGCTCCAGTAAAAACCCAACTGTATAAATGGGTAATTGTATGTAAAAATAATGTGATATCTTGTAACAATTGTAAGTCGCCCTGGATAAGGGCGTCTGCTAAGAAATAAATAATAATAATCTCAAACATTTTGTTTGTAATGGGAGTTCTGATGCAGTTACACTACCACACCTCGGTAATGTTGCTGGAGGGCCATTTGCCATTCCTTCACATACGTTTAAAAGGTCTGAATAGGTAAAACTAAACCCAGCTAATATATTAAGATGTCGTACAAACAGGAGATGGCATTTTCCCATTGTGATCTGGAGGGGCTTCTGCCTCAGAAATGGAACTGTTTTTATTTGCTTGGTTAGCTGCTTTATTCTGTTCCAAGTCCTGTGGGGCAGTACTGCAGTTTTCTCAACTGCACTTTCACTGTGACCATAATGATTGAAGTAGCTATAAAAGCTGTCATTTGATATCCAGTCTATGTATTACATTCCGGTTTTCCTGGCATGTTCCTCCAGTATTCTCATGTCCAGAGGGGCCTTGTGCCAGTAGGAAACTACTGGTAGAGTTTGTGCCACGTTTTTAAAGGGAGGATCTCTGGCAGTAAAAACTGGACCATGTTTTTAATAGTGCGTCCTAAATGGTTTTTAGGTTGATGTTTTGAGGCCATATTCTGCAGGGCATCTGATTTAACCACATATCCTTCACAACCACAGTTTGTTTTTTTTGGCCATTTTCTTGGAAGGACTGAAGGGCTGGGAGGTATCGCTTCTAAGGGTTTTTCAGGCCACTGGGTTGAGTTACACGTTCTAATTTATTGTTAACTTGTTCTGCACCAGGAGAAAGTTGATATTCCTGAAGTGAAACGAATAAAAATGACTATTTGATCTGCATAGAAATACCACAGTATACATGAACAATGAGCTGTAGTTTTAATACGTAAAACTAAAAAAAAAAACTGTTTGTTTTAGAGCAGTTTTTAATGAAACTTGGTATTTGTAACACTAATGTAGTCACATTTTAAGTTATTCAATTTTTGTTTTAAATGTTTGTTTAAAAAAAAAAAGACATTAAAAAAAAAAAAACATTTAATTTTCATTGAGTGAGTTGATCACTATATTATGTTTATTCAGAGTTTGGCACAGTCAGTATGTGTAAACAGTAAAGTTTACATTTTGACCAATACTGAAACTTAGCATTTTGGGCACAGTGAATAATAATAAAAAAAAGAAAAAACATATGTACTGTACTTTTGCAGTACTGCATCATTTACAAATTCTGCATTATATTGCAATTTTAAGGGGTACTTTATCTTTAACAGCAATGGAGGATAAGGAATTGATTTGGAGGGCTGAATGTTGTTTGTTAATGTGTTTTTTAAAGTTTGGGTTTTACATTGTGTAAGTGCTCATTACCAATCTATATGGGCACTTAGATCTTTGTAATAGTATTGAAGAAAAAAAAAAAGGGAATAAGACAGACATTTCAGATTTGATTTGGCAGATGCATTTATTCATAGTTCCTGTTGACTCAGCTTAGACATAGGCAAAGCACTAAGTTGCACTATATAATCATGCATGAAAGTAGGTGAATGGCTGAGGAGAAACACTGTTCCATACGAAGACTGCCACCTTCTAAAAGTGTTTTCCATACTCTATCAACATTGAGCAGCTAACAAATCTGCTTCATTTATCTCACTTTGTTATTATTCCAGTCCAGTTCTCAAACAGCACAACGTTGCACACAGATTTTCTGTATTTGACAGTCAATTTTACAGTATAAGTCACTTGTACCAGGTGACTGCATTCTGCAGTATTAATGACAGTAAAAGTGGCCTGTATTATTTACTGCTTACTAATACATGTGAAATACTGTTGAATGATGATTAATTGTTAATGTTTTTTTTTTTTTTTTTTTTTTTTGCTTGACAAGCCCTGACCATTTTTAAACGTTGCCATTCAGTTTACTGCTGATTGTTGAAATGTAAACATGGCATGCCTTTCAATACCTTTACCACCATGTTGAGCTCTTCCTTGTTTGGCCTGAAAATACAGATAACAGAAATGACATTGTTTGTGTTAAATGTCTGCTGTAAACCATTTTAAATGTAATTTACCCTGCCTTCTCAAATCTTTTTTAATGAACTTTATATTTCCTGAATTTGGCCATTCATTTGTGTTTAAAGAGCACACAGTTGGTTTAGATTATTGGCTGCATGCTGAACGCTGCACCAGTTTGCCAGGAATACATGTTTATTGTGAGGGAAATAACACTGTATCCTGCCCACAGCGTCTGCTTATACAGAATCCAGGGACTCTTCAGTTCATGCATAAACTCTTTAACATTTTAAAGGAGAGACAGACGGCACTGAGGGATTTATGTTCCTTAGCATGCAGTCACTACTAAGCTGCAACCAAAACACAGTTTAACTCCCTTCTCCAGACAAAGGATTTCTCCTTCCTTACATACATGTGTCCACTCCCCAATTAGCACTCAATTACCTAATTGGGGAATGAGCCACACCTGTGATTGCTGGCAGGGACAGATTTAACCCCATATCTGCCAACCTTACATTTCCACACACATGCTATTTACATTAAGGGCTTTTTCCCTGCCACAAGACCTCAATCCAGAAGTCAAATCTTTTATAAAAAGAGAGAAACGAAAGCCTTGGTTTGGAGTAAAATGTGTTTGACTCTTAATTCTACTGTGGAATGATCTTGTTTAAAGCAAACTGTATTGAACATGAGAAAATCAACAGTAATGTGAGAGAACGATTTACTTACTAGAACAAAAACACACATTTACTGTATTCATTATACTGATTATTTACTTTTGAAATAAACTGGACTTTGAACTTTTTCAGGTTTACATGTACTGAATGAGTTAACAGATTTCCTTGTGATTTACTATACTGTGAAGGTTATTTAATTGTGTCTATTCAAAGTAAATGTTGATTTTAATAGGTTTTTAATAATACTTTGGAGTGTTATCTTCAATTTTAAATGGTGACACCGAAGATGGAATCATTCATTTCAAAGGCCAAGTATGAAAACAGGAACCTGCAAGCAAGGACATAACTTTTTAAATGTAATTTTCCAAACTACAAGGAGCTTGTGAAGCAGTTTGAAATTGATGCATTGGAGCGTTTAAGTATGACCTGTTTTAGATATTCTACAATAACACACTAAAACAAATAGGTACACTGTCTTCAGAATGGTTTAAACATAATCATGGGTAAAAGTTTTCTGTCTAGACAAATAAATAAAAAAATTGTCTCTATTTTTTATCGTGGAAAACTGTAAAATGTTTTTGCACACGCTTGATTTTTATAACGTTTGACTTTTTAAAAAAATATTTACTCTCCCCGTCGTTCTGCATTTGCATCAGAATGAAGTTTCAGAGAGAGACAGAGAGAGAGAGCGAGAGAGCGCTTCTGACATGGGTCAGTATTTTGAACTGCCTTAATTAGGGAATACTTACCATCAAAAGAACGGTACTTGCTTTTCTGTATTTGTTTAACAGTTTCCTTTAATAAACTACATGAGGGAGTTCTAGGTGCAGCACTATACAGATATGCCATTGGTATTGGTTGTGCCATTTGGTGCTACTTGCTATGTTTGTAATTAATGCCTGCTCAGTAAGTACATATTGAAAATGTTATACTGAAACAACTGCCCAATCAAATTTATATTATGTGAATTGGGCATACGTGTAAAAGGTTTGATCAGTAACATTTCAAAAACTATGTTTAACTAGCCTTGTGTGATTTATCAGGTTGGTCCATCTGGTAAAATGACAAGTGTAAGGGAAGTCATTTCTGAATTACTTTTTCTACAAAGTCAAGTTCAGATTTGCTTTTGAAAGTGGTCCAAAATGGCTCAGAATGCATCTGAGAGCGTACACAACCCCAGAGCTTCTGGGGTGCCTAGGTGCCCACTAGACCCCTGGCCAAAAGATTTATTTTACCCCAGTTCAGTCAAAATGATCATTGGCCACTTTCACCCATGCATAATAGATGTAGCTTTATTAAAGAATGACCCAGTAATTTATTTCTTTTATTTTTAAAATATAATATAATCTTGAAACTGTGCCCGTACCAAAACATTTTTTTCAGGTCACACATATCCTGGATAGATTTACAGTCCATATAGCGACTTCAGTACTTTTTTGTGCATTAATTGGGAAAAGGCTTGTTGTTTTGGATGGATGCTCTTGCTGCCAGAATAGTGAATATAAAGATATTATGATTTCTAGTGTCAGGTGGTTAGTTGATGCACAGGATTAATGTGCTGCCTGAAATGCTTTGGTTTTGTATCTTTGGGATTAGGTTCAAATATAGCATGGACCAAATTGACCCAATTGGCTGTATCACTGAATATAAAAGATCATATCCCAAAACTTCAGTTTTGCCACGTTTTACCTTTTCCTGGACCTTGTGTAGTTTACATATGAGTATAGTTTGTGTGGCCTGAAGCAAACCCTTTTTGACTGCCCATGCTCCAGTGTCCATGCGGTGCACTATAATGTTTTATGTAGAACCACTGAACTGAACTTTACTCACAGTACTGGATATGGACGTGGACAAGATCATTTTTTTCACAGGAACCACATTTAAACAAAACAATGATTTTAATAGGGGAAAAAAGCTAGGTGTTTTTGTTACTTAAAAATAAATACTTTGTCTATAAATCCTAGGTTGCTGAGCTTTATTTTTCTTTGCATAATTATAGCAGCCTAAACTATGGAGCGCCATTTGTGCCAAAACTATCCAGCCGTTAGTTTGTCAATTTGTTTGCCAATTTGTGAATTGGTCAATTTGTCCAGCAATTCCCCCATAAATTTGTCAATTCATACAGTAATTCATAAACGTATTTGTTAATTCATCTAAATTAATTAATTTGTCAATTAATTAATACGAAAGCCTGTACGGACATGCACATTTCCAATCAACCAGACAGACTTCCCAACAAACAGACAAACTTCCAACTGTCAATCTTGCACTGTGCCGAAAACACTGCAACCTTTTTAGCCAATGGGAGCACACACTAATATTTTAATCAATGAAAATCCAGCCTCACTCAAAACAGCTTCAGCCAATAATATTTAGAAGGGCATTTCAAAAGATACTTTGTTTAACAAGATACTCGACTCTGCTGATTTTATAGAGACTTCCGTCTCACTGCGCGCAAAGCATTGTGGTATATAGAGAGTTAGGCAAAAAATTCTATGGAGAGTTAATGCAGACGTAAGAAATGTAGCTGGTTTTCGTCATGTTTAAAAAAAAAAAAAAAAAAAAAAAAAAAAAAAAAAAGCTGGTAGTTTGTTTACTGTACTGTATTGCTGGGTCTTGATAATATTTTATGTTGTTATGTATTTCTAAAGTAACTGGTGTTACCGGACTGTTAAATGATTTAATCAATACGTTTCTTTAGAGCGATGTTTCTGCGCATGCTCCAACAAACGGGACAGTCCTCACAAAATAGCATTTTTCATAATAACTACATATTGTCATAATTTGCTAATGTTGCAGTTTTCTTCAAAAGGCCTTGGGCAAATATGCATTTTTTAACATGGCAAAAACCAGCAACATTTCGTACGCCTGCATTGACTCTCCATAGAATTGTTTTGTCTAACTCTATACCACAGTGCTTTGCGCGCAGTGAGATGGAAGTCCCCATTGAAAATCAGCGGAGTTGAGTATCTTGTTAAATAGAATATCTTTTGAAACGCCCTTCAAAAAATGAGGCTGGAATTAACAAATACGTTTATGAATTACTGTATTAATTGACAAATTTATGGACAAATTGCTGGGCAAATTGACCAGTTCACGAATTGACAAACAAACTGATGGCTCAATAGTTTTGGCACAAATGACCCTCCATACTAAACAGTAGTGGGTACTGTACGTGCCTATAACTAAAGGGTTTCCCCCAGAGGCAATGACTCCTGTTACAAAGAAAGATGACCACAAACCCCACTGGAGGTCCAGAGACATGCAGCCTAATTCAGTGTCGTATTTTCAGTTGCTGAGAAACTAGCCAGGACCACATCCTGACAGCAGAAGGCCCACCAACTGCCCTGTCAAACTACTTGACCTTATCATTTTGAAAGTCTCCCATCTGTTACAAACAAGACGCAAGGGGGGTTGAAAATATGAGCATGCCAAAGATGTGCCATCAACATTTCACTTGGACCACCTGAATGCATCCCACCCGTACAACTGCCAGAGCCTTATTACATTTTTTGCTGCTTCAGCTAGACTCGAGTTAGACCAAAAGGTTGAAAGCCGGTGTTCATGACCAGTGAATCAACCTTCTAGCTTTTTCTTGTGATGCATTTATTTTATTGGGTAACAAGTTTCCCAAACGATTAGCAATCCATGAATAAGACATCTGGTAGTGCTTTCCTCTAAGCTTTGAATACCCAAATCTACAGGGGGAAACAAGCAGATAAAAGAAAAAACTGCTACAGAATAGTTCACTGATGCAAGATTTATTACAATGCACAGCATTCCTTGGTGATGCCTAAGTGATGCGGTTTAGGCTAGGATGTATACACTTTATCGTAAAGGGTCAGGCTGGAAAGGCCGGGGGCAAGGCTCACCACTTAGCCTTGTATAAATGTTACATAGTCTTGGTAGTTCCAGAAACTAAAAAGATGAGACAGAGTTAATTAATGTAACTATATGAGTAAGAAAATGAGTTTGGTATGTGAAATTTTAAAAGAAGATTACTTTAAAGAGTTATTTTAAAAAATATATTTATGTATCGTTTAAATATGAATATCTGAAATTTGGTTGATCTTAGAAATATTTTTGCGTAAGTTTAGTTTTTTTTTGAGATTTTACAATGTGATGTTTGCAAAAGGTATTGAAGCTAATCTTCAACTTGTCTTTGACAGTGCTGCTAAACAATACAAACTAAAGTGGTGTCAAATAAGCATATTAATATATTAACTATGCGTTTGTCACCATCGTTTTTTTTTTTATATAGAAAAGAAAACAGAAAATAAACAATACCATTGTTCCAGACATTTTATTGTTCACAATTATAATTTAAAAGGGTACAGGTTTTGTCTTTCTAGCATTGTCAATACCATGCCAACCAACCCAAGCTAGTGTGCTAAACTAGACAGGTACAGAAAAAAAACTGTTTTTTGTTATTTATATATTTATTATTTTTTTTTAAAATAAAGTAACCAGTCATAGATAGAAGTGCATTTGGTTGTTTTTGGCGTTAGATACATGAAACCAATTTGATTTGTGGACAACACTGACAAGTAAAACTAACATGTGACCTGAGATGCCAATAATACTTTTGATAATTATGCAAATCCCCAGAAATGTCCTTGGAATGCAGTCTTCTTTCATGACCAAAGAGGCAAAATAGGGCAATCAGTCAGGCAGATATGTGGTCATTTATGAAAAAGAGGATTTAAAGTGTACTGCCTAAGGTCTGATCCATAGCTGACTCTCGTCTTGAGGGCTTGCAAGGCAGTAAGTCCCTCTGGAATAGGCAAAAACCAAAGCTACGGAGCCTGTTCATAATTATCTAGCAGAGCACCACTGCTTAAAAGAGCCATGTCTCTGTCAGGGAACAGGGAATGTCCAAAAGGGACAGGAGAGGAGACAGGGATTTGCCCTGTTTGTGCTGTTGGAATATGAATGTAATGCATCTTATTTCAACCTGCAATCTCATAGCGGAGCATCAAAATAATGCCTCTGTTCTCATTTTTCAAAAAGGGCATTTGTCTACCAGAATTGCATAGTTTGAACAAGTACAGTTTTAAACAAATATTTAAGAAAATTGCAGAAGTAAATGTAATCCAATGCCTACTGGGTATAGCTGAAGACTGGGAGCCACAATATCTTGGGTTTAAAATGCATCCCATGTATTAACTTTACATGTTGTTTTTTGTCTCCAAGACTAGAAAGAGCACTTTCTTTTTGCATCTGAAAGACTATGTCACCATTTACTGCAAGATACATCTGGGAACATCCTCCTTCTCTGTCCAATATTTCAACATTGTCATGATGACAATGAAATCAGTCCAGTGTCGAGCTACAGCATTCATTTCTGGTTGCTTGCTGCCAAATGGAGGCAGGTAGCAACACGATATTGTAAACATGTTGTTTATGCAAGCTCATTTAATATATCCCCAAAGAATATCGCTAATTACGTATATGTTGTAATCTATTACAATAAAGTCTTGTTGCAAGTGCAACATTAAATGCATTATGTATTCAGTGCTAGGCAGACTTACCCGTCTGAGCTTTGTCTATTGTGGTGTAGTTTTATACTAATTATAGGGTTAAATATAAAAAATAAAAAAAAACTTTAAGATAATTTTATACATTATTTTTCCCCCTCTAGCTTTATAAGGCTATGGTTAATAACTTCTGTGTACTGTAACTTAAAAATAAATAACCTCTTGTCAACTGCTTGCCCTTTTTAGCTCCTCATCCTTAACAACAAACATAGCCCACCCAATAAAGCTGACATTGCCAGTTATAGAACAAAATATCCACTGTGAGTCTTGTTAAAGCTACATTTTGGGTTGTCAAAAGCAGTTGTTTTAATGGTTAAATGCTGCAGGCATGTCTCAGGTGCCATATATTATTCTGACAAAATGCAAAGGCCAGGTGGACAGTCAAAGCAACTGTTTTGTAGTCTCTATTTGACAAGTTTATTATTTTACTGTCTAATTTGCATGGTACCATATTGAAAATACTTTAGTAATTGTTTTTAGATTTTTTTAGGTGCATCTTTTAAATTGCTGTCTAGAGACAAAACAAGGTGAAGACGTATTTTCTATTGTTCACAAAGTAATGACTTGAGCATTTTTAAAGGCATTCAATCTTCAGTCCTTCTACTGAATTTTATTCAGACAGAATGTAATTACAAGATGTTTAGAGTTACATTTTGCGAATTTCCCTGAGACCGACCATTGACCACAATCCTGAAATTTGGGACTTTTCAAACGTGCACAGAATCATGGAGTCCACTATTTTAATTGTTTTTTTTCAATTGCATTGTGGTTCAGGACTTGGTTGGCTAGTTAATGTGAATGTGCAACTTCCCAGTGGGAGGCAATGAACAGAGTTTCCTTTCAGACCCCCCCCCCCCCCACACCCCACTTTCTTTATTTACTGCAATGGCCAGCCTGGGCTTTTCAGAAACACATCAAAATAGCAGAGGCCCAAGGCCTTCTGCAGTGATGGAAATGAGGAGAGAACATTGTGTTGTTTCAACAATTTCATTGTGTGTAATAAAATACAAGCAGGTTAGACAACAAGCACAGAAAGAAGGCATGCTCTATCAGACTTGGAAGACACAGTTCAGTACCTAAAGCTACCATTCCTTTTTTTTCCATATTTAAAGGTTCCATGAAAAATGGGAGGGTAATACTCTCTGGATAAAAAGCCTTGGTGCTAATGTAAAATCTAAATGGGTATTCTTAGCCACTGTAAATGTTGGTTATTGTTCAGCTCACATCTTTTAGTGCCATTTGTTCTCTTAATATGAGGTATAGAAACAGGCATTTAATGTGAGTATCTGCCACACGCATTTTAATTAGCTTAAAAGCTGAGCTGAGGGATAAAAGCAATGGATTTTGCCTCATTTTTTTGCATTGGTTAATTAAATGCCATTGTGGATCACTCTTTCAGATCAGCCCTTTTTGCCTTAATGACCATTCATTTTACTTTGCCTGAGATGCACATTTGAAATGCTAAACTCCCAGCTTTATCCTGCAAAACAAAAAAGGGTTTTGTTTAAGAAAATCTCAAGTTAGCCTGTGAGGAAGCCGCCTAGCATCAATCCCTCCTGAAACAAATGCATTTTGGGTAAATACTCTCCAAGTTACCCTATTAAAGCCAACAGACATTAGGTGCTCAATATGGTGCTGGCTAAATGTAATTACCTAGACATGAGCTCTCAGAGCTGTATGAGACGTACTTGTTGATTTAAATAAATACTTGTGGTCTGAAGTGCCGTAGTGGAGGGCCAAGAGAGCACTACAATAAAAGAAAAAGCCTGGCAAATAGTACTTCAGAATGAGTCGAGCCTTTTAGGTGGTGGAAGTAAATTGAAAGATAACTTTGCAAAACCACTGAGCACTTACCTGCGGACTGTGAGCCTTACTTTGCCACCTTTCCTTCCTTATCCAGTGAATTTTGGTAATGTGGGTGTATGTGACATTGTTGTTGATGCTGAGTTTCCATCAGCTGAGACTGCTGGTGATTCATTAGGATCACTGAACAGCAAATTCTGACCCCAGGGCTATTCATGTACACAGCATGTGAATAGGTAGGTTTGTTTTAAGCGTATTTAATTAACCATGATAAGACCCAGAAATGTTACCTCAAGGACCATCCTTTGAGGTGGTTATACCCACAGTATAATGCGGTGCCATACTGTTAATAAGCTGGAACTCGGCTGAAGACCACTTTACATTTATTTCCATTGCGTGAGATATGGAAAATAATAGTTTGTTGGGCCATAAGGATCAGATTAAACTTGGGTGCTAGAAGAAACAATAGGGTTTGCAATTATTTTAAATGGCACAAACCCATACTTTTTGTTAAAAGCAATAAATTGCTACCTTTATTTCCTAACTGCTGCTTCACAGTAGGAATTTGAGTACAGCAACCGTCGAAAGCAAAACATTTTTTGTCGAACATGAGTGGCAAGTGTAGGTGTGAGTTTAGTTTGGCTTTCTCTCAGGAAAAACGCTGGCAAGCAAAAGAAAGGCAATTTATAGCTTGTACTCATTTTGACAACCTGCAGGGATCCACATACTTTGTTTTTGGACATCCTAGTCCGTGTTGTAGGAGTTTTTTTTCACTTAGTGTAATCAGCTGTAGCCAAGGGTTTAATCTACTTGACTCCAAAAAAGATAAAATTTGGTCCTTTATGGTTGCCATTGTGTTTTGAAAATGTATGACTACAGTTAACCAAACAGTTAGTGCCTATTTTATTAATGTAGTCATTTTAATTGTGTTACTGTACATAGTACCATTCCAAGAACAAAGCCCAAGGAATGTAGATTGTGATGCTGCATAGATTAAACAATGTCTCGGAATGTCTGAATTGTTCCAAACATCTATAAAATCTATAATAAATGGGAAATGTCTGACATTCACTGAAATAAATAAAGTATGCTTACAACCCAGCAGCACCAGGTTTAAAGCTAAATTTTCAGTAAATGGCAGAAAGCTAAAAGCAAATGGTTTGATCCGTTTTGTCATAAGCCACAAAAGTCTGTATAATAGGAACACCAATTAGTACATTGTTAATTTAGACTAAAAGCCTTACAAAATGTAATTAAGGACATAGTTTGGTGTTACTGAACTTGCATGCCATGTGTTTGCAAACAGAACAGTGCTTACACCGCTAAAGTGACCCTGGAGTCACTAGAGACAAGGCATCCAGTTACCTTGGAATGCACGAGTGCTGCCATCATTCTCCTAAGTGTGGCTTGTAATGAAAGGATTGCAAAGTTGTCTGTCAACAGCCAACATGTCAGATTTTGAGCTGATGGATTACATGCAGATTGGAAGCAGACTTTTTGCGGCAGCTGGAGCAGCCCAATACAGGACCCTTGTTCCGTATTTAATAATTCGGGTACAGGTTTTCATTAACACATAAAACCTGTTTTGTGTGAAGGCAACCTTCTCATTTATATGGTATAAACATGCTACAGTAGTTTTCTATGTCCCAAATTATTCTAATTATTTTTTAGCAATGAGGGGCTCCATAGCTCAGCTACAGTTTAATAAATACCATTAAAAATGAGATTTTGGCATACAAAATAGTTGACATTCCTTTCAGGGGATAGGTTAATTATAGCCTATTTAGCGGAAGAATATTTAAAGGTTAAATGACATCTAACCAATTCTACATAACTTTTGAGTAGTTTTATTGTTTTACAAGGGCTCTGGAGGTCAAACAGTTTAGCAGATGTGTTGCTTTTGGGGATGTTCCTTTTGAAAAACTTAAGAGATCAATGACAGGAAGAGGAACTAATAAATTCTAAGGGGGGTAGCTGAAGAAAGGACATGCTTAGTAAGTGGTTGAAATTACTGTATGTTTTACTTGACAGGTCATGCATCCAAACAAACTGAAATGCTGTGGTATGATAGGCATTTGTGGTTCATATTTATTTATGTAAGTTTCTGTGTATACATGTACACAGCCCTCCACTTTCCAGTGGTGACTCTGGACCATACTTAATGTTTTACTTGTATTAACAGTTACCATTGTTGAAATGAAGAACATGTGTCCCACCAAGTCATCCTGCTTGCATTCATCTGTTCCATTGCTTGTTGGAGTTTATGTTTAATCAATTTATTTAGCAGGATTCACCCCACTGCCATATTTTTTGGGGCAGAATGAGTTGCTCTAAAATTCATGTCCATACACATTCGGAACTAAAATACACAGTTGTGTGTTACAATGTATTCCTTTCCTGAAAGTATCTGGCATAAAGAACTGCTTTTGGCACGCAGCACTTGCATATTACATATTGACATATGTATTCTTACTGTAGTGCTAATTATAACAAATCCCCACTAGACATGTGACTGACATAAATATTAAATTAGATTTTTTTCTTTGTGGATTATAAATAAGGCTGCTGTTTTTGGCTTTTTTGCATTTTATATACTGTATGAAATTGTTTTCGGTTACTTTCCAAAATGCTTGGACGTTTTTTTCTGTCACAATATGTATAGTACCTCGACAGTACTTGCACACTTAAGTTTCTTTGTTGTCTTCCACAATGAAATCCTTATTTAACAAGCACATTCTTCTTAAATCCTCACTATCTAACTGTAACATAGCTTTAAATCCTGTGAACAAGTCTTCTAATTGTAATCTCGTTTTAAATCTTGCAAGCGGATTCTCCAATAGAAATGTAGGAATTTGCTGCCACCCAGTACTTGGGGTGGGTTTAAAGTATTCAGAATGAATCACTGATAGATACAAGTCAGGAAGGAGGGACATTGCCCAACTGCACTGGGAGAGGTACTTTTTATTTTGTATTCTTTTTTTTTTATGAAAGGGGTTTAGTCAACATGAATTGAGCGACCATTCCCAGTGTTTTCCTGTGTTTTGGCTACACACCGATTTCTAATAATCAGAAGCCCTGATTAGAAATGAATACATACCTTTTTCATTACTGAAATCATTGATGACCATCTTAATTTGATTGGCCATAACCCTGACAATACTATTTCAAAGGTAAGCCAAATACAGCACCAAAACACACCGCTATCTTTATGATCTAAACAGCAGCAGGTCTAACTACCAACCCTTTCACACTTCTAAACCAGCTCTTTCCCCTGTGTCTGTATTGTATGTTAATAAGGGTTTGTCTATGAATCACCCACCCATGGGGGGGAGAAAACAGTAGGATTAATACAGTGCTAAAGGGTGATGATGTTTAGATCTGCTGGAATTTTAAATAATAGATCCTTGCATTTTGTCAGTTTCCACACACATTTGAACAGATTTTTCAAATCTAGAGACCACAAAAAAGGGCAGTTGTATGAAGTAGGAATTTGTAATCACACTCCTACACATCATGCAAAAGTGACATCTGCTGTGGCAGATTTATTTTTTATGTGCCAAAGATTGAAATTAAAATCTTCTGTTCAAGTGGCTAAATGAAAAATTCCCTGGAAATATGTAAATAAAGAGCCCTTAGATCGGCAAGAACATAACAAGATGGCATAAAGAACAGACAGTTGTGTGGAATTGTCTGCCCAGGTTTTCAGTTGCAAATTGGACAGCTCATTTGCTTATCAAAGCCTAATAGTCTCCAATTTTAAAAAAGTTTTCTGCCTTAAGGAACATACACTGCCCTCTTGTCATTGCTGACTTCAGAGACATCATTTTCTTTTAATTAAAATATGTTTTAACAGTTTGGCACATTGACATACTACATTTAGTTTAACATGCACTCCCTGGAGAATACTGAACAGAATCTTGATTTTTCTTCTGCACAAGGGCACTGTGATGCTGTCTCTTCATATGGCTGGGAACAATAGTTATGTTCCTGGCCTATAACTTACTATGGACTGTGATGGATTTTGTGACTGACAAAATAGTCTGTTGGACCGTAATAAAAATAAAAGACTTACCTGGATCAGAGGATTCCGAATAAGACAGAAGTATAACAAAATAGAAAAACAAATATTGTATATACAGAGACACGTGTGATTAATTGTTTTTAAATGAATATTGGTTTAAACCCCGGGGTGGTGTGAAGAGTGTATGGAGAATGTGTTCATAGGATAGTAATGTTATGTGTATTAGAGAAACTGGGTGTGTTGGTGGTTTTGTGTTTTCTGTTTGTCTAAACGATAGGAGTTACAAAACCAGGCTTACAAATCCCTTAAATACAGCTGGGTATTTACTTGGGGGTGGGGGCTGTAATATAAAAGGGAAGTGAGTGGGAGAAAGGGGGGTAGCCACGAGAGCTAGCTAACTGTGGTTGAAAGTAGTGTGTTGCTGCGAACCGAAGGCTAAGATTATAGAGCGCAGTGTATTAACTCCGGTGTGTGTACTCCTGTTCAGTTGTTCGTCAACGTGTTTCAAATAAAAGTATCAAACATTTTGCACCTGATCTCTGTGTGGACCTGAATCGAGGGACAAACATACATATGTTACCTGCTTTCCACGAAAGTAAAGGGGGCCGGGTGGCAGGCACAATGCACAGTATATTGTTTATCACATTTTTAAATAGAAAACATAGCAGCAAACTAGTTAATGCCTAATTTATCCAGAAGAAAACATGAAGAGAACATAAATATATATTGGAAAGTACTGGACAGCAGTTTAACCCATTGAGGCCTACTCCCTTTCCTGTTTCTAAGACCCCGTTCACACTAATGCCTCAGGGGCGGCGCATATTTAGGTATGCAACCCCGTTCACATTGGTGGTTAAAGGCACCTTTGCGCATTCACATATGTGACTGAAAAGGAGGCCTAAAATGTGGCAAATTGCTTTTTTTTTGTTTGTTTTAATGGAACAATAGCCTGCACTGAGAATGGAAGAGCTACCACGTTATATAGTAATCCTTAATTTGTAGCAGGTATTTCTTTATATATATATTCAATACAGCGCTGTAGCAGTTTTATGGTACATATTAAAAAAAAACCTGATATATAAACCCCTGATATATTAACTATTTTGATGTAGTTATGGTGCATCAACGATCTTAATATTTGTGGATGAGAACAGTATTTTATGTATGTGTAAAAGCAAGCAACTAATAAAGCTGTAAAGACACACACTTCTGAAGCTATGTATATCGTTGAATGCAAAATAAACAATGGTGGCTGAATATGCCAAGTTGCCAGCATTATTGATCATTATTGAGATCTACAATCCTGCAGTTTTTATATTTATCATTTAGTTACTAAATAACAGGAAGTAAAGGTAATTGTGACAAATTAATGAATGCACTGTAACTCATATTGCATGAAAGAAACAACCTGAACGTTAATCCACTAGATTTTTTTTTTAATTAATATTTTTATAATCAAAGTTGTATGATGTAGAAATAATTACCATTCAATATTGATCCACTGTCGTCTTGGCTAGCAGAGCATTCACCTTTCACATGCGTGGAAGTATGGGAGTGTCTACTGAGCTACGTAACCAAATTGGTAACGTGATCTGAAAAGGTGGCCCTAAGTCTACTTTGTGTTCATATATATGTACAGATCGGCCCTGGTCTTGCAATTGCAGGACCTGAGCCACATCGAAACAGTGGCCTAAATCTAGGCCAGCCCAGGGCTGCCGTTTCTTTTTTGGAGCGTTCACATATGAGAATCACAAGTGTGAATGGGGTCTTGGACAATCTGAACAAAGGAAAGCATTATTGCTTATTTAAGGTTTAAATGTGGCTGTCCATATTCTTGGATGTCTACTAAAATGTCTACAGGATTGTTTGATTTTCTAATGTAACTAATGTATTCGGAAAACTGAATCAGAAAATTGGTGTTCTGAAAATTACACTTTTCTGTGTTTACATGACTTGGCATAGATATTCCAATTCTGATAAATTCAACTGTATGCATGGATTACATTTTTTGGAAAACATAGCGCATTCAAGCATATGCAATAGTTAGTAGTATGGGAACAGTCTGGGCATGAATTATCAGGCATTTTAGATTTTGCAAAGTTGCAAATTCTTATGCTGTATTCAACAGATTATTATCCTATATATCTCTCTTGTTCTAATTCTCCAGCATGTGCAAACTGTCTACTCCTTGCTACAGCTCATCCTTTTCTTCATATAAGCTGCTGTACCTTACAAGTTACATACTGTACATTTTCAATGCATTTTGCCTAGCTAGAATTTGCTGCTCCAACAGTATAGGCAATTTCTGTGTGAACCACTGTAGTTATAATAATGGAGATTTTTTTCAATCAAATACTATTACTTTATTTAAATGAATAATATAACTTTATCTGTAACTAGACAAATGGATCCATGTAAACTGATCAGTGACTGAAATGAGATATACATTTATAATTCTTTAATTGATTTATTTATTTATTTTTTTTTGGAAAAATAAATACAACACAAAATAGAAAAGCATCCCTTGGACTACATATTATACAAACCAAAATCATGACGCAGTTCCCGTTATGTGCATCACCAGCCTGCTTTTTATTTCCACCCTTACAGAAGATGACATTCCATAACTTGAAAAGCAAAACTGATAAATAGTTATCAAGCTCTGCTTTCTCCTCATGTATTGCTGCTTTTTAGATCTCATTTTGTTAATCTTACATTTTGATCTATGGAGATGCATTGAAATGGGAACGTGACAAAACGTTCTCCCAACACCCATTGTTCTGGTACTATGTCTCGCCTCTATGCGTCAAAACGTTTAATCATTATTGCCGCTGTGTGTTGTGTTTTTTTTTGGTTTTTTTTCTGGCTGGAAGTATGGATGTAGTTGCTTTAATAATCACGTCTTCAGGGTATGATGTCTTTTGCACATGTGCAATACACATCAGAATACGTTTTCAGAAAACTGTTTTTATATCACTTTTGATATTGGAATTACTTTTTGGAAAATTGTAAATTCTTATGTTCATATAAATACACTGAATGAATGTTAATACTAAAGTTGAATGGCAAATTAATTTAACTCTTATTTATTCTAGCCCTATACAATATTATCATGAACATTATTTTAAAGAAATAAACTGGTTATTTGACTTTTCTTTTTCTGTTTAATAATACACTGTGTTTTTTGTTAATATTAAATATTTTTAAAACTTTTTTTTTTTTTACTTTGCAACAGTGATAGAAGTGAATTAAGATTATTGAGTTTATATTCCACAGCGAACGTTAAACTGTGGCAATGTTACATTCTTTATGATAAAGCAGAAACAATATACTGCTTCTTATGGGAAGCTGATACGAGTCACAGCGATGTCTACAAATGTTAAAATTCCTCAGACTGAAATGTATACCTTTGCACAGTAAGAAACCAGAAGTATCAGGTTCAACTTTGAAAGCCATTCATGCATTTCATATTGGGTACTTAATAATGCGATACCTGTAATATATTGTTACACTGCATGTCTTGGGTCATTCAATACGTGGGTGTATGGTACTGCATTCTCTTTATCTTTAGGCAGATAAGGTACTTTTTTAACATGAAAGCTGTGAACGGGTCATTTACATTCACTTTTGCATGCTTCCCTTTTTTTAGGCGTGCTTCCCTGTCTCTGTGCTGTATTAATGGTTCATTTAAGACTGTCTGGATTCGATTACCTTTTGACTGACAGGCTTACTGAAGATTGCTGTGTTTTTTTCTGAAATATTACATGCAGGATCTTGATCACACAGTCAGATCCCACTGATGTAATTGCATTTTAACATCACGTATCTTCACTGCCTCAAGTGGATTTCAGCTGCCCAGGAACATTCCTATATCAGGACAATACATTCTCATAAAATCACAGATTAATCGCCTGACTATAAATGTAGGTTTGGCAACACTGTAGTACTTGTGTAAAACATGTAGTCAATGATTTAGTGATAACTGACCTTTAGTAATCTATATTATTTAATTATGTAATTGGTATACTTTGGTTATTACAATTAAACACATTGCAACCTCACAGGACAAACTTGTTTGTCCTGTAGTTTTCTTTTAGGGCAGTTGACAGTTTGAGGGATTGACATGTTCATGACTTATCTGGCAACAAACTGATCTAAAAAGCAAGAAATCAAACTGAGAAGCTTTTGTGGGGCAGCAGTGTGGAGTAGTGGTTAGGGCTCTGGACTCTTGACCAGAGGGTCGTGGATTCAATCCCAGATGGGGACACTGCTGCTGTACCCTTGAGCAAGGTACTTTACCTAGATTGCTCCAGTAAAAACCCAACTGTATAAATGGGTAACTGTATGTAAAAATAATGTGATATCTTGTAACAATTGTAAGTCGCCCTGGATAGGGGGTCTGCTAAGAAATAAATAATAATAATAATAATAATAATAATAATAATAATAATTTGAACTTTACCAGGCCCTTTGTCAGCCTGAGAGGCAATTTAAATTGGAAACGCTTTACTGGAGGTATGATAACTAGTGTGCTGTAAAAGTTTGTCACATGGTTGATATTTTCTCTCAAATTCTCTGCAATAAGAATCTAAGTCTCCCCTCTGCAGAAGCTTTCAGGAGTAGTTCACAGGGCAGGAGCCTGGGCTATGAGAGTAGTTTGTTAGATCGTATATTGGGCTGGTAAGAGGAAAGCCTCTAGAGAAAACATGTAAAAGGGTTGCTTGCTCAATGAAGAGAAGCTTGGCTGTCGAGACTGTGCACAGCATCCCTTGAGGAAGGAGTAGGTAGAGGATGCAAACCGGAATATCTTGAGGGTGGAATAGGTAGCAGATGCAAATCTGAAATAAAGGACAGAATATATTAGAAGCAGAGAGTCTCCTGCAGGGATCTGAAAGGAGGTTAGTTAGGACTTTAGGCTCTAAGCACATAGTAGGATAGAAGTGGATAGAAGGAAAAATTGAGCTTTTGTTTGAGGTAAGGAATAGCGCATAAGCTGTGGAAGGATAGGTGTGGCTGGGGGTCCCCACTGACATATATAATGAGAATCCCCTTTTTTTGAAGGCAGAGGTGATGTTGCCTGACCTAAGGTTGGGGCAGTGAGATCGCTTGCCCCCCAAAAGAAGGACCCCCGACTCCATAGAAGTTCTGCAGAACCGTCCGGCAAAGAAGAAAGACCACGTGCCAACGCATAGGAAAAACACACGAGACAACAATATATAAGGAGTTAGTTAGATGTATGGAGTATGTGTATGTATTGCTATACCTATATCTCTCGCTCAGTGGAAAGGAAAAACTCCCTCGTGGGGGGGAAACCTTCACCTCCGGCGAAGAGCTAGCACTCCGGGCAAGCTAGCAATGCATTGTTGAGCTGTGGAAATATCATAAATGGATGAGCGAATGTATAAGTTGGCTGCGAAGACCAGCACCCCAGACTATGAGGTGTTCGTTGACTCTGGCTTTTGCTGCCGATGTTGCGGCCCTGATCCTGAGGGAGTGAGAGGTGTAGAACTGGGGCGGAAGGCCTACCTTGGAGATCAGGGAGGCCAGATGGGAAGAGAACCAATGTCTTGATACTACTGTAAGGGAAGAATTCACAAACAGGGTCTGACGGGAGGAGGGGTTTTCTACGAGCAAGGTACCTAGACATGGAGCTGTAAGGGCAAAGAGGAGAGTTAATCTTTGACAGTTGTATGAACTGGCCTTGACGAAGTTGATCTGTTCAGGAGGTGCAAAATAGTGGGAAGTGGGATTCAGGAACCATTGAGAGGTCGCAGGAACGGATGTCGATGGAGGGAAAACTGGTGAATTCTGCGCATCTGAGAAATCCGAAGAAAGCGGTTAGACACATTGTCTCCATGAGTAGATCACTGAAAGGGGTGAGGTAGCCTTTTTGAAGGATTTGAATTAAAAATGTCTGCAGATATAGGTAGCCGTGATAGGGTAGTTGGTGCTACACTTTGTATGATTCCACTATTTCAGATGCACTGCTGGAATAGACAACAATGTAGGAGAAGAGACTGCCATTAAGAGATAGTGATACTGTATCCCGGACATGTATGATTTGATTGTACCTGGAGCCAGATGGAGAGAATTCCTTGCGTGGACTATGCAAGCAAGGATCCAGTCTTGATTGAAGGGGATAGGAAGAATACAATTTTGAGCACAGAAAACTGAATAGCAGTTCCAGCCTGTGGTGTAAGATGATCTTGTGGATTGAGCGAGAGTTGAGGCCATGTTTCTGGCAGATTTGAAGGAGCTTGGATAGAGTAATTGAACACTAGGTGCTGGCATTGCAGGACCTGCAATGGGACTGAAGCTGCTTCTGAGATCAGAAGGCAGAACCTGGAGACCTGAAGGCGAGAAAGCATCAGCAGCATTATTGTGGATGCCTGCAATGTGGCCTGAATAATTAAATTGTGGGACACTGACATCCATATGAGGCTGTGGAGTAAGCTCGTGATGAGAGGAGAAGATGAACAACCTTTATTGATGATGTGCACAGTGGGTAGGTTGTCTTGAGCCGTGGATTCCCCTGCCGACCTAAGCCCTCCCTACCCGGGCAGCGCTCAGCCAATTGTGCGCCACCCCCTTGGAACTCTCGGTCACGGTCAGCTGTGACATAGCCTGGATTCGAACCTGCGATCTCCAGGCTATAGGGCACATCCTGCGAGGAGCGCCTTTACTGGATGCGCCACTCGGGAGCCCAAACGTGATGTTGTGGCTGTATTCATCTGTATTCCTATAAGACAAAGGTGGCGCTGATGCATGGGATGTATGAGAAGCCGAAAATGGAGCCGAGATTCTGTCCCTGAAATGAGGTGGAGTGGAAGGAGCCACTCTGTGAGCGGTGGATGCTATAGCAGTTTTTGGACACAAGGACTTGGCAGCCCAGTTGATTACTAGATTATCTGATGCTAGAATGGAAACTGCTTTGGTTGTGAAAGCTTTGTGATATTCATAAAACATCGTACCTCCATATCTGACTGACAATTATGTGATGTAAAATAAATAATGATCCAATTCCAAGCGGCGATGTGGATAAACAGCATAAAATGTCCAGATAAACAGAAAATGCCAGCGTGAATTCTCCCAAGATAAGGGAGAATTTTTGAGCAAAAGGGGGTTGCTGGATTTAACCCTTTGCGGTCCTATTTCGGACCTGGTCCGACATTGCAATTATCAAAAAGATGCAAAAAATGGGTTTCTAGTCGTTTTTTCTCCGGAAAAAGCTGAGAAAACCATTCAATGGCCGAGTGGGAGCGACAGGAGCCGAGACAAGCAGAAAAAAAGGGCGTATCTCATGAATAGTCATACTTGCCCCTGACATCAGATAACGGCGGCCATAAGGAAACAAGCTGGGTGATACTGCATCAGCGCTCAGAGAATATCACAGACATTTGCAGAGCTTTTTTGAGATGTTATAGTAATGACGTGGATCGCATTATTGAGGCTTTTGGTGATTCCCACATGGCGATTTCCTGGTCTGAGTGGTTGAGAGGTTGTTCATGCTGGCTTGATTTAGCTCAACGGAGAACAGGGTTGTGGTGAATGAAAAACAAGACACTTGATAAGGCAGATAGGCATGAATAGGCTTTAAATAAGAATTATATGATGATTGACAGGAGCCGCAAATTTGAAGAGCACTAGCTCCCGCCCCCTGAACTCCACCTAAAGGTTAACATTAGTTTTCTTTCACTTAAGCTCTATCCAAAGGATTATGTTTCTTTACTCTATCTTTTATCTTTTTTTTTTTTTTTTTTTTTAAATAAATGTTACAGCTTGGCTTCACCAAGATTTTTGGGGGTGGATATAATTTATAAATCCATGGAAGAAAGTTTATGTTGATGGAAATACTTAATCAGTCCACACTGTAGTTGGTCTGTTGAAAGAGGGATTTAGTCAACAAATGATAAACTAAAACATTCCACTTGTATTTTGAGTCTGACTGAAAATGAAACAAAGAAAATGATTTGGTCCTGTGGAGGATTGCTGTACAGTAATACTGAGATCTGCCCTCAAGTCCTACATCTCCTCACACATAGTTTTGCCTTTTCATGTCTTCAAACAGTCAGTGCTGAGCTGCTCTTTTGCAGATAAAGCACCTTAATCCATATTTAATACATCAGCACCAACAGAACCTGAGGCTGGATGGTAGCCAGATACTCATTGGGGCTTTACACAGTTTTACAGTCTTAGCCTGGATACACTGAGGAGGACAAGCATGCATGCATTTATTTATTTATTTATTTATTTATTTATTTATTTATTTATTTATTTATTTAAACACATCTTCATGTGTGGATTTACATTCTTTTAGAACAGCAGCATTTGGCAGAATAAACTGACTTTGTAATAGCTGGGATAGATCGAAATGGACTAGGAGAATGGCACATTAACATTTTGGGTTCGCTAAGGCAGTGGTGATTTAAAGTAGCAGCTATAATGCATTTAGAATAATTAATTTTTTCTTCCCCAAAGATACATTCTCTGCCTTGATATTAGTACTATTTTAATATTTATGATTCCCCCCCCCCCCGGACAATATTATTTCTTAATTGCACGAGGATCCTTAAATACCAGTCTTTTCTGAAACTAATGCTGAACCAATGAATCTTTTATTTTCTGTTTTGGTTGTACCTTTTATTCGCTCCTTCATATCTATATCATTTCATCTGAAGGATTAAGATGAGTAAAATATGGAACACCACTGTGAGGTTAATCCTATTGACATTGGAGCACTTGACCTTGTCAACTTGCATTTGTCTCACCAGTATGTTGATTTAATCAATTAATTAATTAATACACATAGCATGAACAACAGAAGCATAATTGGACAGGCACTTTCCTATTTTCAGAAGAGTAAATCTTGGTTTTCTACTGCTTATATCCATAGTAAGAATGCAAAACAATACTTGCTGAAGTAGGTGCTGAATTTTTAGATGTGTTACCTCCTTATACACTAAATAACATTCAAAAGTGTAAAGTATACTCAAAGCATGTTAAAACACAGCAAAACATGCTAGTAGGTACATGCAGTATAGTCTATTTTGGGGGTAAGCCATTGTTTAGCTATTAAGATAATTTCATACATAATATACTAGAGAAAAAAGAGGAAATGGCATTAAGCTACATGCAGAATAATCTCTGTGTCTTGTAATTAAAAACTGGCAAAGGCTAAAGCATTATATATAGTCTTGTTTTAGGCTGCTTTCTACAATACCAATTTGAGGAGAGGAATAAATTGTCTTTGTTGTGAGAATAAAACATTAAAAAAACAAAAGTGATTCATTATATTTAAAAAAGCATTTGGTTTTACAGCCTTCGAAACATGTAAGAGCAGTTGTGTAATTGTTTAGTGTAGTGTAATTACCTATATGCTTACTTTAAAAAATAAAATGAGCTCAGCAGACTTCCTACTGAGAGGGAACCGCTGTTACCTGTTAATCCATTTAAAACCATACCCAGCCATTTCATGCCACGTAATCTCGTAGGGCACCTGGGAACAGCTGGAGAATGACTGGTGCGACAAGCTGCAATCAGTCTCATGGCCTAAATGCAGGCTCTTTGTCTTAAAGCCAGCAAAGGGGGTAGTGGTTTGTTTGTTAGGAACTGTTTATGTTAGTTTAAAGTTGTTTACAGAAAATAGCAGGGTGTAGATGTTACAGACCAGGTGGCCAGTTAGTACTGCTGTAAGAAAACTGTGCTTACTGTGATGGAATACACCTGCATTTATATGCTGGTTCTGGCTTCAGCTATGGAAATTAATACAATAGCAGCTAGCTCATTGAATTTAGCACACACATTCTCTTATATTTTTTAAATATATATATTTTAACATCAATTAGCCAATGTTTAGAAGCACTAATGCTTATAAACATTCCACCCAATAAAGGTACCCTCACTATCAGAAAACTGAAAGCACATATATAATCTGTTTACCTTTCTAACAAAGCAGTATATCCTTGAGTTATCCATAAACTTACAATTTTCTTGAAAACAAAATGATATTGTCAGATTTATAATAGTTAAAAGGCTCATTAGGGTGTCCTCTTCACCAAAATGATTGGGGTCTGTCATTCAGATATGTTTCTCTGTGTACTTTTTTGTTGTTGTTTGGGACCCTGTAATATTGTTAAGCGGGTGCCCTATTGAACCTACCACCCTGCATAGGTGTTTCATCTTATTTTATGCCAGCTGTGATGTTGAGCTTTAATAGCTGCTTTTAGAAATGTGATTTAACAGGTTGCATGCCCTTATTTATTGCTGTTTTGCCTGATTAAGTTTACAGTGCATCACCTTTCCCATTCCAGGGGAACTCGCATGCATTTTTGTCAAGTAGTGACTTCTGCTGGAAGCAGCACAGGAGATCACAAAACCAAACCTTTTTTTGGTATATTATGCTTGTTTCTATGACCCCTCAGCTATCTTAAGCCAGCTATAGAAAAGCACTGTGTCTTTGGTTGCAGTGGACTTTTAATTCTAAAATGTGCTTGTGTTCTTCTCAGGAACTATGGATGTTTAGGAATCTTAAATTGTTCAGAGCAGAAAAATAGCATAGTTGTCAATTCTATTAAAAAAATTATCTTTTGAGAAGAGCGCTTATATTTTTCTTTCATGTTCATCCGACATACTGTCCCAGTTCTCAGTATCTCAGTGATATGCTAAGTACATTGATGATATGCTGCATGTTTCATAGGGTGAACAAGCATCTTGTTAGCAAAGCCTGTCACCTTGAAGATGGTGTTGTGTTTGGGACAGTCTGTTCTGCCAGCTATTTTTAAAAAGAATGATACACATCTTGAAGAAACCTGTAAAAATGAGTGAAGGCTTTATAGAAGGCATCATCAGTCGATTTGTAAGTGAGCAGGATTGCTGATTTGTGCAAAAGCTAGCAGTCAATTTTAGTGTTAAATTCCTAAGTCTGTTAGGTTGCTTAGCATTTTTATACATTTCCTCCACTATTTTAAAACCTCCTTGAGACTGACTTCATACACTGTTTAGTATACACTGAAATTAGTGCTACACTGTCATCCCTGCAGGTTCTATGTGCATTACATCCTGTCATGCTAGCATTAAGACCTATTAATCACTGTAATAGTTTGCATACATTATAGCCTGTAAAAATGCATTCTCCCATTACTAATGTAATAAAAACAAGTAGATTATAACAGATGTTAACAGTTAAAGGACAGAAATTGTATTATTTTTAAACTTTTATTTTATTTTTTTTCCCCTCTCTTACCGGGTGTAGGTTACACACACACACACACATACAAAGATTCTGCAGGCATTAAAGCCTTGTCTAGCAGTAAAATATAGATTAAAGCTAGTGTTTAAAAAGCTCTGTAACTTACATTGAATAGAACTCTGGAACAACAACAACAACAAAAAATCACATTTAGGTCATGATTACTCAAATAACATTACCTAACTAAGCAAGACAGAATCTAAATTTAAGGTGAAAAACAAAATTGTAGAAGTGAGTATGTTTACTCACTTAGCCATAAGTCACAGTCACCTACATAGTTACATCATATCACTTTAGTTACATCTATGTAAACAAAGACAAATATGAACCCCTATTTGATAAAAGCGGAACTGTCTTAGATATTTAGTGTCTATGTTAAGGTAAAAGTCTGAATATTGGCAATTCTTACGATAATGCTTTACTTCGACCATTTACCGGTAAATCTCAAGAATAATCAAGTGCCTTTACAAACAAGCTTCGGTAAATGTCCGAAAAGCCATATATTTTAAGAAATCTTGTACTCAATTTTGCTGTGATTTAATTTTTTTTCAGTACTTACCAAAAAGACAATGTTTATTTATGTATTTATTTATTGAATTACTATATTGTTCTTGCAAGGATTATTATTTTATTTGGTTTAGTTTAAAGGGCTTCAAATGAATTAAATTTTGCCAGATTTTTCCAGTTTTATATCTGTTACTGTATGTATACCACCTAAGTGGTAAGTTACCAAATAAGGAGCCTTTTCCTAACCAATATTTAATATTTTTGGGAAAAAAAGACATTGCCAGGTTAAGCAAAGGTTGATGGGAAGTTGCATTCATCAGAGGATTTCATGTTAATCTTAAAAGATAATAACTACATTTTAAAATGTTATATTCTTAAAGCTGAATAATTGCAGGGTATTTAATGTTTGAAAAGGTGAAGAAACAGTAGTTCATCAATACCACATTGTACTTTTTCTTTCTTCAATTTTGGTGCTAGAGAATTTAATGCTGATGAAAGGTAAGGGGTATTGGCACTGTCTACATGTTCCGTGAGGCGCCATGACTTTAAAATTACACTGTTGGGCTAGGTTGAGACCATCAAACTCATTTGAAATGGTTATTAATGCATATTAGAAAATGATTCAATATCATCAGCCAATCAACTTCCAGCTATAGCAGGCATTAGTATACAGTATATGCCCACTGGAGCATCACCGCATCACCTCTGAATCAAATTTAAAATCAATCTGCGCAAGTAGTGGCTTTTATCTTTTTGACTTTCTGCATTTTTTATCTATTGGACAGTACTAAACAAAGACACAATCGGTACAAATTCATTTTATTATCCACCAAAACCAGCCAATCAATACTTTGCATCAACGAAAGCAACCAATCCTGTACCTGCAACTGCAGAGTAAGTCGATCACAACACAGCGCAGACACAGCAACTTTCAACAACAACAAAGCGAGACACAGACAGTTTAGTAGTATTGCTCCATGCAGATATCTGGCACTGTTAAGATAAACTATAAGCAACCCTGACAAGTGAAAAAGTTGTTTAATAAAGTATTTTTTCTCTAATTGTGTGTAATCCTTTATGAAAATTTCTCAAGGGTACCTGACGAATCATTAGAAGTTCAAGGTAAATGTAGGTTTTAAAGTGTTTTTTGAAAGAAAATAATGAGAAAAATAATTTTCTAATAGGGATAGTGCCCTCTCGATGAAGGCTCTACCGTGTGTTAGTTGACCTTGACTTTCGTTGGTGCCCTCGCCTTCAGCTCAGGACACATAACTCCAGTTGTGGTCAACTTAACACACGGCAGATGGGTCATTGGTAACATTAAGGGGTTCAAACATTTTATTATTATTGATACAAGATATACATTTTGTTTTGAAAAACACCATCAGTGTATGAGACATTTCAACAGGAAACTAGATCTGATTTCTCTTCATTCAGACAGCACATCATTGTTCATGGAAAGTGTTAAATTGCAATGCCAACAGACTAAGACTGTTTCAGTATGCTGGTGGTGCGTCATGTGTATGCATTCGTCTAACTCGGTCTAGACAGGCAAAACTAAAGATAACTGGCAGGGCAGGGCCCTGCTTGTAAATAGTGTGATTGGTGTATTGCTGGTGGTGATTGGCAGGGATGGGGTTAATTTCCTATCCCTGCCAAATACATGTGAGAATGTGGCTGGAGCCTTAATTGAATGATTAAGGGTTAATTAGGCTCCAGCCACAAGGTTTTTAGGAGGGAAAATCCTTTGTTTGGGATCAGTGCTCTTTTTTGTTGCTTTTTAATGCAGATGCCTCAGAGGGAGAGAATATGATAGCAATGTTACCTGTTGAATGAGTCTTAATAGCTAAAAAGCCTTTCCTAGTCTTTTTAAATGGTAAGGGAAGCTGAAAAAACAAGTTGGAAAAGGCACAGTGGCTGTTTTTTTTTTTTTTTTTTTAATTCATATGGTGAACTTGAGTAGAGGGTTATAGCATGGCTGTCACAGCCTTCAACTCCCTCAGGCTGATTCACAGCAACATTTGGTGTTAAGCCTCATCATATGTCTGTCAAACACTTTAACGGACCTGGTCTTTTTTTGCCTTTCTTTTTCTAACTCTCTTGGGGTTTTAATTTAAATGCAAGTGAATTCCTTGGTACAATGAGGGACCTTTACCAAACAGTCAGCTGTTGCTGTCTGAACCTCAGGGCTTACTGTACACAGATGACAACGTCAGATTGTATACAGTCTTAGAACAAGTTTAACTGTTATTTAATCTTTTAAATAACAAAAGAGACTGGAAACACATTCATCTTTTGAAGAAAAAAAGGTTATTGTTCCATCTTTTTCAGATAACTGTTTGAAAATAGTAGTGGCTTTATTACAGCAGGTTGCAAATGGAACCTACATTTTGGAATTTGGGGCCTGGTTTAGTAACCCTTTGCAGACTGTGAAAATGCTACCCTTTTGAGGTCCGACTGTCATAACTTGACTTGTATCAGGGCAAATATCCACAAAAAGTATACAGTATTGTACCTTTCTAGACAGCCGAGGGTCTGGAGATTAAGAAAGTAACATGTTCACAATGAAATATACTCTGCGATTTACCTAGTTTGAATGTAAAAAAAAAAAAAAAAAAGTGTTTTAACATTCACTCTCATTCATTTTTCTTTAGAAATATCCTCATAAGTGTAATTTAGTTATCTCCTACCTAAAAACTACAATTACCAGTGGTAGCCACAACCCTCAGGTGCACAGGCTCGTCGACTTCAGATTCTTTACTGGAATCAGCGTGAAGGCGTTTGTCATCCCATAGATCTGTTATTGCATCAACATCTTCGGTAAAATACAGATATTTTTTCTTTAGAATCGATAAGCATTCTTGGTTGTGTAAAGCAATATTGTATGCTCTCCGATAATGCCTGCACTTTGAAGCTATGGTATATGGTAGTCCTAAGCATATGTACTGAAATGCTGCACCTCCTTTAAAAAGGTATCTCTATTGGCTTGGGGCTTTAGTGAAATCTGTTTTGATGGGTGTGTCATCCCTGAAGTTTGTCTGAATATTTCACTACAGTTCATATTTTCTTTTTGGGTTTATGAACATTTTGGACAATTTAGTAGGATTTCAGGTAAACTTTGTACTTGTGGTTGCCAAATAAAAGTTTGCTTTAAAAAAATTAATAAATAAGAAAATTATATTGCTCTTGACTTACTCCACTAACTGCATTTTGGTTAATTGTCTAAAGTCTGAAGACTTTTATGCTAGTTTAAAAAAAATAGGCTGTCTGCAAAGGGCTTTATTCAAAAGTAACATTTGTGTAAGAAAGTAAAACATTTCCAAAACCTTCCCTACCTTCGATAGTACCCCGGTTGACAAAAGACCCAATCTGCAGCAAGCAAGCCCAGGGACTGAACACTATTTGCACATCCATCTAGTAAATCCATCAGTACACAAACCGTTCAAGACAAAACTAATTATACGCCTTATTCTTCTCTTTCTACATTTACTTTTGTCATTTCCACCATTCCACACTATTAAGTATGCATTATTAATCTTGCTTAAGAAAACAAAGAACCATCATTACAGGTTTGTCAAAATTCATCTTATCCTATGTACAGATGTCACCCCATATGCACATTCAAATATACAATATTCATTGTTGTATTTTAATGTACAAGAGACATATTTTTCACAGTTTGTGCAGCGCTGGCTGTCCATGTTAGGTATAGAAGTTGTTGAATGCAACCCCCCCTCCTACAGTTTTGTTAATTGGTCTTTTTAGGAAGTTTTTTTTCTTTGCAGCCCTGAATTTTAAATGACTTCCCTTTTGTTAGGAAAAGATCAGGAAGATATAATAGTAAATCCAACTTCTGCTCAAGCTGCGTTAATTTCCACAAGCAAATATTGGCAAGTGAGAAATACAAATACATTTTAAAACAAAATTAACCTACTGTATGCAAGTAATGAGACAACTGATCTAAAACTGGTTAAGGTCTCCACGCTTCTCTTATTTCTGAACTGCTATTAGGCTTGCATCATTATTCTAATTATACTTCTACAAAGGATCACATCTACTAAACAGATATATAATTCCACAAATATACAAATCTACTTAACAGATGGAGTGATGAATAATTTGCTTGATTTTGAGTGTTGGTTGGAATAATTTTGCCCACCTTGGCTGAAGCTGTAGTAATTATCTGACTAAACAAATTGAAAACTGACAAATCATAAAGATGTTCATACATCGTTGGTTATTAATCTGTATGTTACCAGCAGAGGTTGCAGGTTTCCCAAATCATAACGGTCAGTGCCGATCTGTAATGGCTGGGTTTGGCTCACAATATTTCCTATCCAAATGCATTATTAAGCTTCACTGCTACTAAATAGGGTCCATTTCATCCCAAGGCATAATTTGCTGACACCCATCATGCAAACCTCTCAGCCTTTGAGCCACTATTTTTGAACGCTTTAATTGCGGAGTGACAACATTAGTACATTTCTCAGATTTCCAAATATTTGATATAATTAAAATATATATTTTATTAAATATTCTATTATATCACTATGAAAAAAGAGTAGCTGTATTTACGAAAACAAACCCTCTGTATATGATTAACTGATTGTGTGGACATCTCTTACTTCACTGTCCATTATCAAATTGTGCCTGTTTTGATTCACACTGTTAAATACTTTTTAGTCCATTTTGATTGAATACAATTTACATTTGAGGCCTGGGTTCAAATTTAGCTTAGCTGGGTGTTGTGAAATTGATGTGGTGGCCTCAGCCTATCCTCCAGTGGAAATTAGCCCAATTCACAAAAGTACCATACAATTTGGCACAACTGGCCCATGACTGAATGGCAGAGTTTGTTCAGGTCAGAACTCAGGTACACTTACAGAGTTGTAGGGGGAGGCTCATGTGGAGCTTGCTAGTGCCATTGTTCCTTTTCACAAGTCTAGAAAACATGAAAGGACTATGTTCCTTTTGTTTCATCCAGATTTTATGATTGACTGTTTTGAAGTGAAATCTTTCCTGTTATCTGAGCCTCTTTTTGTTTGTGTCCAAGGATCCCGCCTTCGTCAGGAGGATTCCCCCCCTCGGATAGTGGAACACCCCTCTGACCTCATTGTCTCCAAAGGAGAGCCCGCCACTTTGAACTGCAAGGCGGAAGGCCGGCCTACCCCCACCATCGAGTGGTATAAGGATGGTGAGCGGGTGGAGACCGACAAGGATGATCCTCGCTCCCACCGCATGCTGCTTCCCAGCGGCTCGCTCTTCTTCCTCCGCATCGTGCACGGCCGACGCAGTAAACCGGACGAGGGGAGTTACGTCTGCGTGGCCAGGAACTACCTGGGGGAAGCCGTGAGCCACAATGCATCGCTGGAGGTAGCCAGTAAGTACCAAAACCTGGTTTATTTAAACTGTTTTCTTATGCTTATGTCTACTTTTTAAGCTAGTCTGACAACAGCTTCTACCATACTTGAGCATCCCTGACCTGACCCAGATGGCACCATTTTGTCTATACATTTATGGAAACATCTTTACGTAGAAGCGGTGCTGTGTATATTTAAACTAAACAAAGGGACTTTTCATGTTACAATCACAACCAGACTATATGGTGTACAGCTTCCCATAATGATCAGGTTTTTTCCATGGAGAATGTACATCCCATGATCTCTAGGGTCACTGAGCATGCTTAAAGGATTATTGAGCGTTGGTGGAGAAGATGACGTTTTAGTTGGTTTTTTTTGTATTTATATACTAGCATTCAGCATTGACATACACAATCAATAATCAAGTAGAGTGAACGTTACTGCACAGTGTTGTCATTTTGGAGTCTTGAAGAGTTTTTCTAACCTTGGTGGTAAGCATAGTGTGAAAATAAATTTAAATGGAAAAAAGGCAAAAATTTGAGGTACACAATAAACTTCTAAGTAATCTGTTCACATGCCTTTTAGTTGAACTACATTAAATATTGTATTAAATCTATACACATTCCTACATTCCTGTCTAACACATTTTATATTTTTTTCTGCTAACTTAACTCAGAGTTTGTCTTAAGAGAATGCATTGTTTTTTCCTTTTTCTGCAAAATTAAGAGCCAACTGCTCTCTCCCCAAACTTTCTATGCAGAGTAGTGATTTTTCTTCTCTCAAAATGATGCATGGTAGTGGAGTGTTGATCCTTCACAAAAAAGAAGGGCTTGATATGTTAATTGTACTGTGTGTATTGTGTATTTTGTGCCTCAGTGCAGTTTTGTGGACCCAGCAGAAGCCCCTGTTTTGTATATTGTTGCATTATGTGCATTTGAACACAGATTAACCCGTCTTCAGCACTCGCATTATGGAATGGTAAATATTTCAGACTTCAGTACGTGCTGCTTTTCTTTTATCTTCTACCCTGAGCATTATGAGTGAACACTTGGGGAAAAAAAAAACTTTTCACTGCTTTGCATAGATGTCCAAACCCTGTCACTAAGGCTCTTATTGTAATCTAATCAAGATGACTGGAGACAGGGTCATGCACCCATTTAGAAAATGCCAAGCTGGTTTGTTGGAACCGCACTGTGTTGTCGGCTTGGACTTGACATGAGGCCTTTTTCAAAATGATTTGTGCTGGTGGGAAATAAGTACCATTTAGGGTTAAAAGCTCTTAACCCTTCTCATTCCAGAACACACTTTGTGTATGTTACAGCAATGGGAATCCTTGATTAGCGCAAACTGCTTGCTTAGATGTCACAGATTTTGTGCACATATTATTACTTGTTAAATCTATTCTCATGTCAATAAAATGTGTTGCACATGCATTTACTGGCATCTTGGGGGATGAAGTTAAATAATTGTTATAAAATTAATATCTCGTTTTATCACATTCTGTGATTTTTAATTTTTAAATAATTGTTGTATTGTCTGTATATATTTCACACATTTTGTGTATTTTCTATTCTTTCTATCATTAAATATTTAATTTTATCTAAAATTAAGTTTGTTCAATTAAAAAAAGCAAATCTTTTAAGCTCCTAAGCCACATAATTAACGATTGTGGCACACTACAAATTTCAAACTAAATGGTAATGACGTAGTAGCATTTCTAAGCCCTTCCAAAAAGACACAGTGTGCTTTTGCACTGTAAACCAAGTTTGCTGCATGTAATTAAATTGTCACAGAAACCTAGAACATATACAGCTGTTTTGTGGCATAAAATGCAGTTTCTTTTTTTTACATACTGAGAAAATAAATAAATAAATAGTTTTTATTACCTGTGCGGCACTACAAAAAAAACATACATATCAAATACCTCAAAACAGGATTGTGGAGGTCTGTTTCTAGTGGTGTTTAAAGTCTAAATTATAATGGAATATAATATGCATGTTATCTTTTTATATAACATACTTATCTTTTGTTATCTTTTTATATAACATACTTGGTAACCCAGATAATTTAGAAGAAATTACTGTACAAAAAAAAAACAGTACATCAAATCTGTGAGTGATGGGTGCCAGTTTTGAAAGAAAGCTTGCCAGATTGATTGCCAATGAAGATACATTCTGTCTGTGCATTCTTTGGTGACAATGTGTTTGTGTTTGTATGATGAATCCCATTAGAAGACCAAGAGAGAGTTGTTTAATCCTGCATCAGAGAGGATAGTTTGGCTCTGAGTTCATTGTTTAGTTAAAATTCTTGTGTTTAAATTTCAGGTCACGCATGTTACTAGTCTCCGAAATGATAACTAGCCACCTTGTTACTGACTGTAAAATGAGCTACGCTTTCAATAATGTCCAAGCTATAGTCAAAAGTCTCAAAGAAATATCAGCAAAATACTGAACTACAGTTAACAACATGTTTTAAATCTGTTTTTTGTATATACTGAATGCTTGTGATGTAAACAATATAACTAAGAGCTGCAGTTACGGCAGGTTTAACTGGCACTTCAGAGGAAGATTAAGTATTTCAACTCCAGACGATACTATGTCTTATACCAAAGTATTTAGCAAAACCTTTCATAAAGAACTACTCTGTAGTTCATTTACTATCTCTAACCTAGAAGTTCAACAGCTGTAATAACAATAAGATGTTCTGTTTCTTTAGAAATGCGTCTCTATTAAATTTAGTTTTTCTGACTATCTGTCAAAAATGTCAAAATATATTCTATTTTCAGGCAGCACTTGACTAATGTAGTGACCCTATGAATTCGTACATCCTAAACAATTCTGTTCAGTTTAGGTTAGTTGAAGCACCATGCAAAGACATACAGAAATCAAGGTGTAATTCAATGATCTGTCTGTTGTAAGAATGGACTATATGGTATAAAAGGTAGTTATTATTCCTCAGTGGTTGATAAGTTGTTGTCAACATGCATAACATTTCTCTACACTATGGGGGTAATTATCAAGCTTGGCAAAGCACAGGAATTCACAAAGCAATTCACACATTGTGCATCACGTAACTAAACAGAAACATGGCATGTAGGGGCTGACCTACTCAATGCAATTGCAGTATATTCCACAATTTTAATAAAGTAAAAGATATTTATTTATTTTTATTTATTTATGTACTTAAAATGTTTGTAGTATGTTAGGTATCCTTACAGAGCAACAATAAAATCGGTCTAATTCAGCCCCTTTATAAACCGGCATTCTGTATGCTGTAATTCAGCATGATTTTTAGGTCCCCATAAATCCCTATTGAAATGAATGGTGTGATACCCTCTACAATCCGGAACCTGTCTATTCTGGAATCCAGCATGATTTTCAACTCTCTTCTGCCTAAGATCAATATGAATCTGACTGTGCAATCTGGCACCGGGTCATGTGATTTTTTTCCTGTTCTGGTTTAAAAAAAGGTACAGAGTGAATGACTTTCTATGGGGATGGTTTAAACAGGCTCATGCTAATAACAGGTACATATTTTGTTGAGGCATTGTTGTTTATTATACTGTGTATGTACAGTAATATATTTATATATTTTCTAGTCCCAAGCAGCGCTGGATTGTACAGGTTGTACATGGAGTATAACAGTAATCTTAACTAATGTATTCTTATTGTTGTTTAGATTCACTTTACATTGTGTTTCAGTCATCACATCCTGGTGACTTTTTTAAAACGCTGAAGATTTAAGCACCATGTGGAATTAATATATAGTAGCTCTCATAACCATTAAGCATTAACATATCCCCTGCAACACTCTGCCCCTAATAGATGTAAGAAACATTTGTTCCATGTGATATTTCTTATTGATGCATTTTTTACATCTGCTTGAGGCAGAGTACTGCAGGTGAATTATACTCTGTTGCACCAGATGTACAGGTTAGACATGATTCTGAGCAATTTAAACTTCATTTCAAAGTCACCAGGATGTTAGCACTAATACAGCAAATGATACAAAATGAATATACATGTCAACAACATTAACAATATATTAGTTAAGATTTCCTAACACTACCAATTTTTATAATTGTTTAAAAAGCAGTAGCTGCTTTCTGCAAGACTGCCAAGACTGTAAAAATCACTATAATGCTTTGAATATGTAAAATATGGGACACACATCAATATGATGGGTCAGCAGCATCGGGTTCTCAGTGGAAGTCAACTGTTGAGCACTTGTTTGTTTTCCATAAACCTATTACTTGTCCTCCATGAGGTACTTTTAAAGGAAATACAGGGGCTCCCTGCAGGATTTTTAGATGGAAAAGCCTTTTTTTTTTTTTTAAGAGAAAAAGAAAAATTATGAAGCATGCCATGAAGACTAAATGAAACTTATAGATATTCACAGTCAGAACAACTGAACAATCTACAACAACTATTTGTATGTCATTTTATATATATATATATATATATATATATATATATATATATATATATATATATATATATATATATATATATATACAGTACTGTGCAAAAGTTTTAGGTAGGTGTGAAAAAATGCTGTAAAGTAAGAATGCTTTCAAAAATAGACATGTTAATAGTTTATATTTATCAATTAACAAAATGCAAAATGAGTGAACAGAAGAAAAATCTACATCAAATCAATATTTGGTGTGACCACCCTTTGCCTTCAAAACAGCATCAATTCTTCTAGGTACACTTGCACGCAGTTTTTGAAGGAACTCGGCAGGTAGGTTGGCCCAAACATCTTGGAGAACTAACCACAGTTCTTCTGTGGATTTAGGCAGCCTCAGTTGCTTCTCTCTCTTCATGTAATCCCAGACAGACTCGATGATGTTGAGATCAGGGCTCTGTGGGGGCCATACCATCACTTCCAGGACTCCTTGTTCTTCTTTACGCTGAAGATAGTTCTTAATGACTTTCGCTGTATGTTTGGGGTCGTTGTCATGCTGCAGAATAAATTTGGGGCCAATCAGATGCCTCCCTGATGGTATTGCATGATGGATAAGTATCTGCCTGTACTTCTCAGCATTGAGGAGACCATTAATTCTGACCAAATCCCCAACTCCATTTGCAGAAATGCAGCCCCAAACTTGCAAGGAACCTCCACCATGCTTCACTGTTGCCTGCAGACACTCATTTGTGTACCGCTCTCCAGCCCTTCGGCGAACAAACGGCCTTCTGCTACAGCCAAATATTTCAAATTTTGACTCATCAATCCAGAGCACCTGCTGCCATTTTTCTGCACCCCAGTTCCTGTGTTTTCGTGCATAGTTGAGTCGCTTGACCTTGTTTCCACGTCGGAGGTATGGCTTTTTGGCCGCAAGTCTTCCATGAAGGCCACTTCTGACCAGACTTCTCCGGACAGTAGATGGCACTGCTGGACATCTTCCGATTGCGAAGGGAAGTAAGCATGATGTGTCTTTCATCTGCTGCAGTAAGTTTCCTTGGCCGACCACTGCGTCTACGGTCCTCAGCGTTGCCCGTTTCTTTGTGCTTCTTCAAAAGAGCTTGGACAGGACATCTGGAAACCCCTGTCTGCCTTGAAATTTCTGCCTGGGAGAGACCTTGCTGATGCAGTATAACTACCTTGTGTCTTGTTGCTGTGCTCAGTCTTGCCATGGTGTATGACTTTTGACAGTAAACTGTCTTCAGCAACCTCACCTTGTTAGCTGAGTTTGGCTGTTCCTCACCCAGTTTTATTCCTCCTACACAGCTGTTTCTGTTTCAGTTAATGATTGTGTTTCAACCTACATATTGAATTGATGATCATTAGCACCTGTTTGGTATAATTGTTTAATCATACATCTGACTATATGCCTACAAAATCCCTGACTTTGTGCAAGTGTACCTAGAAGAATTGATGCTGTTTTGAAGGCAAAGGGTGGTCACACCAAATATGGATTTGATTTAGATTTTTCTTCTGTTCACTCACTTTGCATTTAGTTAATTGATAAATATAATCTATTAACATGTCTATTTTTGAAAGCATTCTTACTTTACAGCATTTTTTCACACCTGCCTAAAACTTTTGCACAGTACTGTGTGTGTATATATATATATATATATATATATATATATATATATATATATATATATATAAACTCTTATCAGCTATATCAGCAAGTAATACTGTCCATTTTACTGTCCATTTTATTAACTGGGATGGGACCACTGGTCCCAAGGCCAGCTAAAAAACTAAATATTTGGACATTATGGAATACATAGATCTACATATCATTTGCTTCCAGGCCAGCGAGGTAAACATATTTTACATAATGTAGCAGCTTGTCTCTTCGGAAAGTGGCATTTAATAGATTTTTCATGTTGTGCTACCCCTGTTGCTGAATTAGAAAAATCAATCAGTTGGAATTTAGACGATTGTTGAGCACAACCCTATCTATTGAGCTGTCATCAATATGTCAATGGGTGCTAGCTGTTATTATACTCAAAGGGGAAGGATCTTAGTAAACACCAGTATTGATCTTTTTTTTAACCCTTTGCGGTCCATTTATTCAGTGCCTGTCAGGCTCGTCAGGTCTAATTCCTTTTCACACAAGCTGTTTATTTTAGACGCGCTGTTTAAAAGTATTTTTTTTCACAGTAAAACAGGTTTAAAAGGCACTGCATATCAACAGGACACTCAGTACTGCATCTCCAGCCCTGCCCCACCCCTTGTCCGCTGTATTTCTCACATATCTCTTCATAGTAGTGCATACTGATAAATCATCTCCTGATCACTCGATTTATCACCAAACTCCTCAATAATGCTATCCAAGTCATTATTTTATTACTATAACTCAAAAAGCTTGGCAAATGTCCACGATTTTCTTTGAGTGCTGGATGCGGAAGCAGCTGTCTTGTTTATTTATGTCAGATAGGGTACGACATCGGACCGGAAAGGAAAAATTGTAATGTTGGACCTGGTCCAACATAGGACCGCAAAGGGTTAATGATAATCTAAGTGGTTTGAAGTAAGGTGAATGATTTTAAAATCATTCTACTGTTATCAATAACTAAAACCTTGCAAAAACACCACAGAAAGTGAAGAGATGGGAGCACTAAACCATACACACAATTGTTAAGTAATTGAGTCCTATTAACAATTTCACTGTGCTCTATAATAGTTTGTACTATTGTTAATTATTCATTAAAATCAATTATGTAAGTAACTTCATTGAGCAGCCACATACATAAAAAAAATTGTTTACCATACTGTGTTTCTGTATGTAAACAAATATGATACTAAAACCTTGGTTACTTAAAGACTTGCTTTTTCTGATCAACTACTGTTGGTTTTCACCGTAGGTTAAACAAGTTAATGCTATAAATTCAAAAGCTAAATAGACTGCATTACTTTTTGTAAGTGCCTTGATTGTTCCGGCCTCTCCTTCTGTGTCATGTGTGAGTTTGTCTCTCTTTGTGCTGCGTTTGACTTCATTAAGACCATGGCTTTAACTGACCCCCTGACACTGTTTAAACTGTGACTTCTTTACTTCAGTGAAGTTAGGAGAGGTCAGTTACAGAGATGGAGACGGCATGGAATGGGCAGTTTTCAAAATGTTTGGTTTCCTCAAGGGGCAGCAGTGGGTCAGGTGAGCAAGGGAAGATGACATTTACATAAAGAAGGATTTGAAATGTCCATCACTATAATTGAGTTGGACAGCATGAATACGGCACAGTTAAGTAACGGCTCAAGTTGTTAGTCATTTTTGTTATTTTAAGGACATGTGCTTTTAACTTGCCTTGTGACATTGCCCTTTGCACACAGTTTTTTGGATTTGGAGGCCATAGGTTTGATCCTTGCCAGTGGCTAAACCAGTACAGTGGGGTTAACTGTCTTCCTGCCTAGAGGGCAGATTGAGTCTTGTGGTCAAACAGAATGGCTCCAGGGACTAGTGTTAGTTGCTTGGTTGTTTAGTGGAGATGGCAATCTAAATCCTTTCAAACACAGCATGTGGATTCAATACCACTGAACATTACACAGAAAGATAGGTTGGACGTCCTGTATTGCTACGGACATCCTGTTCTAAATACAGTTGATTAGTTATTTTTTTCTCAGCTTAATTGCAGGAATAAGTTAAAGGATAAGTGACCTCTAAAGTCCCAATTTGATTATTGTGGAAAGAAAAAAGTAATGGATAGTGGCTGTAGTGTGCCTTTTTTACTATGCATTTTGTGGCCCCATTGTTGAATAATATTTATTTTGTGGTGGATATCAATCTATGTGTTTTATTTTTCACTGTGAGCAATTTGAAGGAAGTTTGTCTTTTTTAATTCTGCAGTTTCTGGCTTTCTAATGTATTAATTCGTAACTATTTTCGTTGCTCATATTTTGCTGCATATGAAGCTGTTCATGTATTTTGCAACCAAGCCACCTCCTTTAAGATCTATCGATCTGTAGCCTGCCATACTCCTGTTTGAACTTGGGGCATTGGGGTGTTCTGTGTTAAATGTACATCACTGATTGAAGAATAAATTCGAGGTTTGTTTGATTTGTAGATGTTAAAGATCCCACAATATTTGATGAGAAATAGTATTATCGATCCTGTTGATTTTAGTCACGCTGTGTTCCTGGACCAAAAGTCTATCTCAGTCACACACAGAGAAGACACAATAGAAGACACATGTAACCTTCTTTTTATCTTGAAAAGTCAAATGATATTGGGACATCTTTAAAGATCATGCTGTCTGCAATTTAGCCTAAATGTGCCAATATGTGGGTGTCAGATTACCATCTTTTACAAAGCAGCCATACCTGGGCTGTAATCACAGTTCATCCCAAGCAGTCTGATTGCACAGATAAAACTTCAATTTTTCTTTCTTCCTGTCTATATTGATAGAGTGGCATTCCTCCCAATGAAGGTCCCTTTGATGTATCCTATATGAAGTTTAACTTCCTTTCCCCTGTGCGCATTGTACCTGACCTCCCTGAGCATTCATTACAATTTCAAACTTTTGCTGCAACCTATAGAAAAGCAAATTCATTTTTACTTTTTTACTTTTTATGTTAAATTTATGTTTTGGAGGCTGAAAATCAACCAAACTCATCCTTGAGCAGGAAAGCCATTACACTTCTGATGTGTTTAGCTATTAAAGGTAATTTGGTGTCATTGCAAGTACTCAAGAACTGCTTAGCAAGCAGAAAGAAAGTGTTTCCCAGCCTTTTTTTAGCAGCAGCACACCTTGCTGCATATAACTTTTTTGAGGCACACCAAACATATATTTTATGACAACTTACCATTCATGTGAATCCTGGGTCTGCATGAGTGAGCACAGTCTCTTTATCCAGGGTGGAACAGTCGGTAAGGCAACTCTTAGGTCCTGCTCCACTGACTGTAGGCGCTCCCTTCTATCTTGCACAACTAGGTTGCGGGAAAAGCAACGTAATTGAGAAAAGCATGGCCTGCAAAAGCTGGCTATTCTGTCGCCACAAGTAACCAAAATGTGTTCAAAGGCATCTCTGCAAACTTCATTTTAAATTCTTATGTCTGTGTTCTAAAAAAACCTTTCCAACGTGACATCAGAGGACACTTTACGCCTGTTGACCCTCCGCACGCAATGGTTATTGGCAGCGTTATTCGTACTAGTAGTCGTTGTCGTAGTAGTATTTATTTATTTATTTATTTTTTTATTTATGTGTGCCCAATTATTTTACACCGAATTTTCTCCCCATTTGCATTATCGCAAATTCACAATGGTATTACGTTCTGTGTGTCAGTATAGCAACCTGAGACCTGAGCTGAGTTGGCTATGTTGTGGTGCATAAACATAGGAATTACTGATAATGTTGCGGCACACCGGCTGGCAAACTCTGGTATAAGAATTAATCATGAAGAATGCTGCCACATCACAAATTAATAAATACATAAAAAACACTACATAGTTAAATGTTAGTCAAACTATAAAAGCAGCATAAACAACACACTGACAACCATCTCAGATATCTTTATTATAAGCAAGTCAACTTCTACATGCCTTAAGGAAAAGAGAAATACTTCCCTTTTGCTGTTGAAAGGAGCACACTCAAAAACAAATATTTTACTTAACATCCAGACAGAGTGGTTGGCTTGAGGTATTAGCAAATATGGTTCAGATTCCCAAAGCTACAGACTGGCAACTCCATCTTTAATCCTTAATTTGATATTGCAAATCTCATTATTTTCTTTTCCTTGAACACTATTGGTATCATATCTCATCCTAGAATTATGAAACTCAAAACTTCTGAAAGGAGGTATGAATTTTGTTTGAGAGAAAAAGGAGGTAAAACCTTTGTTGCCAGGTGAACACTAGGGCTTATTTATTTAAGTCTAAGCTGATAGCATTACATAATTTGTTTCAGAATGGGAGACTGATCAAGGCTGGGGAGAGAGTGGTATTCTGATTCCCTTTGTGCTTGGCTTCCCTCTCAAGGGTGTAGTGATGAAACTAAAGAATCCTTTGCAACCGTACACCCTGGAGATTGGACAGAATCTCTCTCTTTTAAGGGCATAGTAGCCTAGAGTGAGATGCGATCATTGACATCTGAATTTGAAAGAATGAGATGATTTGGCCTTTTCGCTCAAAGGATGTCAAAATGTCACCAAGTTTGAGTGACAATCATGCCTTGACCTGCCCCGTAGGCAAAAAGACATGGATATTTGATAGAGATCTATTTCAGAGATCCTGGTCTCTCCAAAGCTCCATTTAACAAATCAGCCATCTGCCAAAGTCAAAGCCATCTGATTGTTGCAAATACAAATTGTTGGTCAGATTCCGAACTAAGTATAGTTATTCTGTAGCTGAAACTTCACTTGGTAATCTGGTACATAAGCCATGTTCTTTATTTAAGGAGTGTAACAGTTTTAAAATTTACAAGCATTTACAGTGTGTAACTTTTACTGTAGTCTTTTTTCCTATTTTTTCAAGTTGCAATACTGTAGAACGACTCTCTCCTACATGTTCATCCACAGTGTTATGTGTACTCAACTGAGTGCCCCTTTCAGAGGAAATTAACTTCATATTTCACCTGTCCCACAGTTTCAGTAAAGTAACACAACAGGTTTTTAAGTGGAGTTCCTAGTCAAGCAAAGAAAGCTTGCTTTATAATAGTATTTATAATCTTACTCTGCTCCACTGCTCAAAAAAGCTGTTCAAACACTTGTTCTTTTGCAACTTAAGTGTCAGCTTTTTATAAACTTGTTCGTTGGCTTCTCATCATCATTTACTTAATTTATGTCATCAGCACTTTTTACCATTTTCCAAGGCTACATAAGATGATTTTTGCCTGATCCAAACTGCTTTATAATATGAAAATATAAAGTCAAGGCCATTACTTTACATTAGTCCATTATTCTGGCCCATCATACTATATATACACAGGAAAGCAGGTATCCATTAGCACTGTGTGGTGGGGGTATACAAACTTTGGTTACTTGGTTACTGCACATCATTTTGTTTGAATTGCTGTTTCTGACACTGCAAACCATATTAAACCTAGATGTCAGTACAATATCATTTGTCATTAAAAAGTGGGTTATATCCTCTTTGCAAAGTGGATTGTGCTTGGCAGTTCATCTTGATTGCTTCCTATTCTGAGCCTTTTAGTAGAATGAATCCAATAAAGGTATACAGACCACTTGCTTTTATTGCCTTCTAAAATTAACAAGTTAGTTAGCAGGAGTTATAATAAACCTGTGTTTTATTCACAGCCATCTGATGTAAGCTGTCAACCATTCCTACCAGCCAGATTTTCAAACCAAATTTTTCTTTTTTATACAAGTGATTTAAGAAAGACATCTAAATAAGCCGCCGATTGTTCGGTCCATTTTGTGACCATTTAATTCAGGTTTCATAGTAACTGTATTGTTTTTACACTGCATTTCTATTGAGTTGAATTTCAATTTTTAGAATTACAATTAAATATACACTTTTGCCACATCTCATGTACAGTACATGATTAAACAATAGTAAATGTGTTTTAATAAAATAAACGTTGCTGTGTGTTTGCAAATCGTCATTCTATTTTTTGAGAGCCAACAGATTTATAATTTTCTTTTCCTGAAATGTGTTGAACTACTTCTGATCTGATCAGCAGTTTGCAATGATCCATCATGCTCACTTGCAAGTTGGCAAACACTATCCGCTGTTCGGAATTAAACAGCACCTGGGTGCAGTTAGGCCTGGCAGACCAGGGATTGAACGTTGCATTGTATGTAGGAGTTAAGGGGACAGGTGGTAATCAGTTTCCTTAAAGCACAGACAGCTGGCTTATTCCGTTGGCTGCACTGCTGTTATTCTATAGGGGCTGTACTTGCCATCTGAGGTTTTTCTTCTTCGTGTTATCTGGGATACATTCTTAACCCTTTCATATCACTCTGCCTCCATTACCTGGGTCAACCATTGGTGGCACGTTCCCTGCAGTCTCCTGTTTCTTTGTGGTTGAGATGTACTGGTAAGCATATACGCAACTGCATCATCTAAAATAGCTGCATATCCAATATAAAATATAAGAAGCCCATATAGAAAACATGAACGTAACAGAAACCAGTATATACTGACAGAAAGAGAAGCTGAAGTAAAATATGGTACGAGGCAGACAGACCAGGAATTAAAGTAAACTAAAACTTTAGCTTTAGTCTAAACAACTATGAAGAATGCCTTTAGGCTCAGTATTTGTAGCAACTGTAAACAGTTTCAATTGATACTTATACACAGTAAATAAGTGTTTTAAATCACATGCATTATCATGCTAGACATTAATAGAAAAATAAATAAAGTCAGAAGACCAGACAGTGTTTGATTACAAGTCAATAAAGACTGTAAAGAAATAAAAACCCCACTTATGTACACAACTGTACCATTAGTATTCATTAAACTATTGGTGCTAGCTTGTGTTTGTTTTGTTCTAGTTAAAGCTGCAGGTTCCCACATTCCTGAACCTTTTAATATGACTACATTGTTTCATAGTTTGCCCTCTCTGTGCCATCCACTTCAGTCCAAATATTACACTTTTCATTTTTTTTTTTTTTAAATAATTTAGTAATCTGCAATTGATTTTACCCCGTTTTTCTCCCAATTTGAAATGCTCAATTATTTTTTAGGCTCAGTTCACCGCTACCACCTCTGCACTGACTTGGGAGCGGTGAAGACGAACACACGCTGTCCTCCGAAGCGTGTGCCGTCAGCTGCTTCTTTTCACTCTGCTGGCCCGCCATGTAGCCAACCCAGAGCTACAGCATCAGAGGACAATGCAGCTCTGGGCAGCTTTACAGGCAAGCCCGCAGGCGCCCGGCCAGTCTACAGGGGTCGCTGGTGCACAGTGAGCTGAGGACAACCTGGCTGACCTAAGCCCTACCATCCATTCTTGAGATACAGTGTTAAGAAAAAATAAGCACAGTGCCCACATCCCACATGTAGGAACAAACATCTGATTGACTGGCTAGTCTGCCACAGGATTTACCATATTTCACATAATCCACTATGAATGTAATACATTAGCTGGACTAGCATTATGCATATGGTTTATAAATACAGTTTTCTTGCCTAAATGGTGACAGGAAAGTCTGTATTTTGTCAGTTTTTCCACTTGCCGGACTGTAGCCAATACCACTGTCCCTCATGAACATAAAAGTGCAAACTCGGCTTGTTGTATCAGTGCCATCCTGTATATCCATGCTGGTCCTATATAACCTATTGTACTATTATGGCACTTTTTTCTATTTATTTGTCCAATCGCTATATACAAGGGTCAGATTTCTTCAAATGTCTTATTAGTAGTATGCTCTTCAGCACAATCCTTAATCATTGACAACTGTGAGGCACATGTCTCATGGTATCAGGGTTTTCAAAATAAGCCAGCAACCGGCGCGATCCACCGTCTAAAACGATATTTGTGACGGTTAGTTTTGTTTAAAATGATTATTAAAAAACAAAACAAAAAAAAAACATTCCTTTTGTTATGAGATATTTATTGGGTGGATAATGTCATGTATAGAGGCTGTACTCCTTTAAGAAGAAAGGCATGCTGGGATATCAGATGATCCCTTGTCAGCTGATGGCAGAAGATGAATGGGAGAGGGAGATCTGAGGAGGAGGAAGAAAAAGAAGAGACTTTGGAGAGACACCGCGCCAGACTTTTAAAATAAATCTGGGTGACTCCAGGTACCAATACTGGGCAATGTAACAGGTTTTGCACGTCATGTGTCAATAATTACATAACAAAAAAAATCATAATTTACTCAGAATGCAGTGGTTATTTAAATTATTTTATAAAATGTGTATTGTTGAGCGCTCATTAAATAAGTTATTTATATCCAAAATAACAATAATTAACAATAGCAATGTCATTACTTTTCATTAATACCATAATCCAGTATTGTACAACAATCATCAATAGTTATTTCATTATTTTTTTTATTGTGCCTTTGTAATACTGGCTTGATGCGGGGAATGTGTTTAACTCCCAACATTGTTACGTTGGCTGGGTCCACAAAAAAAAAAAAGATGGAGACATTGAATAGTATTTTAGCAGCAGCTAAATAATACTAATAACTAATAATAATAATAATAATAATAATAATAATAATAATAATAATAATAATAATACAGTACTACTATTTGGTCAAGTTACCCATTACAGTATGCAACGAAAGTAATAATATGCAACTAAATGGAGGAATACTAACTTTTATGAGTACTAACTTAAATTAAATAGAAAGGATAATTCTCTAAAGACAATATCTCAACTATTGTTGATTATATATGGATGGTTACTGTATTCATCGATTGTCTTAGAAAATACCAGTTCTTTTTCCAGCCAGTCTTGTATTGCAGGGGCCTTGATGATCCTAAAGTAAATTTGTCGTCTTGTTGATCTCGTCTTGCTGTGAGCAATGCTGAAATAAAACTTCTTCATTGCACTAATGGAGTACTTTGTCAGAAATTACAAACAAACCACTACAAGTCTAACACATGCTTGAAGCATGCAAAAATGTGGCAATGCGCCTCAATGACACTGGTGCCCCCTACTACCTTGTAAGTGCCACATACATACAAACTAATTGAAAACCCTGTGGTGTACATTTACTACCTGTTATCATTTATTGTTTAGATGGCTCCACACCAACCTGTGGTCGGTTATTCCACTAAGCAATCATTTATCATCCACCTCTTGCTTGCTTAATGAATTGAGCTCAGCTTTGTGTATATGAAGAATTGTCTGTTGCAGGGGAAAGGTCCTTCACCCCACATACCTAATTGGATTATGTTGTATTGAGGGAATTCAGTATAAGTAGAGATAAACTGGAACATTTGTTATCAGCCTTCCAAAACGAGACAAATTGGACAAAAGAGTGATTCTGACAGCAAGACATTAAATGCAACATTTTGTGTTTGTTTCCTATTTTTATTTTACTATTTTTATTTAGATGAATGTAATGACTTTGAACATTCACTATCTAAACTGCCAATGCAGACTTGGTCAAGACATAGTATTAGATGTGTCCTCATCATAATGGGCCTTGTGTTGTATTCTGCCAGCCCCCTGTCATCCCTAATAAATAAAATGCAGAAGTAAAATATTACAAAGCAAAAAAGACTGACCAGCTGTAACGTTAAATCTGATATGTGTGTTGTCTGTGCGGAGGCAGTCGCTGAAGCTGGAATCAGTAACATTTTGTTTGTATAAGTCCTTCATTCATGAGACACAATTGAATCTCGGGTAACACAGTTCTTTAGTATGGATGCAGGAATTATGGGCATTTTCATTATGGGGTTAAAGGATCCAAAGGCCTTTTGGTAAAATGTTGAATCAGAACTGATAGTTTACAGGTATTTCACCTTAACTCACACTTGCTGCAGCATAACATTTTTTGTCTCAGAACTTAAAATAGAAAGAAAACAATGCAAACAAATGTCTTTTATTGGCCAAACTACTGGTGCAGACATGGAAACCTGAATTCCGAATTTTGCCCAGAAGGCTCTGCCAAGTCCTAGCCGCAGTGTGACAGAGGGAAGGAGAGAGAATCCATGTGCAGGACAAAGCTCCATGGCTACCCTATCCATCACTGGCCAAAAATGTATTCAGTTTTAATTGTTATCTCCGAGTCAGTCTTAATCTTGGCCCTAAGCCTGTGACAGGCCTCATCATTTATTTCTGCTCTGTTTTGCAAAATTGCAATAACCTCCGTCCCTTTTCAGCAGACCTCATGAATAGCAGCTCATTAGCTATTTAAGAGTCTGGAGATATTGGGCAAAAAAAAGGAAAGCCTGGTCTATGTTATCGCTCTGACACAATTGAGCCTTTTCAAATTCCCTTTTTTGTATGTGTGGGTGTAGAGAGTGGGAACTTTTTAGTACAGTATTTAATTTGTATGTTTTAAAGTATGGATTACTAGCTGAGCTTTTATTTTTCACCATCAATGTTTTGAATGAATGGGCCTCTTAATATTAGCATCATATTATTACACTCTTAGCTGGACTAAATAACAGAATACCAAACAATTATTTAATTGTATATGTGCCACTCTATAGTCCTACAATCATCCTGTAATTTGCGATGTTAGTCTGTGTATATACATAATGTCATTATTATACTCGGACCCAATCAATTATATGAGAAATAATTCACAGAAGTGCTACATTATTTTGCATTTTCTGGCCCCATAGTTGCGGGACATATTGATACAAGTGAATTCAAATGAAGACATAAATCATTGTGGTAGATTTCATTCTTGTATTTTATGTATGTATGTATTTTGCTTTTCAGTGAAGTTCTTCTGTCTCAATTCATCTTTCTTGCTAATATCTTACTGTTTATAATTTTTTCATGTAACATATATTGGAAAAATATCCCCTCATTTTAACTTCTCGCATAGCAACAGTGCTTTTTCTGGCATTTATTATTATTATTATTATTATTATTATTATTTTAATTAATTAATTAATTAATTAATTAATTAATTATTTCTTAGCAGATGTTCTTATCCAGGGCAACTTACAACTGTTACAAGATATCACATTATTTTTACATAGTTACCCATTTATACAGTTGGGTTTTTTACTGGAGCAATCTAGGTAAAGTACCTTGCTCAAGGGTACAGCAGCAGTGTCCCCCACCTGGGATTGAACCCATGACCCTCCGGTCAAGTGTCCAGGTTATTTTCAGTGAAATACAGCTGATGTAGTCTCCCCTAATGTGAAGTGTGTTCACTTGAAAAAACACAATAGAATGAGCTCAGGAGGCTTTATTGCAGATCTCTAATATTTGAACTTTAAAAAAAAAAAAAAAAACTATAGTTATAAATGGGGCCAGAACCAAACATTGCCATATTTTTCATCTGCTTTATCTCCAATGTCAAACAGTTCATCTAAATAAGTGTTTGAGGACTTTATAGCTTGATTTATCAGTGGGCTAAGATAAGATGGTTCCAAATAACACTATTTAGTAATCCTGTCAGTAGTTTGGAATTACTCCTGTTTGCTTAGGTGTTACAAATTGCATCATTACCATTTAAGCAGGGATTGTAAACTGTCCACAGCTGTGCAGTATGACAGTCTGCTTACAGACGGTCCTTTGTAGAACTCACGTCAGCTAAGTGCAAAGTTCAAATCCTTCAAGGACATTTCCATAAAGCCTCAGGAACTTGCCACTCAAGGAAGTTAATAGAGCTTCTATTTAAAGTTGAGTGCTGGTATCGGCAGTGTCAGAAGAGCCCGTCTACCCCAACCCAAACTCCAGTTAAAAGCATGCAATACTTTCTCGTTCTTCTATTTAAAAATAAACCTACTTTGTATCAAGATGCTGTGTCTAATTTGTAGTCAGCCAGGTATCGGCTGAGGAAGCTGTCAGTTAGTTTAAGCTGTGCTGGCTGCATCTTTGAGTCTTGTGTAATTTAAATGTTAATTGTGGATGTAGATGAAACTAAATGTACAGTCCTTCTCAGAGACGTGTTGGAGTTGACTCAGAATGCCAATCAGCACAGCAGAATTCTACCAGCTATAAACTATACACCAACTAATCCAAAAGAGATGCTTGTTCTCATATACAATGGGGGGCTTACCACCCATTCATAGCTGGGATGACTGGACTTGTAAATGAGCACATAGGAAACCAGGTCTGGTTCCTTCCAAACCATTAAGTCATCTAGTTTCTAAAACAAATCTTCAAATTCAAATGTCAGTATTTTGGGGGAAAAAATGTACAATTCCTGAACTTGCTAGATCAGCTAGAGCTTGAAAACCTGGACCATATTAGTGTAATCAAGTGATTGCATTATAACAATTATCAGGTGTCAAATGTCTTTGCTGCCACTGTTTTTGTTTTTCAAAGTTCCAGCTGTGGAGCTATATTGAGCATAAATATTGCTTTTCATATTCTGAATTACAAGACATGGAGTAGTATCTGTTCAGGGAGCCTACACTGTTTTCCAAATCTTATTTTCCTCCAAGAGCAAGACAAACAGCCACTGCAGGATAAGGAAAAGGAAACCAATTATTTATACTTACGTTTTATAAATCTCTCTTTTATTGCTTACCCTTTTCAAAGAAGAAGATTATTTATATTATTCAGAGTTGTAAGTAGTAATAAATAATGTCACGTTGCATACTGCCTAAGGGTTTGGCCTTCTGGAAATGTAGCCACAACTCTCTGACTTTTTTAGAAGCTTTTACATTGAATATCTATTTAATTAATTCTTGTTTGTTAATTGCTAGCCAAAAAGCAGTAAGGATCTGAATGAACCATGAACATACAGGATTTTGGTTTCTCTGTAGCCTTTACCATGACCAGTTTCTGGCAAGGTTTTGGTTTTGACCACTGACCAGTCATGAGGGGTCCACAATAATTGTTTTGTGCCTCCCTCCAAGGACACTGTCACCTCTATTACAGTGATCTGTGCATAAAATGTACCCATTTGGACAATACAATCTTATTGATTTTAATGCTTTGTCTTTCTGTCAGTATTGATGAAGTTGTGATGTGCTTTGAATAATCAGTGTGTTTCTTTTCAGACTGACTAACTGAGGTTTAAGTGACCTTTGATACCAAAGACAGAAGTCTGTGTTTATACCACCAAGACTGACTGAAATAGGAGTCGTTCTGAAAGTATGAGATAACCGTTCACAGACTCAACTAATTTTGGTTAACAGTCTTTGGTAAACACATATATAATTGTTCTGTAATGTGTGTTTTTTACAGTGTTAGTATTTGACCCACAGACCTTTTATAAAGACAGTCTTTGTATAAAAGACAACAAGGTGAGGATACTGCTAGTTAACTTTGTATGTTAGAAGATTGTATAGTTTGAGAATTTTGCTCGCAAAAAAAAACAAAACATACAGTACATTCTATAAACTTAATTGAATGTTATCATACCATATCATTCATGGTTTGGACACTGGCTTCCTTTCAATTAAACATTCACTCTTATATGCCCTTTCAGTATCTGTTCTCAAAGTAGAAAATGGCACAATGACCCGTTTTCAGTGTATTATGGACAGTGCTGAAAACCAACATGAAAAGAAACAATAATTATATATATATATATATATATATATATATATATATATATATACACACACACATATACATACATACACACACACACACACACACACACACACACACAGTTGTAGTCAAAATGTTACATACCCCAATGGAAATTTATAATTTCTAGAAAATTCTCAAAAAGAAAGAATTTTAGGAAAACTCTTTTGTAGCAGAAGTTTTGTTTTTGTGGATGAGGAAAAAGTTACAAAAAATACAATTATTTATTTCAGCAATTTGTTTGAAAACTCAAAAAATGCTAATTGAAAAGTATTCATACCCTGACAAGGAAAATGAAATTAATAGCTAGATGAGGCACCTTTAGCAATAATAACCTCTTTTAAATGATTAGCATATTTGTCAATGAGCTTTTGGCATGATTCTTTAGTGATTTTTGACAATTGTTCAATACAAAATTGTTCCACTTCATTCAAATTCCGAGGACTTCTCTTGTGCGCAGCCTTCTTCAACTCATACCAAAGATTATCAATTTAGGAGGGGAGGAAATTAACTTTTCAGCAGGACAATGACCCGAAGCACAACCCCAAAGCCACACTGGAGTGGTTGAACAAGAAGAGAATTAATGTTCTTGAGTGGCCCAGTCAAAGTCCTGACTTGAATTCAATCGAAAATGTATGGCGAGACTTGAAGATTGCAGTCCATCGACGATCCCCAACAAACTTATCAGAACTGGAGTAATTTTCCCGTGAAGAATGGGCAAAAATGTCACCATGTGCAAAGCTAGTAGAGACCTATCCAAAAAGACTCAGCAGTAATTGCTGCAAAAGGTGCTTCTACCAAGTACTGACTTAAGGGGCTGAATACTTATGCAACCAGTAAATTTCATTTTGTACATTTTCTTTGGAAGTTTTGCTGACATTTAACCTCCTCCTCATATAACAGTGCTCAGTTTAACCACTACAGCTTTGAATAATAAAAAAAAAAAGTTTGTTGGCAAAACTCTGCATACATTATTTGTAATTCAACAAAATGTGACAGTATTGGTAGGGGGTGAATAATTCTGCAAACCATTGTGTGTGTGTGTGTGTGTGTGTATTGTAAGGGAGATGCTCGCAACACAGGCTCTTTCTTTCCCCTTTAAATTGACCCAAACACAGGAACTTGAGTTTTTACAGCGCGATTGCGCTAATTTTCTTGCGCTAATTTTCACAAAAATAAACAAATATGAACAAAAACCTAGCTCCACTTTGGAGTGCTAACTAAATTTCAGGAACACCCTGTCTAACATGGGACAGCTAAGCTGTTTCCCCGTCCTTACAAAAAAAACACAGCCAAAACAGCCAAAATCGTACACACAGTACTTTTTTTCCATTCCTTTTAACGACGCACAGTCGGGCTCTTCACACAGCAGCAGACCTGAAGTTTATACCAGCGCTAAAAATATATATTTGTCTGCTCATTTCCAAACTGGGGTGCCTTGTCCCAGGACTTAAACATAGAAAAAAAATATCTAACTGTAGAAAACCACAGAAAGAGGGAAACCGCAACTCCCTTGGATTGATCCAGATCTGCACTCGATTTGTAGATTATTTTCATATTATAAAAGTCAGCAAGTTACAATGTTAACGTGTTTCGACAGTTTGTCTTCATCAGAACATTGTAATAGACCTATGTTTTCAATATTTTAAGGACTTCAAAGCCGAGACCACACCAATAGTTTAATAATTAGTACCCAAGCAAGTCATTTAGTCAATGGTCAGTTAATAGATCATTATTTTCAACAAGTGATTATAATTACATCATGATTAAAGGCATATATATATATATATATATATATATATATATATATATACACACAGACGTGCTCAAATTTGTTGGTACCCTTACAGCTCATTGAAATAATGCTTCATTCCTCCTGAAAAGTGATGAAATTAAAAGCTATTTTATCATATATACTTGCATGCCTTTGGTATGTCATAGAATAAAGCAAAGAAGCTGTGAAAAGAGATGAATTATTGCTTATTCTACAAAGATATTCTAAAATGGCCTGGACACATTTGTTGGTACCCCTTAGAAAAGATAATAAATAATTGGATTATAGTGATATTTCAAACTAATTAGTTTCTTTAATTAGTATCACACATGTCTCCAATCTTGTAATCAGTCATTCAGCCTATTTAAATGGAGAAAAGTAGTCACTGTGCTGTTTGGTATCATTGTGTGCACCACACTGAACATGGACCAGAGAAAGCAAAGGAGAGTTGTCTGAGGAGATCAGAAAGAAAACAATAGACAAGCATGGTAAAGGTAAAGGCTACAAGACCATCACCAAGCAGCTTGATGTTCCTGTGACAACAGGACCCAGGAGGACTCCACTTTTGTAAGAAAAACATAAAAAAGCCAGACTGGAATTTGCTAAAATGCATATTGACAAGCCACAATCCTTCTGGGAGAATGTCCTTTGGACAGACGAGTCAAAACTGGAGCTTTTTGGCAAGTCACATCAGCTCTGTGTTCACAGACGAAAAAATGAAGCTTTCAAAGAAAAGAACACCATACCTACAGTGAAACATGGAGGAGGCTCGGTTATGTTTTGGGGCTGCTTTGCTGCGCCTGGCACAGGGTGCCTTGAATCTGTGCAGGGCACAATGAAATCTCAAGACTATCAAGGAATTCTGGAGCGAAACGTACTGCCCAGTGTCAGAAAGCTCTGTCTCAGTCGCAGGTCATGGGTCCTCCAACAGGATAATGACCCAAAACACACAGCTAAAAGCACCCAAGAATGGATAAGAACAAAACATTCGACTATTCTGAAGTGGCCTTCTGAGAGTCCTGATCTGAATCCTATCGAACATCTATGGAAAGAGCTGAAGCTTGCAGTCTGTAGAAGGCACCCATCAAACCTGAGACAGCTGGAGCAGTTTGCTCAGGAAGAGTGGGCCAAACTACCTGTTAACAGGTGCAGAAGTCTCATTGAGAGCTACAGAAAACGTTTGATTGCAGTGATTGCCTCTAAAGGTTGTGCAACAAAATATTAGGTTAGCGGTCCCATCATTTTTGTCCATGCCATTTTAATTTGTTTTATTATTTACAATATTATGTTGAATAAAAAATCAAAAGCAAAGTCTGATTTCTATTAAATATGGAATAAACAATGGAGGATGCCAATTACTTTTGTCAGTTTCAAGTTATTTTAAAGCAAATTGTGCATTCTTCATTTTTTGTGGAGGGGTACCAACAAATTTGAGCACGTCTGTGTGTATGTATATATATATATATATATATATATATATATATATATATATATATATATATATATAAGAAAAAGGTAATGTAGGTGCACAAAATGTGAATAATTGATAAAAAAAAAAGAATTGTATCAGGACATTTAGGACTACAAGTCCTTATTCAGCTGGGTGGAAAAAGCAAAGCGTGAACAAGCTGTCTTTCAAAAGAAAAATTCCATGATGACTTCAGAAAAGAGTGTTCAGAAACTAAAGGAACTTATTACAACCTTCTAGATATTTTCTGAGGAACCTCCTACAGATTAATCAAGTTGAAATTTCTAAACCAATATTTATAATCAAAATTGAAGAACAAAAAGTTGACTACATGGACACTTTTTAAAATATGCTAACCTTGTATGTATAAATATATTAACCCGTCTGACCTGATTTTCTGCACAATGTACAAATATGTGCCACAGGACAATAATTAAAAGGCTCTATAACTTCAGGTTGAAATTCTCAAACTTGTTTTCTGGTCCTCCAGGGAGTTTCAAAACAAGGACACATTAAGAATTGTTGAGTTCCACCTAGGGCCGGTTTAAATGAATTGTTCATCGTTTTCCCATAGAGACGTGGTGTTCTGGTAGGAGATAAACATGTGATTTATTTAGTGTGAGTTTCAAGTGCCATGCAAAAGAACACTAACTTAGCTAACTTAGAGGAGTATAGAACTAATTAGAAACAGTATTTTGGTTGGACTGTCATAGAGGAATAGCAGTGTAATTAGGGGAAAGCAAAAATGTTACAACTAGTTGCATAATTAAATTGTGAAGAAAAAAAATGGTATGTGCTTGTAACAACACTCTACGGTATTCCAAGTGTCTCAATATTGGTCTGTTTTACTTGTTGCTTTGTTTCCAAGAAAAAAGAAAAAGAAAAAAAAAACACACAGTAATTGAAAGGCTTGCTGTACAGGTAATTGTAGGCTTGCAAAAAACGAAGCCCTAAACATGGTAATTAGGCTCTTAGATCAGCCTCAGTTAATCTCTCCTTTAGTACCAGCTGGTGTAACTGAATTGACTTCCTCCAAAGCACGCAAATGCAGAAAATGTCCCATTTTCTGGTGTTCAATACTTCTGTGGCACAGGTCATATTTCTGTCTGCTAAAGCTCCAAATAATAGGCTCAGTATGCACTGAGAAACTCCCTAAGGAAGCTGCAGGGGAAAAGATGGAGCTGAACTGTGGCTTATGCACCGGGGGGGGGGATGTTTACCAAGCTGAGTGCAGTTGGCGTGCACCTCTGTTTGCACAAAAGCAATATAAATCCTGTTGGAACAGAAAACTGACCCGCCACAACAGGTCACTTTGGTGCAAGATCTCTTCCGAAAAATATGAAGCCCACATTGACTGTTAAACATAACATCTGGAGTCTTGGGGTCAGGTTCAAACCACCAGTGGTATGTTATGTTGCTGTGCTAAGACACTAAAGAATATTGAGAAGTTTAAATAGTCAGTGGTATGCATGCATATTGAAACTTTATAGAAATGTCACTCTGTAACTAGTGTGTAAATTATTTATACTTAAACCTGTTTATAAATATATTACTTTGGTTAGGACATAGTTATAAAACATGCCAATTGTTTCAAATGGTGGGACCATTTATTACTCGTTAATATTATTTATTTTCAATTTCTCATTAAGATTTCTTTCTATCAGCATCCGTACCTTTAATTTTTTTAGATTATAATCACACGTGTCCCCTGATGACAGTGATGAAGTCACTGGGGTTAAACAAACACAAACCTACTTTGGAGCACTGAACAGCAAAATCGAATTAGTATGTTAAGAGGAAAAGAAGAAATGCATGATCTGAGCTTCCATTAATACCCACATTTTGGTCACAAGGTAAAATTAGAGAATTTATAACTAGCTTTTTTTGGTATACATACACTGTGTTAAAAAAAAAAAAAAAAAAGTTAGAAAAGTTAGTTGTGTGCAATGAATATTTAAACATTAAAAAAATAAAAAAAATCCTATATTGTTAATTATATCAGTGACTGTCAAAGCTAATTTATTACAATGTAACCCAGGTGTGCTGTGTAAGAGATTTCAGCGAGCTGTGATAGTCTTGTAAAACTCTTAAAAAATAGACTGAAAGAAAACAAGGCTGGGCCTAGATCTGTTTAAGCTCACACACAGATCAGAGTATTAATGCTTTTGCTCCAGTGTCTGCCTACAGAACAAACAGGATCATGTTTCTAGCATTCCCAACAGACCACAGTGCCTGTTGCAGAGACAACACTGGCACGAGAATTACTGGCAACACTGGGGTATCAACCAGATAGATTAACTTGAAAGAATATGCATTGTGAACCAAATGTAATCCCTTTTGAGAAACAATAACCAATTCCTTGGAAGAGTCTGAACTGGCTTCAGCCTGATTAATACCACAGATAGGATGTAAAGGTGAAAGGTTTTCCTACAATATACTTCAAAGGATAGGATGTAAATCATTGTATTTACGTGTGGATGTCCGAAAATGAAATCTACTGTAATGTGAATATTTATCCGCCATTTTATGAAGACAAAAAAGCTATTCACTCTAAATGATCATTAAAGGATATAGAATGAAAATAAAATATAAAAAGATTAGTTTGACTTAAATAACATTTCTGTGTCTGTTTTATTGCTAGCAGATGTGTTCTTTTTCAAATACATTAGGCAAACAAGCAGTTAAATGTGTAATGTATATCATTACCTAACTATTGAAGTAGTCTGTGCTGCACCCACACCTTCTGATTGTTCCTTAATGTCGATAGATGATGTCACAGTGCCAACTTGAATTGGGTCCATGGCACAGTGGAGTGCTGCTGCTGACAGGTTTGTACAGGCCAGTTAAAAAATAATGGCATCAGATAACTGCTTTTCTACAGTGGCTACATTAGCAGCCTGCGTGGGCTGAACACAAAGTGCGGACTGTAAATCTAAGGGCGAGAATAGATAAGGCAGAAGTATTCTCTGGTGCTTCATATAGTGATGGCTTATTGTATCACTGTTGTCCATCTGAACTAAGATTTATTGAAAAGGTTTAATGGTTTATCCTTGTCAAATAGGTACATACAGTGGATTGCATATCTTTTAAGGATGGGAATTTTAAACGTTTAAATGTATAAACGCTAAAGAAATGGTAAAACGTTTAATAATATGCTAGACGTATAACCGGCCATGTGACAAATGTCACCAAACACATATTTTTTCATGCATTAATTTTAGTAATTTATCATCAGTAGTCCGTCGCGTATCAGACTGCTCTAGTGCCACAGTAAGGGCGGATATTATAAAAAGGAAGGGGTTTGGCAATTGCCTCCAAGTAGCCTTTCTAATTGGTGCAACAGAAAGATTGACACTCGGGCAGGTTTTATTCTTTGTTGATGTGGCGCTTCATTGGTGCACTGTGTGTGTTTATGCCTGTAGTAGACGTGGTATGGTATCAATTCCACGGCGGGGTTAAATAATGTTAATGACCAGTGTTTTTTTCTGAGTTGGTTCTAGATTTAAAATGGCATCTCTAAACAAAAAAACATAACAACATTTGCTATAGATTTGGCCGAACATTGGGCTTGATCACGCTATCCCCTATGAGGACAGTGTGTGTGTGAATCGTGAATGCAGCAGTTTTAAAATCGATGTAAGATTATCCAAATACTGTGCCGACCCATAAAACAATAACAGCGAGGCTGGAAAAACTTAAAGAAACTCGTGGACCCCATTCCCCAATCTTCCCATAGGTGGAAGGCTTTTTTCACTTGAAATTGTTCTGTAAGCTTTTGGACCGAACAGCCGTTTATGTTTAGTACAGTTTTTATTTGTATGTTGGAACTACTGCACCAAAGTAAAGGACCCCTGAGACACACATCAAACAGGTAGGCCAGGCATCTATTTTTACAATTGAATATGAAGTGTGGATACGTGAATTTGAATACTTTACGTTATTTAGTAATACTTGACCATATACAATTAACTGCACAAGAAGGCAAACATTATATTAATTACTTAATATATTACTTGATTGTGTGTTAGTTTGGCATTTAAAATATGACTTGTGGCCATGTTTGGGAGGTTTATGTACACTAGTACAGTATGTAGGAGAGTGGTGTTTGATTCGAGTACTCGGAAATTGTAAAGATCAAGTACTCGTCTTGAGCAATCTCAAAAATCCCACCGCTACTATCAAACAACGCAAACTTTTAAGTCTCTGAGGGAGACTTTTTAATATCAGTCACAGTGCTTTTTAAAATTCCAAAATATTTTGCTATTTTATCCCTATTAATTACCTTTTCCAGAAGTGAAAGTATTTCCAACTTTTTTTCAATTGTAAGTACAACTCGCTTTTGCGCTGTACAGTGGGTGATGTTCATCTCTTTATTTAATTTTTTTTTTTGTTAAACCATATAATTTGGGGCAAAGTTACTTTATAACAAAAAAAAAAAAACTAAAAAACTACAAACAAACGTAATAGGTTCATGTTTTGTTGTTGTTAAATGAACCTTTAGAAACACACTATTCTAAAAACATTGTACTATCCGAAAATGTGTTCAATATGTGCATTACGGTCATTTAATGATTATTTTGCTAATGGAAAATATATATGCAGAAATAAATATATTCTTCAACATTAATGCTTATTTTGTCAATTGGCAATGTATAAGCAGGAATAAATAAATAATTTGATAATATACCTGCATTTACTATTAAGCTTTGTAAAATCATGAAATTAACCAGTAAATGTCTGAAAAGCAATCTATTTCTTCATAATTTTGGACATCTACTATCTTATTTGGTAAATTATGACATTTACTGGTAAAACTTAAGATTTAACCAGATTCAAACTTGTACTGTAATATATACACTATATATTTATTTAACTTATCATTTATAATTGAGTTTTTTTTTATTAATCTATACTGCTGCACTAAATCTAAGATGACCTGTAATTTAAAACCATGAATTAATCAACTTGTAAATCTATCACAAGCAGTGATAATTATTATTATTTTTTCCGATGTCTAAATAAGATAACTTGAATTGGTCTAGTAATGTGTAGAATGTATAAATTACTGTCCCTCGCTATACATGCATTAAAAAGCTGATCTTTTACAGTATTCTTTTGGCTTCAAAACAGATTTGATCAGCAGTGTTTTTTTCAGTATTCCTAAATTTAATGGCAGTTTTGATTGTTACTTGTATGCTGGAAATTAACCATATTAGTATTTCTTTCCAGTAACTGTCAGCCAGCAGGGACCTTCAGATCTTATGTTAACTGAACATTTTTGACATTTGAAATTCTGTACATGCCACATCCAGTAGTTGTTACAGATTATTTTCTTTGAACAGTATTTTATTGCAGGAAATTTTTCCAATTATGTTGTATGACTGTTCATCCATAACTGTGAACTCCTAATCATAAACTCTTGAGTAAAAATATCAAGAACCTCATATAGACAAGTTTAATGAATACCAATTGTGAGATTTCTTTTTTGTAGTGGTCTTATACATTGAATATCTTATTTGGCTCTTCCACGTGACAGATAGGTATGAAGTTACCAATTACTTCAAGAATGCTTGGTAGGGGGGTCATGTACACCAAGTTGTGAAAAGAGTGCTAAACTGGAAACATAATTATAGTTGTAGATAATAGCAGGAGGAGGGAAAGAATGGGAATGGAGGAGAAAAGATTCTATTCACTATTACCTATCTACTGCACAAACGTCACATGTTGAAGATATTGAATGAGGTGATTTCATACATTTATTAGTCTGCATAGGATACAAGAGGAAAGGGAAAATGGGAAAATATTGGTCATTTCTTAATTCCAAATGGGTTGTCAGTCACAAACTGCTATAAAGTGTTTCTCTGCTTTTTTTAAAAAAAATTTAAATGTTTTTTTGCGTAAGGCTATTAAGTTACCTTGTAAAATGGCGACTCATGGGTTAAAGTGAGGCGGAAGCCTTATTGGAACGATTTGTCTCAACGCTGATGTAGATGCGTCAGTATAAGTCCACATTAGTTTATTATTCCCTTTTCAACACACTCTCTTTTTTGATTATCTATTCTCCCTGTTGCCAGCATCTTGTTACAGCACTTTTGCATTCTTTGTTCAATTATAATGGAATTGTTTAGTCACCCTCAAGACTGTAGTACCATAAAATAGCGATGGAGGGGAACTGATTTTTTTTTTTACCCAATCTTCATTATATATATATATATATATATATATATATATATATATATATATATATATATATATATATATATATATATATATATATATAAAAAATACAAAAATACTGTGTTGAAATTACTCCTACAAATAATTTCCTATGGGTCAACATTTGTATTGGTTATTTTAGATGAAGGCACTTTGAAATGCATTACAATGTAATTATACAGATATTCATTTCAATCTTGGGAGACTGTGTCTCTCCAAGATATAAATATTAAAGTTTTAAAAGAGGAGCATGGTTTAATTGTATGTTGTATTCGATATTCTGTTTCTCACAAACATATGTTGGGTGATAACTGGTTAACAATAAAGCTTTATTTTAAAGTGCAAACATCAAAAATATTCATCATGGTATCATTAAAACCAAATACAATGTATCATTAAAACCAAATGCAATTACAATGTGGATGTACAGTACTTTTTAGGCTCAGCTTTTGTTTCTTAGTTACTCTGCTTGCCCACTGTGAAATAGACATCTAAGCCGTGATGTATGACTTTAACAGTACCGTGCCCTCGTGTACCCAGACCACACAAACAAAAAGTAATCGTGGTTAGGATATGAAACTGCAGTCTTGCCACTTTAAAGAAATCTCGCTGCTTTTTAAGTTTTCCATACATTTTAGCTGTTCACTGAAGTACACTTTTCAGATGTATGTTCTGTTTATACTAGGTAGAAGTGATGGGATTAATCATTGTCTTGCTTGCTAGAAGTATAAGCAGTTAAACGCTTTACATTAGACAGGCCTACAACTGTGTGGGTTTGTTTATGAAAGTCCCAAACTTATTTTTACATTCCAAACTCAAGCGGTGGTTGTCTGATTCATTGTCTGCACTGGTGTTACATAGTCGTCTGTGTGTGATGTTTCTCTCTTTGATCTCAGTCACCACTTGTGCATTCGGTACTACAGTAATTATTTATATCCAACTAGAACATTTTAGTTCCATTCCATGGACCATAAAATGGTTTATACAATATTTTAAAGTGACTGCTTGAAGAAAAAAATATTTCTGTATATATTTTTTGTAATTGCTGATCAGACCCATAAAGACTACATTTTTCTTTATTAAGGTGTCTTTCTGGTAAAGTTGAAAATAACTGTATGTTCTGTGTAAGACATATGAAGGAATTAGACACTTTTTTTTATATAAGCTGAATATATACAGTACAGTAGCCAGTGATTTTTTATTTATTTATTTATTTATTTATTTATTTATTTATTTTTGTGCTCTAGTTCATTCTCTTGGGCTTGATTAGCTACCAGAACACACCTGTGCATTTCCTTAAGGATTCTTGGTAACAGTTGTTTGTTGAGGTGTTAAGCTTGTTGAGGTGCTAAACGCACACAGTATTAACAAATCTTAATTATTTCTGATCAGTAAATCAGTTTTCCTTTTAGTTCGATTTATAAATAAAAGCCTACTAATGTAAGCCATATGGGGTTTATGGCAAAAAGCTGTGGATTATAGGAAGTAATCCACCAAGTAATGGTTTGCAAGACTCCCAAGCAACTGGAGAAAGGGTTATGAATGTCCACGGGCACTTGATGGATTGGTTTTCATAATCTGTCATTCCCTAGCGAAGTAACTAGCACTGGCTGAAAAAATAATCAACTGGTAATTGCTCTAGAGACCCAGCATGTGGTACAGTATAAACATGAGAAATCTACCATCACAAAAAAGCATTAGAAATGGCAGCAGCAGCAGCAGTAATCTTTGTGTCACAAGGTGGAGAGTGACAGGTCCATGAATGATGTCATGGCAAAGAGTTAATGTAAAATTGCGTTTAGGAGACAGGGTGAAAAATTATGTATTTACAATAAAGATTGCAAAAAAAAATAAAAAAAAAATGCTAAGATTATTTTGGAAGGATTACTTCCCATGTAACTATTTTTCCATAAGATACTGTTAAAATAACACTGTAGGAAGCTCAGTTCCTGGTCAGTTGAGTTTTTTTGAATGTTGGTTTTTGCTGATTTATAACCTTTACTGTTGGAAGGTTCCTTGATGTAACTGTAAAGTGTCCTTCTCTGCATTTCATTATGTAAACCTTGTAATGTTCTCTTTTTCATAAATAAAACATCCCTGAACATAAAGAACAATAGCCTAATTGTATTAATACAGTCAGCACAGCATATCTGACCATTTACAATTTTGACTTCAGTGAAGGTTAAAAGAATGTGACGCATATCTGATCATTTAATTTTGTTCCAACTCTTGTCTGTTTTTCAGGGAACACAAAGATACAAATGTCAAAAATACATAGTTGAAAGGACTGTGTTTTAAAATAAGTAGGCTTCCATTTAGATGTACTGTAGTTGATTTTGTTGGTACATTACTATATTTTCATCAGAAGTATTTTAATTCAGAACGATCTGATTCAGAAAATATCACTTGCCAAAAGAGACTACACATGGACTGTAATACAGTACATACTTTAAAATCTGGTATGTATTGTAGCAGTATGTAACCTTCCCCATTAAAGACCCATTAGCAAAATTAAATCAAAATGTTACCTATGCACATAACTGCGTAAAATGTAAAAGGCAGTGCAATTTGGTAAAAGGCAAAGTGCAATATTTTACAGTGGGCAGTAGGCATAGGAATGGGAAGTGGGGATGAAAAATCACATGTTCCCATATAACGTATACAATCTGGCACTTTTGAGGGCACCCGGCAGACTCAGGTGCACGTCCAATTAGTGTAATATTGATGGGCTTAATGTTGTGAAGCGCAGTACCACATGTGTTTCTGCAGCATGTCTTCAGCAGTCAGGGCATGAATATTTACAAACTAGAGGGAAGTGGTCACCAAATTTTCAATTTTCTGACACACAAGATCATTGATTGCGAGATGCAGTCTACATTCAAGATAGAGAATGTGTAGTAAACAGTGGTGGAATTCAAGGCACATTTTTAAAAAGCTGCAATGTCTAATAGGCTGATAATCTTGTTAAATAAAAATTCATATCTCTGCAGATATTAGCTACTATTCATGTTTGCCTATTCATGAGACAGATTTAAAAAAAAAAAATGCCAATGTGGCTTTTTTGCATAAATCAGTTGCCTTTCACTGCTTACCATTAATGTAAAATCAAACCCGCTCCACGCTTAGTTAATGCAAATGTAAGCACTTTCGGCTGTAAAATCATTTAAAACAAGATAAACTCCTGGATTAGGCAGTCGCAGCAGCAGGATGATGGTAGATAAGAAGAAAAACACTACTCAGAATTGTAAGGAGTGGCTGAGGACTCTGAAATCAAGAGGCATAAAAGCATTGTGGCTTGCAGTTTTCACAGCTATTGTAGGCAGCGTAGGATTCAAACTAAAAGCTTTTTTCTCCTTTTTTTTTTCCCCCAAACTGAATCATCTGTGCTCATCTATGAATTGTCTATTATTCAAAGCTTAGTGTGAATTTCCCAGGGTTACAGCATGGTTTTTGTAATCCCACTAATTAAAGGGATGTAGCTAGTCCCAGGGAGGCCAGGTATGAATATACATTGATGTGATTTGTCAGGCCTGAGCATAGATGGTTTGCTTGTGTCTAACAGCAGCTTCTAGTGGCAGTTGATGTCAGCTCCCAGTGTACCATCTTGTTTCATGTCAAACACATGTTGGGCCCTGTAATAAATCACTGACAAGCAGACTCCTCCACCCTTCCTTTACAGTGCACATCCTGGATCTTGATTAATGTGGTTTCCCGAGAGCAAGAACAATGCAGCCTGCGCATATGCACATGAAAAGCTCTTTTGCTGGCACAGAACATAGAGCTATGCTGCTTTTTCCCCCCTTCTTTTTTTGATCAATTTGCTTCCTGGCACTTGGCATAGAAAAGTATTTGGTATGAACCTTTAAGCTAATTGACAACCAGGGCCCTGGGTTGCCCAAAGTTGGACTGGTTATTCTGCAATAATGGACAGTTCTATAAGAAACCCCCTTGCACCCACTACACAATCTTTAGAGATTCCAACAAGCACACATGTCAACTGTAAAAGCCCTGAATAGCAAGGCCCCTTACTGCTCAGAGATGTCAGTAGTTGTCTAAGACATTGTTTGACACCATTCTTTGTCCAACTGGTTTTGCTTGGCAGTAAACAGGAATAGCTCCATTCAAAGCCAAGAATAATAATAATAAAAAAAAGGTTTCATTAAAACAATAGCTCTTAGTTGCCTGACTCCTTGAACTAAAGTAATTGTAAGTTCTAAGAGAATGTAAGCCTATTTGTCTCACACAAATCACCTCGGTTCATTACCCTCAATTAAGAGTGTGAATATACTTGTTTAGTTCAAGAACTTGGGATAAGTGCCAATTCAACACAACGCAGCAGTGTTTCACTGAGTTTCTCTTAAGCTTTAAGAAACATTACCAGACATGTTGTACTGATACTGATCTAGAAATTAAGATTTCTTTTGAAATACATTGCTCTAAAATATCTGTTCTTTTTAACCATTTTTTTTCTTTAGCATTACATAAAAAATCAATTGCAGTTACTTAACTTTTAAGGAAATAAGCTATATTTTTCCACTTTTACAGTGTGTTGCCAAGTTGTCCATGATTAATTTCAGAACAGATCTTTTGTATAGCTTTGAATGGTCAAACATAAAGTGTATCTATTGTTTAATAAAGGTATGCTGGACTCCAGTGACATGCAAGATGGATATTTACAGGAACACCCTGACAAGTTCAGGATCATTTAAATCTGGTTATAGCATGTTATTGCAAACCTGGTTTAAAGCACTTGTTTGGGATTGTAATTAACCATAATGTTTATTCATTGTAATCTCAAAGAGAGATTGTCTGGAAAGTGTTTTTTTTTAATAACTACCTCTCATAACTTCCTCAAAGTAGAAAACTCAGCATAGGTATATGAAGCAGAGCTTAGTCATGGCCTTGATTTATCTTCATCTGATCTGAAAATAGTCATGTGTAGATGACTTTGCATGCCAGCTTTAATTAAATGTTTCATCCATTTTCTGTCACCCTGACGTTACTTGCAGTAAAGTGGAATTCAAGAGGTAGGCGTTGGTTAATAGTTATTTACATCACCATGATTATACATGGCACCATAAATGACTGAGGAAAATGTGGGGAAGATGCTGATACATATATGAATTATAACTTAAACATGTTAGGATTGTTTTGTGTGTGTGTGTGTGTGTGTCTATATATATATATATATATATATATATATATATATATATATATATATATAGTTACAAAATATTATTATTATTATTATTATTATTATTATTATTATTATTATTATTATTATTATTATTATTTCCTTAGCCTCATCTATTTAATAAAATACAACATTTAACAGTATTAACAGACAATTAAATATAATTACTGTAAATCTATATAAATAAATGGTGATATCAATAACTGAAGTAGGGAAAATGAAAATAAACAGATGAATAAACATTCACGAATAACGCTGCACAATTTTGTTCATCTTCTGAAAATCACCAACATTTTGTATTATATCCACTGAGATTTTATAAGTGAGCACTTGAGTAACTTGTATCAAATGTGTCACAAAGCTAAACTGCTTTGGTTCACCTCCAGGGATGGTTCAGTAATTATTAAGAATTAAGGTCCATGCCTGTTCGTTTTTTCTGTGGAGACTGACAGCTGCAGGAAGAGTCAGTCCAGGAATTATATTTGAAGCACTGCTGCACCATTTTTCAGCCAGACAATTCCTTACATGCCTCCTGCAGCCTTGTACATGATTTCTTAAATGAAATGCCAGCGACAAACGAGAGTCTGGAGCTGTGAAATAAGGCATATGCAGTAGCTTCCCGGGAGAGTGGACCTTATTAATAATCATGTATGTTTCACGCTGTCCTCGGGACAACTATATAGAGCAAGAAAACATCTCAACCGCCCGACAACATGAGCACAGAGGAACAAAAGGCTTGCCGCTTTCTATGTTACTGCTAGTTAATGTTTATTTGCAAATACTGCTGATGTTATTTCCCAGTGTCTTTTGGATGTCTTATTTCTGAAAATATCAAAAAAGGCTTTTTAGTATTTATTTATTGTATTTAGTTATAAAAAAAAAAAAGTATATTGAGGCACTGGTCCAGTTAAATGACGTCCTGATGGAGAACAATACCAGGGAATAATTTGACTCCACACCTTTTTAGCTGTTCATTTCTAGTATGTGAACATGTACAATATATCTACCATTTATGTTAATTAGTTCTGTGAATCCGTGACATTCTCAGACTTCCATACCGTTCTCAGAATGCTCGTACTTTTTTCTGATTGTATTGGAGCAAATTAGCAGATTGAAGGCACGTAACCTTCTGTTAAAAGTGGCTGAAAGGCCCTGTTGACAGTCAGACTACCTGTATTTGCAAAATTTGTTCTCCCTGCAATTAAACGTAATTATAAAGTGATGTGATAAATACCTCAGTGCAAGAAACTGTATAATTTACAGCAGGTCTGGTTTAAACATGTTTTCGGTCAAGTATTTTTGGTAAGAGGGACACTGTTACTGAAGTGAACTATTATGGGTATAAAGAATTTCAGCTCTGGTTTACTAGTTACAATCTCATTGTCTTAATTTCATTGAGATGGCTGTTTTGAAGCTACATTGTGTAAAATACTTTTGTGGTTGACTTGGTTTTGGAACAAACAGCTGTCTTTCATGGAAAATCACGGTAGATAAATATTTATAATTCAGGTTACTGCATTAGAAAGATGGGCAGAGTTACTAATTTTACATTATCACTGGTTAGTCTACATGCACATGTGAGCTTTTAATAAGCACTAAAAATGAATAAACATAAATAAAACAAACACTAAAATCATATGTGTAATGCAGTACTGGGGTTATGTGTATCTCTGTTATTATATTCATCCTATTGAAGTATTTGCCTTTCCCATTTTTAAAGCAAATATTTTGTGTAGAGGAGCTGTGATGTGGGGATAAACAGCTTGTGTTTGAATAGCTGTGTGCTATTGCAGCCTGGACGAGCATTGTTGATCGCAGACTATCTAAAAAAATCATAATACTACCCACAATGATGTCCCAATATGCCTTTCTTTTCTTAAAGCATACAGCTCTTGACAACCTGAGGCCTTCTCCCAAGGTTTATGACATTGAATAAAAAAGGTGGAAAGACAGCAGTTCCGTCAATATTACCCCCTTGCCATTTGAGCAGTAGAATAATACAAAGATAGTTCTGCTGGGATTAATTTGTTGCAGCCTAAAGCGGCAGGCCTCTCTTGGCAGTGTGCTCTGAAGCTGAATAAGCAACATCCTAGCAGCTGTTGTCAATAATATAAATGAGTTGCAGCATCAAATAGGGCTGGTTGAAAAAAATGATTAAAAATAAAAAATGTCGCCGGAATAGATGTTTTTAAGCAAGAGCACCAACAATAAGAACAGAAAAATATTATTAGTGTCTATGTCTGTCTGCCGTCTAATGTAGTTTAAAAGGTTCCCAGACTATTATCCTTCAGGTTCGAACACTAATTAACGTGTACAAACTCTGCCAGTCAACAACTGAATCAATTAATTTAATACACAACAGGTTTTGCATACTGCCGTCACATCAGGTTTTTGTTTAAAAGTTAAGCTTTGAAAAGTATCCATGCTAAAACCGCACAAAAATGTTATTGTCCTAATGCTTGGTTTATGGTTCTTTTTCAAGCTGGAAGGAATCTATTAAAATAGATACATTTTTACACATTGTAGGGCTCCTGTTTTTTCACTATTTTGCTTGTATGTATTGTGGGGGAGTTCCTGGTAGTTCATGGATACCAAAATATTCAAGTAGCTATCCTGACATGTACTGATTTTGTGTTTCAGCTGTTTCAAGTAATTAAAAAAAAAAACTGACACATTTTGTTACAACTGCTTAAACATTTGTGTAAGGTCACATTTTTGTTCAGCTTGGGGTGTATATATATGTTAATGATATTGTTCTGTTGAGTGCTGAGGAAGAGGTTTCTGTGAACCATCATGAAGTAATTGGCTAGGCCATTGAAGAGAATTAAAAACAGTTACAACAGAGTCTGTGTCCCTCAGACATTTTACATATTTTATTTATTTATTTTTGGTAAAATCATTTTCTTTGCTTGACACAAAAAATTGGCCCCAAAAGTAAAGTCTAACCAGCTGTCTGTAGCTAAAGTCTGTTAGGACTGATTCATTAAATTTGATTCAAGCGGTGCCAAGTTAAATCACAGGATTTTTTTTTTTTTTTTTTGCACTGGGCTAAGGATACGGATCAACACACAAAGAATAGGCAAACCCCACGGGGGGGGGAAGCAAGTGAAAAGAAAGTCTTTGGGCCCAAACACTGATCTCATCTGGAGGGAAGCAGTTGTCCACTTTCTTTTCCTATAAAGAAATAAAAAGAATGGTCAAGAGGCCATGTGGTTGGACATATGAGCCATACGAGTCTGTTTGGCCCCAGTCCCCTACTTCCCCTACTTAGAGTCTGTTTGGCCCCAGTCCCCTACTTCTACAGATGCTATTTTGGCATTCTTTTTTTCTGTAAAAACCACTGGTAATAATATCCATGCATTTTTATATGCTTGTTGCATCCTAGTTATGATTTACTAACTACATAATTTGACAAATATTATATCTGGGTAAGACCACTGGTTGGAAACTTAAATTCAGCCTGAATGTGGCAGATAGTTTGTTTCCTTACAAATGGCTCTCCTATTTTATGCCATACTGTGTGTGTTTCTTTTGACAATTACTGTATATTTTAACATTCATGATTGGTGGATAATTGAGTGTTTGCTTCAACATTAAATAATTCCTCAAACACTAATGCTACTAAGACACTAGAATAAATGTTCTCGCTCATTACAAAATAAAGCATTACAAAATGTCATACAGCCTGGTGTAACCCGTGACAAAGCACTGCATAGGCATGGGAAATCAAGGGCAATTGCAAAATTACTTCTTATCAATGCTGCCCAATTCATGTGGCCAGAGAACATTTCAAATTGGACTTTATCAGATGCTTGTTAAACGGCTGACTGCAGTCACAATTTGCATTGGCATTTTGAACAGATTGGAGGTGGTTAATATTGTGTTTTTCAAAGGTGATTCAAATAAAGGGTTACAAGTCTGAAGTGCAGTCCTGGAGTATTCTTAAAAACTTGATTCAACACACAAATCATCTTACTGCTTTGACCTCAGTCATTGTGTAGTTCTACAACTATACAGATTAGAAAATACTGACAATTTGAAGTACAGTGTGCATAAGTTGCTGCATTTGTTGGTACAAACACCAAAAAGGAATACATGCATTTGTGTTGAATCAAATGTTGTGTAGAGGCTACAAGCTTGATGCTGTACTTAATAAAATAAACAACATTTTTACTGATGAGAATTGTAAATATTGTCAAGGAAGTATTAGAGGCTTATAGGGAGGCAATTAAAGTGTAAAATAAGTATGTATTAACTAGTTAAAAAAATATATTCATACATATCCTGTCCAAATGTGTCTTTGCACATTGTGTAGTGCGTTGCGCCAGATGCAGAAGCTGTACACCATTGCACCAGCATGTGAAGTCTGTTGGAAGCACTTATCAGGAAAACACAGGAAGTTGTGGTCCATTTCATTCCACTCAAAGTGCGTTGCTCCATAAGCTGCATCAATGGGGTCACTCTCACATCCCATTTCCTTTTTTTTCCCACCCCTTCTTGCTAGCATCTGCAGTGAATTGTGTCAGAAGTTATTTGAGGCCTTACATAAAGGTCTGCGAAGACTGAGTGAGTCAGACTTTGTTTCCAGGTTATTAACTGTCTCATGGTTAGGTAGACAAAGGCTAGCATTCACAATGCAGTGGGAATATTCTGGGCCATCTCCCACTTGTACAAAAGAATGAGGTATGCAGATTGATGTGGAATTCAGAAGGGAAGAATGGTCAAAATATTGCTTGTTCTTTTCCATTGCCGCTCCCTAGAGGTCAGCCGTTGCATTGTCCTGTCCCTTCATATCTGCACAACTGGCTTCTGCAAATAATCTTATGTATAATTTACTGTCTGTTTTTAAAACCATCCCATAGGGTATGTTAGGTACCTTTGGGGAACTATACATTATACAAGCCCTCGGCTTCTGGATTCAGCTCAACTCTGTCAGAGTAAAAGTCCCCCGGAACTCTGACTGCAGACTAGAAAGCCATAACCAAAACAGTCACATGTATAGATGTTTTCTAAACTTGGATACTAATTTATTTGGCTCCTCCTTTCCATTATAAGTGTATCCCTCAGGGCAACACTGTTATTCCAAGCTAACATACTTCACAATCTCTTAACTGTAACTTGATCAATTTACATTTTCAGATATGATCCAGGGAAGCCTTGGAACAAAAGCGTACAGTGTTTTCACGTCAAATTATCGACTAGACAAAAGGAATCTTTACATGAATTCAGGTTTATTTTGGAATTATTATTCATTACAGAACACACAAACCAAAGCTCCACAAACTTACAAAAAGGCTTACAAAAGATACAAATACATAGTTTTCCTGAAGTTTCCTGTCATTAGTACATGCTGCATGTGGAAATGTAAGACTGAATACAGTATTAATAGACAATGTTAATGTTTGATTCTGGTTAGCATTGTACTTTTTCACAGAAGAAACCTTCGGAACCAAAGGTTGTAGGGACACGATCTATGACCCAAGTAAGCATGTAAAAGGTTATAAAATCAGGAAGAAAAAAAAAATGAATAAATTAGTTATCGATTTTTGTTTTAAACAATGCATGTGCAACACTGATAATATTAAGAAAACAGATGATATTTTCAATATAACAACATTCTTAATTATTAAATTTTTTTAAACTATTGGCACTTAACTGAAAAGGGAGTATGACACTTTCTGAATATGCAGGCACAAGGACATTTAGTTTCTGTCTTTTCAATGTAAACATGTCATGCTTTGGGACAGATAACCAGTACAGATAATTTGGATGGCAGCATTAATCCGTTGATAACATTTACTTTACGCAAATCTTGCCAACAGCAGTGCAAAAGATAACATTGTACTACATATTAGAAAATAAGTTACTTTTCTTTTCAAGCAAAAGAATGTCACTGTGTTGAAGGGAGAATGTATAATGTTTCAGTGGAATCCCACAACGCTTTTTCACCCATTGTTCCAATTAGGGTTTGCAAGCTAAAGCCATTGGAAGAGGATACTTGCATGAAACAGAAGACCGATACTGTGTGCTAAAATATAATTTTTCCTTCTAGGCCTTCTGGTGTTCAGCTACATAACTATGATGCCAAGCTATTATTTAGCGTTTTGATTCATTGTGATGCTTTTTATCCTCAGGTTTCAAGGCATTGGAATTCAGGCTCAATAGAAAACCCAAATCTTATTTAAATGATGGACCAGTCTCTGCGTCAATCTGTCTGTCATATTCGCTGTCTAATTATGCTACCAAATGAACGACTAGGTAGACAGCAATTTGATGTATAATTTATAGATTTAATTGACCCCTATTTTCTTTATATTCCTGTTATACTGAGAAATCAACCAATCACGGTTAAGGGTTTGTCAGAATTCCGGTACATCTTATCCTGTATAAAGTTGTCATCCTCTGTGTAAAACATATTGCAGAATTCGTGGATGTCTCTTATTAAAATACATTGTTTTGCTAGCTTTGCTTCATGGTCGCTCAAACTGCACAAGATGACTAACAACGTATAAATATTGTTCATTTAACTGCATATTCATGTGCTGTAAATATTCTGGGTTGCTGTCCAGAATTCCATTGTAATAAATGTGCCCCTCTGCATGTTAACCAATTGTCTTAATGTCTGCAGTCAGCTTGTATAACTACCTAGAACTCAGTCTGACAGTGGTATGTGTTCTATGGCTACATCTTGGTATACATTTGATCTTTTTTAATATTCTGCACTGTGCAGACTATGGGACTATTTTGAGTTGACTACAATGAGATTTAGTCAAAAGATGATACACGTTTGCTAATTACCTCAGTGAGTTATTCATTGTGAACAAATGAAAAGTGAGCTACGTTTGTTTCAGCAAAAACAGGCTTAGATGGAACTGCAGACACAACAAACGTTCATAAAGGCATTTGACTTTCCTTTTAAAGCAAAAAAGGAATAGAAAATTAAAAGAAAAAATCTAAAAGGGAAGAAAGATAAAGGATTGACCAGGGCTTGAAGCTGAGGAAATAAAACAGCAAGACTCTGACGTGAATATTTTACATTATTTCTTATTTCTCTTATTTAAGTCTGGGAATTGTTTGTGTTTTGAAAGCTTTCAGTGTCCATTGATCCAAGAAAGAAAATGGATTCATTTGGTTTCTAGTTCAGGCTGCTAAAGGTGCACCCCTGTAAATTGATTCTATTTCTGCTGTCCTTATCTTATTCTGTACACCATAATATTGACCTTTTGGGAGTAACAGGAGGCATTGCTCATAGCTAAAGTAACAATAACCTCCTTCATTCCCTTTAAAAATCTAAAGCGTTTTCGGGAATTATCTGAGTTTCACCTTATCTTGAGACGTAGTGCCCTGAATAGAGCGAGAGCACTTTTAAATTGTGAACCTTCAGGTCCATTACATGGTTTGTAAAGTAATTGCCAGGCAAAGTTTTTGAAAACTTTTCAGATGCACTCTCTTTCTTTCCATGTTTTGTTACAAAAAAAGATTTTCTTTGGGTTCAAGAATGTGTTTTCTGGCTGTCAGAAATGTTGAAGTCATTTACATTGAGGTTGATTCTAAGGAGTCGCGCATTTCGTTATTTTATTATAATGAGTAGCATTTAATTTTCAGGGAGACATCTTTGGGCAAACACCAAACAGCTGAGCCGATCTTTAATTATAAAAAGATCGGCTATATATAAAATATAATTAAATGTTTTCCCCAAGGACAAAGGCAATAAAGTAAATAATGGTCTGTATCCACATTATTTGAGTGCTGTATGAACATTGAAATGGGGAGCAGAGCTTATACAGACATCCCTCCTGACTACTCTTACTACCAGAAGCTGCTCGCTGCTACCCCAAATTCAGTTTATGATTTAACTTTGTTTTCAATATTTCCAACAGAAAGTGTATTGTACATGTAGTGTATATATAATGTAGGAACAGAACCGAAGGAAGGTTGGTACTAATCTGCATAATTTACTGGAGACGTCACCATAGCTGCTAGTTTATATCTGATTAAAAATCCTATTATTTTACAGGTAATCCATATAAATGCAATACAACATTTACATGTAGTTTAAAAAATACATAATATAGAACAGTAGTCATGTTTTTAGAATTTAAATAAAAATACACATTGTGTATGTACATGTAATTGATGCTGCTTGCGATATACTGTATACAGCATTGCAGCAGCACCTTTTTACAGCCAATAAAATAACTGCAGCTGACTTAGGCAAAATAAAGCTTTATTTAAGTCACCGTTCCAAGCAGGTTATCAGTCACATTTTACTACAACTAAAAATAATAAAATAATATTAATAATAATATGAACTTATGCTTGTCAAGTGATCCCAGAGGTTGGTTGTGCCTCCATGATACATCAAGAGTCACCTGCACAGTTTATATTTAACTTTTTTTGGTCATCTCGGGATTTAACAAAAAAATTCCAAACAGCAGATGGTTTTCGAGACATTTATTTCAATACAGCTTGCGCTATACAACGCTTTGCTGTTGAGATGACGAATGAAGAAATTAAAGTTCTGCCTCTGGATAACACAAGCTGGAGGGGGGAGGGGTGGACAGTGCTCAGTTTTCGAAATTAATTATTAGTGTTAGCGAATGTTTTGCATGTTTCAAACATATTCTACTATAGCACTTCTCTTACAATGTCTTATACACTAGGTATTCAGTACATATTTTACTGAAGCAATACAACTTTTGTTTAAGTAATATGCATTATACAAATCAAAAGTTCGAATTTTGCATGTGAGTGACGTTTAATGTGCGATTTATAGTATTCACACATTGTCAAACGGTTTCTGTTAACAGAGAAAAAAAAAAAACCTTTTGAATGCCTGGCTAGCGAACGAACACAGCCCTAATATAATGTATGGTAACAGAATAAAAACGATGGAGAAACTAAACATTTACACTTTTGCAGTTCTGGAATCAAATGCTAAAATAGGCCAGTACTATATATGTATTATAATAGTAACCGTGCAGTTCAAATTCAGTTACCATATTTTAGTGTTGAAATAAATTATGAACAGGATGTTGTCAGCTCCCACAAGATGTTTCGTATCTGTCAGGAATTTCACTTAAATTCTCTTATACAAGAAAATAGAATTTCACAGTGAGTAGCCTTTGATTTTAGAAGAACTACTTTTTTAAATCTGGAAATTTGTGTAGCCAAACTTGAAGGATTATCCATGCTTGGTCTGGCAGATTGCAGAGATCAAACAATATGTAGGGGTCAGTGCATCTAGTACAGATGTAAGCTGGCTGCAGTAGTGGTGGTTGCTTTGAATTTGTTCCTTTTAAAGTGATTAATGGTGTAGGTTTTCAGTGTTGTCATGACCCAAATAAACAGATGACCTTTAGGTTTAGTTTATTGTTGTTTTCAAATTGACCCTGATAACATGAATAAAATGTTGTGTTTGTTAAGTAAAAAAAAATAAATCTTTGCTTGAACATTTTAAAGGGCTATTTTAATAAGATTCACACTGTTGGCTTATTGATATCGATATGTGGGCTTGCTGCTTCTTGTTTTTTTTTTTCTTCCCTGAGGGCATGTGGACTACCATATAGATGCAGTGGTTACACCTCTTTTTCATTACAATTACTTTCCATAACAGTCAACATTTCATGTAAAAATGTATTATAACAACTTATTTTGGGAACTACGAACTAGATGGGTAAGCTTGTCATAGTGAAATTCAACCATCACATCAAATACGGGTGAGCTTGAATACCTCTGGATTTGGCTATGAACTTGCCATTGGGTCTAATAAAGTAATGCTCTATGCTAGTTCTATGTTCTATGATCCTGTTTGGCCCGAAGATAAATTTGCCATTTGGAATATAAATAACATAAATACCATTCCTTTTTTCTTTCTTGTTTTACTTGACCGTTGTGTTATTTGAGCATGACATTTCAAGCAAGCATGATTTCAACCTGGAATTTAGATTAGCTCTATTTCAAAGCAAGCTTGTCTGTCTCTAGCAAAAAAAACAGTGAGGAAGAATAACAGTAAAACAGTGTCACAGTAAAACTTGTATTTAAAGTATAGGGGGTCTTCCACATCTTTCCTGAAATAAGTTTAGTTTTTTTGGAATATTATTGGGAACATTGATAATGAATTAGTTGAAATAAAAGCAGGATTATTAATTTACCACTTTTGTACAAGGTCCAAGTATAAGACAAAACATGATTTGTTAAGTCTTCTTAAAGGAAATGTGTTTCATTACAATGATGTGTTTCATTAGTGACATGGCTTACTTGTGACAGAGAGGTCAACAAGATTTCAGGTGCAGGGTCAGTCATAGGTGGCTAAGCCTCCCCCAAAATAAATTGCCCAAACCCTCACAAGAAATTGTTCTGACCAACACAAAAAAATATTTATGAGAGAAGATCGATTTTTTTCCCCGCAAATGCACAAAGCAGGTCTAACAAACATATTTCTCGTTTTCCTACTGCGCAACCGCCAGACCGCTAGGGCAGCTGGGATATCAAAATCAACACTGTAGTACAGATACAGGATTTAGTTGCATTTCAATGTCATTGGAGGAGACAATGCTTGGCTGGTTTAACATCAATTCTTTCCACCGATCTGAGCCCCCCATACCACTGCAGGAGGCAGCCGACGAAAACTTTGAATCATTTTCGCTCATTCGCTTGCCTGGAACATCCTCTTCACAATTTCTACATTTATTCAAATTGCTGTTATCGATACAAACAGCTTAATCCGAATCTGATTTTACAGCACTTGTGGCAAAATATTTTCGTAGCATACGGTCTGTTTTCATGCACCACCGTTTTGTAAGAATTTGATAACTGTTACGCTATAGTCAGAACATACTTCCTTCGACTGTTTGAACAAATGCCTCATTTCAGAACACTGTTTGTGGTGCCAGATTATGAATGTTTCTGAAGTTTTTTCTTTAGATTATTCCAGTCCTTCACTCCATTTTCAGTGAAACCGGGGTCTTTTGAACTTCTGAAAATGTGTCTGCAAGGAAAGCAGAAAATCGCATCTGCCTGCTTACTGTACTCTAAATATGAAAAATTTTAATATTCTGATGAAAATGAAAGGTTTTGCTTACCAACAACAGTGTTCGGATACACAGGTAAACAAGGCTATGACAGTCCTGTTGCAGTATCACCAAGGTCCAAAATACATGATTTAGTTGGCATTTCAATGTCATTCGAGGAGACAATGCTTGGGTGGTTTAACGTCCATTCTTCCCGCCAGTCTGAGCCCATATACATATTTGAAAGGTTTTTTTTAAATATACCTTATGAAATACGTTGAATGCCCCTTGATTATAAGTACAATAGTAAGTGTGTGTTTAGAAGCTTAATAGTCAGTATTAATAATTGATTTAAATTGGTGTGAAGTGATGGAAATGGTGTAGGTACTGTAGGACTGCAGAACAGGTTAACAGATTTAAAGGTTTGTTATCCTTACTGTTTTTCTAATTTGCTTAAATAGGCATAACATGTTTTAAAGTACAAGCTAGTGCTATGCTAAACTTCATTTATTTGGCCTCCTTATGATGGAAAAAAAACAATGTCAAATATATATGTAACATCCCTGAGTGGTTTTGAGGTCTGTTTTGTGCTATAAATTATTATTCAGTAAAAGTTCTCAAAAAGACAAAGGAGAATGAATCTGGCTTACAGCTTCATTTTTATATATATATATATATATATATATATATATATATATATATATATATATATATATATAATGTGCGTGTATCTTACTGTACATCGTTGGGTTCAATAAATGCAGGGGGAAAAGTGTGGAATTGCCTCCCCAAACGAAAGATTCACGCGCCGCCTATGGGGTTAGGTATGTTGCTTTTCTTTAATTTAAAAGCAGCACTCTATAGTTAGGCCACTAAATTAAAAAAAAAAAAAAACACAGTATTTATTTATTCATTGTTTATTTTATTTTATGCATTACTATATTTTTTTAAAAGGTTTTGCAAACATTCTCAGTACTATTAGGAGCTTGAGTAGGCTGAATAGCTGTCTGGTATACAGTGCATAGTTTAGTTAAATGTAACTTTCTGACAGTCTAATAACCAGACACTATGAAACTATGTTGTAGAACAGTCGTGTTGTACAATCATGCTGTAGCTTGACTGTCACCGTTGCAGCAACAACATGCCTACTCTGTAAACCGTGATCAAGCAGTATGATGCTTATGTTAAAACAAACTTCAGGGTGTTTGTTAAAGATTTCTCAGTTTCATATAACAGTGCTATTTATCAAAATGAATGTTGAAAGCAGAACAATTTTAGGCAAGTTTTGTTCTTCAGTAAATTCCCTCAAAACTCACTTTTAAACTGCCTGTGACATATGTTTCAGTAGTTAAAAGAACAGTAGACACAGTACAAGTTTGGTTTTGATTTCGAAACAAAGATTCATAGATCAAAGTGTAACCCTAAAGTCATACATAATCTACGTCTCAACTGTCCCTCATTATAGAGTATTCCTTATAATAGACACCACATGTTCCAAAGTAAACATTTGAATTCTGCACTTTCTAATTGTGTCTTCTAATTTGTCAAGCCCTCTTCAGAACCAATACATAAGGTTTAAAATAAATGCTGTCAAAATAATCTAAAAGTGCCATAAGACCCAGGACTCCCTTTTCCCTCCAGTAACTATTTGACAACTTGATACAACCAAAATTGGATGCTGTCTGAGTGTTGGCATCTTGCGCAATGTGTCTCTCCTAATTAAAAGATGCAATTAAAGTGCCTATGGAAACCAATTGAAACCTAACTGAACCCAGTTCTTATTAAAGTACATATCTGCACGGCAAGGCAGACTAAACTGGCAGGTCCTTCCCAAAGGGACCATAACCATACGGTGCCATTGGGTATTCCCAACTGTTTGAAGCAGAAGAAAATGAGACAGGGCTGATTTTACAGTTTTTTCATAGAATTTGTGTTTGAAATTATAGCTGTTTATGGGTTGGGTCCAGGGATGAAATTCTCAACAAAAAAGTGCAGGTACTCATATGCGCAGCCGGTACACAATACACTTATGAATACAAAATAAACATTAAAAAATAACTGATGAAATCTTACCAGTTGATCATAAACAAACAATCTGAAAATACTGAAAGCTTTGTACCCTTCTGCATGTATCACTCGGTCATTTACTGTAATATAACACTAATGTTACACCTTAAATAAATATTACACTATGCAGTAACTGCTGTAGGGTGGGAGTTTTGTTTCAGGATATCCTAAAAAAGGGGCAATGTTATACAAAATATGTACAAAGAAAACAATTGTGCTATGAACAAATGATACAAAAAGATCTAAGTCAAACAATGCGCAATACGGGCTGAAATACCCCTCTGTTTTTTAATTTACCAGGCACTAGTCTTAAAAAAATGACGTGGCCATTTCAATCTCCATTGTATTCTCTGAAATCATCCCCATATTTTCCAGACCCTGGGTGCTCACCTACAACAGGACCTGGCCATGCTACATTGATAGCCTTGGATTAGAACATATATCCCTGTTATTTATTTATTTTTTACTGATTACTTATCCTACAATAATATATTATGTGTGCTTCTCTGTTGTGTTTCTGTGTAGATTAATTACACCATGATCTAGTCCAGAAAAATAGTGTATTTCAGGCAGAAATAGTATAAAAGTAGACATCAGGTTTTTTTGTTTTTTGTTTTTTAATCCCTATTTGAACGTGTTTTTATTTGAACATCTTAATATCACAGTATAGGCCTTTAGGGAGAAAAGCAATGATGTCCTGCCATTAACAACATTCCACCCCGAGGGGCTCCCGAGTGGCGCATCCAGTAAAAGCACTCGCTAGAGTGCAGGATGCGCTCTATAGCCTGGATGTCGCCGGTTCGAGTCCAGGCTATTCCACAACTACCGTGGACGGGAGCTCCAGGCGGCGGCGCTCAATTGACCGAGCGTCGTCCGGGGGGAGGGAGGGTTAGGTCGGTCAAGGTGTCCTCGGCTCACCGCGCACCAGTGACCTCTGTAGTCTGGCCGGGCGCCTGCAGGCTTGCCTGTAAGCTGCCCAGAGCTGCATTGTCCTCCGACGCTATAGCTCTGAGGCTGCTGCACGATGAGTCTGCAGAGTGTAAAGAAGCAGGCGGCTGACGGCACACGCTTCAGAGGACAGCGTGTGTTCATCTTTGCCCCTCCCGAGTCAGCGCAGAGGTGGTAGCGGTGAACTGAGCCTAGAAAATAATTGGGCATTTCAAATTGGGGAGAAAATAATAAAAAAACTATTTGGCAATGACTAAAAAAAAAAAAAAAACAACATTCCACCCCTTAAAATATTAAAACAGCAGAGTGAGTCTTATTTTAATGAATGCTGTCTTTAGATCAAACGGATAGACCCTTCAATTAGAAGTTGAAATTGTAAACAAAGGACATGCGGTGCAAATCTGAGCTCATGTTTTCTTGTCTCTTTGCAACATTTTTGGCACATGGTCAGTGTCTAATGCATCACCAGTTTCTGGCTTCTTTTATTAGTACAGGGAGACTAGTGTCAGTGTCATTGTTGGGAGTTGTTGACTAATGACAGTTTAAGTTCCCTATGCAAACAACAAGCAGACTGCTGTTTATTTGGAAGAGCTGAAGGAGCCTTTGGTCATGGATGATCAGTAATGACCTGCCAAAATACAGAGCAATCCATCACTGGTTCAGCAACTGCTGACACTCAGAATTACAGGGGGTACCAAATGAGGAAGCTCAAATAAAAAAGACCAGGGCCCAATTAAAAAAAATGTTTCTACATGCACCCTGAGGGGAAAAAAGACTTTACAAATATGTCGCTAACAAGGAGACTTTGCCCAAAATGGAAGATAGCAGTTATATTTTCCTGTGGAATGGCCGTAGTAACATTCTGAAACAAACCTACTATGTGAAAATATTTAGGGAAGTGCAGAATGTATGCCTTTACGTATAAGTGATTGTCAACAAGCAAACCCTTTCTAAAAGTACACACATATTTATTATTTTAACACCCAATCATAATATTTTCATCAGCATTAAGGAAAATTACAGAAAGATGTGAAAATTGGTTATCCAAATGGCATCTTTTTCATCAGTTGTTAGTGCTAATAATAATTGTGCTTGAATTTTTCTCATTTTCATAATCAGGGCGTGTTTCTTATTACCATAAACAATTTTTGAAAGGATATGAAAAGGAATGTTCTATTACCATAGCTCGATAACCCACAAACACTTCAGTTTTCAACAAACAATGTTTGGTTGGCAAAATGACGCAAGCAAGTTTACCTAACAAAAAAGAACATTGTGGATTATCAAGTTTTTGTTCCAGGACATTCCTCTGTTTCTCTAGCAATACCAGTCTCTCTGCTTAACTGCATACATCATAGTGATTTCAAATTATTTAGTTGGGCTTTGTCTATTTTTGATCATTTTTTATAGTATTAGTTTATTTCTTTGGGTCCATAGGGTATTCATAATAGACATCAGACTTTCTACTTAAATAAATAGTGTTATTGTATGTTGTTTGTATGTATGTTGTTTTATGTGTACCATTCAGCACTTTGCAATCAGTTCTCAGTCGTTTGAAATAGAATAAACCCTTGTAACTCAGTCTAAACAGTATACACATTTTCTTTCTAGCAGATGTTTTTAGTTTGATTGTGCTAGAATGTTCATAAGAATGCAGTATTGCATTGCTCACAGATAACATTAACCCCCTTCAACTTGAGAAGGCTATAGTAATAAATATAGTGTTTATGTGCTATAAAACACCTGCATGACAGGCCAGTGTTGAGAGGATGTTACATGTCCTAAAGTGGCTTTTATGCTGAGATTTACTTCACCTCTGAATGACCTAACATAAAAAAGCCAGACTTTAATAACCAGCTGCTTGGGGCAGCTGGATGAATCACTGTAAGCTGAGGTACATGAAAATTAAATCTTCAAAATTGAAAAACATACAAAAAGCTATCACTCCTTTGATATTGTTCAAGTTGAGGCCTATACAAATAAAACCGTGATTCCACTGTTTGTATGTTTCACTGCTTTGTTTTTGTACATACCTTCCCCTGTAATTTAGTAATGTCTTTTTATTAAAAAAAGGAGTTCCAAGTTCTAAACTGCTGTGGAATGGAACACATAACACAGGTTAAACGTACACGGTGCAGTAATTCAAGTACTATCATAGCTATAGTATTCAAGTACTATCGTTGAGAGTGCTAGAAAAATACAACCTTATTTTTCTAGCACTCTCAACGAGGCTAATTTGGCGCAAAACTAGGCAACTTAAAATACCATTTTATTAAAATAACTTATTTCCATTTTAAGGTGTGTATACTACTTTTTTTTAAACAATGTTATGATTTTCTTTAAGCCAGGGAATTGGAATAATGTCCTTTATTGAAACAGTGGTACAATGGCTTTAGTATCCATGTTTTCCGAGGAAGTTGCCCTGCAATGAAAAATGTGTATGTGGAAGGTTAAACAGGGGTCAGCAATTCCGAGGAAAAAAAATGATTTAGCTATATTATTAAGGCCTGTTATGCCCACTTAATCAACACAGTATACACGGGTCCACAGGGGCCTTCAACATCAGGGGCTGCACTTAAATATATCACTTGGGCACCGTCAAACACAGAAAGCAGGACTGCTGCTGAGTTGTCAGCATTGGCAGCAAACTGTAAGTACCTGATGAGGGTTTGTTCTCAAATACAGTGATGTTAGCTGCATTTCACTTTAGTTATTCCTACTGAGATAGTATAACACTTTTCATCATGTATCCATCAGATGTTGAAATCCTTGTTTCTGACTTCAGGATATGTCTAGGACAATGAGTCAGTTGTAATCTTGATGCGTCCTAGTATAAGTCTACATGATATCTCTTAAGACAGACACAAGTGCTTCCTTCACAGGCACTAAAGGTATATGTGTGAGTTCATTGTGCACTATATTTGATCTTTTGGTTTTAATAACAAATATATACAGTTGTAGTCAAAAAAGTTTACATAACCCAGCAGAAATGTTCTAATTTCTAGAAATTTCTCAAATAAATAAATATAGGAAAAAAATTGTGTAGCAAAAGTTTTGCTTTTCTGGATGAGGAAAAAAAAGTTACAAAAAATAGATGTTCAATTATTTTTCAGCATTTTTTTCAGCAAAACTCAGAAAAATGCTAATACAAAAGTATTCATACCCTGACAAGGAAAATTAAATTAATAGCTAGTTGAGGCACCTTTAGCAATAATAACCTCTTTTAAACGATTAGGATATTTGTCAATGAGCTTTTGGCATGATTCTTTAGTGATTTTTGACCATTCTTTAACACAAAATTGTTCCAGTTCATTCAAATTCCGAGGACTCCTCTTGTGCACAGCCTTCAACTCATACCAAAGATTCTCAATATGATTTTGATCTGGACTTTGACTAGGCCACTCCAGAACCTTGATTTTATTCTTCTTTAACCATTCTGAAGTAGATTTTGATGTGTGCTTTGGATCGTTGTCGTGTTGGAACGTCCAGTTGCGCTTTAAACCAAGTTTTGTAGTGGAGGGTTTCAGATGATTTGCCAATATCGTTTGGTATGCTATGGAATCCATTTTACCATGTATTGGAACTAAATTTCCTGTGCCATTAGAGGAAAAACAGCCCCATAGAAGGCTATTACCACCCCTGTGCTTGACAGTAGGCGTGGTGTTCTTTTCTTTGTACGCCTCACCAAACGTAACGACTATCAGAGAGACTAAATTGCTCAATTTTTGTTTCATCACTCCACAAAACCTTTGACGAGAACTCATATCCATCATTCAAATGCCGTTTTGCAAACTTTAAGCGATTTGTTCTTGTGACTTTTTCCTAAGAGTGGCTTTTTCCTTGGCCTGTAACCATTGAGACCTTCACCATGCAATACTCGACCTATGATTGAAATGGAAACTCCAGTCCCACTTGCAGCCAATTCACTTTGAATATCTTTGGCAGTCAGTCTCGGATTGTTATTAACCATCCTCGCAATATTTCTACTTCTATACAACCTTCTTTCTTCCAGACCAAGGGAGCATTGTGACAGTGTGTGGCAAAGTGGTTGATAGTGTGCAGGTGCAGGTGATCAATGAACAGACAGACAATTATAATCCAGGTGCAAAGTTTGTTTAATGATATTTTTATGTCCAGTGCCTGACGGCAAAACAAACAGTAAACAATAAATGATGTTAAGTAATACAGCAGAGTGTATTACTTAATTTGTAATCCCCGGGTTTGTCCCAAAATAATAGTCCTGTTTTTATTATACACCCACACTCAACACATACACAAGTCTGTTAGTGCGTGAATTAGTCCTAGTGGTGCAAATACAATTATTTGTGATACAAGTGCAGTGCTGTTCTGGGTTTGTGCTGGCCTCTGGCGACAGCTCCAGAACGTGTTAGCTGTCTAGCGATAGCAAGCAACAAATAGACAGAACAAACAAACACTCACGATACGGATACACAAAACACAGGTCCTTCCAGGTCACTTTTCATAAACCAAAACGAAGGAACAGATTACATCGCTTCGACCCCTATTTATACCGTCACTCATGCCCCCTTTGTAAACGATTGCCCAGCTCCGTCGATGAGTTAGTGTACCGAGTGTACTCTGTTCCCGTTACTTAGCGCCCTCACAGGTCGGGAGGGAGATTTACCACCAAGAATCATTGTCACATAGTGCCATGAGTCTTCTAGTTGAAATTGAGATACTCAAATGCTTGTAAATCGTCTTGTATCCTTCTCTAGCTTGATGACAATAAATAATGTTCTGCCTAAGGTCTTCAGATAGCTCTTTTACTTTGTCCCATATTGACTTATTGGTAATGACAGCAATCATCCTATGCCTAAGCCTTTTATACTCTAAGAATGTTCACCTACAATCCAGCATTTTCTAGAATTAGGTTCTGCATTATCATATTGAAATTTCTAGCACCTTATAGATAGTACTATCATACCATCAAAGGGTATGAATACTTTTGAATGAGCATTTTTTGAGTTTTTCAAAAAACAAATTGTTGAAATAAATAATTGTAGACTAAATAATTGTAAATCTATTTCTTGTAACTTTTTTTTTTTCCTACAAAAGATTTTTCCTAAATTTTGTTTGAGAAATTTGTAAACTTTTGACTACAACTGTATGGTGGATGTTGGCTTCTGTAACAATAGCCAGGACAGAAGAACTATCCTTAAGTGCACTGTCTAAACACAGGCGAGTCCACTTTTCTGTATGCAGGATATTATTGTGTGAAAAGGATGTTTTACCTCAGACACGGTAGTGCCTTAATGTGAACATGATGCTCCAGGCACAGTCTGAAGAAATTCAGCAGTTTGATTTTTAAAAAAGAAAATAGAAATATATTAAGATGCAAGGAAGTTACAGTATATAACAACTTTATTATAAACACTAGAAAGTGCTCTCATTTAATTTTAATAACATCCTCAGAACCAGTTGATGTCTAGTTAGACATACATAGATAATATTGCATGTTTGCCTATAATTTTTCCCCGACCACCTGGTTTTTGGAGGGCTTTTGACCCTGACTGGCATTCCATGAACAGCAATTGTGCCTCCTAAGAAATTGCTTGTTTCCTTTTACTGTGCTTTCTTAACCTTTTGGGTGAGGGAGATGGTGAAGGCATACATTTACTGCGTACAGTACTGTTGCTGTGTGTGAGTTCCGTTGGAGAGCTGTGTGAGTTACTGTGTGACTCTAAAATAAAGAAAACTCCCTGGCTCACCTCTGTGACCTGTTCTACAGTAGAATGGGAATGTTACAATATGAAAGATAGTTACAGTGTATTGACACTTCTTTTTTTGTCCAAACAAGGTCTGGTGCTTACAATGCTTGGAGTGAACCCTGAACTATCTTTTGATGTGACAAAAAAAACCAGAAATGGACCTGCATGTAAAAACAATGCAATTAAAAAATGCTACCCCTTCAATGGGGCAATTTTCATGGAAAAAGAAAAGTGTGAACCTTTTCTCACTCTGTTGGTAGTACTTTCAGATTGTGTGTGTGTGTGTTTGTTTTTTTTTTTTTTTTTTTTTTTTTTTTAGCCAGAGAAATTCTCATTCCAAATGCAAATAACCTAAATATTAAAATATGGGAGGGTATATTAAAATGATTGTGTCCTGAGTTCCAATTATGTGGCCTATTATAAACATATTATTATTATTATTATTATTATTATTATTATTATTATTATTATTATAGTCATTTAGCAGACGCTTTTCTCCAAAGCCACAGAGACTAGGGGTGATCTATGCAACTGTTGCTGCAGAGTCACGTATCTGAAGGATGTATACACACGTATATATTTTTTTATATACATGTACAAGTTTCCCTCCTTTATAGTCTACTAACAGAGCTAAAGTACCAGCACTTTAATGATATAAAAGTGATGCAGCCAAAATGTTTAGCACATTGTCATACATTGGGGGACCCCACTCGCCACGTTTCCCACTACACATAATAATAATAATAATAATAATAATAATAATAATAATAATAATAATAATAACAAGAAATATCTGAATCTGAATCCTGCAGTGCCAGTGCAAGGCTCTGTAGATCTGTGGCCTTTAACAAATTCGTGGAACCAAGTTTTTTTTTTTTTTTTTTTCATGTTTTCGTACTTAAACAAATCTTGCTCGATGAATTTGTTCAAGCCTAGTGTTGTCAGTAGACAGCAGCAATAATACAGCTACGCTAACTTAATACATATTTTGGTACAAACGTGACTTTTTAGGTGCCTATGATAGATGGTATTTAACAGCTAGTGTACAGTTAATTGCATCTTATTGCTAAGGGGACAGAACAAGCTAGGCTAAAGCAATCAGCAATCCGATGACCAATGATGAAGATAACAAAAGTAAGTGTAAAGAAGTGCTTCGTTGTTTATTTATGTATTTATTACAAAGGGTAGTTTTTTTTTTTATTTGTAGTAGCTTCAGTATTTTTTACAACCTTGCTTAAAAAAAAATAATTTGAAATACTGAATAAAATGGTGTCTCGTAAAAATAAAAATAAAACACTGAATGAACTGGTAGGTCTTTAAACGCCTTTAGTCAAAGAAGCTTGCCAATAAAGGATTGCTTTGCACGGCCTTCAGTTATAGTAAAAAGTTGTGTGAGGTTAAGTCACAAACAGGACTTCTGAAGTCTCATAAAAATAATGTACAACTTCCAGACATGTTTCCATGCAAAAGAAATGAGAAGGTGATTTACCCACCTCTTAAAGTCATGCAGTGTTTTAGGCGCGCACTTCCTATAGCGCGTGGAATGTGTGTGCTACATCACATAAATAATGACTGTGGAGAGAGAGAGAGTGATGACTTTCTAAACTGCATGGAAACCCGGCCAATGATACATTTTTCAATACTCTGCCTTCTCATTTCCAGCCGACAGCCGGCTAAATTACCGTCTACTTTGCCAGATGAGCCGCCTAAAATAGTTATTTAAAAAAGAAGAAAAAAAAAAGTTTTTTTTTATAGTGCTCGTATGTTCCAGTGAATAGTATTCAAAATGTTTATTTTATTCCAGTAAAATAGCGCAATTTCCACAATTTATTGGGTCAATTGCAGCGAACATTCAGAGTTAGCACACATCAAGCGTACTAAGTTACAGACTAGCTAGTACAGTACTTTCCTGAGGATCATCCCCAGCTGCGGATTAAGTTAGTTCCAATTGCAGCTAACAAACGAGTTGTGGACGAGCTGATCCTCAGGTTTAATACACAGCAGAGGATCAAGACTATCTCCAAAGCTCAAGTGCGGGGTGTGCTCACAAACCAATTGATTACAGTTTGTTATAGTTCAAAGGATTTATGGGATTTAATTTTCTGCTAAATAAATAAATAAATAAATAAATAAATAAATAAATAAATATATGTAAAACATGAAGATAATACATTTTAAATAGCATAATAGTTTTTGCGTGGTATATACAAAATGTATTTATCTGCATAATTTAATTAACAATGATCATTAATCAGAGCAAAAATGTATCAAAGCTGTACATTTTATCAGATATGCAATCTGAGAAAATCGAGTCATCCAAGTATATAAAGGTGTAATGTTCATACCAAAAAAATCATGGCTGGCAGTCGTGCACAGAATTACTCGACAGAGTAGAAACTTCATTTTGTTGAGTGCGTAAAAAAATGACATTAAAACGTTGGAGGATGGTAGAAAACACGCCATAGCGATTCTGCAATCAAATGTCTGGCATGAAATTCTAAGCAGATTTAATACTGCGTTTCCTGAAAGTCGATCAGGAGCTCCACGCATCATGTGTGTTGCCTGCCCATTGTGCTACCATGTTGCGTATTCAGAGATGAGGCTCACACACCATCTGGCAATTGGTTAACGTGTAGCTATGCCTGTTGATGAAGCTCGGATCCTTATATTGCCTGTAAAAAAAAAAAAAAAAAAATACAGGTGTGAGTGCAGTCTATGACCCCAATAACCAGGTATTCCAGCTGTAGAATAAAATGCAGTGCAAATATTTCATTGCTCTTCTTCATTGGGCATGACACGCAAGAATGATCCCATTTATCTATCAGTCTATATAAGAAATATCCAAAACCATTTGTATATGTAATTTGTACACCAAAGTGATTTTCCATTTCAACATTACACTCTTCCATTTGAAGTAGTTTCCATGTTTTACAATTCCACATACCTGTTACTTGATATTTACTGTCAAGCTATAGATGCCAATACATTATTTACTGTTTGTATTTATTTTAATCAAGCAACAGTTGACAGAAAAAAAAAAAATTAAAAACGAAAGAAAAAAATACAACTTACTGCAGAAATCGATTTATGTTTACAGAAAATGCAACAGAAACGAACTTCTGAAAACAACTAAAATCAACAGTGTTTGAAATCGCAGTTCTTGCAAGCACGTTTTTAAAAATGTATTAATTAATGCACTTGGGCATTCTTGGACTCGGTAGTTCATGAAAAATGGAGACTGTATACTCAATCTAAGGACTGGTTGGTTCCATGAATATATTTAGAAACTTAAAATGTGTTTTGTTTTTGTTTTTTTGTATAAAATGCAAAGGCAAAAATGGAAAACAAAATACAGCTTATGGCTTACCTTTTCTGTATTCAAATTTACTACCAATTTAATACTGCTTCTTATTGTCTTTAATTTAGAAATTGCTTCACATTTTTCTCTTCTGTCTCACTTGGTTATTATGGTATCTATATAATGTGACATTTGTTTGTTTTTGTGCCTGAAATATAATTTCTCTGTTTAATTGGTGTCTGGTTCGGTCTTTCTTTAAGCACTTTTTTCTGTGTTTAATTATTGCAAAACCAAACTGAGTTTGCTTAAATATGTGGACTTTACTTACTTTGGAATTTACTGTGTGCTAAGACAAGTTTGTGGTTTTAAAATTCTAATATAAATAAATTATTTTGTAATTACTTTTAATAGACACATATGTAACTTTTACTTGCTCTTTAAATCTCATTGTCTAAAATCATACAAAAATTAACAAAGTTACTTATTTTGAATTTTGGGTCCCTATTAAGGCACATATTTATGCCCAGGATATGCAGGATTTAGAGCCCTGTAAAACCCTGAAATTCATTTTCTGTGGGGGGCATTGCCACTTGAACCTGTGCTGGGGGAGGACCCCCATACCCCCTGCCTTCTACTTGGGATATCTAGCATCCTACTTTAAATTAAAATGAAAAGACTGATACTAAAAGAAAATCTTTTAGCAAAAATAACTGTTCAAGTGATCATTACTGCTGCTTGATACAATACTGGAATATCATTCCTGCGCAAGCCTTTAATAACTTTAGTGTTTCCTCCCTTTGGTGTTCCAAAGGTTAAGGATCTGATGCTTTAATGAAATGAGGAGACTGCAGAAGAATCTGGGTGTGCCTGATACCAGTAATGACTGTGGAGCAGTAACAGCAGGAGTTTCTCATCCCTTTGCAGCACATCAGTTATTTCAGGAGGGCACTCTATCATTACCTGTACTACTACCAGGGGGATGATTGGAACCAGGAGGCTGGAAACCTATGTGTAATGTGCTTGTCTCAGACTGATAATGGAGAGGTTGGAAGAATGCAAAGAGCACAGTAATTAGGTTACTGCTTTGATCCTTGTAGCATGAGTAACAGCATCAGTCTGTTTCATTTTGCTATATATATTGGACAGTATTGAGAGAAGGGCACGTGCCATTGAATTATCTGCAATATACATCATATATATGTTGGCCTTTTAACTAAATATGTTTTGCATGTTAAGTACAGTTTGCCCCATCTTCTTCCTGTGGCCCTCTGTTGCTCTCAAAGATAACAATCTTTAACCCTTTGCAGTCCATTTATTAAGTGCGTGTGGGGCACGTCAGGTCCAATTTATTTTCACATGCGCAGTTAATTTTAGACGCGCTGTTTAAAAGTATTTTTTTTTTCCACAAACGGGTTTAAAAGGCCCTGCATATCAACAAAGCACTCACTAGGCATCTCCAGCCCCACCCCACCCTTTCGTTCGCTATAGCTTTCACATATGCTAAGAAATAAATAATAATAATAGTCGTACATACCGATCAATCATCTCCTGATCACTTGTTTTATCACCAAACGCCTCAATAATGCGATCCAAGTCATTATTTTATTACTGTAACATCTGAAAAAAGCTCTGCAAATGTCTGTGATATTCTCTGAGCGCTGATGCAGTAACAGCCAGCTTGTTTCCTTATGGCCGCTGTTATCTGATGCCAGGGGCAAGTATGACTATTCATGGGATACGCCCTTTTTTTTTTCGGCTTGTCTCGGCTCCTGTCACTCCCACTCGGCCATTGAATGGTTTTCTCGGCTTTTTCCGGAGAAAAAATGACTAGAAACCCGTTTTAGACCGGATAGGAATAACTGCAGTGTCGGACCAGGTCCGACATAGGACCGCAAAATTAAAGAAATTAAATTGTCAATATCACACAGTCAGACTTGTACATGTATGTTTGATTCTGTGTGTCTTTTGGGGTGTATTTTAACTTAGAAGTAGATTATAACAAACAGATAAAATGTAAGGTGAAAAAGTTTTAAACAGGTGGGTAATATATATATATATATATATATATATATATATATATATATATATATATATATATATATATATATACATATACATATATATATATAGCTCTGGAAAATTACTGCAAAATTATCAGTTTCTCTGGTTTTACTATTTATAGGTATGTGTTTGGGTAAAATGAACATTTTTGTTTTATTCTATAAACTACCGACAACATTTCTCCCAAATTCCAAATAAAAATATTGTCATTTAGAGCATTTATTTGCAGAAAATGACAACTGGTCAAAATAACAAAAAAGATGCAGTGTTGTCAGACCTCGAATAATGCAAAGAAAATAAGTTCATATTCATTTTTAAACAACACAATACTAACGTTTTAACTTAGGAAGAGTTCAGAAATCAATATTTGGTGGAATAACCCTGATTTTCAAGCACAGCTTTCATGCGTCTTGGCATGCTCTCCACCAGTCTTTCACATTGATGTTGGGTGACTTTATGCCACTCCTGGCGCAAAAATTCAAGCAGCTCGGCTTTGTTTGATGGCTTGTGACCATCCATCTTCCTCTTGATCACATTCCAGAGGTTTTCAATGGGGTTCAGGTCTGGAGATTTGGCTGGCCATGACGGTCTTGATCTGGTGGTCCGTTTGTTCACCGAAGGGCTGGAGAGCGGTACACGAATGAGTGTCTGCAGGCAGCAGTGAAGCATGGTGGAGGTTCCTTGCAAGTTTGGGGCTGCATTTCTGCAAAAGGAGTTGGATTTGGTCAGAATTAATGGTCTCCTCAATGCTGAGAAGTACAGGCAGATACTTATCCATCATGCAATACCATCAGGGAGGCATCTGATTGGCCCCAAATTTATTCTGCAGCATGACAACGACCCCAAACATACAGCGAAAGTCATTAAGAACTGTCTTCAGCGTAAAGAAGAACAAGGAGTCCTGGAAGTGATGGTATGGCCCCCACAGAGCCCTGATCTCAACATCATCGAGTCTGTCTGGGATTACATGAAGAGAGAGAAGCAACTGAGGCTGCCTAAATCCACAGAAGAACTGTGGTTAGTTCCAAGATGTTTGGGCCAACCTACCTGCCGAGTTCCTTCAAAAACTGTGTGCAAGTGTACCTAGAAGAATTGATGCTGTTTTGAAGGCAAAGGGTGGTCACACCAAATATTGATTTGATGTAGATTTTTCTTCTGTTCACTCACTTTGCATTTTGTTAATTGATAAATATAAACTATTAACATGTCTATTTTTGAAAGCATTCTTACTTTACAGCATTTTTTCACACCTGCCTAAAACTTTTGCACAGTACTATATATATATATATATATATATATATATATATATATATATATATATATATATATATATTCTATACAATAAAGGCATTATATCAAAATAATTAAAAAAATACATGCAGCCACATAATGCAAGAACAGGCCTAGCAAGAGGAAATCCTAAAATGCACAAAGAAAATCACCCTATGCGAATGATAGTCAGTACAATTGATAATCCAACACACATAATAGCTGAAATAGCAGAAAAACAACTTAGGTCACACGTTGAGAAATTACCAAGCTATGTTAAGATACAACACAATTTTTAGACTTGAAGCAATAAAACACAACCTTCCAGAGAATACAATTTTATTTTGCATGGATGTAAAATCCTTGTACCCAAGTGTCCCTCGTAAAGAAACTTTAGAAGCTTGTCAAAAAGCACTAGATAATAGACTAGATAAAATCAAAACCTACAGCAGAGGTACTGAACATGATCAACATAGTTTTAGAAAACAGTTATTTTGCATTTGTTGATAAGAATTACAAACAAAACGATGGTACCGTAATAGGATCTAAATTAGGAATGCATTTTGCCAGTACATACATGGGGAAATGGGAAGAACAATTACTTAGAAAATTGGAAAGAGAACCTTTAGAATACATTCGGTTCGTAGATGATGTTTTTGGGGTTTGGACACATGGAGAAGAATCTCTTTTCCAGTTTCATAAAATGGCAAATGAAATACACAGTAATATTAAGGTGGACCTTCGATGGACAAGGAAAGAAATATAATTTTTAGATACCATAGTAAAACTTGAAGAAGGTTCAATTGAGACTGACCTCTTCTGTAAACCTACTGACATGCATCAGTATTTACTCATGTCCTCTGCACATCCGATACACACTAAAAGGGCAATCCCAAAGGGTCTAGGAATAAGAATACGAAGAATATGCTCAAAAGAAAGTGACTATGTAAAACAAAGAAATGTATTAAAAACAAATCTTAAAAAAAGAGGATACAAAGAAAGAATTATAGAGACGGAGTTAAGAAAAGTGGATAAACTAAAAAGAGATGATCTACTAGATTATAAAAATAGAGATAAAAAGGTCAAAAGAGTCCCATTAATAATGACTTACTCTAAACTTTTGCCCAATATTTCTAAGATAGTTTGGAAACACTTGCGGATTCTACATAATTCAGAAAAATTAAAAAAAGTATTTCTTAAGGCCCCAGTTGTAGCATTCAAAAGAGAAGCTAATTTAGGTGATATTTTAGTTCACAGTAAACATAAAAGAATAATTGACAAAATAGGTTCTACGAACATATGCACTAGTAGATGTAAAGTGTGTAAATACATAGACAAACGTAAAAATATAATTAAACATAACAACACCACATATCCACTAAAAACTAATACCTACTGTAAAAATAGCAATGTTGTTTATGGAATAGCCTGTGAAAAATGTGATGAAATCAAATATGTTGGAGAGACTGTAACTACTTTATATAAAAGAATTCAGAACCACCTTTCATTAATTAGAAATAAAAAAATGAATGAACCAATAGTACAGCACTTCACCAGTCAGGGACATGACATAAATGATGTAAAGTTTGTAGTATTAGAACAGCTCAAATTAGACAATGCGACATATAGAAGAATAAAAGAAAGTAAATGGATAAATAGACTGAACACGATTATGCCAGCGGGACTCAACAGAAAAGAATGAACTAATTAATTTCAATAAATATATAACATTTAAATAAATAAACAAAATTCATTCAAAAGTTGTGCATGCTGATGCGCTGGGGAGGCCAAATCTAGACTTATCCTCAGAGCCAGCATTGCATGATATAATAAAAATATAAGTTTATATAAAGTAGTGTTAATTAGAATTAATACAGATTCAAAGATAGAAGTAAAAATGATGTCACAATATATAGAACACCATTACATCATGTAAGAATAAATCATGAATTTGAATGTAAACAATAACAATTAGTTGTCATGCTGTCAAAAACCTATAAATACCTCCAATGTTTAGACTCAAACACAGGCTCCCTTGAGAAAGATATGTACAACATATCGAAACGTTGGGCAGCTGGCTCTTTGAGCTAAATATATATATATATATATATATATATATATATATATAGGCTTCAGTTTCATGATTAATATCCATTTACAGTGTCCACAAATAAGCCTATCAAATAATTGGAAATGTAAATTACTGTAATTAGTGTTTTGCAGCAGAAATGTGTTGGCTTTCACAGACAAGTTTTTCTAGTAGTACATTTAATTCTCTGCCATTGTCATGCTCCTCTATTTAGTTCTTGGCACAAGGTGCTAAAACTAGGGCGTTTCTTTTTTCTTTCAATGTGATTGAAGCTGTGTTTCAAAGAGGTGCAATTAAATTGTAATTAAATTATAAAAAATATATATATGTAAGGCCTTTGGGTAGATACTTGGATAGTATTTCAAACAGGTAGTGCAGAGCTACTTTGTTTTTATTTATACGAGAATTGCCATTTGTTTCATCTGTGTTACTAAGCAAACTGTTATTACTCAATAGATCCAATAAATATGACAGTGAAACAGTAATAATTGTGTCCCAAGACTCTCTTATTTCTTTTGAACATATATTGACTAGAAATTTAAAACACCTGCTTTTTTTGCTGGCCTAAATTTCCAAACATTTAGATTTTATATATGAGAGTCTATATTGTGTTTTCTCACAGTAATTTGTTTCAAACAGTGCATGTAATATCAAACTACTGTACCAGTGCCACAATGGGATTACTGCAGCCATGGGTTATAGCTCACACAGACTTAACTGTCAACAACCCGATTTTATTTTTTTTCCAGATTCTACGGCATTCAGGTCATGTTGCTAGGTAGAAACACAAAACTACTGTTCTAATTAAAAGTTTTAATGTGTTACTCTCAGTACCCTTAGTCATTCTGAATGTTAAACACATGCTTTCAGACTCTTGACTGACATCTTGTCAACCCAGGCGCGTGCGTATGTGGAGAAAAAAATTGTGGTTAAAGTTATCAATCTTCAGAATATGAAAACGTCACAGCTATACTGCTTCACTGTTAACACAATAGCTCTATGCTCTATGAATTTCCTTTTTCCCACCCTCCCGAGCCATTGATTTGTCAACATTCAGACTGAACCCGCCCCTGTGATCCGTAGCAAACAGATATTGGCTAGAAAGCCGAGTAAAGTTATCAAGTTTTCTGTTCGTTGTAACTGCAATGCTACAGCCAGACAAAAAACGGAAATTCTACACAACAGGTTTGAAATTGCGCATTGTTGAATTTGCCGAAATGCATGGCAGTCGCAATGCTGAAAAAAGAGTACGTGACTGGAGACGAAACCTATACCTCGTTTCCATGGACAGCCAACTTGAATCGACTCGAGTGCGCTCCAATTGGTCTGAATTCTCCCAGAACTCGAGTTGGTGAAAAAGGAGGCGTTTCCATGGTTTTCCGAGGTACCCGAATTATCACAGGAGTTGGGCAGGAAATACTTGCGAGTTAAAGGTCAAGACGTGCATTTGCTGCAGGCGGTATTACAATCAAATTGTCAATGACTTAAAAGATAAATACATCTAGATACTCTTTTGCATTTGTTTCATGCAGTACATATACCTCTGGCACTGGTATGCAGAACAGGGAAAGAAGCGCTGGATAAGATAAATAATGTGTCAGATGTCAAAGGTGGGGGGGGGGGGGGGGCACGCACGAGTTATGTGGTTCATGGAAACGTGGTAAAAGACAAACTTAATGGCAAAAGAAAAACGAGCAGATAGAGGAGGAAAATGTTTATGGCCCGATGTAGAAAACATTTTGTTTGAATGGAGTACTTTTGAATGCCTTAGCACCCTCTGGGTACTAAGGCACGGCCACTGCACTGTACCCTACAGTACTACACGTCACACACAAATAAATGCGCTTGTGATACAGCAGCAAATTATTTAATTTCACACTAAAAACAAAAATTATTGTATGAAACCTATATATCACAAGAAACTTAAGACATTTAAGTTTTGTTCCGTCTTTTATTAATATAATTTCTGGACTGCATATAGAAATATTTATTAGCAAAAATGTTATACAAATGTGTTATTTTTATCCTCAAAACATCTATTATTTTCAGAATCAACCATGCAAATAAACACTTTAAAAAAAAAATACTACATACAAATCCCTAGCATTTTCTTTTTAAAATACTAAAACCACAAATGGTCTGCAAACAACATATCAAAAATATACACAATTTTGCAAGCAATAAACAGGCTAGAACCACAGGTAAATGTAAATGTACCCTCCAAAAACAATTTCTTTTTTTATTTAATAAAAGTTGTTACATTTTTATACCAACACAAACATAAGGCATTGGGTTCATTTTCACAATATTATTTACATTTTAGTACGACCGGAATAAATATTATTACTAAGTGCAAAAATTAACTAGCCAAATGTTATCCTACCATCATTTTAAAAATCAAACAAGCAAATAAATGTTGAATAAATATTATGACAAATCCTGATTTATTCTTATTTATTTTTTGCTTTATAAAAATTGAATTCACATAAATACTTACTAAAATAGGCGTTTCTGAAAGTAATGCCATCAACAGACCAGAGCTGCAACGCATTTCCATCCACAAACAGATATTTATTTACCAGCTATTTTTTTACAAAAAAAAAAAAAACATGAATAAAAAAATATTTAACCACAATCATTACATGCATTGTTATGTATCACGAAAACCAAACAAACAGCATTAACCGTATAATCTAGCATGGCATAAACACCTACAGCAATTTTGCACTCAAAGTAATAAGTAAACATAACTTCCTGTGATTGTCGAGGCACATGAGGGTTAGCACAGAGAAGCTTATTCTCCATTCAAATGCAATAAAGTCCTTTTTACTGTTTTGTAAATCCAGTTCTACAGTTTTGGTGAAAATAAAATAGAAACTTGAGACATTTTATTTGTGCGAATCCTGGCGTTGCTTGCAGTGTATATTTCGTATTCCAGTATTCTTTTCATGTTGGGCTTCCACACTAACCCCATATTAAACCACAACCCTAAAACAGCATGCAATCCATTGCTTGTCATACCGCCAGATTTTTTTTCAGTACTTTTTGTTCATTTCTAATGCATATTTGTTGGACTCGCTGCAGATATATTCTTGTAGCACTGATGAAAACAACGGCTCAAAGAATTCCATTGGTTGGGTTTCACTGCGTGATATGAATCTCGGACCACTAACCTCTGTGTAATTCTTTATATTCAATGTTATTTTCTGTTCTGGCAATTCTGTTAGTTGGCTTCAGTTGGGAAGTTTTTGCTCAACAGCCGAATTAAAGGCACGTCTTCGTCTGTACTTTCATCTCCTCCATCCCTGCCGCTCTTTTCTTCATCCTCATCCTCTTCTCCATTCCTCCTCTTCATTTAAATCAATATCGCTGTCATCACCATCCAGATTCATATATAGGCTAGCCCAATTAAATGTTTTATCAGCCTCAGAAGCCGTAAAACCTTTAAATGATCCTCCTTCGTCAGGCTCACAACAAAACACTCACTAAATTTGTCATCTCTCAACTGTCAGCTCAGTGGGTTTTTTTTTTGGGTTTTTTTTTGTAACCAATAAAAAGCTGTATTTCGTCGTATCGTATGACTATTTAATTAGCTAATATTAACAGCAAAAGTCTCTACTATTGGTTGGCATATTTTGTTGCTAGATAAAATAGTCCAATAAATACATTTCTGACAGCAAATGGGAGGGTCGATCTAGGGCCAACCATTGGTCCTCTAGTGCTTTAACAGCATACATCACTTGGCCGGTCATCGGCCCAATAGTACTCTGAGGGTTAATACATACTGTAACTTGTTCTACATGTCAGTTCAACACAGCAGTACAATTGTAAAGTATGTGTGTGGTTATGGTTCTGATTTAACAAAACAAAATGAATGTATTTGTACAGATGGAAATGTAATGCAATTGTACTGCACCGTATGCAACACTTGATGTTTTGTTTACTGGTTATTAGATGGTGCACTGTTTAGTGTGTTTTTATTGTTTTTTTTTTAATTGATACAAGCAGCACTGTTTAATACTTTTCTTTTAAATTTGTATTAATACAATGAATTTGTAAAAGCCAATGGAGCTGGAACTATTGTCTAAGTATGGTTTAGGAAATGTTCAGTAAACAAAGATATGTTCTTGAAGTGCTTGGGTACTTGATAAGCTAAAATAAAATAGGTTAATACAGGTGTGATGTGGGATGTATAACTTGATTTTACGCTCTGTTAATTTTATTTTTAAAAGTGTAGAGATTTTAAAAAAGTGAATAGTTTCTAGCAGTTTAACTAAAAACGAAAAACAACACTAACATTATTCATGGAATTAAATGTTGCAAACAAGGGTTATTTCTAAACTAAACCTGTGCATCTTTCTTTCTTTATCACCGTTGAGCATGTAGGGGGAAAAATACATTGTAAAAAAATTATTTTAAACACAAAAAAGGTGTTTTCCTAAAATTTAAGTCTCAAATAGGGGGGAGCAACTTTTACGCCAGTGTGACCTATACAACGGTAGTTAATTTTGTAGGGTGATGCAAAACGTTTGTCCATAGCTGTTATTTAATGGAAGTCCAATCTTCAAGTGCTGAGGTACTGTAGACCCGAGAGAGTTCTGAGGTACGGTTTAAGTGAAGGTAGTATAATGAAATAAAAAGCTAAGATTCACTTGAATCCAGTATTCTTTTTAATGATTTTGGACTCAAGAACAGTAAAGTGTATGTGTGTGTGTGTATATATCTATACAAAATACACTCCTACAACATGCAAACCCTTAGTTCTACCTTTTAATTTAAAACCCAGAAGCAGAACATAGATAAATGGTTTTGTGATAGATTTGACATTGTGAATTATTTTGTTTCTTCTATCAAATATAGACCTGTCTCTCAATCAAATTTCTGCTGGGGACCTAAACTACTTTTCTTTCCCTCAATTTAGATACCCATTAGAATCAAATGCAGCCTTAGTCTTATGGACAGGTCTTGTGGTTTCGGACAAAATTCCAAAGCTATTACACTCATGTTTTCAGTGGAAAGGGGGGGGGGGGTATTGCCTGGGACTGGCAGTGGGAAATGCAGCAAAGATGAAAGCTTCCTCCTGTGGGATCTGAGGATGTACACAGCTGCTGCAGCTGGCCTCCTCTGAAGTCAACACCTACTCCATCGAGCGAGAAGGCGATAATATGCCATGTCTGTATCTCAGGAATGCATAAGAACATAGTTAAAGGCAATCGATAAGATAACATTTACTATAACAGGAAGATTATAAGTTTCAATTAAGTACATGTCTTGTGTATGAGTCATTTTAAAACACACAATATCCACAGGTTGGTAGGTGGTTCACTAAAGCAGATCATTAGAGATTTTTTTTTGGGGGGAATTGGTAGAAATACAGTTTGAATTTCTTTTGTCATGGAAACCAAGTCCACCATATCACATTACATTGAGGGAAATTGTGGATGGATTTGTAATGCTCCAAAGTAGCTATGGTCCAATTATAAACTTGAACTGTTTGGATTGGTTTGAATTCATACCACATTGTTCACTGTCAAAAGGGTTTTCTCTGATGTACATGCTTGGGAAACAAAAAAATGATCACACAATCTGAATTTAATTAACTTTTAATTCCAAGATTAGCAAGCACAAAGTTGAATTGCCTTAGCCCTTGAAACAGAATAACCCTTTAACACCTGAATCAGAGTGATTTGCCCTTAGTCTTTAAGCTCATCGCTTTGGTCAATAATTGGTAACCAGTGATTAAAGAGCAGCTGTCTTGTAAGGTCAAAGTTCGTGGCCATTTGACCCTTGCTTGCGGGTATGAAATTATGATGTATTGAACCACAAGAAGCTAATAGGCTTATATACATAAAAACACTGGACCTTTAGTGGATCAATAAGACAATTTCATGTCTTTGAAAGATTGAGCATATGATAGTGAATTTTAAGCGAAGAAAGGTTTTGTATAAATGTTAAACAAGCCGCTGTAGTCCCTCAGCATAGCCATTTATATGACCTGTTTAAATTTGCTGATTGAAAGCACCACATTCTTTGAAATTAACTATACAAGATATGGGAATGCTGTAAATAAGATACAGATACATGGACACGTGTGGGTGATCCATAACAAGTTTCCAGTTCATTTTTTGGAATGTTAACTTTTAGTTTTTAACTTTAAAATATAAGCGCCAAAATATAATTTGTTAATTATATATTTTATGAAACACCAAATACAAATTATAGCGATAGCTAATATACAGTTAAACATGTCGTCTGTGGTATAGCTTGGCAGTTTCTAGTTTCATAGGTTAAATAATTTACCGTAGATACAAAACAGTATCATTTTGTATCAGTTAACATTTTAAAAACTGGGTGCCTACATTTACTAATACTGGTTCATATTGATCTGTTTAAAACCTAGATTGAGCTTACTGTACTGTGTTACAGGCATATTATAACATTATATTGATAAATCCTGTACAGGGCCATACTTTTGTTGTTCTAGAACAGTATGCATTTTCAATGTACTGAAAACATAAAGTCAGACACCTATTGAGCTATTTTTAAAATAAAGGCCTCCACAGACTGGGTCACATATGATGCCAAGTTTAGAAGGAACATCTCATTTTAATCTTGTATGTGTGCTCTCTCTTAGTCATTTCAGATGTTAGTTTCCAGTTTTTAACCACAGACTGTGGTGTCTTAAAGAACATGCCTGATCAATGAGTCATAATGAATACCCTCAACATTTTTATTAATTTTTTTTTTATTTATTATGTTTCACATGATAACCATGGCAACTGTGTAGGCCTTTGGGTTTTCTGTAAACAACATGTCAATCCAGTTTGTAAAACATATCTAAACACTATTATGTTTATTTGACAAAATAAAAACAGTATACTGCTTTATGATGTGGTGGTGGTTTTGTTGTTGTTGTTTTTTTTTTTTTTTCATAGGTAAATGTATTTATTTATGAAGTCCTTAACCCTAACCCTTGGGAATTTCATACAGCAGCTGTTGAAGGGATGTGTAGGATTGGAATAGTGGTTTATTTATGGCTGACAACCTATTAGGTTTCGCTACCGGATTCATACTTGTGCTGCTAAGTATAGCCTTGCCTTTTGTAATAGTCTAAACACAACATGAAAATGCAGGTTGTTAATAAGGGCTCCACAAGGTGTACAGAGTTGTTTTTTTTAAAGCAACCTCTTCTATAAAAAACATGGCATATCTAGAAGTCTATTCCTATTATTATTATTATTATTATTATTATTATTATTATTATTATTATTATTATCCAGGGCGAATTACAGTCGTAAACAAAAATACAATATTAACAGATTTCAACTGAAAAAAATTTGCTTAAAAGAAAAAAATAATGACTAAAAAAGTGTGGTAAAATCTATTGTATTATACACACACACACACACACACACACACACACACATTGTAACGGAGCCTCTCTCTGCTTCGCTCTCTGGCACCCTTAACACAGCAGACCCAGACACAAGAACGTGCACTTTTATTAAACACAAAAACCTAAGTGAGTGCTAAACTAAACTTTTAACAGTTCTAACTAGCGCACTGGATGGCTAAGCCGTTTACCAGCCAAAACACCTCTTTTACCAACAAGGTTCACAAAGTACCTTTTTATTTATTTATTTATTTTTTTTAATTACTCCGACCACAGGTCTCTTCATAGGCTCCACTCAGACAGCCATTGGCTTTCACACAGACAGCCCTGTTCAAACATTTGTGACCTGCTTATATACCTGCCTGCTAATCACACTCAGGTGTCCCTCATTAAAATTAGAGCCAGGTGAACCACATCCTGGCTCACTCCCGTGGCATTCTGGGAAATGTAGTGCATTACCCTCCATGACTACATCTCTCCTCCCCCTACTCTGCCACAAGTATATATATATATGTAGCCCAATTTGCAGACATTCTGAATTCTACTATAAACACTACATTATTCCATCTGGATTCTATTAAAAGAGCAGTCATGGCTTTAATTTAAAGAATGCATTATTTAAAAAATGCCACAAGAGCATATTGTTGCTTAAAAGACGGAAGACTTACTCTAGGCGATAAAAAATCATCACACTGGTACAGTACTGTACAGCGCACTGGGAAATCAGTCACTGCTGTGGTGTATTTAAAGGCTTTGATGTATTTTGTATTTCATTAAAAATGCATTTATAGGGAGACTGTTTACTGCAGGCATTATTTCATACTATTGCATAATACATTCAAAAGTCTTGCAACTATTCACATATGATGAAAAAAATGAAGACGCATAGTTTTTAATATCTTCATACATTTTGCCAAGATGAAGCATTTTTGATCAACATGCCCCACTGTCGAATTTCTTCTTGTGAATTAATTGCTTTGTGGTAATAAAAAAAAAAGCTGTTTTGGGCCTTTTTAACAGTGGAAGAATAATCAAAATGTAAGGACCTGGGCCTTGTAGTGTTGAATGCAAATGGATCATCACTATCTTACAAAATTTAAACTTGGAATGCTATAGTATGGTTGACCTTTGAAAAGCCCATTGCTGTTTAATTGACTGAACATGTCAAATGGCTGTGTAAAACACCTCTCTTTAGAATAGCTGCATGCTCCAGTGCCTTTAATTATGAAGAATGTATAACAACTGTTGGAAAGACTAATTTGCTCAGATCACTATTTAAGGTGTGGTGCTCTGAAAACATGTCACATTTGACCTCTCTGGGCAGTCTTTGAACTGTCTGTTTTCTTGATGCTCATCTGTGGTGTTTGTTGCCAGTGGAATACCGTTACTAATATTTGGGGTTTTAACATTGTTATGTCAGTTCAATGGTTGTACTAACTTAGTAACAAGAGTAACTTAAGCCCGATTCCCTACAAATCACCATATAAACCAGTGGTTTCAGAATTTTTACCGACATCGGTGAAATTTAGTCCCATGCGAACCGTCCATTTCTTTTTATCCCAGATAATTTTCTCAGAGGTCCTCTGATTATTTTACAGGACATCGGGACCTTCTGGAAAATTTCAAACTCAGGTGTCCTGTGTCTTCACCTCAAAGCAATACCAGCCTGTGACAGGGTACACCCCGTCCCTGTGTTTATTTTTATTATTTTTGTAGTATTATTATTGTTATTTTTTAAATGTATTGTGTATTATTATTATTAGGGTAGGTGTGTAGCAGCACGGCAGGGTGAAAGCCCTGCTAGAGCATTGGTGCATGTGGTGTGGGAATGTGGCTGGAGCCGTCAATTGAATAAATGTTTAAGGCTCCAGCCAGAGGTGAATAAATAGGTGTTCCCAGGTGTTTGGGAGAATTAGTGATGGTGAGAATTCATGTTGGTGAAGGTGAGGGTTTTGTGTGCTGTGTGTAAATATATAATACTTATCGTTGCGTTGTAGGGGAGTTTGTGAAGCCATGGTGTATTGAAAGCGCGGTCTACAATCGCGGTCTTTAAAATGATAGTATGCATTTGTAGGATAGTATACATGACTTCAGAGGAGGCCAGCTGCAGCAGCTGTGTACATCCTCAGATCCCACAGGAGGAAGCTTTCATCTTTGCTGCATTTCCCACTGCCAGTCCCAGGCAATACCCCCCCCCCCCCCCCCCCCCCTTTCCACTGAAAACATGAGTGTAATAGCTTTGGAATTTTGTCCGAAACCACAAGACCTGTCCATAAGACTAAGGCTGCATTTGATTCTAAAGTATGCATTTGCATTTAAACCTGCAGCTTTCTTGTGTTTGAGTCTCTTCCTGGTAGAAACAGCTTGCCAGTGACGTCATCCTGTTCACACAGCCTTTACAATAAACCATAATATAATATTCAAATTGGTACGATTTGTCCTGAGATTTTCCTGTGCAGTAAAACGCAACGATTAGGCAAAACCAAACTGGGACTCGGGCGAAAATACAAAACATAAGCGATTCTTAAAGAATTGATGCTTTGAATGGTGCATTTGAAGGTAAAATACATTATCACTCAAGGGACAAAATGGTTATTCTAGCCTTTGGAAAAGAAGGTACAACGAAATTAGTTATTTAAACCTGGTTCACTGTTTACAAATCATGCACAAAAGCGCCTTCTCTGGCCACAACATCGCATTTCATTTTGAATTTACCGACTTTTCTTGATGAAAACTAATCCGTTTGGGAGGTTACTAGCTGACCAGCTCTGAGGACACCTGATGTGCGAGGACATCTCAGTCCCGTGCGAATCATGCTTTAGTAGCATTCTTTATTTTTTTTGTACATTGTCTTTTATAATTGCAAATAATCAAAATGTTATTTTAGTTCTACTATATGTTTTATGGTTGAGTGTTTGAGTAGCTTAATACTTTGTAAAGTAACAGGTTATATTTTACAGGCTACTCTCACTACCAAAGCATTTAAACAGATCCAACCCTATTTTAATGATATTGTAGCGTGCACGGGGGAAGGCAACAGCAGGGCTGGTAGGTGACGTAATCACACACGAAGATATAAGCCCGATGTACGCTTCTTGCAAAGGAGACGGCTCTTTTGTACAGCGGTATCAGCGCTATGCTTTAGTGCGAGAGGTCCCGGGTTCACGCCTGCCCTCCACCTGTGTGTGGATTGCCTCGCCCTGTGTGATGCACCTGCCTGCATTAACCGATATCTCTACAATATCATCAGCATTGATCGCTTTGATAATCCTTAAATAGGGGGCATACCTTTTTAATAGGTTGCTACATATTGTTAGCTATTTGTTGATTTTATTTTATTTTATTTTATTTTTTAATTGCGGTAATAATGCTAGTTAACCGTTACATTATTTCTTTAATGAAAGCACTAGCTGAAATGTGTGTCTACTTCATTTTAACAAAAAAAGCTACCCTTAAATACATCATGTTAAATTATTGTAAAATTATTTTTATATTTTTACATAATTTGTTTTTATTTCAGCTTTTTTTGTGTCTTAAGTTGTCTTTAAAACAAAAACATAATTTTTTTGAGGAAAATATCAGTTGAACAATTGCTGTTATGTTTCATGTTTTTTTTGTAAGTGAAACCTTTTATTAAGTTTAATAAGCACAACATGTTGCTTAGTCAGACCTTGGATGTGTAATTTTGAAATACATTGTAAATTACACAGTGCTTCTGTTTTTGACCTCAAGAACATTGAAAAATTGCCCCTTTTAAGTTAAATAATTGCAGTAACACAGTAATTTTGTTTGTACCGTTTTAGTGCATTTCCCTGAATTACAAAACCTCCTCAACATTTTTTTTTTCTCAGATTATGGATCACAGGACATGCTTTTCTAGTAGTGCATCAAAACTAGTTATGTCTGTTTTTCAGTTTTGTGTTTTTGGTTTATTCTAGTTCAGCTTCAAACAGCTGTTGATGGGGCACTTTACAAAGGGGATGTGTTCCTCAGTCAGGCAGGACAGTTGTTATCCAGTTGTTTGCAGGACTGTGAAGCTTACAGAACTTTAATTTCTGACTATTCTCCTGTTTTTCCCTTTAGATATAGTCTCAAATATACAAGAAAAGAATGCAGCCAAGGCTGATCTATTATAAAATGTTGCTGCATGTAAGGTTTGAACATAAAAGGGATGGAGTCAAATAGGAGTTGCTCGATTGTATTAAACAACATAACAAATGAGAACTTCAAATGTATTACTCCAGCATGACAAGCTAATGGTGGCTGTGAAAGACCACAGAGGGCTCACTGTTCTTGCACATCTAAATACAGGTAGCAGAGACTATGACCAAGCAAGCTTGTGTTTGTTCACCTGGGAATATTGCATCCTTCCTAACACACATTTCTAGTCCTGAAAAGCCATTGGAATTTAGTATTAAAAACACTATGGACAGGTGTGTATGTTTTGCCTCTTGCTGTGGGTGAATTCATTCAGAGGTCCCTAAAAGGTATTCCAGCAGTCAGATTGCTGTCCAAGAAAATTCTTCAACATTAAAAAAAAAAAAAACTATATAAGAATATAGTTTCCTTATACCTGTAAGTCCATAAAAAAATAAGATAAAATCACCTCTGTTGGTGTTTCCTCTAAAATGTTATTATAACATCATGTGGAAAAGCTTACTGAACCATAATAATAATTTAAAAAAAATGAATATATAATTAACATCCCACTGCTACAAGAAAAAGCAGGAGCATGCCAATAAACTGGTTTAAACTAGTTATAAACAACTTTGTTTAAACAAGATTAACATGTTTTCTCAAAGGTTAAAATATGGGAGGTTATAAGTATATTTTACAACAGTATAAGTATAGTTTTACTGAAAGTTTTGTAAAAAAAAAATAATAATAATAATTTTGAAGAAGTCAAGAAAGTAATCTAAGTGTTAATTGTAAATTAAACAAATGTTTGGAAATGGTAGCGTAAAACCTAATCTACCCGGGCTGCAGATTTCACTTTGACAAAAATACGTGCCACTGTTTGTCAGTCTAACTGGCATAATCTCAAATCTTAATGTAAAACTGCCATCTTCACAGCAGGAATTTAAGGCTGCTCAACAGATCTGAATGGCAAAGTTGCCATTATCTGTTTTTACAAAGTCTGAGATGGATTGATTAGTATGTCACTGCTGTTATCATACATTTTTAATCGCAAAATATATCTGTAAATATATAGTATTCATTTGCATATTTAATTTCCATCAGCAAATGGAAAGTAAAAAAAAATAAAAGATTACAACTACAATATGTATTGCCATTGAATAATTATTTTAAGAGAATGTCTAATTACTGCAGTCCACAGAATGATAGAAACACATACAAAAGCAACTATGCTGAAATATCAATGCAGTTGTTTTTAGTATAAGAAGTTTAATTAGTTTGGCCTGTATACTTAGATGTTGAGACAGATTGTGCGTCACTGTACAGTTTATGCTAATACATCAGTAGAAACCTCACCCGCTGGCATAGTGCTGTAATTAGGGGTTCCAGGAGCTTCAGGGTGAGTCCCTGGGTGTGATGCAGTTTCAATTAGTTTACAATGAAAATAAAAAAGAATCTATTAATGACGATTTGTATTTTATGTGAATCTTAATTTTTTTCCTCCCACATGACTAATTTAGCTCAAATATAATTTCTGTGTTGTCAATTGCCAGAAGTCTAAAAACATCTTTGAGATGCAATATGATTCCTGAAATCCTTTATTAGACTAACATATTCTTGGTCAATTGAATTGCTGTTTTAAGAGCCCTGAATATACTGGTGTGTGTGTGTGTGTGTGTGTGTGTGTGTGTGTGTGTGTAATATATATATATATATATATATATATATATATATATATATATATATATATATATATATATATATAAATATATATATATATATATATATATATATATATATATATATATATATATATATATATATATAAAAAACACAGTTTACTTAATCCCTCAACTCACTGGAAGATTTTTTTTTAAGATTATCTTGCCCTGTACAATAAATACTTAGTAATCAACAATCAAATAGACTGGACAAGGATTTACGTAAAACATACTGGATACTGCTGCATGAACGTGTACAATACGTTCATTTTCTATTGTTGAAACTGGTTTAAGAGAATAATTTAGATAACAATCAGTTTGGCACCCCATTCTGTTCAAGTGGTAAATGTCTGCCCCATGACATAGGATAGGAGAACTTGGCTATATTTGTTTAAAAATATAAAGCTGCACTTTGCCATTCATTAGAGAGTGAGATGCAATTGGCTTGTCAGATTTGCAGGTAAAAGACGAGGCATTTTCATCAAACATTTTCTTATTTATAGTTGGTGAATGCACTGTTTACCCCAGGGAGGCTGGTATGATGTATTGTACTCTTGGCCTCTTGGCCTATTAGCCATTACAGTACGAATGAGTGCAGCTTACATTTCTTTATGAAATCTGACTCTGAGGTACACTGCAAGTGGTTATTCTCCTGTGCTCGTAAAACAAATTGGGTTAACTTAAAGGTAATTAACCACTTTCTTTATATGCATCATCACCAACATGCATATTTTGAGTCCTGGTGTCAGTTTGTCAAATACTAAATTTCTGGCTAAATTAAAAGGTATTTTATGGAGCCATGAGGCTGTGTTGCTACAGTAAGTTGAAGTAGCCCAGCTTCATTCTTGCCACACACCCTGTTATTCCACTCCTTGGTTTACGAAAGGATTCAGCTGTTGCCCAGATATCCACGTGACTGTTGTAACCTTGTTGGTACCAGCGCTGGATCTTCAGTTATTAGGTTCATGTTGAAAATGACTTGATTAAAGACAGCAGCATTGGGTTTCTGCCATTGGAATAGAAAGGCTGGATTGTTGAGAAAGGCCTATGGAGCAGAGAATTTGTGGTAAAAGGAAATTGAAAAGAAACAAAACATTTAGAATCAAGTTTCATGAAATAATGCTTGTGACAGAACGGGAAGGCAGTCTGAGGGGAAATTGACATTTTTTTTCCTAAGCTAGAGAAGTATGTCAGAAATAACAAATGAGCCATTGAGCAGCTTCATGAATCATTGCACATTAATGCTTAATATTCCATTTAGTGTCCGTCTGTACAATAATAATTGTGACATTTTTCAACTTAGTTTTAGAATTCTTTGGCAAGCTCTTTTGGTTTTGTTTACTCAATTGACTATGCCACGCAAGTTTCTAATATTTATGTCATCATACATAACATGCACTTTTTTATTGCCTACACCTTTCACTTGTAACCTAATACACGGTCCATATGGCACAGTTCTTTATTGTTGTCAAAGCTTTGGACCAATGTTTTGGACTACAATTACCCCAAGAAGATTAAAGTAGAAAAAAAAGAATATATATATATATATATATATATATATATATATATATATATATATATATATATATATATATATATATATATATACAGTGACTTGCAAAAGTTTTCAGACCCCTGACCAATTCTCTCATATTACTGAATTACAAATGGTACATTGAAATTTCATTCTGTTTGATATTTTATTTTAAAACACTGAAACTGAAAATCAATTATTGTAAGGTGACATTGGTTTTATGTTGGGAAATATTTAAGAAAAATAAAAAACTGAAATATCTTGCTTGCATAAGTATTCAACCCCTGTGCTGTGGAAGCTCCCAGTTTACACCGATGAAAGAAATTGCCCTAACGAGGACACAATTACCTTACCATTGGCCTCCACCTGTGAACCATTAAAGTTGCTGTCACATTTTCTGGATAAAAACCCAACTGTTGAAGGATCATTGGTCAGGCTGTGAATGTGAAGGAAAATGAAGACCAAAGAGCATTCTACAGAAGTTAGAGATAAAGTAATACAAATGCATAGATTAGGGAAAGGGTACAAAATAATATCCAAGTGTTTGGATATCCCAGTGAGCACAGTTGGATCAATAATCAGGAAGTGGAAGCTGCATCACACCACCCAGGCACTGCCAAGAAAAGACCATCCCTCAAAACCCAGCGCTCAAAGAGGAAGGAGACTTGTGAGAGAAGCCACAGAGAGGCCAACAATCACTTTGAAGGAGCTACAGAGTTCAGTGGCTGGGAGTGGAGTAATGGTACACCAGTCAACCATATCAAGAGCTCTGCATAACACTGGCCTGTATGGGAGGGTGGCAAGAAAGAAGCCGTTACTCAAAAAGTACCATCTGAAAGCACGTCTGGAGTTTGCCAGAAAGCATGAGAGTGACCCAGCTGCGATGTGGGAAAAGGTTTTGTGGTCAGATGAGACCAAGATAGAGCTTTTTGGCCAAAACTCAAAGCGCTATGTGTGGCGCAAACCTAACACTGCCCATGCCTCAAGACGCACCATCCCTACAGTGAAGTATGGTGGTGGCAGCAAAATGCTGTGGGGATGCTTCTCATCAGCAGGGACTGGGCATCTTGTTAAAATTGAAGGAAGAATGGATGGAGCAAAATCCAGGGAAATACTGCAAGAGAACCTGCTTCAGTCCGCTAAAAAACTGAAGCTTGGGAGGAAATTCACCTTTCAGCAGGACAATGATCCCAAGCACAAGGCCAAAGAACAAAAAGGTGAATGTCCTACAGTGGCCCAGTCAAAGTCCTGATCTCAATCCCATTGAGAATCTGTGGCACTATTTGAAAATTGCGGTCCACAAGCGTCGTCCAACCAACCTGAACAACCTGGAGCAAATCTGCCAAGAAGAATGGGCCAAAATCACTCCAACACTGTGTGCAAAGCTGGTACATACTTACCCCAAAAGACTTAAAGCTGTTATTGCAGCGAAAGGTGGCTCTAACAAATATTAATGTGTGGGTGTTGAATACTTATGCAAGCAAGATATTTCAGTTTTTTATTTTTCTTAAAAATATTTCCCAACATAAAACCAATGTCACCTTACAATAACTGATTTTGAGTTTCAGTGTTTTAAAATAAAATATCAAACAGACCGAAATTTCAATGTATCATTTGTAATTCAGTAATATGAGAGAATTGGTCAGGGGTCTGAATACTTTTGCAAGGCACTGTGTATATATATATATGTGTGTGTGTGTGTGTGTGTGTGTAATATTAATATGAAACCCATGTATCCATACTTGCAGAGTGCATTTGTTGCATTAACATTGCATTTAAAAGGCATATGTCGCCTCTTTTTTGTCCCATGTCTGCATGCTCTAGCCAAAGCATAGTGTTTGTTTAAGTTTGGACTAATGGTAACTAGCATGTGTAATTATCGAAGGGGCTGTTTTAAAATGGTATCAGCAAAAAAAAAAAAGAGCAGAACACTACTTCTTGCATAAAGTGACCTTTCTGAGGTTTCAGCTTAAGGACAAACCGTTTGGCCCACACTATTGTTTTTTGGGTAGTTCTTATCTTCCAATAAAAACATAGAAAATAGGAAATTAAGTCTCAAAGAGCTTCATCCAATGGTTTTTTAAGGAATCCGCCAAACTTAATGTGCCTCATCTGTAGTTTATTATACTGGAAATGTATGTACTGCTTATTCATTAAACACACCTTTAACCTCTGAGGAATAATTTAATAAAGGATTTAAATAATAAATGTACGCTTGTACATAGATTAAAGGCAGAGTCTCGTTTTTGTAAACTGGGTAGGTGAAACCCTTTTATTTCTAATAGTGTGTGAAATTGTTTAATGTGGTACTCAGATATTAAACCACATGACCCACCACCTAAGTAAAAGCTGGTGGTTCAATGAATGCAACATTAGAGGGCTTTTAGCAGGACTAGTAGGGACTTGTGTATGACTGATTTGCATTGGTTGTCACTGTTTATGTGAGCAAATATATTTCCTGTAGTAACAAAGACACTGAATAAGTTACAAACTAGTTTAACTGGGTTATTTGAACATCAAAAGCTTTACAGTTCAGGGCGTTTACAGCATTTTATTCATGGGGCCCTACTAACGAGTTCCAAGAATATCCAAGATATCAGTGGGTATTGTGAAGCAGTGAAGACTACAAGGAGCCCATTCTAAGAACAGCCCTGTAATAAATTAACCTGATTCAATGTTGTCATCAGCATTAATCTTTTAGGTAAAGTTTGTTTTGTTACTGATTCTTTTCCACTATATTACAAGGCAAAGCTATCCTTTATTTTTCACCAACCTCAAGATTTGAAAATAAAAGGAATTTTATTTCATATTGCAGTCGTGAAAAATTGAACAATTGATTTCCAGCAAGCGCTGAATTATTCAAAGGAACCAGTAATCTGAGTCCACAACTCTTTTTTTATTATACTATATTTCACATACAGTGATACAGCGAAACATTCAAGAAAGTGTAATTATGATATGCTACAGGAGAGAATTCCAATTACTTCCTGAAGCCCTGACCTTTTGCCTTGACTGACTTTTTATCCAAGTAAAATAAAAAATGAAGTCATTTTAACTGTTCACTATGTGAGAAATTATTCATATGGGTCAAAGTAAATGGCTACTCATTGCAACTAAAGGCAGTAAGAATTTACTGTTTATTTTCACTGGGTTACACTGAGATATTTAATTCCCAGAGTTAGCTAAATGAAAAAATCACGTGCTGAGATTAACCTGTAGACTTCAATTGGGTTTTCAGCAGTTTATTTTTAAATGGCACAGTTATTTTTTCTCATACAGTTTCAGGTATTTTAGAGGCATTTGTTCACCTAATATACCTCAGTATATTATGTTAACTGCCTCAACTAAATGAGTGTTATTTTGTAGAGTGAACCCAATGAATCCTGTCCTTACGGCAGATTAGTTAACAAACTGTATTAATAAAACATAGAAACAAACACAGAAAGGTATATTTACCATTTCTGGAGATACAGAGGGTAGCAGTTTTCTCTTTATTTCTCTGACCTAACATCAGACTCTAGCTATACTCTATTGATACCCAAATTGTTTACAAAATATTTGTCACAAAAGGACAGGAATGATGTCGTCAAAACATTTATCAAACATGGCCTTTTCTTTTTGAGAATTAGAATTAGCACATTTTATGGTAATCAGCATACATATTAAATATAACCATTGTGTACATGCTATTCTGCAATTATAGACTTATTTTTACATTGTAGAATGTCACAAAAAATATTGTCTTAAGTTCAAACAGAGCACACAGACAAGACAAATAATGCTAGAATAGCAACACAGAACAAGGCAATCAACTTCCATATGTTAAAAATTGTGTGATTTCATAACTTTAAAGTATCAATCATAAAATCTACAATTAAGGTAACATAAATCAAACATGAGGAAGGTATGCTAGGATTAAAACAGTTATTGGTCAGTTTTGTTAATGTCTGTTTACCTATCTTTTTAGTTTCTTTGGTGTTGCAAACCGTCACGTATTCATAAAAAACTATTTACTAATTGGTTATGCATGGTTGCACGTCTTCTTTTTTATTGTATTAGGTCTGTTGCTTAACAGTATAAGGTTCAACACAAACATTGATGATTCCATTCTTATTATATATTAATTAGTCTTCATGACCTCTCTTTTGGGGATATTACAATTATGCATCACTGACAATACTTTTTGGGATTGGGCAGTACTTTTAGCAGCCCCTGAGCCATGCGCTGAAGTGTGGATGTACAAAAGAATGTTCTTTTCATGATTTATTTTTTTTCTTCAGAAACTTACATGTGTATAATGGTTCAGACATACCTGTAGCTCTCTTATTACAAAAAAGCTCCTCAATGCTGCCTCTTATTAAAAGGCCATAGGGAGTTTGCAGGCATATTGTCCCCAGGACAGGTGTGCCGATGCACCACAGGGGTATATTGAATAAAGTATGCAGCAGAATTTAGGCTTGGTTTCAAAGTTAGATCTTCCTTTTTAGATTAATTGGAAGTACAAAATAATTAGTAAAAGAGAATGCAAGCAGACAACGGAGAAAGCTGTAAAGCACAAATTGTGTTTTTTTGCTGTGACTTGCCTGCACAAATGTATATAAAACCTCAGGCCACTGAAATCTTTTCAAGATTGCAAATGAGGTGAGCACCTATGAGAAAAAAAAAAAACATTGCCTGCTCAATAATATTCATGAGAGCTGGCAATTGCAAACAACACTGCGGCGATAAAGAGCTCTTGTCAGGCAAATTGAAATAATCGATCGTAGAAATAATAACGCATATGTGTTAAGGAGGGGAGTCTCAGAATAAATCCAGATGAATCTTGCTAAAAAATACAATCGTTGGCAAAAGATATAGCTTGGAATAGGTAATGAGGCAGACTTTACATTAGAGACAGGAGAAAACTCGCCACCAGAACTCTTTGGATTCCCAGGATGCACCGCTTCGGCTTGGACGGAAGTTCCAATGTTAAATCAGCGGAGTTGACCATCTTGTATATCGAGATCTTTGCTAAAGACACCCACAGTGCAGGTATCACAAAGTCTATAAACAAAACAAAGCCAGTGTGGAGTAGTGGTTAGGGCTCTGGACTCTTGACCGGAGGGTCGTGGGTTCAATCCCAGGTGGGGGACACTGCTGCTGTACCCTTGAGCAAGGTACTTTACCTAGATTGCTCCAGTAAAAACCCAACTGTATAAATGGGTAATTGTATGTAAAAAATAATGTGTAAAAAAAAAAAAAATAATAATGTAATTGTATATAATAATGTGATATCTTGTAACAATTCTTGTAACAATTGTAAGTCGCCCTGGATAAGGGTGTCTGCTAAGAAATAAATAATATTAATAATAGTAGTAGTAATAATAATAATAATAATAATAATAATAATAATAAATGAGTTCTGCCCTGTAAAAAACTGAGCTGATTTTAGCAATGCTTGCTAGTCTAACTGATTAGAAGGCCTTTTTATTGTTCTCCAAGTTGGTGCAGTGACATTGTAGATGCTAGTATAACGAGTTAGTCTAAATGAGATACTATTTTAGCAGACAGATTTCATTAAGTTAACATTTATTTGAATCTTTTTGGAATTAAAAGTATAACTGTAAAACTGCATTGATTTTCTTCTTTGTGACCATGAAAAACGGCAATTCAAAAACCATGAAAAAAGGTAGCAAACCCCCAAGGTAGCAAATCCGCCAAATTTAATACCAACAAAAATGTCCCATTATACAATGTTTCCGCCCCCTACAACATTTTTGATTGACATTTAGTGATGTAATTTCCTCCCAGCCCGAATTCAGGCCAGCCCGAGGAGTGAAATCGGACCAGAGAATTCGGGCTCCCGCCCGAATTGTGAGCCAACTCGAGTAATTTAAAAACATGGAAATGGAGGTGGAGGTGGCAGGGGGTGCAACTCGAGCACATACCCGACTTATGTGGTTCATGGAAACATGGTATAAAAAACTCTGCTAGGTGGAAGACAGTATGTTATCTAAAAACCTTACAAGAAATACAATATGTAAAGTATTTTAAATTTTATTTCAATGGGTTGTGTGCTGCAAGTACAGATAACGGGTGCGTTCAATAGGCAGAGCGCTACATGGAGCTTTCTATTGAATGACCTGCACACCGAGAGAGCTCCGTAATGTTAGCTAACATTCTGAGGAGCTGACTCGTGGGCATTTCAAAATGGCGGAGGTACAATACCAGTTTGGCGGCTGTGGTGTAATTTCCCCACATACTGGACTTTTTGACCAACATAACTGTATGCATTCGTTTTCATAAAAAATGCTCAGCTTGTTTGTTTGGTCAGCCTTACTTTAAGGAATATTTTCTTAACTGCATTTAAAAAGAAAAATAATGGACTAATAGTGATGTGTTAAAGGTGAACTATATGTAACGCTGTTTTTTTTTGTTTGTTGGTTTTAGAGTTTTGTAATTTATGGGATATTAAGTTTCACAGTGTATCTCGGCTGAAAAAGCACAGCAGTATAGGCTACACAGTATAAGCTAACAGTAGCACTTCAATTATAAGACTTTTGCAGAGGAACAGAAAAGGCAGATGCAGGACCTCATGGAAATGCAAAAGGTTGCAAAACAAAGAAACTAACTGCTAAAGTCATTCACAGATGTATTCAAAGAATCGTTGAAGAAATAATTTTATTTGGAACATTTTTGCTGTATAAAAATGTTACTGGGTTGAATAATTGTTGAAAAAATAAATGGTTCTATTTTGTTAAAGTTTTTTATATTTTGTTTTGCTCTACAACACCACTTACATAAGATAGAAACCTCTTAATTGCAAGTGTAAACTGCACTGTAGCCACCTGTAAATAAAACATGCAATATGCAACAATCACAATACTGAGGAACAATGCTCTCAACGTAGTTTTCAATCCACCAGGACCATTGCATGTGTTTGAATTCACTGCCGCTAAAGCCATGGTGTTGGCTCTCGATGCAAGTGCAATAGAGGCATTAAACAGCCTTTGTTATGAAACATAAGAAATGTAAATAAAATACTTCATGTTTCTTGGCGAAGGAAGTTTTTGCAGCTGTCTATCTCATAAATATGTCTCCAGTCTCCTACATTTAAGATAATGTGTACTGTCTGATTTCAGCTTTAGTTAAGCAGGTCTTATCAGTGACATTTCAGTACATAGAAATAGTCTTTATCTCAGTAATTCAGACAAGGTAGGCACGAGGCCTTATCTATCTCCTAGCTCTGCATCTGCTCTGCAGTCTTTCTGTTTTGAGAAATTGCTGCTCAGCTTGTGCTCACAGTATCTCAAGCAACTTTTGCACACAAAAATTGATTAGTGTATTTATTTAGATACATCAGCCCTGAGAATACAGTGTGTTATGGATGCAGTTGAAGTAAACATTGAGATACTGTAACAGTAGAAAATGTTATCAGCAGTCCTTTTTTGCTGCCAAAATACTGTTTGCTTTCTTATTTACAGGGGGACAGCGTTTGAAGTTGGCGTAATCTTTTGGCAACGTATACCGGTACAATTGTATATTAAAGCTACAGTAACTCATAAACCTAACCTATTCAAGTTTACACTAGAAAAAAACATGTCCCCCTTTGAAACCTGAACGCGTGTACCAGAAAGAAAAAAATTAAAAACTTTTTGTTAGAAATAGTGCAGGCAAGCTTAAAAAGAAGCTGAGATCCATAGACAAAACATTTTTGTGGACTTTTTATTTAATGTCTCTGAAATTGGCACACAACTGCTACACATCTGCATCAGCATCCTGCCAAAAGTTTAAATAATTTGACTTGCTCTCTTTGCTGCCTTTTTTCCAAAAGGGATTTGATTTTCAAGAATGTATGCAACAATAATTTAGAGCTTTGAACACTGTAAGCTTTGTGTATTGGGAATGGAATTACATGTTTCAGGGTTTCTCTAAAGGTCCCAACTCTCTTTAACCCATTGTAGTTGGACACCTGTTCACCACATACAGCTCTGAGCAGTCAGAGTTACTCTGTCATTAAAATACAATAGGGCTATCCACCAGTGGCCTACCATATGTCATCCTGGTTGTTCACTGAAAGCCAGAAGCCTTGAATTTAAGCATTAATTTATTTAAACAAAAAACAACAATGATGGACTATCAGTTAGGATTATTGGATAACACATAAAAGCAGATTTCAGTCAGACACGGCATTGCATCCAGTATACTGGACTTTGAATGATGTGATCCAAATAGTGTATTTTTGAGAGAGAACGTTGGTTTTAAAGTGGTTCTAATGCTTTCTAAGGTAATACACTACTAATACTGCATATATTAAACATGGTGATCACATTATACACACCTTTTGATGAGAATGTATTTAAATCACTTGTTAAAATACATTATGAATCTGTGCTTTTGTCCAATAAGTCATAACAAAATGGACTGTGATTGAAGTTCATTACCTACTGCATTAGTTAGAAGCATATCTTCCATCAAGTCCTTCTATGGTATAAGTTAAGTTGGAATAACAAAGCAAGTACTTGAACATTTTAGGCTTTCACCAGGATACATCTGGAATTTCTTGCTGGGCATTCTGGGATATTGTTGTAACCATCCCTTGGTATTAGCTCGCAGTTCTTCAGGTAGAGCCAACATTGTTCAATGTATAATTTGTTTCTGTGTTGAAAAATATTGCTGCACTTCTGCATACAAACTAAAGGAGTCAACAAGTGGCAAGACTGAGTGTTGTATTTCAGCATTTCTCCTCTACATAGCTGGTAACAGATCTGAGGAGATACGATGACATGCCTTTTGATCTTCTGCTTCAAACATCTGTTAAAGTTTAGCTGGCATGTGGTAGCAATTTTAATCTCAATGCATGCTGATTACGAAAAGATGTGCCCAAGTAAAACTGCCGCACATGTTGCAGAGAGACTGTACTGCAAGTCCAGTTTGTCTAATCTTGTTTGTCGATGCAGACCTTTTTGCAAAAGACTGATCGCTAAGATTGATAGAATTCAGATGTTAAGAAAAATAAATGTGAATGTTATTGTGACTTGAAATGAAAGTATCCATGACTAAACACTGAAGGTTCAGAATTATTTCCCTCAGTGTGTTATACTTGCTGCTTCTTTAAACAACAAGTATCATATTTCTATAGGTCTCCTTTGAATACTGATGCAATGTTAGATTTGTTTCCTTTCCGGCACCATGCCAAACCCTTCTTTTTTCAGTTTTCCAACTGCAAATGTTAAACTAAATTGTAGAAGAAGAAAAGATTCAAGGTGTATGTTTTCTTAGACAATTATTTTACTGTGACTTACTTTCAACAACTTTCCATCAATGTCTATACAGTCCATTACTTTTAACAGTACTTTCTTACTTTACACTCAGTATTTGGAAGGGACAATCACTCACACGCTTCCCCTAAACTCTGTTTTTCATTTCTCGAGTGGAGAGGAGATAATAAAGCCTGCCCTTAACTCCTAGAAGCAGATTCTGTGGTAACCATCCATGCGATCTTAATATGTCACAACTCCTACGCAGCTGTGAACTCAGAGTGCAAGCAAAAGGTTCAAGGCAAAGAATTTTAATTGGAGAAAGTGTTTTAATAATCCAGGATTTGGGCAGTTTGCTGGCCCAAACTATGTATTTGACAGATTGCACATGTTGTGCATCCCTTCCATTGAATCCAAGGGATAGCTGTCTGTCTGACAAGGAAAATAAATTTGACTTGCTCAACGTTAGCTGGAGTCCAGATAATGACATAAATGACAGTAATTGCTTGATGCTTTCCAAATGTTAACTCTTAACTTTTCTACTCACCAGAAAATATTTATGGAAAGTTGACTCCTGTGGAAAAATGTAATAATTTGGCAGGATGAGACAAAGCACTCTGCTAGAATGTGTTGCTTGGTCTCCCACTTCTTGCCTGAGCGCTTCCATGCTGAGTCGTCTTTGACTTCTACAGTACATGTGTTTGTCTAGTTTTACAGCAAAGCTTACGACAGACCCTAATGTTTCCCTAGTCAAAAAAGAAAGAAAGAAAGAAAACCTATTAAGGCAAAAAAGAAAACCAGCAATAAATATATAGGGAATGGCACACAACAACAAATACTGTATCTCACTGACTTGTCTCATGAACCGTATAGTATTCTCTGCTTGGTGTAAGGCCCTTGGGTACCATAATTGTTCTGTACAAATCCTATGACTTTGCTTACTGTGGGGTATTTTTAACTTGTGAATAAACAGAAGAAGCTCACGTATGTCACTTGCTTAATATTTTAGTCATACAGGTAGTTCTAAATGCATGTTTTAGATAAGTATTAGACAGGGTTGACTATATTATCTAACTATTTAATGATTTCAAATAAACATTGAAATATTAAATGACAACACGTTCCAGAACAATGTAATAATATCACTGTTTGGCACAATGTTCAAAAGTAGGCCTTTTGAAGGGTGAATGCGAGAAATCTGTGTTCTATTTAACTTGCAAGCTGTTTGGCATTATCGCCAGTGTTGTTGCCTCTGGAGTTGTAGCAGTCTACAGTGTGGATTATATTTGGATTGTTGAAAGCCATAGCATAGCATACAGGTTTGAGCTTTCAGCAAGCCTCGACGAATATGTGGACCTTTAGTTATGTGTAGAGGAAAACCTGCTTAAATACTTTGCCAGACTAACTTGTGGCTTATACAATGTTGAGATCTTAATATCAGCGCCTGTGAACCTTTAAGTATTTGAAGAGGCGCTTTAGGTTGAACGTTACACAGACATGTTGTCTTGGGTAATAACCACGGTTTGCAGACGTGATGACAGCTAGTCTACAAGAACATTACATATTCCACTGCGTGCTGAGATCAGTAGTTTGCGAGTGGTGGTTACCCAGGTCTGTGAAAAGACCTTTCAAGCCCATGACCTCTTATTTAATCTGGAAGAAAATAGTCATGACTTTCTCAGAGCCATTTTATTGCCTGTCTGCAAGTCACATCAAAATCATCACAATGGATTGAATACCTCTAGTGACAGGGATCGCAATGACTGTCTTCTTAGTCATTAGGGGAAGCAACCGGTTGGTTAATAAGTGAGAAATAAAATGTCAGAGGCAACAAAGATCAACATAATTGGAGGCCATCACCCTTCAATGTGACCATTTTTTGGGGGGTTTGATCCATGAACACATGAGGAAGCATGAGTAGTGAAGGGATTCCTAGTAGAAAGCCATTTTAAGGGTTTAAAATAGCTGTCCTTATGTTGTTTTCAAATATATTCAGGAATGAATCCATGTTTTTAATGATGTGTTTTATTTCAAAACCCAGACTTATATCTGACATTGTTGGAACCACAGTCATCACTTGCTTGGCCAGGTGATCAAGCAAGTATTGTAAAAGTCTAACCTCATTACATGACATGCAGAAATTTAAATTCGACAGAGCACAGCACTACACTATCTTTACTTTTAAAATCCATTAAAGTGTTGGCCACTTTAGGCCACATAGTGGTGACATAGACTTTATAGAGCACCCTCCTAGCAGTGGGCAAAGCGTGAAGTCACACTGGAGCCGTTTCCTCTCAGTACATGTTAGCCCAACTAAAAGCTTGCATTGGTGTGAAGAGCCTGTGCAATTTTTCTCCCTAGTAGCTATTATGAACAAAAGATCATGTGCCGTTTTGGCTAGCTCAACATAATGGTGCAGTACTTCATAAATATGCATGAAGCGAATGGAAAAAGCTTACTGATGGATTATTGAGTCCATTTGTGTGTCTACATGCAAATTAGCACTTGTGTGAATATAACATGCCATTTTGTTTAAAAGTATACAGGAGGAGAGCAAAAAATCAGCATGGAATGTAACGTTTTGCTTTTGAAATTCCTTGTCATACTGAATGATCAAAGACAATGTTAATTTGTAATTTCTATTTTTGCTAGTAAAAACATCTGGAAAGTGGAGCATATATAGTACAGTACCATGCCAGCTTTACACGCTTGGTTTGTTGCTTGCCATTAGTTATGTTATTTGGTTTTCTTTGTGATCGTGCTTTGGAACATATGGGAAAGTGGTCTACTGTTGAAATTAGTTTGAATGTGATCGTTCTATTTAAGGATGGAAAATCTAGACTGAATTAACTTTCAGACTCAACTTGTATTATTTGGGACTATAAACCCCACATGCTTATGTTTATAGACTTCTGTTTTAATTATTGAATATGTATTCATATTACACACTAATTACAAAATATGAATCACATTTATATTTATAAATACAAAAAATTGAAAATCCGCTCAAAAACATCCTACAAAAACTTTCCTTAATTCAACAAAAGTTTAATTGTTCGTTGTGTGTTAACTGTGCTTCATATGTGTTTAAAATTGATGCAGTAATATAATAATCTCAGTTGGGCAACTGTGTATGTCCTGCTGCAATATAAGTGATGTACAGTTAGGGACAATGACATGGTTACAGTCAGGTACGGTGCCGGGATGCAGACAGGAAGCTGACACTAAGGGGCACTAGTGTATTAGTGTGTGTGAACCATTTACTGTCGGGTAAGCTTGGCTCATAGTTTATAGCAAGTTAGCACTACTTTGTGAGCAAAAGGCACTTTTGTGGTTTTAAGAGCTCCTTCAAAAATTGAATCAAAGAAGTATTGTTTCTTACCTCGTCTGTTGAACTCCACACAGAGTGAACTCCTGGTTTCCATGTTGCTTGGTCAGGAGGAAACAAACTGATCTCTTACCCAGAGATCATTGATGTAATCCTTTTCGGTGCCAAAGCCCATGTCACTTCCTCCATAAAAGCCCACGTTATAACCAATCATTGTACAATTTTTTCTTGCATTTGCTTGGGTATGGAGGAATAGAGGTCTGCCTAAATTTAAAACCTGACCTGACCAAACAAAATCCGAAGCCAACCCAAGCCCGAGACCTTTGAAATATTTGTGGTCCAGTGGTTAAAAAAACGGTCTTGTATCCAAGAGGTCCCCGGTTCAAATCCCACCTCAGCCACTGACTCATTGTGTGACCCTGAGCAAGTCACTTAACCTCCTTGTGCTCCGTCTTTTGGGTGAGACGTAGTTGTAAGTGACTCTGCAGCTGATGCATAGTTCACACACCCTAGTCTCTGTAAGTCGCCTTGGATAAAGGCGTCTGCTAAATAAACAAATAATAATAATAATAATAATAATAATAATAATAATAATAATAATAATAATAATAATAATAATAATAATAATATTGCAACCAAGTACCTTCAGTGCAGAGTATTCCTGGTTTCCAGTTAAAATGTAAATAAATAAAAAAAAAATCATTCAATTAATCATATCTCATTTACTTCCTTTCCTAGTAATCCAACACTGCATAAAAGAAGACAATAGGCTTTTTCAAAACTGTGTTACCATAAATACCCACACAGAAGATGCTCTTGCAAATTCGCATACTTATCATATCAAACCGCTAAATTAACGTTCAACAACAAATATTACACCACAACTGTGGCTTTTAAAACAGCTACAGGACGAATACATAACTTTTTCAGTGTGCCGCTGCAGAAATGAATTTCCCGTCTTTTTGCTGTCATATTTCAGTAATATTTTGCAAGAGTTGCATTGGACAAAACCACATGAATTTTTATTATTGCTGAATACAACAATGTCGTAATGTTCCCTCTAAGCTGCGCGCAAACGCTCACTTCATAAAATCTCACGCACAGCACTCCTTGCTTTGTAACTTAAACTGACCCAGCTACCCCACAGGATAAATAGCCAACAACATTGAGAAGAGTTTAACACCAGCGACGGATATGTCTGCACACTGAAAACTGGTTACGATGGAGAGTTTTTACAAAAGATTCAATCCATGCTCTCATTCTTTCAGACGAGGTCAATTTCAGTTATCTGTTGTAGTAAAGCCACTTCCATCTCCAAAAACATAAGGACTGCAGTAATACCTCTGTTATCCATCGGGACCTGCCAATATCAGCTTGATGTTTTTTTTCTTTCTTGGGGATCTCTGCAGCTGAAGTATTCACCAAGTCTAGATGAAGTAACATTCACAAGGCATAGACATACATCATTAGATGTCTTTTGAGGGCAAGTTCTCTTTCTCTCTCAAAAAAATAAATAAAAGGACAGTAAACCCTGGAGCACAGTAAGAAGTAAGGCTTATTTGTCTACAGGGAAACATCACCTCACTCTACAGCACACTCTCGGCATTTCTGGGAATCCAGTTCTATACACTTGCAGGAAGAGTGTATTTCACATAGGAGTGGATAGTAACATACCATCATCTGTCAAACCTCTTCTACATAGGGGCCAGGCTAACAGCACAGTCATTTCAGCTGTTTCTGGGCATTGACAGCAGTAATCTCCTTGGTAAGAGAAGCAAATCTACAGGTGACACGCATAGGGGTGTCTCCTTTTTTTTCTTTTTAACTACCTTCCCAGTTTTCCTCAGCATCAAGCCTTCTTTGGGAGTTAAAGGAACTACAAGGTGACAACTAACACCTTCACTAAAATCATCCCGAATTTCAGCAATCTGCTGTATGCTGAAAAACAAAGGACATCACAAACCAGACAACCTACTTGGTGAACTTTAGCAATAGCATTCCGGATATACTCGGCACACAAGGTACCCCACGAGTAACAAATCTGCCAGATGAGCTACAGGGCATAGTTAACTACTAGTTTACAAGCTACTACTTTAATTGCTCCTTTTTCAGCGGGGAGCAGTCATGCCATACTCGTCCCTGACCATAGGCCAACAATATTTGGAAACGTAAATTGAGAGGGAGCCAGTCTTGTTCTTAGCTCCTCTCTGGGCCTCAAGGTTTTGGATTTCTGAGATCCTGGAAATAGCTGAAGCACCTACAGTGGAGCACCGATCTGCTGCCCAGAACAGGATGGTGTTTTCCACAATCCTTTGCGGTTGATTTTAGCTGCATGAAGACTGAAGGGCAACTACTGAAGAGCTAGGGCTATCGGAACAAGTACAAACCTTACTTGATCAAAAAGAAAATGGAAAGGGGACAATCTTCAGGTTTCAGACCCATACTGATGAAAAGGAATTGTGCTCGGTTGCGATCCAAGGTCAGTGCACGACTTGGAGTCTTTCTATCTACATTTATTATCATACCTCAGGGTTCTACCTACCCTCCATCAATGTTCACATTGCAGCAATCTCCAACATGCTGCCTGGCTGAGAACGTCACTATGTAGGTACCCACCCTAGAGTGGCTAGTGTTTGGTGGGGCTACCACCTAAAACCCCCCAAGGAAACACATCGCCCCTCAGGGGAGTCTTAGCCTGTATTCAACAGTTTAGGTTACCACAGTTCTGATCCTAGCTACAGGTAAGAAAAATGTCTACTGCATTTCTAGTGACTGTGATCTCAAAACCAGGGCAAAACTGTCTCCGAACAGACACATTTAAACTGGATCTCATCCTGCATCAAGTTCTGTTGTAGACTTGGAAGGAAACCATCTTAAGGATCCATCAAAACATAATATGCCCAAACAGGACATCTGCCACACTCCTGGGCCTCCTCTGAGACCTTTATTAGCATGACACCTTTAATGTGTGTTGTTTTCAGCCTACTTTTACTCCTGTGTATTCTGTGTCTACCTCTCCTAACTTCTACCAATCACCCTCTTGTCTTAAATGCTTTGATATGGTTCAAGTATGTGTGGAGTTCATCAGATGAGGTAAGAAGACAAAGATTACCTGTAATATGGTTTCTTTATAGGATGATGAACTCCAAACACCTATATCCCTCCCTCCTTTCCCCTCTTTTTGTTTGTATTTTTAAAATGTGTACAATGATTGGTTATGACGTGGGCTTTTATGGAGGAAGTGACATGGGCTTTGGCACCAAAAAGGATTACATCAATGATCTGTGGGTAAGAGATCAGTTTGTTTCTTCCTGACCAAGCAACATGGAGACCAGGAGTTCACTTTTTGTGGAGTTCATCATCCTAGGAAGAAACCATATTACAGGTAATCTCTGTCTTATTGAAGTAAGGTGTGCCAAGTCACACACAAACATTAACTTCAGTTTTGGCCTCAGGGCTAGTGAAGAGTTATGAACCTAAATAAATGCAAATCAATAGAAGCTCTGTCTTTTAGTATTTTCTTGGGAGTTTCCAGTATAATTTCTAAATAACACACACCAAGATGGACCGGTGAGTAGGTTTTAACCTTGATCCAGTGCCAAGATGAGTGGCTAGAATTCCATCATCATGGGAGTTGTCTTTTACTCTTCTAGGTTTTAATTGCTGTTTTGAGTAGCACGTGTACCTAAATGCCAAACCGCAAATCACTGAAACACCTCTGTCTCTGCTTGCTTTGTAAGTAAACAGCAAACAATATGATTTGTTTGGTATGGTAAATTTTGGTGCTATTGAGTTAACAAATTTTGGTTTGCAGACATTTAAGCCCACTTGTCTTCTTCAGTGGGCAGTTGTGAACACAGCCTGCTTTACTGAAACTGTGGAACAGTCCATTGACACAGGGTTTGATATTTCCTCTGTCAAACTTTGTTGGGCCATTCTCCCACATGTAGGCTAAATTAAGGAAAGGGCTGCTCTGTAAACATGTTACAAATGAAAATAAACAATAGCAGACATTGCCAAAAAATACTGAAGCTTATTAAGCATATTATTAAACCTTAGTAACTACAACTGCAAGTAACATAATCATTGCAACACAGACACATATTTTCATTACTGTAGTGGTGGTAGAATGTAACAGGTAGAATGTAAGAGGAATATTGGTATTGTGGATTCTCAGGGCTGTTGAAAATGAATTAAAAAAAAAAAAACATGCACACAAATGCACCATTAACAGCATTGCACAGTTTACTTAGAGAGATCAGCAACTCAAACATTTAAGATACAATCTTAATCCCTTGTACATAAATTGGTTAGATACAATTGTAATCCTCTTTGATTTTTAGCCCTTAACATCAAGGAAGATGAGTCTGGGTTTGCATGTACATTGAACAGGTATAGGAAAGTTTGCCAACTTATGGCTTACCTCACATAATGGTTTGGTTTCTTATCTGAAGTCTCTTCTTTTTTTACCACTGACACTTGCTATTTAAATCTGTGATGCTGCTTTGTTTGTTATGCTTTTGACTAAAAATAATCTCACTGTTTACTACCAAAGACTGAAACAAGCTTATTACACGTGTTTATGTGATTCTGTATTCCTTCATTTCTAATTCAGAGGTCTTTCTCTTCACTTAATTGTCTACATTTATAGATACTGGGCCATTCTTCTTGGGTGTTCCTTCCTTAAATTATTATTACCCTCATGCCCCTGGAATAATTTGCCTAGGGCCATTGAGACATTTACTTTATTTACGTTAAAACTGAAAATCTCTTTGCTTTCCCTAAACTTTGGAACTGCTATATAAACTGACCAAATTAATACATTTTAATGCAGTTTTAGAGTTGCTTAAATATAATGTTTATACTCCTACACTCAATACATTTATGTAGCACTGTGTTTACAGATGTCTAATTTGAATTGCTGAGTAATGGTTTGGAAGGTGGTGAATATCCCTATTTGTCTAGAAAGTGTGATACTTTCAGGCACTGCAGTTTCAATTTTGTAAATTCACATTAGTATAATAAGCAGCTCTTTATCTGTGTTAAATCATCACAAAAAATAAATATATAAATAAATTAAAATAAGATGAGATAGTACAACTTAATTAAGCAAACAGGCCAAAACACCAATTTAGGTGAAGAATAAAGGTTGGTTTATACTTCTCTCACAGACATTAGCCGTACGTCAGCTGTAGACACTTTGTTCGCAGACTTTTTGACGCATCAAAGTGAGGCTCCACAATCCCGAGACACTTTGAGACTGGATTTTAAAATTGCCCTTCTCATGAATGAAGTGAATGTGTAAATTGGCTCATATATATTTTTTATGAGCAGCAAACAAGTAAAACTGATCAGCTGTTCTGATCAGAGCAACGTTACTGATTTGATGGTGAAAGTAAGTGCATACAGAAAATAAATAGCAACGTTAACTTATTAGTGACTCAAATATATAAAAAGAATAACAATACAAATAAAAATAGATTGTATTCATTATTATTATACAAGTGGTTGCTGCGCATGGTAGCCTATGTAAGCAACAATATTCATTTTAGCAAAGGTTCATTTACGCTTTAATTTCATTCAGTTTAGAGGCAAGTTTAAAATCCTGTTCTGTTGTTCATGTTTATTGGGTCCCTCTAAAACTTGCTCTATCACGCTTCACTGGCTTGCGACCATGCAACAAATGTTGGATTTTTTCAAAATCACCCAACCCTGTGCGTTTTGCGGTCGCAGACACACAAGAAAAGGCGACTTTTTAAAAAAGACGCAGTCAGAAGTATAAACCAGCCTTATTAATTGTTTTTTCATGAGGTATATACACCACTTTTATGCAGCCCTTCAATCATGTGGAGAATAGGCTCTCAGCATATTTGGGGCTCTGGGCTCACAAAGTTTTCATGCCTACTACTGTTACCCATGGTAAGCAGTATTTAGTGTAACAATAGGAGGTCTCTAACACCCATTGCAGTTAGCCTTGCTACTTGAGACTGGTAGGCCAGTGTGCAATCAAAGAGGAGGTTAAGACACATTGGCTCTGCTTTTTCTTTGAAGTAGACGGCTGGGATCTCGTCTGAGAGGACGTGGTCTGGGCTTGAGCTGCTGGGGGACCAGAAGCAGTGCCCAAAGGGCGTTGCTGCAGGCAAATTCAATTGCTTCAATATGTGTGCACACACCACACATCCCAGTTTGGTAAAACAATCAGGCCTTATAGAGCTAATGAGATTGATGCAGATCGATCTTGCAGATTATGTGGCATTGTAACTTTGTGTGGGAAAATATTCGTTTTAAAGACATCTGATTGTTGGCCAGAAACCTGTTTCTGAAGAGACTGGAGCACTGTAGAACTTAATGTGGCAAGTTTGAATCAGTAGGGATTTGTTATTACGATTAAGCATGTATACAGCATAAGCAAACTGGAAACGTAACATAAAAACTCTAATGATAGTGATCATTTTGCTGTGTGTTTGTTGTAGGCGAGTCTTGGTGTTATTGTCTACCTCAATTCCAATTAGGTTATTAGTACTTGGCTGTTTTATATAAAAATATTTGATTTCAGTGTTTAAATCCAAACACTACTCTCAAACCAGACAGGCAGTACTGTAATAATATCAGGTTACACGTTACACCGAAGCCTATGGCCTATACTATATGGCTAATTAAGCTCAGGTGTGACTAATTAAGCTTGTAGTAAAGCCTGAAATTGCTATGCAATGTGTGTCTATTGGTTTACTGAGCGTGTCTCATGCTGCCAGAACATACAGTAGACGGTTGCTGCCAGCAACACAATCCCTATGAGACTCAGGGGGTAGTTGACTTGAGAATAAAGCACGGCAGAGCGCCTATGCTGCAGAGTGGCATGGGGAAAGAAATAAATCAAGAGTTATTTCAAGTTTGGTTGAATCTGATGAGATCAAAGTGCCATGTGGTGGGGGGTTGTTCTGGATCATTAACATTGCACCTGATACCACCATAGTTAAAGCTGGCAGCAACCACCACAGCATTCAGTGTTTCTATAAACAAAGCACCAGCAGCTGTCTTTTTTTTATCTTTACATTTTCCATTGTCTTTGTCACCTGTCTGAAGATGAGCAAAAACACAGCCAATTTACTGCCTGTGTATTAACTGAAAAGGCATGCAGAGACCATAGGAATGACAGATAGATGAGTTTGAAGAAGTACCTCAATAAAGAGGGATAAAAACAACTGCCAGCACAGCAGCTGAGGATGGAAGAGACGTGTGCAGGATTCAGCCTCTGATGTGTATAGCTGAATATCCAGTGAAAGAGAAAAAAAAGCAAGACTCAGAGCTTAAACTGGAAAAATTCAAGCCAATTTGGACCACTTTAACTTGTTTGCCACTGTTTTGAGCTAGAGGCTGACCAGATCCTTTTGTTTTGGGTTGTTTGACAGATGGCAGTTTGCACAATTTACCATCCTGTACATCAATGTTTGTTGTCACTGTTGCATGACAGCTATTGATGTTCTTTATATTCAACTTGACAGGATGTAATAGCTAGCTTGACGAGATGTGATCTGACAGTGGAGATCAGAGTAATCCCACCATTAATACAACTCGACCTGTACACTAAGATCTAGTATGAAGGCAGTTCCAGACAAAATCACTGTAAATGGGTTGAAATATAATCAAGAGAAAACTTCTCCCAAGTGGCATTGCTTTTTTTCCCAATCAGTATTTACACTGGAGATCTTTTATGAAGATATATAAATATTCTATAATATATTTATGAATTGTCTTATTGTGAAAGTTAAAAATAAATAAGACAAAACACATCTGGCAGCCTTATTTATTTCATATTTCTCCTTGTTCATATTGGATTTAAATAATGGGCTTCCTGTTGAGAGAAATGATTTACTGCAGTTAGTCATTAAACCTTTTACTGTATTATTTATTAATCTACATGTTGGTTGCTGTGATTGCTGCCTTGTAATGTCGAGAGGACTACATTAATGACATTGGTACACTTAATCAAAAGGAGAGGTTACTTTTAAAACGGTTCCAAGATAGTAAATTAGATTTTAATTTATTCAGTTCCAAGGGTCTTAAATTCAAGCCTTCTTATGCCCAAGTGAACAATCCTAATTGGTTCTGCAAGTACTTGATTGCATCATTCACGTTGATTTTTAGCAATTTGTCAGAATCAGTCTAGCTGATGCAGTATCCCTTATTGAAGTTTTCATCTAAGCTAGGTTACATTTAATTAAAAAACACTGTTTTTGACACATTACTTCAAGCTTTCCCAATGCAGTAGAGGTATTATTCAGTCTAAAAAAGTGGCAAGTTTCCATACTGGGTTGCAAGCGGTATCTTGCTCAGTATTATCTTCTTATCTTCAGCAAAGATGAAACAAAAGCAGTTTTTTCCCCAATGCACACAGGACAAACCGAACACTATACAAGTATGTAGCAAGAACTGTTCTTTCCTAATTATGACAAGCTTTGCATGTCATCACATGATCTCTTAAACAACAGAAAACATTTCAAAAGGTTTTTTTAACGTCCCTTTTTCCAGAAATTAGACTTTGTATGACAGAAAAGCTTAGTGTGTTAATAGTAATCCATGTACAGCAGTCTGGATTTTCATTAACATGCATAGTACAGAATAATTTCCATTAATTTTCAGTTTGATATTTCTGCATCTGTTTTACATTTTCCTTCAAATTCAGGAAAACAGTGTTACCGGTTCCAGACTTTATGTAAAATGAGTGTTATGCTTTAAAAATATATTTGGGTTCCAACATAGATCAAATTAATACACATTTTGAATAGATATTATAGCCCTGAGCAATACAAGCACTAATGTAACATTTGAAGTCTGACCCAGTACCCCCTAATAAGATAGCAACAATGTAAAAATGAAAAAAAATAATAACAGAAGTGTGGAATGTGCCTTAGGTGAAAAACCTGATTTTGTGCAGGAACAGGTAAGAGTCTGTTACACAATGCACTTTGGATAAAATTTGTCCTTTTTTGTACAACTAGTGTATTAATGTAACTAGAACCACACAGCTAAAGTCTGGGTCAAGAACAGCAAGCATCCTTCATCATATTTTTATCCATGGTTGACCAAAGTTATTTACCAGCATGAAGTGGCACTGCCAGCTAGGCATTGCCTCAGTGTTGAGCCACGTTCAAACACAGATGCATACACTACCAACACACAGCAATCGAATTACTTTGTTTGCAAGAGCTCATTTTTGCCCAGATTTGGTTTGGCCTTCGAGTTAACGGCCTTTAGAAATATTATCCTGGAACTGGCAGCTGTGATTTAAGGCTTCAAGAAGTCATAGAATCATTAAGCAACCAAACCCACATAAAATACCATTCATAACTGTTAAAAAGCTGGCATATTCCCAATGCCCATTGACAGGAGAAGAATTCAGATAAATTAGCTGATAATTTGAGTACTGAAGCAACACACCTTTTTTTCTGTAAGAAGAGACCAGCCACATGAAGGATTTGGCTGAGAAACCACTGCTGGCACAAGATCCTAACGACAGTATATTATCTCTGAATCGTTTCTAACAGGATTATGGATTCCAAGTTGCAAATCAAACAGATGTTAGCAGTTTACTGATGTTTTCTAATATCCTTTGTCATCTTTCCAGGAAATGCAGTAAGCGGAGTAGCGGGGGGGGGGATAACTTGGAGTTTTAGTGTAAACATGACAGTTACCAGACATCTCAGCACTTTCAGTCCTGTAAATATCCAGTTACTCATTAAAATAAATGTTTGTGTAAAATGTTTTAACTCCCTTGAGAAGAGTACAGTAACTCCTAAAATATATCAGTATCTAGATTTTATCTATGCAGAGTAAAATGAAATACAGTAGATGCTGCTTATTAACAACCTCTCGGTTCCCAGCAAAAAAAGTTGTCATTAACCGAACGTTGCCAATAAGTTTAAAGCGCTTGTTTTCAAGTGTATTTATATGGAACAACTATATATACTGTAGCTGTACAAATATGGCACAGACATAATTTTTTAACAGTAACATTTAACCCTTTGCGGTCCATTTATTCAGCGCGTGTCAGGCGCATCAGGTCCAATTTATTTTCACACGCGCAGTTTATTTTGATACTGTATGTCAAGAACAACTGTAGCCATCCAATATACTTTACTTTGAGTTAAACTGATAGCAGTGGTAAAATAAATGAATGTTATATCAGACTCAGAGGGCTTCAACCATTGAGCATTTTCATCCTTTGCCTAACAATAATGGTACACAAAACCATACTTTAATTACAGAACATCAGCACTCTGACATCAGTGCCTTAATTCCTTTTTATACACAGAAGCATGATGCTTTATAAATGCAACAGACAGCAGATATTTAGTGCTGTTGATGTTTTGTGTGTTTGTCAGTAGAGCACATGGAAAATAGCACAATAAACCTGTATTAAGACAAATATTTAACCACCATAACGTATTATAAGATAACGTTTTGTTTCAACATTAAATAAAGCTTGTTTTTTTAATTGTGCATGTGTGTACATGAGCCACAATCTAAGGGGTGGCTGCTTTACATCCTGTGCACAAAGTTTCTCTCCGTCTTGATGTACAGTATTGACAGATTGTTTCCCATACACCCATACAATACTGGGAGCCATGTTCATCAGCTTCGTTTAATTGAACTTTGACAGTTCAAAACCCTTTGCTCTCACAGACTGCTGACTCAATAGTGGGCTAAGATACTATCCGCTGGATAGAGGAGAGCATACAAATATTCCAGTCGCAGTCTTGCACAGCGGGAAACTCATCTACATAGTGCCTAAAAGGAGGATTCGCAGCAATTACAAGAGATAAAAGGCTTGTGCATTTTTTAATACTAAAACTGGTTTTAAATGACTGCTTTTGAAATATGAGAATCTCTTCTAAAATATGGAGAATAGGGAGATTTAATACTCAATTTGACAAAACTGAAGAGAAAACCTCACAAAAGTGCCTGGTGTACACGTTGTGAACTGTACAATAAGCAGAAATGGTATCTTGGCTCAAGTGATGCCCAATTAAATGCTTAGAGGTTTAAGAAGGAATTTGTCAGTTATCGGGGTTCAGGTTTCTTCCTGTATGTCTTGCTTTGATCTAACAAGGAGGTTTGCTTGTTAATTCCTAGCCTTTCTGGTCTGAGGGAGAGGGTCAGATGTTCATGGAGCTCAGCTCTACCTACCACAAAGCCCTTTGACAATCGTTTTCTTTTTTTCTTCACATTGCCACCAACTGACATAATTTACTGTTTGCTGACATTTGTTAATTTACTACTCATGAAAGATGAGTGACAATAGCACTGGCTACAGTTGCGCATGGTGCCAGCACACCTCAATCCTGACTTCTCGAGAAAACTGCCAGTTCTGCCTAATTGGGTGGTGGTTATGTGACTAATTTCTCCTGGGCATTAAGTTGAGCCCACTATTCCACTTGTAGTCAGCGCTAGGTTTTAACCCACGTTCAGAGATAAAAAGCTAATGAAACATTATTAACATGTGTACACTTGTAGGAATTTGGCACTACAGAGTGCAGCCTGTGCATGTTTTATCATACAGTACTATCACAGTACTGCCACTATACAGTACTGTCATTCCTGGATAATACAAAATTGCGGTCTAATGGAAAAACTGTTTCCAGTCTCCCTTCAGTGTGTTTTTTGTCACATTGATGTATCTCCCTGCCTGAATTGACTTCTTTCCTGCAAAGGTCAAAAGGGCAATTCAGTGTTCATTTACTTGAGGTTTTTCTCCAGTTACCGGTGGGCTTTATCTTGTAATCAGCAATATCATTTGTATAAAAAAAACACCAAATAACCAATTAATAATAATAATAATAATAATAATAATAATAATAATAATTCAAGTAGACAAAATGTTTGCCTAATGCCTTCCCACACTGAATTTATGATTGGGGGTTTTGAAGTTGAAGGCTAGTTTACATTTAACATCACAATAAACAAAACATTTTGTAGTAAATATAGAAATGTTGCGAACTCTTACTTTCAAGACATTATTTCACATCTAAAATAACTATTTTGAACGCAGTGGAGCAATAAATTGTCCGATGTAAATGTACATTAGACCATTTCAAATTTATTGCTGAAACTCAAGACACATGAAAAGGAAGACAGAACAATTATTTTGAGAAATGGGGGAAATCCTAAATTTATGAGAACACAGAGTCCCTCAGGCAAACCCATATATTTATATATAGTACAGCTGCAAAACTAATTACAGGGCTGATACAGTATCTCTGTAATGATCTTAAATGGATTTGATCTTGTTAGTTTTTCATATTTTTTTTTTTTACTTGAAGAAACTGAATTATCTACATACAATAAAAAAATACCTGACATGCCTACTTAAATTGGACAAATAGATCAGCTGAGAAGTTTTGAGATACGTTTTATAATCCATCAAGTAGTACCTAGTCACAACTTTATTATTTTATCCTTTGTCAGTGCAGTCTGATTTAAACAGTTTAATTGAGTTGTTAGTCGGCTTTACCTTCTGCTGACTTAAGTGCTCAAAGCAATTGGTGTGGTGGAATAGATAAACATTTTTCATTATTCTTTAATTTCCAAGCATATATACAGACGTGCTTAAATTTCTTGGTACCCTTACAGCTCATTGAAATAATGCTTCATTCCTCCTGAAAAGTGATGAAATTAAAAGCTATTTTATCATGTATACTTGCATGCCTTTGGTATGTCATAGAATAAAGCAAAGAAGCTGTGAAAAGAGATGAATTATTGCTTATTCTACAAAGATATTCTAAAATGGCCTGGACACATTTGTTGGTACCCCTTAGAAAAGATAATAAATAATTGGATTATAGTGATATTTCAAACTAATTAGATTCTTTAATTAGTATCACACATGTCTCCAATCTTGTAATCAGTCATTCAGCCTATTTAAATGGGGAAAAGTAGTCACTGTGCTGTTTGGTATCATTGTGTGCACCACACTGAACATGGACCAGAGAAAGCAAAGGAGAGAGTTGTCTGAGGAGATCAGAAAGAAAATAATAGACAAGCATGGTAAAGGTAAAGGCTACAAGACCATTGCCAAGCAGCTTGATGTTCCTGTGACAACAGTTGCAAATATTATTAAGAAGTTTAAGGTCCATGGAACTGTAGCCGACCTCCCTGGGCGCAGCCACAAGAGGAAAATCGACCCCAGATTGAACAGAAGGATAGTGTGAATGGTAGAAAAAGAACCAAGGATAACTGCCAAAGAGATACAAGCTGAACTCCAAGGTGAAGGTACGTCAGTTTCTGATCGCACCATCCGTCGCTTTTTGAGCGAAAGTGGGCTCCATGGAAGAAGACCCAGGAGGACTTCACTTTTGAAAGAAAAACATAAAGCCAGACTGGAATTTGCTAAAATGCATATTGACAAGCCACAATCCTTCTGGGAGAATGTCCTTTGGACAGATGAGTCAAAACTGGAGCTTTTTGGCAAGTCACATCAGCTCTATGTTCACAGACGAAAAAATGAAGCTTTCAAAGAAAAGAACACCATACCTACAGTGAAACATGGAGGAGGCTGGGTTATGTTTTGGGGCTGCTTTGCTGCGCCTGGCACAGGGTGCCTTGAATCTGTGCAGGGCACAATGAAATCTCAAGACTATCAAGGAATTCTGGAGCGAAACGTACTGCCCAGTGTCAGAAAGCTCTGTCTCAGTCGCAGGTCATGGGTCCTCCAACAGGATAATGACCCAAAACACACAGCTAAAAGCACCCAAGAATGGATAAGAACAAAACATTGGACTATTCTGAAGTGGCCTTCTATGAGTCCTGATCTGAATCCTATCGAACATCTATGGAAAGAGCTGAAACTTGCAGTCTGGAGAAGGCACCCATCAAACCTGAGACAGCTGGAGCAGTTTGTGGGCCAAACTACCTGTTAACAGGTGCAGAAGTATCATTGAGAGCTACAGAAAACGTTTGATTGCAGTGATTGCCTCTAAAGGTTGTGCAACAAAATATTAGGTTAGCGGTCCCATCATTTTTGTCCATGCCATTTTCATTTGTTTTATTATTTACAATATGTTGAATAAAAAATCAAAAGCAAAGTCTGATTTCTATTAAATATGGAATAAACAATGGTGGATGCCAATTACTTTTGTCAGTTTCAAGTTATTTCAGAGAAAATTGTGCGTTCTTCGTTTTTTGTGGAGGGGTACCAACAAATTTGAGCACGTCTGTGTATATATATATATATATATATATATATATATATATATATATATATATATACATACATACAGTGCCTTGCAAAAGTGTTCAGACTCATGACCAATTCTCTCATATTACTGAATTACAAATGGTACATTGAAATTTCGTTCTGTTTGATATTTTATTTTAAAACACTGAAACGCAAAATCAATTATTGTAAGGTGACATTGGTTTTATGTTGGGAAATATTGTTAAGAAAAATAAAAAACTGAAATAATGAATTATTATTATTATTATTGTTGTTGCTATTTGTACCAAAATATTATGGTATCTGGGGATTTTGGATTTTTGAAGTTGCATTTGTCATGCATTTAAGCATTGCTTATGGCCACTTTGCTTATGCACTTCCTCTGAGTTCTGAAGTAATTTGTTTTAATTCAGACCTGTTAATTTATGTGGATTTAATTACCTGTATTCATTCCATGTTCCTTTGTAACACATTATGTTGCTCTTTCCCCCCCTGGATTACAATCCCCTGGTGGGCGAGTAAGAGAATCTGGATGCATGCCTGTTACATGTGATCAACATTATTTGTTACAAAGAAACATGGAATGAATATGGATGATTAAATCCACATGAATGAACAAGACTGAATTCAAAATGAATTACTTCAGAACTCCGAGGAAGTGCATAAGATATTCAGGTGTTATTCCTGTTGTATTCAGCCGGAATTAATTATGAATTTGCAGCCATTATTTTAAATTGTACCAAAAACACGTCTCCCTGTGGCGGGGTGCCCCGTCCCTGTGCGTATTTGTGTGTGTTTGTTTTATGTGGTGTGTATGTATTGATGCACGGAGTGTGAGTTGTGTAACACAGTGATTTAAAATGTATATTTGTATTTAGGCACGGGGATTGCAAATTCACTTCACGTGTAGATTATAGTGTGTATTTGTATATGAACATGGGGATGTGTGTGTGGAATACTGGGTGACAGGGAGGCAGTTAATCCTCCCTGCATAAACATGTGAGAATGTGGTGGAGCAGTGAATTGAATAAATGATTAAATGATTAATTAAGACTCCAGCCACAGGTGTATAGAGTGATCACGGGTGACACAAGGAAAGTGTGTTCAGGGAGAAGGAACGGGATTGAGACGGAGCTGAGAATCAAAACTAGTAAAAAATAACAATTGCTACTCGTGCTGGAGGACCAGCACATTACTTGTTGTGTGTTTAGTTTTTGCCGCGTTTTGTCTATTTGTTGTTCATTTGTCTGATTTTGTTTTGTGTGCAGTGCTTTGTTTTGTTCAGCTGTTTTATTTGTTTATTTATTTAAACACGCAAGCAGTACATTCATTTCACTCGCAGTGCTGTGTGTTTCTTCCGGGTCTGACGTTACCTTGCCAGGTATAAAATCTTCTACTTCGCATTACATCAAGGCTGAAAAAGCGTTAAATATTTACAGCCTTTTGTTTTAGTAAAAGTCCCCATTATTTAATTAATTCATTATTAATTGTTATGCAGTATGTTTAAATAGTCTAGTTTTTTAATATAAAATTCATTTTAATACATGTTAAATTGAGTTTCTAAGCTATACCTATAATGTTTATTAGTATTACATGAAAAGTCTGACTCACGGTAGGTACAAGAGAGCTGTAGACACATACATGTATTAATGTGCAGTGAAATCTCTTAGAAAGTTTGAAAAATCTTCAACAATACCCAACTTTCTTGGGTTTGACTTCTGTGCCAGATTTGTTAATTTGCACCTTTTTGAGTCAGCTGTTCATTGGATAATATGTTCTACTGGGTAATTATTCTGAACTTGTCAGTTATTTGGGCAAGACACATAATGATGTAACCTAGTCTGGAAATTTGCTTACAAGTAATAGGTCTGTGGCAACTGTGGTTCAGCATTTGAACAAAGGTATTGCTGACTGACCCAGTTGCCATGCCAAGTAACTGCTGGAGGCAGTTTTTAGCAGTTAAGAAATCAGAGTGCCATTTTTATGAACAAATAATTCCTTTTTTGCAACCCATCTATAGACTATACCAGATTTGAATGCCTTGGTGTGCTGCCACACCCCTGAAAAAACAGCTTCAACCACTTTAGCATGCTTGAGCTTCTGTCATCTTGGAGATCAAATACTTGATTGCAGCTTTTTTGTGGATATAGGCCAGTTTTACATGAAAAAAGTTGTAATGAAAAGAGAAAAAAAGGAATAGCGTGTCAGATATGTCACATCTGAGACATGCTGCATGTATTGCAAGTGGCAGTTAAAAGTTTTGTCAAAAAAATAAATAAATAGTCATTTCCATTTTGTAATGATGAAAATACGTATAATATAAGTTTTAGCTCCTCAGTTACGGTTTTCGTGTTTGCCAACCAAACTGACCCAAAACTTTTGTTTTAATCCCAGTTTTTGTCAGCAGAAAGCTTCTGGCATTGTTTCACATTTATAAGTAGCATCATTTTATAGCATTTAATTGGCAAAAGAAACAACAAAAAAAGATTAAATATTAAAAAACCTACAGGACCTATTTTTCTGCTGCTTAAACACTACAAAACTAAATTCCAAGACTCATAAGTCTGACTGTAATGCAAATATGTAGCTCTGTCAGCCAATGTAAAAGCTTTGGAATCTAACTGCCAGCCAAATGGAACATAAACAGATTATGTTCAATTATCGTAGGAGTAGAGCTTATCTTATTTTGGCTGTATTGTTGCAGGAATCATTATTCAGATTGAATAATTTTCAATTTTCTTGGTTCACAGCTATGAGTAAGGCTTCAATCTAAAACTGCCGTACTTAAATTTACATCTGAGAAACCTTGTCTAGAAAGTTTAAAGCCTTTGTTCAAAAGTAACAAATAGGAAGGGGGTATAAACTCAGTGTAAAGCCCCTTTCAGACTGACACTCCTACCCAGGTTCTGGCTACCCGGGTCACAATCCCATGTAGTGTGAAACCACGTACCTTGGTTGTACCCGGGTGGACCCGGGTTGAGCGAGACAAAATGCATGACGGCCATTGGTAAGCCGACAAAAAACAAACAGCCACGTCTGCGTGAAGATTTCACTTCCACATGGAACATTTCTCTTTTATTCTGTTTTAAGCATATTTTTGTTGATTTGAGTCACAGCATGAGCCAGATACAAGCTGCTTCCGGGGGCATTGATGCGCAAATTGTGTATTTGCGTCTGTGACCTAGGTCTACCCTGCTTTATCAAAAGCAGTGTGAAATCACGTAGCCAACCCGCATGACACCATGTGCTGATCTGGGTAGGTTGCGACTGGGGTAGAGTATGCCAGTGTGAAAAAGGGGCTTTAGGGTACTGATCTTTTGAAGTGTGGTATCTTGTGTTTCATCCAGAGCTCAACTGATGCCTGCAATTTGAATGATTATTTTTCTATATTTTAGCTTAAATCTTTAATATATTACATCTTATGACAACAGCCAGAGTTTGATAATCAGCTCACTCTTTTTTGCTTTACTGTTTGTTGAAGGTGTAACTTGGCACACTTTGATGGTTGGTTCATGTTGAATGGCCTGATTAATTTTGGTGCAGGTTTGTTGCTAAAAACAGAACAAAGTACTCATGTCTGTTTAGCTTATTTTCAAAAGAATAATAATTTAAAAAAAACTCCACGGATGGGGAAACCAATGTAGATGCAATGGCCACAGAGAAGTAAAAAAAAAAGGTGACCATTTGGGCATATAATAAGACAGATTTTAAAAATACTGCAAAGGAACAGCATTTTTTGAATATGCTTACTTATTTTTAGTGATAGTGTTAAATGGTTATTTTCTTCTTCCTCCCACAGTCTTGCGTGATGATTTCAGACAGAACCCTTCGGATGTGATGGTAGCAGCTGGTGAACCTGCAGTAATGGAGTGCCTGCCTCCTCGTGGGCACCCTGAACCGACCATTTCCTGGAAAAAAGACGGAGTTCCAATAGACGACAGAGATGAAAGAATTACAGTGAGTTCCAACTTTGATAGCCTGCTGTTTGTGAATGCATGCACATAGCTTATAAAGGACGCAGTTTAGGTAATTATTAGGGGTGTGCCCGAGTCAAAGCACAAACGAGTATCCATAACAATTATGGGCATTTTTTTTCCAAGGCTTTTTCTTCAGTTTGCGAGTGTGCTCGACTGTACAAATAATAATATTTTCATTTTTCAAAGAAAATGATTAATGTGTAGAATATTTAAGTGTTTTTGTGTTGGAATCAGGCTTGTTTTTTTTTTTGTGACCTTCTCTTTGTCTAGCATGAACAGCCATTATTGTGTGTCTTTGTGTGATGATTTTATTTTGTTCTTGTCTTTCAATTCAGTCTTCCTGGCTTTGTTTTATAAACCAAAGTAAACTAATTGTTTTCAAGAATGTATTCTTGTGGGAGTGATTTTTTAAATTATTTTCCTTGTTATTTTATTTGAGATAGTGTGCAATTACATTTTGTACTAGTAGTACTGGCACAGGTCACGTAGACAATTCTTAAGCTACGTTCCTGTAAAATAACTAATAACTCCACTTTAAATTTACTTTGCACACAAAAGCTATAGTCTGTTTTGCATTAGCTTGAAAGAAGACATATTTTTAATGGCAAAGATATGTTCCATGAGATGTATGAATAGCTTTTTGGGACATTTTGTGCATGGTTTAATGGTCCATGTATTTCTTTCATCACATATCACTTTCCAAAGTTCTGGGAAAACTTGTGTTTGAGCGTTTTTGAGGTTGCAGATTCATAAGCAGACTTAATATTAAAAAAATAATATTTTCCTTTTTGTACACAAGCACCTCTCCATCACAATAAATACCTAAAATCCCCAAATAACAGTAACATATCAAATAGCATATCTTGCAGATGTGTTTGACCTCATCATATTAGCTCAGCTCATCACACTTTACTATGTACAACGCCCCAGAGTTTTTAAACAAAAATACATTTTTTTCAGATTTGCAATCTGGTCTAAGTGGTCTCCACTTCACTGTGTAATCACCCCAGAGTTTTTAAAATTAACATATATCTTAACTCTATGTTAACTCTTTGAAGATCACTGGATATCTTTACATGTGATTATGCCTTATTTGCTTACCTTTATTTTGATACCAAGAACATCCTTTTCCAACTTGGGAAATGGGAGTAATTTGTGGGGTACATTTGTGCCCCTTTCCACCATCTGAGGCTTACAAAAAAAATGCAATTTTCACACAGCAATCCACAATCACAGCTCATGGTTACTGGCTGATGGTTTCATTGTTGAGAGTTGCAGGAGACCTGAGGGAGATGTAGAAATCGTGTACTGGTTCTAAAAGGATTGATTTAGCCCTACAGGTTTTTTTTTTTAGCCGTATGTCAATTTCCCATATTAGAATGAGCATCTATGTGTGTATAATACATACATGTCTAGCACTGTATTTGATTACTGCATTCTTTACAGTAGCCTGTGTATTACCTCCTAGTACATTACTGAAAAAGATGTATTCAATACAGAACTGTTTAAATATAAACCAGGTTTGCTATTATTTTGCTTTAAATTATAAGTTAACCAGGTTTATGTATGTAGGGTGCATTTGCACCCTTTTTCCGCCTGCCTCATGAGCTCAATTATTGCTGCCGACGGAAGGTTAACCCTTTGTGGTCCATTGTCGGACTGGGTCCGACATTGCAATTATTCCTCACAGGTCCTTTGTCGGACTGGGTCCGACATCATTATAGCAACGCAATAAACGGGTGTCTAGTCGTTTTTTCGCCGGAAAAAGCCGAGAAAACCATTCAATTGCCGAGTGGGAGCGACAGGAGCCGAGACAAGTCGAAAAAAAAAAAAAGGCGTATCTCATGATTAGTCATACATGGTATCAGGTATCAGATAACGGGGGCGGTCTGAAGTAAACAAGTTGGCTGACTGAATCAGCGCACAGAAAACACGGACATTTGCAGAGCTTTTTTGAGATGTTATAGTAATAAAATAATGACTTGGATCGCATTATTGAGGAGTTTGGTGATAAAACGAGTCATCCGGAGATGATCGATCGCTATTATTATTATTATTATTATTATTATTATTATTATTATTTCTTACATAGGTGAACGCTATAGCAAACGAGAGGGGGGGCGGGGCTGGAGATGCCTAGTGAGTGCTTTGTTGATATGCAGGGCCATTTAAACCCGTTTGACTGTGAAAAAAAATACTTTTAAACAGTGCGTCTAAAATTAACTGCGCGTGTGAAAATTAATTAGACCTGGCGTGCCTGACGCGCGATTAATAAATGGACCGCAAAGGGTTAAATAAACATTAAAACACTGTATGCTCACTTTCTGAGTGAAAATAAGGGCAAGAGATGCATGTTAACAGCTCTTCCAGTTTTAGACCCACCCACTTCTGAGTAAATCCAGGTATGAGTATTCATACGAGTATTGGTTTCCAAGTACTAGTGCGAGTAATGGCTTCTCTGCACACCTCTATACCAATCAAGACAACAGTCAAGATCAAACATTCCATATTCTGTAGAGATCAAAACATATCTCCACCGTTCAGACTGTCCTTGATACATCTAAATATCTTGCAGGCGCTGTCTTTGTTTCTGTCTTCTAAAGACACTTCCAAACTTGAACCGGGTTCATACGCTGTCCCTGTTCTCCCAGAGGTACTAACTGATTGCTGTATGCCCATACCTTAGTCTAAACCGCAAATGATTTCAAATAGCCTGCCATCAAACGTGGCACGTGGAATAAACTAAACTACAAAACACATTTCTCCTTTCAGCACCAATGGCGATTGATTTCAAACAGCATATCAACTTACTGATAACAGTAAAAATAAGTTAAGCAAGTCTTTACAGTAAACAGTGGATTGGTAATTAAAGTGTTTTTACCATGTGAATCAGTTTATTCTGAGCATTAAATATACTTCTAAATACAGCTTTGCATTTAGACAGTATAACATAGAGTTCATAGAGAATAACAATATTTGAGAGATGCCGAGACATACAGTGTTATGGTGGCTTTACTAAACAATAGCCTGAATGGAATTCTCAAATCATTTATAGTACAATTTCAAACAGCAGATTTAGCATTGTCTATCTATAAAGTTTATTTGAAGTCACATAAGAAATTAAAGAGTTGTAGTTCCTCTATGCTTAAACTTTAGAACAAACACAAATAAACCCTGTGACTGGGGAAAAAGTTCAAGTTTCAAGTATGCTCAAATATGGATTCCCTGAAGCCAGTGGGGTACTGTATATCTCCTCTGGAAATGCTTAAACTGTTAGACTGCCAAATGTTAAAGTGCTGTATTTGCCCTTAAAGGTCAATGTACCTATATCTACAACATACTAGTGGTGTAAACTGAATTCCTAAATTTGCCTATAACTTTGCATTCCGAATTTTAACATATGACAAATTATTAGCCAGGTAATTTTACATTATTACAGTCAACAAAAAAAATATTTTGCTTTCATATTACCATATGATTTATTAAGGACATGGCTGTATATAATTTGCAACTTGCAAACCTTGTGAGATTTGCTTGCCCTTTTTGTGTCAGCCCAACGCTTCTATACTACTGGTGTCCTGCTTTTTCTGAGTGGAGGTGAAAAACGAATAAGGACACAGGTGTGCAGCAAAACAGTGGTGTCTTTATTTGCAGTGCAGACTGCAAACAGGTTCAGGTGATTGTCAGTACGGCAATCAGCACCAACGCCTGAGTAGCTCGCAGACTCTCCTCAAACAGCCCCACAGACATACACAGTTAAAACATTGTAAATGCTGTACCCAATCAGAAGTCCAGCCTGGTTACCTCCCCTCCACCTGTGACAAGTGCACCCTTCAGTCCCTTGTCCACCTTTCCCACGCTGGTTAGTTTGGGTAGGGTGAGTTCTTTTGCAAAGCCTTGTGCATTGCCCTCACATGTAAATCCTGTGTGCCAGCTATTAATTACTAGCGCCAAACAGTCTTGAGCAAGTCTTTGCAAGTTGCATGCTCTAAGCTCCGGCTTGCAGAGCATGGTCCCGTAAACAGTCGTGAACAACAGTTCAGCCACAGACACAGTTCCGACCGCGCTTGTTGTTACAATATGCTAAATGAACTGTCTATTAATTGACAATATACAATTTTCTTATTTTGGAAGCAAATCCAGTTAATTTTTTCCTTGTGTTTGAATAACACCCAGTACCATAATCTCATAATATTCTGTGAACATGCAAGTGCTAATGTAATTAAAGTGCAGCCCATATACTACACTGATTGACTTTTACTAATCCATGTATGATATTGGATATCAAAGATTGAATCTGAATTACATGGCAGCTCACTAAATATAATGGAAGGAACCTGATAATCCATTTTAAATTAAATCATATTCTTTCTGGATCACCAAGTGGCTCTTGATTAACATAACCATTAATCAAGTTTGAAAATCTTAATGAACCTGTGGTTAGTACAAATTAAATGTTGGCCGAATGGCGCTTGTAATTTTTTTTATCTGATATTCGTATGACCATCTCCTTCCCCACCTGCAAGAACAAAGACATATTAGAAGAAAGCAAACTGGCTTTTAAACCACACCTGTGTTGTTGAAGTTCTTTAATCTGTGCCTGGTTTAAATGGGAACAGCTGCCAGAATCTTCCAATGTTTTTGTTAGGGGTTTCAAATTGTTATACAAAATGTGTTTATAAAAGGGATGGCCAAACTGTCAAAGGAATGCTTCTACATAGATAGACTTCTTGCCAGTCCTTAATTTGTAAAGAAACAGGTGCCGGGGCGCAATCAATGACAATGCTGTTCTAAGAACCCCACATTCAAAATCATACCAAGAGTATTGTACATACTAGTGTTAAATGTTTACAATCACGTATTCTACATCATATACAAAGTAGTAGTATGTGCAGAAAAAATAATTAACCCTTTGCGGCCCATTTATTCAGCGCGTCTGAGGCGCGTCAGGTCCAATTTATTTTCACACACGCAGTTTAGACGCGCTGTTTAACCCTTTGCGGTTCATTGTCGGACTGGGTCCGACATTGCAATTATTCCTCACAGGTCCTTTGTCGGACTGGGTCCGACATCATTATACCAACGCAATAAACGGGTGTCTAGTCGTTTTTTCTCCGGAAAAAGCCGAGAAAACCATTCAATTGCCGAGTGGGAGCGACAGGAGCCGAGACAAGTCGAAAAAAAAAAAAAAAAAAAAAAAAGGCGCATCTCATGATTAGTCATACATGGTATCAGGTATCAGATAACTGGGGCGGTCGTAAGTAAACAAGTTGGCTGACTGAATCAGCGCACAGAAAACACAGACATTTGCAGAGCTTTTTTGAGATGTTATAGTAATAAAATAATGACTTGGATCGCATTATTGTGGAGTTTGGTGATAAAACGAGTCATCCGGAGATGATCGATCGGTATTTTCGACTATTATTATTATTATTATTATTATTATTATTATTATTATTATTATTATTATTATTATTATTATTTATTTCTTACATAGGTGAACACTATAGCAAACGAAAGGGTGGGGCGGGGCTGGAGATGCCTAGTGAGTGCTTTGTTGATATGCAGGGCCATTTAAACCCGTTTGACTGTGAAAAAAAATACTTTTAAACAGCGCGTCTAAAATTAACTGCGCGTGTGAAAATTAATTAGACCTGGCGTGCCTGACGCGCAATTAATAAATGGACCGCAAAGGGTTAAAAGTATTTTTTTCACAGTAAAACAGGTTTAAAAGGCACTGCATACCAACAGGACACTCAGTACTGCATCTCCAGCCCCGACCCACCCCTCGTTCGCTGTTTTTTCACATACCTCTTGATAGTAGTGCATACTGATAAATCATCTCCTGATCACTCGTTTTATCACCAAACTCCTCAATAATGCAATCTGTCATTATTTTATTACTATAACATCTAAAAAAAAGCTCTGCAAATGTCTGTGATATGGATGCAGAAGCAGCTATCTTGTTTGTTTTATGTCCGTGTTATCTATGTGATGCCGGGGCTATCTGTATTCATGAGATACGCCCCCTTTTATTTTTTGTTTTCGGCTTCTCTCGGATCCTATCGATCTCACTCGGCCATTGAATGGTTTTCTCGGCTTTTTCCAGAGAAAGAACCACTAGAGACCTGTTTTTTGCGTCTTTTTGATGATGTCGGACAGGGTCCGACATTGGACCGGAAAGGGAAAATTGCGATGTCGGACCAGGTCCGATATAGGACCGCAAAGGGTTAAAGTTCTTTAAGCAAATAATGAACAATACGTTAAATCCTTGCTCTCAATAATAAAACAATTGTATACATTTGTTTCATGTTCATGATTTTTTTTTTTTGGCTGTTAATGAAGATTGCATTATAAATGTTTCATTAATAGATAATAATTAAACAGGTTTTTATGGACAAAACATGAGGCATTTTGAGGCCTTGTGAAAAGAACCTTATATCTTGTCCATTAAAACCTGTTTAAACTGACATAAAGGGCTACTACATTACGTTAAGTCACTTATTTTGTCTAGTGTGATTCCACCTTAAGAGACACTTCATTTCTTATCTTACAGTTATGCACCATATATTTTGAAAAAAAGTGTGTAGATACAAATGATCAACACTGTTCTGTTATGTAGCTAGAATTACTGAGTTTGCCCTCTTTGCATTAACATGTCTAATAAAATGTGGTAAAATCCAGAAGTCATGTATGGAACACCTCCATAGAAGTGGCATAGTTTATAATGAAAATAAAAACAGTCTCCTCAAAAAGCAAAACAGTTCATTGCAAACAACTATGTTAATGCAGCAGTTAGGGTTGAACTCATCGTCACAAAAGCAAGGAAATTATTTTTCATTTGGTGTCAGGGCACAGAGCTAGACACCCTGTCCTGCCCAGTGGTGAGCATCCTGGATTACCTCTGGTCCCTCCCAGTCGGGCCTATGGTTGACGACCCTCAAAGTGCGCTTGGAAACCATCTCTTCATACCAGGCATGAGCTGCAAATACAGTTCTATTTTTGTAAAGTTTGATACGTTTCTGCAGCCTGAAGTAGGTGTGTATGTGTTGAAATGTACATGTATATCCATTGCTACAGCACCAGTGGACCATGATGATGGATATCTCTTGTGCCATCTGGAAAGAGTTGCATGTCTTACCTTTGGCTGCTTGTGTGGGGGTGGGAATGGTGAGTTAGGGTTGCTAGGATTGGCTAGCGTGAGAATGCAGCAAATGGCTTTTTCACAAATGGTTGGTTCGTCAGTCAATCAATTATCCCCCTAGTTAGGTACCACAACTTTACTATCACTTTTTGGTTTTTAAAATCCAACTATAAGGTTTTGGTAGTTTCAAATGTGGCATCATAACAACCAAGTCCCAAGTCCCATATGCAAGTTCACAACCCCTCAGCTCCAAGCTAGTGCCATTGGAAGCACATACTGTTGCTTTTTCCTCTAGATCAATCCTCAAAGAATGCAAAGTTGAAGTAATAGCCAGTTTGGATAGAACTATGTGGCACTTTAGCCTCATCAAAGTGGCCATAAGCAATGCTTAAATGCATGACAAGTGCAACTTCAAAAATCCAAAATCCCCAGATACCATAATATTTTGGTACAAATAGCAAAAGTTCAAATTTGAAGGGGGTTGAATGACCAGTGGTGGGACTTGAAACCAAAAGTTTTTCACAGAATTTGTAAGACTGGTTCCTAAGGTTCTTATAGCAATACTTACATTTTAGCACCCACATCCCCTACAGCAGGGGTGTCAAACTCCAGTCCTCGTGGGCCGCAGGGTCTTCTGGTTTTCATTCCAACTTGACATAAATATTTTTTTTAGGTCTTTTACAGTTGATGGTTTTAAAAATGCACTTGATTCAAGATACACTACCTATGAAACATTTTGAGGCCTGAAGAGAAGTGTTAAATGTGTCCAGTTAATCAAATCATTAGACCAATTAAGTAATTGAGAGCTCGGGTGGAACAAAAGCCAGAAGACACTGCGGCCCTCCAAGGAACTGAGTATGACACCCCTGCCCTACAGGGTAAAGGGTTAGGCTGAAGTTCAAATAAAACTTGTCAGTTACCCCTCGTCTGGCAATTTTTCAGAAGTGAGTAAGGTGCTCCTAGTATTTTTTTCTGAAAAGCTCTGTTCAATACAAGTAGAACTACACATGGTTCTACATATGTTGGTAGCATCTAAATTGCACCCAGGGTGATTTTTCTGGTCAAGGTCCCTTTCTCACCTTAGGTTGACCTTTGCAAGGTTTCAGGTCGAAGGGGAAAATTAAAAAAAAAAATAATGGCCATCATTTCTGAACTCAGCATGTCTGAAAACCCCCCAGGTGAATTTTTCTAGGAAAAATGTCCCTTTTCTGGTTGAGTTGACGTGGAATGACCATATGTGTGTAAGTGTTGGGGTTTTTGGTCTGTCCGGTATTAGTTAAGAACTTGGGAAAAGTTTAGTTTAGCACTCCTTGGAGGAGTTAGACATTGGTTTTGCATGAGAATAAATATACAGACACTGCCCTTTTTGAAATCTGTCTGTTTTGAGTGCTTTTCTGTTTATACAAGAAGATAGAGTGAAAAGGTCCTGAACGTGTCTATGATTTTTTTTTTTTTGTAGCCTACATAAATAGTTGATTGTTTTGTGCTAATGTTTCCTTTTAAAATAAATTATTTTCAAATAACAAAGCCATATGTACACTTGTCTACATGCAAAAAAAAGAATGTTATACTTTTTTTTCCGTTTGTTAGCTACCTGTAGTAGGCTATTGAGTTTACTGTATATTGGCAAATAGAAAAACAAACACACAAAAACTAAAAATATGAAGACTAGAAAAGTTGAAAAGTGCATGCAACAAAGGCAAGCAAACAATAGTAAAACTTCATACCCATCAATATTCACTTTAACTAAAATGTATTTTGACATGAATTTTATAGCATACAGCCTTTTAGTTGTATTTTGGCATGTGTCACTTTAAGCTATAATAACTTTGTTAGGCACTTTAAGTTATTATACCTACAGGAAGTACAGTATTCTTAAAACAGTATTTTAAAGTAGTTCACTAATACCATCCTTTTATTATGTGTCTTTCTGTTGTGTACTGTATCTTGTTTGTCCTAAACTATGCTTTCTCTAGGATTTTAAGCACATTGCTTTTACCATGGTATAGATTACTTTAAACTTTAATAAATGGTCAAGAACTTGATTAGATTGGCTTTAACTACAGTTTTCTTTATTTTCAAAGGATGTTCAACATTGGTGGCGATGCTGGGAATCAGCCATTATTTCTTTTAGTTTTATATATCTTTAGAATAAATGTAATACTCGTAGTTACTAAAAATCTTCAATACTTAAACTGTGTTTTGTAAGTTGTAACCTTGAAATGTTTGAAAAGTCAGTGCTGCTGTGCTTTAGAGAGTTGACACCCCCATCAAACATTAGTGCTCCCAGTGGATCTCCAGTCCCTAGTTCTATAGTTTTGTCTAATATTTGTTCTGCGTGCCCATGTATGTGTGTAATGCTTGTTAAAGCAGTCAATTGTTGTTCTACAAACTACAAAAGCCAGCCAGTGTGAAAATGTTGAAGATGTCAGACTGCTGATATATGCCAAGTTTAAAATGGAGGATCTCAACCATTTCATCTTCTGTGGTGAATGTTGGCTGGTTATGAGACTGATATACATAGTTAGGTCATGTAAATGGCATTTGAAAAAGGATTTATAGAATGAAAATTAAATAAATGGTTATTGAAGTATTTTTAGTGACAGTCAAGCTTATACGCAGACCTTATGATTGCATCTCTGGAGCAAAAGCTTACAGTTTATTACACAAGTTGTAGTCCAAACAGTTGCCTAAGAATGCAATTGGAAGAAATACTTGAATGAAATACTTGAGACTTTTGTAAATATATTGCTGCTGAGCTGTTAGTGAATCAATAACAGAATAATTAGCACAGCAGCAAATTCTCACTCGGTGGTCGAGAAAATGAAACACTGTGGGCCTTTTTCACATTGATGCATGTCCTGCTAAGCACTTGACAGTAATATAATGGGGTCTATGGCTGCCCAAGGTGAGTGCAGCTGTAGCTTTCAAGAATGAAATTAATCTACCCTTATGTCAAACAGCTTCTGCATTTTATCAACTTCAACTTTCACACCTAGCAACAAGTAGTCTGAAATAAAATGCAACTTGGTCGATAAATAACGTTATTTGTGCCTATGGTGGTAAAAGGGTGGTACCACACTGAAGTAATATGGGTAGTTTCCTACCAAATCTTAAAATATTTTCCCCGTTCATATGGTTCATGCATTACTTGAAGCATTCATAAATTCTGAAGTAAATCTGAGAAAGCCAAGCTGACAAAAATATTACTGTTATTTTCATTTGACCAGATACTCAAATTTATTGGGTGCTTTTTCCTTTCTGGAAAAATTGTGCTAAAACTTTTGGAATAAGAATCTAGCCCTTTTTGTCTAAACCTTTGTCTCTTTGATTACAATTTGACCTTTTAAAAATGGCTGAGATTGTATGTGATCTAGCCAGGAATTAAATTTTGTTACCTTTCGCACTGCAGGCCAAGACCTTACTACTGAGGTATTTATAGCCCATTAGTGGACATAGAAGCAAGTTACACAGTTACAAGTACAATTAGTGCACCAGTACCATAAAAATCACTTAACAGCATGAGAAAAAAAGAGCTGAATTTTATGAGACCGGTTTGGAAAAAAAAAAAAAAAAAAAACCTTTTAAATTGTCAAATGTAAGAACACATACCAGACTGCAAGTGTATGAGCTACAATTGAAGGTTCCTGTATAGCGGAAATGTGCAACATTTGAACCCAAGGGATACTTTTAAGTAGTTATTTGTGTTTTTTCTTTCTTTCACACAAATTGACCTGACCTTGGTTTTATACTAATGTCATACAGGTTGAGCCTTTTAAGCCCAGCAGGTTTCCTGTACAGACTAAAACAGTCATGCAATAAGATCCTTCAGTACCAAAGCACTTAAAATAGAATTCATTGAAATGTAATTTCCGCTCTGACTTTGCTGGACCCATTATTTAAAACAAGGTTAGTGTCATAAATTATGAGAAGTTTGTGAATAAAAAATGGTTATAAGTTCTAGGTGCTTCGCAGGTGTCAATATGCCCATATTTTTGAAAGAAACTCTAACTCTTCAGAGTTGATTAGGTGTGACATTTCAAACATTTCACAGCCATTTAAACACATATAGGTTGTAACCCATACTAAGGACTGCTGCACCCTTCAACTCGGTCATGCCCAGGCAATTTTAATAAACTAAGCTTTTAAGTCTTTGTACCTTGGACAGCCTCTCTTGTTATACTCATTTAATTTACTTTAATTGTTGAAATGGAGTTGGGTCCACAGTACAATACTTTTTGAAATAGCAGGCATATTGCCAGCTTTCCTCCATTTCTGTAGTGTTCCTTATTAGGATGTACAAGTGAGATTTTTATCAATGCTCCTATCTTTATGAGACTTTTAAACTTCTTCTGACTAATGGCTGAACTTGTGACCTCCTAATCTAAATAGATGTGTGGTAACCACTGCCATTTAATTGGTTGGTGTGTTTGATAGCGCAAGGATTGGAGTTTTAGTGTTAGATGTTAGCAAATTATTTTTGTGTGGTTTTCAATCTATGTGAACAAAGAGTTTAAAAGTCATACATGTGGGGCTCCCGAATGGCGCATCCAGTAAAAGCACTCGCTAGAGTGCAGGATGCGCTCTATAGCCTGGACGTCGCCGGTTCGAGTCCAGGCTATTCCACAGCCGACCGTGGACGGGAGCTCCCAGGCGGCGGCGCTCAATTGGCCGAGCGTCGTCCGGGGGGAGGGAGGGTTAGGTCGGCCAGGGTGTCCTCGGCTCACCGGGCACCAGCGACCCCTGTAGTCTGGCCGGGCGCCTGCGGGCTTGCCTGTAAGCTGCCCAGATCTGCGTTGTCCTCCGACGCTGTAGCTCTGAGGCGGCTGCACGGTGAGTCTGCAGAGTGTAAAGAAGCAGGCGGCTAACGGCACACGCTTCGCCCCTCCCGAGTCAGCGCAGGGGTGGTTGCGGTGAGCTGAGCCTAAAAATAATTGGGCATTTCAAATTGGGGAGAAAATAATAAAAACTAATTGGCAACAACTAAATTAAAAAAAAAAAAGAAAAGAAAAAAATGTGTCATACAAGTGTTTGCTTCTGTCTTTCAGATCAGAGGAGGAAAACTTATGATCACAAATGCCCGGAAGAACGATGCTGGCAAATATGTGTGTGTTGGGACCAATATGGTGGGCGAGCGAGACAGTGAAATTGCTGAGCTCACTGTTCTAGGTAATGTAAATATAAAATATTGTATACATGTTTTGTATTCAAGTAATTTAGTTTAAAAGCCATCTGGTAGGATCACTTCATATAATATATTCAATGCACCGGATTCACTGCTGTCAGCATCCCACAGGGACCATACATTGGACTTAATCCAAACAATGGAGGGGACAATGACAGTGTGTACGACATAATGCTGAATAATGTAAGGATTTTAATAAGGATTTACTTCACTGTGCAGAGCGTCCTAACTTTGTGAAAAGGCCTAGCAGCCAGTCTGTGCTTGTGGATGAGAGCGTGGAATTTCGGTGCGAGGCCAGAGGGGACCCGGTGCCTGCAGTGAGATGGCGTAAGGAAGATGGAGACTTACCGAAAGGAAGGTATGTGACTCTGCTAAAGCTTCTAGCCTCATCTTCTTAGCCATTATGCAAAAAGTGAGGACAAGACGAAGAGTCCCAGAAGGGCAAGGGGCTTCATTTTTTTTTTTTTAATCCTTTAATATTTTATTTTACTTTTCTGTGTATGATGGATGATTTTTTTTTTTACTGTTGGGTCTAAAATACAGCAAAGCCTTCTCCTCCCTAGGGTAAAATCCATTAGCAAGTGGTCACATACTTGAACAGAAAAAGACATCTGGTCAAATGTTTGTTGAAAAGAGGAACACGGAACACTTGCTGTGGACCACACTGGGTTATACAACATCCTAATTGAACACCAGCTGATCTGAATCACACCATAGCAATGAAGAATTATCAGACAGCTGCCCAAATGTCACTGTACACCACAGTTGCAATTATAGTTTCTGAATCCCAAGCAGTCAGTCAATTAATACAATGATGAGCAAGGAGCCGGGGCTGTCGTTTGTCCTTTTGACACAAAGGAGTTTAAGCCCAAAGGATTGCGGAGTTATTAAGTAGGTTATTGTTTTGTTCAAATATTGAATAGCTGTCACTAGTTATGGTTGATCTGATTTAAGGTTTGAAATTCGTGACGATCACACCTTGAAGATACGGCGGGTGACAGGAGCTGATGTGGGGTCGTATTCCTGCATTGCAGAAAACATGGTGGGAAAAACTGAAGCTTCTGCCACTTTGACGGTGCACGGTAAGAACGTATTTATTGTGGAATTGCAGACACTGCAGTTAAGGTTGCTAGAAAAGATACATAAAAGATTTCCATAGTGGGAGAGGTTTCAAAATATGGTGAATGTTTCACAAGGAGGCATTCACTAGAACAGAGGGTATATGAACATTTTCAGTACAGGAGCCATTTAGTATTATGGTAGTGCAGCTGGAGGTTGGAATCGGATAGAACTAGGTCTTATATAGCAGAACTGTATGCATATTGAGCACTGGAGTTCAATACAAGGTCAGATGTCTTAGTAGTAAATACAGGGCATAAAAAGGCAGTTGTGTATGTTGTTTGAACTAGGTACATGGACTAGACTAGGAAGTTCATTCATTATTTAAACATAACAAACAAGAGTTACCATAATGAAGAACAGCAAGAAGTAAGACTTGCTTACTTCTTGCTTACTTTAGAAACCCTTGAATCTTTTTTCTCATTTATAAGACATGGTAGCTTAAAATATAATTTTTACAACTGCTGTATACTGTGACGCCTTCTGAGATTACTATCGTTGAATGGAATGGTAACTGGACAAGAACTGTTTCCAGTTGCCTGATACGCATCTTAACACCCAGTCATCACCAGTCAGAACTCTCCGTGACCTTAGTCAGAAGATATGTGAGGGCTTGGCACCCATTCAGAACCTACCTCTCTGCATTGAAAAACCTACAAGTTGGGTTTATTGCATAATTAGTTTAGTTAGCGTTGTTTGTTCTTGTCAAGGCCAGTTTGAGACAGAAGATTAAAATTGATTTAGATAATTTCCTGTACTGGGGTCATGAGTTCTTGGGAATCTGATTTGAATCAGTTCTAAAGTACTCATAATAAAAGAAAAAACAAATGCTACAGCCTTCTGTCCTTCTAATCAAACCACTTGTACTGTAGGAATAGGAATGTCTGCTGTTTCTTGTTTTTTTTAAAATCCATTCAGGAAATTTTTTAAGGCATTAACTGAATACCATTTTCATTGCTCACTACTTCCCTATTTACTCAGTCATATATGTTTTAATTGTACATAGATAATGTAAATCGCAAGTGTTAGTAATATGTACTGGACTAATTAATATCCCTGCCTTATTAGCTACTTTTGAAACTGTTACAGCAGAGGTTCATAATGACTTTTGAGAAGACAAAGGAAGCTATAACAGTTATAAGTTATAACATCTGACATTTGGCGATGCAGCTGTATTTTTTTCATATTTATTTTTATAATATTATCTCAAAAACAAATCTTGGCATGTACAAAACCAAGCTTTCAAAAGTATTTCTAGTTTGATAGCTTGCAATAAAAGCCATACAAAGTAAAATCCCAGGCTGGAGAATTCTGACATGTTTTCAATTTTGACCTTTCATTTTCAAATCTGAATGGATAATTGCTACACACTGAGCAGAGGAAGGCACATGTAGAAGTGATGGGCTGAAAGATGTCAAATCTGTTTTCCTCTTGTCTTTCCACTTCAGATTATATCTGCCCCCTCCCTCCACAAAAAAAAAATATTCTCATCAAGCTATTTTTGCCGTCCCTTATTGCCCCTGAAGGAAATGAGACATAACAAAATGACTGTCTGACAACTGCATATCTTGACTGAGTGATATTCGCAGCTTCAGATTGCGCTGCTAAGGTTACTGAACGCATGCAAAAGCAAGGAAATCTACAGGGAACCTTATAGTTCTTCTTGCCAAGGCACACTAGAGTTTAATTGTTTTTTGACAGACCTGGATTCAGATAAACTGCAAGATTTTTTTAAATTCATCTATGTAAATCTGTATAGAAGGCAACATGGGGAAATAGCAGTATATCACATTTTGGATCTATTTGTATCATGCATTGGTATGTTTTATGTGGTGCTGGTGGTGTGCTAAATGGGGTACCAGTATGTCATTTCTAATCAACTTTTATCTGCACTATCTATGTAAACATATGTTGTTTTCTCTAGTAGAACATTTTAAAAGCATTTTCTTCATATACTATGTAATTCATACATCGGGCATTGTTTTTTGGCAAACAAACAATCTAGGAGTAGGTTGACTTGATCCGACTATTGAAAGTGAATAGGGCAGACCCCTTGTTCTGTGGCTCAGATATTATAAATGGACCTTGAGTAGGAGAACAGGAAGCCAGGCATGAATGGATGCTAATTTATACAGCTTGCTGTTACTCAAACTATATCCTGCTACTTTACACTTAACAGAGAGTGTTGGTGGCACACAGCAATCCACTATGCGGTAGACCTCCATTTGTGTTCACTTGCCAGAGAATTATAAAGCTCAATATTCAGTACTTTGTTCATTTTTTGTTAAATAAAATTAAATTAGAATTGCTCTTAACACAAGTTTGTCTTGCTAAAATATTTGTATACACCTTAATGCAGTTCAGTGCAGGCGCCCTGCATACAGTATGTATTTTACAGTAATTACTCCATGTTATTGGTTCTGCAGAAAATCAAATTTAGCTTTATTGGCATCCTTACTTCAAGTTACAAGACCTATACTATTGTTTTGGGGGTTTTTTAAAATGAGTTGTTAAGAGATTTAAAACGAGTTGTATTGGGTCTGCCAAGAAAGAAAATAATTCCTCACTCACTTTTGCAATTTCAGATAAGACTGCAGGTCTTTGATTGCTAATGTAACATAAAAATATAAAGAAACAACCACCTTAAATGTATATGTGTGTATATATATATATATATATATATATATTTTATTTTTCATTTTTTTTAAGATTTATGGTGCACAACAAATTTAAAGAAAGCCCTATTCTAGCAATATTTGAATTTTCAAACTTTGATTTATGTTGAACACAGTAGCTTTAGTATATCTTAATTTGTCAGGAAATGGGGCTGGTGGCAAAGTTCAAGTGATCTCTGAACCAGATTTGTGCTGTTCGGCCCAGTTGCCTTCAGTGGGAGTAAGGCTCTTGTTACACGAGTAACATAAATTGTAGCAACGTGTTGCCTGTGACGTCATCGCGGGGATTTGATCTGTTAAACGATACAACTAACAGTTAACTCGCATTCGATACAAAACTCAATTTAAAGTACAGTACTACACGTAGATACAAATGAACGATAATTCTTAATTTCTTTAAATGCTGTAAAATACCTACTGTTACATGCTGTTCCTGTGCCATTAACGCCTAGAATCCCACTGAGTTCAGAGAGTTTTGCCTCACGTTTTCCTCTTCTAAAATATTGTTCATCCCTCAGATCCCAGAGGAATTTGTGCTCTAAACAGTTCAATTAGAATAATTAAATCCACCTTCACTACAAAAAAGCTGCATATATATATATATATATATATATATATATATATATATATATATATATATATATGTGTCATAAAAAAACAGCCTTTTATGGTAATATTATCACAGTGCTGCGGAGTAACGGTTTAAAAAAAGGTAACAAAATAACATAATATGGGCATCGGTTTAGCAGAGTTACAGTAGCTACATTTTTATTCCCCTATTATTATTATTATTATTATTATTATTATTATTATTATTATTATTATTATTATTATTATTGCTGTCTTCTATACAAAGGTATTTTAATTCAAATAAGAAATGAAGCTTTAAATATTTTTTACATACCATTTATAATGTCAGGGATTTGTTAGTGGGATTGGGCTCTTGCTAATAGAATATTTATGCCTATCCTCACTTGACCCAATGGGACTGTCAGATGTGGAATGGCAGAGTAGCTTTCATACACCCACTTGTAAAGTGTATCAAAGCCACAAAACTACTCAAAGCACCTTACAATCAAAATACTTTTAGGGCCCTAGTTTGAAGCAACATCCAAGGCAAAGGTGTTTTTTTTGTGAGGAATAAAACCATTGTAACAAAAGAACACTGTCGAGGAACAACTTGCAGGAAGAGGTCATTTATTTTTGCCTTTCTAAACAGTCCTTAGACTTCTTAGATGTGTTTGTTTAGTATTTATGTAAACCAGTTAAACTGGAAAGATTTAGAGCAATTACACACATCTCATGGTAACAGCACCAGTGTATTTTCTATTTTTTAAAATAATGACCAAAGTGATTCAAAATATGTATAAAGAACCCACAACTCCTCCTTGGTTCAATTGCAGTCCAAAAATTATGAATAAAGCGCTGATAGCATTATTTACTGTTTTAGTAGTCATAAAAAGGGGTTTCCCTAGCAGTGCTGAATATATTATGCTGTAATTGTATTTGGCTGTATATGACCTGTAAGTTAGTCAGTTGATTACACTTATTGTGACTTAATATTCTCCTTTTTTTTAACACAACAAACAATATGGTAAGTAAAACAAGTGTATTTCAATTGTCCTGGATACCACTCCTTTTACTGTATTTAAAATGTATTTTTCTTATGCACAAAAATCTTCTGGTTGTTTTTATGTTTGCGTCATTTTATATTTATTTTCTTATATGTTTCTGTTTTGTTTTAGTTGTATCTGGTAAGTTGAAATTTCATTCGTCACCTATTCATCGCACTGACAGCGACAGGATGTTGTCAGGCCCCATCCTTCCATCACCTTTCTTCTCCTTCCACCACCAATCAACTTTCATGTTTCAGTTGTGATTGGCAACAGTGAAAGAATGGACAGCACATGCTTCACATAATGTATGGGTAACTGATTCTAAGGGACAAGGTAACCTTAAGATTTTTATATATTTATTTGTGATATTATTATTATTATTATTATTATTATTATTATTATTATTATTATTATTATTATTATTATTATTATTATTAGTATGGAGATCATGAACTAGATATATAGTAGATGCAGAAATATTCAATATTGGTCAAAATATTTGAATATTTAAGTAGATCATGCTTTAAAACACATCTTTGTCTGATCCTGCACCCTGGCCGATGGAACTTTTAGTATACGTTGTTATACATTGTAGAACAGGTAGATATTAGACATTCCATATGATGTATAATTGAAGCACATTCTTCTTTGGGCATTGGCCATTATCAGTCATCCTGACCTATTATTCATTTATTCAGCTTCATCAGACCCTCATTAGAAAGCACCATGACTTATTGCTGTTTGTGTTCTACACCATGGTAGGGTATACAGTATTACTTAGAATAATGTATTTTATACAGAGTCTTTTCGTCCATATGTCTACATGGTTTAAGAACAAGTTCTCACTTCTGACTGGATGTTCAGTATTGCATGGTAAGATAGAGTCGAGTTGGATGTGTCATGTACTGTGTAGGTATGTTTGAGAAGAGACCACTTAGGCCTGAAGATTATGATGTCAATTTTTCAGTGTCAAATGTGTTAGGAAATATGAGTATGTCTCTAGTGTTGCCCATGATGAGGTGCAGTACTTGCACAATGCCAATGCAAAGCACCTGATGATGGAAGTATTAACCAGGTTTTACTGAAGCTGACACAAATGGGTTTGATGTTTTTTAACATTCAGGAAAAAACCAAACAAGCAAAAGAAGTAAAAGTGAATTCCTTCATCAATGTCTTTGTATTTGTGCAGAAATGTCTCCGTTTCCAAAGATCGTGTTTAAAATGTGTAAATGAAAAATGTGGAGAATGCATGTTTAGCCTTTCACTTGCTTTTATAATGACTATTCTGTATTTGATTTTTTTTTTAAATACATGGCCCTGGAGTAAAGGAGCAGTTTATAACATGTGTTTCCCCAGCCAAACTTTATTGAAAGTATAGACACTATGAGAATTTCTACACAAGTTAAAATGCAATTGTTTTTAATTGAGATCTTGGTGGCCTCGTTTTGAAGTCCATAACCTGAACAATTAAACCATGAGTCATATCAGCTATCAAGCACAGTCACTATGAAAATTATTATTATTATTATTATTATTATTATTATTATTATTATTATTATTATTTATTTATTTATTTCTTAGCAGACGCCCTTATCCAGGGCGACTTACAATCGTAAGCAAATACATTTCAAGTCAATGTCAGCAGATTGTAGGAAAACCTGAAGTGGATTTTCTTGCTATTCACAGTAACCTTAAAGTAAATTACTTAACCTTTAGTTTTGTTAATGACACTATCGTTCTCATTTTGCCCCTAGTCCCTCCTCAGTTTGTGATACGGCCTCGAGACCAGGTTGTCGCAGTGGGGCGGACCGTAACTTTCCAATGCGAGGCAACTGGGAACCCGCAGCCTGCCATTTTCTGGCAAAGAGAAGGTAGTGAGGTAAGAACAATGACACAATACTTAGGCTTACTGCTTACATGGCATTAATATTGCAATGATGAAACACATCTAACCCAATGGTAGGGAATTTCTCAGTTGCCCTTATGGAATGGAAGTACAGTAGATCCTATCGTATCCGATCCTGTAAGATATGACCCCCTCTATTAACCGATGGACCTTCACACATGCTGGTACCAGGAGGCTGTGTGGAAACTCAGCAATGCACTTTTTATTATGGGTGTCTAAAACAATAAAGTGAGCTCTTAGAAGGACAGAATGGATTCAGTTTCCGATTTGAAAAAAAAATAGTGTGTTTAGGATTTGTTTCACTTTTTACATGCTGTCCTTGTAAAACAAGCTGCCATTTCTTAAATGCCAGTTCTGTCTCGGGTTAGCACGCACTTTTGGTGCAAAACAAGCTGTCGGATTACTTTGGCATGGGCTGAGAAAGCACCGGAAAAACTGTTTTTGGAATGCTGTTTTGTAAATTGTCAAATACTGTATTACAATACTTTGTTTTGCAATAATGTTCACTGATTTTCTATGTATAGTATATGTGCAGAGCTGTACTTTGGTGTTTCAGACACGGTTGTACCTGACATGGTTCATTTATAATGCCCGGACATTAATAAAACAACTCAAATCTAGTAGAACGACTCTTTCTGAGAAATATTTTCACCTCTCCAGTGGACCCCTGGAAGCAATTAAACTGGGTATGACAGGTTCTGCTGTATTTGTGTTACATATTTTAGGATGAAGAGACTATTACTTGAAGACATAGAGCTTAACTATACAATGGGTTTTATGGAAAATGTTCCCGGTTGGCGCAGTAGCTGATATCGCAGTGCAACACGGGTTACCAGTCATTTGTCACACAAACTTCTATTTATTTATTTTTATTTTTTTTAACTATTGAAACTGAAAGAGAATTCAACATATACAGTAAATTCAAGATGGACTTCCAGTTAAATAAGCAGATTTTGCAAATTAATTGTATTTTTTAATGGTTTTAAATTGGGTTTAAACAGATTTTTTTTTCTGTTTTAAATAAAACAATAAGTTTGACCACCGTGCTAGACGTAGTAGGTTTTTAAGTTTTACCTCTCCAAGGTGCTCATATTATTTTCCAGAAAGTTTGGGCTTACCCATTCTTCAATTAACGTGTTTATAAAAAGGTTGAAACGTACTTTAAACAACAGTTTGTTACAAATAAAACTGGTGGATAGATATTGTTTTGTTTTTATGATACGGTTACAAACTTTCTAAAGGCATATACTGGAGATTATATACCTCTAGCTCAGCCAATCAGAGTGCAGGGAATTTTTCTATTGAAGTATGCCATATGACACCAATCACTCCAGAATGCCTCACGTTTTACAACACTGGCCCAACTTGCAAAGGAAATGTCTCGCATTGTTAATAAACAATGGTATCTAACCTAACAAATTGCTAAAAGCTCTCTGCTGGAAAAAGAAAGTATTGGTTTTACTCTTCAGGCTGCACCGATGTACCAGGAGTTTGCCAGGGTAACGGCCATTTTCCATTGAACCCCCTGTATTATTAACCTATCAGATGCTCTGATGACACCATAAATATTGCATTTCTTTGTCTTCAGTACACAAAATGATTTACTTTTGTTTTGTGCATTCTACGTCTGTATATATATATATATGTATGTATGCAATGTACTGTATGTAATGCATTTATTCCATTCAAGTATTTGAATGAAAATACTATACAATAACGTATAGTTTTTTTTTGAGTTTTTTTTTTTTGTATTTTATTTCTGACCAGTCCCTGAAATAGTTTTTTGTGCTGCATGCTATCAGAAAATATAATGAAATAATTAAATCATTCATTTGAAGCTGAGGCTAATGCTATTACAGTAAATCCCTCCTTTTGACCAGCTCCATACAGAGACCAAATGATAAGTGAATGATTCCTTTGGGCTCAGTCATAAAATGGTCTTAATAAAATTACCTACATAGAGAACTGTTACTAAAAAAGAGATGTCTTAATTTTAAGGCACTGACAGAGAGTGGTGTTGATGCTGGTCATGAGATTTTTATTGGGCTACAAGGAAACTTATGGTTATATTAAACTAGCAGTTGGTGCTTTCTATCTTCCAGAATCTTCTCTTCTCATATCAACCTCCCCAGCCGTCCAGTCGATTTTCCGTCTCTCAAACCGGAGATTTAACCATCACCAATGCGGAGAGGTCTGATGTTGGCTACTATGGCTGCCAAGCTCTTAATGTTGCTGGGAGCGTTATCACCAAAGCTCTTCTGGAAGTTACAGATGGTAAAGCAAGAACATAACTCCACAATATGTATTAAAACACAATGTTTTTAGATGACAAAATTCATAAGCAGAGCTACATCAACAAATACCGTATTTGCTCGAGTAAAAGTTGACCTTAAGTAAAAGTTGACCCCCCCCCCCATTGTAAGGGCAAGATTTAGGTATATATATTTTCTTCCCTAAATATATGTATTAGATATCATGATGGCGTTTGAGTGGCAGATTTGCAAAAATAACATTTTTAAAAGCACTTCTACCTAGAACCGCCAGACGCATCATTTTGACATGTATTACAATACAGTACATGTTTTTTTGTTTTTTGTATAGCCTACAATAGTATTATTTTAGTATACAAGCCCCACCCCCACTTCCTTCCTAGCTCACACCGAAGTATGTATTTCAATGGAATGTGGGGGGTGGTGTGGTCTGGCTGTAATTCAATGAAACTGCATCTGAGTTTACATCACAGCTCCTGGATGTAAACAAACCTGGGATTCATTTTTTTATATATAGAATCAGAATTGTTTTCGCCAAATCTTGAGATGTTTGAGTTTTGATTTGAGAGAAATAGAAGGATTTGCTCTGGCAACAAGGATTTGCCCACAACAATGGAGGTGCTGCTGTTTCCCACAGAAACACTATGCTGCAGGGTCACGCAATAGAAAAGGGAACATTATTATTATTATTATTATTATTATTATTATGCATCTCCAAAACGTTCATGCTGCCGCCGGTCATCGCAATCAGTAAATATAGGCTTTTACTATAAACTTCAGGATTGTGTTTTGGGTTTAAAACACAATGACGGAAGCCTATCTAATTTCAGCAAGTAATGTAAATATGTCAGGGCTAAAGTCGACTGTTAGCTCAATGCTATCCATGCATAACAACTGATAGGAACAGTATGTAAACACTGCTCTTTCAGACAGTGGATGTCAAATCATGACTTTTGCAAGTCCTAGATCATGGATAGTTTGAACCTCTAGAACATGCCATGTTGCTTGATTTATGAGTAGGGTCTAATATGATTAAAGAAGAGATGTACATGCTGGTTACAATTATGTATAAGGAGATGTTTTCGAGAAAACAGTGATGAATTGCCTAAAACTATGTTAAGTTTGTTGGTGCCATTGAACTGAAGTTGATTGATTTGATTACTGTCAAGGGTTGATTGAAGTCAGGGGGTATTTGGTGAGTAAAACTAAAAACATTCAGTAAATGTATCAATAATCAGTTGAAGACAAGGGTGCACCAGCTGTATTATTTGAAAGAAATATTAATGTAAGGCTGCAAAAGACGGGGAAAAATATTCGACTACAGTTTAGATTTGAGAAAGCCGTTTTGTGCCATATTGCATATTTCCCATTTTACTAGTTAACGTAGCACTTTTACTAGTTAACGTATTGCAGGGTGTTTCTAATAAATTAAGTATGTTATGGATGTGATATAATATCTTAATAGCTGCATATTCTGAAAGTAGTTACTAATGGTAAAGGTTTATTTTGACTAGTATTAGACTGTAAATCCATCTGTATGATGAGTGCAGGCCTCTCAGCTGCCCTAGTTTAATTTACAGTACTGCTTTTTGGAGCCGTCCGTCAAAACTGTTCATGTTTCTTTAAGCAAAGGTTAATGGCTACTAATTGTTTGTGAAAATGAATAAATAATCCAGCTGCAGACAGATACAAAGCAGTCCATTTGCGTTTCCATAGCAATGGGAGAAGTGGTTCTGCTTTCCAATTGAGGGAAAGACCCTGAACCAGGTGACCTGTCTTCAATGAGCCAGGTGCCTGCTGTTCAAATCTATATAGGCATTAAACAAATCAGCTTATGAGGAAACTAAATGGTAGGCTTTTTCAGGTGAAGGGGATGGTACTTGTTTGTAAAGTACAAGTAAATATGTATATGCCAGATTGCTATTTTACAGCCTTTAAGTCTTTTATTCAAGGCCATTTGCAACTTTTACAGTTATTTAAACCCAACTAAAAATGGTTATGCTTTTGTTAACCATATTTAATAAAAAAAAAAAAAAAAACAGAACTTGAATAATGTTTTTCTTTTACTCATGGACACTGTTGAAGCAGTTAGGCTCTTTTATCTCTTAAATCACATCTGTCTGTGTGGAAAATTTCTTCCAGCAGTGGACGTTAAAAGAATAGGCAGGTCAGGATTGTCTTAACACTAATTATTCATGTGTTATTAAATACCAAATATAAGCTATCATTACTATATGAAAAATCTCCCTTTTTAGTATGCAAAATTAAATAGTGCAGCTTATACTGATATAAAAGTAATCTACTAAGTGCAGTAGATATACTTTAATTTTACCACAGGGTTATTTAATTGCAGGAGCCCAGCAGTAGGATTCAGTGAAGTAATTTCCCTTCTTGTCATGCAGTAAGACAATCCTGAGATCATTTGGATCCACTAGGAAACATTTACAGTTTGAGATTTGCAAATTGGAATGAAAATGTCCACTTCCTAATTCTATTTCTTTAAGTAAAATTCCCCAAAGACTTCATGATTAGTGTTTTGTGCCTGTATCCAACCGCATTTGTAAGCTAACAGTATTGCTTTGTTGATGCTCCCGGCTGTTTTTAAGGTAAATTCCAAAGCACTAATTTGAATATGCCGTAGAAACATGCCTGGAAAAAATTGAAACATGTATATGAACGTATATTATTTTAATTAGCTAGGGCTTGTTTTTCTAAGGTCAACTCCTGCTGCCGAATGATTAGAAAATTGTTTCCAGTTGTAAAAATGTGATTTCCTTTCTCTCTCTTTCTCTTTTGGCAGTTGTATCAGACAGACCTCCTCCTGTTATTAAACAGGGCCCTGTGAACCAGACTGTGGCTGTGGATGGTACTATAGTGCTCAACTGTTTGGCTACTGGCACTCCACCTCCCACCATCTTGTGGAGGAAAGATGGGGTGCTTGTCTCTACCCATGATTCCCGTGTCAAACAGCAGGAGACGGGAGCCCTCCAAATCCGATATGCCAAGGTACAAGCACCTCACATCAGCCACATTGCCCCAGGCTTTCAGCACTTAATCTCCTTGTGGTGCATTAATTAAATGTTAATTAGCTGTATTAACGTTTTAAATTATGGAAATAACCCCTTCGGATCCTGTTGTCATTCCATATTCATAAAAATAAATACAATTATATGTAAAAAATAATAATAATAATCAGTCCCTATTGGCAATAACTACTACAAGACATAATATATATATATATTTTCACAGCAATATTTTTGTCCAGGTTACTTGTTATCGTCAGATTAGTAGACTGATAAACGCAGAAATACAGTAGTCACATTTCCACAGACCATTCTTTTGAGAAAATAATGCTAGGTTTGAATACGCAAAGGGAATATAACATGGTCTGTCATTGATATTCTTACAGTTTTCAGATCGTCCTAAAGGAATAAAAAAAAGAGCTAACTTTTGGTCTATGCATGGATTCTGCAATATCATTATACAAATAAGATTTTGGCATTATTTTACATTAATGCTTTCCCCTTGAGACCTGTCTGCAACAACAAAAGAAAAAAATGACTCCCATGTGAAATACTGTAACAGCTGTTTACAGAAGAGTAACTTCAAAGAGCTGTCAGCAGCAGTCCCTTTGTTAGTAGGATGTCTGAAGTGTGGCGAGTTCAAGCTGTCAAAAATCACAATGAGTTGCTTCCTGACAACACCAAAAGTTAGTTGTTGTGGACTGAGAAGGCTATTCCAACAGAATAAATTAAAAAAAAAAAAAAAAAACTAGCCATTTATTTTAATTAGCCAGAACATTTCTCATTTTAAACTTCCAATACTTTCTGAGTGTCATTTTTACACAGCATGTTTAACTTTCAGATTTAACCATAACAAATGTTTTGGAAATTGAGCATCCTTCAAGCAGGATTCCTGTGTGAAAATATATCAGCATCTTTAGTTACACAAATGTGTTTCATATGTTATCAGGGTTTGACAACATGTGCTCAGTGACAATGTTATATATATATATATATATATATATATATATATATATATATATATATATATATATATATATATATATATATATAGACTGGAATGAGTAGTTTAATATTTTATTTATATTGGGGTGCAGCGAAGCATTTTATTTTACCAGTTTGTAGTTGTTTATTCACATCTTCAAGCTTACTAACATATTACAACACTTCCCATATGTTTCCAGTTAAACTGACAGGATTCAGACTAATGTTTATTTGTATAAAATGTGATTAAAAGTGTCATGATTGGTTGCATCGTGGTTACATCATACGTCAGCTATTGAAAGGGAAAATGTTCCATAAAAGAATAGGTAAGGAAGCAATGGTTGAATTAATCAATTGGACAATATGGACCAGTTTTCTAAAATCTGCTATATAGCCTATATATTCATAGTAGGTCCACATCCCATAATCTTTTATTTTTTTTATTTTTGTCCTGGCTTTCATACCCTGTAATTCCCTAAAATCCCCCTAAACAAGGTCTGTGTTGAGCATTGTGTAGAGGACCTCCTGTTTGGAGAGGCTTAGGGCTAGAGTGGCTTCACAGTGAGAGCCTGTAAATGCCTGCTTCTCAGTCCGCAGGGACTCTCTGGATCAGCAGTGCCCTTCACAGCAAGGAAAAGTGTGATACAGAATAAAAAGACATTAGGCTGACTTGTGATTCTGTACTGGCATTCAGAACTGGGGTGTATGATAAAAAAAATATACTTTTTTTATCAGAAAAAGTTGCTACTGGCGCTTTTTGAGGACACAGCAACACATAGTAATAACATGTATGTATAATGGCTATGACACAAACATCCTAATCAAATACCATAATTTACATTTTGAAGCTGGGGGAGGTCTTTCTGTTGGATTGTTATAATAGTATGTACTGTACATGCATAACCCTCAACCAAAGTGTATGTGAAGGGATTACTTTAGATTTTACTTTAGACTAATGAAAACAAAAGCTATATATTGAGTCAGTTTGACTGCTGAAAACATGTACACCTATAAGCAATGCTAAAATGTCCAGGACTTCCTGATCTTTCCCAAATGTTTGCCATGAGTAACTGATCTGGAAACTAAGCTTCTCAAGGGTGTGTTTGGTTCCTAGTCTTATGGTCATACTGGTGCTCAGTGTAAACTCCTGCAAGGCAGCCACCCACCCTCTCACAGCATGAAAGCTAATCTGTTGAGACAGACAACAGACAAGCTCCATAAACCAGCTGCATCTCGACTGAATGTTAAAATTCTTTTTTTATGAATACATGAGGATAGCTTCACATTATCACACGGCCATATTTTAAACTTAAAATAAATTTGAGGATTATCGTCCTTCGGATGAGACGTAAACCTGAGGTCCTATTGTAAGTGACACTACAGCAGCACTTGTTGAAGCATAGTTCACCCCCTAGTCTCTAAATGTCTTTGGATAAAAGCATCTGCTAAATGACTGAATAATAATGACTAAATGTTATTATTATTATTATTATTATTATTATTATTATTATTATTATTATTATTATTATTATTATTATTATCTCCTCCTTAAAACCCATTGTTGAGAAAACCCACTGCTGCATTTTATGAAGGACCTTTGTAGTAATCTGTTGCTGTCTTCTGTCAGCCCCTTATTCAATCCAAACTATATAAATATGTACAGCTATGATATACTGGTACTGCTTGAATTATAGAAAATATACAAAAATATATATCCATCGCCAGTATATGCTGCAGATTCCTCATATGAAGTGTGACAGAGATAAAAAAATAATAATAATAACTTGACTTGCTGTGTTTTTTTTTCTGCAAGCTAAATACATTTTTAATGATATTGAATTGTGAAAGATCATAAACGTAATCAAATACATTATCGTTTATATTTATTTGTCACTAAAATATCCCATTTGTTTTGCTTTAGCACAGAACAACTTGACCAGCTGCCACAAGCCAACTCTATATTGAGGCTCAAAATCTGTACTGTTGTTCTACAAGTAGAACAAGCTGAGGGAGCATCAGATGCTTGATTAACTATACCATTTTCTTGGATATAACATTATATTCATGAACGTAATGTGCTTGGGGAATGTTACATCCTACAAAATGAGTCGGGGGAAAGGTCTCAAATTAGTTTGCATTCATAAAATATTCTGTCCATTTGACTGTGAAATTCAGCCACTTGCTGTTTGACTGGGAGTGATAACATGATTACTAACCTTGGATCTTGCCTGTTTTAGAATGTTAATAAAGAGGGCTGCTGTGCTATCCATATTCATGGATTATAAATGGAACTGTAATTGCTTTTCCAGCCCACTGAGAGTCCAACCATTCCAACTATTTGTTTCTGCTTTTCTCTCACAGTTGGGTGACACAGGCATGTACACCTGCATTGCTTCCACTCCAAGTGGAGAAGCTACATGGAGAGCCTACCTTGAAGTTCAAGGTAAATCAATGAGGGATGCTCTGCATGGTTAACATTTGCAATACAATGAGAAAGATTCAACCTGTAATTGCATCCTGGGAGCTTTCTGAATTGGCACTGGCCAAACACAAAATACCAATTGAAATACAAATAAAAATCATAACAGATTTTTGTATTTCTCTCCCTTGTGGTTTCTGCTTGAAAAGAATTTGGGGTTCCAGTACAGCCAGCAAGACCCACAGACCCGAATTTAATTCCAAGTGCACCTTCAAAACCTGAGGTAACTGATGTCAGCCGGGCTATGGTAACGCTGTCATGGCAACCAAACTTAAATTCAGGAGCCACCCCAACTTCTTACATCATTGAGGCTTTCAGGTAAGGATGAAACTTACAACCATAAATAACATCTGTTGTGTGTACATACAGTATATAATAAGAATAGTGCAAAAAAGGGTCTAGATTATGGGATTTGGGACCAGCATTTTTGGATGTGTTTGGAGACAAACAAGGGCATAGGTTTCTTGTTTCTACACATAACGTTATTTAAATGTTGCTAGTACTTATCCACTACCCTTTAGGAGGCCCGATGAGTTTATTTGTTTAGTATACACAGTATTAATTGCATTTTGAAACCTTTTCTACAGCCATGCATCTGGGAGCAGCTGGCAAACTGTAGCCGAGCATGTGAAGACAGAGACATACACTTTGAAAGGATTGAAACCCAGTGCTGTATATCTCTTTCTTGTGAGAGCTGTAAATGCTTATGGACTTAGTGATCCAAGTCCAATAGCTGATCCAGTTAAAACTCAAGGTAGGGACAATGTATCTAATAAAACTGTGATAACTTGTTACTGTCATATTTGTCTGCTTCACAGTATCTGAGCGTCCTGTCTCGAACAGGCACCAAATGCAACTAGGCTTTCTTTATTTAAGAGGCTCTTTTAATGTTTTTGCTGGCAGATATTCCACCTACAAGTCAGGGAGTGGATCACAAACAAATCCAAAGGGAGCTAGGGGATGTCATTATCCATCTCCACAACCCCACCATCCTGTCTTCCTCCTCGGTCAAGATTCAGTGGACAGTAAGTAGTCCTGTGTATATAAGTATAATGGATGTAGAACATAAAACTGACTTGGCAGCTACAAAGCTGTCTGTTGAAACCATAAAGCAAGCCATGTGTTATAAGTCTGAGTTGTTCCAGGAGCTGTAAACAGGAACACATTTGTTGAATTTTGGGTTAATGATTTCCTTTGGGAATAGAAGGGGGTACTAACGCCCATAGGTATGCATCACCCATGAATGAACTTAAAGGTGCCTGCCTACATTTTGTGGTGTGTTAAAGGGAAGTAGAGAGATAAAGCAGAAACATCTGTATTAAATGTACACCCCTGTTTGTCAAAGTATCTTCACTTATCACAAGGACAAATTCATTTTACTTTCTATACTGAAGACACAGAATATAGGATGCTTGATGGGAGAAACATTCTTATTTTACTGTTTACAAAAACCGAAGATACCAGATGTTTTTACAGCTAAGGGAAATAAAATGTTCATTTTATAGACTTACACATTTTGTCCCTAATACTATGCAAATATATCCCCGCTTTGTCAAGGCTTGTAAATTGACAGCAAGTAGATGTCTAACCAATTGCAGACATTTCCAGAACACTTTGATATGATCTCATAGCTGGGGTTCTTAATAAACATATTGCTGTGAAAAGTAACTGAACCGGGAAACAGTCACAGAGAGCAATTTCACAGTTTTTAGGGGGATAATGCGTATACCGTAATATTCTGCTTTATGCAAGGCATTTTGTGTGTAATTTCAGATGTTGTCCTGATTTAAAGGTTGAAGCCCAACATTTCTAAAGCTGTAGTGGTTGCAGTTCAGCTTTATTCCAAGGGAACCTTTCTAACATGTTTTATATCCTGACATTTGTGTTATAAAATATGAAATTGTTAGGGATATTATTTTGTAAGTTTTTCCTAAAATTGTCAGCCTATAGCAAAAGTTCTCCAGTCAGGCATGTTTGATTTGACTACTTTTTACTCGGGTAGTAAAAATACGATTAAGCAACTACTGCACATTTTTTGCTTTGGGGCAACAAATCAATGCAGGTAACATGACTTTAAAAGGTACTCTCAGATAAGGAAGTATATAAATGCTTATGTGCCAAGCTTGTTGTGTAGATTTCATTTTTAGTGTTAAAAGACCCATTTGTGGAAGGCTGCAGTTTTTCAGGTAGGATTTGGGGGAATTTATTTTTACATGTTTAAAGCAGAAATCAAAAACCTGCAGCTGAAGACAGTGATACATTTGAAAGCTTTGTATGTGGACCTGCAGTATCAAATGTTTTTTGCTTTGTAGGTGGAACAGCAAACTCAGTATATCCAGGGATATAAAATCCTGTACAGATCCAATTCAGATGGTCAGGGGAAATCAGACTGGTCTGTCTTTGAAGTGAAGACCCCGGCTGAGGACAACACTGTCATCCCTCAGCTGAAGAAAGGAGTCCCCTATGAGTTCAAAGCCCGCCCTTTCTTCAATGAGTTTCAGGGGGCTGACAGTGAGGTGAAATATGCAAAAACCTTTGAAGAAGGTACGCATTTTGCTTCTTAAGATCCTAAATGCAAGATGATGGCATCTTAAAATAACAGCATTATTTGTATCAAGATACAAATTGCCATTTAAATAATTAAATTAGTCGCATTTGTGTACCAAGGTTATAAGAACTAACATCTCTAACACAGCATGCAGTGCTCTTTAGTTTTAGTGCCCAAGTCCTAATTAAATATTCTTCAGTGCAGCATTTTAACTGGGAAGTAGTGATCCGAAGCCCAGAAAACACACACCTCTTGGAATTAACATTCTGTTCTGAAGTTATCATCCTCTGGAATTTTTCTTTTGAAAGACAACTTGTTTATTACAACAGCTTATTTACAGCACTGCTTTTTCCATCCAGCTGAAGAACGGCTTGCAGTCCAAAAGCATCCTGATATAATTGACTTATGTATCAATTATAAATATCTATATAAGGAGGTGGTTGTTATCAATATGCTGTCACTGTTTCCCTCTCTGAGCAGCTCCCAGTGCTCCTCCCCAGAGTGTAACAGTAACAAAGAATGATGACAATGGGACAGCTATCCTGGTCTCCTGGCAACCGCCCCCAGAGGAGTACCAAAATGGAGTAGTGCAGGAGTACAAGGTAATGTGTGCCTTTTCACACAGCAGGCAGTGATGATGATTGAGATTAACATGGATAACCAGCACCATCTGCTGGCTGAGATTGATGCTATAAACCTGGCATAGCAGCTAGCATGATTTTCTTTCTATTAAAAACAGTGTTTTCCTGTTTTACCTTTATTTCTGCTAATAGATGGGATTTGTGTATCAAGTGGAATCATGCTGAAAGTGGATATAGTCACACAAGCAAAAGAAGCCTGAAAAATATTTTTAGTGCCCAAATATCACAAAAAAAACACCTCACTGATTGAAATGTTTTTCATTGTGACAAAAAATGAATTTTATTAAAGCTCAAGAATAAAGAGGAAAGGATTTCAATTTAGTTTGGAATCTAACAAAGAGACTAATATTGGTCATAAAACAGAAGTGAATTGCAGTAAACGACGAAGGCATTGTTCTTTTCATTTTAGGAATTCGATTGTCCCTGCTGTGAAGCATATCATAAAGTTGAAATAAAGCTTAATTGAATTATTGGCTTGTGATTTCTTAATAAGGAATTATTATTATTATTATTATTATTATTATTATTATTATTATTATTATTATTATTATTAGTAGTAGTAGTAGTAGTAGTAGTCGTAGTAGTCGTAGTAGTAGTATTTATTTCTTAGCAGACGCCCTTATCTAGGACAACTTACAGCTGTTACAAAATATCACATTACAGATAAAATAAGAGAATATAAATAGAGTAAATAATTAAGTTTGAGAGTGATTTCAACTAAGAGCAGTTAAAGAGTAAAAATATTTGTTTATAAGAGTAAATTCCATTAAGAGCAAATAGTAAGTACAGTAAATGGATAAGAACGATTTCAAGTAAGTCAATTACAAAAAACATGAATACGGTTACCTTTAGGAGTAAAATCAAGTATGATATAGAAGATATAATTATAATTAAAAGCAGTAGCAGAATACAGCAAAGTGTGGAGCAGTTAAGTACAAGTATTGATACAATTGGGTGCCATATAGTCCAGTATAGTCGAGAGTTGTGAGGTTTACAGATGCTGTCTGAACAGGTGTGTCTTGAGGAAAATAATATGAATGCATCTCTTTTGTAAAATATTAGATTATTAAAAAAAAAAAAAATGCTAGTTAATATTATTGAACATTGGCGTAATAGATCTATGGGACTGATCTATTTTACTTCAGTCAGAATTCATGGATAATACATTTAGCACAGGACAAGTTGCCTAGTTAAATACGATCAGAAACAAACCTACTACACAAATAATAACTCTCACAATATCAAAGTCTTTACGCCAAAGAGCAATGCACTGTTTATTATGACAGAACAGAACCAGTAACAAACACATTGATTGTTTCTACTTTTGTAACATTAGCAGTTTTATTTTTTCTTTCATAGAAAAAAGGTGCACACACCATTCACACTTTGGAGTAAAGACTTTGTTAGAATAGAAAAAAGTAAAACCTCAGTTTAAGCAGTATATTAAACTTGTATCCATGCGCTAAATATCAGTCCTATGAGAAAACAAAATGTTCAATGTGACTTTTGATTTAGACATTTGTTACCCAGCAACCACTAAAGCAGACCTAAAGCAGTGCACAGCAACCTCTAATACTGTGAAATATTTTTTAGATATGCAAATAGTTGTATAGACACAGCATTGCAGGTTTGCCCTTTCATGAAACTAAATTCCTAATATATTGTGAGAATACTCTACTGTCATTTTCCAACATATTTTGTTCTTCACAAAAGTAAAAAAAAAATCATTTGTATACTGTAGCATATTTGTGAACTATTTTGTTTTATACATTTCTTTTTCAAAACAGAAATACACAACCCAACAAGAACAACATAAAACAAAAGCACAACTCAAAAGAAAAACAGAAAAGTGGGGTGTCAAAGAAATGTACATCAAAACATCAGCAGGGATCTGCAACATACTAAATAAACACATTTCTAACGGTGGTGTTGTATAGCATATTGACATGTCTCATAAATAGATTCTTGTTTTTTGTTCTTGTTTCAAAAACAATTTAACAGCCCTTTCTCACAATACAGTGTCTCTGGAATGAGCTTTCAGTTTGTACTTGTAGTTTAGTCCATGAAGTGATGGTTTTGAAAACCTCAGTAATATGTGTACACCCACAAAGGCTTTTTTTGTCAGTCTGCCTTTCATTTTTGAAAGACCTTTTTTTAGAAGCATTCTTTTGTTTTTGCCACATCGCTGAAACTATACCATTCCAACCCACACAAATGGTTTTTGGTTATTATTTTTCACTCAAAGGTTCAAAACTTGCTTCTGGAGAAGACTGCTAAAACAAATAAGAGATTTCAATTATGTAAATGAAATGTCCTTTTGTTTGAATGCCACTGTCCTATAGGTGTCAAAAGAATCAGATTAGACAAAAGCCCTCAATAAAGGGAGGAAAATGTTCTGTGACTAACTAATGGTTAGACATTAGTAGAGCACAATAGTTATTCTTCTTGTTTCTGTTTAGATCTGGTGCCTTGGAAATGAAAGCCGCTACCACATAAACAAAACTGTGGATGGCTCGACTTTCTCTGTGGTCATCCCTAGCTTGTCCCCAGGAATCCGATACAGTGTGGAAGTAGCAGCTAGTACTGATGCAGGGCTGGGTGTGAAGAGCGAGTCGAGGTTTATCCAACTCGGTGAGTAATGGGTTGTTTTGAAATTAAAACTTCATGTATACCACGCTAGAACAATAGTTGCTGCCATATAGTAGGATACTATAACAGTGGTATTTAGAGTTGCATTTATATCATATTATTCACTTTAAAACAAAAAAACGTGTAAACTGAATGCAACACTTACTGAAAATACAGCAAATTTAAGATTAACAAAACAGAAATATTATGAAGAAGCTTATAAATCTGATAATGCATTTTGTAAATGCATTCCGTATACTAAAGGTTATGTTGTATTTTGGTAGGAAAAAAAAGTTATACTGAACCCCAGTATAATGTGTTATGAACTAGCTTACGATAAAAATGTTTATTATTCAATAATAAAAATAGAAAATCTCTCTCTCGCTCTCTCTCTCTGCCTCTGTATTTGTTGCCTGTGTAAGCAGTTCTGCTCAGTAACAACAACAATGGAACTAAATTAGTTTAATCAAGACATTTTTTTTAATATAGATGCGATGCGCCTGAGAATATTACTAAAATTTCTCAAATTAAAAATTCTTCTGCCTACTGGGCTTATCTTGTAAGTGTTGTGACAGCACATCACCTGTGTGCCTCAGGGCTGATATATAAATATATTTTTTTCTTTTGGAAAAACAATGAAAATAAGACATGATGTGGGGTTTCATTAGTGGATTGTATTTATTCTAGACAAATAACTTTCCTCGTACCAACTTGATGAGCTGGGAGAATAGTGCTTTTGGTCACATGTTGACTCTGGATTTAAAACTACGCTGTATATGAAAGCAAATTAGCAATGTAGCTGGTCACTGCTTTAGAATAACCATTACACAAAGCAGTGACACTAAATTAGATTCTTGCTGTAGAATCGCTATGGTTATTTTGTAGTACTGCAAAGTCACTGCATCCAAAGTACTTTTTACTAATACTTTTTTTGTAAGGGGCTGTTAAATTGACCAAATATTTTCTGTTGCCTTGCATTCAAAATTAAGTTATGCTTCACCAATTTCAGATTTGTTCACTCTCAGTAAAATTCTCTAAAATTGATTTATATTTTGTGTAATATGATATACATCATATTTATAATGTAAAACACCTTAAACCATTTTAATATTTAAACAAAAGCACCTAGTGTGACAAGACATGGTGTTTGTTGGTAGAACACAAGACTGCTTTGTAGAAGGTAACGTATAGTCCACACTATGACTGTATGTACTATATCATGAATACATCCATCGCCTTTCATAAGAAACAAAAATATAAATTCAAATTGAAGTATACTTCTAATAAATTAAAACCATAATGAAAAGAAAATCTGGCATAGCATTCCATCTGTGCATTAACATTTTACACTTCCAGCATTTCGTTTTAAGACTGGATGCATTAACATTTTACACTTCCAGCATTTCATTTTAAGACTGGATGCATTAACATTTTACACTTCCAGCATTTCGTTTTAAGACTGGATGCATTAACATTTTACATTTCCAGCATTTTGTTTTAAGACTGGATGCATTAACATTTTACACTTCCAGCATTTCGTTTTAAGACTGGATGCATTAACATTTTACATTTCCAGCATTTCGTTTTAAGACTGGATGCATTAACATTTTACATTTCCAGCATTTTGTTTTAAGACTGGATGCATTAACATTTTACATTTCCAGCATTTTGTTTTAAGACTGGATGCATTAACATTTTACATTTCCAGCATTTTGTTTTAAGACTGGATGCATTATAAGCTGTTTTAGGTCCACAGTAGGGGTGCTGTTATTTTACATTTATTTCTAAACCTAAGCGTTTTTCAAATCTTACAGGAAAAAGAAAAAGCTGCCTGGGCCTATAATGTGATAAAAGAGGGAGAATGAACACACCGAATGTAGTTTAAAATCCTTCTGAAGTAAATCCAAAGCATTTGTTGCTAGTTTGCTCCCCCATTGAGAAAATACAGTGAAATATAGAGAGGAATTATAATATATTAGTCACACTGTTTACCCAGCCCTTCTCTTTTCCTATCTGGATATTCGCAGTGGAGCCATATTGGTTGCTTTCCATAAAACTCTAGACAGCTCTAGACAGATGATTTCATGTTTGATTTAAAATATTAATAAAATTGTATATTACATATACAGACTATATTACATATACCTTAAGGTAGCTGATCAGGTAAAATGAAGTAACGAAGATTTAAAAAGGCAGTGTGGGAGCACTGTTGATTCATAATCAGATAGTTATTAACATGACATGTCAAGTGTTTCTTTAACGACGAGTATAATATATCAGAGAGTATGTATTTGAATCATGTTTAGTTGCTAGGTCTTTTTGTTTTTATTCATTATTTTAGTTTTTTGTTATTCTGCTGAAAGCTTCCAGAATTTTAAGCTCAGTGAATACCTCAGTAACATTATACCTCAGGATTATCATGTCGATCATTCACAGCAAAATCAATCTACCAACACTGTGTTGGATATGTAAAAAAAAAACAGTCATTATACAAATTTTAAAAAGTGTAGCTGAGTTACAAAATAGCATTGTAGTGACAGCAGAGGTGATTAATAATGTAATTAATTCTTAACCATCTTTGTTATTGCTTTCTATCTGGAAACAAAAGACATCATTGCTTGGGGGGAAAGCATTGTTGTGTGTTCTTTGATCTTTTGGTTTCCGTCCATTTTTAAACATGAAACTGGAACACTAAAAAAAAACCTGTTTGACCGTGGCCATGTGTAATGAGGATGTTACCTGCCTGGATCGTCACTGAATAATAACACAGAGCATTGGGTGTTGACACGCCGCACATGTGCACAGATAATAAACACACAGGTACTGCCACTAGGGTACCAGCAATGGTAGCCTTAGTGTCAGATTTAATAAAGAAAACAAAACAAAGCTAAAAATAAAAGTTTGCCACAAAAGGTGCCCCGCTCCAGGAACCTATTACACTACGAAACCCTCTCTATACTGATTGGGATCAACATCCCCTAAACCAGTGTTTCCCAACCCTGGTCCTGGGGACCCCCTGTGTCTGCTGGTTTTCACTCCGAGTTCTCAATTACTTACAGTAAGTGAACTGATAATTTGCTTAATTAGACTTTTGTAATTGTTTTCAGCTCTTAAACAGTTGCAGAGTTCAAGTTACTTATAAAATGTTATAGCTAACTGTCAAACCATGTCTTACTGATTTAAACAGTTTTGTTTATTTAAAAAAAAGAAAAGAGCCTTTATTTGCTTTGCTTTTTACTTTTTGTGAATTTAGTGTTCATGTAAGGTGGGGAACATTGGCACTCACTACAGTCCAGCATTGTGCTGGCATACCCCATGAGAATGTCCCTTCAAATCTCTGTAAGTGTACCTCAGTCCTGAACTGACCACCCCCTTCATTGTCCTGATAAAGACTGCCAATGTTTGTTTTTTTCGTGGACGATGATTTAAAGGTTCATATTTAACTTGTTCTGTCTTCTCTCTCCCCTCTTGATCATTAGACTCCTCAGGAAGAATCACTGCCAATACTGAAGAGTCTGTCAGTACTCTATCACAGCAGATATCCGACGTGGTAAAGCAGCCTGCGTTTATTGCTGGGATTGGAGCAGCCTGCTGGATTATCTTGATGGTTTTTAGCATCTGGCTGTACCGACATAGGAAGAAAAGGAGTGGCCTCAGTAGCAGTTATGCAGGGATAAGGAAAGGTAAATCATTTTAACATAGCAGACTTTGCTTTAGCATCTCAAAGGATTCCTGACACTTTTGTCAAGCTAAACCAGTTAGGCTTTGGCAGTTTTAAACTGCATAAATTGCAGAAAATGTACCTACTGAACTTCAATAATTTATGTTCATATTAAAAGCTAGCCTGTTTGGTCATTTGAATTTGGAACGCACATCAGTAGTACAAAGAAACCTAAGGAATTGTGAAATGAATAGTTTTATTTGTTTTCTATGGAAAACATTATTTGTTGTCTTGTTTTCAACAAAAGAAAAAATGCTAAACCGAGAATGTCCTGTAGGCTATTGAGAGAAGATTTGTATATTGTGATAATGCAATTGACTTCAGTTGATCATGCCAGAGTGTTGTTTGATACAATGTTTCACATACAGTACTATAGAGCTCCACCTTCAGTTCAAATAACTTGCTTTTTGCAGATTTCTCATCAAAAGGTTTGTCAAAAGAATTGTACTAGTTGATTTTTTTTAGATTTAGTATATATTGTATGATTAGGTGTTTTATAGTTATAAATAACGCATGCATTATCTTGTTATCAAGAGTTTCAGAATCTATGGGTATATGGAGGCATCTGTCCTTCTGTCTGTATGCCAAACTCACAATCCATCATAGTGATCGCCTTTTTAATATTACTGATACCTATAATTTTGCCAGTGTCATACAGTATATAAATCACAAAAATACAAGTGTGTCTTCTAAATTAACTGCTGAGTGACATCCTCATCAGCAGGAGAAAGAGATCTGGGCATGCATAGTTTTCCACTGGGATCGACCATGTCGGCTCATTATTGTTGATCAAATATTATAGAGAATTGGGTGCCAGCTCAATAAAAACCTCTAAGCGTCTTTCTCATTTATAGTGTGCATGTTTAAGGATACAAAATTAGGATGGAATTCATTAATGTAGTGGTGGAAAGAATTACATTTCATTTGTTAACTATTGATATTGTTTTTAATAGTTTTCTGTTTATCAGGAAACGTAATGTACATCTACTGTAAACTGTTTTAAAGTAACATATTCAGTCATACTTAGTTGGCATCGCAGTCTTTCACTTGCCTACATCACCAAACCACCACTCAATTCAGCATACAGTAATTTTCTGTCTACGCTTGAGAGAGGCCCAGGTATAATTGTGTTCAGGTTAGTTTTGAGGTCAATTGTAATTGTCACTGTCTCTAATAAAGTATATGGCCTGATATTTTAACTGTACTACGGACACATTGCACCTAGAAACCTATGCTTCCAAATGTATATGTGTATATCTGAGTGGTGGTGAGATACAAAGGGATACTGTGCATTGTATTTCTTCAGTATGGGCTGACTTAAACTCCACAATGAATCTGACTACTGTTAGCAAGTTAGCAGAGCTTTATTAAAACTGTAATTATGTCTTTTTAATGCCTTGCTTCAGGCTTTACAGCTGTTGAAGTGCCGCTCCCACACATAGCACAGCTAATCTTCTGTGGGTGTTTACAATAGATGGATGTCTGCACATATTTTATTCAGATTGACCTGTATGTATCTGTTCTTTAGTTCCATTTGAAAAGTTGTGAACTTCTAGTCACAACAGGACCCCCAGTTTTCAGAGAGAATAGAAACCATAGAAGTGTTTTTTTTTTTTTTTTCTTGTTATACATCGTGATAAATTGTGGTTGTAGCATGAAAAGAAGTAGATGAAAGATAGCACAATAGCATTTGGTTGATAGAGATTGCCTTGCAGCACTTGAAGGACAGTGTATGAATTGGATGTGCACTCCCAAGGTTATGTGTGTTTTTTTTCCCACAAGCAGCTAATAATAATAATAATAATAATAATAATAATAATAATAATAATAATAATTTGATTGAAAATCTTTCAATGCCAGCTAATACATACAGTAAATCATACATGATTTACTTCATTTAGGATGAATGCAAGCTCATTTATATAAGTAACCCATGGTTAAGCTTGCACTAATCGGGATGTCATGTGACTTCGGACAGGCATGCCTTCTTTATTAACTTACACTATCTGCGCCTGCATTTCATTACTGCTGTGAGAACAGAACCATGCCAGAGTGTTGTTTGATACAATATTTCACATACAGTACTATAGAGCTCCACCTTCAGTTCAAATAACTGTTGCTTTTTGCAGATTTCTCATCAAAAGAATTGTACTAGTTGATTTTTTTTGTTTTACTATATATTGTATGATTAGGTGTTTTATAGTTATAAATAACGCATGAATTATCTTGTTATCAAGAGTTTCAGAATCTATGGGTATATGGAGGCATCTGTCCTTCTGTCTGTATGCCAAACTCACAATCCATCATAGTGATCGCCTTTTTAATATTACTGATACCTATACTTTTGTATTTACTGCTTTTGCTGAGGATGTGTGTCCCTGGAGTTGTTGTTTTTCAATCTATTTTTTACAAAGGATTTCATATTTATATGGTGGTGCAGTTTGGGATTGGGACGGTAAAGTGCACTTCTGTAACATTACCAGAGTCTCCAGCACACTGAACTACTGTAATGCAGGGGCTTTATTTCATTACGTGGTTGTGATTGAAATAGCCATGTATTCGATAGTGCTATGATATTGCTTAACCAGAAGCAGCAGGCATCGACAGACTTGATTTGTGGGTGAAATCGCAGCTGCTCTAAGTCTCACCTCTCGGCAGGATGTGCTGTTAGGTTGTTGCGATCAAAGTGTCCCACTGTGGAAAAGTACAGTATGTTAAAAGGCAGAAATTGGCCAAACGATTCAAAGAAAATGTTTTTACAGCCCAATAAAAGCTGTACATTGAGTATTACTGATAAGCAGTTGTTTGATAGAATGGACCTGTACAAAAAAATACCAGTGTAAAACAATACAATTCAGGCTTTTTAATTTCAAATAATATAAAACTCCCAGAACCAACCTACAATATTTATGCTTGTCTGTATGTTTTGAGTGGCTGTCTGGCTGGATGAGCAAGATATCTGCAACATTAAAGATGCAAGTGTATCTTTGTGTGTGTGTGTAGATATAGAAATTATTGATTTGTTTTATATTTTATATATTAATAAAGAGGCCTCATTTGGTATTAAAACAGTGCTATATACCTTCTGCTCACTAACTAGTATCTTTTTTTTTCAGTTCCATCTTTTACCTTCACCCCAACAGGTACAGTAGATATGTATACCTTTGTGTGTCTTAATTGTTTGTTTATCTGGTGTAAAGGTTTCACAAGATTTCTGTCAATAGCTATCTAAATGTAAAAGTCATATTTCACAGGGCTTCCTGGTATTTCACAGCAAAATTGATCAGTCTTCACGAATAAATGTTGTTTAATTCTAATTAAAGCAAAAGAAGCACACTGTGGTTTGCTAATATAATTCACAGGGAAATCAGCATTATATAATAATAACTGATCTAGGAGTATTTGTCTCTTACTGGAGTCTGTCAGCCGTGATTTAATTTACTTAGAATAAAGGCAGCCAAGAGTCTTGAACCATTCGTAGTGTGCTATATTTTGTCATCATTCAGTAGGATAAGCTTAACAGTTGACAGTGTTATAATGACAAAAATATGTGCATGGGTAAAGTTCCTTGTACTCAAATACTGGTTTTATCAGTAGTTGTGTAGGAAGCAGAGACCGCTATAGTTTATAATACATTAAACTTGTTATTGATAGATAGTGCTGGCTTACTGTGAAAGATTTGTTCACAGAAGTGAAGGCCGCGTACCATAGCTAGTACTGTACATGTGTTAATGAGTTCTACATTGGGGGTATATAGAGTGCAGGTTCATGACTGGGGTATTTTGTTTTTAAAACATTTTAATTGAGACTGCAATGCCTTAATTACTATAATAAACATGCACAGCTGACAGCTGACAGTGCATTACACCTGGGAGCAGATTAACATCCAGTTTACTTGATTTCTGAACAGGATTTATTTTGTTTAAAGATTATGCCAGTACTTTCTGATGGTTTTCTGATCACAGTTTTGTTGCCGCAGCTGTTGAGGTTTTATTTTATTTTTTTGTGTGGAGTTAAAGAACAGGAATGCAGGAAATATCAAGTTCTCAGATAGTATTAATTCCAAATACATATTTGTAGAATACAATATTTAATTTATTTTGTGCTATTTTATATATACTTTTTGTGCTATTATATATATATTTTGTGCTATTTTATATATACCCACACACCAGCACAGTCAGGCTTCTACCCTCTTCAGTAGCCGCCCAGAGCAGACTGACTGCTCTCCTTATAAACCCTGCACCTGGCTCTAATTTTCAATAATAGCCAGGTGCAGGTAATGATTTACAATAAAACAAACAATTTAACCCCCTCCCTGCTGTCTTACAATATATTAAAATATATATATATATATATATATATATATATATATATATATATATATATATATATATATATATTAAGCATTTTAGTTCTATTCAGGTGACACATTTCAGTAGAAAAATACAGCATAGCTTTTGTGAGATGTTATCAGAAGTCTGGAAAACTCCTCTAAGCAGGCAGACAGGCTTTTAACTTTCTGTTTGGGTTAGAAAATAAGAAAACTGCAACTGTCTGTTACATTTTAATCCAAAATTTGTAATTAAGGTGGCAGTTATCTCTCCTTTACAGACCACCAGCTTAGAGCTACTTGAAAGAGGACAATTTAGCTGCCAATTCCACATGTTCCCTACTTAAAAAAATGCATAGCACCAGAATCCATCAGAATTTACAGCATGGATAAGCTTCTTAGCATCTTCCCTGCCCTGGTAGTCTCATTTAAATGTACCATGTTCCAGAAGAAAAATTGTGTGAAGTATAAATATATGTTTGTGTGCGCAAATGTACCACTACACTGACAGTGAAATACAAGCCTGCTTAACATGTGGTGTCTGCTTCTTCAAATGCCTGTGTTTTATACTTGGAGACCTAATCATGGTTGTACTGTGTACCAGAAATGTTCCTATTAATTTCCATTATGTGTATTTTAATACATGTTTCTTTCCAAATGGTTTAGTGACCTATCAGAGAGGAGGAGAAGCTGTAAGCAGTGGAGGAAGGTAATGTTTTAAGATTTAAAAATATGTGCGAATAACGCCTGCTACATTTAATTGATGAAAAGGGAATGCAATATTTTAGTAAATCTTATATTGAATGCAGAGATATGCTCTTCTCAAATTCTGGGGGAGCCTTACAAATTTGAATTTCCTTCCTATTAGATTTGTGTACTATATGTTGTGTATCTTTGCTATGAGTGGAGGAGTTTTAATTAGGGTAAGGTGTTTTTGTTTTTGAACTTTTCCTCATAATCTTGCTGATATATATATGTCTTTTTATAAGTATCATTTTATATTGCAACTTCAAACCCAGCTTTCCGTAGTGCCTTTCTTCTTGGAAAGAACCTTCATGTAAGCATCTACCTGGTTAAGTAAAGTAAATGCCACAAAGGACAAATACATTCCACAACATGCTACTTAATACAGTTTATAAGACTGACTGGGGTTGAATTTTGCACATGGGAGTTCAAAACTCAGACAGAACAGCCCACAATGCAAAGAAATGCAGAGAGAATAGCCCATCCTGACAGGGAATCAGGAAGAAACAATGCTGTGTTCATTAAATGCTAACACCAGAGCTTTGATTTAAAAAAATAAATAAAATAGCTGATGCCAGATGTGTTTTAAAGTAATTTTCTTCTGCCATTTATGAAGATAAAGATGGATCACATCCTTCTGGATGCGGCAAATGAAAAGACATGTTCATCAGCACAATTTGTGAAAAAATGCAAAGGACAGCAAAATAATTACAGCCAGTGATTTAAAGGGCCTTAAGTGGGAGGATTGAGCTCCAAGTGGAGTTTAATAGATCAAATTTCTAGAAATAATAATATTGCACCGAAAGTAAAGAACAGGATGCATTTTGTATATAAACATGTTTTTTATAATATATTATATAGATCCCTTATTCCCCATATTAACTGCCTTGCATTATCTCATCATTTAGTGTTACAATTTAACTACATAGCAGACGTTTTTTTTATGATCCTGGGATATTATTAAAACTTCCGCTATCTTCGGTATTGAAAGGCAAAATAACCACAGTTCATTCTGATTTAAAAATTATATATATTTGAAACATTTTCATTGTATTTTGCGTTATAATAACTTAAAAATAAATGTTATACTCAAAGTATCTCCCTAACTTGCAAAACTAGGAAAAGGTTAAACACAATATCAAAGCAAGAGGCTAAGTATTCTTTCAAAATTCAATTTAGAAACCAGATTTAAATGCTAATGACTTCTGTATTTTATCCTCTAGACCTGGTTTGCTGAACATTGGTGAGCCTGCTGCACAGCCATGGCTTGCAGATACCTGGCCCAACACTTGCTCAAACCACAATGACTGCAGCATGAACTGTTGTACATCAGGCAATGGAAACAGTGACAGCAACCTCGCGACCTACAGCCGCCCAGGTAAGGAAAAAAAATCAGCACAGCAATTAAAACAGTTTCTTGGATAGATCTACTGATGTTGGACAAACAACTAGAAACACCTGCAATATATTATACCTAGGGCTTCTGTTTTTCAGGTTTTATTAATTGTATTTTTCGGTGCTTATTTTTAGCTATTTTCGAATTTTATGTAAATCATTTTTTTCGGGGCTTTTGTTTTTGATATACTGTATGAAATTTGTGTTTTCGGTTACTTTCCAAAATGCTTGAGCGTTTTTTTTTGTGTGTGTGTGTGTGTGTGTGTCAAAATATGTATAGTAACTCGACCGTACTTGCACACTTAAATTGTACCTTCTTTCCTTTGCTGTCTTCCACAACGAAATCCCTATGGTCACGGGCACATTCTTCTGGGGTTTTTGTGTGTAGGCATTTTTGTACATTTCGCCACAATTCTGTTTTAAATCCTCCGTATCTTAACTGTAATACAGCTTTAAATCCTGCTAGCAAGCCCCCATCCTGATTTGTAATCTTGTTTTAAATCTCGCAAGCGGAGTCTCCAATAGAAATGTAGGATTGTGCTGTCATTCAGTAGTTGGGGCGGGTTTAAAGTATTGAGAACGAATCAATGACAGGTGCAAGTCAGGAAGGCGGGACATTGCCCAGCAGCACTGTGAAATGTATTTATTATTATTTTTGTAGTAGGTTTTTTTTTTTTTTTAATGGGAAAAGGGTAAAGTCAACGTGAATAGATAAACCATTTTCACAGTTTTTCCGGTGGTTATTGGCTAGCCACCGATTTCATTTTTTTTGTATCGGGGGTGTTTTATCGGTTAAAACTGAAAATCAGAAGCCCTAGTTATACCATGTGTATTATATTTTACTTAAAAGCTGAGACTCCTTTTTGTAAGGTAGTTTCAGTCACTGTTAATAGGTGATTTCTGGTGCTTGGTTGGTAGCTTACTGTTTGAGAAACGTTATGTTGTACCTTTACTACAGATTGACAACCCCAACTTTCCTGACAGAATTAGAAGATGAACCCTGCATTGAATGCACAGTTATTATATGTTGTAAAAGGTCGAGTTCAGAGGTTGGTTTGGCAATGTCAAATTATATGAGTCTTAATCAAGAAAACTTGGTACAATAAAGCTGTCAACTCCTTAGGGTAATATATTTCAAATGAATATGATTTAACAGTGGTATTTATTGAAATGCATATTTGTACAGTTGTAGTCAAATGTTTACATACCCCAGTGGAAGTTTATAATTTCTAGAAATTTGTAGAAAAACTAAGAATTTTAGGAAAAATCTTTTGTAGCAAAAGTTTTGAGGAAAAAAAGTTATAGTATATAATTTATTTATTTCTGCTTTTTTTTTTTTTGCAAAACTCCAAAAATGTTAATTCAAAAGCATTCATACCCTTTGATGCTATGATAGTATTGTCTACAAGGTGCTAGAAATTTCAATGTGATAATGCAGAACCTAATTCTAGAGAAATCTGGGAAAAGCTGGATTGTAGGTGAACATTCTTAGAGAGTATAAAAGGGTTAGGCGTAGGATGATTGCTGTCATTACTAATAAGTCAATATGGGAAAAAGTAAAGAGGCTTCTGAAGACCTTAGGCCAAAATGGTCAAAAATCACTAAAGAATCATGCCAAAAGCTCATTGACAAATATCCTAATCGTTTAAAAGAGGTTATTATTGCCTCAACTAGCTATTAATTTAATTTTCATTGTCAGGGTATGAATACTTTTGAATTAGCATTTTTGGAGTTTTGCAAAAAAAATTGCTGAAATAAATATTTCTGTAAACGTTTGACTACAACTGTATATATGTATATGCAATTGAGCTGTCTGATTTATAAAACTCAGCACTAACACTGATGTGAGCTACAGATGTATTTCTGTATCACAGTCTTATGATTTGTTAGAGGTGAAAGCAGGAGTGATTTAGAAAACCTGAATAGCTTTGGGGTTCACTTTGTAAGTGATCGAATCGCTGAGCTGATTTACATACTGATGTTATGGTTCCTAATGTAATTTCTTTTTAGTGTGCTCGGTTATTTAAAATATGTAGAAAAGCCTCGGAGAGCAAATGCAAGCACATCTTCATGTAATACCTGTAATATCATGAAAGTGGTTGTCTAGCTCCAGGTGTCCATTTAATACAGACAACAGTAAGAGGAATCACAAGACTAAAGACTTACAAGGAGCCAAGTGTTTCTACAAAGAGGCCAATCATAGATAACATAGTTATACATTTAAGAAGAATATACTTCACTGGCTTAATCCCTGTATTTACCACAATAGTTTGTAGGGATAGTCAAAAAATAGACTTAGTTTAAATAAACCAGTGAGAATTTGAGAATGTGAGCTTAAGTGCATAATACAGTTTTACGTTCAAACCTGTTGTATTTCTAATCTTTAGGTGTCATGTTTTTAGAACTCCTTCAATTACTATAACCCATTGTGACTGAATGGATATAGAATATATTCAATATATTCTAAACAATAAGCTACAATACCTTTTGCAGGTTGTAGAAACTTTAAGGAAGGGGTTTTCTTGTGTGTTTTGACATTTCAGAACATGGTTCCTAATAGCATTCCCTGTATAAATACAGCTGATAGAGACATTGTGGTGGGGTACAGCCCGGCCCTGTGCGGATTTTGTATTTGTTGGATTATGATTTAAATGTACTGTTTATTGTTGAAAACCACGATGTGTATTATTATTGTTTTACAACCTTATTGAGATCCTTGTGTTTCTTAGTAAAAATAAATAAATAAATAAAACAATAAATAATTACTCGTGTGCTGTGTAGTTATACACTTAATAAAAAGGCATTACATTTAAATAGCTTTCTTACTCAGGTTTTCCTTATGGAGCAGGCCATTTTATAATCAAAATATGACACTTTTGAGATGTGTGCTATTGTAAAGTTAACGCACAGCTAGGTGGTTGCTATACCAGGAACATGCAGTTTTAAAATACATACTTTAATGCCTTACCTAATGCTTTTACCATTCTGTGTTAAATTATAAACAAACAAATGTTCACTGGTTGCCATTAGTACCAGAGCAGTTTGATTCCTGGGTTTATGAAGTTTGGAGAAATATTTCTGTATTGGTGACACAAAATGATTGCCAAGTCATCAGGAATAAGGAGTGAGAACAGATGCCATTCCTGTCTCCAGATGGCACTGTAAACCTTACTGATGAGAGTAACAGGGAATGACTGGGGAAATTGCCTCTTTATTCCATTCTCTCCCTTTGTACAAGTTAATGTCAGCAATTCTGTGGAAACCTTGTATACCAAAAATACATCAATACATTGTTGAAAAAAAATGTTACAATATCTATAAATTTCCTAGCATTGAAAAAAAGAATATCTTGTAAAGTGATTGGTAAGTTATTTTGTTTTTTAAACATGGTGTTTTCTTTTGTTCAGCTGATTGTATTGCAAATTACAACAACCAGCTGGATAGCAAACAGACCAACCTGATGGTGCCTGACTCTGGAGTCTATGGAGATGTGGACCTGAGCAACAAAATCAATGAAATGAAGACATTCAACAGCCCCAACCTGAAGGACGGGCGCTTTATCAACCCAGCAGGACAGCCAACGCCTTATGCCACGACCCAGTTAATCCAATCCAGCATTGGAAACAACATCAACAGTGGCAATACGGAAATGAACGAGAAACACTGGAAGCCATCCATCCAGCAAAAGCAGGATCTCCCGGCCTTGCACTACAACATCATGGAACAAAATAAATTAAATAAAGGTAAGTAAAGATTGAAGGCATCCTGGTTGCAAGTGATTCCAGAACGGAACAGCATCTCAACTGATTGCTACACACATTATTCCATTTTAAAACACTCAATCGTCAAGCATTTTAAACAAGCTTTTGCAATCTGACTTTTATTTTTTTGGTTCTATGTATGCCAATTACATAAATGGCTAGCAATACCTATTTTTTGACAGTCTTTGCTTTTACACCTTTAATGAGCACCAATCAAACATCACCAGAACAGTATTAGAAAGTGTAGAATATAAAAGGGTCTTCTGTCTTTGTATATATTTAGGTTTAGCATAGAAGATATCCCCTGCATTTATTTTCACATTCAGGATTTTTGCTACAGTTACTAACACCATATGTACTGTATATTTTCCACAAGTCTACCAGTCTACTGTGTAATGTGTTTGCATTTTGTCTTGAATTAACTGCTAGCTAAAGAAAACCTTTACCATATTGAATGTTTAAACAGGATTTCCGGTATGCGTGTGGTTTTGAAATAAGGATAGCTTGAAGACTTCATAGAGTAGCTATTAACAAAGCTGGTAATTCATGTCAGTGAGTGACAGCTGGATTGCAAATACAGTAATTTTATGTCAGTGGTTCCTCAGACCAGTGATTGGTTTCATGTGTTTCTACTTTGAACTTTCTAGCAGAGAACCTTTAATCTTTTCCATGCCACGGTAATGTGTACTGTTAAAGTCAAAATTGTTCTCTGAATAGTTTAAGAATTTGCATCCAAAGAACAATAAAATATATGGATATCTAGTGAGATTTACTTTTCTGTTATTTATTTATGTATGTATTTATTTATTTATTTGTATGTGTTGAGTTTGTTTGTGTGTATTAAAGTTGTGGTGCCCCACAATTATGTTCATTTTACACTAAAATATAATTTATTGTCTGTCTGTTTCTACATTCTTCTTCTGTAGATATTAGGGACAACAGCTTCCTACCCAGTTAAACATAGCCATTACGTCAGTCTCTCAGTCAAAGAGACATGCTACAGCTGTTTCTACTTGCGGTGGTATGGGAATATAAATTACACTTTGAAGGACTGTTGTAGCTGTATTTAATACTCCAATATTTAATTGTTATTACCATATAATAAAACTGTAAATGTGCATTGTAATTCCTTTCAGATTATCGTGTTACTGACACAAGTATGCCCGCCACGATCCCTTACAACCAGTCGCATGATCAGAGCACAGCTGGCTCGTACAACAGTTCAGATAGAGGCAGCAACACTTCAGGTAAGTAAATAAATAAACACACTATGCTGTGTATAGGCATTTACTGTATATACAGTATACATTCAAACATATATACATACAAATTAAGACAAAAGTTCATAACTAAGCACTGTTACAAATGCATGTATTCAGTAGTTACCATCTACTTAAAGGGAGATGATAACTAGTGTTTACAACAAATATACAGCAAAGGTAAAACAATGCCTTTGTTGTAAACATTACAGGGTGTTCTGTAGCCCTTTAAACCGTTTATATTATCACGTTTCTCAAAGAAAGTTCAGCATTTTGAACATTTGTCCACTGAATGCCCTGTTTAATTCAACACATTCATTCAAATAAAATACATTTTATAGGGAGTTTGAATTAAGCCCTATAAATATTGGCATCAGCCCAATGTGAGCCATAATGTTGAAATAACATTTATTTTCAGTTTCAAATACACGCATAGTTAATATCAATTAGTAGTAATAATGTTGTTTTCTGTGTGAAATCAAAAGGGAGTCAAGGTCACAAGAAATCCCGAACTCCAAAAATTGCAAAACAGACTACGATGAACTGGGCAGACTTGCTTCCTCCACCTCCTGCCAACCCACCGCCATGTAGAAGCAATGAAGAGTACACTATTTCAATGGAAGAGAGGTAACCAGTTGAATGCATTATTACGATTTTAGTATGGATGCCCTGTAAAACTAAATATATTTATACAATATGTGTGGCTGAGTATTCTGAGAATAACTACAAGCTACAAAATAGGGTTTCTCCTATCTACAGATAAATCAATTTCCATGAAAAGTAATGAAGAATATAATAAAATATGCTGCTCATACATAGTAATTAAGCCTGAATTGGTAGCTTGATTGAAGTCTCAGCTGTGAATGTATACTAAAAAAAAATTCATGAAGGAAATCAACTATAAAATACTGTATAAATCTATTAAAAAATGGTGGATTATCCTCTATAGTAGATACTTAACTGAAAACTATGTTCTAATGTGTGGTATTGCTTTAATTCTCCCAGCTATGACCCAGAAATGCAGTGCCCTGTGCCCCCATCCAGAATGTACCTGCAGGACGAGCTTGAGGAAGATGATGAGGAGGACGACGAAGAGGAGGAGATTGAGAGGGGTCCCACTCCACCTATCAGGGGGGCTGCCTCATCCCCAGCAGCCGTGTCCTACAGCCACCAGTCAACTGCCACACTCACCCCCTCCCCACTAGAGGAGCTGCAGCCCATGCTACAGGAATGCCAGGAGGAAATGGCCCACACACAGCACCAGCATGACAGGAGGTATGCTGTTTGTGAGCCCTGTGGTATACAATGGTGTGTTAGCATAGGTTATCCTCCTGAGTTCATGCGGAACCTAAACTGGAGTAGACCCATTAAAACTCTTTTAATAATGCCGGATGTTTAGGTGCTGTATCGAAACACTGGCATACCTGTTAAACCTTGGCTATTCCAAAGTACATTTTTATTTATTTAAATATTTTAGGGTTAACTGATTTTAACTAAATAATGTTGAGAATGTTTGTAAAATGCACCACATGTAGGAAATCTCAATCATTGTTTATACATCTTAATGTGCCCTATTTATGTACACTGATTAACATATGGTCTGTATAGCCTATTGCTTTGGATTTTTCCCTTTTAAACTTCAAGTCTAATTATAGCAGTCTACTTCAATACTGCCATGAACTGTAATAGTTTCTGTGCTACCCCCCTGAAGGTACCTACATTATAGTAATGTAGTGGCCCATATCTTTTTAGTCCGTGCTTAAATATTTGTTTCCTGTAAAATGTTACATGTATAATAAAACACACATTTGAAGTTGTAATTTAAAACCTACTATTGCTGCAGTTAGTAGCAGGGACATGTCTTTATGGCTCACAGAGTGACATAGAGGCAAACAGGATTCAAGTTAAAGCTATGAATGAACTTCCTTCCAGGACTGTAAACACACTGGACAAGATGAGAGTTTACATAAGGTAAAGCCAATGGTGTGATCTTTGAATTACCCTTTCAGGCGCTATCCAGTCAGCCCTCCACCTCCTCCAAGGCCCATCTCTCCACCACACACATACGGTTACATATCTGGACCCCTAGTATCAGATATGGACACAGATGCCCCCGACGAAGATGCAGACGAGGCAGATGTTGAGGTCGCCAGGATGCACACAAGGAGATTGCTGCTGCGAGGGTTGGAGCAGACTCCTGCCTCCAGCGTGGGAGACCTGGAGAGCTCTGTAACAGGCTCCATGATCAACGGTTGGGGATCAGCCTCTGAGGAAGACAACGCTTCTAGCGGGAGGTCCAGTGCCGTCAGTTCTTCGGACGGCTCATTCTTCACCGACGCAGACTTTGCTCAGGCAGTCGCAGCTGCAGCAGAGTATGCTGGCCTCAAAGTAGCCAAATATTCAATGCCGGATGCTGCTAGAGGTACATTTGTGTTTTGTGAGTTGTGTACAAGCAAAGGAAGGCTGACCAGAAATGTGAACAGGAATAACACACTTGCTAAGATTCTGTACACTGATTGACAGCTGCTCACTAGGCTTGCATGCATAGAATACAATTTATAAATTCCAACTCCCAAGCCTGGATTAGTCTTTCAGTCCTACAAGCAGCTCTGTAGATTGTTAATGTTGAGAGTTTTTAAACAGCAGGTAGCACATTAAAGTCGCTATTTTTATCTGTACAACAGTGTATGTGTAAGTATGCAACATGGGATACCTCATCTTTTGTTCAGTGGGGCACTAATAGTAAAGGCACTTGTATCAAGATCAGACTGTGTTGATGGCTAAACCATGAATATGCAAACAGGAGCTCATGGCTTGCCCAGGTAAACTGCCAAGCAAGTAGCAGACCTACAGTAATGTTGTGTTTTGTGGGATTGCAGTTAAAACATTTGTATGTTTTTTTTTTGTTTTTTTTTTTATAACCTCTTCACTTGTGCAGGCCGCAGACACTATATGAACCCCAACAGTCATAGACCCACGAGTCCTGTCTCTACAGACAGCAACATGAGTGCTGCTGTCATTCAGAAAACACGACCTGCCAAAAAACAGAAGCACCCACCTGGGCATCTGCGTAAAGATGTTTACACAGAAGGTAAGGATGACAGTGAATTGGCTTGTTAGAAGTACCTAAAGTGTCTCGGACCCCGATATACTTCTGGATAAGACAGCGTGACATTTTGCTCAGTGTTGTTATGAGTATTGTACTTTTTTTGTACAGCATCAAAGATGTGGACAATCCTCACTTGTTCAGGTTTTTAAACTAAGAGAAGACCGTTTACATTGAGAAGGGTGAACTTTGATCATTTGTTTCCTGTGAAGGCCTCAGGCCCGGCGACAGAGTGTGCATTACGGGGAGGCGGGGGGGGGAGCACATTATGGAAAAGGTCACCCAAGTCAAATAACTCGCATTCACCACTATTAGGTGTTTCGCTTCACTATGACCATAAATAAATAAATACTATTACCACGTGATACTATGAAACACCCACACAGCACTGGTGCCACACTATACTGAAGGCTACGTTTGTTTCTGGAATTGTTTTTCTTCTTCACCTATTAGCAACCCTTACTTCTGAGCTACAAGTTTAAATGAATACAATGAATACAGTGTGCAAGTCCAAAGGGAGTGCAATTAACAAGTGACTGGACATTTTCAAACTGATATTAGACAACATTAAATACTGGTGTAACACAGTGCACCTGGGCCTTCTGGCGTACGCCCAGGCAAGCCAGTCTTGACCCTTTTGTTATTACAGCTTCTGTTTTCATCCATGTGCTGTGGTGGATGATGAGCAGGGGCAGCAAACCCTGTAAATCTTGTTCTTTATAAGCAATTTTACATTTATGGCTCCCCCACAGAGTAATTTAGCTTTGTTTCCCAGGGAACCCTTGCTGACTTTCTTGTTTTACATCTGGCTCTCAAGGATAGCCTTAACAAGGCTGCCAAAATCCATAAATTGAGCACCTATTAAATGTACAAGTTGCAGGTTCATGACAGTTTTCATATCCTACACTGCTAATTCCCCTATTACAAAACACCCTATTTTTATACCAATATTATTGCAGTGATAATAGATTCCATTGGTAAAAAAAAAAAAAAAAAAAAACGAAAGAATTACTATTTATTTTGTTTGTAATACACATTTAATGACAAGCAAATAAAATACAGCATCATTAAAAAAAAATGTGTATCTTTAGTTTTCCTTGTTATTATTTACCAGGACACTGTGATGCTTAATGAGTACCTATAGTATGGAGACAAACTCCTTTTATTTGTTTAAAAAGTTCAGTTTGCTGACTTCAGCTGAGCCTTTTCACTGTACTTGTGCCAGAGGTACAGGTCAGGAGATATTGTTCCATCTAGTTTGTCTGTCTCTGGATACAAGGGGTGAGCCCGAATACGAGTACAAACGAGTAAATATAACAAGTATGGCCTTTTTTCTGAGTACGAGTAATACACAAGTAATTTTGCTATTACATGTTATTAGGAGAGAGAAAAAATGTGAAAGAAATGCATTAAATCAGCTGTTGACTCCAATAGGGCAGTGATGACTGTCGAGCTCAACTCTAGAGATAGAGATCACTTCCAAAGTTAAGTGTAAAATAGGTGTGTTGTTTAAAGATGCATTTATTTTGTACTGAATATCACTTTCCAAAGTGTTTTGGTGTTTGTTAATAAGATATAGGTATCAAGCTTATCTGTAGCTCACAGTAAAACCTGGATGTGGCTAAAACTGGTTTTATGCCCATCCCTGAAGGACAATTCAAACTAGTTCCATGGTACCTTTTTTCTTTAAATGGTTACCCATTTATCTGGAGTTAAGAAGCTAACATGTACTGTATTATGTTCACAGACCTGCCCCCTCCCCCATTGCCTCCCCCTGCTATTAAGTCCCCCACCCACCTGACAAAATCTCTATTGGAAGGGCGTCCTATGATGTCATCCAAACTGGCATCTGCAGAGCAAAGGGGCGACCGGTCAGCAGAGAGGAGAGGTGGAAACTACCCCAGACAGCACTCAGATGGGCGTACAAGCTCAACAGAATGCAGAGAGTCCCAGGAACGGCAGAGGGAAAGCAAATCACGAGGAAGCAGGGCGGCAAGGCAAGAGGGCACGCCAGGCAAGGCTCGTCAGCACCCAGGTAAAAAAGTATTAAAAGTCTGAGGTTTAGGGGGCTCCCGAGTGGCGCATCCAGTAAAAGCACTCGCTAGAGTGCAGGATGCGCTCTATAGCCTGGACGTCGCCGGTTCGAGTCCAGGCTATTCCACAGCCGACCGTGGACGGGAGCTCCGAGGGGGCGGCGCTCAATTGGCCGAGCGTCGTCCGGGGGGAGGGAGGGTTAGGTCGGCCAGGGTGTCCTCGGCTCACCGGGCACCAGCGACCCCTGTAGTCTGGCCGGGCGCCTGTGGGCTTGCCTGTAAGCTGCCCAGAGCTGCGTTGTTCTCCAACGCTGTAGCTCTGAGGCGGCTGCACGGTGAGTTCGCAGTGTGTAAAGAAGCGGGCGGCTGACGGCACACGCTTCGGAGGACAGCGTGTGTTCATCTTCGCCCCTCCCGAGTCAGCGCAGGGGTGGTAGCGGTGAGCTGAGCCTAAAAATAATTGGGCATTTCAAATTGGGGGAAAATAATAAAAACTGATTGGCAACGACTAAATTTTAAAAAAAAAAGTCTGAGGTTTATAGGGTCCCCGAGTGGCTTACTTGCATGACCGTGTAGTGTGCATAGTGAGCACAGGTTCATGTCCTGGCTGTGCCAAGTTGACGGTCTTCGCTGGGGATTCCAGAGGGAGCTATGTTTCCTCATCGCACTACAGTGGACGCTACTGGCCAGGCACCCAATAAGCTCAAGCAGACACCTGCAGGGCTGGCCTTTTGTCCTGACATCCGCTCTCGAGTTCCTGGGTGTAAAAAGGGAAAATTGGCTTGGCCTTTGAATCGAAGGACACACACTGAAACTTCAGTTCTTCTGAGCTGAGTGGGAAATCTTTGTAAAATAATCAGAGGTAAAATAATTGAGCACAGAATTATTAATTTATACAGAATACAAAAAACTAAGAAAAAGTTTTTTTTAATTTACCACCTCTTTTCAAAGGAACTAATGAGAGACACGATGGACATTTATCAAAGCTTTTTGGAAAGTGTTAATTAAAAATGTTTTTTTTTTTTTTTTTTTTTTTTTTAAAGAACTATTTGTACTAAAAGTCTGTAAATTAAATACCTGATATTTTTATAACAAGTCTTTGTTTTTCTTTAATGTTAATGGTTACCCTAATACTATAAGTTCATGATTGAGCAATATTTTAAGTCAAAGCTCAATCATAGATTCTAAGGTAACTATATAGACTGTGTTTCAACAAGGGCCTTTATAAATGTAATCTAGCTGAAACAGTCAAAAAGAAAGTGCTCCAGTGCATCAAGAGAGGCATATGTCAGTGCAGTTACATTTTGAAGGATCAGGAATTGCCATGATCATTTAGAACTGGTGTAGGTTGAACGCATGTAATCCTTGCTAAGATTCTTATTTATCAATGTATAGGCCCTGAGGATATCCTGCCATACAACAGGCCCACATTTCCAACAGCACACAATCCCAGAGATCCCAGTTCCTCCAGTTCCATGTCATCAAGGGGTTCTGGGGGGAGACGACGAGCGGATCAGACTAGTGCAGGACGAAGGAATCCTTCAGATGCCGGATTGCAAGGATTGGGAACCTTTGAGCAAGAAGAAGATGAGCTAGAGGTAGATTCTTCCTTTATAGTCTTGCATCCCATCTTAGGTCTCTAAGCACAAGAGAACAAGATATTGTAATTAGTACTTTTTGCAAAAAAAAAACAACATATAACATGCTGCAAAACTTATAACATGCATCATGCAAGGTTCATTTATGGAGACCAAAGGGCAATTCCAGCTCAAGTGGACCGAGTTCTAGAAGATGTTTCATCCATCTGTTGGTGATCATACATAAACCATATGTGATGGAAAAGGGTTTCCAGGTTAGAAGTGTGTAAAAGAAGAGCTGTGAATCCCATGCCCCGCATAGTGAAACCATATATGACAATTGCAAAAATTACCATTTTGATTACTAATTTGTAGGGGGGTGACCTAAGAAATATCTTATTGATACATGCCATCCACTTCAGCTGCACTGGCACCAAAATATTCCTGAGTTTTTCAAGTTTTAGGAACCAGTTTGGCATGAAAGGAATGAAAAATGATGTGCAACCTTTTATTTATTTATTTTTTTTAAATGGAGGCAAACATTCTTATTCAAAGACCTTGATCAATCTGTACCAAGGTGACACTTATCTTTTTTTATCTGCCCGTGTTAAGCTGCCTAGACTTATCTATACATCATTCTAGTCTTGGAATGAAAGCCATGGCATTTTCTTCACCACTTTATCTTCTTGCAACTTTAAACCAAAACCCTATCGGCTGAGCTGAAATATTTTGAACTGACCTTTAGACAATACATCACTGTGTTATAGTGACAAGCGATTGTAAAGTAAATTGTTGGTCAAAAAAGTCATGATCCTTGAGTGTACTTCCAATTAGCATGTTTTGAGTTGTTTTTAAAAAAAAAAAAATTAAATACATTGCATTAAAACCCAAATGTGTTTACTCTCCACAGGGAGCAGAAAGCTGAAGAGAAAAATGAACAGCAAGGAAAAAAAACAATTAGTCCTGATAGCTAATGCCAGATACAATGTTTGGTGCAATCAAATTATGTAAATTATGTTTCTTTTCATCTTGTTAAACTGACCAATTTATATAAAAAAAAAAAATGTTTTGTTTTAATTTATGACTGGGATTGTGATGCCCAGTTAAAAGAAAGTACAGTAAAAGAAAATAATCTAGTGGTACTGTTTTGGTTTCAATGCAATATGGGGTAATAGTTTACACACCGACTATTATGTAGGGAATTGTTTTTGTCAATCCCTTTCGAAAACCCTTACAGTCATGTATTACTGTAATAAAATTAGCTACAAGCATATTGGGGTGGCCCATATTGTAAATATATATCATCTTTTTTTGTAACTTGTCGTGGTACTTAAAATGTGTCTTCCTTGTTTTTATTTTATCATTGTTGTACAATTGTTCAAAGGTTCAACCACCCCAAGCAAGCGCCACTTAGGGAAAGTTTAATTTGTATATTTTATTTTTTTGTAATGCACTGTTTGTTTGTTTTTTCTTCCATGGTTTTAAAAGCACAATCACTAAACTTTATTTTAAACCATTGTATCTATTAACCTTTTTGTCTTACTGAACAATAAAGTACGACAAGAAAGTCTTGTTATTATCATGGTGTTGTAATTGAAATGATAAGCTGATGGTAATGGAAGGAATTTGAAAAGATAAAATGAGGCCCACCTGGAGATTGCCTTTGTTTCATAGGACTTCTTCAAATGTATTTCGAAAATTCGAAACATCTCACTTCTAAGTTCCAAAAGGTATATGGATCCATTTGTCCTTTTTGAGTTTAAGATGATGCCATCAGCCATCTGGAAGCAGAGACTTCTCTGTTCATTTGAGGATTATAACACTCCAGGACTTAGACAACAAAAAAAAACTGTACTAATGTGCAGATGAACATTTGTCTGTGCAGATGAACATTTGGAGTGCCACACAGCAAACATAGTTTTGTACTAAAATGTAGTTAAAATTGTTTAAATGGTTATATAGCCAAGAATTACAGTACTAAGGGAATTTAACATTGTTGTTTTCATTATTTTCATGTAAAAGGCAACTTCTTTATCATTGGCCATAATTTTGCATTCTGAGGATCAAATAATCCTAAACATGTTTTTTCACATTATTTATTAAAAATGTCCTCAAATACCAAAACAAAAATCTCTGTGATGCTGTTTGTCGGTCCTTTTCACAAGCATGTTATAACTTCAACATATGTAGTTCTTTTTGTAGTTATTCAGACAAGTAAGGGGACAGGGGTGCGGTATAACACAGACACTAACAACAGAATTCCTTGAGCAACAAAAAATAAATAATTTGTAAGGTGTGTCCCTTAAGAAAATCAGCCAGGTATGGTAACATTTCCCTTTTGCACTCTACCACTAATTATAAAATGAAAAGCAGCTGCATACCAGCTTGTATTTTACTGTTAATCATGCATTTTAAAAGACACAATAATCGCTGACCATAGATTTGAAAGCCGTTGTGGGTGGATTTATAAGCGATAAATTGTTTTTAAGTCTAGAGTATGATGAACGATGAAGCCTGTCGAGTCGTTTATTTTAGAATTTGAAATGTTTAACTTTGAGTCAAAAAACTTTAAAACAAATCATCGCTATTATACACCACTGCTTTATAAAACAAACAACCTTAGAACATGTTCTATTCACTTTTTTTTTTTTTTTTTTTTTATTAGATACTTTTTTATTAGATACTTGAATGAATATAGACGTATTTGCTTCCACTGGCAGCTCATCACCTGTATTACTAGGAAAACTCCTCTAACCACCCATTTGTTTGATGTTTTTGTGGCCTTATACAAGTGCTGGTACTGCATCTGAATGGAATGGCATTCCATTTGGCTTGCTTAGGCTGCTTTAAATTTATATTGCAGTTTGAACAAGTTTCAAGATTTTAATGTCCTGGTAGCTTTAGAGGACATCTGCCATAGGATAATGAACTCTCTACTCGGAACTTGTTTGGCTGAGATGATATGTGAGGTTTATAATTGAGAATTGCTAACTTTGTTGAGTCTAACCAAATGAATAAAATAATGGCATATTGCACTCCATAAACAGACTGCTGAATTGATATGTGTTTCTATGTAGAGAAACCATCATGTTCTGGTTTGCAATGTTAAACACATGGTCTACTCACACTAGTCCTGCACTCAGTCCTGAGTTTTAGAACTTTGAGTTTGAACAATCAAGCCGCTGGTTAACAGAAGTCACACCTGAGTCTGAAGGGTTACTAATAGGAGTTGTTGTTCATGCAGCTACTGTTTAAGGGAGGAACAATATTTCATATGGCCAAGGTCCTGAGAAGGGGTCCGTCCAAAACATTGTACATGAAGACCGCACTGCATACTAGTTTATCTTTAATATTAATAACATTTAAAAACATATGTATAACGTTTATACAAAACATGTGAACAGGAACAAACTCAAATGTCTGTTAAAAGCACAACACTTTTTAAATTTATTATTGTGGTGGGGTGCCCCGCCCCTGTGAGTAGTTTTGTGTTTTATGTTTTATGTGATTGTTGCTGTGTATGTATTGGTGCAGGGGGTATAATGTGGGTTATGTAGCACGAGTGATTTAAAGTGTATAGTTGTATTTAGGCCCGGGGATTGCACAGTCACTTCACATGCAGATAAAATGTGTATTAGTATGTGGGCATGGGGATTACACAAATTAGTTCACGTGCTGGGATTCAAATGAACGATTAATTAGTAATTGAATCCTGGCACAGCTGTATATGTAGATGCACGAATCACTCACTCTGGGGTCGCAGTGGAGAACAGGAGAGAGAGAGTAGAAAAAAACAAAGAAGATAATAACAATTGCTACTCGTGTGGGAGAACCCGTACAATACTTGTTTGGGGTTCGTCCACTTGTGTTTTGTCTGTCTATTTATTTTGGCCAACGTGCTGTTTTGTTTGTTCAGTGTTTTGTATAAACTTTTTATTTATAATTAAAATGCATCACAGCGCATTCATTCCTCTGAGTACTGCCTGTAGTGTTCTTTCTTCTAAGGTTTGATGTCACCACCCAAGCTATCCATGACATATGGTTTTAGAAGTGGGATACAACACTTCCACAGACTCAGACCAGGAACAGTACTGCGGGTACAGTTTTTGAAGAGGAATTATTATTGTGTTTGTTTGTTTTTGTTTTTTAATGAAGAGGATGGAGGAAGGTCTGTGGTGCCAGCACTGCAAAGTGGTGGAACACTACACTGACGATTGCCCCTTTCGGAAGGAAGGGGAAACCAACATGGAAAGGTGATAGCAGTTGTAGAGAGAGGGGGCTGTGTGGTGCGAGGTGTGCAGAGTGTATGGGCATGTCAGGGATGGGTGCCCATACGAAAACTCCCACTTATGGGAGGCTTGTGTTGGGGTTAGGTGGAGTCAGCGGAGGACTGGTTCCTCCGGGAAGAAGTCAACTCCAGCCACCTGCCCAAAAGAAGGGGAGGAGCCAGAGCGCCCAACACCCACAAATTGGGAGTACAAGGGTCCAGTGCCTTCGGGGGAAATCTTGGAATGGCTGATGGACCCTGAGAAGGACCCCAATGAGACAATCCCGATGATGGTGAATATGCTGTGGGCCAGAGATGGGGAGCAATAGGAGGCCTGGGAATGACAACACCACCCAGCGCCCCTTCCTGACATCACAGCAATAGTACTCAGGTACCTGGTTGCCGATATGGGACTGTCCCCACTGCCTCCAGTCTCATCGGGAGGAGCCACACCTACTCCAGATCCACAGGCAGTAAGCACGTCCACGCCGGGGCCCAGAGGAGCCGCACCAGTCTCCAGTGACTAAAGGAGAGCCGCACCAGTCCTCAGCGACTGGAGGAGAGCTGCACCAGTCGAGCGAGAGGAGCTGCAGCTGCTTAAGCCGGCACTGCCTGGGGCTGCCAAGCCTGCATCGCCCGGATGGTAGGCTAGTTTGCCACCGCCTGGGAAGGCTAGTTTGCCATCGCCTGGGGAGGCTAGTTTGCTACCGCCTGGGGAGGCTAGTTTGCCATCGCCTGGGGAGGCTAGTTTGCCACTGCCTTGGTATGTCTACACAACACCACCCGGGGATGTCTGCTTGTCATTACTCGGGGCTTTGTTGTATCCAGCAGCAGAATTTGTTACAGAGAAGGTGGGAGAGGTGAGAAGACCACCTCCATCCGCAAATAAAATGTGCATTAGTATGAGGTACGGGGATTGTACAAATTAGTTCACATGCTGGAATTCAAGTGCATGATTAATTAGCAATTGAATCCCGGCACAGCTGTATATATAGATGCATGAATCACTCTCAGGGTACTTGTTTGGGGTTTTTTCACTGTCTGTTTTATTTTGGCCAACGTGCCATTTTGTTTGTTCAGTGGTTTGTATGGACTTTTTATTTGTAATTAAAATGCTCCACAGCACGTTCATTCCTCTCAGTACTGCCTGTTGTGTTCTTTCTTCTGGGTCTGACTTCACCACCCAAATTATAAAATGTGTTACAGAATTCTGAGCAAAAAATCAGAAGACCAGTGTGGTTTTGTACAATGTCAGAAGCATCTGTCTGATCTCCACAATACTGTCTCATCTTAAGCCACTGCTTGCTGGTTGTAAGTCAGGTGCAACAGAGTCTGGTCCAACAGGGAGCTGACTAAGTACATAAGTATTGCTGTGAATACAAGCTCTGCAATTATTATATCCCTTCACATCACAGTTACTATTATGCCACATCCATCTACAAGATGGGTGTTTTTTTATCAATTAAGCTTTATTGCAACATACACTATATACTGCACATTGGTTACATTGGTATATTGGGGGGATTTTCATATAAATGGTGTTTTCATCCCAACTAATGCAAGGGGAGACTAAAGAAAAGTTTCCTTCATTCAACTGCAACTATAATCATCCAGGTTAATTTAAAACAGATGCATGTCCCTTTAAAAGAAAGTCAAATCCTGATGCACTGCACCTGACAACATGTTGATTAGCATGGACAAGACCATGGCTGAACAGAATAAATGGGAATGTGTTTTATAATGTATGTTGCTATACATTGATTTTTTAAAACCAAATTAAAATGAAAATGAACAATTGAAAAATTGGGAAATAGGATTTTTCTGTTTTGGTAGGTGAATTAACCCTAACCCTAACTAATTTAATCTGCTGTCAAATGCATTCCCTGAGATTCACCAGTGATTATTTCACTTCATATACCACAAAATGTATAATGCTGTAGTTAAAATGTTGTTTAACTGCCATGTGGATGCTAATGGCAAAATACTGTCAAATTGGTTATTGAATCATTCTTGCCCATATGCTGTTCATCTAATTTTACAAAAATATCTCCAGGAAAAATGTACTTGTGTAACTATATTTGTTAGTGAATGTGTTATAACTAGGGTGTCTGATTTTCTGTTTTAACCGATAAAACCCCCAGTACAGAGAAGGAATCTGCAACGTAAATCTCCTCCCAACCAGAAAGGGCGCTGTGTAAGGGGGGCAGTACGCTTTCCCATAGATGGGCTGACTCGATGGTAGGTGGTAACCAGAGGTCATTTTGGGGTCAACATGTAGCTGTGAAATTGCTGAACAACTCCATTGTGGACAGGTGGCGATTGGATAAGCCCTGGCGCCGGGCTGATCACGGGGAGGAGGTTGGTAGTACAAAGGGAACGCAGTTACGTGAGTACAGCTCCTTATGCTGAGACGTGATTCCCAGCCGGAGTGTGTGCGCGTTTCGTTTATCGTTTGTGTTTGTCTTGTTGCAGAGGAGATTGGGAGCTGCCGCCACTGAGCCAGCACTTAACCCCGATCACTACCCCACTGCATAGCACAGCACAATACTTGTTTGTTTGTCTGTTTTGTCCATGGTGCCGTTTGGTTTTGGGTTCAGTGGTTTGTTTTTGTTTTGTTCAAACTAGTGCATGTACTCATAATACTGTGTCCTCTATTTACTGGTCTGACATCACCCGTAAGCCATCTCTGTTACACCACCCCTTATTAAAATAAAAAAAAACTACCTTTCCTAGTGAAGCTGGGCAATGTCCCTCCTTAATGACTTGTATCTATCATTGATTCATTCTAAATACTTTAAACCCACCCCAACTATTGAGTGGCAGCACCTTCCTACATTTCTATTGGAGACTCCGCTTGTGAGATTTAAAACAAGATTAGGAATGGAGGCTTGTTCGCGGGATTTATAGCTGTATTACAGTTAAGACACAGGATTTAAAGCAGAATTGCGAATTGCGGTGAAATGTAAAAAAATGCCTACACACAAAAACCCCAGAAGAATGTGCCCATGACCATAAGAATTTTGGTAAGTAAAAAAAACAATAATTTCATACAGTATATAAAAAGTGAATTTTAGAATACATGGCTGATTGCTTTTGTAACCCTAGCCCGAGGAGGTCATGTCAGTTACTAGAGCATAGATTATTACCTTTTTATTCTGGTAATATTTTCCCTAAAACGTATTGTAACGTTCACTGTGTTGTACTGTCGCTCTGGTCTGTTGTGATGTGATTGGCTGTCAAAATGTCTGTTCTGATTGGGCCAAGTCAAGGGTAGGGCCAATAGCACGTGTGTGGTGCTCTGCACCCTTACTTGCGTATAAGGGGGTGGGACCGAGGGAATAAAAAAGGGCTTGCCCGCCATTTTGGGTTCCTGGAAGCAGTGATGCTGTCAGAACTGTGGACTCTGAACCTGCCTGCAAGAGTGGCATAAATAAAAGAGCGTCATAGGAGGCTGTGTGGTCCGGTGGTTAAAGAAAAGGGATTGTAACCAAGAGGTCCCTGGTTCAAATCCTGGATCACTCATTGTGTGACCTTGAGCAAGTCACTTAACCTCCTTGTACTCCGTCTTTTGGGTGAGACGTTGTTGTAAGTGACTCAGCATCTGATGCATAGTTCACACACCCTAGTCTCTGTAAGTCTCCTTGGATAAAGGTGTCTGCTAAATAAACAAATAATAATAATTCCCAAAGAGCGTCTCCACTGTTTTTGCTCTACCTTGCCGACATGCTACAGTATCTATATCTCTATATCTCTATCTATCTATCTATGTATATATGTTACAGTCCATTTGTAAAATCGGTAAATCTATAAATTAACCAGTAAATGTATACATGTAAGCCCACCTGTAAATCTATAGAATAACCAAGGAAATGTGGTAAATCTATACATTTACCATCTATACATTTACCAACTTCAAACAGTGTTTCAGCTCTGATGTGACTAGCCAATCAGAAACTCTCTCTAGCCTCCCTTTGTTTCAAAAATCCCTTTAAGACAAGAGTTTTAGCAACTCAAAATGGCTGGAAATTTGTTTTAAGGTGCATCTCAAGAAGGGATGCAGGGAAGTTTAGAAAGATTAAAATGTCTGTATTAATAGCTGTTCTAAAGTAATTAATAAACCATACATATCATGCGATTTTAATATTGCTCGATGTATTTTGTAAAATAAAATAACAGATTTTGCCGAGTCAACTTCTAGACGGGTTTAAATTATATATATATATATATATATATATATATATATATATATTTGTTTGTAGTACCATAGTTGTAACTCTACAGTTGTAGCTCTGGAGTACGACAGAGAAATACCCCTCACTCATCCCAGTCATTCTTTTCTTTTACTTTTCTTTCTTTGATTTCCTCTTTCTGTGTCAGTCCAAACACACGCAGTTGTTACTTAGAACTACTTTGCTTTTAATAGTGTGTTCAATTGTTAAAGTTCCTGATTACACCACTAAATAAACCTGGTTTCAGCGAGTGCTCAATTGTCTATTTGGGTCATCAGAATCGCTTTGGCGAATATGTTGATGAGGCAGGCGTTCTGTAACTGGGCAAGACATGTCTTCAGAGTACTGTTTCACTGTAGTGTTTTTTTTTTACGTCTTCGCTCCATTTATGTGCCACAGATTTGGGGGCAAGCGTCGTTCGTTCATAAGAGTTTTAGTTTATAAAATATACTTTGCATGTCTTTTCCTTGAGAAACTATATAAAATAGGTAGGTAAATGAAAAAAATTATTTAAATCAATTATCTTTTAATCAAGTGATTTAACCCTGCGGTCCATTTATTCAGCACCTGTCAGGCGTGTCAGGTCTAATTTATTTTCACACAAGCTGTTTATTTTACACATGCTGTTTAAAAGTAATTTTATTCACAGTAAAACAGGTTTAAAAGGCACTGCATATCAACATGACACAGAGTACTGCATTTCCAGCCCTGCCTCACCTCTTGTTCGCTGTATTTACAACATATCTCTTAATAGTCGTGCATACTGATAAATCATCTCCTGATCACTCAATTTATCACCAAACTCCTCAATAATGCTATCCAAGTGTGACAGAGACAGAATGATTCTTGGTGATAAATCTCCCTCCAGACCGGTGAGGACACTGTGTAAAGGGAACAGAATGCTCTGGACTTGATGGCCCCAGAATTCATTCCCAGGGTTAGGTGGAAGTTGGCCATCTAGAAAGGGGGCGGAGCTACGGTACACCAAGTCATCGACCTGGAAGGGAAGCGATGTGGCAACTGAGGATTGGAGGAGAAAAGGTTGCAATCGCTAACCAAGGGGGCGTGACTGATGGTATATAAGGGGACATAGCGAGGTGATCTGTTCCTTTTGTATGATTAAACGCTGAACCGGAAGGAGAATGTATTATCATCATGTGTGTTTTGTTTGTTTTGTCTTCTCTAAAATCTACTTGTTTGTTGTTATTAGATGGCTAACATGATCCGTAGCTGTCGCTACAGGCCAGCACAAAACCCAGACAACACTGCACCTTGTTCACGATAAATTGTATTTTCACCACGGGCACTGCAGCACTGGACTTGTGACCGTGTTTGTGTATATTGTGTGTGTTTAATACTGTGTCTATAGTTTTGGGACTGAAATACAGATAGTTGTGTATTGCTAGTTCTCATTATTATGTACTGTTGTCAAGTGACGTTGGATTACAAATAAAACCATTATTTCACCAGTAACTTTGTTGTTTGTCATTATCTGGAGCACTGCATCACCTCTACACCTGCACACTGCAAACCACTTTGCCACACCAAGTCATTATTTTATTACTATAACATCGCAAAAAGCTTGGCAAATTTCCACGATTTTCTTTGAGTGCTGGATGCGGAAGCAGCTATCTTGTCTGTTTATGTCCGTGTTTTGTCTGTGATGAAGTGACAATGCATATTGCTCCGATCTGCCCTCATTTCTTTCCGGCTTCTCTCGGCCTCTCTCAGCCATTGAAAGCTTTTCTCTGCTTTTTCCGGAGAAAAACTGACTAGGGACCTGTGATTGACGCCTTTTTGATGATGTCCAACATCGGACCGGAAAGGAAAAATTTTAATGTCGGACCTGGTCCGACATAGGACTGCAAAGGGTTAAATCATGATTTAAATCAGTGATTTAAATCGACTTGATTTAAATCAGCCAACCTGCTTCTAGATAGTTTTTTCTATTAACGTGAACTGCCAAATTTCCCCTCAGACATTATTTGCGCATGGTTATTAAAAACCTTAAATTAATGGTGAAAATGTGACTTTCAGCTAAAAGTTGGAGCAGGGCGATAGTTCAAACTGAGGCGTTGACTCGGCAGAATCCGGTAACAGCAATAATTTAAAAAGACAACTAACGCTTGACCTTAAAATACTTTTTTTTTGTTAATTTACCCAAATATGTCTGTAACAGATCTCACAGAAATCACACTAGCATCATTTTTTTGTAATTAACCTACCATATGTTACTTTATTTCCCAACATTTTACTTATTTTGAGCTGGTAAATGTATACATTTACCGGTTAATTTATAAATGTACCAATTTTACAAATTAACCGTAACATATACACAAAAAATTAAAGGTGCAAACATAAAATATGGCAAGAAAAAAAAACATGAACATACAGTCAAAAATGTTGTTAAGGCATTTGCCAGGTAGACCTTAAGTGTTCTTCAATAAATCGTGGCAGCTTTTTGAAACATGCAGGATTTTGAAGCATGGCCCATCAATGTAGAGATTGCAGCAACATTCATAAGGACCATTTTCAAGCTGCATGAAAAAGTTACCTGCAGAGGCCTCTGGGCCTTTTGATTTCCATAAGTCTCATGTTAAGATGCATGTAAATGATGTTAGAGATACATTCATTTCTCTCAATTTCAGTGAATAAAGAAATATTCAAATTATATTCTTGTTGTTTATTGTGTTTTAAAATTATTTGACTATGTAAATAATGCTTCAGTGAACTGAGACACTTCATGATCTTTGTAGAATTATAATACAACATTGTTTTTTATGGTTGCTGAAATGTGAATTGTATGGGACACCGTATATTAATTTCCAAGTGCATTGCTAAGTAGCACATGTAAATGAGTGATAATTCATCCATGACACTGATACACAAAATGTGATACTAAGCCAGTGCATTTACTAGTTTCACTTGTTATTTAGATTCTTACTTTTACACCTTTGTGCACAGTGCCTCATATGTATTGTGGTGCTGAATAACTCCTTAAAAGGGTATGGCTAATCCATCACATGGACTGGTACCCACAAGATGTCTGTACCCATTCTGTAACTTTTCTCTTTGAATAGTTTTTAATTTTATTTAATTTATTATTATTATTTTATTATTTAGCAGACATTTTTATCCAAAGCGACTTACAGAAAATTAAACAAAATGTAAAAGTATACAAATTACAGGCAATAAAAATGCATATATACAAATAAAAATATATATAAATAGTAATTTACAAATAAAAATTGAATAAGTTGGTTCGGAGAAGTTGGTAAAAGACTGAACAGTCTTGAGGATAACCGGTAGCTGGTTCTGTTGTGTATTAGTAAGGAAAAAGGAGACCGGGACAATGAGAAACTGTACAAAGCAGAGGTAGGTAGCCGGTGGAGAGTGCAAAGCAGAGGGATAGCGTGAGAGTAGCAGGGTTGGGAAAATACCAGACAAGCACCCCCCCCCCCCCCCCCCCCCCCTCCAATAGTGGTCAAATTTTTATTCCCGTGTACGCCCCTGTTGTAAGTAATGCACATTTGTTTAATTTAGCTGGTATTGGGTTCTGTTTTATGTGCTTTTTTTCTTCTTTTTTTTTTTTGCTAAATTCTAGTGGCGTATGACTATCTACCAGTGATTTGCCCCTTTTTGAAAAGAATTGCAGATGATGATATGCTGTAAAATCAACACCCCCATGGGATATTTTGACCAATCAGGATAGTATTTCAAATATCAATTTTATAATACAGTATATCACACACCCTGAAATGCCTTATTGCTCTTATAAAATGGGTTACTAAATAAAAAAGTAAAAACGTTTTAATGAACAAAAAAGTCATTTTTTATATTAAATATCCTTCCGCCTAAAACTGAGCTAAGATAGTTCCATATAACTTTAAAAATAAAAATGCATTAATAGGAGTGTAACAGGGCGAGGAGCCCGGTATGTGTTATTTGTTTATTTATTTATAGTACGGGGTCTCCTCCTCCGCCCCTGTGCAGTTTAATGTTTTGCATCTGTTTTATTGTATTATTATTATTATTATTATTATTATTATTATTATTATTATTATTATTATTATTATTATTATTATTGTTGTTGTTGTATTTGTGTATTATGATTTAGTTATTGTATTTAAATGAAGGCGAAAGCCGTGTGTTTTAGTGTAGAATTGATTTGCTATTTGTATTATTCTTGTGTAAATATGACGAGAGCCTTACGCCGTGTTATTGTATGTGTATATGACGGCGAAGCGCTGCTGGTTTATATGCAGGTGACCATCTCCCGATTTAGCAACAAATTAATCATTTAATTAATTCGGGAGATGGCCATTTTTTTTAAAATTATTCCTGGCAGAGGACGAGCACTAATCTCGCCTCTGCCAGAACATGTTTGTAGAAAGCAACTGTAAATATTTATAAATATGAATATATTAATTGATACATTTTCAAATTTTCGCCCACTTTTCGCAACTTTGTAACATATTTGTTTGAAGTATAAAAGGACAAATAACATACGCTGGATAAGTTGGCAAATGTGATATTGTTTATCAATATGTTTATTACCGTTATTATATATTTATTAAAAATACACAACTCCCTACCCATTTTCAAAAGATTTGGTGTCTCTGAATCTACATTGATAATAGTATCCCATACAAGACAAATTTCCACAGTGGGAGTGGGCATTTTGGTTTTGCTGCAGTTCACTGACTCAACCCCGGTGAATCCGCTGCTTCAGCAGTGACGCATCGGTGAATTTAACAACAGTTCGTTGAGCAACTCCTGGTGAATTTAACAACAGCTTGGTGAATCCGCTTTACATTGGTGCATGCATTGGTGAATTTAACAACGCACCCTCTATGAATTTCCTTATGCCCACTCTCCCGAGCCATTGATTTTGTCAACATTCAAACTGAACCCGCCCCTAGGATCCGTACCAAACTGCTATTGGTTAGAAAGCCAAGTCTTTGTTGTAACTGCAATGCTATAATGCAGGTGACTTTGAGACTGGATAAAGTAGGACAGTAAGAAAAAAAGAAAATGCTACTCGACAGGTTTGAAATTGCACATTGTTGAATTTGCTAAAATACATGTTAATCGCAATGCTGAAAAAACAGCACGTGACTGGAGACAAAACAAAGACAAACTTAAAATAGTGAAAGAAAAACGAGCTGATAGAGGAGGAAAATGTTTATGGCCTGATGTATAAGACATTTTGTTTGAATCGAGTACTTTGAATGACTTTAATACATACTGTAACTTGTTCTACATACAGTATGCAACACTCACATGTTTTTTTACTGGTTATTAAATGGTGCACTTTTATTGTGTTTTTTTTTTTTTAATTGATGAAGCAGCACTGTTTAATGCCAATGCAGCAGGCACTATTGTCGATGGTTTTGGAAAGAAATGTTCAGTAAAGCAAAAAAGATATGTTCTTGAACTTGTCTGGGTACTTGATAAGCTAAAATAAAATACCGGTAGTTTAATACAGATGTGATGTGCTATGTATAACTTGATTTTAAGCTCTGTTAATTAATACTTTTTGAATTCTGAAAAACTAATAGTTTCTGGCAGTTTAACTAAAAACGAAAACAACACTGTAAATTTATTAGTGGAATACAATGTTGCAAACAAGGGTTATTTCGAAACTATACCTGTGTATCTTTCTTTATTTATCGGTGTTGAGCATGTAGGAAAACAATAAATTGTAACAAAAGTATTTTAAACACAAAAAAGGTGTTTTCCTAAAATTGAAGTCTCAGAAAGGGGGGAGCGACTTTTACGCCAGTGCGACCTATAAAACAATTTTTATGGTACACGTTTTTACAAGGTATGTATGTAAAGGTATGATGAGAGAGATCATTCATAAAGCAAATATAACATATACCACATTTAACTCTTTTGTACTTTGCTCTATCCCTGTGTGCAAGATATGACTTGTTTTTTGTTTGCCTTTACATTTTTGTTGAACAAGTCCTTTGATTTTATGTTACAACTACGTACTTGGTCTAATAAACTTACTAACTGGCCATGACACAACTGCATTGGGATTGCTATAGAAACGGCTATAAGCACACCTGTAAAATAATAAAAAAAAATTGATGCAAATACCGACATGCCTAACAATTAGTGTGCCTTAGACGGAGCTGTTTCAAGTTAAAGCTGCTGTATTAATTTGTCCGGTTAGAAAAATTCCCTTGAATCAAAGTTGCAACAATCAAATTATTTATTTCAAGTTTGTGCTGGTTGAAGCCTTGTGGCATTGTGTTGAGTCACTTAAAAACATATCTATGAACTCCAGCCTCAAATTTGTTTTTTAGGAATTACACATTTTACACAATTACACAATACTGACTGTTATACGTAAAGAGAAGGGACCATGGAAATAACACATGTATGTTTTTGTTTTTTTAATTGTGCTATCATCTTGTTGTAGTGTTTGCGATTTTGCTGTGAAAAGGCAAACAGAGTTATTTTGCATCTGTTTGTTTCTGAAGAAGCAGCATGTGTTGTGGCAAAATGATTTGCAAGTGTCTATATTCCAATATGGCTATAAACACAGCACCAGGCAGAATGTGTCATATAATTTCATCTCACTGATACACATCTATTGGACAATTCTTTTCATAACACAGCTGAATCGGTGCCTTTTCCCCAACTGCTGCATCAAGTACAGTCCAAAAAGACAGAGGGAAAGAAAATCCTCAACTGACAGTGTGACAGAAATATAATGAGTTCTGGTTATAAATCTCCCTCCCGGCCTGTGAGGGCGCTAAGTAGCAAAATGGGAAGGCTTTGGACAGGTTGGCCTGACAGTTCATTTCCTGGGTCGGAAAGTCAGTCAGCCTGGAAAAAGACAAGGCTCCGTTGCAGGAATGTATTGACCCAGAAGGTAAACGAGGTAGCAGCTGCAGGCAATAGAGTCTGCATGATCGCATAAAGGGGGCCGGAGAATTGTAAATCTTTTCCTTCGCTTGGGTTCAGAGATGCACGGAACTGGAAGGACCGGGAGACTTCCTAAAAAGATATAAAAATATTTTGTGAGTGTTTTGTTTGTTTGTAGCACTGTTAGTAATTGTCTTTTGTTTGTAAATTCACTAGACGGCTAACACGTCTCCGGAGCTGTGGCCTTGGACCAGCACTACCCGGAACAACACCACCACAGTCACTGTTATTTGTTATCACCCACCTTGAGCACTACTGCACGCACCCGGACTGGTGATTTGTGTTAGTAGTATTGTGGGAGTGGATAACGTGTTATTATTTGTTTTGTTTACAAATCATTATTATTTTCCTGCCGAGCTTTACACCAGGGGTGTATTGCCGGAGGATTATTGTTTGGTCACCAGACCAGGATTTGTGTAAAAATAAAAATAACATTTCCAAATTGGACTACAGTTTTCACTTGTGATTATTTCTGCACTGCATCACCTCTGTACCTCTTCTTAATCAGCAGCCACTTTGCCACAGACAGCAACTGCGATCCTTCCCTGACTGTTAGGGGTGATAAGTTCTATTGTCTTGAAAGCAAATACATGACAAAATGGCAGGCTAAGAAGAAAGAAATAAGACAAAGGACATATAGACATTTGCTTTCAGCTTTTGTCAACTAGACACCGGATGATTTCCATATCATGCTTACTGAATATTTGATAATATACACACCCCGTGGATGGCTGGACAGTAATTTGTTGAATGTGGCTGTTTGCGGTTGCTGCATCTTATCAATACTGTATATTTGGATAACAAAAAAAAAACAACAAATGGACATGCAACATAAGGATAAAGAATAGACCATGACAGCACACAAAGAGCAACCAACTGTTATAAAATGCAGCATGTTTTGGCCCCATAAATGTACCCAAGGTTGACAGTATTGCCTAATTTTCTACACAAACTATTTTTATTACTTTACAGTTATTTAAACTGTGCTTCCTTTTTATCAGGGCCTCCATTATATTCATGTTAGCCCTATATTATGCATATTTGTACATCAAGAGCATGAAATAGAAATGGTTGAAATTATCCATTAAAGTTACATGTACAATACCCCCTTTCGTGACTCTCATGATCCAGATCTGCTTAAGTCAGATATCTTTTCAGCATTAATCAATTTATGCTTTCCTGGGAGATAATTCACGGCATTTGTGCTAGTTTTGTTCTTGGCCACGCAAGCTCTTTCAGAATGAGGTTAGATATGATATTCCCATCAGTTGTCTCCTCAAATTGTAGTTATCTGCAAGTTTTTGGTTGATCCTGCAGGGTGAGAATATAGAAATAACATCACTATTTGAGGGTATTGCAGTTCCAATGAGTACTGAGGTGTCACAGTGGGATGAAAATACCAGGTTATAAAAACTGAATACAGTGACTATATTATAATATGCTAACATGACATGGCAAATCCAGTAAATACACAAACCCACTAACAACCAGTCTTGTTTCTAAATAACTGAATTATATAAAAACTACCCATACCGGTATCTAAATATTGTATGTATTAGGTATGTAAACTGTCTTTCTTACATTACTGTACAAGACTGTTCTGCAGGTTCATTATATAAAAAGTTCAGTTTTTACTAAAAAACTTTAGTTTAACTAAAACTTAAATTGATATATATATATATATATATATATATATATATATATATATATATATATATATATATATATATATATATATATATATATTCATTCTTGTCAGCTCTGCTGACGTGTTTTATTATTATTATTATTATTATTATTATTATTATTATTATTAATAATAATTTCTTAGCAGACGCCCTTATCCAGGGCGACTTACAATTGTTATCACAGTAGTTACCTCAGATGAAGTGATTTTAGTGAAACATCTTATATAACTTTTTCAACCACTCAATGTGTCTCCTATCCGTAGAATAACAATAAATGTTTCAATAAAAAAAGATTTATTGCTCTTAGTTTTTGAAGCAGTTAAATTAAATGTGATTAGTGTTTTCCTTTCAGAGGTTTAAACACCAAAGTATAGTAGCTCAAAACCCATAAGACATAATCCTTTCCTGTAACAGCTTGTTCCAGGGAAATTACTGTAATTATTGTCATATTTCAATACTTTTACAACTTTAATGATAGCAAGATTAAAGCCTCCTCCTTTATACACCATTCTTTCATTATACACAATTTACATTGTACAACTGAGAAACCATTTTCTAACCTATAGTGGCTGAGTGAGGGAAAGCTTAAATTGGACCATTTATTACACTGCTTGATGGCAGCTTTCAAGTATTTGTGGACTTTCTACTTGAAATGTCTTCTGTACATGTTGGGACTGAGTAACATGCTGAGAGTAGTAATCACTGTTATTTTGCCATAGAATAAGACAAGGGTTCCCAAACATTCTTGGCTCAAGGCCCCCTATAACGTTAGGTATTCTGACTGAGGACCATCCAAATTAATCCATAGAAATGTGAATTTTCACTTACAGTCACCCACTTTTGTTGTATAATGGTACTTCTACTACCACTGGCATTAGAAATTAAGATTTTAAATGTACAATGGAGCTGACGTCAAGGAGCTCTTAAATGACTCTCCTGCAGTTCTTTATATTATTATTATTATTATTATTATTATTATTATTATTATTATTATTATTATGCAGTAAAAATGAGCAGAATACGTACTGAAGTATTTGATACACTAACCATTTCTGTTCTTTGTTACCACAGATATTATTTAAAAAATATATATATATATTTTTTATATATATATATATATGCGCAAATTTGAAGCACACATTTTTTTGTTACCCCAATTGAATGTAACTGTTAAGTTTCTGTGCTTTGTACACAGCCGTTGTTTTGCACAATTGTAGCCATAGTGTGATTCAAGGGGTAGGAGCCAAGGCTCCTCCCCCGTTCTGTTCTGCCAATAATCTCTGCCAATCTCCCTATTTAAAACCTGACATGCTCTACAACTGCTGCTCCACCTCTGCAATGGTCTTCCTCTGGGGGGAAGTGAAGTGTACTTCCCAACCTTAGAGGCCCAGCTACTCTGGCCTCGTCCTCCGCCAGGAATGTTCTCACCAAACCAGAAAGGACCCCCGGCCAAATCTGTTATACCTCTCTTTTGTTTTCCTATTCTCTCACCTCTAGGTTCCCCTCTGGGGAGGTAATGGTTGCGTCCCAGCCGCGCAGACTGATCGGTTCGGTCTCAACACCATGATGTGGTCTCTCCGCGAGCCAAGGGGAAAACCCTGTACTCACAGTTATTCTCAATTCCCGAGGTTCGTGCTCCACACAGTCCTTGCTCCTGTCCCGTGAATGCAAAAAGTGAACAACAGACCATAATTATATAGAAATTAAAAGTACCTATAACGTTTCACAGGGCTAAGTTGCTCTTTGATATGCAGTTTTGGTTTGTACTGAATGTGTAAATGGAATTACGTGTACAGTACGTGTGTACATTTTGTAAATCTACTGACAAACAATTAGACTAATAGTCAAAGTAAAATTACCGGTTTGGTCCTAATCTAATATTTAAACTGTGGCGATATTTCGATTCACCATTGTTAAGAGCAAATGAATAGACCCCTGTATGTATAGGTATCAGTCAGCAGGGATTTGAGGGAGTCATAAGTTTCTCTTATTGTTAAGCTCCCTCTCCAGGGCTTTCTAGCCTGTGCCAGATGGTGTTGTCTCTTGATAGCTTGCACTGTTATCACCATCCTATTCCTGGTTGTGTCTTGCATTTTTGTATGAGTTTTTAATCCTCTGTTTATTAAAACCTTATTGAGGTCACTCAAGTGTAGCCTCTTGTATTTATCGTTTTGATCTTTTTTACCCAGTTCACAGTAGGAAAACTTGCGTCTGTTTTATGACATTTTAAAAGCTGCACTTCACTGTAAATACAGCTGACATCAGATTAGTCTGTTCCTAATGTATGTCTGCCTGGTGTTTTTTCTTGCTTTGGTAAATGTTGACGTAACTATGAATGGTAATGATAGATTCTTTTTATAATAGTTTAATATACATATATATATATATATATATATATATATATATATATATATATATATATATATATATATATATATATATATATGACCAGTTGAAAACAGCGAAGATCATGAGCAACACACAGTGCTCTTCATAGGCACAATTGCCAGATGTCTAGGTGCTTCACCTATATACCAGTATCAGTTCAGAAAGCCACTCAATCGAAATCAAGCATGCGTACAGGTGGAAAATGTGATAGATTTTTTTTTTTTTTCATCTGCGGTTCACTCTGAGCTGCTAAACAAAGATTAAATAAGTATACAAAGTGGTTTAGAGAATATATAACACCGTTAAAAAAAATAAAAACAATTCAAGATCATTATTTTCTCTTACTTTCATTTTTATTTGTGCATTTCTGAGTCACCCTGCGTACCCCCTATGACCATTAGAAGTACCCCCAGGGGTATACGTACCCCTGGTTGAAAACCCCTGGTGTATGTTATAACCAGAAATGTCACAACCTGATTAGATTTTCCAACAATTCTTACATTCGTTGCAACCTAACTAGAATACATGGAATTTCTGTGGTACTGAAATTGATAGATGAAATGGTAACTCTATTAGTCCAGAGTTGATAGGCAAAGAGAAGGAGATGTGATACCTTTCATTGGACTTTATTGGTGCACATCAATCTCTCTGTCCTACTTTCATCTAAAGAAGAGACCTCTGGTGTCTTGAAAGCTTGTGATTAATTATTGTTTAGTTAGTCTAATAAAAGGTATCATATCTCCTTCTCTTTGTCTATGTGGTACTGAAATAAATGTAAGCAACTATTATATACAGTAACACTATATTCCAAAAAGGTTGTCTATGTGTAACATGAAGCTTAAAGTGCAGGTCAAACACACCAATACATTTCTGTATAGATTTCATCAATAGAAATAAAACAGTTTTTATGCAGTTAAAAAATATTAATAAACAACAGATATGGTGGATTTTGTGTGGTGTATGGCCACACCCACTCAAAAATCGTGCTGGGCAGAATAAAACCAGAAGTTACGTACGAAACGGTAAACACACATGGCAACTGCTGCCGAAAACATTGAAGATGAAGTCGAAGACCCAATTAATTTTAGGGAATAGGTGCTACAACCCTACATTTTTTAACCGCTGGCAAGGCAGTGGGATTCCACTGATCAACAGAGGCAGCGACTAAATGGGCATCGACAAGAAATAGTTGTGGACCTTCCAAAATCTGTGGCGGATCAGCAACACTGCATGGAGAGTGTAATTTCCAAAACAGTAATGTGTTTGATTACCAATAATATACGCTTCAGTGTCTATACTCTGTAATTAGTTTATATTAGTTTAGCGATTGCCTGTTATGGCTTTAATACCCATTTTTGTCATATTTTGTCTGTGATCACAGGCCACAGACTGTCACAGAACAGCAGACCACTGACAGTGACACTGAGAAATCTTTACAAAGAAAATAAATTACAAACATTACAATAATGCAGAGTAGACATAAGGATTGATAAGATGGCATTATATAAAGCAGATAAGACAACTTCACCAATGAATACGACAAAATAAACGTTTTTTTACTCACCATTAAGTCAGCGGTACAAATTTTCTGATGCAGTAAAGTTCGGATAGTTGTTTGTAATTCAGAAATACAGGTTTATATTCCAATATGGTAATGCCATAACAACTATTTACATGTTTTGTATCCTGATGATGCACTGTGGCAAAGTGGTTTGAAGTGCACAGGTGTTGAGGTGATGCAGTGCTCAAGACAATGACAAACAACAAAGTACTGGTGAAATGGTGGTTTATTTGTAATTCCAACGTCATTTGACAACAGTAAAATAATGGAGAACTGGAAATACACAACGATGTCTATTGCACAGTTAAATAAACATGGGGTTCAGTCCCGAAATAAAAGACACAGTATTTAAACACACATGAACACAAACACGATCACAAGTCCAGAGTAAGTGCAAGTGGTGAAATACAATTTATTCAGTGAGTACGAGTGCAGTGAAGTCCGGGTTCGGTGCTGGCCTTAAGCGACAGCTCCCGGTTGTGTTAGCCATCTATAAAAGACAAACAGTACAATTGACACGGCAAACAAAACAAACACGAAACACTCACGGTACATTCACGGTCCTTCAGTGGTTCATCCGTACGATAACAAAGGAACAGTTCAAATCATTTTCCTCCAATGCACGATTGCCACATCGCTTCCCGTCTGGGGCGGTGACTTGGTGTACCGTAGCTCCGCCCCCTTTCTAGATGGCCGACTTCCTCCTTTCCCTGGAATGAATTGTCAGTCCATCCAGTCCGGGGCACACTGTTCCCTTTACACAGCGCCCTCATAGGTCGGAGGGAGATTTGTAACTCAGGTTCATTCTTTCTCTGTCACATGCACACACAATAATTAAAGTCTCTATATAATTTTAAAAGTGAGAGCCAATATTATGACAGTAAGTTTCTCTCAAAAATAGTAATGCAACTGAAATACTGTAACTTACTCGTAAGGTAAGCAAGGAAATTAAGAAACAGACAACCCACAGTCAACAAAACAATTTCCTCTGAGTGGACATTCAATAGCAGTTGTTTTGTCCCCGCCTGTGTTGTTTTAGGTGACACAAATCTTTCAGCAGCACGATAATTGCTGGATGAATCAGCTTTTCTGTTAACCATGCTCTTAAAAATTGCATAACTTCTTCGTAATCCCTTTGATGCTTGACCCCTTTTCAATCCACTCTTTTTCACATGATCACTTCAGCTAGTTTTATCCATTTTCATTACTGTATACTGTACTCAATACGTACTTTAGCAACAGCCTTGACTTGACAAGGCGAGTTGTATTTTTCAAATCTTATTTTCATAAAAAAAACACAACTTTGCTTTATATTTGGGCTAATGTAGGTATATATATATATATATTTTTATATATATATATATGTGTGTGTGTGTGTGTGTGTGTGTGCGTTCATGTTGGTTTCCTATAAAACCTCAATGATATATTTATTTAAAAAAAATTGACGTGCACTGAAGGTACCGCATCTGACTTCAACCTGACTCATTTCTTGCTTCTAAATCCCATGCTGTATTCAAGTAAGTAGCCCTCCAGATAATCACTGTCGAGAAAGTGCGCGTCACAAATGACAGAATTCTTTTGGAGAACGGATTTCGCGGTGAAGTCCTCTCTTATGATTTGTACAAACTGCACCCTGGAGTGAAATACGGCACTCTCTTTCCCTGGAAAGGCATGCACCCGATGCCCTGACAGCTTGGAGTTCGTGCAACCCCCGCACATGCACGTATTCACCAAATTTATTTATTTATTTATTTATTTATTTATATCTCACAAATCAAGGCTGAGAACTGTTTCCCTTTTAAAACATCACGTGTGACGTGGTACAAAAACGTTGTGTTTTTGTTAGGCATAGTCTGTGATCCACAATAATCACATTTCAGTGGCCAGTATATATATTTTTAAAAATAATAATGCTAATATTCTTAATAAACACTGCTGCATCCATTTCAGTGATAAAAAAAACCTGCAAGATACACTTTAATGTATTGTGTGATCCCGGTGCTGGGTAAATCCATGGGTCACTTAACAGAGTTCCTTGTTTCATCCTATTGTCTAGCTTGAGGCAACAGTAAGCATGTAGATTGCTTGTTATATTTGAAGTGCTATGCAATTTGCCACATGTAAGATGGCTCTGGAGGGGTGTGCTGCAGGAGATTATGTTGTTTTTGTTCTCATTTGATTCTGTTTTTCAGAATACTAATATCTGCAGCTTGCCATTTTCTTGCTTTCTTCAACTATTATTGGGAACTGTCATGCCATGTATGTACTGTTCTACATTTCTATATTTATAAACAGTAGATATAATTGACTTTTATCATTGTTTGATTTTTGCTTGTATGTTGTTACTGGTGCTCTACAGTAACTATTGTGTGCCTGCCTGCCATTCATTTTTGGTTGCTGATTTTGGTGATGCTTCTCTATCTGTCTTTGAAGAAGTTTGATATATTTTGTTGTTATATATCACTTTTGAAAAATACACCTTATTTGCTCAGCATTTGATTTAATTTCTTAAGAATTCTCCTTTTAACAGGACTTCACATCTTCTGGATATTCTCTGACTCAAAATCACTTATTTCTCCTGTCTGTATTCAAAATAAATAGTGATGTTATGTCATGATTTTACCCATTATATGTGTATGCATGCAGACTTCTTTTGTCTAGTCGCTGCTGTCTTTGTTTAATGCAGACAGTTGGTTTGGCTGCATCTGCTTATATTCTGCATCCTGTGGTAATGACATGTTTTCCTATGCGAGAGCTGGCAAAGCCTTAAGTGACGCCTGCCATTAGCTGGCTTTCTGTTTGCTGCATGAATGGGTAGGTCAGGCCATGGAAGACATCAGTAAAAGGTTTGGCAGACTATCAGTACAACCAGACTTTCTTGAAAGCATACACATAATATATGAATAATAATTACACTATGTAACACAATTTTTGTTCCTGGGTAGTAAGTGTTATTTCCTAATTGCTTATGCCTCAGAAGTATAGAAAATGGCTATTATTCCCCACAAACTTTGCTTTTGTGACCAGGACAGTGATATTTTGAAATTTACCTATTTCCAATCAGAAAACGGCGAATTTATGTCTTTTCGTTCACATAAAGTCAGAAAAAACAACATATGAATCCAAATTAACGTGTATTTATACTAAAGTAATACAAAAATGACTACAAAAGATTTAGAAGTGAGTAGGGAGGAGTAGGTACGGGGAGCTCATGGCAGTGTGGCACCGGGGCGATGGATGAAGGAAGGTCCGGATACGTGATAGCAGGTGCATTCTTGCCAGTCCGACATTTGGAAGGGTCCACCATGCAGAAGTAGCAGTTGCTTGAGTGGTCAGTGGGTTCCCGCCAAATTCTTGGGATAGCGAACTTCATGGCTCTCTTTTCCCCTCTGTACCATCCTACAAAAATACATTTATTTCACCCATGACTAATGTGTAAGAGATTCTCGCAACATTTTTCATATATGATTTCAATGTTATTTTTTCAATAACATTGAAAATTGTAAAACATTTTAAAATTAAAAACTTTTACAATTTTAAAAATTTTAACAAATTTTATAACATAAAATTCCGAGCAACAATTGTCCATCTTACCTTCCAGAGTTTTTTTGCAGTGCTAGCAGGTGAAATGAGGTGCAGCTGGTGGGCTTCAGGCCCCTGTATTTATACTACTATTTATATTACTGGAAAGTTCTAGAAAGTTCTAGAAGTTACTCCAAGTTTACTCAGCACTGAATCTATCTGGAATGTTCTGGAAAATAGGTAAATTTCAAAATATCACTGTCCTGGTCACAAAAGCAAAGTTTGTGGGGAATAATAGCCATTTTCTATACTTTTGAGGCATAAGCAATTACGAAATAACACTTACTACCCAGGAACAAAAAAAAAAATAATAATTTGTTACACGGTGTTATGGATGTGTTGGTTGAAATACAAATTACATCATAATTTAAATCATAAAAGATATGATGTGCACCTTCTGTTCTTTTAGATGAGACCCCAGTGTTTAAAAAAAAAATTCTTAGACATTATCTGGATACTAACCAGTGATTTATATCTATTCATTTTATCTTATTAGGCCATAAGGTAGTTTCAGAGAAGCATTTGTTTTATCTGAAAGTCAGCTATTGGGAAAAATAATACATCTCATAATTGAAGACAAACACCATAAAGTTAAGTGATGGGTAAAAAGAAAACATCCAAATGTTATTTGAAGCTATTGTTCAAAACAGTGTATTGTGTTGATACAATATGCTTATTTGTATTGTTAATGTTTAGCAGAAAGATTCAAGATGAACCCAGGATTGTAGGGGCCACAAGAAAGGTACGGGTCACTTTCTAAATACCATCTATATGTACAACGCCTGTAATTCTTAACACAACAACTTTCCACACTGTGATGGAAAACTGTAATTTTAACATGAACCAATATAAAAAGAGTCTGGAACCAGCTACTTAAGTCCCAGTATCCCATGCTATTTATCATTTACATTTATAAATGTTTAAAATCCCTAATCCTAATGTCACCATCAATTAGCTGTCGCTAATACCGTATATGCTCACGCCCACACTCTCCAAAGCTTTTGGGGGAAAACATCTATTTAGGTAATTGACTTATCTGAATGCGAGCAAGGAGCGAGTCACCTCTCTTGTCTTCATAGTTCTTCTGCAACATGTGTTAAGATTTACTGAAACAATTTTAGTCCAGTAACCATTGTTGAAATGTTACAGGGCTGCCTTATGACTAAGGCCTTGTATAAATCGCGATTTCACGGGCTGCGTAGAAATTGTGAAATTTGCCCAATACCGTGATTTTTACAATATTCTTAAGAAATAAAAATAAATGATTTCTTTATCTTAAACACACGCACAGCAATTTAAATTTAAATTCCAAAAACGGTCAAAATGACCGTCTTGGTTGTTCTAGTGTTAAACCATCTCCATTTCTTAATTACATCGTGGATATCTAACAATGATAAAACGGGCTTACAGTCTTTGACAGGTAATTAAATACTTTTGTTTATATACAATGACAAATAATATTACAGTATCATACTTTTGTGTGCTTTCGCCTGTGTTTTGCTGTAATACTACTAGGTTATTTTTCTAAATTCGGTGTGTAAGTTTCCCACGTCTCTGTAAACGGGGTAGTATGTAGGCTAACTACTGTGATTACATGGTGGTAATAATAGATAATAACCAGTTGGTGCAGTCTAACAGATATCCCAGCGAGGCCTTCTCATAGACAAGATGAGCACTAGATTTTAAAACCTTTGCAACCACAGTTAGCCCCAAGCAGGACGTGAACAATTCATGCCTAGTCCCGGTCAAGATGGCGGTTAAAATCTTAAAATGAAAATAGCAAAAGGCACGTCACTCAAATAGGATCTACATGGCTGATATTTTTCATTGTAATTAACCTGGTAGTTTTAGAGAACCACGAGGGTGAATTTTTTTGTAATGTTACTCTATGGGGAAAATACTAGTTTTTTGACGTGTCAATAAAACAAAAACTACCAAACAGAACTACACCCCATTTCAATTAATGTTAACCCCCTTTTTGAGCTTTGCAGAAAAAAAGCGGGTTTATCATGGGAAGCTCATTTTAACCTCAACTATAATGGCGCTACCGCACCACTATATTAACACCCAAGTGGTGCTGCATCGATGATTCCATATGCCTACTCAAATAGACACTCTTATCCAAATAACCCAGGTAAAGAAAAGATTGGGAAAATAAGCGCCCAGGTGCTATTTCGAGCAGATACGGTATACCACAGTAGCCATCCTGGTACAAATACACTTTGCAAATGGTGTACGATTATTTGGATCAATGAAACATCAATAACAATCTCTTTTTTTAAAAAACCTGCTCATATGATCCATTAGGTCCTAAACAATTTCAGGTAAGAAAGGTCACAGAAGATTACCCAAAGGTAACACTGTTATCTGTAGCAGACCTTGCAGTATCTGCTTGTACAGCAAATCTACACTATCCCGTAACAGCTGTTAATTCTCATGTTGAACTGTGAAAGCCATTACTGGCATTGGTACTGTTAAGGAAATACATCACCTGTGTCAGCAAAACTCTTGACTACGGAAGAGTGTAAATTGCTTTGGATTAAGGAAAAATAAGATTTTTTGGCACAAACTGGAAAATGCAATCAGAGCAGTATAGGTTTAGTGATCAATAATGTCAGTGTCCAGTGATACCTGGTGGATGTGTAACATTTTGGAGTATTTTCATGTATCTGCTTCTACCAAGATGCACTTAAACCCCTGCTAAAATACCTTTGGGGCATGTCATTCCGTATTGGCTTAAAATAATTAGTGCAAAAATTACATTTCTGTAAGTCAGTGACCCTAAATGCCCATTACATGTGTGCAAGAACTATAATGGCTAAATAGAGTTATTAAACCTTTAATTGCCATCTGGCTTTCATATGAGTGCTCCAGTATCATACTACTTGTCTGGGTCTTCCAAAGAAAATAGTTTTCCACATATCAATGAGCAGCCCCTAAAATTACAATCATATCACAAACATTGACCAGCTGAATGGAGTTCCCTTTCAAGTAGGGAATATTAACCATTACAAAGGGGTGTTTCCCTTTAAGACATCTAAACTGAAAACTCTATACCAAAGACTCTCGCCAGAGCAGGGTGGCTCTTTCTTCTCTATATACCTATTATTAGCGCTTTTAACTTGTTTTAGTGCTATATATTGTTATTATTATTATTATTATTATTATTACAGAATCACTGAAGTATGAAATTATTTCGAGCTATATTTCTGTTGTTTTTAGTCTGTGCTAGGTTAGTCCCACCGCGGCCTTGTGTGCCGTGGGAAGCCTGCAGCTCGTTTAGCCATTCCTTCCTGGGATCACAGTACGTTAGACTAACTCGCTCCTTCGGGGTACATAATTGTTTTTTTTTCTTAAAATGTGTCATGTATTATATACAGTTCCCCCTCACCGTCCCCTCCTCTAAAGCGGAGGAGGAAGAAAGCCCACCGATCATGTTCGGCAGTCAGGGAACAGATCAACAAGATCTGGGAGGTTTCAAGCCAGCAAGCAATCCTTGCAGAGCTGTTGAAAGAGCGCTCAGCTCCACTGTGAATGATGAGATAGATGACAAGCTCTCTATCACTGCCTCAGAGGAGTTAGATGACCAGCTGGTCCTCTCATCAGATGATGCAGAGTCTGACATGCCAGAGGCACAGCTCTCGCTTTTGGCCAAGCTTATGCACTTAATGCAGTGGTCGACTGCAGTGTTACAGGTGCTCTGGCCTGCAGCACAAACTGAAAGGCGCTCTATTTATGATGAGCAGCCGACACTTCTCCCTGCTGCTCCTACGGTCCACCTGGACTTCCTGTACGAGTTACAGTCTGAGAGGGAAGATAAGGAGAAGGAGGGTGAGTTAGTAGGAGAGACAGAGGGTGTTAGAGTTGGAGCAGGAGGGAGTAGGGGGAGGGAGAGATGTTAAAGTGTTTGCGGATATCAGAAGAAACAGGCAATGTCGTCAGAGGAGAGGAATGAAGGAGAGGGGGGGGGGGAGGGATGAGAAGGTAGAGGATAGTTTCCGGGGGTTGTTAGTGGAGGATTGGATAATAGATTGGAAATAGGAGCGTTTAGCAAAGGAGAGAGTAGAGGAGAGAGGGAGCGGTAGAGGTCTTCGGCAGCAGGGAGTTTGGTTCTCTTCTATTTCTTTTCAGCAGTGCGCAGTTTGGTTCTTGCTGAGCGGAGCACAGAGGAAAGCCAGATTTGGGGAGGGGAGGGGAGGGCGTGATGGGAGGTGAGAGGACAGAGGGAGTCGAGGGAGGAGGTGAGGGAGAAGAAGATGGTAGAGGTAGCAGAGTCTACAGAGAGTTGAGAGAGAGACAGGTTTCATTGAGAGCAAGTAAATCAAGAGAGAGGTGAGAGGCAAAGGCAGGGATGAAATCAGCTTTGTTAGCAGATAAGTGACAGTTCCAGAGGGCAACAGGAAGAGAGTGGGAGGGGGGGAGATGCAGAGGGATGAGGTTAGAAGGGTTAGGGGAGCAGTGGCGGAGAGAGGACAGAGGACGGGAGTAAGAGGACAGAATAACAGGGATGTGAGAGACAGTCATAGAGACAGTCATAGCAGGACAGGTGAGACAGATAGGTACAGTAGTACCATTATGTTTCTATTCAGAGGACAACATAAAAGAAAAATGTTTTTTTGAAAAATAACCTTTGTATAATTAGACTAGATAATTTTTTTTTTTAGATTGGATTTATGGGACACGTGTCACTGGGGGGCGGGGGGGCGGGGGGGCCGGGGGGGGGGGGGGGGGGGTGTATTACCTGGCCTACCATGCGAATACTACCCGTTTGTGCCGCTCTGCAATCTATTTTATTTTGAAGAAAAATGCACAACATTTTAAATTATGTCCCATGAATGTGATTTCACCTATAGAATAAGATCATATTCAATAGAATTTTCTGGTGATATGCTAGGACCCTGGGGATTGAGGCAGCAGTATTTTCAAAATGTCCACAGGTAGCAGTGTGGAGTAGTGGTTAGGGCTCTGGACTCTTGACCGGAGGATCGTGGGTTCAATCCCAGGTGGGGGACACTACTGCTGTACCCTTGAGCAAGGTACTTTACCTAGATTGCTCCAGTAATAACCCAACTGTATAAATGGGTAACTACAGTGCCTTGCGAAAGTATTCGGCCCCCTTGAACTTTGCGACCTTTTGCCACATTTCAGACTTCAAACATAAAGATATGAAACTGTAATTTTTTGTGAAGAATCAACAACAAGTGGGACACAATCATGAAGTGGAACGGAATTTATTGGATATTTCAAACTTTTTTAACAAATAAAAAACTGAAAAATTGGGCATGCAAAATTATTCACCCCCCTTAAGTTAATACTTTGTAGCGCCACCTTTTGCTGCGATTACAGCTGTAAGTCGCTTGGGGTATGTCTCTATCAGTTTTGCACATCGAGAGACTGAAATTTTTGCCCATTCCTCCTTGCAAAACAGCTCGAGCTCAGTGAGGTTGGATGGAGAGCATTTGTGAACAGCAGTTTTCAGTTCTTTCCACAGATTCTCGATTGGATTCAGGTCTGGACTTTGACTTGGCCATTCTAACACCTGGATATGTTTATTTGTGAACCATTCCATTGTAGATTTTGCTTTATGTTTTGGATCATTGTCTTGTTGGAAGACAAATCTCCGTCCCAGTCTCAGGTCTTTTGCAGACTCCATCAGGTTTTCTTCCAGAATGGTCCTGTATTTGGCTCCATCCATCTTCCCATCAATTTTAACCATCTTCCCTGTCCCTGCTGAAGAAAAGCAGGCCCAAACCATGATGCTGCCACCACCATGTTTGACAGTGGGGATGGTGTGTTCAGGGTGATGAGCTGTGTTGCTTTTACGCCAAACATAACGTTTTGCATTGTTGCCAAAAAGTTCGATTTTGGTTTCATCTGACCAGAGCACCTTCTTCCACATGTTTGGTGTGTCTCCCAGGTGGCTTGTGGCAAACTGTAAACGACACTTTTTATGGATATCTTTAAGAAATGGCTTTCTTCTTGCCACTCTTCCATAAAGGCCAGATTTGTGCAGTATACGACTGATTGTTGTCCTATGGACAGAGTCTCCCACCTCAGCTGTAGATCTCTGCAGTTCATCCAGAGTGATCAGGGGCCTCTTGGCTGCATCTCTGATCAGTCTTCTCCTTGTATGAGCTGAAAGTTTAGAGGGACGGCCAGGTCTTGGTAGATTTGCAGTGGTCTGATACTCCTTCCATTTCAATATTATCGCTTGCACAGTGCTCCTTGGGATGTTTAAAGCTTGGGAAATCTTTTTGTATCCAAATCCGGCTTTAAACTTCTCCACAACAGTATCTCGGACCTGCCTGGTGTGTTCCTTGTTCTTCATGATGCTCTCTGCGCTTTAAACGGACCTCTGAGACTATCACAGTGCAGGTGCATTTATACGGAGACTTGATTACACACAGGTGGATTTTATTTATCATCATTAGTCATTTAGGTCAACATTGGATCATTCAGAGATCCTCACTGAACTTCTGGAGAGAGTTTGCTGCACTGAAAGTAAAGGGGCTGAATAATTTTGCACGCCCAATTTTTAAGTTTTTTATTTGTTATCCAATAAATTCCGTTCCACTTCATGATTGTGTCCCACTTGTTGTTGATTCTTCACAAAAAATTACAGTTTCATATCTTTATGTTTGAAGCCTGAAATGTGGCAAAAGGTCGCAAAGTTCAAGGGGGCCGAATACTTTCGCAAGGCACTGTATGTAAAAAATAATGTGATATCTGTATAATATATAATGTGAAATAATATGATATCTTGTAACAATTTTAAGTCGCCCTGGATAAGGGCGTCTGCTAAGAAATAAATAAATAAATAACTGTGAACACATTAACAAAGGTAAGGGGTCTCCTAATAAACAAATAATTACGATACTACACAAAGACTGAAGAAACTGTCTTTGCTTTTATGTTTTGTTGTTTTCCTGTTAATTCGCAATGTGTAAATAGCTTTACACAAAGTCATATGGAGCTTTCTATTTTCTCTGATTCGCTCTTTGGTAGTTTGCCATTTTCCATTTCACAATTTGTTTAAATCGATTTACACAAAGACAGATGCAGCTTTCTATTTTCTCTGATTCACTCTTTGATTGTTTGTCATTTTCCAATTTGCAATTTGTTTAAATTGCTTCATACAAAGATCAATGGAGATGTTTTTGTCTTCTACTTCTATCTTTTCTTAGTCTGTATTTTACATTTTGCAATTTGAGCAAAATAATTTACTCAAACACCAAAAAAAACATTTCATATTGGTCTTTCCAAATGTTTAACCCTTTGCGGTCCTATGTCGGACCTGGTCCGACATTGCAATTATTCCTATCCGGTACAATGTCGGACCCTGTCCGACATCATCAAAAAAACGCAAAAAACGGGTTTCTAGTCGTTTTTTCTCCGGAAAAAGCCAAGAAAACCATTCAATGGCCGAGTGGGAGCGACAGGAGCCAAGACAAGCCGGAAAAAAAACAGAAAAAAAAATAGGACGTATCTCATGAATAGTCATACTTGCCCCTGGCATCAGATAGGGGCGGTCATAAGGAAACAAGCTGGCTGGTACTGCATCAGCGCTCAGAGAATATCACAGACATTTGCAGAGCTTTTTTGAGACGTTATAGTATAATGACTTGGATCGCATTATTGAGGAGTTTGGTGATAAAACGAGTGATCAGGAGATGATTGATCGGTATGTATGACTATTATTATTATTATTATTTATTTCTTAGCATATGTGAAAGCGATAGCGAACGAAAGGGTGGGGCGGGGCTGGAGATGCCTAGTGAGTGCTTTGTTGATATGCAGGGCATTTTAAACCCGTTTGACTGTGGAAAAATAATACTTTTAAACAGCGCGTCTAAAATTAACTGTGCGTGTGAAAATAAATTGGACCTGACGCACCTGACACGCACTTAATAAATTGACTTCAAAGGTTAAATCGCGGAAAGGTTATTTTTTTCAGTCAATGTCAGAAATCGCCGATTGAGTGTAACATTATAAATTATATATATATATATATATATATATATATATATATATATATATATATATATATATATATATATATATATATACACACAGTGCCTTGCATAAGTATTCACCCTCCTTGGACTTTTCCACATTTTGTAGTGTTACAACCTGGAATTAAAATTGATTTAATTAGGATTTTTGGTCACTGATCTACACAAAATAGTCCATAATGTCGAAGTGGGGAAAAAAATCTACATATTTTCCAAAATTATTTGCAAATAAAAAACTGAAAAGTCTTGATTGCATAAGTATTCACCCCCTTCGCTGTGACACCCCTAAATAAGCTCTGGTGCAACCAATTGCCTTCAGAAGGCACATAATTAGTTGAATGGAGTCCACCTGTGTGCAATTAAAGTGTCGCATGACCTCAGATTAAATACACCTGTTTCTGGAAGGCCCCAGAGTTTGTTAGAGAGCATATCTAAACAAACAGCATCATGAAGACCAAGGAGCTATCAAAACAAGTCTGGGATTAGAGAAGCACCAATCAGGGTTGGGTTATAAAAAAATATCCCAAACTTTGAACATCCCCCGGAGCACCATTAAATCCATTATTAAAAAATGGAAAGAATATGGCACAACCGCGACTCTGCCTAGAGAAGGCCGTCCACCAAAACTCAGTGACCAGGTAAGGAGGGCATTATTCAGGGAAGCAACCAAGAGGCCAATGGTAACACTGAAGGAGCTGGAAAGATTCACAGCTGAGATGGGAGAAACCGTCCATGGGACAGCTATAACCAGGACGCTCCATAAAGCTGGGCTTTATGGAAGAGTGGCGAGAAGAAAACCATTGCTGAAAAAAACCCATATCAAATCCAGTTTGGATTTTGCCAAAAGGCATGTGGGAGACACAGCAAACATGTGGAAAAAGGTTTTCTGGTCTGATGAGACCAAAATTGAACTTTTTGGCCTTAGCGCAAAACGCTATGTGTGGCGCAAAGCCAACACTGCTCATCACCCTGAGAACACCATCCCCACGGTGAAGCATGGTGGTGGCAGCATCATGTTATGGGGATGCTTTTCATCGGCAGGGACTGGGAAACTGGTCAGGATTGAGGGCAAGATGGATGGAGCCAAATACATGGAAATTCTAGAGGAAAACCTGCTTCAGTCTGCAAGAGACCACCTTCCAGCAGGACAATGACCCTAAACACACAGCCAAAGCTACATTGGAGTGGTTTAAAAACAAGAACCTGAATGTCTTAGAATGGCCCAGTCAAAGCCCAGACCTCAATCCGATTGAGAATCTGTGGCAAGACTTTAAAATTGCTGTTCACCAACAGTCTCCATCAAACTTGACAGAGCTTGAGTAATTTTGCCAAGAAGAATGGGCAAAAATTGCAGGATCCAGATGTGCAAAGCTGGTAGAGCCTTACCCAAAAAGACTCACAGCTGTAATTGCTGCCAAAGGTGCTTCTACCAAGTATTGACTCAGGGCGGTGAATACTTATGCAACCAACAAATGTCTTTTTTTTGTTTAATTAACTTTTATGTCACAATAAAAAATATTTTGCACCTTCAAAGTGTTAAGTATGTTGTGTAAATCAAATGGTAAAAATCCCAATTAAATCCACTTTAATTCCAGGTTGTAACACTACAAAATGTGGAAAAGTCCAAGGGCTGGTGAATACGTATGCAAGGTACTATATATATATATATATATATATATATATATATATATATATATATATATATATATATATATATGGGGGAATTACGGACTAATCTCACTGCACAACGTAGAGGAACCCCACAGGAGGAAACCTCTGGTTGTTCTTGCAGAGAGATGGCTCCCACTCTGGACATACTAGCGATACTCTGTACGGAGGAATAAGGGGGTATAAACTTAACAAAGAATATCTCAGAAAACAGAAAGTGTAAGACTTTTTAGCAGCCGAGGATCCCAGGTCGACTACCCTGTGATCAAGAAATCCTGAAGTAGAATTGAGACCAAGTTAATGTCTTTATTTTCAATAATATTGCGTCTAACTTGATGCGAGTGAGAGAGTGCTGGTGAATCACTGAAGCGGAGGAGGAGCCAGGTCTAGAAGCCTTCGCAAACGTGAAGATTAGCAGCTCAGCAGTTGGGGCGGGCGTGGCTGAAGCAGCGGAAGTGACGGACACTCTTGAGTGACATCCGGAAGGGGGGGGGGTGGCTCCTGGCTCTAAGCGCGTATTCCTGTTATCAAGCGCATCCAGGCAGTCGGAGACTGAAGAAATAGTAGCATTGAGACTGTTGAATGAGATGTTTAATATCACTAAATATTTGGCGACGCAATTCAGAGAAAGAAACTGAAGAAGCGGCAGGTCAGATAAAACAGCTGGCTCTAGAGCTGAATGAGAGGCATCAGTTACATCTTCTTTTTTTTAATTTAGTGGTCGCCAATTATTTTTATTGTTTTATTGCATCCTGAATTTCTGTCAAAACTGTTGGGTTTAATTTATTGTTGTATTGTTGTTGTCTGTAGCAGAAGAGCTGCTAGTGTATTTTGAGAAGTGAAGGCGCGTTCAGCACACAGCAGACTAGATGTAGTCGTGTGAGATACTGGATCTCACTTTGACAGTAGACAATTAAGCGTCTTTCTGTTCAGTGAGCCGTCAGAACGTTTTTAAAAAAATAAATAAACCTCCCATTCATTTTGAGTGCATTGCTCCGTTACGCGGTTCAGTGATTAACTTTCTATTTAAACAATAACTGCACTCAGACACTCAATACAATTTTGCAGCGGACGGGATTGAAGTACGGTGTGCCGAAAGGCTCAAGACATAGCAGTACGATTAACGCACGTTAAAAAAAATAATCTCCAAAGAAATTAACGCGTTAATTGCAGAAGTTAACTGCGACAGCCCTAATTATTATTATTATTATTATTATTATTATTATTATTATTATTATTATTATTACATTTGGGGGTTTAGTTAACTGGACCAAATTTAGTCTAGTTAAGAATACTTAATTGACTTGACCTGTAATGAAGTACCTGCAGAACAACTATTGCAAAGTAAATCACAGGAAGGCAAATTAGCAGTTTGAAGCGACAGACAAGCAAACCAAGTGCGAGAAGGAGAGAGCGGGTTGGGAGAGGGGAGGAGAGAATGGGCTTGCCCCAGGTTATTATTATTATTATTATTATTATTATTATTATTATTATTATTATTTATTTCTTAGCAGATGCCCTTATCCAGGGCGACTTACAATTGTTACAAGATATCACATTATTTTTACATACAATTACCCATTTATACAGCTGGGTTTTTTTACTGGAGCAATCTAGGTAAAGTACCTTGCTCAAGGGTACCTGCAGTGTCCCCTACCGGGGATTGAACCCATGACCCTCCGGTCAAGAGTCCAGAGCCCTAACCACTACTCCACACTGCTCCAAATTAGTACTTAGGTTAAATTCTGAAGGACAACACTCCCCCCATGGGTGTGACAGCCACCCCTGTCCTTTGGGGCATTGGCTGGGGTTCTGATTGGCTACTAGTTAGAAAGATTAGGTGGGAAGCTTTGGTCTAGCCGGTGTTGTGTGAGTAAGGGTTGTGTCCATCCCCAATGGTAAACGGTGCCTGTATTAAGTATACTGGAGTGTTAAGCATACTATCAACTTACTATATTAGCTTGGTCTTGCTGATACAAGGGAGGGTAATAAGACAACTTTAGAATATTCAACTTTTTGCATATTGTCTGTATTGGAATGTGTCCCTGGTTCCTCCTCTGTATGGTGGCCCCCTGCATACTGCCTCTCAGGATAAATTGTATTGGAAGTGCACTTACTTCAAATTGGCATAGGTGGCAGATCTACAACAAATTCAGGATGTCACCTCCCGATAACTGCGGGGTGCAACAAAACCACTCTACTGTAATTAGCCTGAATTCCTTCTAGATGTCACACAATAGTTGTGGGTAGCTAATGTCTGTTCCGAAGATGGTTTATTGTCCCAGGCCATAGTCAGAGCAGAAAAAAAGGAAAGGATGTCATGAGGAGGGCAAGAGATCAAGTTGGCTGCTCACTCTAAGGCTAAAGCAAAATGAGTTGTTGGCGTCAGTAAGTGTTATCAAAAATGTCAAATAGCATGTAGTGTGGCAGTCAATCTAACTTTGGTTTTTAATGCTCAATTCTAGAGACACCAAAAAACTAATAGAGCAATACATCACTTTATGAACTCTTGACCTCATTATTGGATATAATTGCCTATGATGTTCCTAGTAGCTCCTTTCATAGAAACTATAAAACCACATTTATATTTTTACTACTGATCTTTGATATACAAATCTATTTCTTTATTTAATGCAGATTTAAAGACTGGTTGGAGTTCTGCTAAGCAAATCTAAGATTGTTTCCTGGTTGAATAATGGAATGTATGTTTTTTGGAAGCAATCGCGTTCAGAATAAATAGAATATGTCCAGTTATGGTGTGACCTGTATAATGATATGATGTTCAATGCGACAATGCACCTTAAATATGTTTACCTTGAATTTGCACATGATTTCTGTCAGTCTAACACCTGGAAGAAAATGAAGAAGAAAAAAAAAACACCAGTGGGAACAACTGATGGCCTAGATACTCAGGAAAGGAAGGAATGTAATTCCCATTATGTGGGTTTAGTTGACCATAGCAACTGACAAAAAGTGTGTATAATTCAGACGCAGGCCACATCAGGCACATAATGCCTCACTTCACGTACGGTATTTTTCAGTAGTACTGCTTGTATAATAAAAAAATACAACTTAATGTTCTCCTTAAAATTACATAACATTTATTATTAATTTGTTAACTGATCTTAATATTAATTAAGGTAAAACTAAGTGTGTCCCCCTTAATTCTCCCTTATTTTTCATGCATGTTCCCTTAATTCTTCCCCCACAACTCTCATCCTCTCATTCCATTCATTTTCACCTTAATTTCAAATAAGTGGAATACATTAAACTTAAATTAGGATTACCAGTCTCTAGGAGCACATTTTTAAGGTATCTTTAATTAATTAAGGGATGTTTTGTATATTTTCTATATTTACATAAGGAGTAGACACAACTTGTACTTTTTCTTTTACATTCGAGTATATAGGCTACATGATATTTTACACACTGATTATCACCTACTGCCAAAACATGCTGCTACCAAATACATAACATACATAACTAAAGTAAATTTAATATAGTGATAATTAATGCATTTAGGCAATCATTTCTGAATGACTTGGCTTGTGTGTAATTTCTGATTCAGTTTCATGAGTTGTTGGGCTAGTAAATCAAATTGAAACTGATGTACTCGTGTATAAAAGGAATCAGTTCAATACAGAACTACTGTATGATTTCTAAAATTCCCCATGATAATTTGTTAAAAAGAACAAAACCTTTGCAAACTGCACATCACTCCTTTCAAAACATATGAGCAGCTGGGGACCGTAGGTACAAACCTTTGGTAGGGTGGGTGAACGGGTTCTGCCCCTATGAGAAGGACAATGTGTGCAAATCGAGAATGCAGTAGTTCTGAAATCGATATAAGAGTATCCCAGAAACCATCAATTGCAAAACAAATATATTTTAATACAACTTTTTGTCCAATACACATCAGCCTTAAAATATTTAAGTATTTTTGAATAGTTTTACATTTACAGAGCTCTAAAGTCACTACATATCATAAAAGACAATGAAACCTGTCGTATTAATCATAATAATAATGTCTCAAAATATTATATAAATCTCGCAAAATATAATTCTTTGGATTATACAATTCACCTAGATTACATTCGGCACAAAAAAGCATACTTTTCTAAGTGGATTTTATTGTAAGACAAGTGGCAATGGCATTTCCAGACGTAGCCGTTTCGTTTGCAGGTTACTTATTTTTCGAAAAAAACACACTGACTTCATTATACTACACATACAAACTGCATTAAAATAAACTTAATAACTGTATTTTAAAGATTCCTATAGACACACTCTTGAAAGGGTCGCTCCCTATCCTGGTAAATGTGAATGGTCCACTGCTGTTTTGCAGTTAACTAAATGAAATAGACACTTACTATCTTCATTTGCATTAACCTGACTCTACCTGTGTTGGTAACCTTGTGGCCCTGATTACCGTTGCCGGTATTCAGGCCACGGACAACAGCGGCCCCTGTGGGCTCAAATAAATCAATGCGCCTGAGTGGTGTTTCAAATACAGTTCAGTCTCCTGTGTGTTAGTGAATTGCCCACTACCATTCCACACTGCTGTTTTTTTCCATCATGGAACAGATATTGATACATTGGGTCGTACAGACGTGCTCAAATTTGTTGGTACCCTTACAGCTCATTGAAATAATGCTTCATTCCTCCTGAAAAGTGATGAAATTAAAAGCTATTTTATCATGTATACTTGCATGCCTTTGGTATGTCATAGAATAAAGCAAAGAAGCTGTGAAAAGAGATGAATTATTGCTTATTCTACAAATATATTCTAAAATGGCCAGGACACATTTGTTGGTACCCCTTAGAAAAGATAATAAATAATTGGATTATAGTGATATTTCAAACTAATTAGTTTCTTTAATTAGTATCACACATGTCTCCAATCTTGTAATCAGTCATTCAGCCTAATTAAATGGAGAAAAGTAGTCACTGTGCTGTTTGGTATCATTGTGTGCACCACACTGAACATGGACCAGAGAAAGCAAAGGAGAGAGTTGTCTGAGGAAATCAGAAAGAAAATAATAGACAAGCATGGTAAAGGTAAAGGCTACAAGACCATCTCCAAGCAGCTTGATGTTCCTGTGACAACAGTTGCAAATATTATTAAGAAGTTTAAGGTCCATGGAACTGTAGCCAACCTCCCTGGGCGCGGCCGCAAGAGGAAAATCGACCCCAGATTGAACAGAAGGATAGTGCGAATGGTAGAAAAAGAACCAAGGATAACTGCCAAAGAGATACAAGCTGAACTCCAAGGTGAAGGTACGTCAGTTTCTGATCGCACCATCCGTCACTTTTTGAGTGAAAGTGGGCTCCATGGAAGAAGACCCAGGAGGACTCCACTTTTGAAAGAAAAACATAAAAAGCCAGACTGGAATTTGCTAAAATGCATATTGACAAGCCACAATCCTTCTGGGAGAATGTCCTTTGGACAGATGAGTCAAAACTGGAGCTTTTTGGCAAGTCACATCAGCTCTATGTTCACAGACGAAAAAATGAAGCTTTCAAAGAAAAGAACACCATACCTACAGTGAAACATGGAGGAGGCTCGGTTATGTTTTGGGGCTGCTTTGCTGCGCCTGGCACAGGGTGCCTTGAATCTGTGCAGGGCACAATGAAATCTCAAGACTATCAAGGAATTCTGGAGCGAAACGTACTGCCCAGTGTCAGAAAGCTCTGTCTCAGTCGCAGGTCATGGGTCCTCCAACAGGATAATGACCCAAAACACACAGCTAAAAGCACCCAAGAATGGATAAGAACAAAACATTGGACTATTTTGAAGTGGCCTTCTATGAGTCCTGATCTGAATCCTAGCGAACATCTATGGAAAGAGCTGAAACTTGCAGTCTGGAGAAGGCACCCATCAAACCTGAGACAGCTGGAGCAGTTTGCTCAAGAAGAGTGGGCCAAACTACCTGTTAACAGGTGCAGAAGTCTCATTGAGAGCTACAGAAAACGTTTGATTGCAGTGATTGCCTCTGAAGGTTGTGCAACAAAATATTAGGTTAGCGGTCCCATCATTTTTGTCCATGCCATTTTCATTTGTTTTCTTATTTACAATATTATGTTGAATAAAAAATCAAAAGCAAAGTCTGATTTCTATTAAATATGGAATAAACAATGGTGGATGCCAATTACTTTTGTCAGTTTCAAGTTATTTCAGAGAAAATTGTACATTCTTTGTTTTTTGTGGAGGGGTACCAACAAATTTGAGCACATCTCTATATGCAGGTAAAGATTATTGATGCAACATTGCCGCCGGGAATGCAGTTAAAGCTGATATGGTCCAGGGTGCACATGGCATATCTTAATGTACGTGCATCAAAAACACAGCAGCAGCCATACATAGGTTATTAAAATGTGTCGTGCGCCCTGGACTATGATATGAATGATAGGTTGAAATACATTGAAGTTGTTCAGTATGTGTTCTCTATGCCATGATGACACAGCAACACATTTGTAGGGCTCTTTTTTGTGGCGGGGGGGCGGGGGGGGCGGGGGGGGGGGGGGGGGGGGGGGGGTGTAAGTGGCCCACTCTGCGGCTGCCTGCAGGTCATTTGGCCCACCATGAAATGTAATTGCTGACCCCTGTTCTAGGCCATGCTCAGTTTACAATAAAAATGTACACCAGAACCGGATCTTGAATTCGTTTGAGTACATGAATCAAAGTTAATGTATTTTTTTGACTCTGCAGATTTTTTTTTTTTAAGAAACAGAAATCAAATTTCTGGAAAAATTAGATGTACTGTCTGAAATGGTTGTTAAACGTTTTAAAATCAATCTGGAAAATACAAGCAACATATCAACTTGTATTGCTTATTATATATACATCTTCAGCCCCACACCCATAACATCTCAAAAAGCATATACATCAATATCATATGTACATCATTATCCACATAACATACTTAAATAAAAGTCTAATCAGTATTTTCTTCCCTATTCTGAAACTGTAATTTTGAAAAAGGTAATTAAATGTGAAACTATATTGTAATTATTTTTTATAAACTCTTGCAGCTATGTGGTATAACAATAGCATAAGGCAATTTTGGTAAGGTATCAAATGTAAGTAATACATAACATTTTTTTTATTAAAAATGGTTGAATTTAATATCTACATGTGTTACTGATGTAATTTTTCTAAAGTTAAAAAATGTAATGCACATTAACTAATAAAAATGTATAATGACAATGAAGTACTAAAAAAGGCATATAGTATTTTTGGTGACATTTTTATGTATAAGTGAGAATGTGCTTTTAATTTACCAATTTTCATATCATCCATAAAAGTGTTAAAGTACATTCTTTATTGATTTTCCATTTAATGTGTGAATTAATTTGAAGCACGTCCCATAATTCCAAACTTCGCAGACACCCAAGTTGTTAAATTTATACTGAAAAGGCTAAAGGGTTATTTTTTATTAATTATCATGGCATATGTTTTTAGCATTGAAAGTACATTTGGTATTCTTTTAAATCGACAAACGTTTATGCAAGGCTACTATAAAGCTATAATTCCATCTAGTGCTTCTTGTGAAACAATAAACTATGGAGATACATTTTAATATACATGCACAGTAGTCAGATCACTCAATTCCCTCAGCTACTTATTACTAGAGGTAAAACACACAATAATAGACTAGGATCCAACCTGAACCTGAAGAATAATAGTTTGTGTGCTTTTCATGCTTTTCCCATAATGAATGCAGTCCCAAACATGTAAACTATACATGTAGAAACACTACATAGGGGACGTAGACAGACACGCACACTGTGGGTTTAGAACTCTACTCCCCGAGGTGCTTTGCCTCACACACAAACAAGGTACCGTGGGTGATATTCTGTTGGTACTCACCGGTACTCTGTACCTGACTTATTTTAATGCCGGTGTGGCATGAGAAACTGCACTCTAGGAGATAGTACATCTCTTTACGCTGTTGGCTTTACCACACGTGTGCACGTTACGTGACGAAAAGGGGATTCACTTTTGCATAGCTATACCTATGAGAAAGTGCATCCCATGCAATTGTGCACCCCTACTTACAGTATATTAATATTCACATTTTTCTGTTTATGTAAGAAATAACCCATGACAGGGTGTGCAGTAAGATGATTCTTACCGCATGCCCTGGGTGCGTTGTGAGGCACGAGGTGGCAGGCTGAGTGCCTTCAACCACCCAGGATAATTCCATATATATATATATATATATATATATATATATATATATATATATATATATACAGCTCTGGAAAAAATTAAGAGACCACTGCAAAATTATCACTTTCTCTGGTTTTACTATTTATAGGTATGTGTTTGGGTAAAATGAACATTTTTGTTTTATTCTGTAAACTACTGACAACATTTCTCCCAAATTCCAAATAAAAATATTGTCATTTAGAGCATTTATTTGCAGAAAATGACAACTGGTCAAAATAACAAAAAAGATGCAGTGTTGTCAGACCTCGAATAATGCAAAGAAAATAAGTTCATATTCATTTTTAAACAACACAATACTAACGTTTTAACTTAGGAAGAGTTCAGAAATCAATATTTGGTGGAATAACCCTGATTTTCAAGCACAGCTTTGATGCGTCTTGGCATGCTCTCCACCAGTCTTTCACATTGATGTTTGATGACTTTATGCCACTCCTGGCGCAAAAATTCAAGCAGCTCGGCTTTGTTTGATGGCTTGTGACCATCCATCTTCCTCTTGATTACATTCCAGAGGTTTTCAATGGGGTTCAGGTCTGGAGATTGGGCTGGCCATGACAGGGTCTTGATCTGGTGGTCCTCCATCCACACCTTGATTGACCTGGCTGTGTGGCATGGAGCATTGTCCTGCTGGAAAAACCAATCCTCAGAGTTGGGGAACATTGTCAGAGCAGAAGGAAGCAAGTTTTCTTCCAGGACAACCTTGTACTTGGCTTGGTGCTTCAGCAAGGCTGGAATGGGGCAGATTTGTCTTTGTGAAGGACGCATGAATCAAGCCAAGTACAAGGTTGTCCTGGAAGAAAACTTGCTTCCTTCTGATCTGACAATGTTCCCCAACTCTGAGGATTGGTTTTTCCAGCAGGACAATGCTCCATGCCACACAGCCAGGTCAATCAAGGTGTGGATGGAGGACCACCAGATCAAGACCCTGTCATGGCCAGCCCAATCTCCAGACCTGAACCCCATTGAAAACCTCTGGAATGTGATCAAGAGGAAGATGGATGGTCACAAGCCATCAAACAAAGCCGAGCTGCTTGAATTTTTGCGCCAGGAGTGGCATAAAGTCACCAAACATCAATGTGAAAGACTGGTGGAGAGCATGCCAAGACGCATGAAAACTGTGCTTGAAAATCAGGGTTATTCTACCAAATATTGATTTCTGAACTCTTCCTAAGTTAAAACGTTAGTATTGTGTTGTTTAAAAATGAATATGAACTTATTTTCTTTGCATTATTCGAGGTCTGACAACACTGCATCTTTTTTGTTATTTTGACCAGTTGTCATTTTCTGCAAATAAATGCTCTAAATGATAATATTTTTATTTGGAATTTGGGAGAAATGTTGTCAGTAGTTTACAGAATAAAACAAAAATGTTCATTTTACCCAAACACATACCTATAAATAGTAAAACCAGAGAAACTGATAATTTTGCAGTGGTCTCTTAATTTTTTCCAGAGCTGTATATAGCAGAGTTGTAATGACTCAAGTCAGTGACTCGACTCAACTCATTGCAAGAAAACACTCGACTAGAGTCCCTGCTCAAAAGACTCGAGTCCCGGCCCAAAAGTCTCCACTCGACTCGAGTCATAGTCTTTATGATAAAATAAATGACATGATCAGTTTCATTTTCAATAACCCCAGTCCTTCTTCTGATGCTACAAGCCCTGCTTCTTTATGAGTGAGAGGAACACGTGACAACACAGAGAAGAGCGTCAGCAGCATGGAGTGTAAATCGAGAGTACCTGCGGTCATCGAGTTTGCTTTTAAGAACTATGGAGTAGACAAGGAGAGAAATAAGCAGTCTGCATCCTGCCAGCACTGTAAAGCTACAATAAGTGAACGTCTCGGGACATCATCCAACTTCTGACATTTGAAGATTAAGCATCCTGACCAGTAAGTAATGTCAGTCTAACGTTAACGCTAATTCACAGCACAGAATCCATGTTGAGCTCCTGCAGCCTGCTGCTTTGCAGTTTTCTGATTGAAATGTTTCTGCCGAAGCACTGTGGCTAGCTTCAAGATGAAATCTCTCCAACTGCTATTTTCCCCAGTACATTCCTTGTACAAAATGAAAGAATTGATGGCTGCTAGGTCCAGTAGACATAGCAGCTTTGTATATAAAAATAAAACAGAATATTGTACGTTATATTCAAAATAAAAACATGTATTATAAAAGGCAGTAAAAATGACTGCTCCGGCGGTTTTAGGTAGAGGGGATTATAATTTCAAACGCTCCTGCCTTTCAAACGCCATCAGTGTATTTAATACATGTATTTAGGAAAAGTCAAGAACGGACAACCGCGTATCTTTAACACATGCAGAGTCTGATTTGGAGAGGTTGAGTTTATGATGATGCGAGTGAATCCAGGAGGTGGCCGAGAGACAGGTAGAGATACAAAAGGAGATCTGGGAGTCAGAGGGGGAAATGTAGAGGAAGATCTGGGCATCATCAGCATAGAAATGATACGAGAAGCCATGGGAGGAGATGTGGGGACCCAGGGAGCGGGTGTAGAGAGAAAACAGGATGGATCCCAGGACTGAGCCTTGGGGGATGCCTGTAGAAAGCGAACAGAGAGTGAGCCACGGCAGGACACTATTTTTACATACAATTACCCATTTATACAGTTGGGTTTTTACTGGAGCAATCTAGGTAGAGTACGTTGCTCAAGGGTACAGCAGCACTGTCCCCCACCTGGGATTGAACCCACGACCCTCCGATCAAGAGTCCAGAGCCCTAACTACTACTCCACACTGCAACTATTGCTTTATAGCAGTGGTGGCCAATACCCCAAATGCTGTGATCCATTTTGGTGGATCTCAATGGGCTCCGCAATCCACCAGTAAACTATGACCAACAATTATTAGTGAGATTTAATAAAATAGTGTCCAATACGTAAGATAGCAATAATAAAACAAAACAACCACAACCACAACCACAACAACAAAAATGTAACAAACGTGCAATCAATGCCTTTTTAAAATTATAAGGATAGGTAGTTATAAAACAGAAACTTACCAGTGTTTTTCATCTGAGTCTTGAAACCTGGTGTAGGCAGGGCTATACCTATATATTTTTTTAGGCACATGTGCCCCTAAGTTAAAAAATGTAGGTGAGAACTGAACAATTTAGGGGCACACACACAAAAAAAATACAATTTTGCTTAAATTTATTGTTGAATATCTACAAATCTTTTTTTGTTTGTTTTTTTAGTCTCATATGCAGAAACTGTCGGGTATTTTCATCTGTGCTACTGGACGACACAGAAGGCTCTCCCCATCTTTTGAAACTCGTACCACAAAATGATCCATTGAAACCTCAACACAAACTCCTAACTGCACACCAGGAAGTACTTTCTATGCTGACCTCAGTGTAGGTGAGACTTAGAGCAATACAGGAATTGCGATCCACGTATTAGCCACCACTGCTTATAGTATTAATGCTGTTAGTTTGCAAAGACACCAGACAGCCTGGATTGTCTATAAGCTAGGATTCGATGTAGATCTGCGATCACTGGAACCATTAAGCATTAATAAACCGAAGGAGTAAATACATATTCTGATTTGTTAAACTTTGAATTACCGAAAAGATTAATTCTCAAACTGAACGCAGTAGGGCTTCAAGGAAATGCATGCACATGGATTAGGGAGTGGTTAACATGTAAAAAACAGAAAGTACGGATTAGAGGAGAAACCTCAAAATGGAGCGAGGTAACCAGTGGTGTACCACAGAGATCAGTATTAGGTCCTCTGCTATTCCTAATCTACATTAATGATTTAGATTCTGGTATAGTAAGCAAACTCGTTAAATTTGCAGACGACACAAAAATAGGAGGAGTGGCAAACACTGTTGCAGCAGCAAAGGTCATTCAAAATGATCTAGACAGCATTCAGAACTGGGCAGACACATGGCAAATGCAATTTAATAGAGAAAAGTGTAAAGTATTGCATGCAGGCAATATAAATGTGCATTATAAATATCATATGGGAGATACTGACATTGAAGAAGGGAACTATGAAAAAGACCTAGGAGTTTATGTTGACTCAGAAATGTCTTCATCTAGACAATGTGGGGAAGCTATAAAAAAAAAGGCCAAAAGATGCTCGGATATATTGTGAGAAGTGTTGAATTTAAATCAAGGGAAGTAATGTTAAAACTTTACAATGCATTAGTAAGACCTCACCTAGAATAATGTGTTCAGTTCTGGTCACTCGTTACAAAAAGGATATTGCTGCTCTAGAAAGAGTGCAAAGAAGAGTGACCAGAATTATCCCGGGTTTAAAAGGCATGTCGTATGCAGACAGGCTAAAATAATTGAATCTATTCAGGTCTTGAACAAAGAAGACTACGCGGCGATCTGATTCAAACATTCAAAATCCTAAAATGTACACACAATGTCGACCCAGGGGACTTCTTTGACCTGAAAAAAGAAACAAGGACCAGGGGTCACAAATGGAGATTAGATAAAGGGGCATTCAGAAAAGAAAATAGGAGGCACTTTTTTACACAGAATTGTGAGGGTCTGGAACCAACTCCCCAGTAATGTTGTTGAAGCTGACACCCTGGGATCCTTCAAGAAGCTGCTTGATGAGATTCTGGGATCAATAAGCTACAAACAACCAAACGAGCAAGATGGGCTGAATGGCCTCCTCTCGTTTGTAAACTTTCTTATGTTCTTATGAGTCTGTGTGGTTATTCTTGATTACAAGTTGCCTGGGTATGTGAAAATCTGTGAGCCAGTACACTAACAAAGCACTACAGGAGTTTATGCAATCTGAGTTGTCCTCCTGTTTGCCTCCCCTTTTTTTATATCTTAGAAGTTTCTTTTGTCACATACTAGTGGAGAACATATTAGATATGAAATTAGATATTTCAGGAATGGAGCATTGCCTTTTAAGAACCACACCTGTTGTTTCTTGTTTGTTTTTGTTTCTGGGGAACAAGATAAGAGTTCCTGTTGTAATTGCATGCAACTTACAGTGTTAAACTAAGTGATTTAGATAAAATCTCTTATATTTAATTCTACAGATGTTGCTTTGAATAATTACTCAGATGCTGCTGTTGTTTGTTTTGTTATGTTGTACAGATAAATCATTACTGTTTACCTGAATAGTCTCAATTGCAAGCTTGCTTATATATAGTTAATCAACTTCAGGATGGAACTTGAATCAAAGGGGAATTAACAGTCTGTGATTTGTTAGAGCCTGTAAATCTGTTGTTATTTTCAGAGGATGACATCATGGAGGATTTATGTACTGTAATGAATACCAACTGTTAAATTCCTTAATAACTACAATGTAAAATATAGCTATATGTATCTCTCTTACATAATTGGAGGCCCCAGCGAGATCCATTTAAGAATAATATCCACTATGCTTAATGCGTTCATGTCACAAAGACGGCCGGAGTGGGTGGCGTCAGACCAGAAGCAGGAAATAAACAGACAGAGAGGGGTGGTTTGGTGAAGCTGAGCGAATGCTTTTGCTCAGCATTTAATTAAACAGAACAGAAAATAAAAGGTTTTAACACAAAACACGGGACACGGCACTTCACGCCAAAAATAAAGAGACAAACAAAACGGACTATACAGTAAACAGACGGACAGACACACAAACAAACACGGTGAGTTTTAAATAAACAAGTATCGTGCTGGTCCTACCAGCACGTAATAGCAATTGATATTTAACCTAACTTTTATTTCTCCTTCTCTCTCACCCGTTCTCCACTCACGAACACCAAACACTGAGTGAATGAAAATGTGTCTATATATACTGTTGTGCTGGGATTCAATTACTAATTAATTATTCACTTGAATCCCAGCACGTGAATTAATTATGTGCAACCCCGTGCTCACATATTACATTTAACCAGCACGTGAAGTGATTTGTGCCCTCCTCGTGCCTAAATACAAATCTACATTTTTAAATACACGTGAAACACAGACCCGTTTATATCCCGTGTACAAATGACAATACACCAAAATTAACACACGCACGCAACATACAACACATAATATGCACACAGGGGCGGGGCACATTGCCACATATACCACCCCCTGTGCAAAGCACACATGGCCTCAACGGCCACCTCCCCCCTTAAAAATCCAGCAGTCCAGGACAAAGTCTCGGGCTGGGAAGGGAGGCTTCAGTGGGCCCATGGCTGGCCAGGCTGTCAGCACCCCTGCCGGTAGTGGCACGGCTGACAGCCTGCTAGTCCACGCTTGCAGCAAAATTGCTGCGGGGGATGCTGGTCTCCTGACCTCTCCCCCTTCCTTCGTAGCCGGTAGCTCCCCTTGGTGGGGCTCCGACCACAGTACTGCCGGCAGGGAAGAAGCTGCAGTGGGAGCAGGTCTCCGGACCTCCCCCACGATCTCTGGCAGCGAAACTGCTGCAGTGGGAGCAGGTCTCCTGACCTCCCCCACCTTCTTCGTGGCCGGCAGCTCCCCTTGGTGGCGTTCCGGCCATAGTACTTCCTGCTGCGATGCGGAGCGGCTGGCAACCCCAGGCGATGCGGAGCGGCTGGCAACCCCAGGCGATGCAAGGCAGGCATCCTTGGGCGAAGCGAGGCAGGCATCCTTGGGCGAAGCGAGGCAGGGAGTCAGGACAAGCTGGGGTGCGGATGTTGGCCCTCTTCTCGACCTCTGCGGCCGGGCGGTTCTTCCCTGTGCTTCCGCCAGCATCTAATCCTGATCTTTCTGGTGAAGGGAGAGGCAGCTCCTGCTCCTCTCCCCCTGATGGTGGGGAAAGTGATACCAGCAGGCATTCATCCTCTGCTGGTGGGGGAAGTGATACCAGCAGGTATTCATCCTCTGCTGGTGGACAGGGACCCAGCAGGCATTCACCCTCTGCTGGTGGACAGGGACCCAGCAGGCATTCACCCTCTGCTGGTGGACATGGCGGAGGCAGAGGCAGCTCCTGCTGCTCTGCTCCTGCCGGTGGAGGTGGCGGAGGCAGAGGCAGCTCCTGCTGCTCTGCTCCTGCCGGTGAAGGTGGCAGAGGCAGAGGCAGCTCCTGCTGCTCTGCTCCTGCCGGTGAAGGTGGCGGAGGCAGAGGCAGCTCCGGCTGCTCTGCTCCTGCCGGTGAAGGTGGGAGCAGCGTGTAGTCCCCTGGCGACGAAGGTGGAAGCAGCGTGTAGTCTCCTGGCGATGGAGGTGGGAGCAGCGTGTAGTCTCCTGGTGACGGAGGTGGGAGCAGCGTGTAGTCTCCCCCTTTTTCAGGGGACTGATGATGCTCTGCCTCTCTTGCAGGGGAATGGTGGCTCTGCCTCTTGCAGGGGACTGGTGCTGCTCTGCCTCTCTTGCAGGGGACTGGCTCGGAAGGGAAAACCAGCAGGCATTCTTCCTCTGCTGGTTGTGCTGGGGAAACCAGCAGGCATTCTTCCTCTGCTGGTTGTGATGGGGAAACCAGCAGGCATTCTTTCTCTGCTGGTTGTGCTGGGGAAACCAGCAGGCATTCTTCCTCTGCTGGTTGTGATGGGGAAACCAGCAGGCATTCTTCCTCTGCTGGTTGTGCTGGGGAAACCAGCAGGCATTCTTCCTCTGTTGGTTGTGATGGGGAAACCAGCAGGCATTCTTGCTCTGCTGGTGAAGGTGGGAACAGCTGCCTCTCAGGCTTCGGATTCCCGCGGTCCCCCCGTCTGGGCCTGGACGCTCGCGGTCCCCCCGTCTGGGCGCTGGACGCTCGCGGTCCCCCCGTCTGGGCGCTAGTTCCTCCTCTTCATACTGGGTGGGGCATATGGCTAACGTGTGCCCATAAGCCCCACAGCCAGGGCATAACTCTGCCGCGAGGTTCTTTAAAAAAACCTCCCAGCCATCATCCCCAACCTCCTCCCTTTTGGGCTGTGGACGCCCCAACTCCTCCCTTTTGGGCTGTGGACGTTCGGGCTCCCCCACTCAGGCGTAGGACGTTCGGGCTCCTCCCGCTTGGGCTGTGGACGCTCAGGCTCCTCCCGCTTGGGCTGTGGACGCTCAGGCTCCTCCCGCTTGGGCTGTGGACGCTCAGGCTCCTCCCGCTCAGGTACTGGAGAGGGCAGCGACTGCTCCTCTCCCTCTTGCTCACTGGAAGGCATCCCTCCCATGTCTGCAGCTAGGTACCCCAGCACCACCATGGTGAGGTCACGAACGGATGCCGGGTTGTGCTGTTGCTCCCAGTCCTCCCATCGTTTCCCATCTCGCATCTGCAGTGCGTGAATAACCCAGGGGAGGTCACTGGCGAAGTTCCCCTCGGGGTGCACCAGCCAGTTCCATATTTCCCGGGATGGTGGGGAACCCGGTGGCAGTGGGGGTAGAGGGGTGGCAATTGATGCTTGGGGTGACAGCTGCTTCCGCTGCTTCCTGCAGCTCTTTCTCCCCATCCTCGCTTTACTATATATATATATATATATTTTTTTTTGTAATCCAAAAAAATGCGGTTCCTGCTCTGGCCTGAGTCCTGGAGGCGCTGTAGATCCCACACAGGACACCACGTGTCACAAAGACGGCCGGAGTGGGTGGCGTCAGACCAGAAGCAGGAAATAAACATACAGCGAGGGGTGCTTGGTGAAACTGAGCGAATGCTTTTGCTCAGCATTTAATTAAACAGAACAGAAAATAAAAGGTTTTAACACAAAACACGGGACACGGCACTTCACGCCAAAAATAAAGAGACAAACAAAACGGACTATACAGTAAACAGACGGACAGACACACAAACAAACACGGTGAGTTTTAAATAAACAAGTATCGTGCTGGTCCTACCAGCACGTAATAGCAATTGATATTTAACCTAACTTTTATTTCTCCTTCTCTCTCACCCGTTCTCCACTCACGAACACCGAACACTGAGTGAATGAAAATGTGTCTATATATACTGTTGTGCTGGGATTCAATTACTAATTAATTATTCACTTGAATCCCAGCACGTGAATTAATTATGTGCAACCCCGTGCTCACATATTACATTTAACCAGCACGTGAAGTGATTTGTGCCCTCCTCGTGCCTAAATACAAATCTACATTTTTAAATACACGTGAAACACAGACCCGTTTATATCCCGTGTACAAATGACAATACACCAAAATTAACACACGCACGCAACATACAACACATAATATGCACACAGGGGCGGGGCACATTGCCACAGTTCACTTTCTAAAGATTGGTCTAAAGATGCACAGAAACAATGACGCATGTCTGTGTTGTTTTTTTCTTGGGTGCTACTTGCATATAAAATAATTAGTAGCATAAATGCTGTAGCTACATTTATGTAATCCATGTACCACTCTCAGGCATAGTGTATAAAAAGAAAAGAAAAAAATCTAGGTACATTGAATTTTTCACTCTGCTGCAAGTACTTGCATAACATTTATTTGCTACAATAACATGACTTCACAGAAATATAGCTTATAATAGCTAATTAAGGTACTAAGTACAGCAATAATAAACTACATTTCTGGTGTTTGCCTCTCAGTGTGAAGGCATAATAGCTCTAATTAGTCTTATTGTCCTTACATTAACTGTAGAAATAATGGCTTCAAGTTCATGATATGGGTGAATTAAAACTAGCATACAGGTGGAGTAAATACATTATTCTTGATTCAAGATTCTAAAAATTGTTTATTTTGGTTAAGATTAAATTTAGCATTGCAATTCACAAGTTGTGCAGTGAAGCATGATCTGGTTTGCATTTCCAGACTGTCTGCTATGTTGTAAATGGGGGGAGACACTGAAGAGACAGTAAGAATCTAAACCTGTAGATATCAGTACAAGGACAGTAATTAGTCTGGTTTTGGCGATGTTAATACTTTCAATATACTTCTGATGTATTCAATACTGTTTTTAATTTAGCAATGATACCCAGCTTGTTAAAGATCTTTTACACTATACTGGTCTGTTGTGGATAATGTGTTTTATTTTTGTTGTATTTACTTAGGGGTAGATTCAATCTAAAATGAATATGGCATGTGTGTTCTGTGAAGCTATGAGAATTGTGCGGCTTTCCAGGTTCTTTTTACATCAAATCAAACATTTTTTCAAATTTAGGGTGCTGCAAAATTGGAGGCGAGATATAACATAAGTATACTTTACTTTTGGGAGGGAACGAAAGTTACAATTTCAACAAATCTGACCCACTTTTTTATTTATTAATTGAAGTATATCGTCCAGATATTGACATATTAAGAAGCATATCGAAGTATGCTAGCCCCATTATTGTTGTGGCGAGATCGCTTTTACATTGTAGAATAACAATAGCTAGTCTAAAGAATGTAAAAAAGATAAATGGCAAATGCCAGTCAAGTATCTTCTAGTTTATCAGGCATTTGGACTGTTTTTTTTAATAAGATTCTCAGGACACTGACATACAGAATAACAATGTACAGTTGTTTTGTAGGCACTCGTATTTATTTACACTTGTTAACAAACCACCCACTTTTGCTTTTTTTCCTTAGCAAGTAATCTTTGGCCCTCTTGCAATCTTCATTCCCCTAGATGGTTAAGACTTGTAGACAGCAGTACAGCACCTGTGCTAGATCCACAAATAAGCCAATGTATATTCAAGGGTGAAAGTACTGTAGCCTGAAGAAATCTGACAGCAGAAACAAAAGCAATGCCTACTGCACAGCTATGAGCCATTGTGGCAGGTACACTCAAGGCTGAATTACTTTAGAAGAATAACATGTGTATGTCTATAGTAAAGTGACTTCATGCAGTTTTAAATGGTGGAAGTGTAGTGATACCAGACTATAGAAACACAGAATGAAGAGACTGAATCCCTATTGTTATAAATATGGGGCCACATACAATTGCAGAGAGGCTCTGCAGATGGATGTCCGAGGTGAAGCGTGAATGCTTCAGCAGTGTATTGTTTCTAAACTCAATCACAGAGAAGATATTAATGCTGCTAATGAAGATATTAATGCTGTTAATGAAGGTATTAATGCTGTTAATGAAGGTATTCATGTTGTGTTAAGTTTTGTAAAAGGACAACGTCAAAGTATCCTTGCTGTCTGTTCAGCATTACATTGTACTTCCCAATGTTATGTGGAATTACTTGTCTAGCTCAGGGGTGTTCCATCTACTCCTGGTCTTTGTTCAAACCCTGTTCTAAATTGTTTAATGTAATCAATTAAACTCCCATCCAGACCCTGAAGTAGTTAATTATATATCATTTTGCCTGTTAAATCTGGAGTGGAATAGACCTCCAGTACTGTACTCAGACTAACTGGAAGGAATTGAAAGAAACATTGCATTTACTATTTGTCTATTCCAATATTGCTGAATTGAATGTATATAAACTACTGAGACGTTGTCAGCTAAAGAAAAGGCTAATTTAATTGATTATATTGTCATATACATACACAAAAGCAAGATTTGATGTTCAACATATCAAATCATTAACTCATCAACAAGAGTATATCATCTGAAACAAAAACACATTGGAAATGTGAAAAAATGCCAAGTTATCAAAAGTGCCCAGCCATTTAAAGTGGAGCTATCAAAAACACAAGCCAAGTTTCAAGAAACCATTGGGTCAACCTTCGTCAGCACCAAGCAAATAAGCACAACTGTAAAAGCGGTGGGGGTCAAGGTTGCCCCAATTGTTTCTACTAACTTGACTTGTGTTTTTCATGCAGGTTCGATCCGCTTTTATTGTGCCATGAAAAACACAAGCCAAGTTAGTAGAAACAATTGGGAACCTGTATAAATAGCCAATCGAATTTTTGGGTTGTTTTTTTCCGAGGCTTTCATTTTTGATATACTGTATGAAATTTGTGTTTTCGGTTACTTTCCAAAATGCTTGAGCATTTTATTTTTTCTGTCAAAATATGTATAGTAGTAACTCGACAGTTCTTGCACTCTTAAGTTGTACCTTCTTTCCTTTGCTGTCTTCCACAATGAAATCCCTATGGTCACGGGCACATTCTTCTGGGGTTTTTGTGTGTAGGCGTTTTTGTACATTTTGCCACAATTCTGTTTTAAATCCTCCATATCTTAACTGTAATACAGCTTGAAATCTTGCTAACAAGCCTCCATCCTGATTGTAATCTCGTTTTAAATCTCGCAAGCGGAGTCTCCAATAAAAATGTTGGAATGTGCTGTCATTCAGTAGTTGGGGTGGGTTTAAAGTATTGAGAATGAATCAATGATAGATGCAAGTCAGGATGGCAGGACATTGCCCAGCAGCACTGGGAAATATATTTATTATTTTTTTTGAAGTAGGTTTTATTTTTTAATGGGAATAAGGTAAAGTCAACGTGAATTGATTAACCATTTCCACAGTTTTTCCGGTGTTTATTGGCTATCCACCGGTTTCATATTTTTTTATATCGGGGGGTGTTTTATCGGTTAAATCCGAAAATCAGAAGCCCTAAAAAATAATTTAATTCAGAGGTAAAATGCATAGTTAGATCACTTTTAGTGTTTTTAACTTTCTTTTTCAGAAGTATCTCTCGATCACAATCTTTAGTACATTGTTTCTTTAAGTATACGGCAGTCATATCCTTGGGTAATAAATTCGGAGTGCATTTCTTCAGATTTAATTTCATATTGTGACTCTGTGCTACAGTTCCTTCTTACCCGTAAGAATGGACCTTTTGGTATATTTCTTATCAGTGAGCGAGGATGTTGACGAATTCCGATCCGTTGGTTTATTTAATATAGTAAAAATGTATCATATCTAGATCAGATTCATATTTAAATGTGAAATGACTATTTGCAGAATTAATATAATTAATGTTGACATGTCAGTCAGTGTATCTGCTTTTACCTTGTTTTAATGAATAAAGTATGAATAATTGAGAGACACGTTTGGGATTTAGACTTTTATTTAGCGGGAGTTGTTGTCTTTTCTCTTTGGCATTGACAACATCTAAGAAGTGTTTCCTTCATTTATATATATGTTAAAGTCACATATGCAAAAGTATGTATGTTCAATGAAAGTGTCATTCATATCAACAATTTTTTAACATAAAAAATGTGTTTGTTACACATAAATAAAATACTTTTTTTTTAAGTTTGCAATATAAACACAGCTTGCAATGCAGATGCCGTAGCTTTCACGCCACTGAGTTTGTACTTCCATTTCACAACATTTGCAAGTAGTAAAGCAGTAAAGTTACAGTTTGTAACATGTAACAAGATGAACAAGATTTTGTAAATAATGATTATGTATCATCCTGATTGTATTGAAAGCTTTCCTCAGATGTTGCAAACTATCATAATAAGCTTGATCTGTTCATGGCAGCATGTACCGGTAAGTAAGCGTTCTTAAAAGGAAAAAAAGAAACTTGGTCAAATCACGTCAAAATGTGCTCCCTCACCAGGGGTGTACAGTAGGGGTCACAAATTCCAAGTATCTGGCACATCATAAATTATATCTTTCCTGTGACTGGAGGTAAGAAGTATGCTCTCTGTGGTTGCAAATACATTACATTTTGCTGTGGAAGATACTGTTTTTGCATTAGTCGCCATGGTTGTTTTGACCGCCAGTGCTGGGGTCACGTGACTGCAACCCCTCACTTGGATTGTTTACATCACATGGATATGTTTGTTGTCCTCAGCATTACTGAAATGCTGGGGACAAAGTAGAATGTACAGATCAGTACTAAATAGTACATTTCTAATAAGATAGTGGAACTTGTTTAAGCAACTAATGTATGTCAAAGAAAATATTATAGGAAGGTTGGTGTTTCTTATGTGTTTCACTTAAAAACTGGACATTAGGACGTCCGGGCTTGTTAATTCCTGCCACCCAGACACAGATGCCAATTCCCAGATTGTCCGGGTCAAACCCAGACAGGTGGCAACCCTAACTCAGGGAGACGGTGTTGAAATGTTCTGTAACCCCTGTAAACAACAACACACATTCTCCCCACTCATTCACTCACTCCCCCTTCCCATGCTAATGGCGTGACCCGTTCCCCTCACAATACATGTATAACATATATAAAAGACAGACGAGAAAAACTGAACAGACAAGAAGTCCTGCAACAAAGCAATTGTCTGGGTCGTTATAATATTTTTAAAATTTGAAAGTAAAAATATATGAAAGCATGACAAGCTTTTTATGTACAAAAATCTTCACTAATATACAAATGAACAAGAACTGTTGAATATTTATTTTGTTTCATACAGTATTAAATGGCAGTGTTTATGGGATAGTGAAAAATAAAGAAATAAATATCAATATAAAGAAATAAAAAAGTATGTATTCATTTATGTATTCATTTATTTCAATATTTATATTAATGTATTTATTTATTTATGTTTTACTTTTACCAAATATATAGGCTATCCTTCAGCATAGCTAATTCTCAGAAATATTAACATTCCTTTTTGTCCAGTGGGGACCACAAATAGCGTTACTTTCATCAACCAGTGTCGAGAGAGGAAACCGTACTTCTTCGCGCCAAAAGGGACCACAATGAGCGTTACACTGAAAATTACTGAAAAATACTGAAGCTACTACAAATTAAAAATGCAGCCCTTTGCAATAAATACATAAATAAATAACACAGCCCCTTGCAAAGCACTGAAATAAATATTTTTTCATCCTTTACACTTTTGTTGTCCTCGTGTTTGGTCATCAGATAGCGGATTGCTTTAAGCCTGGACAATTGTGTCTCTTAGCAGTAAGATGCAATTAATTGTACACTAGCCTTAAGTAGCATCTATCATTGGTTTGTGCCTGTAGCCAGGCAGAAACCTTGCTAATAAATAGTGTATTTTGCTTGTGAACTCTTTAAATAAAGTTTAATTACTTTGAATTTAAGTTTGGCAGGGATGGGGTTAACCCCATCCCTGCCAGAATCCACATGTGGAATGTGGCTGGGTCTTGATTGACTAATTGATGGTCAATCAAGCTCTAGCCAAAAGTGCAACAGCACTTTAAACTGCAACCTTCTGCCTCTGGATCTGCTTCCTGCCATTTAACAGCCTTGGCCGTGATGTGATCCTGTCACAGTGAAAAGGAAAGGAAATTTAGCAGCCAAAAGGTTAACAGAATATTGAAATGTCAGAAGACTGATGATATATTTCTCTTTTTAGTGAAACATGCTGACATATTCCTCGCCCTTTTGCATTTAAGTTTGCCTGTGCAGTTTTACAGGGTACTAGCCCCAGGTTGTATGGTACTGCAGAACAAGACTTTAATGATAAAATACAGAAGGGAAGACAAGCTTCTCTTGTCAGTGTCAGTAAATAAATAGCATTAATCTATCTTCATTACTGCCATGCATGGCGTAGTACAAGACTGTACCTGGTGGGAGGATGAGTAATATGTTCTTGCATTTCTGGAGTGCTAAGTAGCATGCTGTGGCTTTCGTTTGGAGCGTGTGAGTAATCTCTGCAGAAAAGTGCCAACTGTCACTGTTGGTCTTGTTTACATGTGTGGAAAAGGTCACAACAATTTTAGATTCAAACTAAAACTCTTTAAACATGTTAAATGCTTGGTCTTACTTTAAGGTCAGTACAAGATTTTCTTTGGGTCAATTTCATTTTCTGAGAACAAGCCAGGTTAATTTTCCCCTTAAGAAAATGCAATTAGGTTTTCTATTGGTTTACTTATTAGATGAGGCTTAGATTGATCGCTCTGAGAAAATGCACATACGAAAAATTAAAACAAATGGTTGTGTTATGCCAAGAAAAAAAAAAGTCAGTTACCAAGTGTAATACAATCCATCATGGATACTCCAGTGACAAAGTAAACCTGCTGAGAAATGCAATGAAAATTTTAAAAGATGGAGGTTTTAAAGCTAAACTACATATTAGACTACCGAATAAACAGCATGAGCATGTACCTTACTGAGGTTAGAGTGTAAAATGGCATGTATTGAAGAAAAATCATGTTATACTGTACGTGTTAAATTAATATCCAGGTTATTAAATGCTTTTGGTTGGCCCGGCTTTGACTGACCTCTGACCACTCATAGGATGACGGCTCCTTTCGGGCCGAAAAGGCCTGGACCGCACCGATCTTATCGTTCTCTTAAATAAATACAAATTGTAATGCTTAATGTTTTGCTTAATGTCACTTTTTTGATCATTAAACTAATAGACAATTTATACCACCAAATTCCTGAGAACTCCAGTTTATTTAAGAATTAAGATGCGACTAGTGGATGTGGAGGAACCGTGGCTGCTACTGAGAAGAAAAATGTTAGCATTTAAGCAGAGAGATTTCTAAATGTGGCCTGCTAAAATCGATCACAAGGGACTGATGATTTTGAACGAAGTCCCATTCCCATTTATGTCTTGGCTGTCGAAATACCAAACTTCATTCAATTATGTTTACACTATACATGAGTCCTTCACAATATAGAAATGTTTATATTATAATGCAGTATTTTAAAAGGTGCTCTGATTAGAATCCACACAACACATCCTTCCATATAGCGAGCACTGTCCTGTGTCGGTCTACAAATGCAGAGGACATCTGTAGGAAAGCATCGCTTTAAATGTAGTTTATTTTTTATAAATTCATAGAATTCTAATTAGTGCAGAGGGTTGTGTTAAATTTATTTGATGAGGTGGCAGCCGGTGGTCCCCCAGAGATTAATCTCCCCCTTCTAGAATGTCATTGACCAATCAAAGTGCTCCCTCAAACTATGCAGTTGCATAGTACTTTGTCTCAAATTCTTTCTATAGTTGACATCTCCAATCAAGAAGAGAAAAGGCTAACAGTCCCTTTAATTTAATGAAAATTATGTGCTAGTTTTTATGTTAATGATTCATTTGTAGGCTTATTTTTTAAATATATTGTCAATCACTGTGTACCAGACTCAGAAGCAGCTTTATATGTGGATGACTGCGATATTTTCCCTCCCTTTTAGGGGTCAGAACATGTTGTCGTCCTGGACCAGGGTCACTTACTGACTGTGCTACATCTTGCACAGGATGATCTGAATGCGGTTCACAGAACATACGACATGGCTCGGGCTAGGCAACTAAGTGGCCTGAGCTATCAGCCACAAACTGCAGCTATTTTAGCTAATAAATCAATTTCTCAGTGTGCCTCAAAGGTAGGCAGCAGTGGTACAATATGGTGTACAATGCAGTAAGTGCAATATTAAGCATTTTTGTTACAATTTACAGTAATAAAATAACAGTTAATATACAGTTCTTTAGTGTGTATATATATTTATAACATTTTTGCTGTCCTCATCAATCTGATTAGTGACACCTGACATGCTACAATATTTTAAGAAAAATGCTTTCCAATATTCCACCACTAAACATTAACACCATTACATTAATATCGAAAAATAAAATATCCATGTAAACTTTAAATAATTTCTATAAAAATATACTTTAAAATTATGTGGAAGAGAAATAGGCTTCACCTTCATCAAGCTGTATAGCAGTCTCTTATTTAAATGACCACATTTTCAATTTGTGGTCGCCAATGGCTCCCCTAGTAAAAAAAATACTACAGCATGGAGAGTGAATGTGGCCAGAATCCTTTTTGCACCAAATTACTCATCTAGACTGGAGCCCACAGCCCACAGAGAGCACTGCATTGGTCTTTGAGCTGCAGTAGGTAGGGAGTAAAATTGTTTGGAGATAGCTTACCTGGTCAGGGTTCAGTAGCTTGACAACATTCCTTGGCTTGACTGTGAGAAAATAGATCTTTTAATCTTTGAAAAAGTATGTATGAACATTGGGTATAGAAACAGATGCTGTTTATAAATATATACAGTGCAATATCAAATTGCACTACTTTTGTAAGGTGACAGGTGAACTGAAAAAAGGGAGTAACGTGAGGTTAACCTCAAGTGTGTCATTCTTAAAATAGAACAAAGACTGAGAAGCCATCCCTCACTTCTAACACCTAGGTAGCAATGCTTTGCTTGACTGCTTTGCACTACAACTTTCAAGTATGTGACTACCTTCTTAATTTGTATCCACACATTGACTTTAATGATGTGCTCCTGGACCTGTGATATTCCACTTTTTCTGGCAACAGCCTATTGAAAATGTTGATAAAGTAAGCTTTTTCATATGCTGTAGGCCCTGTAAACCCTACAGTGTAGGGTTTGTAGAGAAAGGTGATAACATGCATATTTTTTTTTTATAGTCGTGTCTGGCCAGGCAGATGGCTGGCAATGTATAATGTTGCATTCATATAGGTTTTGACGTGCTTGGCAGCATGTTAACTCTTCAGATAGACATTAAAGCCACTGTATGATTTAGAGTCTGGGTGTTATTAATGGGGCTCAGACATGTTGAATTGTGCTTATTTTTATTTCACCTTGGTTATAAAAAGAGTAATTTGGTTTTAGTCTCAAAACAGTCAACATTGGACCCAGTGATACCCGACACGTGTTCTTTATGTGCAAAAGAATACTGGATTCAGTATTGCCAGGTGCAGATCCTAGATACCCTCATGGGAGGTATGAATGAACATAAAAATCAGTAACACCATATGCACATAGTAATGCACACATGCCAACAAGTGTACTTCTTTTCTTGCAACTTGTTGTAAGCTTTCATTTCCTACAAGATTTCATTGGCCACATGAGTCCTCACCATCTGGTGGTTTACAGCATTCAGTTTTTCTTTGTACTGGTTCAGCATATACTTGATCCGCTTTTCTAACCCATGCACCCTTTCCTATTAGGATGCTTTTAAGTTGACTAGCAGAGCTCAATGAAGGCTTGAACAGACTTCAAGTGTGCTTTTCTGTCGGTATATATACACAGCAATAATGCAAAACAAATGTTATTTGATATTACATTTTCTAATTGGGTCCCGAGCTGTAATGTGTCCATTTAAAGAGGAAGTAGCTTCAAATGTAATTAAAAACCCACCTTGCTCTTGTGTTTTAAGAGATTTGCAATTCTGATGAGTGGTTCTGGGTTCTGTTGATCCAATATTGAGTTATTCTATTTTTTCTCTGTATCTATCATTGCCTGCCTTCTTTCCAACTGCCTAGCACGGAACAGATTTCAGCAGTCCAGTCAAATCACTTGACAAAATGTACTACCTATTCACCCAAGGTTAAACCAGCAGAGTTGAAAGGTCACATTGTCACACAGTCTGAATGGAATAAGGAAGTCTGTTGCAAGGAAGTTACAATAATCCAGACATGCAGAAATCCAGGTGAATACAGAGCTAGAGAAAAATTGTAATAATTCAATACCTGTATTGAAACATCACAAAACAGAACCACTCAATTCCAAACGTTTTTTTGTGTTTTTTTTGGCAACATGCCATAATATGGAACACGCGAGCTGATTGGCCGATTTCATTTTGTCATGCGTCACAAATCTCCGCCCATTTCGCTTAATGTCCGTGCTCATTGGTTGGATAACAAGAGAAGGCTTTAGTAGTGCGATATGAAAACAGCAGTATGAAGTAATATTATTTTCCTTAGTGCAGAGAAACGGAATATTCTAACAAACATTGCACCACATGAATTTGAAGGCAAAAATCCATGTCTGTTCAAGATAAATTACATAGTTAATAGATATTAGAAATACGTAGCGTGTTTAACCTAGCACTGATTTACCACCATGTCAGAATTTGAGTGATAGTTTCTAAAATGGCAAGTGGTGTGGGATTAACATAAAAAACAAGCTCAGCAAAGTGATGCTTTAGATTTGGCAAGTGAGTCAGGATCAGGGGATATAGATGCTGGTCCTTCACACTTTCCAGACACTGGCCAAACTTGCAAGGCAAATGTTAAGTATCGTGATCAACGTTTTGCTTTGTTGTGATCCTATTTTCTGTTACAAGGAGAGTAAAAAATAACAGTGAATTAAACAGCAATGTTTTAATACGTTACATTTAGTTGTTCTTTACATTTAAACACATGCATATAGTTTACTACAGGCCAAATATGTTTTGTATGATTAACTGCAACGAAACAGTTTGTGTAATTTATCTAATAAAGGCATGAACTGTCGACTGTTGAGAGCTATCAATTAGGTGTTGCACTCGGTGGGTTTTTTTTGTGTTTCATTTGTATAAGACTGACTGTTAAAGAAGAAACATTTGGTGACGTTGGTGTTTTGTAATGAACTGTATCCCTTTAAGACCGCCCACGCAGCACGGCTGCACAAAATGTCAGTTTATCAGCCGAGATGATTATTGGTTGTTAGTTGCTTTAGAAATTAATTATAACTTGGTTACTTATGCCTCTTTTCCACTGTACAACCAAGCCGTGCCGAGTTTGTACCGAACCCTCACGGTGCAGTTAAGGAACGAAAGACAGTTGTTATTAATTATTGTTATTAATTAACTCAGTTTGCCAAAAGATGCACAACCAAATGGTGTTGAAAAATTAATAGACCAACGGTACAGTTGTATCTTGTATCGCTATACTTTGTAAATATATCTAGGAATGTCTTTATAATCAACAAATGTTACTGATTATATTGACTTACTAAAGTTAAATTAGTTCTGTTGAAGTGGAAAAAAGATGTTTTTAAAAATACGATTTGCCAAAGATATCGCATTTAAGGATAGTTGTTTTCTAGTTGTTGTTTTTTTGTAAAAAATAACAACTATCTGTGCTCGCACAGATTACACCGTGTAACAATTTTTTTTTTTTTTTTGGTTCCTGGGTAGTAAGTGTTATTTCATAATTGCTTATGCCTCAAATGTATAGAAAATGGCTATTATTCCCCACAAACTTTGCTTTTGTGACCAGGACAGTGATATTTTGAAATTGACCTATTTCCAATGAGAAAACGGGCGAATTTGTGTCTTTTCGTTCACATAAAGTCAGAAAAAAACAACATATGAATCCAAATTAACATGTATTTATACTAAAGTAATACAAAAATGACTACAAAAGATTTAGAAGTGAGTAGTTTTTCGAGATTTACGATTATACTGTAAATCACTTTCACGAATCAGCCCCCAAATGTAGTCTCCCATCATGTTCTCGTTATAGTGTCCTTCATTGACAGCTCATCCAGGAGCCTCAAAGCCGTGCTGCTCCATAATGGTAACAAGGGGGCAGCAGTGTGGAGTAGTGGTTAGGGCTCTGGACTCTTTACCAGAGGGTTGTGGGTTCAATCCCCAGTGGGGGACACTGCTGTTGTACCCTTGAGCAAGGTTCTTTACCTAGATTGCTCCAGTAAAAACCCAACTGTATAAATGGGTAATTGTATGTAAAAATAATGTGATATCTGTATAATGTGAAATAATGTATAATGTGATATCTTGTAACAATTGTAAGTCGCCCTGGATAAGGGCGTCTGCTAAGAAATAAATAATAATAATAATAACAAGTACCCGTCTCTTCCCCTGGCTCACTCAGTGCACCTCAAAGAGGATTACAACAGCATCAAGACCTTGCTGGACGCCTTGAAGTATGATGAGTACGGCTGTCCCGAGAGCCAGAAGGGGAGGAGCTGTCGTCCCGAGAGCCAGAGAGGGGTGAGCTGTCGTCTCGAGAGCCAGAGAGGGGTGAGCTGTCGTCCCGAGAGCCAGAGAGGGGTGAGCTGTCGTCCCGAGAGCCAGAAGGGGAGGAGCCGCCGTCCCGAGAGCCAGAAGGGGAGGAGCCGCTGTCCCGAGAGCCAGAAGGGGAGGAGCCGCCGTCCCGAGAGCCAGAATGGGGGCCGCTGCCATCGCCCAGAGAGGGGGAGCCCGAACGTCCACAGCCCGAGAGGGAGGAGCCCGAACGTCCTCAGCCCGAGAGGGAGGAGCCCGAACATCCACAGCCCGAGAGGGAGGAGCCCGAACGTCCACAGCCCGAGAGGGAGGAGCCCGAACGTCCACAGCCCGAGAGGGAGGAGCCCGAACGTCCACAGCCTGAGGGGGAGGAGCCCGAACGTCCACAGCCCGAGGGAGAGGAGCCCGAGCGGGAGGAGTCGGTGCATCCACGGCCCGAGCGGGAGGAGTCGGTGCGTCCACGGCCCGAGCGGGAGGAATCGGTGCGTCCACGGCCCGAGAAGGGGAAGCCCACAGGCCCAGGGCTGAAGGGACTCGCAGGGGAAGAATACAGGCTGTTCCCACCTCCACCGCCAGCAGAGGGGGAACAGTCGGAGCTGTCTCTCCCTCCACCGCCAGCAGATGGGGAACAGCCGGAGCTGTCTCTCCCGCCTCCGCCAGCAGAGGGAGACGAGTTGCCGTTCCCGCCTCCGCCAGCAGAGGGAGACGAGTTGCCGTTCCCGCCTCCGCCAGCAGAGGGAGATGAGTTGCCGTTCCCGCCTCCGCCAGCAGAGGGAGACGAGCCGCCGTTCCCGCCTCCGCCAGTAGAGGGAGCCGGGCCGCCGTTCCCGCCTCCTCCACCAGAGGGAGCCGGGCCGCCGTTCCCGTCTCCGCCTCCCGAGGGTCCGCTGCTGCTGCCGTCGCCTGGGGTCTTCGGGGATCCTGCTTCGCCTGGGGTTGCTAGGGATCCTGCTTCGCCTGGGGTCGCTACACTGTGGCCGGAGCCCCACGGAGGGGAGTTGCCGGCCATGAAGAGGGGGAGGGAGGTCAGGAGACCAGCTCCCCCAGCGGCACTTTCGCGGCAAGATGTGTGGCCGGAGCCCCGGAAGAGGGAGCTGCCGGCCATGAAGAATTGGGTGGTGCTGGACGTCCCACCATGGCCACCCCCATGGACACTGTGCTTCCCCCTCTTCCGGGACTGAGACTGAGGGGGGAGGTGGCCATTTAGGCCATGTTGTGCTTGGCACAAAGGGGGGGGGATATGTGACGGGGGACTGCCCCGTCTTTATGAACATGGTTGGGACTGGCAGGGAGGGGGTTAAAATTCCTCCCTGCAAGGAAAACATGTGAGAATGTGGCTGGAGCCCTAATTGAATAATTAGCAATTATTGATTAATTGGGCTCCAGCCACAGGGGATAAAAGCCAGGGGAGAGGCCCTGTCTGAGGAGAGTTGTAGAAGGAGAGTTCTAGAAGGAGAAGCAAGAGTGTTTTTGTGTGTGCTGTTTTTCTGTTTTGAGACCAGTGAAGGCAACGCCCAGCCTGGAAGCTTTATTTTGTAAGTTTTGTTTTGTGGATTGTTTTGTGTGGTTGAAACCTTTTTGTTTGGCTCTTGTGCCTATTTAGTTTGTATTTTTGTTTATTAAAAACTTTATTTTTGAACTTTATACTGTCTCTGAGTCTCAAACCTCGGTCAATCCTGTCACACCTCCCTTCTTAGCTGTGATGCATAGTTCACACACCCTAGTCTCTGTAAGTCGCCTTGGATAAAGGCGTCTGCTAAATAAACAATAATAATAATAATAATAATAATGTAGTTGTTGCAAGCATTTATATGTTTGTCATTTTTGAATAGGCTACATAATAATTGAAAATAGTATAGACTGCAATGGCATTTATACAACTGTTCAGTTTGTGAATAGACCTATTACACTTGTCGAATAGAATGAAAGCAGTTTAGTGCCGAAGATTATAATGTATTGTGTTCGTATTTTACTATTTTTAAAAGACGACACAAGGTAGGCTATGTGTTTAGTATTTTATTTATGTAACATCCCATTTGCAACAATACGTTGTCTTGTTGCTTTGAATCTTCCATTAAATGTATTGACTCGTGTTTCTGATTTCTTCACTTTGTGTCGCTGTGTCTTATTCCTTATGAAACTCGCTTGGTCTGCGCATATTTTGATGGTGAAATCCACAAAAAAATTATGTTGTTGTATATGTTTAAATATTGCCCGAAGGTGCCTTCCCCCTCCCTTTCATTTTCAGCACCCCCAGTTTGAAATTCATCTCAGCTCCATCTCCAAATTCATCAGGACCACTGCTGGTTCTATAGAATATACAATATCTGGGGTTGGTTGGTCATACATCTGAATTCAAATACCATTGTATTAGATCTAAATGAAAAAATACATACATAAATAAATACTTGTATATGAAAAATAGCATCATTCTCCTACATTCAACATTTGATTATTACATTATATCCATAATACAGATTTAGAAGTACAAAGAATAAATAATTCAATGACTAAACTTTTTCCAGAACATGTACCCGTACAATAAACTTTGTCTATTTCACTATCATACTAACATAATGAAAAAAAAAAACCAAAAAAACACAGTAGAATATACTTACTATTATGTTTGAAAAATATCAAATAAAAGATATAGAATAATGTACGGATAGCAAATACAGATTACATGGGATGTTTATACATGCAGATGTGTACCTATCAAAGACCTGTCAATCAACCTATGTAGGTAAACGTAGACAAGTCTGGCTGGTTGGCAAAAGCCTTGGCTGTCTTTACAATGCTTGGTGCAGTTTGGTGATGTATTGCCATAGCTGCACAGCTAAGAAGAGAGGCATAGTGTGGAATCGAACATAGCCAATCATGGCTACCCAAAGACCACTAGGGGAATCGAACATAGCCAATCGTGGCTACCCAAAGACCACTAGGGGATTCGAACATAGCCAATCGTGGCTACCCAAAGACCACTAGGGGATTCGAACATAGCCAATCATGGCTACCCAAAGACCACTAGGGGAATTGAACATAGCTAATGGTGGCTGCAAAGGGGTTAATGATTGGCAATATCATAAAAGGGCTGGGGAAAGGTTGAACAAATAAAATGACATTTTAAGCTTTTATAACATTATTATACTGACAACAGTATATATTCATAATTATATTCATGAAATTTGCAATCAGGTGAGGTATAGAAATGTTTGAAAATATATATTACACTACTAATCTCTGCTATATGGGTTGTTTCCTGGTAGTAAATGACAAACATTAGATAAAAAGGACTACCAAGAAATAACTTTTTTTTTAAACAAGTTGTCAGGTGAGATAAAGATTTTAATTAACACTTGTCCAACTTCCGAGCTATTGCAACCTTTGTTTATTTATTCTTTATAAATGAGAAAACTCCCTGTTCCTGGCAGCTGGTGACAGCTTCTCATTATAACAAACAGGATCTTTTATTCTATTATGATTCTATTAAAGGGCGAGTGAGGCGGTCACTGTAAAAAGTCTTGTCTGAGTGACTGTGACATGCCATGCCTTCTGTCTGAACACTGTATGTTTTTTTTTTAGCAGGGGTGAATTTTATTTAAAAGGAGCCAGAAACTTTTAAAGACATAATATTCTTGCTTCAGTACCCTTTTCACCTTCACTTGCATTAGTATTTAAACTTTGAACTTGCATATAGTATTATAGAAAAGTTAAGTAAGAAAGTTTAGTAAACAGTACCGTATTGAAAGAATTGCTGAAAATATGGAAGCTTTTACAAATTTATTTTTGTCCATCCTGATTGCCATATTTACTGTGGACCAATAGTACTCAAAATGAAGAACATTTATTTATTTAATTTACAGTACCCCATTATTTTGCACAGATAGTAAGCAAACCTGTGCCACGCTGAATGTATGACTCACCCTGCACACCACATGGCCTTGCTTTTACAAGGTCAGAATACATGTTAACCCAAATGCTTTTATATGAAAGATGGGTTGCAGTAGGTGGGTGACTGCCACAAGGGTACCAACAATGTAGTCCCAATGCGGAAGGACATTAAATTAAATACAAAAAGTAAAAACAAAACAAAGTTGCTAAAACAGCTAAAAACTAAAGTTTGCCATCCAGTGACTTAGCGCGGCTCCCACAAGAAGGGAGGTCCCGCTCCAGCAACTCCCTAACACAGTGTTTTAATTTATTTTTTTTACATTTTGACCACTTTTTTAAACTTTTAAATCGCATTCCCTGCCTCAAGATGGCTTCACATGTACCCGCATGGGCCTCTCAGAACTGCATTTCCCATCATCCTCCTGCTCACTTGTAAATCCATCTCAGTCACATATGTGAACATGTAACACAATAAAATAAAAAGGTCCTTATGTACCCTTTAAATCGGTAATTCCATAAGAATATTTTTTAATGTGATATTTTAAATACTGAGCTGAGGGCATTCATTTCCATATTCCAGTTTTGTAGGTGGACGATCTGGTTTATATAGATTGAAAAATAATAATAATAAATAAATAACTAAATAAAAAGGAGTTGCAATGATAAGCTTTGCCCTAACTTCAACACATATTTTTACGCACCGAAATTGATGGCAGGGCTCATCATGTTGCTGTCTGTTAAGTAAAAACACCACATCACATAGCATCGCACAATATGTGGATTTTATAAGTGATAGACGTTGAAGACGGCCCCAAGTAGAAAAACCTCACTTGTCAGCAGTTCCCATTCACTGACAGATTTAAAAAAAATACTGTGGTTTTAAGATCCTGTCCTTGGATTAATATACATTTGTGTATTCTATTGTCAAAATGCAGCTGTGCGGTGTGCATGTGCCCCACCATGGCTTGGTGACAGTGGGCTCTATACTCAAACCGTTTTCCACAAATTTGGTGTTAGCATTATTTTTTCTGAAGGCTATAAACCTCCCATAAGCTGTCAAACAATAAGTTAATCATACACAGCGTCTATAAAATAAACCGTATGCACTGTGACTTACTGCACTTATTTTCTTTTATATTGTAATACAAAATAAATGCTTTAGAAATAGTGTCAGTAATACTGAATTTGTGTTAAATCTTTTGAGTATAGAGCCCAGTGTGTCAGGAAAATTTCGTAATGTTTACCCATTAAGGTATATTTGCATTAAAAATAACATTTTATTACCATTTATTAACATTTTATTTTATGGTCTAAAACAGCAATTTGATTACTTTTCTACTTTGTTTAAAGTTTAATACTAGTTTTGAGTTTTAAAAACACATAGTCTGTTCAGATTGACCGCCTAATTTCAATGAAAGACAAATGATCAGATAACATATTTCACATCAAATTATTGCTCACCTCCCATTTTTTTTTGCCATTGTAATCACTAATACTTGTGGCAGAAGATACACAGTCAGAAGCAGGGCTTATACCAGCTGTGCCAGGTTCCAGGTCTTCGCAGACAAACATACCTCGACAGACAGTGTCAGAATTAATTCCTAACTCAGATGATGCCTCATCACCTGATAATACAGCAGCTGAGGATGTTATAAAACTGCAGGATACACAGAAATTTCCAGAACGTTGGACACAAAACCAGTTTTTAGAAAAAAAAAAAGATATACCCATGGTTGATTTCTGCTGGAAAAAAAGATAGGATGTACAGTTTGTGCAAATTTACAGTCATTGGGCACAAGCTCCAGTAAACACATTCACCTGTCTAATTAATGGGCAAGAGTTGCAGTTAGCTGTCATGCGGACACCAAAGAGAGAGAGCAGATGTCTTTGAGGAAGAAAATCTTTAAACAGGAATTCTGTGGCCCACAACAAAGCTGAGAGAATTATGCAACAGGCCAAGGAAAAAAATAATTGAAACACTTGTTGCAAAAATGAAAAAAAGATTAGTATGAAATAACAGATAGAATGTTTCGAACCGTTTACAACATTGTACAATCAGGGAGGCCATTTACAGACTTGCCTCCTGACATTGATTTGCAAGTTTTAAATGGCCTTGACATGGGGTGTACCTTGCATTCTGATCAGTCATGTGCAACTATTTCTCATCATATTGCAAATGAAATGAGGAAAAAACTTGCAGAAAGTGTTATAAAGAGTGAATCCAAATTGGCAGTTCTGATTGATGAGTCTACTACAGTCAGTACAAAGTATGTTTTAATGATATACATTAGGGCTTGCCTCTGTGATTCAGATGAACCTGTAACTATCTTCCTTGATGTACTGGAACTTGCTGCCACTAATGCAGAAACAATATATAAAGCATTGCTTTCAACTCTTTCCCGTCATGGTTTCACAGAACAAATTCTCCAAGAGCGCCTGATCTGTTTTGTCTCAGATGGAGCATCCGTAATGCTGAGTAGTAAATCAGGAGTAGCTGCCAGGCTTGTGAAAGATTATCCAAAAGTTTTAGTTTGGCATTGCATGAATCATTGTTCGGAATTAAGTGTTGCTGACACTGTTGATGAAGTGACAGGAATAAATCACTTTCAGATATTTTTTGACAAGCTGTACTCCCTCTATCATTCTTCTGTAAAAAACAAACATGAATTAGCATAATGTTGTGAAGCTTTATCAATACAGTGCCTGAATGCAGGCAAAGTCTTGAGTACCAGGTGGGTTGCTTCCAGTTTTAGGACAGTAAAGGCAGTTTGGATGCAATACCCATGCATTATACAAACATTTCACAGAAGCCTCAAAAGATCCACGTCGAAATAGTACAAGTTTTGTTCACAATTTAGGATTAATGTTCGATGCCCTTGAAGAATTGTCAGAATTCTCCTTAGAGTTGCAAGAGAGAGAAATGACAATGCCTAGAGCACATTCTTTACTCTCCTGTCAGATATGTGGCTTCACGTCCATGGCTAGTAACCCAGGGCTACACACAAAGGAATCCCAAAATGCTGCCAAGTCTTTGGTGTTCAAAGGAGTTCCCCTGCTTGATAATCTAAGACATGATAAGGCAATTGATGTCTCTCTGTTTTTTAAAAGTTTAGCCAATAGTCTTTTGTATGGGGTGCTTGCCTGCCATGTTGACCCTGTCTGACAGAAGTAGGGATGCACCCAGGGGTGTAGTGGAGCCGGAGCGGGGCGGAGCGGCGCTCCGGCACTTTTTCAATCCATGTTTTTCAATTGCAAATGTTCACAATTATAAATACATATATTTAAAATATTTTCGTGTTCGAATTTTGTCTAAACACTTGTAGTAAGCATCACCTGCGGCTCTGTGCCAGCTGTGCGAATTTGCGACAGACAGACAGATAGCTATACGTTTAATAAAGACAAGCTGTCGACTAAAACATCAAGTAATCTGAAAAACGATGTCACCACAATAAGCAGCACAGTTGCTGCTTTCGATTGGTCCATTATTATGCCATTAAAATATGATGTCATTCCAGTTTTTTTTTTTAGCAAATCACTTTTGAAAGTGATGTTGCTGAGAACCAATCAGAGAAGGAGGCGGTTCGTTCCTTGGCCGTAACTGAGGTGATGATATTAGTAACAGTATTAATAATAATAAAAAACAACTCGCAAATCAAAACTGTCTGGTCTCGGAGGTAGTAAACGAACTCGTCAAGAGACTTTGATCCAATATTTTGGCAATAGTAGTAAAAAACAGAAGATCGTTTGTTGTACGGCAGAAGCAGAACCTACAGTGGAACCAGAACCTTCAGCAGTTGAAGAAAAAAACGCGGAGAAACAGCCATGGCCAAACATCTGGAGTTCTGAGATATGGGAAGAAAAGAAACAACTTTACACTTTCCTTGACTGTGCAGATGGTAATCTGGGCTGTCGTGTTTGTAGACGTGTTTCTGCGCTGTCAGTTTTGAAAAGTCAGGGTGTTTCTCTGTCTTCTGAGTGGAAAAATTACAGTGTTGGGTACAATGGAAAAACTCGAGAGCAACAGCTACGATCTTTGCGAAAAAAGATAGCTGAACACAAGAAATCCAGCGCTCATAACAAGGCCACTGCATTGTTACAGCAGAAAACAGGACATTATTGGGAAATGTGTTGACAGTGCAAAAAGGCGAGATCACGAAACTACCTGTAAAATATTTTCCTACCTATTTTACTACCTTGCAAAACAAAATCGACCCTATTCTGATCATCAGGCCTTACTGGAACTGCAAGAAATAAATGGTGTTAATGTGGGAACTGGTCTTCATTCCAGATACAGCGCCACTCAAATTATCAATTATTTCTGATGAAATGGTCAAGAAAGCCTGTGAGAGAATAACACATTGATGGAAAAATTGCTGTGTTATTTGATGAATCAACAGCTCTGAATGGTTCCCCAGCACTTATTGTGCATCTCAAATGCGAGACAGACAAGACACGTGACCCTCACTTCATGTTTTTGGAGTTAGTTGAACTTTGTGATCAGTCAGCTGAGTCCATAGTGTTAGCGCTTACTAAGTGTCTTCAGAAACACGGGTTTGACCATGCATACTTACAGAAGAATCTTGTTGCATTTGCAAGTGACGGTGCAAGTGTAATGCTTGGGAAAAAATCTGGTGTGGCAAAACGAATTTCAGACATGTACCCCAACATCGTTGTCTGGCACTGTCTAAATCACAGACTCGAACTTGCAGTTGCCGATAGTGTTTCTGAGACTACTGGCATGAACCATTTTCATTCTTTCGTGGACAAGCTATACTCAGTCTACAGTAGATCAGCACTAAATCAGCAAGAACTCCGAAATTGTGCGAAGGAACTGGATGCTGTCTTGAGGAAAATTGGTTGTGTACTGGATGTGAGATGGATTTCCAGTTCGTTCAGGACTGTCTCCGCTGTGTGGGAAAGTTTTGAAGATCTGTCGACTCATTTTAAAGCTGCAGTAAGCTCTAAGCGGACTTCTGCTGAAAGAGCGACATACAGCGGTCTACTGAAAAACATGAAAGTCTTCTTTCTGAGCTCTTGGTCCTGGATCCACACCACTGGCCTGCAGAACTACCTCAGGGTTATGGCAAAAATGAAGTTGAAAGATTGTGTCGGCGCTTTCAGCTAAATGAACGTATTATCAAAAATGCATTTCGAGATTTTAAGGAGAACAACGGAAGAATTCCAGATGATTTAGCTCCATTTATTAACTGCACACGTGTGATCCCGTGCAGTACTGCTGAATGTGAAAGGGGATTCAGCCAAATGAACTTAATTATAACTGATCAGCGTTCCAAAATTTTAATCAAACATGCTTCAGCCTTAATGTTTATCAAGCTTCATGGACCCCCTTTGAGACAGTGGAATCCAAGCCCTTATGTGACCACTTGGTTGCGACACAATCATCGATCCGCAGATGACAGCCGTACACGGGTGGCAGCTCCAATTTCCAGCGACTCCCCTGACGCTCTGTGGCAGTTCCTATAGTTGGCTAAAAACAACCTGTGATTGGTAAGTGCAACTTTTAATTTTCTATAGAGAGGGGAGATTTTACAGAAATTTGTTAAGTAAAATATGTGTTATATTATTATTAAAAAAAAAACCTGATTAAATCGCATTAAATGAAAAGTGGGCGTAACTGTTAATACCTCGTTAACTATTCAATTGATTCTCATTGAGACCGATCCCGTACTTTTTTTTTTTAACCACTACACCACTGGATGCACCGAATCCAAGTTTTTGGGATTCGGCCAAATACCATTTTCATTGTCAAGAAAACTGAAGGAAACTGTTGAATGAAAAACAGACTGGCAGCTACTAATAAGGGACGTGCATAATCTATAGTTTTGAGCATTTTAATTAATAGTATTTTTATTACCGAATGGAAATATATCCTTTAATAAGATTTTAGTTTGAAACTTACACAATTTACCGCTCCAAACCTGCCCGCGCCCCGCCACAACAGAAATGTCAAAATACAGAACCATTTACTTTACCTTTTTAAAGGAGAGCTGCATCTTTGCCATAACCCACTATTTTCTTTTATGACGTTTCAACCTGTGTCAACTGAGAGCTAGGAGGAAAAAATTACTGTGAGTGACCTGAATCTCCCTGCAAAATAAACCCCACGTTGATTTAAATGCACCGTGTGTGTAACACATATCAAATAGGCTACGAAATAGTTTTCAAAATCGGGAGACGACGGCAGCAGTGGACCCTCCGGCAGCGACAGCAGCAGCGGACCCTCGTACAGCGACGGCAGCAGCGGACCTTCTGGCGGTGATGGCAGCAGCAGCGGACCCTCGGAAGGCGACGGCAGCAGCAGCGGACCCTCGGGAGGCGACGGCAGCAGCGGCAGGAGACTGGTGCGGCTTTCCCTCGGTCGCTGGAAACTTGGGCTTCCCTTTCTTGGGCTGTGGACGCTCGAACTTCCCCCTTTTGGGCTGTGGATGCTCAGGCTCCACTCCTTCTGTGTGCTGGATGCTTGGGCTCCCCTCTTCTGGGCACGGAACGCTCGGGCTCCCCTTAATCATGTTTCTTTGATACCGTTTTCAGTTTAGCGCATTACAATTTCAGTTAATATGCTTTATCTATAAATAACGAATGATCCATTATCACACAATTAAACAATTATGTGCCTATGGAGCAGTGTCAGCAGCTTAAATGCAAGTATGATCTACCAGTTTGAAATGTGTTTGTTGTAATAAAAATGTGTCTTTCTTTTTGTACAGGGATCCCTTTATATATTTATCTGACGCTGATTTCTACATATCGGATTAGTAAAGATGGAATTATGCAGCTATGTAGGATTGAGAATAAAAAAAATGATATTAACCCAATTTTAACATCATGTAATCAGAGAAACTAAAAAATGATATCGCAAAAGTCAACCGGAAGCCATAATAGCAGTACAGTATTTTATGTTAGATTTCGAAAAGTCACATTTTTCAATTTGTCAGTTTTTTGTTGAGTATATGGAAAACTACAAAGCGGTATGTAATTTAATATATTAACATAACATTCAACATTATAAAGCAAAATGTGTTAATTGTATAATTAATTGGCCATAGGTGTATATTAGTCCCCATTATCGGTTTAACTTACGATCCGTTAAACCAATTACCGGGATCATCTGCTTGATACACTGCAAACAGGATTAAGTCACTACAGATTTGCAAGATTTTCTCGTCCGCATTTTAGTCCACTTGATCACTGGTACGCTGCAATTGACCCATGGTGGTAGCGTATTTGGTTCGCTCACCCTGGATCTACACACAGTCATGAGGCTTTCCGCTGGTAAACAAAGCAGATACAAAAGATAATCAATTTGGCAATCAGCACCTGGCCACATGCTGCACATTCATTTCATTTAGACAGGGAGGGAACTAACCTCTCAACCCTGCCACATCTAACACAAACTTCATTTTCAAATTATACTAATTGTATTTACAAACCCAACAAAACATATGTACCTGTGCTGCCACAAGCATATTGGAAACAAGTCCAAGGAAACCGTGGCCATCAGATTTAATCCAAATGTTGCTGTAGAGCCCAATCACATAGACGTCAGTACCAGACGAGACTTTCTCGAGTGAACACATACATTTTGCATCTGAATGGCACATACCTCATTTTGACTGCCTGGCTCTTGAGAGGAACAGATAGGAGTCTTTGGAATGAAGTTGTCTCTAGGTTCTACATTCAGACAAAAAAATGGGAAAATGTGTGATGCAGGTGTGGAAAGGATATACTTTTTAAGGTGTGTAGAATTGCAGTATCACAGGCACAGTAATACCACTTCCAATCACAAATTTCACAGATTTAAAGAATACCTTTTTATGTCATTGTGGCAATGTGTCCCGCCCCTGTGTGCATTTCTGTGTTATATGTTGCGTGTGGTGTGTTAATGTTGGTGTATTGTAGTTGGCTGCATGGGATATAAATGGGTGTGTGCAGCACGAGTTATTTAAAATGTATAATTGTATTTAGGTACAAGGATTGCACATCACTTCACGTGCATTTAAAGTTTTTAATATGTGAGCACGAGGTTGCACATAATTAATTCACGTGCTGGGATTCAAGTGAATAATTAATTAGTAAATGAATCCCGGCACTACAGTATATATAGATGTACGTTTCATTCACTCGGGGTTGTGTGTTCGTGAGTGGAAAACGGGTGTGGAGAGGAGAAAGTAAAATAACGTAAATAATAAGTGTTTAAACTCACCGTGTTTGTTTGTCTGTTTACTGTTTTATTGTTTTGTTTGTCTATTTATTTTGGCCTCAAGTGCCGCGTCCTGTGTTTTGTTTTGTTCAAACCTTTTATTTTACAATAAACCGGCGCAAGCAAGCACATTTACTATTTCATCCACCGTCTGTCTGTGTACTCCTTTCTGGTCTGACGTAACCACTAGAGCCTGCTTGTCACACATGGTGTCAGAACCGGGACAACAGCACCTCCGAGACTCAGACCAAAAGGAGTACTGTTTGTTTTGGTGGAATAAAAATGGTAAAGAACAGCAGAAGGCAGCAGCCACAACACCAGCTGGAAGAACAGCAGCCCAGGTGTTACTGCTGTGCTGAGCCTGGGCATTCCCGCACGAACTGTCCCTGGTACCCCCTCGGACAGCTACCCCAACTATGCCCCATCTGCGGAGGTGAGCACTATGTGGCTCGCTGCCCTGTCCATCAGGAGAGGGAGGAGCAGGGGTTGCCTCGGTCTCTACAACCAGCAGGGGGTGGTAGACTGCTGCTCCCACCGCCCCAGCAGCAACAGCAACAGCGGCCAGAGGAACCTGTTCCCATGGTGCACCTGGTGCGGAAAGGTGGATCACCGCTGGAGGGACTGCTCAGAGGTGCCACCGAGCTGGTGCAGGCGATGTGAGGAAGGGGGATACGACTAGTCGGGATGTCCCTATGCCAGCGTGCCAGCGCCCAGGCGGGGGTAGGCTGTGCATCCAGCGCCCGGACGGTGGGACCGCGAGCGTCCAGCGCCCGGACGGGGGGACCGCGAGCGTCCAGCGCCCGAGAGGCAGCTGTTCCCATCTCCACCAGCAGTGGGAAAATGCCTGCTGTCCCCATCTCCACCAGCAGAGGGAAAATGCCTGCTGTCCCCTTCTCCACCAGCAGAGGGAAAATTCCTGCTGTCCCCATCTCCACCAGCAGAGGAAAAATGCCTGCTGTCCCCATCTCCACCAGCAGAGGGAAAATGCCTGCTGTCCCCATCTCCACCAGCAGAGGAAAAATGCCTGCTGTCTCCACTTCCACCAGCAGAGGAAGAATGCCTGCTGGTTTCCCCATCACAACCAGCAGAGGAAGAATGCCTGCTGGTTTCCCCTTCCGAGACAGAGGGAGAACCACACTCGTCCCCTGCAAGAGTGGTAGAGCTGCACCAGTCCCCTGCAAGTGAGGTAGAGCCGCACCAGTCCCGTGCAAGTGAGGTAGAGCCGCACCAGTCCCCTGCAAGAGAGGGAGAGTTGCACCAGTCCCCTGCAAGAGCAGGAGACTACACACTGCTCCCACCTCCGTCGCCAGGAGACTACATGCTGCTCCCACCTCCATCGCCAGGAGACTACACGCTGCTCCCACCTCCGTCGCCAGGAGACTACACGCTGCTCCCACCTCCGTCGCCAGGAGACTACACGCTGCTTCCACCAGGAGCAGAGCAGCAGGAGCTGCCTCTGCCTCCACCACAAGGAGCAGAGCAGCAGGAGCTGCCTCTGCCTCCACCACCTCCACCAGAAGCAGAGCAGCAGGAGCTGCCTCTGTTTCCATCACCTCCACCGGCAGGAGCAGAGCAGCAGGAGCTGCCTCTGCCTCCTCCACCAGCAGAGGGTGAATACCTGCTGGTTCCGCCTCCACTGTTGTGGGAGGACTGCTTACCCCTTCCACCTCCACCAGCAGAGGGTGAATACCTGCTGGTTCCACCTTCACCGCTGTGGGAAGATTGCTTGCCGCTCCCACTTCCACCACCAGAGGAGCTGCAGCTGAGTTTCGCACCGCCCAAGGATGCCTGCCTCGCACCGCCCAAGGATGCCTGCCTCACACTGCCCAAGGATGCCTGCCTCGCACCGCCCAAGGATGCCTGCCTCGCACCACCCAAGGATGCCAGCCTCGCACCACCCAAGGATGCCTGCCTCGCACCGCCCAAGGATGCCTGCCTCACTTCGCCCAAGGATGCCTGCCTTGCATCGCCTGGGGCTGCCTGTTGCTCCACATCGCCTGGGGCTGCCTGTGGCTCCGCATCGCCTGAGGCTGCCTGTTGCTCCGCATCGCCTGGGGCTGCCTGTTGCTCTGCATCACCTGGGGCTGCCTGTTGCTCCGCATCGCCTGGGGCTGCCTGTTACTTTGCATCACCTGGGGCTGCCTGTTGCTTCGCATCGCCTGGGGCTGCCCGTTGCTCCACATCGCAGCAGGAAGTACTGTGGCCGGAACCCCACGAAGGGGAGCTGCTGGCTTTGAAGAATGGGGAGGAGGTCCGGAGACCACCAACCCCAGCAGCAGTTTCGCTGCTGGAGATCGTGGGGGAGGTCAGGAAACCTGCTCCCATTGCAGCACTTGCGCTACAGAAAGCGCTGTGGCCGGAGCCCCACGGATGGGAGCTGCCGGCTACGAAGAAGGGGGGAGGTCAGGAGACCACCCCCCAAGCAGCCTTTCCGCTGCCAGGACTACCCCGGCTGGAGGAGCCAGACTGGGAGCTATTAATGTCTCTGCTGACAGCATTTCCACTGTCAGCTGGGAAGCTGCCGGCACTGCCACCAGCAGCAGAAGAGTGGCAGGAGTGTGCCACCCCGCTGTCGGCATTGTTGCTGACAGCCTTGCCGCCCATGAACCTCTTGAAGTCCCTGTTCTTGGCCCAGGACTTTGAGCGAGACTTTTGGGCTTTTAAGGGGGGAGGTGGCCGTTGAGATCATGTGTGCTGCGCACAAGGGGGGGTATATGTGGCAATGTGTCCCGCCCTTATGTGCATTTCTGCATGTGGTGTATTGTAGTTGGCTGCATGGGATATAAATGGGTGTGTGCAGCACGAGTTATTTAAAATGTATAATTGTATTTAGGCACAAGGATTGCACATCACTTCACGTGCATTTAAAGTATTTAATATGTGAGCACGAGGTTGCACATAATTAATTCACGTGCTGGGATTCAAGTGAATAATTAATTAGAAATTGAATCCCGGCACTACAGTATATATAGATGTAAGTTTCATTCACTCAGGGTTGTGTGTTCGTGAGTGGAGAACGGGTGTGGAGAGGAGAATGTAAAATAACGTAAATAATAAGTGTTTAAACTCACCGTGTTTGTTTGTCTGTTCGTCTGTTTACTGTTTATCATTTTGTTCGTCTATTTATTTTGGCCTCAAGTGCCGCGTCCTGTGTTTTGTTTTGTTCAAACCTTTTACTTTACAATAAACCAGCGCAAGCAAGCGCATTTACTATTTCATCCACCGTCTGTCTGTGTACTCCTTTCTGGTCTGACGTAACCACTAGAGCCTGCTTGTCACTGTCATGTTCAAAAGAAACAGTGGAAGATAGTTTCGTATAGGTGGGACATAAAGGAAATAATTCCAATCACAGGCTCTGAATTCCTTTCTGGAGTAATAAACTGTTTTATTGTGTTACTAGCAATATAGTAGGTTTGCCAAGAGAGGTTTACACAGGTCACTTTCCTGTTTATTCAATTTTAAAACTCATATTATGATTAATTCTTAACCTAAAGCAAGCATTTTTCTAAATCTGCTGTTGCTTTACTTTCCATTTCTCATTCAGCCAGACTTGTGTCCTCCAAAATTTTTTTACCTGCATGTCCCATCTATTCATAATTTCATTAATTCTAAACTGGAAGCCCAAAGCTACCTCTTATAGCTGGCTCAGCTGGCTCAGCATACATCGATTACTTTACCCCATGTCCAGCTTATAATATCTATTTGGTTTTCTATCTCTTTGTCCTACTTATTAATTTATAGTTGTAGCGTCAGAGGGGGTCAGTATATCATTCAGTGTATGAAAGTAACAGAATTAAAATATACAGAAGGGAATCTTAAACCATTCTCTGTGTCTTCTTGGTTTCTGGTCACAAACTCCCCCGCTGACAAAGAATGCTTTTAAAAAGAGTCATAAACTAACTGCTGAACAAATGGCTTATCTTCATGATCTCTGAATGACTCTTTCGGCGCCGCAACCCAGACAGTTCTGGGTGCTTTGACACCTAAGACAAGAACCAGTCCATCACATAAATCCAGCCGACAGGGGGTGGAACAGCAGACCAATGGTGAACAAGGGGTTGCATCCGAACGAGAACAAACAATGAAAATGTCTAAGAGAAACAAATGGCAAAATCATAGACAAAGAAAAAAAAATAGCAAATATATTAAATTATTACTTTTCACAAGTTTTTACAAAGGAGGATACAGACAACATGCCCCACATGTCGACCTGTTCCTATCCAGTTTTAAATAACTTTAGCATAACAGAGGCAGAAGTGTTAAAGGGACTAGGAGCTCTTAAAATAAACAAATCCCCTGCGCCGGATGAGATCCTCCCAATAGTGCTCAAAGAAATGAAAGGAGTTATTTACAAACTGCTAACAAAGATCTCACCGGAGAAAGAGGCTGAACATTTGAAGTCGACCTAAATTGAAATATATTCAATTTATTGAGCTAGCAGTGCCAGAGTTTGCGATGAAATATCCCAGACATAACCGGACGAAGAGTGCACATATTGGTGAAGGAATTGCTGTTTCAGTGGAATACCTAAATAGTTAATGACTCTTGTTCTTTGCAAAGACATTTCTTTCGTACCCTGAAGTGGATACGAAACTCGATGAAGGCAGACCCCGGAACCTGGACCCGTCCTTACCAGCAGGAGAGCCTTTGAGTGCCTGTATTGTTGAAGACATGGATCAGCAGGATGAGGCAGCGCACGTCCGTTAAGTATTCAGTGAGTAGTGTTTTAATCCTCTTATGAACTCCAGAATAAGCAGACCTTAAAGTAAAATTAATGTTTTGTTTTAAGCGGAATGTAAGAAAAGTATTATTGCTTTCAATTCATGCTTTGAGTTAATGAACACTAGTATTTGTTTGTATGTGATTTATACAAATTGATGTGAGTTTCATAAGGCAATTATCATTCTGTGTTTAAGGCTAGAATCCAAATTTAGCTGATCATTCTCGATAGGTTGTCTGGACGCAAACAGCGTCTTTATCTCGCAAGAGTGAGAATTGCCTTCTGAACCAAAACTATATACATATATATATATATATATATATATATATATATATATATACATATGAGACTGATTTAACAATGCTTTGATTATCAAATATTAACGAAAGTAAATATTTGTGTTACTAGCGATACCCCTGTTAAGACTAACCTTCGTCTTCAGTAGCTGTCAGGAATGCAGTTGTAAACTTAAGGGAATCTCCCATAGATTGCGTTGGATCGCTGATCAACCAGCGGGAGTGGGGTGTCATTGTTTATGTTTCCTTTTCTGTTTTGTTTAGTTAATTCTTCCTTTCTGTATTATTTTAGTTTATTTGTTGCACCTTTATATTCACTAGAACGTTGTCTAGTCTGATTATTTAGATAAAGGTCGGCTTCTACATGACTTGAATTCAAAACAAGGTATTTTATTATTAAAATTTAAACTAGTCCAAATACAAATATACCTTGCACACTACATAGTTCACATTCACTTTTACATCTTATGCACATTCCATTCAGAAGTCACATACAGTATCCATTTCTGACCTGCAGTATTTTGTATTTCTGACCTCTTTAGATTCAATTAGATTTGGTCCTGCAGTGCTGCAGCGAGCATAACTGGAAACATATATCTTTTTTCTAGTCATTTGCACTTTATCCCCTGGTCTTTTAACGCATTTAACTATTTATCTGTGGAAAGTGTTTTTTGGCTTTTGGTATGCTGTTTGCTAGCATCCCAGAAATCGTCTTTTTTTTCAGACGTTAATTGAATATGTTTCTGTTGAGCAATAACAATATTGTTGAAGGTAGAATGTATGTTGTTGTGCTGGTTTAACTCCACCAGGTTTCTGATCTTCTTTTTAGTACTTTTCAAGACCTATGCTTTTTAGCCACTAGTTATAATTGGCCTGCACCCTATAGTCATTCAACTCAACTGGTTTGTAACTCCTATCTATTTCTGCCTTACTTACATCCAGTCCTACGGCTCATACCAATTCTCAACCTACAGCTTGCTAACCCTGGTGTCCAACTTCTTTTTAATTATTCCTGCCTACCTGCAGTTTACAATCATTCTTGTTAAATCAAATCAAGCATTTAACACCATCTCTTGATCCATGACTTATAGCTATCCTTGTCTATCTGCATTGGAAATATTTTCTTGACCTGCAGTGAACATCAAATCTTTATCTCAGGTATGCAGCTATTACTGAGATGCAGCTAAAAAGCCATATCTGCAACCAAAAGCAATTCCTTACCTGGAGATGATACCCGGCTATAGCCCACATCTTCTTGTTGCACCTTGTATTCCCGTGCAGCTCATTTTCTTTCCTGAGCACACCACACATCTATTCCAGGCTGTCCGCAGCACACAGTCATTCTTTACCTGCAGCTCACATCTAATCCTGACCCACAGTTGACTTTGATCCATGCTTCTCTGATCTCACTCATTCCTAATTTCCAGCCCTTACCCATTCTGATGTTGGAGCTGACAGCCAATTTACAGTGGCAGCACACATCTATTCTTCTCTGTCTGCCTCTTCTACTCCTGCCTGACCTCCATGTCACATCACATCCCACACTGCAGCTTAATTTCATCCCGATCTACAGCCCAAATGGATTCCTGATTGCAGCTTGAATGCATTGATATTCTTTCCTGAGCTCCATTCTGTATCTCCATGTTACGTTCATTTTTTTAAAACCTATAGCTGCAACAATTCCCATATGAGTATTCTGATTTGCACACTGCTATTCATTTTTAATTACTCCCAACATTGTAATTGGCAAAGATTAAAGATGAACTCCCTTATGAATTCTATAGCTTTGTATTCCTGTTTACATTTCTCATAGTTTTGATAGAGTTTCAAGATTTTGTTTAAATCAATGTAATTCATGTCTAGGAAAAGTAACGTTTGTTGTTTTAGGGATAAGAAATTGCAAAGCATGGCACCAAAGCAAAGCTACTGAAATAGGAAATGTGCTGCGAAAAGGTAAGCAGTGACACTGACAGTTTTTGCTTACAACTTATTTAAATATTTGTAAAATGAATGGACATTTTTATTGGAATAAAAAATTAAATATCCCTTATACAAAAATTTTAGATTTTTTATCATCATATCAGTCTATATAATTAACTACAATACATAATATTGTCAGAAAGACTGAACCACTAGAAACCGTCTATATAACTAGTCCTTAGAAGGACACTTGGGACTTCAGTATAGACCCTAATGTAAAGCAATTTTGCTAACATTAGGCTTCTAGCCACATGAAATGTAAGGTAAATTTACAGTTGCATTCTGCCTTGGCAGTAGTGCTGCACGACTCGATTATTTTATTATTCAGATCAAGCTTTCCATAGGTGAAGGTCATTGATCATTTCAAGTGACACAATGGAAGAAACAATTGCTTAGATTTGTGAGAATTGCTGCTCTCCACAGAATCTAAGAAAAGCAGCAGTCATCCAAATCTAAGCAGCTGTGTCTACATTTGTTTCACTTTGAATGCAAAATTAGAGCAATCAACACCAATGACCCATACCTGATTGTCAGCACCTCATTTCTGTGGAGAGCTCAATTCAAAATTATCAAATAATCGGTTTGTGCAGCACTATTTGGCATTAATAATTCTTTCAAAATGATAAAAAAAATAAGGAAACAGCATTTTGCATCGCAAGTACAAACATTTTGCATTAAAAAGGTGAGTATGGCATCCAATTACTGTCTTTTTGTGTCTACAGTTAAAAGCACTTCTAACTTGCTGCTTATATATATATATACTGATGCACAAAAGAAACGCAGGACTCATGGATTTAATCAAATATTTTAAACATAGATATCAAACAAAATCACAGAATATGTGAACAAAAATACAGATCATAATGAAAACATTACAAAGTTAATATCAGGTATGACCTTCCTGAGCATTAACACAATCCTGGCAGCATAGACTTGATCAGCCTCTGGATAGACTGCTGTGGGATATTCTGCCACTCTTCCTGTGCAGCTGCATCCAGCTGGCAAACGTTGGTTGGTTGTGGTTGTCTCCTGTGGATGGCACTGGTGATTTGGTCCCACAGATGTTCTATTTGACTCAGGTCAGGAGAAAAAGCTGGCCACGGCAAGACCTCAAAATTGTTTTCTTGAAGTCGTAATCCTAGCACTGTGTGGTCTTGCATTGTCCTGCTGGAAAATCGACACTTCCGGATTGGCTTGCAGGAACGGAAAAACTGTTGCCTCAAGGACTTCATCAATGTATCGCTGAGCAGTAAGGTTTCCCTCAATCTGCACCAAAGGCGTTCTTGTGTTAAAGGAGATTCCTCCCCACAACATCACACTTCCACCACCCCACCGGTTGGCTTGAACAACACAACAGTCAGCATAACGCTCTCCACAAACGTTCTGTTCCATCAGGTCTGTCAAGGGCAAACCGACATTCATCGGTGAATAAAACACTCCACCACTCTCTCTGCCGCCATTTAAGATGTTACCTGGCCCACAGAAGACAGCGATTTCGCCTATCAGCTGTCAACATGTTACCCCTGAATGGCCTCTGAGCATGCAAATCATTTTCATGCAGATGGTGAGGTACAGTCATTCTGCTAATGCGCGGGTTATTTCTTCCTGGAATTTCTAGTGCTGTAGCCACTGCAGTATGAAAACGATTACGCAGATGGATGAGTCGGATGTGATGGTCCTGGGCCAGTGTGATGACCCTCTGCCTTCCAGGACGTGGCCTGTCCCTCACAGAGCCGGTTTCCTGGTCTCTCTGGACTAGTCTGCTGATTGTTGAAGCAGAACATCTCATTCTCCGGGCAACTTCTCTCACAGACAGGCCGTCTTCAATCATGCCGATAGCAACCAGGCGATCTTCATTACTCAAGCGGGGCATGGTCATATCTTTCGCTGTTCTTGCGTTAATTAAAATCATGTCTTTTCGAATGGCTATTTATACAGATTCTTAATCAACTCATTTTGGCAATTTTAACTCAACTCAAATACCAAACACTGAGCACCTGGCGTTTTTATGAAATCACATGACTTGAGCTCAGTATTTTGTTATCCCAAGGAACAATACTACGCAAGCAATCAACAAACCTATCTGCACACTGTTTAAAATGTAAATAACATTATGTACGTGCCCAATGAGCTATTGATGTAAAACTTAGACTGTTGCGTTTTCATTGTGCATCGGTATATATTTAGCTGTGGTTTTGTCAGTGAAGAGCTTGCAAGCTTAACCTCTAAAGCTGCAAGAATATAATCAGATTTATGGTACATATATTATATTTGTTCTCACATTTATGTTAAACTTGGTAATACATACTTTGTATTTCCATCTAGATTTAAATCTTTAGGCATCATATTCTCACTAGATGCATATGTTTTGAAATTCCTGAGAAGATTTGATTCTAATTCTGTATCAAAGAGCATGTTTTGTGTTTAATAAGGGAGTTACAGCTGCATCTGCATTATCTGAACACCTGCTCTGGCAGGCCCACAATTTTAGTGGTTATGGTGATGGATGACTCTGTTTGCAGCTTGGGAGAAAAGCAGTAAAACTCAGTCATCACTAAAATGTGCAGTATGGGGAATTGTAAGACACTAGGAAACAGGAACAACACAGACCTGTACATTCATAAATATTTTACATGTTTTTTTTAAATGTATTTTAAATATTATTGTCACTAATTTAAATATAAGAACACAAGCATAGCACATGCTGCTAAATCTTCTTTTAAATAACTGGATTCAATGTTGTAAGTTCCATTACATTATAAACACGACATTTGAGATAGCCTTTATTTGAGCTAAAATATATATATATATATATATATATATATATATATATATATATATATATATATACACAAAAATATCAACACTTTACAATAAAAAATATATATATTCTAAGCTAGATGGTGGTATTCCCATGAACCTATTGGTGTTAATTACCTCGGAAACATGATGGCGCACATTTCAGAGCAAGTTGGACTTTCAGTATGTTACACGAACCACTCAACCCACAGCACTGCTGTCCACATATTATCTAATGCTGGTTTACAGTCCAGGGAAATTATGTCGGTTACCGGTCATCGGTCTGAAAACAGCGAGTAGGATCCTTTCCTACAAAAAGACATCTCCTCCATCCACGGCCTCACACTCAAAAGCCCCTCCCTCGATGTTGGCCCCAAGTGCCAGTGCACTGCCTGACTGTTCTGTGAATCCTCCCTCAGATGTGGGAAATCAGTCTGCTTTCAATTCCCAAATGCCATTTAATCTCAAAAATGTTACTATAAATGTGACCTGCTCCCACAAAATCAGTCACATATGACCCCCTAAACAAAAAATAGTTATATATTCCATGAGATTCCACACATCCTGCTCTTTCAAATGACACCAAATGTATTTAAATATCTTCGAGAATGACAAGGTTACAGCATTTTAAAATCACACATATCGGTGATCCTATTTTCGAGAAATTCGAGAATAAAGTTGAGCAATAATTTTCAGCTATGCACATTTGCTATGTCCTTAGCAACCCATATTTCCGGTTTGTGCTACACACTTAAAATGTGGCAGGCTTTAAAAGATCAGTCTAGACTAATACTTGGTTAATTTGGAGAGGGATACACTTGTGTATTTTTTATTTTATTATCTTGCAACCTCCAGGTCCCCACCGAAAGAAAAAAAAAGAAGAATAGGATTCCATTGGAATCTATGGGATTTTGTTACAGGACATGATTATGATTGCAAATATTGTACTTGCATGCTGCATTTTTTCGCCTCTCTTACAAAAAGCACATAGTGATTTTTTTTTAAAGGAAATATAAAATATAAACAGCCTAACTGGGTACGTTTGTATTCCAGAAGCCTATGTTTTGAAATTACATTTTACTGGATAAGTTGTCTACTGCAGAAAATGCTTTCATAATGTATTGACTTTTTGAAGTCATATACACAATAAAATAAAAAAAGAACAAGTCAGTGTTTTAAGGAATGCCTGACTTAAAACAACTAATTTTCTTATGATGGAGAGTATTACTATTAAATCTAATTATTTTGCCCTCATTTATACTTTATTTTGAGATTTTACAGATGGTTCCTGTCTACGTGAACGACAGGCCTCAAATGGAGTTCGGGCTTCCCTATATCTTTGTTTTAAAATCGAAAGTTATTTTATTCAAGCAAAACAAAAGCTGAAAACGGGGAGGGAAGTTTTGGCAATATATATAAGTGCACTGAGCGCACCTGTTTTACCTAATAAATAGCCAAATGAGGGACATAATTACAGGGTTCTATTAGGTAAAATTGCAGAATTGGAAATCAAATTGTCACAACAAAATGATGACCTGAGTAGGAGCCAGCAGGGTTTACACTCGATTCATCCATAGGGGTGCCAAGCCTCTTTAGAGCTGGTGGCTCCTCTGTAGCGGGACCGATGACGTCGACCGACGTGTCTAGTAAAGATAGGCCATCCTTACACTGCATTGATTGACCAGAAATGTCAGTCCCTGGGGATAACCGCAGCAACAGCATCTCGCCTTAGCTGCATGTAGAAGTATTTAAGGTAGAGTGGGGGTTAGAGAATTGGGCTCCTGAGACAGAAGAACACAGACAACACCAAAGTTGGAAAACAGGGCTCCCAGACCTGGTGATATTACTTTTGTTCTATATTTGACTATTAACTATAGACTGATATGTTTATATGTTGTTGCAATTGTTATATATCTGGCCATTTTGTATATATTTTGCAAAAAAAATACATTAATGCAGCATTAGGGTTGAACTCATTGCCACAAAAGCAAACAGGATCTGTTGTAAGTGGAGTGCACCTGTATCAATAAATAGTGGAATTTACCATGAAGTTGGAGAGTTAACTATGTCATTAGATAGTAGAATTAAGCATATTGTTAGACCAGAACTGTCAATAGATAGCAGGTCATTAGATACCAAACATTAATAGTGAAAAGAAAAGCAATCAAAATAAGTTCAACCAAAACACTATACAACAATAGTATACAAAATTAGAGTACAGGGCATAGTGGCAATCACTTCTTTCTAAAATAAAACAAAAACACAATTAGTATATACGAGCAAATTCAGTGATATTCCTTAACAGTACTAGCTATGTTAAAAGCCATTTCTTCATAATTACATGTGCATTGTACACACACTAACAGACACATTTAAAACCATGCATTTAAACTGTATAGTGAGCATATCCATGTGCAATAATCCAAGCATAAGGTTTCTTTAATATACCTTCACATACAGAACATAGGTTACTCAGTGCATAAACATTGTACCTAAATGCATTTCTGCATGTAACCATTTTATTTAGTGCATTAAAATGTTGTACCTTAATATACTTCTGTGTGCAAACCCAAAACATGAATGTTCTATAAACACAATTACAAATGCTGTTTTAACCAGAGCTTTAAAACATTACATGAAAAGGCATTTTTATGTGCAGGATCACCAAATGTGCATTTCTCTATTTTCGTCTCTTTAGACCTTATACAATACATAAAACATTTAATCTAGTACCTTCCAAACGCATACAAATAAAAGAACCCAGACTTATCCAGAGCTGGAAATGTAGCCTCGGATACCCTCAATGGCTTGCTTTCGTCTTCTGAAAACAAACAATATGTTCCGAAAGCACATAGTTAAAACAGAAATAAAAACAGAAACCAACTAAAATCAAGAATAGTGAGAAGTGGGGTTTACCACAGCAGAGTAGAAAGGTTTTCACAACTCTACGGACAGATTTTCTTTGTTGTTTGAATATTTACTGCTGACAGGTAATAGTAAAAAAAAAAAAAAAGGCAGACAACCTCACCCAGGCTACACATAGGTTCATGAATTGCAAATAATTGAAAACTATTTGTGGCAACATCAACACCAAAATTACATTATTCACTGTGCTAACCACTTTCCTGAAGAAAAAAAAAAACTGGTCATTGTTTCTTGGCAACCAGAATTTTCTTAACATTAAAAGCGCATTACGTCTCAGTATCTCTAATAAAAATGCATTCAAAGCTTGGGCCATAAAGAAAAACAAATCCTAACATAAAACAAATGATTTATATCTAACACTTATTTTCCACACAGTACAGTTTAAGAATCTATAGCTTACAATATATTTTGAATTCATAAAAACAGTCTAGAAATCTTGTCTTTCAAGAAATAACCTGAAATCTCTTTAAAATAATGTTCAGTTTATTTGGTCAGGTGTTATCTGTATTACCACAGTATATCCAGAACAACTGAGGCATATCAAACCCAGTCAATGGGCAATTCAAAATCAACCAATAGCAAAGTTGAGCAAATGTTCATAAGTGGAGAGCGCTGCTTTTGTCTCTTAATGGCAAATGAAGAAAGTCTTGGGGCTCTTACAAAACATCACCTATTGTTGGCAGCATTGTCCATAAATAAAAGCAGTAATGTAAAAAAATAAAATAAAATAGAAGCACACCTTGGACAAGGAAGAAAATAAATTATCCACCTCCACAGAACAAGAGAGCTTTATGGTTTAGAAAGAAAAATAGCAAAACAATTATATATCAGTTACATAAAGCTGGTTCTCCTGGTATAGATCCAAGAAAGAAGCCATTAATCACATTGATTTACAGACAATGTCATAACAGTATAATTACTTAACAGTGTGCGGATGAGAAAAAGAATATTGTGCTCATAGAGATTTTTACTGAAAAAAAAAGGATATCATTCTCTCATTTAATGTGCTGTTACAATTGGGTCTTGTCTAATTGTACATGTCTATCTGATGGGTGGACAGTTTTGGTATCAACAACTACTGCACTTGATTGTTTAATCATTGTTGGAAAGGTATTGAGTATGTAAAAATCATGTCTGCTAACTGTATTGTACTAATATCATAGTGATATTCATTTCCTTTCTCTGATGTATACTTTATGTAAGTGATAATTAAGGATTGCAGACCATAACAAAATGTAATGTATCCTAATGTTGTTATTGGTAAGGTGTGTGTTGCCCTGTTTATACTCAATGGAGAACTGTGCACTGTAGGGTGCTACAAATTGATTTCCTTCCTGCAGAGGAAAAAGCTTTTACTGTATAAAAGTCCACAGGGTATTTGTCCAGTTTGCTGGGGGATCTTGCTGTGTTGGCGGTCCAGATCAGCTGCATACCTACTGTTTTTACACATTAAAAAAACAAAAATATGCACTAAATTGAAATTTAATGAGTAAAAATATGCATATCAATTTTGTTGCACAGCTTGTCTGCCTCCCTAAAACTTCCACTAACAACTACATGTCCCAGAATACAATGTCTTCAGAGGATGAGCCACTAAAAAAAGGAGCCTATAATATTAAACTAACTGTTTTATAACTTATTCATGCATTTCCTTATTTTATTTATCTGTATGACTTCATAATGAAGTTTTAACATGTTCACTGAGTATAAGAATTTAATGTTAAAATATACATAACATAATTAACTCTCTCAGTGTTAAAATTAGAGGTTTAACACTGTTACTCCCAGACCCCAAACCTTATCTATAGTGCTGGGGGGACTAATAATAATAATGTAGTGTAGACTTTTATATAGATGTATTGAAAAATACACCTTTCTCACCGTAGCTTTATACTTGCATTCAACTTCAGAATGTTTTCTTGACCTTTATCACCTAGACCCATTTTTTAATAAGTAAACAGTGTTGATCAAGGCAAACTGCTTACCCATATTCACACATTTCTCCTTTGACAAAATGTAAAAAGTGAATAAATCCCGAAACGTTTGTATGTTCTGTGGCTCATGAACATTGGATTTTTTGTGCTCGATTCAATCTTTTCTCTTTAAGACAGTTAAATAGTAGAATGTGCTCCCTCAAACAAACTAAAACTATCCATTGCCACCTGTCTTTGCCTCTTACAGTCTGCAACCAGCAGCCTCCTTACTATTAGGAACATTTATTCAAGATAAAGAAAGATGACATCCACTCAAGTTCCTTGGTGTAAAGGGGCAATTGGCTTGGTTGTGAGATTGGAGAACATCCAATGGCCTTCAGTATGATGTGTGGAATTGCTGTGGTGAGGGATACTTGGGCAGAAAAAAGGGGGGATAATAATTGGGCACTATGAATTTTATATAAAAAGGGGGAATTATTCATAACATTTGATGTTTTAACACTTGAGTTTCATATAACAACAGTTTTGCCGACTAGTTTAATGGGTCAGATGGAAACATGGACATTAGTCCATATTAAATCACTTGGATAGAATGTTTTGAAGTCTTGTCAGTAGATGTTAAGCAATGGAATACATGTATTGAGAGAGAGAATGTGAAACAAGGTGCAAAAGCTCACAAATGAACAAAAAGGTATCTGACAGCCAAACACCAGGACCCTTCGGCAGTGAGAAGAGATGCGTTGGCGGCATGAAACTTGGATGACACCAACTGCAATTATCTTCCAACATCTGACACTAAGGTTACAAATGTACAGCAGGGGAATGCTTCAATTTCCTTCCCAGAGGAGATTACGTGACCCTATCACTGAGAAGGCTGCTTGCTGTTAGAGCTCCTGCTCCTTATATTATTATTTTTATTCTGTATATAATAATTGTCTGCTTACTATATTTATATGGCTACTTCACGAAGAGGAGGGCCTTTGGTGAAGTTAGAGCGAAGCTTCACTCCCAGGGAGTGGATAACTTTTTGGTATATCCAGTTGTCTTAAATATCAATCATGGTGGGGAGCGTCTTTCATACTCTTGAAGAGTTTGCTTCCTTCTTTGCTCAAGGTTTTCAGACATGATGGAGTCTACTGATCCCTCTGCGCGCAGGACCCTGTGCTTCTCCTCTCTTAATTCAGAGAAAACATCAGTATCGATAACCTAACTTTGCTCCGGTTTACTAATTTTTGGTACCTTCAGTGTATGGGAGTGGAAACGTCTTTTTCTATGACTGTCTGTGACCCTTCAGGTTTACACTTTTTCACTTGCTGTTTCCTGGCATAACTATAAAGATATTAAGTTACGGAAATCTAAACATTACTTACATTGGTTATTTCATATTGATCTAGTTATTAGTGTGGAGTAGTGGTTAGGGCTCTGGACTCTTGACCGGAGGGTCGTGGGTTCAGTCCCAGGAGGGGGACACTGCTGCTGTACCCTTGAGCAAGGTACTTTACCTAGATTGCTCCAATAAAAACCCAACTGTATAAATGGGTAATTGTATGTAAAAATAATGTGATATCTTGTAAGTCACCCTGGATAAGGGCGTCTGCTAAAAAATAAATAAGTAAATAAATAAATAAATAAATAATATTACTTAAGGTCCTCAAAGGAATATCTACACTGCAGAGAGTATGATAACCCTATCAAGAATACTAGTGCGGTTCATTATTAATAATTTGGATACATGGCTGTGTTTATTTCCATGATCTTTATTACTATCTGTGGCATACATGTTATTGTTGGTGACATTCTTAAACATTGAATACTAATATATATATATATTAGTTTTATTTATAGCCTACTCTATGCCTGTTGCTAAGGCTATGTATTTTGTTCTTAAGTTAAATATTTTATGGGTATATGGGAACTATTTTCCTTCGAGGCATACTTCTTTGCTCATTCAAAATTACCTTGTCTGATGGTATTGCTTTGATAAGATATGGGGACTAGTCATATGTTTCTCATTTTTCCTGGCATTATTAGTTCTACTGTTGCTACTTTGTCATTTTGACCTTGTCCCCTTGTATTACTGCCAGGTAATGGATGTATAACAGAATAATGTATGCTATATTTCGGTGGTATTAATTCTTAATTAATTGCCCATCTTTTTTAATTTTTTTTTTTATATATATATAGACATGTTGTTTACAGTTGTTCAATTTGCAGTTAATGTTTTCTGTTCGCGAGGTGGTTTAGCTCACAATTGCTGTATTGGTGGGGAGGGAGTCTGGGGAGCTGGAAGTAGAGAAGGGGAGGCTAGGTTTTGGGGATTTGGGGGTAGATAGGGAACGGAATCTGCGAGCGAGAGGGACTACATATGTTAATTGTTGTCTGAGCTTTCTGATATGCAGTGTGCTCCCTCTGGCTCTCTTCTTTATCATTTTAAATTTTTGTAACCACGCTCCCTTCTCAGTTTATTTTGCTGTGTTTTTGCCATTACTATGCTACTGTCCTATAGGATATTGCTGTGTAATGAGTGCCAAGTCGGTGATCTTTCTCCATATCGCATATCCTCGCTATCTCAGTGCTATGTCTTTCACTCGCTCACTCTCCCTGCTCTTTATTCCTATCTTTAACCATGGCTGGTGTTGTCATTAATTACTGGAATTTGTGAGTGGCCAATCATCCTGTAAAGAGAGCACAGTGCTTAGATTATCTCTTAGGAAAAAGGTTGATATTGCATGTTTGCAGGAAACCCATTTGGTTTCAAGTGATGTTGCTCATTTTCAAAATAAACGTTACAAGGTAATTGCATATTCCTCTGCTCAGAATAAACATATGGGTGTCCTTATTCTTGCCAAGAAACAGCTGAACCTTAAAGTTTGTCTCCAATTTAATGATTCGGAGGGAAGATTCTGTTATGTGACTGTTGGTGAATAACGTAGAGGTCTCTATTGCCATTCTTTATGCACCAAATATCTTTGACGTGCAGTTTTTCAACTAGGTGAAACATATATTGGCTTAATTGAGGAATATCCCTGTTATATTGGCAGGTGATTTCAATCAGCTATTCAAGCCAGTGTTAGACACATCTCACCCTTCAGACATACATTCTCCTAAAACTACTCAATTATTAAACTAATATGCTAAAGATCTATCGATTTGTGACCCCTGGCAGATTCAGAACCCCTCTACACGTGATTATACGTTTTTCTCAGACAGGTATAAAACTTATAACAGAATCGATGCTATTCTAGTATCCTGTAATATTTTGCAGTTTGTGAAGTTCACAGAGATCCAAAATATATTAATCTCGGACCACGCCCCTGTGTCATACACTTTCAATTTTATTCCTGAGATAAGACGGGCCAATCGCTGGAGGTTTAATACTTTTCTGCTGCAGGATAAAGCTTTTGTTAAGCATCTAGTAACAGAGAGTTTAGAAGAATTCCTGGCACTTTATCCTCACAGGTGACCCCCCCATACAGTATGAGAAGTAACAAAATATCATATTTGAAGTTGTACGTTCTCATATGCTTCAAATTTGAACAAATCCAGACTACAGCAGATTACTAGGCTAGAGGAGGATGTTAGACACGTTGAAACACAACTGAAGCTCAGCTTTTGTAGTTCCAAGATGGACCACTTATGTGCTTTGAAAGCCAAACATAAAAATCTGTCTAAAAATAAAGCAGGATTTATTTTGCATAAATCTTGACAGCTTTATTATGAACATACTGAATGCCCAAGCAGATTATTGGCCTGGTGCTTAAAACAAGCAGAACAATTTGCCTCTATGGATGCAATCAAAGATGGGAAGGGTGGTTTCCCGGCCGGAGCAAGTAAACAAGATCCTGAAGATATTTTACTCTCGACTTCACATCTGAGTTGATATCTCTTATTTTGAAAAAGGGGAAGGATCCTTTAGGATGTTTTAGCTGTCTCTCTTGAATGCAGACATAAACATTTATGCTAAGTGTTTAGTCCGTCAGCTTGACCCATGTATTCAATCCCTAATTCACCACGATCAGACAGGGTTTATGAAAGGCAGACTTGCTTTGGATAATTTGCATTGTTTGCTTCATGTATTAGATCTGGCTAAGGGATCACCCTCGCCCTCCACTGTTCTGTCATTAGATGCTGAAAAAGCCTTTGACAGAGTGGAATGGGATTCTTTGTGGGCTGTATTGCAGTGTTTTGGCTTTGGTGCTTCTTTTATCGATATGGTTCATACGCTGTACAGTTCTCCAACTGCTTCTGTTTTAACTGGATCCATGATGTCTGCTCAGTTTCCTTTGGCAAGAGGAACCAGACAGGACTGTCCTCTGTCCTCTCCTGTTTGCCATTTTGCTGGAACCTCTAGCACATGCGGTTTGGCAGAGCATGGTGATTACACCTATTGACATCCAGGGCATAAACACCATATATCCCTGTATGTGGATGGCGTATTGTTCTTGCGGGTATATCTAATTTCCTCCCTAATGCGTTGCAGTTGTTTTGTTTTTTGGTTATTTTTCCGGTTAGATCAGTTGGTCTAAATCCGCTTTGCAGCCCTTAAATCTACCTGCTACAGATCCATTACTTATTACCTTGACACCTATTCTTACTTGCACAGACGTATCTGGGCATAAAAATGTATAAGATGCTGCCATCAATTAGGGAAGGAAACTTTGGTAGTATGTTGTCTAAAATACAGTTAGAATTGGACAGGTGGTTACCGCTTCAGCTTACCCGTCATGGAAGAATATCTGTGATTAAAATGAATGTGTTGCCGCGTATTACTTTCTTGTTCTCCATGTTGCCTTTGTGACTTCCCCTCAAATTTATTGCTAAGATTAATTTGCTGTGCTCAAAATTTATCTGGAATAGTAAGAACTCCAGAACTTCGCAGTGCTCTAAATCCGCTAGAGGTCTCACCCTACTGAATGTTCAATATTACTATTGGGGTTTCCAGCTCAGGGCTATGAAGATGTGGTTTCACCCAGAAATTCCTTTTCTTGGCGTCCCATTGAAGATATTTTAGTTCAACCGTACTACTTCAGGATCTCCCCTTTTCTGGTTTAACACTAGAATGACCAAGCGGTAATTTTGACTGTTTTTGGAATTCAAATTGTGGTGCGTGGGTTTAAGATACGGAACTGTGCTTCCTGAGTTTTCCTAAATATATGTACTAATTACAAAGAAAGAATTGCTTAGCTGCAAAAATTAGCAAGATAAAATACTGTCATACCTATTACAACCAGGAGTAGTCAAATTGACAGATACATATAAAACAGGACTTGCTGCTATGTACTGAAGTTTGATTATATCAGTCTGCATTCCTCAAGTGAGCGATCTTTTGACATTTCTATTGTTTCAATGAGCCTCCTGATAGCCCATCAATGAGCCTTGACAGCTCACGGCGTCAGGCTGTCTCTCTGCACTCTGGTTACTACTACTAAGTCACTTGTTTTTCTAAGAAATTCATTGTTACCCCAATACACCCCCAATACACATTGAAAATTGATTGCTGAAGACGCAGGACAGCAAAGAAGTGTTTGGAATTACTGCAGATTTTACCAAACATCGATTCTGATGCAGCAGAGATGGACAATGATGAGTCTGGCTCTGAAGCAGACTGGGTTTGCGAAGATGAAAATAATGATTCTTGGTGATAAATCTCCCTCCCGACCTGTGAGGATGCATTGTAAAGGGAAGAGAGTGCCCTGGACTGGATGGCCTGACAATTGATTCCCAGGGTGTAAGTCGGCCATCTAGAAAAGGGGCACTCGCTAACCAAGAGGACGTGACTGAAGGTACAAAAGGGGATGTGGCTAGGTGATCTGTTCCTTTGTTTATGTCGCTACAGGCCAGCACTAAGCCCGGACAACACTGCACCATTGTAAACAAATAAATTGTATTTTCACCACGAGCACAATAACTCTGGACTTGTGAACATGTGTCTTTGTGTGTGTTATACTGTGTTTTATTAATTACAAACTGTGTCTTATTATTTCAGGACTGCAACCCATTGTTTTGAAACAGCACAATACATTGCCTGGGATTATTCTTTGTGGTCGCCAGACCAGGATTACAATAATAAAACCTGTTTGTCTGTCTTCTGTTTCCTAATCATATCACCACTACACCTGAGCACTGCAAACCACTTTGCCACAAAACTGTATAGTCAGAAGGTACAGTAGCACATGTCATATGTACATAATACATTTTATGACTCAAAAGCAACATATCTTAGATATCTTAGTACTTAGCACATCCATTATGATTCATCTTCCAGATCAAAATCCTTTTAAACAAACATGAACACACTGTCTGAATGAAAATCAGTAACTAAAACTAAAGTAAATGCATTTTAGCTAATTTCCAGATTTAGCTCTGCCCATTTTTGGTCACCTGAGCACCACTACAACAACAAATATGTCTAGGAATAATCCATTCCCCGTATACCCCTCGTCTTCTTAAAGACTTCTAGTCAAAAAACTTTCACTATCAATATTTCTACAAATAGTAATGAGAATATCATTTTATTTTACTAATAGTGTTGGAAATGTTGGTGTGTTCAACAGAAAATGAAAAGGAGCATAAAGATACTGTAGACTATATCAAGAAAAGAAAATTGTGTTTAGCAATACCAGGGTTAAAGTATTTTTAAAGCAGGATCTAATTAAAATACATGCACATCAATATGACCTATTCTGTATACAGACTCCTCTTGAGAAATTGAGAAAGCTGTACTGTACACAACACAAAAATAAATAATAATAATAATTATGGCAGTGCCAGGCATGAACAACATGATGTTGCCTTGCTAGACTACAGAGAAAAACAAAGGAGACATCTGGAACAAAAGTAATGTTTATACACCAATTGATAGGTATAACATTTCCTTAATAGCTATTTATCATATAATTAAATATATGCACATTATAAAATAGGTCATATCTTCTGTCTTTTTGCTTTTGAAGGCTGCCCAACATACTTTAATAAATCACTTTTAGACTAGCATATTTGTTTCAAGACAACTTGGGGTCTTCATTCAAAGTTAACTTAGCAGCAGGATGCATATAGTTTGGTAACTAATCCAATAACTTTCAATTTATTCTTAGTTTCTGACTACCTTAATTAAAACTGAGTGGGTGAGGTTTTGAAGGGAAACAATTCCTAGAGCAAGAAGATTGGATGTCAATCATATGTTGACCTGTGTCTCCTCTGGTTGTGTAGCCTGTTCAGTATCACCCCATGCGAAGCCGTGAATAAGCCTTTAACTCGGCTGCACAAGGATATGGAAATTAAGGGTTTGCTGTTTTTTCCAAATACAGATGATGTGCTTGTGAACCTTACATTATTATTCCCTTGTTTGCTTCTTGTGCAGTTTTGTTTTTTGTGTTTCCTGTCATTTTGCTCAATTTTGTCCAATGTATCAAATGTGTTTTAGTTTTAACCAAAAACAACCTGGGAACACCTTGGGTTTGAGTTTGGAACAAACATGTCCTCAAACATACATTATTCATTTACAGGTCCCCCAAATGAAGAAAAACAAGCTTGAAATATGACTTGGTGGTGAATAGAATGGGGGAGAAGGATTTTTTTGGTCCAAACTTTGGCCCATTCTCCTTTCCTGAAATTATTTTTTACTCTTATACAGAAAGTAAATGTTTCATTATTTCTATTAATTTTGCAAGTCAATTAATTATTGCTGGTATGTAAGGTTCCAGGATGCATTGCCGTCTTTCATTTCCTTACATGCTGTATTACTTTTAGTAAAGTGTCACCTCAATATCATGCTTTTGAAATCGTTTTCAGAGTAGTCACAAAAGATGAATTATTCATTCTTCCAATTCAGATTGGTATGATGACACTGACATTTTCACTCTGCACTCTTCAAATGGCTGAACACCGATTCTGTGAGTTAACAGAAAATGAATTACAAAACATACTACAAAAGAAAAATGGTGATTAAAACGTCACTGTCACTGTTTTCTTACTCTCTGAAATTCAAACAAATTCAACTCGATGTACAAATATGACGGGCTGGATATAAACTGGATTATGCAGCAGTCAGCAAACCAGACGGAGACGGAGAAAAACTTACTGCTAACTATACTGTCTGAACTTCAAAAACATCTGTTATTTATTTATTTACATATGCTGTATCAGCCATATTTAAACAAAATCTATAAGTCTATTTATTTCTGTAGGCTTGTGGCAGAGTGGTTCCTGATTATGTACAGGTGCAGAGGTGATGCAGTGCAGGAATAAACAGACAGAGATTTGTAATCCGATATGGAAAATAGATGTTTATTTTTGTTATAATCCAGGTCTGGTGACCAAAACTCCGGTTATACACAGCAATGCATAAATCACGGAGAACAGTAACAGGGATTGCAGCCCTAAACAATAAACACAGTATCTCTCCCACAATATACAACCACGGTCACCAGTCCTGGGTGTGTGCTGTAGTGCTCGTGGTGGGTGATACAGTTTAAAGAGTGACAAATAGTGCAGTGCTGTTCCGGGTTCAGTGCTGGCTCTTAGCGACAGCTCCGAAACGTGTTAGCCGTCTATAAACACACAAGTAACAATTATAGACAAAACAAAACAAACACTCACGATATGCTCAATACACAGTGCACGGGTCCTTCCGGGTCTATTTAGAAACCAAAAGCGGAGGAAAAGATTGACAATTCTCCAGCCCCTTTTATGTGATTATGCATGACCCCTTGGTAAACGATTGCAGCTGATTCTATTGCCTGCAGCTGCTACCTCGTTTACCTTCCAGGTCAATACATTCCCGCACTGGAGTCTCGTCTTTTTCCAGGCTGATTGACTTCCCGACCCAGGGAATGAACTGTCAGGACAACCTGTCCAAAGCCTTTCCCTTTCGCTACTTCGTACCCTCACAGGTTGAGAGGGAGATTTACAACCAGAACTCATTATATTTCCGTCACAAGGCTGTATCAGCTACATTTAAACTGTGCAAACTGTAGCACTGTAGCACTTCCTGGGAGCACTGACAGCACTGTACCCACTTCCTGGGACTCCCTAATACAGAAACTGTGCCAGGAATGGGCTGCAAACCCACAGACCAGGACTGCTGATCTCATTCACACAATGTGTAAGCACGTTTTACTTCCCTGCATAAGACAATTTAATAAAATAAACTGCCATTAAAAGTATTAAAAGTATAAACTGCCATTAACTATCTTCTATTTATGCAACTACCCTTTTTTACAATAGTAATGCCATGGCAACATTATATATATATATATATATATATATATATATATATATATATATATATGAGGGGGCTGAGTACCTGCTTATTTTTCCCCATGCGGTGCATAGGCTTCAGTGGTACTCACATGTCTTTTACTGTAGTTTAAAATAATGAAGCAGCAAAGTTGCTCTGGCTATATTAAAGGTTTGCCATATGATTGCTTTGGGGGTTTATTTTGCAATTACATTCAATTTATGTACAAAAAAATCCTGTGTCAAAATGTTTTTGTCAAAAGTTCCACTTTTCTACAGTTATTTTACAGTGAGCTAGCATTTTTATTTTTTTTTATTTTACAAACAACAATATTTGTGGTTTTATGTTAGAAAACCAGTCATGCTTTGCCAGTGCACAACTTATTATCAGAATGAAACCATGACGTAAAGCTAAAAGCATATTGTTTAAAATCAATACTTAACTTCCCAGTGTACAGTACGCTGTGCTCACACAGGACATGTGTTACGCCTCACGCAGACAGTTCAGTGCTGCTTACTGCTCAATGCAGAATCGCTTCCTGCTTCATTGGGTCACAGATGGTAATGATGATTATCGATAATAATTTTTCAACACGATAAAATTATCCCTGCAAAAATATTATTATGATTATCGATTATTGTTCCAACCCTACTACATAGTACCGGCAACATTTGTTCAATCAATCCATACATTGAGTTTGTTTATTAATTTTACATTCAAATTCAAAATAGCTCAAAAAGCCGGCAAGAAAGACACAGAAATTGGCAAAGCGAACCTGAAAAACTCGAGCCTCAGCACACTACGAGCCTTCATGGAGGCAAATGGCTTGACAGTTTTTATTACAGTTGTTTATCATCAATCGGCCGAATACTGTGCATACTTCCATCAAATATTTTTTTTTGCTACATTCTAGTCACAAGATCTATAGTAAGGTACTGTACACACCTGTTTAACATTTGTTTTATTGTATTTCAATAACTTTGCTTATGTTGGCTTTTATAAACTGTACATTATTTATAGGAGGCTGTGTGATCTTGTGGTTAAAGAAAAGGGCTTGTAACCAGGAGATCCCCGGTTCAAATCCCACCTCAGCCACTGACTCATTGTGTGACCCTGAGCAAGTCCTTGTGCTCCGTCTTTCGGGTGAGACGTAATTGTAAGTGACTCTACAGCTGATTCATAGTTCACACACCCTAGACTCTGTAAGTCGCCTTGGGTAAAGGCGTCTGCTAAATAAACAAATAATAATAATATTTTACTTTTCATATCGTGCGTTGCCAGAGAATAGTGTTGTTTGTATTGAGTGTGTAATATATTTCAAGTTGGTTTACTTTTCTGACCTTGTACAGTGGTTTAGTTGTAATAAGTTATTTGTAATAAAATATATAAAAATAACTTGCAATAACTTAGTTTATGCTGGCTGTTATATACATTATTTTACATTTCATATCATGCATTGCCAGAGAATAGTGTAATTTGCATTGAGCGTATAGCATATTTCAAGTTGGTTTATTTTTCTGAACTTTTTCAGTATTTTAAGTTACTTGTAATAAAATATAAGGAAAAAATAAAGTTATGAATCTGATCCAAACAAGTCATATATACATGTACATGTACGTATAGACCTATTGTCATTGTATCCCGTTTTATTCCCTCACTATGGTTATGCGCATGACCTCACTTGGTCCCGAGCCCATGCAATTGTGCGGAGTCGACTGTATATGTTTCATGAACACAGTTTACATAGCAGGATAAACTAGTAAAGATAAACAGACGGTTTCTATTTAGGGTACAAAAATAAACGTACATATTTTTTAACCTTGTGTAAGGTTCTCTTCAATTACAGTCAAATACTCTGGACCAAGATTGTCAAAATTAAAAAAATTATTTTATTGTGGAAACAGCAAAGAACAAGATAGTTTGAATACAAAAAATGAAGGCCATCTCCTCTGATCTCAGTTGATTTTGTTCCCTTTCAATTCGAAGACGACCACCAGCCAATACTTTTGGGATATGCCTGCCATAGGTAGGTATTTCCTGAGCATTTTATGTCAGAGCTGGCGATAGGCCCCTCTGTGGGTGCTTTTAAATATAACTAATGTGGGTTACATTAGTGTATAAATATAACAATGAATCAACTGATAACATTAACAGGTTCTCACATAATCTTACACATAAACTGTTTTTTTTATGAAGGTTTCACTTTGTAAGTTGTTTTAAAGAATGTTCATGTTTATTGATGTGGCTAATTCACATTTTCCCATCTTACTCATTGTAGTGTATTTCTGTTCTTGTTTGAGACAGGATATCATTGGAATACTAGTTTAGTTCAATTTATTTATTTTAAAGGAACAGTTTTGCAGTATTTTTTGGTATATAAAATGTTATATAATAGGATTTGAAAAAAAAAATCTGTTCATGCTCAGAGGCTTCCCCTTTTAATAAATCTGCAGAGCAGGCTAGTACACATGGTGTCCCTTTGACATGAAGATTTGCTCTATGAGCAGCAGACCAGGTGCACTCTGCTGATGCAGGATCTATGAAAGAGATAGCACAGGTGATGCTAATTAAAGGACCTTTGGAGATTTCAAAGCAGCTCTGGGCTGCCAGTGCTGATAAAATACCAGTGGTTACAGAAAGCCTGATTTATTTTCAAATTTGAGCTTGCAAGACATAAAAATGAGAAACTAAAGAATGTACTACACTAAATTATTGAAGGACTGTTAGTTGCCGAGTGATTAAAAGATGTACAGGTGTTCAGGGTTTTCTTCTTAGTCTCCTGTTTTAAGATACAAAACTGAATCTTGAATGTAGACAGAATAGAAATGTTTGAAAATATAAAATAATAGATATTTTCTTGTACCGTGAAACACAGGGTTACTGGCTCCAATGCCCTGAATCCATTCCAAGCCCTCCCGTACCGGCTCCAAGCCCTGAATGGACCCTATTTATAGTAGCAGACATCCGAAACATGCAAGATAGCTACAGGTATTAATACAGTCAAAAGCTGTAAGTTTCTATTAATGTGTTGTGGTAATTAAATTTAAAATTAACAAATGTATCTGTTTGTTAGGTTACCAGCAGTGGCAATAATAAATATATCGCTTTTACGTAAAGGCAGCCATGCGATCCAAAATCTCCATTCAGTTACCGCTGTACATTCAGAGGAGGCAGATGCAATGAATAGCATGCCTATTAGCCAATTATATTCTTCAATTTCTTCAGATGGCTTGCATGGAATGCTGAGTAAAGCTGTCTAAATAATAGCCATGGGTGGCATGCCCTCCCTTCCCTTTTGTCTGTTTTAGCCAATCACCGGACGTGTGTCCTCCCACATTTATGACCTTGGATGCTAATACCGATGAGAGTGAAAGGAAAGCAGTGTGGCTTAGAAGGACATAGCAGATGCCTATAGATTGATTAATTTATATTTGCATACATTTTTTTACAGATACAGATTTTATAATTAAGAGTACTGTTTCTGTTTCTTCAAATTGTAATATACCTGGTTGCGGAATTAAAGTTTGGCAGAATTGCTTCCTTTTTATTAAATATATTTGTTTCATATGTACAGAATGGAAACAAAAAGTTGATAGGATGTGCTTGATTTTAGTGTGCCTTTTTCCTGCCTTAACAACTGTCTTAAAATCTAAGTGCTATATTAATGTTGTATACAGTGCGTTTTTAAATATACACTGGCTGTGTGTAACAGTTAAGTTTATTAGAATAAATTATAATGGGCTACTGTTTTGTTTTCTCTCCTGGCTAGTCGAAGAAATATGTTTAACAGCCAAATTGGGGTAAAACGTTAAGAAGATATGAAGTGTTGTCAGCCAGAATACAATAATATGGTTCCACTGCTGCGGGGGACTTAAGGGGACCCCTAGCCCCTGCCTTTTTTCTGCCCCCCCCCCCCCCCCTCCATTTTTTTTGGCCACCCCCACTGGTTACCAGTACAAATGTCTCATTAAACCAGTACAAAAACAGTTGCTGAGCACTGCCTACAATAAATTACCAGAGGGATGAACTGAGTTGAGAAATCTACATACTGTATATTCATGTAAAATGTCCTGGTAGTTCTAAAAGATAAAGGAAAATGTTCATAATTCTAGGCAGTGATTTGGGGTGTGTATGATTGGTTGAGTAATTTAGGTCAAACATCCTTTTGACCTAAAGAAGGACATCAACAGGAATGCATCAAAGACAATTGGGTTTATCTCATACAGTGAAGAAATGCAGTCAGAAAAAAACTATCGGCAGCAAATTTTCAGGCAAAATGCAGCAAACAATGTTCCTTTGAAACAGCTTTAAATATCATATGCACCAGTATCAAAATGTTCAACATCTTTTAAGAGATAGAAAACAGTGTTCATAAAAGGATATTATTTCATTTTATTAACTCAAGAGATGTTGCAGATGACTAATTTCTTCCTAGCAGAAGGAAATGATAGTGAAGTGAGGATTCTTCAAGTGATCAGAAGTAAATACGAGTTGAAAGTACGGTGGGGCAGATTTGACTGAGGAGTAAATGAAAGCAGTTATTGCACTATGGCAGAATGTGGAAAAGCTGCATAATTAGTGGTTGAATTTTATTCTGAGAAGCGAATCCCAATTATTAACTGAGAGCAGGGTGAAGGGTAAGTAAAGTATTAAAAAATCATGCTAAAGAGATATAGAATATAGCACTCAAACTTGAAATGGCTTATGCCCCTTTTGCTTAAATCCTACTGAGCAAGCCATGTTTAACCTTTATTGGGGCTTAGCTTGGGGGACGACCACTGTATTGTATCAGCTGTTCTTTGGTCATAAACAACTTGTTGAATTGTAGGACGCAGGGATTCCCCAACACATCAGTTGTCAGTCTGACAGCAATTTTCCATTTTTTAAGCTGTTGTCACTCACTATTGGAATTGCAAGTTAGTTATTATTCTGTGATCAGTCTGTCAGCATGTGTGATGGTGGTGTATAGTGAAATTTAAGTTAAAAATGCAATGTTCAAAGCTACCAAATTTAAAGTATTCAGAAATAAAAGAGCATCCTGTCAAGAAAAGCAGAAGTGGTCTGTAGGGCATCAGCAGGTGGTCAAGATGAGGTTGCCAGTTGTGTTCTTTAGGCATTTTGTGGCAGCGGGTAGGATCTGAAGGTTCACTGAATGTCAGTAATGAGTCTCACTGGTGCTGGAGGCAGTTCATTAATGGCAACAGTGATGATAGCCTCGGCCTGCTTCTGGTAATTAGCAGTGGGATCTCATGGATTTGTGAGTCCCGGCAACTTAGAGGTCCAAGCTCCAAATGACAAATGCACCTCCCTTGTTGGCAGACTTCATTACCGTATTGTTTCTTTGCCAAATGATTAGGGAGCTTACTGTTTTCCCTTGGTGGGGTTCCTGCATGGTATCCTGTAAAGGAAATTGATATTGGATTGTGGCAGGGCTGAGGCCCTGCACATGGAAAGGGTGTGTTTTTGTATTTCATTTCTTTTTAGGTTTGTAAATGAAGTTTGTTTAAAAAAGTATGTTCTACAAATGGCATAGGGATAGAATCCCATCCCTGGCAAGACAGGTGTGAAATGTGGCCAGGTGTTAATTAATTTACTGATTATCAATTAGCCCTGGCCACATACTATAAAAAGGAGCTGGAAAACCAGTTCCTTTGTTCTACAAGTCCAGAAGTAAATGTCTGTTTGAGATGGATTGGCTGTGACGCCTCAAGACTGTGTTAACACTAGAACCTCTGAGATTTCGGACAACATACAACCGCCGCTCCATTTGAAAACGGCTTTGATAAGAAAATGAAAAACAAAACAATCGGATACAACTTAATATTTTTATGAACATCATACATAACATTTTCTGAGCAGAAACCATATTTACATTGAAAATTAAACTTTTTTCTTATTTTTTTCAAAAAGAGCACATATACATAAACATGAAAAACTGAAATAAAATAAACTTTACGCAAATAAACTTCTGTGTAAACAGGTGTAGAAAGCTGTATGCACATATAAAATTATAAAACATAAATAACTAGTTATAAAAATAGCATAAAACAAAAATCTAACATAACTTATGCAACGTGAAAGCGCTTTGAGTTCAAAGGCTGTCTGTCTGCCCAGAGTTCTATTACAGCTTTCTAAGTACAATCTACGCAGAAAACACGCTTTTCAACTGTACCAGTGCATTTGCCACAGACTTGCCTTTTCACAATGGGCGCAGACATCAAAAGTTCTGTTTTTAATGCATTTAGCAACCTGGCATTGTCTTTTAGTTATTTCAGATGAACCTGTCTCCATTGAGGACTGTTCCCTGGCCACTGGGGCAGTAATCGGTTGTGAGAGTATTGTGTCTGCTAAAATAAGCAGAGCCATAATGGTCTTTTTAAATAACCGATTTAGTCAATAACGTCCTGTTGCACAGCATTACAGTAAAAAGTTTCTGTGCTGCCTTTGGTGACTCCCACTGTCAAAGTTACCCTCTCCAATGCGAACTAGCAAGACACGGGAAACTAATTTGGGAATCAAGCACATTCCCCTTGGGTGCAAGACCCTGCAGCTGAAACATGTCATGTCTTTCCAAGACAAGTTTATATGATTTTAAATGACCTGGATAACAATCTCATTGTTTCTTTTAAATATAAAATTGACAGGAATGATTACATTGTTTTTGCCTCCTCTGAAAGCATGAAGTGTTTCAGATGAGTTGGGGATGGACCACATATGAAGAAATTGCCCATTGGATCTGGATTAAGGTGGCTCTGGGGCGAAGGAGCGTAGGGACGATGACAGGCAAGAAACCCCCGGCCCTGCCACTCCTGAGCCCCGAGAACAGGCTGCCGATGTGGGGAGGTGGGTAACGAGCTCATTGATACGATCGGAAAAGAGACAGCTGGCTCAGCCGGGGGGAGTGACGAGACCCGGAGCAATGCAGAAAATAAAGAAAAGAGCTGGTAGGCAACATAGCTACAGATCTGCAGGCCCAGACGGAGAGGGAGCACGTTGAGGTGCGGGATGACCATGAAGCCGAGGCATAGGTTGACATGGAGGGGGATAATCAGAACTCTGTTTCATTACCCCCAAGTCTAAAAAAGACCACATTATAATAATAACTGTGTATTTATAGTGAGGAATAATAGCAGCAACAACAATGTGTCAGTTGTCAGCAGACCCGCTACATGATCGGCCATGGCTGAGACGGCGGATTTGGCTGCTCTACCAAGTTCTCAGCCCCAGACGTGTGGGGAGGGACTCAGGGACTGGGACTCAGTAATCAGCGCTGTAGTGGAGGAGGAGACAGACACAGACAGTGAGGCTGAATCTGATGAAGCCGTGCCTCTGAACAGAGAGGTTCTCAAAGAAGTCAAAGGGAGATGGGAGGTTTTTGTTAAAGATCTCTTCCCTCATCTCAAGCTATTTGTCAATTCTTGTAAACCACTTTTTAAAGTCTGGAACCAGAAAGAACTACAGGTTAAAAAAATCTGTTAAAGAAAGTTTGTGCTTCTCTTCAAGAATAAAAATGGATAGATTAACACAGGGAAACTTTTTTCTTCTGTTTGTTGATTTTACTGTTCTTTTTAACTTTTTAATTATGAATAAGAGGCAGAGATGTAGCTAAAAGGGCAGCAGTTTTTTTAATTTTTAACTTTTTAAATTTTTAAATTTGAATCAGTCTCTTTTTTACAAGAAACCCATGTGATGGCATAGATTTGGTTAAAAGAATGGAAAGGAAAGGTTTATTTTAGTCATGGGTCTAATCTTAGTGCTGGTGTTGCCATTTTTTTCTCTGATCATTTTAAACCTGATTCTGTTGTTTTTAATGAGATAATCCAGGGCAGGCTTTTATGGGTACAGGCTCATTTTAAAGACACTTGTTTTAATTGTATTAATGCGTACGGTCCCACAGTTGGCAAGGACAGGGTACAGTTTCTCCAGACTCTTACGGCTGAGGTGGAGGGGGCTGAAGGGTTTTTATTCTTCTCTCAGGCAGTGATGGGACATAGGGAAGATACATAACAGACTCTTCTGTCAGCAGTACACTCAAAATGTTACAACGAGTCTGGACAGCTGGAGAGAGACATCCTAGAGCTTCAACTCAGAGCTTCAACTCAGTGTGACTCAGAGGTGGAGCAGTACTTGCAGGATCTGCTGAAGGTCAGTGAAGAGGAGGCAGCAGGGCTGGAGCACTCCCTAACACTGGAAGAGCTAACAACTGCTCTCAATTGACTGCAAAGGGAGTGCTCCAGGCAACATTGGCATCCCTGCTGAACTGTGCACACATTTCTGGTCCCTGATGGGAAGGAGAGCAGCCCCTCAGTTGCCGAAGAGCCGTTATTACACTGCTGCCCAAAGCCGGATACTTGTGTCTCATTAAGAACTGGAGACCAGTGAGCGTCCTCTGTTCAGACTTTAACCCTTTGTGTTCCTATGTCGGACCTGGTCCGACATCGCAGTTTTCCCTTTCCGGTCCAATGTCGGACCCTGTCCGACATCATCAAAAAGACGCAAAAAACAGGTCTCTAGTCGTTTATTCTCCGGAAAAAGCTGAGAAAACCATTCAATGGCCGAGTTAGACTGATAGGAGCCGATAGAAGCCGAAAAAAAGGGCGTATACTGATAGACCCGACACCACATAGAAAACACGGACATAAACAAACAAGATAGCTGCTTCTGCATCCAACGCTCAAAGAATATCAGAGACATTTGCAGAGCTTTTTTAGATGTTATAGTAATAAAATAACGACTTAGATCGCATTTTTGAGGAGTTTGGTGATAAAACGAGAGATCAAGAGATGATTTATCGGTATGTACTATTATTAAGAGGCATTTAAAAAATATAGCGAACAAGGGGTGGGGCCGGGCTGGAGATGCAGTACTGAGTGTCCTGTTGATATGCAGTGCCTTTTAAACCTGTTTTACTGTGAAAAAAAATACTTTTAAACAGCGCGTCTAAAATAAACTGCTGACGCGCCTGACACGCGCTGAACAAATGGACCGCTAACGGTTAAGATCCTGTCCAAGGCTATGGTCAACAGACTCACAACAATCATGGAATCACTGTGCACCCTGATCAATCGTACTGCGTTGCCAATAGGTTCATTTTTTATATTTTCTTTGGTACGGGATGTTTTGGCTGCTTCCAATATGTGTGGCTGCAATGCTGGTCTGATCTCCATAGACCAGGAAAAAGCCTTCAATCGTGTAGACCACAAATTTCTGTTTGAAACTTTGGGAGTTGGTTATGATAAAGCGCTGTTCTGATCAATCCTCATAACTTTGACCTCTTCCGGTTACCTGTGTTTTATCACAGTGTGCTAGAGGCCTGGAAGCTGCTGGATGCTGATCAAGCAGCTGACTCCTTCAGTTGGCACTGGCTCTTAGAGGAGCCTCTAGTCCATAATAGCACCTTAGGGCTGGAGCTTCTCAGCAGATTTTTATTGACCTGTTAATGAGAGCAGGGGTCACAAGAAACATCTGATCGATTGGAGCAGTTTCTCTTTGAATAGTGCAGAGTCTGTGGCCTCAGTTAGGGATCAAGTCAGTGAGGTTTGTATCCATTCGTCTCTCTGAGATGCGGGATGCTCTGTCTGGACTTAGTTCTGAGATGCTGGCCCAGGGGCTCCAGGAACACAGGCTGCCTGACTCCCAGTCCTTTCCCCCTATCTATTAGTGTCCTCTGCAATCAGTCAAGATAGTGACAAACCAGGCCAATTATTAGAAATGAGTCCCCTGTGCTGAGTCTCTCTGGCCACTATAGGGTGCAGAGAGCTCTATACAATCGTAGTAAAGGTATGACACTTCAAGACACTGAAAGATCTCCCAGATTCTCCCTGGAGAGAGGCTGGCTAGCGAGGACTCGATGAAGCTCTGTATGAGCCCCCCCCCCCCACTCCACCTGCCTGCAATGGAGAGTAATCCATGCAGTTTACACAGTTAGGCAGTTCTGACGTGTCCCTCGTATGCTGCCGTTCCTTCTCCCTCGCGACGGCTCTGGTATATATTTACCATACATAATGTTTTGGTGGTCGTCTTCAAATTGAAAGGGAACGTTAGGTTACTTACTGTAACCCTGGTTCTCTGAACGAGAAGATGACCACCAACCGCTAGGTCGCATCGGTCGCCCTCACGGGTTTGATGCAAAAAGAGAAATGACTTCTGGTTTTAACCCCTCGGTAGGGGGGACTGAGGATGTCATCCAGGAAGGGGCCTATCGGCAGCTCTGGTATAGAATACCTACCAATAGGCAGGCATATCCTATACGTAATGTTTTAGTGGTCATCTTCTCATTCAGGGAACCAGGGTTACGGTAAATAACCTAACGTTTTCATCCCTTCATGTAAAAGTGAGACTTTGAATAAATTATTTAGTATGAATTATTCTCGGGGTAGCCCCAAATATGTCAAACTTTGGAAATAAACAAATGAACAAAAAATGTTAATGTGGTAATAAATACATTGCAGGCTTTATGCGTTTAAATAAAATGATCAAACCATCTGGTTTATTTATGTATTTATTAATATTGTATAAACAAGGAGAAGGAGATGTGATACCTTTTATTGGACTAACTAAACATCTCCTCTTTATAATGTTATTTGATAGCATAGGTTTGTAATAAATACATTGCAGGCTTTATGCGTTTAAATAAAATGATCAAACCATCTGGTTTATTTATGTATTTATTAATATTGTATAAACAAGGAGAAGGAGATGTGATACCTTTTAGTGGACTAACTAAACATCTCCTCTTTATAATGTTATTTGATAGCATAGGTTTGTAATGCATGTGTTACTGCGTTAAGGTATATTCTGTGTATTTATTTTATTTCCAAAGTAGCCTAGTTTGACACATTTGGGCTACCTTGGAGAATAATTCAAACTAGTCTTACTTTGACATGAAGGGATGATCGTATCTTCTTCAGATCAGCTTTGGGTAAAGCGAATGTTCTGCATCGCGATGGGGTCATTCGCAAGACAACCCCGAGCCGATCACGAAAAGATTTTGTGTTTCTAAAAATGTCAATTAACCCTAAGCCAGTGGGGTTGACCCAATCCCCGATGGGGTCATATTTTGGCTTGGGGTCCTAACAAATACACATACATGAACACAAGCAGAATAAATGCATACAAACAGCAAGGAAAAATTACAGCAAAGATAACATCTCACATCAGTCATTATGCATTGGTAGTAAATTAAAGCAACAAAAATTGACGGAACACAGCCTTTGTGGTTTGGATTGCTCATTAAAATTATTGTGCATATATTTGAAGATGGAAGATATACTGAGATATGTAGTGAGCAAGGGGCCCAAGTCTGGTAAAATGGGCAATAACACCCCATCGCTAGTCATTCACAATACCTAGAAATTGTATAACATTTTCAAGTAAAAATAAATGTGAGATGTGTTGCTTAATTTGTGTGCCTGTATTTTCAAGGAGGCCAACTTTTGCATGTAGACAATTATTTATTAACAATGATAATGTAAACAATTGATTGAATGTAAAAAGGAAGGTCTTTCAAAAGCAGCATTAATAGCAGGCCACCAAATTGGTCTAGGAGACAGATTTGAAATGCCAGTTCTAGCAAGTGACCTTGAATACATTGATTAATATATGGAATTGTAGTCAAATAGAATTGTATATGCTACTGTATATACACTGCAAAAATACATATAAATACCTGATAATAATTGGTGCTAGTGGTAAGTATAGGCCCTGTGTGTGCACATCTGAAAGTCACCTTTACTTATTTTAATTTCTTATTACAAGTTACTCATTTGCATCACTAACACTCATTATGCTATTTGCCCTTTTACAAGCTGTCCTTGTGTTTCCTCTAAATACCACATGTCCACTCTAATGCTACAGATGTTTGCACACTGCTCATTAAATAAAGGAATTACAGCAGCCTCTTAAAGCTGAAAAGGTTTTCACAGCTTTGGATAAAAAAAGCTATTCTTTGCTGCATTACACGTTTTGTGGTTTCCAACACCTTTTTATAGATACCGCTGCAACTGATTATAGATTCCTTACATACAATTCATAGTGGTACTGTTTACTATTTAGCATTTTCACAGCTTGTTGGTATTTTTTTTTTTTCACTGCTGTTAAAAATGTTATATTTTGGAATATAAGTTAAATATTGAGACTTAGCATTATATATATATATATATATATATATATATATATATATATATATATATATATATATATATATATTACAGTTTGAGATTTCCATTGAAATGAAATACTCTTCTATTTCTCATTATATTACATTTGTGATATTGAGTTTTTATAGAAGCTGCTTCTAGTTATATCTGCCTATTTCTGTACTATAAAATACATTCAGTAATATGTTGATTAAGTGATTGAAACCAGGCCTGCAGACTTATTGATGACTAGGAATCATGCAGTGGGGGTTATGTGTTTCTGTAAAGTAGTATATTTGAGTATATTGGCCTACATACAGTTTATATGTTCATGTACATTACTATATATATATATATATATATATATATATATATATATATATATATATATATATATATATATATATTGCGAACGAGTGGTAGTGTGGTGCCGTTAGTCTCCGGCATTTTCTTCCTATTTTAGAGACTGGACAGACTCCGTAGTCAGGTGAGTAATCTTTATTTACAATATTTACACAGACTTTTGGCTTATTCAATTCTCTACGCCCTGTGCGGGCCACTAACTAACTCACTTCTTCAGCCCTCTCTATTCTATCTCTTTCAGGTCCAAGCTGCTGTAGTCTTCGATAGTAATACACTTGGTTATTTTACTACCAGTGTTAAAAAGGTGTTTTCTCCGGGTGGAGTAAACTAGGCACATAGGTAGAGTAAGTAGAAGCTCCCTCTGCTGGAGTGAGCCAGAACCACAGGTAAGTTGAGTAGAAGCTCCCTCTGCTGTACTGAGCTGGAACCACAGGTAAGTATAGTAGAAACTCCCCCTGCTGGAGTGAGCTGGAACCACAGGTAAGTATAGTAGAAACTCCCTCTGCTGGAGTGAGCTGGAACCACAGGTAAGTATATTAGAAACTCCCTCTGCTGGAGTGAGCTGGAACCACAGGTGAGTCGAATAAAAACTCCCTCTGCTGGAGTGCGCTGGAACCACACGTAATCTTGGTGCAGACTCCCTCTGCCGGAGTGTTCCAGAAGCACAGGTGAGTTGGGTACAGGTTCCCTCTGCTGGAGTGGTCCAGGAATACAGGTAAATTGGGCGTCGGCTCCCCTTTGATAATCTCCTGGAACAGAGACAAACAGACAACCAGAAACTTCCCTTGCTGGAATGATCCAGGGGCATACACACTTATGAACAAGTGGTTATGACGAGTTCCAGAATGTCTGTAGAATGAAGCTGGCCTCCTTGACAGAACGGTGAAGTAATGGAAACCCCGTGGAATGGCGGGGTTTGAACAGAACAGCCCCGAAACAATAAATAAAACACTTAATTCCCAGCGTCCTGTGTCTGTGTCCTGGGTGAATAAAGCACCTCTCTCACACGCTGCTGTCTCGCTGCGGCTGCAGCTACTGTGTACAGCGAGTCCCGGGTTTGTTTCTCTTTCGTTTACCACACAGCACTTTAATGCTTCAGCGTAGCCTGTTCTCTCTCTGCGCCGACTAAGCGCTCGCTGAGTGTTTTACACTACCAATAACCGGCAGTAACACAGTTCGTTGTAGCAAAACATAAACAGATATCAAAATAAATCGGAGCAAACAAAAAGCCGCCTCAACACGAGGATAAACACATAGCGCTGCACTTTGTATTAACAAAACAAAAGCTGTCTTAACCTGGGAATAAACACACAAAGCTGTGCTCTAAAAGACTGACTACCACTGAGAAGTCTTGTACTTACTATTACTTAGAGGGAAGTCATGAACAAATAAACCCAATGTTGGTTAGGCAGGACAATCCAGCGGTGTTCCCCACGATCACCCCGATTGTTCTGCCTGGCTTCCTTTTAAAGCCCTGTTACCCCGCCTCTCCAATTTACCCTGGGCATTCTGAGGTATGCAGTTTTTCTTCCCGCGATGCCATTTCTTAAAGGCGTCGCCGTCCTTATCTTCACAATATATATATATATATATATATATATACCTGTATATACAGCTCTGGAAAAAATTAAGAGACCACTGCAAAATTCTCAGTTTCTCTGGTTTTACTATTTATAGGTATGTGTTTGGGTAAAATGAACATTTTTGTTTTATTCTATAAACTACTGACAACATTTCTCCCAAATTCCAAATAAAAATATTGTCACTTAGAGCATTTATTTGCAGAAAATGACAACTGGTCAAAATAACAAAAAAAGATGCAGTGTTGTCAGACCTCGAATAATGCAAAGAAAATAAGTTCATATTCATTTTTAAACAACACAATACTAATGTTTTAACTTAGGAAGAGTTCAGAAATCAATATTTGGTGGAATAACCCTGATTTTCAAGCACAGCTTTCATGCGTCTTGGCATGCTCTCCACCAGTCTTTCACATTGATGTTGGGTGAATTTATGCCACTCCTGGTGCAAAAATTCAAGCAGCTCAGCTTTGTTTGATGGCTTGTGACCATCCATCTTCCTCTTGATCACATTCCAGAGGTTTTGAATAGGGTTCAGGTCTGGAGATTGGGCTGGCCATGACAGGGTCTTGATCTGGTGGTCCTCCATCCACACCTTGATTGACCTGGCTGTGTGGCATGGAGCATTGTCCTGCTGGAAAAACCAATCCTCAGAGTTGGGGAACATTGTCAGAGCAGAAGGAAGCAAGTTTTCTTCCAGGACAACCTTGTACTTGGCTTTGGCTCACCGCAGACCAGCGACCCCTGTAGTCTGGCCGGGCGCCTGCGGGCTTGCCTGTAACCTGCCCGAGAGCTGCGTTGTCCTCCGTAGCTTGGGTGGCTGCATGGTGAGTCCGCAGTGTGAAAAAAGCGGTTGGCTGACAGCACACGCTTCAGAGGACAGTGTGTGTTCGTCTTCGCCCTCCCGAGTCAGTGCAGGGGTGGTAGCGGTGAGCAGAGCATAATAAAATAATTGGCCATTCCAAATTGGGAGAAAATAATAATAATAAAAAAAATAATTGGCAATGACTAAATTTATAAAAAAAAATAAAATACTCTTTCTGCAATACTGCCTTTAATATCATATGTATTTATCTGTATCAATAAAACTGACCATAACATTATCTTTCCATTTTGTGAAATGCACTTATTTTATCCTTTTTAATCTTTTTCGTCACTCGTCTCACAAAAAAATTATTCTTCTCACAAAGAATCTGTTCTTGTGAAAAAAGAATTATTCTCATGAAAAACGTTGATTTCTTTTGTAGTGATATGGGTCTTTTCGTTCTTGTGAAAAATGTTATTTGGACTTTGACATCAACCGCAGCCAGGTCCACAGGGAAGGTATACCGGAGAAAGATAGCTCTCCTGGACAGGAGTCTCAGCAATCTCCTGTCCCCTTTAATCGTTCATATCTCAGACCCCCTGCATGTTAGGGAGACAGGGGATTCTTGTTTTGTTCCTTACCCCATCCTCTTCTATAATAAAAATACAGAGAAATGAAGGAGAGAATAAATTATTACAAATTTGAAACGTAAAAAAATTACAAATTTATTAAACCGTATATACAGTGCCTCTCAAAAGTATTCACCCCCCTTGGACTTTTCCACATTTTATTGTGTTACAACATGGAATCAAAATGGATTTAATTAGGAGTTTTTGCCACTGATCAACACAAAAAAAGTCCATAATGTCAAAGTGAAAAATAAAATCTACAAATTGTTCTAAATTAATTACAAATATAAAACAGAAAATAATTGATTGCATAAGTATTCACCCCCTTTGCTATGACACACCTAAATAAGCTCTGGTGCAACCAAATGTCTTTAGAAGTCACATAATTAGTTGAATGGAGTCCACCTGTGTGCAATTAAGGTGTGTCACATGATTTCAGGTTAAATACACCTGTATCTGGGTGGTCCCACAGTTGGTTAGTACATTTCCTAACAAAAACTGCATCATGAAGATGAAGGAACATTCAAAGCAAATCTGGAATAAGGTTCTTCAAAAGTACCAATCAGGGGTAGGATATAAGAACATTTCCAAGGCATTGAATATCCCCCAGAGCACAGTAAAGTCCATTATTAAGAAATGGAGAGAATATGGCACAACTGTGAATCTGTCTAGAACAGGCCGTCCTCAAAAACTGAGTATCCGGGCGAGAAGGGCACTAGTCAGGGAGGCCACCAAGAGGCCTATGGCAACTCTAAAGGAGTTACAGTCTTCCACGGCTGAGCTGGGAGACACTGTGCATACGGCAACAATAGCCTGGGTGCTTCACAAAACTGGCCTTTGGGAGAGTGGCAAAAAGAAAGCCATTTTTGAAAAAAACTCACATCAGATCTCAGCTAGAGTTTGCCAGAAGGCATGTGGGAGACTCTGAGACCAAGTGGAAGAAGATTCGATGGTCTGATGAGACCAAAATAGAGCTTTTTGGCCTCAACGCTAAGTGCTATGTTTGGCGCAAGCCTAACACTGCACATCATCCTGAGAACACCATCTCTACCGTGAAGCATGGTGGTGGCAGCATCATGCTATGGGGATGCTTCTCTGCGTCAGGGCCTGGAAAGCTTGTGAAGATAGAGGGCAAAATGGATACAGCAAAGTATAGAGAAATCCTGGAGGAAAACCTGCTGAAGTCTGCAAGAGACCTGGGACTTGGGAGAAGATTCATCTTCCAGCAGGACAATGACCCCAAAAATACAGCTAAAGCCACACTGGAGTGGCTTAAAAACAAAAAGGCCAATGTCCTGGAGTGGCCCAGTCAAAGCCCGGACCTCAATCAATTGAGAATATGTGGAAAGAGTTGAAAATTGCTGTTCACCAAAGGTCCCCATCCAACTTGACGGAGCTTGAGCAATTTTGCAAAGAAGAATGGGCAAAAATTGCAGTGTCCAGATGTGCAAAGCTGGTAGAGACTTATCCAAATAGACTCATGGCTATAATTGCTGCCAAAGGTGCCTCTACCAAATATTGACTCAAGGGGGTTAGTACTTATGCAATCAATTATTTTCTGTTTTGTATTTGTAATTAATTTAGAACAATTTGTAGATTTTATTTTTCATTATTATTATTATTATTATTATTATTATTATTATTATTATTATTATTTATTTATTTCTTAGCAGACGCCCTTATCCAGGGCGACTTACAATTGTAAGCAATACATTTCAAGTGTTACAATACAAGTAATACAATAAGAGCAAGAAATACAATTTCACTTTGACATTATGGACTTTTTTTGTGTTGATCAGTGGCAAAAACTCCTAATTAAATCCATTTTGATTCCAATAAAATGTGGAAAAGTCCAAGGGGGGTGAATACTTTTGAGAGCCACTGCATATTTATATATATATATATATATATATATATATATATATATACAGTGCCTTGCGAAAGTATTCGGCCCCCTTGAACTTTGCGACCTTTTGCCACATTTCAGGTTTCAAACATAAAGATATGAAACTGTAATTTTTTGTGAAGAATCAACAACAAGTGGGACACAATCATGAAGTGGAACGAAATTTATTGGATATTTCAAACTTTTTTAACAAATAAAAAACTGAAAAATTGGGCGTGCAAAATTATTCAGCCCCCTTAAGTTAATACTTTGTAGCGCCACCTTTTGCTGCGATTACAGCTGTAAGTCACTTGGGGTATGTCTCTATCAGTTTTGCACATCGAGAGACTGAAATTTTTGCCCAGTCCTCCTTGCAAAACAGCTCGAGCTCAGTGAGGTTGGATGGAGAGCATTTGTGAACAGCAGTTTTCAGTTCTTTCCACAGATTCTCGATTGGATTCAGGTCTGGACTTTGACTTGGCCATTCTAACACCTGGATATGTTTATTTGTGAACCATTCCATTGTAGATTTTGCTTTATGTTTTGGATCATTGTCTTGTTGGAAGACAAATCTCCGTCCCAGTCTCAGGTCTTTTGCAGACTCCATCAGGTTTTCTTCCAGAATGGTCCTGTATTTGGCTCCATCCATCTTCCCATCAATTTTAACCATCTTCCCTGTCCCTGCTGAAGAAAAGCAGGCCCAAACCATGATGCTGCCACCACCATGTTTGACAGTGGGGATGGTGTGTTCAGGGTGATGAGCTGTGTTGCTTTTACGCCAAACATAACGTTTTGCATTGTTGCCAAAAAGTTCGATTTTGGTTTCATCTGACCAGAGCACCTTCTTCCACATGTTTGGTGTGTCTCCCAGGTGGCTTGTGGCAAACTGTAAACGACACTTTTTATGGATATCTTTAAGAAATGGCTTTCTTCTTGCCACTCTTCCATAAAGGCCAGATTTGTGCAGTATACGACTGATTGTTGTCCTATGGACAGAGTCTCCCACCTCAGCTGTAGATCTCTGCAGTTCATCCAGAGTGATCATGGGCCTCTTGGCTGCATCTCTGATCAGTCTTCTCCTTGTATGAGCTGAAAGTTTAGAGGGACGGCCAGGTCTTGGTAGATTTGCAGTGGTCTGATACTCCTTCCATTTCAATATTATCGCTTGCACAGTGCTCCTTGGGATGTTTAAAGCTTGGGAAATCTTTTTGTATCCAAATCCGGCTTTAAACTTCTCCACAACAGTATCTCGGACCTGCCTGGTGTGTTCCTTGTTCTTCATGATGCTCTCTGCGCTTTAAACGGACCTCTGAGACTATCACAGTGCAGGTGCATTTATACGGAGACTTGATTACACACAGGTGGATTCTATTTATCATCATTAGTCATTTAGGTCAACATTGGATCATTCAGAGATCCTCACTGAACTTCTGGAGAGAGTTTGCTGCACTGAAAGTAAAGGGGCTGAATAATTTTGCACGCCCAATTTTTCAGTTTTTTATTTGTTAAAAAAGTTTAACATATCCAATAAATTTCGTTCCACTTCATGATTGTGTCCCACTTGTTGTTGATTCTTCACAAAAAATTACAGTTTCATATCTTTATGTTTGAAGCCTGAAATGTGGCAAAAGGTCGCAAAGTTCAAGGGGGCCGAATACTTTCGCAAGGCACTGTATATATATATTCTAATGTGAATTTACAATGAGATAGGAGTTACACTGATGTTGTTGTGTTTGATTTGGGACCATGCTGGTAAACATATTTTAAGAGTTTAAATCAGGAGTTGAAGATATTCACGTGCTTCAGGTGTCCAGTATATGGTACACTATATACCCAGTTTTCATTTATCTATTGCCAGTGCGCTTAAGCAGGCACTACACATGCACATCTTTGATAGCTACACATATTGAATCTACAGCATTTGTGGCAGGCACTATCGGTAATGACACTGCATTATCTTGTGTTGTGTATATATTTTAAAAGCCATTAGACAACAACATCAGCTAACATTTACATAGCTCCTTATCATGCCAAGGCATCTTGAAGCAAAAAAAAAAAAAAAATAGCCGGGCAGCATCTTTGATTTATACTAGCCTGTGCTTATTGCTGTGAGTATTCTCAAATAATGTGCTTGCATTATCAATATGACAAAGCACTAATATTAATGGATTAAAAAGGGTCTTTTTTTACCCAGTTCGACAAATATGTTGGTCTTATATATTTATAGAGTTACGGTGTGTAGCCTCCAAAGGAAAGAAGCACAGAATTGGAAAGCGGGCATATAGATATCTTACATATAGAGATAGTACTTTAAAATTCACGTTCACTCAGTGAAACACTGCAAAATAAAATATATTAAATACTAAGTAAAAGGTTTTTGGATTGATAAATGAATTGCCTTTTTTTCTCTGTGGTTATGATTTTAAAACATAAACAAACAAATCTGGCTTTGTTAAAAATGGGAATTTAACCTTCACCTTTAGGGGGTACTGTACTTGGGAGGCGTTACAGTTACAGTTATACAGAAGGCGCTGTATATCGATAAATGATATGACAATGTGTTTGTGCATCTTTATATAGTATTTATGTAATTTACATTATTACAGCTGAAGTTTGTTAGTATGTGATTAACATTTGCATGTAAACAGAAGCATTCACCTAGTATGCTGCACAATTTGTGTTTCTGCTTTTTCACAAGATTGCCTTTATCAGGGGTTGAATGTGTAATTCTCAAAGTACACTCCTGTAAATAGATGTACATGGTTCAGAAATATGTTGTTAAGAGTCATCTCAGTTTACTTTTTCTAAGATGACACGTTGGAATAAATGTACTTTATGTATGCATACATTCATAGTTTTTTTCGCCCAATCCAGGAACATGTTTCAATCTGGCCTCAATTAAATTGGCATCAGTTTGAATTTATGTTTTCACAGTATACTTAAAGAATTGTGTAGGTCTCGTCTCTGGCACATCCTTTGCTACACTATTTATTCAGAAAGAAACATCTTATAGTATCTATGAAACACATATAGAGGTGCAGCCTCCCAGTAGATCTCAAGGGAACCTCCCCCCCCCCCCCCATTGTGCACCTCCCCCCCATTATTATTATTATTATTATTATTATTATTATTATTATTATTATTATTATTATTATTATTTATTTCTTAGCAGACACCCTTATCCAGGGCAACTTACAATTGTTACAAGATATCACATTATTTTTGGGGTACAGCAACAGTGTCCTTCACCTGGAATTGAACCCACAACCCTCCAGTCAAGAGTCCAAATTCCACCACTGCACCCACAACTGCAAATATCTTGTAAACGATTTCAGCTTCCAACTTAATGGGTTATGGAAATTCCATGGGCAAAATACAGGCACTCTCCGAACTAATAATGCTGCCATATTAGGGTCATGTGATTTTATTTTTTGTAAAATTACCTAATAATGAGATATTGGCTTCATACTCAGTACACAGCTGTATTCCTTGATTCTCTTTATTAAGTTATAAATTAACCCTTTGTGCCACAGTGTCAACGCCTTATATAATGCGAAATATGTTGGTGACCATAAAAGTGACTTCCGACCAAATATGGCTGCCATATTGAGATGATGTCACTTTTTATATTTATGCGTATAGAGATTGTACATTATTGGTGTTGTCTATTAAACATTATTTTTCCTTATATAAAAGTATATAAGCATTAATTGACCTTACCATTGTACGTTTGCTAACTTTACAGTGCTTACCTCTATAACAATGATAGAGTGTGACATAATGGGCTTGTTTTAGCTACAGGAGCAATGTTTAAACACAAATACAAGGTCTGTTTGCAAATCCCATCAAGCGCAAACATACATTGACTGGTTGTAACCCTTAACACCTGGTGTAGGTAGAACTTTAGAATAGTGGCCTTGTAAAGAAACTAATAAACTAATGAATTATGTCTGTGAAGGAGTGCACACAATGCCAATTGATGTGTTAGTAAGTTTCCTTGTGCATCTCCTGCACACGGTCAAATTTACCCCACCTCATCAGTTACTTGTTCAGCTGTATCCTGGGTCAAAGACATCCTCCCACAACTGCTTACTATGCAGCTTTGCTGAGCCACAGTGTTCTTAAGGGTGCTCACAATATTTGTGTAACTCTCATTAAACCTAGAGCCTCATTCATACATACTTGACTGAGTTTGCAATCTGGACATACAGTAGGTATTCCACTGTGCCTTAGCTCATATATATTTTACATGCTAAAGCCAGGTCTAAGAGTTTTGCTAAATATAAAACGGGATAACAGAAGAAAAGAAAAATTTAAACAAAATAATATTTTGATAATTGCTGTTGCTTTTCATCAGAGAATGTGTCTGATTTATTCACTAATGTACACAAGCCGCAGGAGTGTTTGCTTTCATAATGCAGATGGGGTTTAGTTTTTCGTAGTTAGTTTATGTTTATATTGAAAATATCAAATTTAGGAAGGAACTCCAGGTTTATGTAAAATACATATTTCATGATTCATTTTTTTAAACTTTTTTCTTTTATTTCCCCACAAGCAACATACATTTTCTTGCTGGGCTTTCAGGTCACTGGTTCCTACCTCATAATTATGAAATGTATCCTTTACAATTTAAAACTAACCTAGAGGTTTTACATAAATATGTGAAAATGTCACATAACTAGTAACATAATTCAGCCCTCCCTCCCATTTACTGTATCAGAGTTGAGCTGTGCTAGCCGTATCCTTCTAAAAATAGGTATTTCATAAGTAAACATAATATTTATGAAAGCAGAAAAAATAGCCTAGTCACATTCAAAATGGATAATTTTCTCTAGATTTCAATCAACCTTTTTAAAGACATTCTGACTTCACCATCAGTGCATTGTCAAACAAAATAAAAACATAAATAAAGATAAAAATAACAACACGTGAAATGTCCCCTTCTTGTACTGGACAGAGCGATATTTAGCAGAAATACTGCCAATCTTTAATGCAACTGGTGTCTTTTTCGTTGAAGATGTTTTAAAGAAATCGTGCAGCTCTATGCAAACTAAACTGGCTGCCAGGTTCCTAAATGCAGTTTACAGCAGGTAGACAAATAAGACAAAGTTTGCCATATTTATTTTTACGTGATAAAAAATATGTATATTTACACTATTCTTTCAGAAATGGGAATTTTCACTGGGAACAACATATTACATGGCAGATGACTGAGTATTGAAAAAAGTACCAGTTTGATAAGCCAATTATATATTATTTGTGCAGCCACTGCCAGAAGCCATGCTTTACCTGGGATAACAAAAGTGACCACTGCTCTTCATTTCTATGGAAACTGCCTTTCACAAGTATCAAAATTAATACAGGATTAATACAATCATTAGTGTCAAAAATAATCACACAGGTGACTGATGAATTATTTAAAAAGGCACATCATGTTATACAATTTCCAACCTCAGATAAACAGCAGCAGGAGGCTTTTTGTTTTTGTAAATTTCCCGGGGTCAGATCAAGAGAGATGTTTTGCTTTTATGAAGAAGGGGAAAAACTTGGCTTCTGTGTAAGCCCTTAGAAAAGTTCACCATAGTAAAAGCGCAATGTGTAATTGTGACAGGATGGCTTGAGCGGTGATGTCAGACCCGGAAGAAACACACAGTACTGCAAGGTGAAATGGTGAATGCGCTTGGTTCTGCCAGTTTATTGCAAAATAAAATAAAAGGTTTCAACACAAAACTCTCAAAATAAAAGGCACAATAGCCAAATGAACACACAGACAGACAAACACAATGGACAAACACTAAACAAGTCTCGCACGAGTAGCATTTGTTATTTATAATTCTTTATTTTTCTTCTCTCTCTCCATTCCCGTTCTCCACTCACAAACACACAACCCCGAGAGAATGCTTCATGCCTCTATATATACAGTTGTGTAGGGATTCAATTACTAATTAATTATTCACTTGACTCCCAGCACATGAACTAATTTGTGCAAACCCTGTGCTCATATACTATTACACACTTTATCTGCACGTGAAGTGATTGTGCAATCCCCCTGCCTAAATACAACTATATATTGTAAATCACTCGTGCTACACAGACTCATTTATATCCTGTGCACCAATACCAATACACCAACATTAACACACCACACGCAACATATAACACATAATACACACTGCCACAGTAATGAAGCACAGTGAAAGTATGGTAAAACATAGGTAAGCATTGTGATGAATGATGAGGTTTTGTAAAGCATATTAACAAACATGGCAAACCAGGGTAAATGCATTGTATAACCATGGGAAAAGCAAGACACTCCGCCACACATGCCACAGCTCTTGTTGCTCTGCTCCTGGTGATGGTGGAGACAGAAGCAGCTCCTGCTGCTCTGCTCCTGGTGGTGGTGGAGACAGAGGCAGCTCCTGCTGCTCTGCTCCTGGTGGTGGTGGAGACAGAGGCAGCTCCTGCTGCTCTGCTCCTGACGGTGGTGGAGACAGAGGCAGCTCCTGCTGCTCTGCTCCTGGTGCTGGAGACAGTGGCGAGGGCTCCTCACCCTCTAACGCTGGAGACGGCAGCCATGGCTCCTCTCCCTCTGGCGTTGGAGACGGCAACACTGGCTCCTCTCCCTCGGGTGCTGGAGAAGGCAGCGATGACTCTTCTCCCTCTGGTGCTGGAGAAGGCAGCGATGACTCTTCTCCCTCTGGCGCTGGAGACGGCAGCGATGGCTCCTCTCCCTCTGGCGCTGGAGACGGCAGCGATGGCTCCTCTCCCTCTGGCGCTGGAGACGGCAGCGATGGCTCCTCTTCCTCTGGTGCTGGAGACGGCAGCGATGGCTCCTCTCCCTCTGGCGCTGCAGATGGCAGCCATGGCTCCTCTCCCTCTGGCGTTGGAGACGGCAGCACTGGCTCCTCTCCCTCGGGCGCTGGAGACGGCAGCGATGGCTCCTCTTCCTCTGGTGCTGGAGACAGTGGCGAGGGCTCCTCACCCTCTAACGCTGGAGACGGCAGCCATGGCTCCTCTCCCTCTGGCGTTGGAGACGGCAGCACTGGCTCCTCTCCCTCGGGTGCTGGAGAAGGCAGCGATGACTCTTCTCCCTCTGGTGCTGGAGAAGGCAGCGATGACTCTGCTCCCTCTGGCGCTGGAGACGGCAGCGATGGCTCCTCTCCCTCTGGCGCTGGAGACGGCAGCGATGGCTCCTCTCCCTCTGGCGCTGGAGATGGCAGCGATGGCTCCTCTTCCTCTGGTGCTGGAGACGGCAGCGATGGCTCCTCTCCCTCTGGCGCTGGAGATGGCAGCCATGGCTCCTCTCCCTCTGGCGTTGGAGACGGCAGCACTGGCTCCTCTCCCTCGGGCGCTGGAGACGGCAGCGATGGCTCCTCTTCCTCTGGTGCTGGAGACAGTGGCGAAGGCTCCTCACCCTCTAACGCTGGAGATGGCAGCCATGGCTCCTCTCCCTCTGGCGTTGGAGACGGCAGCACTGGCTCCTCTCCCTCGGGTGCTGGAGAAGGCAGCGATGACTCTTCTCCCTCTGGTGCTGGAGAAGGCAGCGATGACTCTTCTCCCTCTGGCACTGGAGATGGCAGCGATGGCTCCTCTCCCTCTGGCGCTGGAGACGGCAGCGATGGCTCCTCTCCCTCTGGCGCTGGAGACGGCAGCGATGGCTCCTCTTCCTCTGGTGCTGGAGACGGCAGCGATGGCTCCTCTCCCTCTGGCGCTGGAGATGGCAGCGATGGCTCCTCTCCCTCTGGTGCTGGAGATGGCAGCGATGGCTCCTCTCCCTCTGGCGCTGGAGAAGGCAGCGATGACTCTTCTCCCTCTGGTGCTGGAGATGGCAGCGGCTGGGCTTTTCCCGATGGAGCTGGAGATAGCGGTAACCCTGCCATATCTGCAGCCAGGTAGCGGATTACCATGTCCGCCACCTCCGGGAGGGACACTGGGCAGTGTTGCTTTTCCCAGGCTTCCCATCGCTCTCCATCTCTGGCCCATAGGAGGTTGATCACATCGGGGAGGGCCTCTTCAGCATTCCTCCCAGGCTCCACCAGCCATCCCCAGATTCCCTCAGAGGAGAGTGAACTCCTCTTAGCCAGCGGGCCCTCTCCCCCTGACGCCGGACGCTCAGGCTCCTCCATCTCCTGCCATGGAGGGGGTTGGTCTGGTGCCACGTGCCCAACCTCACCAACCGCGAAGCACCACTCCTCACCCTTCAGGCAGGTGAGGCAGACGTCCAGTGTGGCAAGGTAAGGCTGCTGTTGCTGCGCCTCCTGCTGCTGTTGTTGCTGCTGCTGCTGCTTTCTCCTCCGGCTACTTTTCCCCATTTTTATTTATTTTTTTTATTTTTTTTTCCCCCAAAAAAACAACACACAAAAATACTTTTTGAAAAAAACAAACAAAAAAACGTCCTTATCCTTTCCTGGTCCGGCTGTTGGAGGCGTTGTTTATCCCACTTCTTACACCATATGTGGCAGTCTGGCTCGCAGTGGTGAGGTTGATGACGTCACGGACCAGGAAGTAACTCAAACCAAAACAGTGGATGGGCGGGTGAAGCTGAATGCAATTGCATTCAGCGTATTTAAAAACAAACAAATGATTTTCACAAAACACAAAACAAAAGGGCACAAGGGCCAAACGAATGAACAAACAAACAAGTAAGTGATGTGCTGGTAATCCAGCACGTTTTAGCAATTGTTTTTTAAATGTTGCTTTCTCTCTCCGCTCTCCCGTACTCTCCTCTACACTCAGCCTCGAGTGCAGAGAGCTGCAGGTTTATATACTCTGGCCGAGGGATTAACTAGTTGTTAATGATCTTATTATCCCTCGGCCAGAGTCTGCACGCGTTTGGTAAGGATGCATGACTGTCAGCTAGTTAAATAATCAGTAGCTGATCAGCCATGCATCCTCACGGGGTTTTTAAATATAACAATAAAAGACGCAGCGCTTTTACCCACGCCGCAAACAAAAATACAAATAATAATACATAGGAGCGGGACACTCCGCCACAGTGTCCAATATCTTTCTTTCTTTTTCATTTACAGCTGTGGTTAAAGGTGCATCGGTCTACGTATGTTGTCTGTCCTGTTGAGTTTTTCTATTTAAACAGTTTTGTCTTCTTTTCCAGCCTTTGTAGTCTTCAACTTCTCTAGTTTGCAGTGGGTCTTTGAGTATTTTATCTGTATAAAACATAAACATGAGCATTATATATATATATATATATATATATATATATATATATATATATATATATATATATATATATATATATATATGATATAAACAGATATTGCAAAACAGCAATGTAAATTCAATAGTTTTTGGGATAGCTATAATTTAAAAAAGAAAATGTTTGCGTTATATATATATATATATATATATATACATACACATACACAGGCTGGTCAATATGTTTTACAGAGATAAAATACACTATTTAGTTTTAAAAATACCTAGTCTTGTATTCCCATCAATGGAAAGTGGGTTGATCAAGTAAGGCACCTTTTTCTGCCCGGGTCTGCCACCAGTCTTAGTTTTCTTTAGTTTGACTTTTTTCTCTTCTCGTGTCAGTGAATTTTCACATTGACTTTTTCAATTGAACGTTTCTGGGTTCCCATCGCATTTACTTTGTTTGTAATTTCTCTACAAACTTTGACTTTTTGGGAATGTCCCACCTCATTGCTGATTTCACTCATGAGAATTGTTTTGCTTTTTATTATTTCATCCAGCAACAACATAACTAGCCTCTGTGATAAATCTGGTGCTTTTTTTTCTTTCTGTTCATTTTTAGCGCTCGTGTTTGTTTTCTTTCTCCATCTTTACTCCATGTCCATCTGTTCCAATTTAACATGTTTGGCACAGGAAGGGGACCACGTATTTTAAAACCTATATCTGCAGTCCCAGCGCCTTTATTTAACGTTTATAAAGGGGGTGTGGTGGGGTTATGTGAACAACATGTACACCGTGATAAATAAAGTTATTTTAACATAAATGTATACTACTAACTTTTGAAAATAAATATGTAAACGCATATTCAATCAACATAATGGCACTTACTTAATGTACTTGACCAACTTTTGAAATTACATGGCATTGTAACGATATTTGCTGTCTTGTGAAGTGATATTAAAATTGTTTGACTATGTTTAAATTATGATTATTATCACATTAATACAGTTTACTTAAGAAGCTTCAACATGACTGCCATTAACTTTCATGCAAATATCCCAGTGCTGGAAAGTGTCAGGCACATCATACCCCAGTATGCCAGGAGTGATATTTTCCCATAGCATCAGTAATGCATCACTTAAGTTCATCCACATTACGCTCACATACTTCTGGACATATTGTCCCCCTGACATCACAATAAGCAACTCATCCTATAGTTGCCTTTTCCCTCATTTGCTGAAGGGTGTTTTGTGTCTATGCATGGGTTTATTCATTCTAGAATGCTGTCCTTATGAACTCCCTGCAGGAAACAATGGGCTAGTCCTTTTGTCTACTCTAGCAAAGCAAGTATGAAAATATATTGAGATATTCTTGAACAGGAGGACTAATGATGAATGAAAATAAAGGTGAAGGAGTTTCACGTGAAGATTAAGGTTTAGTCTCAGTGCACATTAACATTGATTATACCATATTTACCATGTATGCAATTTTTTGCTTGGCTTGTTTAAACCAGTCTAGCTGCTAAAAAAAGACAACATGTTCCATTAAAAAGCAAAGCTTCACAGCCTAGAAGATATTGGGGCTGATGAAATGCAAATGAAGCCTGCACTCTGACAGCTGGCTGCATCTGGATGACATGTGTGATGAATGACTCCTAAAACATGAGCCGGCATCGTGCTCCAACTCATTGTCACCAATGCAGAAAAAAGAGGAAAAACAGGAACATTAAAGGAAGCTTCCTTTAATTAACACAAACCCCTCTGCATTAGTACAGACACCATTGAATGGGGAAAACCTAGTACAGTATCAGCAGTAATATCAGAAATCTCTCATCCTTGAAACAGTGAGGGTTTAAAAAGGCTTCAGTATATTTAAGGTCCAATTATAGATGCAGTGGGGAGGCGCAGCATGACAAAAAGGGAGATACAGCTTAGAGAAAGCTGGCGATAAATGAGTTAGGAAGAATAAACTAAAAAAAGGCAAATAAAAGAATGAAGGGAGTCAAAGATAGCTACTTTACAGACAACAATAACTATGGTCATTATCTCCTAATATATTAAGCTTCAACAATTCCATGAATAGAAGTCCTGAAAGCTACATTAATCACACAGTTGGTGTTGGATGTAGATGGCTTCAGATCCATCCATTGTACATTGAATATGTGTTTATGAAAAGAAGATGGAATAAGATAGAATTGCCACCTAGGATTGCATTTGGTTGATAATGATCTAACTATATTCATACTTTGTAGTCATTGCCAATATTGATGTGTTTTCTAGTTACAGTTTCACAATTAATCATGTAACTGACAAACAATCATCATTACATTGGCATGTGTTTTAAACTATTGGAGCCTCTCAAGTTGTTGGTTGCTCATTTTGTAACATTAACATGGATTTTGTTTTTCCTTTCAAGATTCTTCTTCCCTCCTTTTGATCATAACTTAATCCTGAATCCCAGCTTGGTGTATAACCATCTAAAACAATTTTTTTCCAGCTCTTCTTGAACATAATGATGTCATGAAATAAATACTAACTGCATTTGCATTTTCAATGTCTGCTTCTCCTTCATAATTTCTTCTGCCATTTTGTAAGTTGCAAAAACAGGAAGTTACCCATAACCCATGTCCTACTCCCCACTAACCAGCAAACTCCATGCTTGCAAAGGTACATTTTGCCTTGCTTTTACAGATATATGTTTGTGTGGCATTGTTTTACAGGAACTGCAGCTTAAATCTGTTAGAGCAGTTTTTCCCAACCTGTGGTCCGCGGACCGCTTGTGGTCCGTGAGTAAACATCTGGTGGTCTGCAAACAACTCCCAAAATTCGGTTATCCAGTGCAAAAACCCATGTCTACACAATCACACGTTATGCTATTACTAAGCAGCACAACAAACAGCTTTAACCATGTGATATAAAATTATAAGATATGTATGAAGGCTGCATTTTCCCCCTTTATCCGTTTTCTTTTTTTTTACGTATGTGTTTATAAATTAATATATATTTGTGGCAATGTGCCCCGCCCCTGTGTGCATTTCTGTGTTATATGTTGCGTGTGGTGTGTTAATGTTGGTGTATTGTAGTTGGTACATGGGATATAATGTGGGTAATGGGTTTAAAATGTATAATTGTACTTAGGCACAGGGATTGCACTTCACTTCACGTGCATTTAAAGTATGTAATAATATGTGAGCACGGGGTTGCACAGAATTAGTTCACGTGCTGGGATTCAAGTGAATAATCAATTAGTAATTGAATCCCGGCACAACAGTATATATAGATGCACAAAGCACTCACTCGGAGTTGTGTGTTCAGGGCGAAGGAACGGGAGAGAGTGAGGAGGTAAAAGTAATAAATACTAATAATAATTGCTACGTCGTGCTGGAGGACCAGCACGGTACTTGTTTGTTTAGTGTTCGTCCCTGTGTGTTAGTGTGTGTTCATTTTGTTTGTCTGTTTATTTTGGCGTCACGTGCCGTGTTCTGTTTTGTTCAACATTTTATTTTCTGTGTGTTAATAAAACACTGAGCGCCGCAGCGTCTCAGTTTCGCCCGCAGTTGCTATGTGGTTTGGTTTCATTTCTTTGTCTGACGTCACCCCTACAGCCAGCCTGTTCACAGGCATCAGCAGGTGGTCAAGATGAGGTTGCCAGTTGTGTTCTTTAGGCATTTTGTGGCAGGGGGTAGGATCTGGAGGTTCACTGAATGTCAGTAATGAGTTTCACTGGTGCTGGAGGCAGTTCATTAATGGCAACAGTGATGATAACCTCGGCCTGCTTCTGGTAATTAGCAGTGGGATCTCATGGATTTGTGAGTCCCGGCAACTTAGAGGTCCAAGCTCCAAATGACAAATGCACCTCCCTTGTTGGCAGACTTCATTACTGTATTGTTTCTTTGCCAAATGATTAGGGAGCTTACTGTTTTCCCTTGGTGGGGTTCCTGCATGGTATCCTGTAAAGGAAATTGATATTGGATTGTTGCAGGGCTGAGGCCCTGCACATGGAAAGAGTTTCTTTTTAGGTTTGTAAATAGTTTGTTTTAAAAAAGTATGTATTGCAAATGGCATAGGGATAGAATCCCCTCCCTGGCAAGACAGGTGTGAAATGTGGCTGGGTGTTAATTAATTTATTGATTATCAGTTAGCCCTGGCCACATACTATTAAAAGAAGCTGGAAAACCAGTTCCTTTGTTCTACAAGTCTCCTATTTTCTGTGTGCAATAAATCACTGAGCGCCGCAGCGTCTCCGTTTCACTGCAAGTACTGCGTGTTTCTTTCTGGCCTGACGTTCACAATATTACAGTTCATTTTGATGCAATACCAAGCATTGTGTTCAAAGCTGGCATTAACTGAAACAACTTTCTAATGTGAAACAAATACTAATTAAATAAGTTACACATTATGAAGGCACATGTGACTTATTTTTTTTTAGCCAGCATTATTTTAAAAAAATCTACATCTATCATTAAGGTAAATGTGACCTGTGCTCATTCTACTGCTTGTGTTCCCATGGATATAGGAATAGGAATAGACCATTATTTCCATACATTTTTGGAGAGGTTAGCTGCATATAGTAATAGAAGTTTGAAACAGGAGTTTGACTTGTGAACTGTACCGTAGTATGAATGATCGAATTCAGGGTTTATTCAGTCAGGTTTAATATCTCACAAGACTATATGCCTTTAGTAAATTATATTAACACTACTTCTGGAAATAACGTGTACAGTCTGTTCTTGATGCTGTCATATTGAACCAAAATGCTATAAATCCTGTCGACTGTGTGCCACCAATCCTTAGACATCACAGCCCACAAGAAGTGGTAAGTAACATCCTGTACACTCCAATCTTTTTGTTCCTTTTTCAAATTGCTTCCCACCCACTTCGTCTTCTGGTGTTTTTTATATGTAAATCGAGCGAATCTGGCAAATAATAAGATGCATTAGAAATGTTTTGGAAAGATGAATTTGCTATGAAGTAACGGTTGCGTGGACCAGCACTGGCATTTATATTTACTGCATCTGAGGATGACCCAAGCCAACAAAACTCTTCAACCTGCAAAATTGAGATGCCACTTATCTACAAAGCATTCAGAATGTGAAAAAAAACTGAAACAAAAGAAACAGGAATTTTGCCATCAGCATCTTTCAATGCTCAAAATGACAACATTCCTTGCTGACCTGGTAGCAAAGATTCAACCCAGGAATCTCATTACGTTAGGTATGTTATATAAATTTTATATAAATTTTATATATATAAACTTTCTACATGTACTTATACATATAGACATAAAAATGAGTTTCAAAATGCTGTTGTGAAAAAATGCATGGCAAGTGGTCTGTGGGAAAAATCCAAACACCAAGGTGGTCCCTACATTGAAAAAGGTTGGGAACCACTGTATTAGAGGTTGAGAAAGAATTCATAAATTTTGACTTGCATCACAAACTTTTGTTCGTTTTCACAGACCCTGATTAGGACTAACCTTAGGGTCCTTTCACATTGGGTACGCTTGTAAATGTACCGAGTACAATACACTTACCAAGTGCACCCCGCACTTTCCAGGAGAAACATACTTAAATCATTTAACTTTCACACTTGATGTGCACTGAGTACACTTTTCAACTTTATTGAGACCATTTTACTTTCACACTGCACATCAGAAAGAGTACTGAAAATACAAAAAACACATGATCTCCTTGAAGTGGATGTTGGGAAGTTATAATGTTTACAAAATGTCTGTCTCCTCATGCCTCCGTAATGTCCCTCTGTTTGCCATTTTTCATCTACTTTTACTTTATCATATAGAACATTACCACACAAATATATATATATATATATATATATATATATATATATATATATATATATATATATATACACACACACACACACAGTGGAACTCTGTTTATCCACACAGTATATTACAAAGACCGAAGAATGTTTTAAAATTTAGTTTACTTTGACAGTGATACACCTAGAAAAATCTTTTCAAAATGTGATACACCTCCAACCCCATTTCCCTAGCTTTTTCTGTTACCAAAAAAAAAAAAAAAATAGAAATAAAAAATAAATATACTGCAAAAAAATAAAAATACTACAAAGCTACAAGATCATAAGACATTTTATGACAGGAATAAGCTATTCAGCCACATCAGAGCTCACAATTTTCCTGTAAACTAAGTTGTGTGGCTAGCAGCTAGAAATACCACAAGGTATTATCGCTCATTTATTCCACACATTAATATTAAATTATGGTAGCTACGTGTTGCTAGTTCTCTGGGATTTCAAACAAAAAATACAATTCTATTAATTTTTTTAAACTTTAAAACTAAATAAACAAGCCTGCTGTGTCATTTAAACTTGTCTTACATTTCAACAAAATACGTACCAACAGAAGAGGGTGTTTTTTGTAACAGCTTTTTTTTAACAATTCATTGCTGCAAGTCGTTCTTTTGAACCTTGACAAAGTCCATCATAGCCTTTTGTTTCAGTGAGGCTTCACTAAGTAACTGCCTCAGGAGAACACATTTTACAGAATCCTCATGCTGTTTATTTTTCTATGCCAAAAAAACTTTAATAACTGCGCTATGGACTTCAAAAACATTACTTTCTTGACTGATTCATAAAACAAATATGGACAGCACACCTCAGCTCATAGTGGGAAACAAAAGGCCCAGAGGGAAAAACTATAGTTACCTCTAGGCTTCTATCATTATAGTCCCCTGTTAGTAACTATAGTTCTTCCCTCGAGGGCCACAGTTTCCCACTATTAGCCTCCTCCCCAGTCCATATTTACTATATATATATATATATATATATATATATATATATATATATAATTTATTTCTTAGCAGACTCCCTTATCCAGGGCGACTTAGAATTGTTACAAGTTATCATAGTACAAAGTATCACATTATAAAATATCACATTACAGAATATCCTAATACAGATAAGAGCAGATATGAAAGTACAATACAATAATCAATTCAAGTAAGAGCAAAATAAAGCATACAGTAACTTAAGTAAGAATAAATTCGACTAAGTGCAGTTAAACCTTATAGTAACTATTTGCTTATTTGAGTAAAGTCCAGTAAGAACACATAGTAAGTATGATAAATGGATGAGAATGATTTCAAATAAGAGCAATTACAGAAAACGTGAGTACAGATACCTATGAGTAAAATCATATACAAGATATAGTATGCAGATGCTGTCGTAACAGGTGTGTCTTGAGGTCAGGGACTGAGCAGTCCTGATATCCATGGATAGGTCGTTCCAACACTGAGGGGCAAGGGTGGAGAAGGAGTGGACTCTGGAGACGGGGGAGCGGAGGGTGGGTACATCTAGTCTGCCGGAGGTGGAGGAGCAGAGGGGGCGAGAGGATGTGTAGGGAGAAATAATAGTTTGGAGAGAGGAGGGAGTGAATGGTCAAGACAGCGAGTACAAGAGTTTTGAATTGGATGCCGGCCAGGAGGGAGTTGCAGTAGTCAAGGCAGGACAGTACCAGGGCCTGTGTGGAGTAACCAGTGATATATGATTATTATTTATGTATTTTTATCAGTGCTCCAGCAACTCGAAGCCTGGAGTATTTAATGCTCATGGATTTACCACTTACGTAGCAACAGCTTCCAAGAATATTACTGTTTGGTACACTTGATAGTTTGATATGTTCGCAATTGAACCAAGTACATTTCTCTTTCACACTGAAGCAAAAATAAGTGAACCGTACTGAGTACAGAGGCAACTGTACCGAGACCACCTCCCTCAGGTGGTTTCAGTATGGTTTGTTATAATCGTGCCTGGGAAAGTTTGGAGCTTTCACACTGAATGCCAAATGTACTCAGTTATGGAATTCCAGGGGAAACCTACACAGTGTGAAAGGGCCCTTAACTTGTCTTAAATGAGGTAGTTTAAGAGTATTGGTAATTGTTGGTAAAACCAATCCTATGTGTTACAGACCATATGGTTTAAAATGTGTTTATGATATAAAACATGTTTCCTCACCTGTGTACTATTAATAAAACTGATAGAAACCTATCTGCTCCATGTGTGCAGTCTTTCAACCAACATAGATGTTTGTAACGAGTTTAAGATCTACTCTTTATAGATAACTAAACAGGATGGTTTAAATCATGAATACATCGTTAAAGGTTAAGTAAAAAAAAAAAAAGTTTGCTTTGTAGTTTTTTTGCAGTTTCAAATTAAACTGAGGAAGGAAGCTATTTTTTGTGCTCTTTGTTATTTGAGAGGCACGCGTATTCAAGTCCGTTTTCATCCTTTCAGATCTCAAAAGATGTTTTTGTCTGTTGGCAGACACACTCGCGCCCATGTCATGCCAGGTTAAGCTGAAGATCAAACCAGACTGTGGTGTCCAGTGAAAGTGCTTCAGATTCCTACAGGCGCTTCAAATCCAGGTCGGTAATACGGGGGTGAGTGGCAGGAAGACATCGTTCCTGGAACAGAGATTTTAAAACTTTGACTGTTTTAGACAAAAAGGAAAGGAAAAAGAGCTTTCTGTTACAATGCTCCCAGATTGTGGAATAAACTGCAGTCTGATATTAGAGATACTGAGTCACTTAGTATTTTTAAATAAAGATTAAAAACAAATTTTTTTAAACTAGCATTTCGTACCAATTCTTTGTACCAGTTGTTGTATCTTCTCTTTATTTTTCTACTAATATTGACTTACTGCTACTTAAAAAAAAAAAAATACTGTGAAAGTTGGTGCTGTACCAGTTCTCTGGAGTCTCCAGAGTGTAACAGAGGACAGGGACTTCTTCAGGCTAGACTAGTTCTTTTGGTGAAGTTGAACAGATGCCTAAGGATAGGCTCACGGTCAGATGAGTAGACACAGGGAGACAGGTACTTCCAGAACGTGTGGGTTTATTCAGAACGTGCATCAAGTAAACAATCCGTGTTGATAATCACCAATGAGGAGATAATATTATCCGTGTTATACTAGTATCTGTGTTATACTAGTATCTGGGTAATGCTAGTATCTGTGGTCTGTAATAAACAAGAAACAACGATTTCTGTAAACCCTGCTTGTTCCAATAAACAAGGAATTAAGTAAACTAAGGAAACGTTGCGATTGGCAGAGTGAATATGCATGAGCTTACTATGCTATGTTTACAATCATTAAACTTAAATCTTACGTATAAGTACTGATATCAACTTAAACAGAAATGATGGTGAAATACTTATAATTAAGAATATTACTTACATTTCGGCACTGACGCACAGATAGATGGATTATTCGTGTAAGAAAAGGCTTGCTTACTCTCAGCCGTCTATGACAATACAAAAAAAACGATTATCTAAGCTGACTCATAAGGAAACTGTCTCACTAAGATGACGTGTATAAAGAGAACAATATAACATCCATGAACACTAGAGAGCAGCATTTAGCCGTAAATCAAAGACTTTCTAACACCAAGTATAAACAAAATGGCTACCAGTCATTTTGGGTAGTGGTTTTATAGCAAAGAAATAAAATGGCGTTGCTGTCTAAGCAATCAGAGTTAGTTATTTTTCCAAGCCGTTTTATAACACATACTTCTAACCTTTTGCACTATAGAGGTTATTTAGGATTTTCTGTGGGAACACTGATTTGGAACATGGGTCCTTTATCGTAAGGTACAACTTAGGAAAGGTCATTACCGTTTTGCTCATTTGCACACGTTTTCCGTCATGTTTTGTATCATTTGCATCACTTCTGACAGCGCATGAAGAAAATGCCAGCGCCCAGAGTGAAAGTTTTTTTTTTTTTTAAAAACCTTAGTCTGTTTAGGAAAATTTCCTCGATCACAGATGTGCCAGCGGAGGATGTTGAACTGATCACAACAAGTGATCACACTGGAAAAAACAACACACTGGGAAAAAAACACCCCTCTAATGCAGCTAATTCTCAGAAATCCTGCTACGATGTCAACATGAAATGTGCTGCTATAAAGTGTACAAATGTATGAAAAAGGATGAACTGAATGGGCTAACACTGCTTCTAAAACATAGAGTAAGGTTTGGAGTTGGTTTTGGACTGCAGGTTTGGAGCCAATTCTTCCACTGGCTTCATAGTTTGCGTTCCTTTTCTTTGTGTTGCTTTTTCAACTTTCTGTACTCAGCTCCTTTCTGGTCCCATTTTATTGCAATAGTGATTGTGAAAAAATATTCTATTCTACCTTCAGTACCCTCTGCGCTTTCATTTCTCTTGTCGTGTTATTTTTGTTTTGAATTGTTATTGCACAAAAATGACACGACAGACAATTGGTGCACCCCCAAGCAGGCAGTGAAATGCATAATTCCTCCCCTATCCAATGAGATGCGTTAACAAGCTGTACTGCAAATTATGGTGGCCCAGCAAGGCAAAGAAACAAAGTGTGTTTTTTATCGTGTTTACCCGATCACAGGCCCAGAATCACACTTCAATATGATCGTGTTTACAGCTGTTTGTTGTGTCGACAGTATTTTAGAAATGTGCATAATAGCTACATTTATGCAAATCAAGCCTGTTTCCATTTGGGCTAATCGATTATTTTTCATTTAAACGTTTGCTTTTAGTGAAGTAACAGCTCCAATGGAAAAATAGCCATAAACTTAACATCGTTCTATTTTTTCTTTTATGATTTTATAACCAAATAAACAAGAAAACACAACATTGGTATTGTAAATATATAGTATATGGATAATGGGAAATAATAAACAAAATTTACATTTAATTTCCAAGGATAGTACTTCGTCGGGAAACAGTTAAAGTAAGCATAACCACATACATGCCAACAGTCCCTATATGGCTGGGACAGTCCCGATTTCCTAGCAAATATCCTGCGTCCTGTTGTGTAGGAAAAAAATCCCAATATTTATCCTTGGAAATTCTTCACAGGTAGTCTAGGGCGTACTTCTCTCTCTCTCTCTCTCTCTCTCTCTCTCTCTCTCTCTCTCTCTCTCTCTCTCTCTCTCTCTCTCTCTTTAGCGGCTGCTGACCCTCGTGCACTGCACTGCCTGGCAGGGATTGTTTATTGACATATGTCATATCCCGTCATATTGCAAGAGTGTATTGTTTCCTCCCTGCTGCTGCAATATGATTTGATGTGTATGATTTTTAGCATAATGTGGGAGCCAGTGGAACGTGAAGGACTGGAGTTAGATACACCCTTCATTTCGTACAGCATTCGTTGATCAAGGGAAGCGTAGTGTTGAAGGTTTTGAGATATATATTAAGTAAAGTCGGGTCCAGCAAATGAAAATGGCATCTATCAAAGCAACAAAAAAAGAAAGTGCTTGTTTAACAGTATGTAAAACATATGTATTTATCCTGGGGGGGGGGGAGTTTAGTCTATTACTTAGAGAAAGAGTACTCAGGGTAATTATTTTTTATGTACAAAATTGTATTAAATCAGCTCCTGGATCCAATAGGGCAGTGAGGTCAATCAACTGTCAATCTAAACCCTAGAGCCTATCTAGAGGGGAAGGAGGTGGGACCATCAGCATAATTGTCTCTGAACTAAGCAAACATCAGGCATCCATCAGTGGTGAGCAGCAGTCATCAAATTCTTACATACTTTCCAAAAACCCACTATTTTAAAATAACTTAAAACAAATTCATATGTGATTTATTTGGGGATTTTAGCCTTTATTTGAGGATGCCTGATACCTGACTCAAGGAGACCTGATACCTGATGCCTGATACACGACGACTGACTCGAGGAGGACTGATGCCTAATGCCTGATACCTGACGATGGACTCGAACAGGGGTGATTCCTGACACCGGAAGGAGTGATGTCTGAGGATGTCCTAAAATGAACACCGTACAAAGGTAAGATATTTTTCGAGTTTCTTGTACTCTCATTTTTTTCTTGCAGTGTCTTTAGTTATTTTCGTTGTTGTCATTTGGGGATGTGGTGTCTGTGATTTACTGTTTAATGCATTTTACAGAATGTTTCAGTATTCTGCATACTAGTATGATATTATACAGTTACAGGGCAGTAAAGGGTTACAGTGCAAGCTTAATATTTAAGTACAGTGTAGTTTGCAGTAAGTGCAAATAAAACTACTAAAATGCAATATGAACTAGGACGCAACAGGTCAGGATTATTAGAAGTTATATCTACAATGACATAGTAGTGCAGTAGTGCAAGGATAGTGCATTAGCTGATGATCCAGTAACGTGGTGCATAGGTCATGCAAGTCCAGTGCATAATAGGAGTGGTAGAGCAAGAGACTGCAGTCTAAACTGCTAGGTGAAATATTGAATCAGTTTAAGTGACTCTTGGAGAGGCTGGAACTGACATGCTAGCAGATGTGGTCATTTCAGAGGGAAACGTGGTGTGCACTAGACTGAAAACTTTATTGATGGGAGTGCCAACAGATAATATAGTGGTTGTCATATAAAAGCCTGAACAGGTGGAATTAGTACCAAAGGAAGACGTCAGTGACAGACGGTTTGGAAATACATTTGGGAGCCACTGTTGCTGGGCATACACATAAAACAACCACAACTGATGTCATCTTCATTTTGAACAGGAAACTTGTGAAGAATGGATGTGACTGATGTGATCAATCGAGGAGCAGAACTAAGATTGATAGATACAGTGGCTGATTGTCCATTACTCAATGGAACAGCTGCATTAGATGTGTAACAGAAACTAATAGTGGGGGATATGGGTAATACATAAATGCAGCGTGGGGGTTATAAAGCAGTAAAGCAAATAGAGACAAAGGATAATTAATTTGTACTTAGATTTGAAGGGCATAATACATTTTGAAAAGAGGTGTGAGTTTTTGAGACAAATGTGATTGTTGGATACATTTTTAATCTTGAATTAAAAAATTATCAAAAGTTGAAATTAAAATGAGTGTAATACAATGGCATAGCTAGGGGGTGGTTTTAGGGGTTTTATGGGGTTTGAAACCCCCCCCCCCCCTGAAATTCATTATTCAACGACATGGGAGAAGAAAAAATGTCAGCCTCCTGCAACACTGTAAACCCCCATCCCAACCAATGTAAGCTCAGACCCGTGAGCTGTTTGCTTCACTGCCACCTAAGCACACTTAAAATAAATAAATAAATAAATAATAATAATAATAATAATAATATGTCAAACACATATCTAGTTGTGATTGGGCAGAGTCCTGTCATGTTTACACCAGATTCAGCCTTCGACTCCTTTGACTGAACGCGTGTGCACATATCCCAGATAATTTCTCAGAGGTCCTCCTCATTATTTTACAGGACATCAGGACCATCAGTAAAATTTCAAACTCAGGCGTCCTGTGTCTTTTTACTCCAGTGCAAATCGACCATGTCAGTGTTATGTTACAAATGATATAGCATTTCCGGGGTATTCACCTCAAAGCAATACCAGCCTTCCCAATAAATCATAATATAATATTATGATTGGTACGATCTGTCCTGAGACTCTACAGTTCAGTAAAACGATTCGGCACAAGCAAATTGAGGACAGGGAAAATACAAAACCATAATTTGCGAAAAAAATGTAAGTTTTTAACGGTGCATTTGAAGATATGTATGGAAATACATATTACTCAAAGGTTATTGTATCGTATTTCATTTTTAATTTACTGACTGATAAAAACGAATCCACATCTGAGAGGTTACTAGATGTGCTCTGCTTTTGACCAACTCTGAGGAAACCTGGTTTTTAGTTCCCTGCAAAGCATGCTTTAAACGGTTGTTGTATACAACCGAGACCTATTTAGACTCGACAAATTTGCAATGAAAAACAGGAGGATGGACTTGGGGATTTAAACGTCAGGTAAGGTAGGTTATTCCAAAACAGAATCCTGGCTACGCCACTGGGGTAAAGTGTGGATGTTTAGCAAAACAGTTAACCTCTGTTTTATGTAATATTCCCCATTTTACTTGCATTCCTTTAGGCTTGTTAACCACGCAGCTGCCCATTTATTTTGTCAATTTCCATGCCAAAAATTCCCTTTTTTTTCGTTTGCAGATTTTTATTTTTTATTTTTAGCCCTCAAACAAGCAATTTGGACAGTTTTCAAAATGTTTTGCGTTATTTTTTTAAATATATTTGTATTGTTATGAAAAAAGGAAATATATTATTTCAACAGAACTTAAATAATAAAACAACAACAGGAGTACCTGCCAAACACACCTCCCACTACAAATATTTTACAATATATAGTGTGTGTGTGTTTACTTGTTGATTATCTTTTGTCATTATTATTAATATTAATGTTATTGTTATGTGTTTGCCTTCATCCATACTTTAGTCTCCCCTGACCAGACAGGGTTTATTCAAGGCAGACACTCACTCTTTAACATTAGACGTCTGTTTAACATAATATACACACCCTTTTGTACTTCATTCCCGGAAGCGCTGATTTTACTTGATGCCGAAAAAGCATTCGACCGTGTCGAGTGGGATTATTTGTTTACTACTCTAGAAAGATTTGGGTTTGGCCCTAATTTTATTACATGGGTGCAGCTTTTATACTCATGGCTTCTGTTTGCACCAACAGCACCCACTCAGATTATTTTCCACTTCACCGTGGTACTAGACAGGGCTGCCCTCTCCATTGCTTTTTGCTATCGCAATTGAGTCGCTGTCTATTGCATTGCGCTACAGCGAGGGGATTCAAGGTATTTCTCAGGGAGGGCACGTGCATAAGGTCTCACTTTACACCAACGACCTCTATATTACTGATCCCGACTCCACCTTACCACATATTTTCTCAGTTCACTACGATTTTAGCAAAATTTCAGGATATAAACTCAACTTGCATAAAAGTGATTTTTTCCTATTAATCACTCTGCACTGCAACACTCATTCACTACCATAGCCTTCAAAATGTCATCCAACTCTGTAGACAGGACTTAAAATGTTGGCTAACTTTACCTCTTTCTCTGGTGGGTCGAATTAATTCTGTTAAAATAAACATTCTTCCTAAATTTCTGTACCTTTTCCAATGCATACCCGTATTTATTACCCAAAATTTTTTCAAATCCCTGAATCAGTTAATTTCTGTATTTATTTGAAAAAACAAGCCTGATCGCATTCGCAAGGAGTTTCTCCAAAGACCTAAATCTTTCAGAGGGTTATCATTTCCCAATTTCCAAGTTTACTACTAGGCAGCTAATATCAATAATATGTCCTTCTGGTTACACTCCTACCTCAGCGGGTCTACCCCTGCTTGGATAAATATTGAGGCAGCTTCGTGTTGGCCCTCTTCATTATCGGCTCTGTTATGCTCCTCTCTCCCATTGGCTAATTCCTTTTCCAATAACAACGTAATAGTCTGTCAATCTCTGAGGGTCTGGACGCAGTTCAGAAAACATTTTGGATTGCAATCTATTTAAATGTTATTCCCACTTATTGATAACCATCTGTTCCCTGCATCTTTGGTGGACAGCATTCAAACTCTGGCACAATAATGGTATACAAAAATTTGGTGATTTATAGCAATATATTCGCAAGCTTTGAACAATTATCTCAAAGGTTCAATCTACCTCATTCCCATTTTTTTCCAGAAAGAAACGGGATCCTTACATTGTTAGATGACACTTCAGCCATCTGTACATATACTGGCCATTCCTAGTTGCTTTCCTCAGATAGCTTTGAATGCAGGTTCATAGTCTCATAGTCTGTACAAACAGCACCTATTTGTTTAAGATTCAGGACACGGACAGCATGGAGAAAATCAATGGTCGGTTGCAGGAGGATGAGTTTTGCTATTTAAATTATTATTAGGTCCTAACATTTACTAGCAAAATAAATAAAATAAAAAGTTTTAGTAATTACACATATCTAGTTATTTGTAGTATGTGTTAATCCTGATCGTGCTGTTTGTTCAGTAACTTGTTCACATTGTATGTTTATAAAGTTAAAGGTTCCATCTTCGGGCTTTAGAGAAGAAATGTGACGTGCCTGTGTTGTTACTGTGATATGCTTAAATAAAGTTGCTGTTGTTTGATTTCAACTTGTCATTCAAACCAGAGCTATTGTGGTTACTGTATTGTTGCTGACAGCAAACACTTTATTTGGTATACTAAATTAAAATAGATAGATAGGACAGCAAAGAAGCAGAATTATTCTACATTGACAAACAACATTCCGAGGGCGTGTGTAACACCTGCAAGGTAGCCCTGACTACGCCACCGAGGAAATTGCACCCTCAGAATTAATTTTTTTTTTTCAGAGGGCAAATCAGGGGAGAGAGTAACCAGGACACAGTTGTTGTCGTCAATTAAAATAATGTTTTATTGCACAAAATTAAGAATTAGCAGCAGATCATTACAATAGCACATATGTGCTTTGTACAAAAAAAAACAACCAAACAAACAACCAAACAAACAAGGGTTTTGTTTAAAATCACAATAAAGATCCGAAAATAAAAACAACCAGTTTAAAAACAAACACAAAACACAAAACGCCAGTGAGTGCAGAGGAGGGGACATCGATAAACATTATTCCCAACTACATCATCATCGTCATCATAGCAGCAGCAACAAGTACTAGGTTTACCATTTATTTTCGTTTTCTTTTCGTCTCAGGTCCCCTCTCCTACATGCACAAACAAACACAGACAGACAAAACAAATTGTGGATGGCCATCCTAGAAAACTAAAATCAAGGGGTATTTATAGTCAGGTGCGTATTTTCAGTTGCCGGGTAATTTATTAATTAGCTGAGTGGGGAAGGAACAATAAAGTGCTACAAAATCAATCAAAGTGCACAAATCAAAATATACAAATAACTGAAAGTGCAAAATAAACATGTGAAATAACGGGTCATTTCGACCCTGTTACAAGAATAGAGATTTTCTTTCATCAAGCAGAAAAATACTTGATTTGGAACAGTGATTAAACATAGTTTGAAAGATAACATTCGAGGTCCTTTATCAGAGATTTAAGCCCTTGTATTGACCAATCAGGTTAAAGGAGATCTTCTCTCCATTTTCTAATACACAGTACATATTTTTTCAGTCCTTTAAAATGTGTCTGTAAAACATTAAGATTAAGGGTTGATTCCCTTGGAATAACATCAACAGAAATGTTAAGACTCAGTTAACACTGGTTGCGAAACTGGTTCTGTGATCAACAGAGACACTCTCACTTATGCTTCTTTAATCACAAATGGCTGTCAGCATATGAAGTATTAAAGGCATTGCTATCATGTCCACTGGCTATAGGTTCCCTTTCAAGTCGAAAATAACCATCAAGGTATGGGACATTGCCGTCAGGCAGTAGGGATTGGCTGAGCTTTATGTCAAAGCTGCCGATAGGCCTCCGCGCAAGCTGCCGTGTAAGCCCGCCCCCTTGGGAGCTTACTATACGCAGCGCGCGGAGAGTCACTTCCTCTTTTGCCTTCAGCATCAGTAGCGGTAGGACTTAGAGCTATTTTAACTGATTGTACTCACTAAGCTTAGGCTTGAGAAGCTGGTTTATCCCCTTCTCCGAGTTTATTTCAGTTATTATTGTTATTATTGTGTATTTGTATTATTTTAGGATATATTTTGTTTTTACATTATATATTCCTTTTCGCTTTGCTTCGGCACTGCGTTCTTCGTGGTCTCCCCGTCTTTCCTCTGTTCCTTTATTATTACAGTGTGGGTTTTTTGTATATATATATTCTATATATATTATATTTATTGTGTAATTATATATTGTTATATATTTACATTGTGTGTCGGACGCGTGTTGCATTGGCCTTGGCCACGCGCAATTGCATCCTCGGTCTAGCTTAGGCTAAACCGTGTGTGTGTGCGGGTAGTCTGCTCTGCAGTGTTCCCCCCCGCGGCGCGTTCCCGCCACGTGGTATTGCACTACACTCCCTTTCCTTCTGCAGCGTCCACAAAAAAAAAAAAAAAAGTAAAAGTTTTTCCCTTCACTATACAGACAACCACCAACGTGCAAAATCCCCAGCACCTTCAGGTAGGTATTGCACAGCATCAGACACTGTACCAGCACTTTGCGTCTCCGCTTGGCGGGTCAGTTGACGCTTAGGCGTCTGTGCTAGCGTTCCGCGCTCGGTACTCGCGCTTCGGCCCTCGCGCTCCGGCGCTTTTGGTGTCAGCGCTTGTGCGCTTGGTGCAGCGCTTCGGTGCTTTGTGCAGCGCTTCTGCGCTTGGTGCTTAGTGCTTCTGCACTTGGGGCTCAGTGCTCGACGCTCGACGCTTCGGCGCTCGGTGCTCGACGCTTCGGCGCTCGGTGCTCGACGCTCGGTGCACGTTCCATCAACGTCGGTGCTCGACGCTCGGTGCTCGACGCTCGACGCTTCGGCGCTCGACGCTCGGTGCTCAGCGCTTGGCGCCTCGACGCACGCACCCTCGACGCTCGACGCACGCGCCTTGGCGCTCGACGCTCGACGCTCGGCGCTCGACGCTCGGTGCACGCACCCTCGACGCACCTCGGTGCTCGACGCTCGGTGCTCGGTGCTCGGTGCTCGACGCTCGGTGCTCAGCGCTTGGCGCCTCGACGCACGCACCCTCGACGCTCGACGCACGCGCCTTGGCGCTCGACGCTCGACGCTCGGCGCTCGACGCTCGGTGCACGCACCCTCGACGCACCTCGGTGCTCGACGCTTCGGCGCTCGGTGCTCGACGCTCGGTGCACGTTCCATCAACGTCGGTGCTCGACGCTCGGTGCTCGACGCTCGACGCTTCGGCGCTCGACGCTCGGTGCTCAGCGCTTGGCGCCTCGACGCACGCACCCTCGACGCTCGACGCACGCGCCTTGGCGCTCGACGCTCGACGCTCGGCGCTCGACGCTCGGTGCACGCACCCTCGACGCACCTCGGTGCTCGACGCTCGGTGCTCGGTGCTCGGTGCTCGGCGCTTGGCGCCTCGACGCACGCACCCTCGACGCTCGACGCACGCGCCTCGACGCTCGACGCTCGACGCTCGGTGCTCGACGCTTCGGCGCTCGACGCCTCAACGCGCGCACCCTTGACGTCGAAGGACGCACCTCGGTGCTCGACGCTTCGGCGCTCGGTGCTCGACGCACGCACCCTCGACGCCTCGGCGCTCGACGCGGCGGCGCTCGACGCACGCACTTTAGGTGCTTGACGCTTGGTGCCCAGCGCTTCGGCGCTCGACGCGCGCACCTCGGCTCTTCGTGATTGACGTCAATACTAGACGCTTCGGCGTTTTACAATGTCTGGGTTCCACCGTTGTGTGTCCTGTCAGGCCAAGTTGCCTGCCAGCGACCCTCACGAGGACTGCGTCGCATGCTTAGGGCCGGACCATGCGGCATCTGCCCTGGCAGACAGGGCATACTGCCAGCTATGTGCGGGGTTTCAAACACGCACCCTGCGCCAGAGAGCTAGGAAGGCGGTGGGAGGTCGTTCCCCATCCTCGGGCTCGTCCCACACCGTCTCGGCCCCACCATCATCTATCGTGTCGCTGCCGGCGACTTCTCAGCCTATGAGCCCATCTTCCCAGCTTACAGCTGGTCAAAGGTCTCCAATTAGGCGTGCTCGGGAACGTTCCCGCAGCCCCTTCTCTCGCGGGGCTCGCCCCCGTCGGGAGTCGCGATCCAGATCTCGATCGCCTCGCCGGAGAAGGCACTCCCGCTCCCCTCGAAGGGGTAGACGGCATCAGGACACATCTGGGGTGGCTGAGGTCACCTCCAAGATGTCGCAGTTTATGGAGCTCATGATGGGACAACAATCCCTCCTCATGACTCTAGCGAATGTGGCGCCTCGGGCCCCAGAGATGGTTACCGGACCCAGCGCTAGTCAGCCGATGGTTCCTCCACCAGTGCCCCAGGAAGTAGAGTGGGACGCCGATGCTGTCTCAAGGGACGCATCTGACGCAGACCCGCTCTTTGAAGACACAGAGCCTGAGGTGGCATCCCAGCACTCTGGGCAGGACGACCCTGAAGTGCTGGATACTAATGACCCTATCTGGTCAGTGGTGGAGAGGGCAGCCCGTCATCTAGGCGTGGACTGGCCTGCATCAGAGCCAACACGTCGCTCTCTATTTGAATTGCCATCGGCTCCGCCCCTTCAGTCCAGGATGCTCCCGGCATTCCCGGATTTTATTAAGGAGGTGCAGTCCACCTGGGGAGCACCGGCCTCCGCCCCTGCGACTTCTCGCAAGGCTTCGGCCTTCACCATGCACGGGGCGAGCGAAGCTGGGCTGGCGTTGTTTCCACCAGTGGGCGCCGCGTTCGCCGCGCTAGTAAAGACGCCGACACTTTCGGGGCTGGCTAAGGACCCTTCCTGTCCTAACAGGCAGTGTAGGATTACGGAGGCCCACCTAAAAAAGGGTTATGCCGCGGCTACAGAGGCAGTTAGACTGTCCAACGTGGCCAGCCTCCTGACAGTCTACCAGGCGGCGCTGATTCGCGACCTGCCTGAGTCCCCATCCGTCGGGCTCAGAACCGAGCTGGGTGCAGTTGCACAGCTTTTAGTCAGGCTGGCTCAGCTAAATGCGCGAGCACAGGGCAGGAGTATTGCTTCCCTCGTAGTAGCAAGGAGGCAGCTATGGCTCTCACAGGCCAGGGTACAGGAGCCTGATAAGGCCCCGTTGCTAGATGCTCCTATATCCCCGGGGCACACGTTTGGCCCAGCGGTGGAGGAGATGCTGCAACGCTCCGTCAAGGCGCGTGAGGCGTCGCAGCAGTTGGCTAAGATGTGGCCAAGCAAGCCTTTCCAGCCAAGGCGGCCGCAGGAGCGCCAATGGCGCAGGGCGCCGCCGCAGCAGCAGGCGCACCCACAGGGCAGTAAAACTGCCCCTTCGGGGGTTGCAGCACGCAGCCAACCCGCGTTTGCAAGACCGCAGCGTGGAGGGTGGCGCCCCAGAGGAGGTAGCAGACCACGCCCTTCGTGAGCGAGCGCAGCCTAAGCAGCCCTGAGAAACCCCGGCAGCCGTTAACCCACCCCTACACTGTTCCACAGCTCCTGTTCTGGCAACAATGCACCAACGACATCTGGGTGCGCAAAACTATACTCACCGGGTACACCCTTCAATTCCGGTTAAACCCCCCCCCCCCTTCAGGGGAGTGGTGGTAACTGCAGTGAAGGACTCGGTTCAGTCCTCAGCTCTAAATGCAGAAATACAGGCATTGCTCAAGAAGCGTGCCATTCAACTAGTAGACCCTGCTCTGACCGACCAGGGGTTCTACTCCAAATACTTCCTTGTGCCAAAGAAGGACGGCGGGCTCCGCCCTATTCTAGACCTGCGTGTACTGAACAAATACCTGCGGGTGTTGTCGTTCAAGATGCTTACGCACAGGCACATTGTCCAGTCTGTCCGGCAGGGCGACTGGTTTACCACCGTAGACCTCACAGATGCGTACTTTCACGTTCCCATCTGTCCGGGTCACAGGAAGTACCTACGTTTCGCATTTCAGAGCAGGGTCTACGAGTTTTGTGTCCTGCCATTCGGCCTGTCTCTAGCTCCTCGAACCTTTTCGAAGTGTATGGACGCCATTTTAGCCCCCTTGCGGGTTCAAGGCGTTCGACTGCTGAACTATCTGGACGACTGGCTCGTCTGCGCGCAGTCAAAGGAGCAGTTGGCACAGCACACAGTGATGGTTACAGACCATCTTCAGCGGCTAGGTCTGAAGGTCAATCCAGACAAGAGCCGCCTCGTGCCCAGCCAACAGACCGAATTCTTGGGTCTGCATTTGGACTCAGTGTCCATGGAAGCGACCCTATCGACACAAAGAGTTGCCTCATTAGAGCGGTGTCTCTCCCTATTCAGGTTGAGAGAAACAGTCAGCATGGAGCTCTGTCAGCGCATGCTGGGGTTGATGGCTGCCGCCTCGCAAGCCCTTCCTTTGGGCTTACTACACCAGAGACCTCTGCAGGCCTGGTTCAATGCCTTCGCGTTGCACCCGCGGAGAGACAAGCACCGCAGGCTGAGGGTATCCCGAACCTGCTGGGAAGCATTACGCTGGTGGAAAGTTCAGTCGAACATCCGCCAGGGCGTGCGCTTGGGTCCCATCTTCCGAAGGGAAGTTATCACAACCGACGCTTCCAACCAAGGTTGGGGAGCAGTCTGGAACGGGACAGGGACCCGTGGAGTGTGGTCAGGACCCTGGAGGTCAGCCCACATCAACGCTCTGGAACTCAGAGCAGTGGACCTCGCCCTTCGGCACTTCTTGCCAGTGCTTCTAGACAAGCACGTGTTAGTGCGGTCAGACAACACCACAGTAGTGGCGTATATCAATCGCCAGGGCGGATTGCGGTCCCCAGGTCTTCACCGGATGGTAACGCGGCTGTTGCTCTGGGCTCAACCGCGGTTAGCCTCTCTGCGTGCAGTTCATCTGCCGGGTAGAGTCAATTACGCAGCGGATCTCCTGTCCAGAGGAGGTCCTCTTGCGGGCGAATGGCGTCTTCACCCTCGGGTGGCAGAGTGCATTTGGGACTGGTTCGGCACAGTGCAAGTCGATCTCTTCGCTTCGCGAGAGACCACGCACTGCCCCCTATGGTTCTCGGTGAAGGACCTCGACAGCCCCCTAGGAGTCGATGCACTGGCTCACGAATGGCCGCCAGGGCTCCTGTACGCATTTCCACCGATTTCGATGCTCCCCGCCTTCTTGGAGAAGGTCAGGGTAGAGCAAGCGACAGTGATTCTGATCGCTCCTCGGTGGCCTCGGAGGATATGGTTCCCGAGTCTAGTGCAGTTGTTGCACGGTCGCCCGAGGGAGCTCCCTCTGCGAGCGGACCTGTTGTCCCAAGCCCAAGGAGGGCTATGGCATCCGAACCCCAAGCTCATGCAGCTATGGGCTTGGCCCCTGAGCGGGAGCGCCTGTCAGCCTTAGGGCTTTCGACGGCGGTTATATCCACTATTCAGAGTGCGAGAGCGCCCTCTACTCGGTCGCAATATACGTATAAGTGGCAATTATTTCAGAGTTGGTGTCTGGCTGAGGGCCATGACCAGGTCTCCTGCCCTATGGCAGTGATATTACAGTTTCTGCAGAAGCTGTTAGACGAGGGTAAGTCTCCCTCTACACTTAAAGTGTATTTGGCCGCTATTTCGGCTTGCCACGTACGCATTGACGGGTTATCACCTGGTTGCCATTTTTTGGCATCTCAGTTTCTGAAAGGCGCAAGACGCTTGCGGCCTCCAAGAACGACCAGTTTACCGTCGTGGAGCCTTGATGTGGTGCTAGAAGCCCTTGCCAAGGCACCGTTTGAGCCTCTCCACAGCGTGGATATGAAGCTCATATCTATTAAGACTGCGTTTTTGCTGGCTGTAGTATCAGCAAAACGCGTGAGCAAGTTACATGCACTGTCAGTGCATCCTTCTTGTACTCGTTTTGCAGGAGACGGTTCTAAGGTCTCCATGCGCCCTAATCCGGCCTTTTTACCAAAGGTTATATCCCCGTTCCACATGAACCAGTCAGTCGAGTTGATGGCGTTCCATCCTCCTCCTTTTTCTTCCCCAGAGGAAGAGCGGTTACACATGCTCTGCCCTGTGAGGGCATTGAGGTGTTATATTGACCGTACAAGGACTGTGAGGCAGACAGAACAGTTGTTCATATGCCATGGTTCTAGATCTTTGGGTCAGCCGCTGTCTAAACAGCGCCTTTCCCACTGGATAGTGGATGCTATTAAATTAGCTTATGAATCTGCAGGCCTTCCACCACCAGGGCAGTTGAAGGCACATTCTACCAGGGGTATGGCGACATCCTGGGCCCTCTTTCGAGGGGTGCCGGTGTCTGATATTTGCGCGGCAGCCAGTTGGGCTACGCCGCATACTTTCATGAGGTTTTACAGGCTAAATGTACTGGAATCCTCTGCTCCGTCATTTGGAGCATCTGTGTTGCACTCTATGACGCCTCAGGTTGCGGACGTCTAGAGTAGGTGACAATATGGTGTGACTATTCCACCTTGGGACAGGTGTCATTGCGAGCATAGACGCTGAGGCGCAGCTCCGCATATGTGTAGATGTACTGCCTACGCAGTTGCGTTATGACGTAAGTCTGTCCTACTGCCCGAGAATCCTCCCTCGCGACGGCTTGGGTACACTGTTCCCATACCTTGATGGTTATTTTCGACTTGAAAGGGAACGATAGGTTGCGGATGCAACCCCGGTTCCTTGAAAGAGAAAATAACCATCAAGCCGCGAGGTCGCTCTGGAGGCCTTCACGGCCTGAAGGGCAAAAGAGGAAGTGACTCTCCGCGCGCTGCGTATAGTAAGCTCCCAAGGGGGCGGGCTTACACGGCAGCTTGCGCGGAGGCCTATCGGCAGCTTTGACATAAAGCTCAGCCAATCCCTACTGCCTGACGGCAATGTCCCATACCTTGATGTTTATTTTCTCTTTCAGGGAACCGGGGTTGCATCCGCAACCTATCGTTCTTACCAGTCCAGCCTATCCCTTCTGTGTTTAGCTGCCATTACCATTGTTCTCAATATGTAGTGTTCTAAGCACTGCAGCATAACACTTCTTTATTGTTTATTTGGAAACACAGTTTCAGCATGGTCTAAATATAACCAAATTTGTGAATTGTCAAAAAAAAGAAGAGAGTGCATTACCAAAAAACTAAATGGAAGCATTAGATTTGTTCGAAGAGCAGGTGCTATCAATTTATATTAGCTTGGAATCAGTTGGAGTTGTTTTCAAACCCAATTAATGGAAACTAACAGATGGATTACCAGCTGAGCAAATCATTACTGTCATTACAATTAAAAAGGGTAAAGAAATTAGTTTCCCTATATTGATCTTATTGATCTGCCCTGTATCAGGGAAGTCACTATATATGAATATCCCTACTGACCAGAATATTAACTGTTTAGAGAACTTGCATGCTAGCAGATATATGTCTAATGCTAGATATGTGTTCCAATATAATAATATTATATTATAAATCCTGTCAGTCAAATTTTTTAATAACCGCTTATGCATTAATAATCTGAACATTTTGAATATCAATTTGTCCAACCGCATGTATCAGTGAAGGAAATATTAAATACTGTTATATTAAATGTGGTGTTGTTGAAAAATGAAAATACAATGAAGTGCCTGGTCAAGCACACACACGCTGAAGGACTAACCTTGAAAAAGATGAAGTTACCCAACATCAACTCAAAAAAGTATATTTTAAGTAATGGATAAACAACACGTGTTGCATCTGTAAAAATAATTCACTGTGGATTATTTTCTTTATGCCACTTAAAACATTTATTCCTAATGGATTCTTGTTTGATAATGAGATTCAATTGATTATTCATTTGGTAATTGGATTAGTTTTTGGCTCATTTGTTACACTTCAAACAGTTAAAAATGTTTGTCTCTCACATTGTAGGTATGTGTGTTCCTCAGAGTTTGAGAAGTCCCATTTACACAGACAAAATTGTCTGTTGTAAGTGAAGATAGTAGTGAGGACTATGTTTTAGATGTAGAACATGAAAGTGGTATTAGAAAAATCAATAACGGAAAGTCAAGTTATTGATCCTTTTGCCCAACCTAAAACAGATGAAGACCTAAATATCCTTGGTAATGATCGGTTTTTGAGAAGTACTCAGGCAAAATGTAAGAGGGCTGTAAGCTTGTTTGAACAACTCTTGTGATTGATTAAGTGATGATGTCTAGAAGAAAATTGAAATAAAAATTAGAAGGAGGATGTTTATGTGGAAGGGAATTTGTAATTATGATTTTTTTTTTACATTTTAATGTATTATTATTATTATTATTATTATTATTATTATTATTATTATTATTATTATTATTTATTTCTTAGCAGACGCCCTTATCCAGGGCGACTTACAATCGTAAGCAAATACATTTCAAGTGTTACAATACAAGTAATACAATAAGAGCAAGAAATACAATAACTTTTGTTCAAGCAAAGTATAAGTGTGACAAACCACAATTCAATAACACAGCAGATAATAGTGATAGTTACATCAGGGTATGATTAAATAGTGATAGTTACATCAGGATATGATTAAATACAAAGTACTACAGGTTAAACACTTGGCAGATTACAGTATTCTGAAGTACAGGATTAAATGCAGTAAAATAGGGGGCTGATAAGAGCAAAATAAAGCACATTTACATGAAGGGTGATAGTGTCCCAGGATACAAACAGAGGAGTTCTACAGGTGCTCTTTGAAGAGGTGAGTCTTAAGGAGGCGCCGGAATGTGGTCAGGGACTGGGCAGTCCTGACATCTGTAGGAAAATAATAATTATATTACTTTTCTTTAACAATATGAAATGCTAAACTGAAATGACAAGCCCTTTTCTAAGTATTATGTTTGAAATGTGTAATGTTATAATTAACTAATTGTTAAAATTATTATTGAGTAATAAAAAGGCATTCACTTTTCTGTTGAATTGTTCTGACTGGTTGCGTTGACGGATTTTGTAGCATAAACTGTGGATTAATCAACAATGCATCTGCCCCACAACCCCCTTCTCTTCAAACCCACACAGCTACCTTTAGTTAGAAGATTAGTATAATTAATCAATTAAAAGCACTAAGGTGATGTCACAAAAATGTTTTAATAAATTATTTTTTAGAAAAGTTGTTAGGAAATCTCCTTTTCAGTGAAAGTGATATCTCTGAAGAGTTTGAATCTGAACCAAATGTTCTGCCTCCCTCACCTCACTCACAAAACACAGAATGACACTTAGCTCTGTATCACACTGGTTCTCTCTATCTCTAGATTTGAGATTGACATTCATCACTGCCCTACTGGAACCAACAGCTGATTCAGTTATTTTTTTTTACATATATATTTTTTATTCTGAATAATGAGTTATTCCATTGATATTACATTGTGATATTTAAGTATACTTTTCCTTTTTATTACTGTTGTCTGTTTATAAGCTAGATTTATGTTGTATAATAATATTGTATATTTTGGTTAATTTAATCTTAAAAAGATTTTAAAAGACATTATTTCAACACTGCATGAAGTTATGCATTTGTTTTATTAAATTCAGATGTAGGCGTACAGCAGTGGTCGGCAAATGGCAGATGCCTCCTGGCAGGGCTGTATCAAGGGCTGAGCAAGAGCGGAACTTCATTTTAATATTACCGCAAGGGGGTTGTCATGGGGGATTCTCCATATGACCTTCATACATTTCAGAAAATTAAGTGTTTTGCAATATCGATTCCAAAGTACAGTACTTGCTGATTGTGATGATACATTTTGCCTAGCTATGGTACTGGAATGTTCATATGATAGACAGGAACGCAGAGTAACATAAAACATAATTCAAAAGTAGCATACTTTTTTTCTTAAATGCTTCATTGCGTTATGACAAATTTAATGAGAAAAATGGCACTTTTGTTCTGCGATCAGCTTTAGGACACCAAGTGTGATAGACGTGACGGTGATATGTAGGCAGTCCTCCAAAGATTCCTGTGTCAGCCTGTTTTGTGCATCTGTTTTTAATATTGCATTCATTGTGGAATAACAATGCTTATAATATATTGAAAAGCAAAAACAAAAAAAATATTTTAACACCCAAGAATAGTCAAAAACAATGTTGTGCTTAACACTTGAGCAAAAAGAGACACCTTAGTCCCCATCTAGAACACCTCTGATTATACGAAACAATAAACCAAAGAACATCTTTCCACAACTTAAAACAATGTGAACGCATAGGTCAATTTAACATTATAATGATTTAAACACTTTATTAAAAATAAGTAATTAAAATGCCACGTTTCTGTCCTCTCCTTTTGCCCTAGGATGATGTCGATTTCATCCACTTAAAACATTCATGCTCTCACCAAGATAAGCACCAACTAAGACGTAGCTTTATAGTAAACTAATGTGATCCATCTGCGTTTCCATCCATTTGTGTTTCCTACCATCTGATGATGTAGATATCCTTCTGCCTGGTGTTGATGGCTAAAGTGTAATGCTGGCTCCAGGTATCAGCTTATTTTGCCTCCCTGGTTCATTAGTACACACAACGGCTGCGATGCTGGCTCCAGGGATCAATGACAATGCAGTCTCCCCAGCGCCTCAGCATGACAACCGCCTGGATTGAGCTGAGTAGGTACATCTCTGGGGTCTTCAAATGGGTACCTTCCATCCTTGGTGTTTTGTCGACTAGCCCACAACACCACAAGAGGGCTCGACGGTGACTCTGGCATCCCAGAATCACCCCCTCTGTCCCCCACTCAGCTCAGCCCAGCTGACTTACCTGTGCATCAACGTTGCTTTCTTTCTATTGTGCTTGAAATCCCCAACCAGAATCTTTCCATCTTAACCACAGCCAGTTGCTGCTCCTCTCTGCTGCTTCAGGTAAGTTCTTCACTGTGCGGCGCAACTCTTGACCACTGAATCGGATGTCTCTGAGAAACCGGGTTGTAGAGTGTGCCACGAATCCTTGACAACCCACCTTCACTGGGTAAACCCGGACTCTCCAGCCTCGCTGTTCCGCTTCAGCAGCTAGTTGAGCATACCAAAGTTTCTTCCTCTCATACGCCTCATCCACAGCATCCTCCCATGGCACTGTTAATTCTACCAGGTGAACTAGGCATGCTGATCCAGACCACAAGACAATATCTGGTCGAAGGTTAGTGGTGGCAGTCTCAGGTGGAAAAATAAGCCGTTGACCAAGATCTGCCAGCATTTTCCAGTCTCTAGCAGCTTCCAGTTGTCCTAGACGAGGCTTGGTTTTAATACCTTTTCTTGGTGGTTGCTCCCCTGGACAGAGGAATGTTGTTCTTTGTGTGCAATGTTTTGATGGAACTGGTGGCAACTTATTGACCATGTTATGTTTGTCTTCCATTGCTAAGGCCAAGCAACGCAGCACCTGGTCATGACACCAAGTAAACCGTCCTTGGCTAAGTCCCACTTTACATCCTGTCGAAATGTACCTTAATGTTGCAGGTGATGAACACAAATATCGGATCCTCTCCTACCCAGAGGTTTAGGTTCTGTGGTGTTGGGAGAACATCATACAGTGCCTTGCGAAAGTATTCGGCCCCCTTGAACTTTGCGACCTTTTGCCACATTTCAGGCTTCAAACATAAAGATATGAAACTGTAATTTTTTGTGAAGAATCAACAACAAGTGGGACACAATCATGAAGTGGAACGAAATTTATTGGATTATTTTTAACAAATAAAAAACTGAAAAATTGGGCGTGCAAAATTATTCAGCCCCCTTAAGTTAATACTTTGTAGCGCCACCTTTTGCTGCGATTACAGCTGTAAGTCGCTTGGGGTATGTCTCTATCAGTTTTGCACATCGAGAGACTGAAATTTTTGCCCATTCCTCCTTGCAAAACAGCTCGAGCTCAGTGAGGTTGGATGGAGAGCATTTGTGAACAGCAGTTTTCAGTTCTTTCCACAGATTCTCGATTGGATTCAGGTCTGGACTTTGACTTGGCCATTCTAACACCTGGATATGTTTATTTGTGAACCATTCCATTGTAGATTTTGCTTTATGTTTTGGATCATTGTCTTGTTGGAAGACAAATCTCCGTCCCAGTCTCAGGTCTTTTGCAGACTCCATCAGGTTTTCTTCCAGAATGGTCCTGTATTTGGCTCCATCCATCTTCCCATCAATTTTAACCATCTTCCCTGTCCCTGCTGAAGAAAAGCAGGCCCAAACCATGATGCTGCCACCACCATGTTTGACAGTGGGGATGGTGTGTTCAGGGTGATGAGCTGTGTTGCTTTTACGCCAAACATAACGTTTTGCATTGTTGCCAAAAAGTTCGATTTTGGTTTCATCTGACCAGAGCACCTTCTTCCACATGTTTGGTGTGTCTCCCAGGTGGCTTGTGGCAAACTGTAAACGACACTTTTTATGGATATCTTTAAGAAATGGCTTTCTTCTTGCCACTCTTCCATAAAGGCCAGATTTGTGCAGTATATGACTGATTGTTGTCCTATGGACAGAGTCTCCCACCTCAGCTGTAGATCTCTGCAGTTCATCCAGAGTGATCATGGGCCTCTTGGCTGCATCTCTGATCAGTCTTCTCCTTGTATGAGCTGAAAGTTTAGAGGGACGGCCAGGTCTTGGTAGATTTGCAGTGGTCTGATACTCCTTCCATTTCAATATTATCGCTTGCACAGTGCTCCTTGGGATGTTTAAAGCTTGGGAAATCTTTTTGTATCCAAAACCGGCTTTAAACTTCTCCACAACAGTATCTCGGACCTGCCTGGTGTGTTCCTTGTTCTTCATGATGCTCTCTGCGCTTTAAACGGACCTCTGAGACTATCACAGTGCAGGTGCATTTATACGGAGACTTGATTACACACAGGTGGATTCTATTTATCATCATTAGTCATTTAGGTCAACATTGGATCATTCAGAGATCCTCACTGAACTTCTGGAGAGAGTTTGCTGCACTGAAAGTAAAGGGGCTGAATAATTTTGCACGCCCACTTTTTCAGTTTTTTATTTGTTAAAAAAGTTTGAAATATCCAATAAATTTCGTTCCACTTCATGATTGTGTCCCACTTGTTGTTGATTCTTCACAAAAAATTACAGTTTCATATCTTTATGTTTGAAGCCTGAAATGTGGCAAAAGGTCGCAAAGTTCAAGGGGGCCGAATACTTTCGCAAGGCACTGCATGTCTATGAGGAACATCATATCTGATGAGGAAACTGATCCTGCTCTGTTCCATTATCCATAGGTCTTGCCAGCCGATCTTGCGTTGTTCCACACTCTCCCAACTCATCCATTCTCCCTGCTTGGCCTGAGAAACTGCCTTTACACACCTCATCCTCTCCTACTGCTTTTGCACTGTATTTATTGAAAGCATATGCATTTTAAATGGAGCAGTTGCAATTTTAAAAGGTTTACTTGTTCACCAACAAACTACAGTCAGCGCTGCCTAATCGGGATACTGATATCTGGGATTTCTGCTTAAATGGGATACAACTCTGGGAGACGATTCTTCCAATGCTATTTATATTGTTTATTTGGGATGTCACTTCATTTAATTCGGATAGAGTATTTTCAAATGATGAACGGAGATCGCTGTTCAGAGCAAGACAGATTGCGTAGCACAGTGCAGTGAGTACGTGATTACACTGTAAACTGTGTAACTGTGAAGGAGCCACAACTATATAACTGCAGCCTAGGAGCCAGACCTGTGGTGGCGGAATTGTCACGGCTTACATCTACTTCATCACTGAAGGTGTTGCAACTTTCATGTGACAATTGGTACACTAAGCGTTACACCCCTATCACGTGACAATTGATCATGTTGAAAGGGTTATTTTTTTAAAACACATCATGTCCATTTATTTAAAGGTATTCAAAAGATGGATTGTTGAACTGGAGTCTCCTGTGGTTTTTCAGGCTGCTGTTGCAAAGAAAGTTGCTGTGTCAACATTGCAGGTGCCTCGTGTTGTGATAAGATGTGATTTAATTATTTTTCATTTTATGTAGAAATAAAAACAGCGATTAATTTTGTTTAGGAATAAAAAAAAAAACATTCTCGTATTTTAAATTATGTATTTAACATTTAATCATTCTTTTCATTAAGAAACAGCTTATTGGGGATATTTTTCCTTCTCCCGAGACGTCCCGATAAAGTGGTGATGACTGTATCTTTATTTTAACGTATTATTATTTATTTCTTAGCAGATGCCCTTATCCAGGGCGACTTACAATTGTTATACGATATCACATTATTTTTACATACAATAATGGGTTTTTGCTGGAGCAATCTAGGTAAAGTACCTTGCTCAAGGGTACAGCAGCAGTGTCCCCCACCTGGGATTGAACCCACAACCCTCTGGTCAAGAGTCCAGAGCCCTAACCACTACTCCACACTGCTGCCCAATATATCTGTTTTGTAAAATAAATACAGCTATGTTGTATCTGGTTGCTATCTAACAATTAAATGTCAATATTGTTTTTGTACAAATGTTTTCTGCTGTTTAAACTTGAATAGTGTGCCTGTGTGTGTGTCGGTATTCATTTATATTTGTATTGTATGCCCATTTTTTATTTTTTTGTTTGTTTGTTTTAAACATGAATCTTCAAGCAAGCTATTTAAGAAAATCCTCGAAGTTTAAAAGAGAATCCTGTTTCATTAATGCAAACCATTATAATGCTTTAATTAATATGAAATAATTAGTTTATACACCCACCACAAGACACAGCATTTGAGAAGCCACCAATACTGTTTGTGTGGCGCCTTCAATATTTGCAATAATACCAAGCAATTGGACAGCACTATCATTTTGTTGTTTAAATACCACATTTATTCCACATTAGCCAAGGCAGACACTTTATTTAAATTTGTGTCTCCCCCACCATCACTGTTAGTATAGCAGCATGAAGAAACCCACATCATGGCTGTGGTTGTGATTGTCATAGTGTTTGTCAGCTGTCGCCTATACTCTGTTTGTTGTGTGTCACTGACACCTATGTATATATTGCATGCTTGTTATAATGTACTTGTTAAACTGTATTTTATCCAGACAAAGGCTAAAATTAGCCTTTATGTACTGAACTCCTTTACACCCGTATAACTAGTATTCTTTAGTGCACTGTTCTTGAAAGCATAACTAATCTTGAGATGTATGGTGTCAATTGAGAGGCCCTTTATCTGTCAGTATTTGTATATCTCTGGGGCATAGTGTACTTATGAATACATGTACAAGTGCAGTATTGGGGAGTAATGTCTTACATGTACTGTAATTGGATTACATTTTTTCAGTAACTTGTAACTGTAATGGTGCGCTTCAACAGTGAGTTAAACCTTACATGTCACATGAATGCACTTTTTATATAATCTTGCTAAAAGATGGCGTTGGAAGGGAACAACCTGTTTCCATAGCTGGATCTTCAAAGACTATTTTGAGCTGCAGCCTAACCAAACTGAAACTGAAAATATCTCTGTAAAATGTAAACTTTGCCTGAGAAGTAACCATTTGTAAAGGCCGGGACAACGCATATGCGGCGCAATTCTGCCAGCTATCAGGCAGTATTTTACTGCCAATATCACTGGCAATGTTACTGAATGGTGCTGCACAGACCAGAACAATATAATACTGCAGTGTCGCTGAGCGGTGCCGCTCAAATCAAATCTAGAACGATTTTTTCTAGGTGCCACGCGGTACCGTTGGTGGATTAACCAAGTGGTGACAACACGTGCTTCAAAGGAAAAATCATGAATGACCAAATGTTGTCTAAGGAGGTGCCAAGCACCCTGAAGTGTTTGCTCCTTCCCATATGTCCTACAAGGACAGGCAGGTCAGAACTGTCAATCCTTACGGATAACCCGTAAGTATTACGGATTTTCACAATTTCAAAGATCTTACGGCCGTAAAACACAATCCATACATGTTTTAAGCATCAGCGTCTATTTTTTTAATTATCGAGGCAAAGTCACCTTAGGCGCCTTTTTTGGATCTGGTTGTAAGCATGCGAGAATCTCACATTAAATGAAATTAAGTATCAAGCGCATAATCAAAGTTTCCGGAAGTTATTCTGTAACCATATTGAAAATCGGAACCCGCAGATGGCTTCGAAGTGAGATATTTACCACAATGGGCTGAACTTTACCCAGGAATCGTGGCTCCTTCATCTCTCAGTGAAGAGTACATGTTGTGCCTTGTATGCAACCGCAGTGTGAAAGTTGCTGCCACTGGTCACTTTGATCTGAAAGATCACTTTAAAATAAAGATAATAGAAAAAAAGAAAACGCACACCCCAATAATCCAATGTTTTCAAGACAAGCCTGTTTGCAGTGGTGGGACAGCAGCAACTGTTTGCAGTGTGGTGAAGAAGACATTGAGGTAAAAAAAAAAATAATAATAATTATAATTCATTAAAAGAAAATGTAGTATCTGCATTTGCTTTTAAATAACTATAAATACCCTGCGCAGATGTTAGTTTACAAAATATATTAAATTAAATATAATTGAGCATTGTGTTATGTTCTACTTTTTTTTTTTTAAAGCCCTCTTACTTTTTGCATTTGTAATGTAACTTAATATACTGTGTTTATGTTACTATTGTATAAACTGTACTCCTTTATATTGGATTAAGGCATCATGCAAATACATTAATAGTAAAGATAATAAAACATAACGTGCCCTGATGTTGGTGTTGATTTATCAATAAATTAATGATTGTTGTAGAGAAAAGCATTTAAAATACTTTTGGAATATTTAGTCAGGTATGTCCATTTGTATTTAGTTTTGGTATTGGAAGTATTCAGATTTGCATTTAATTTTTCAATAAAAAACAAAACTAAATTTGAATATTTATCTATTAAACAGTTTTAATGTTAATTTCTTAAACAGTTTGTTAATTAATTACAGCAGAAATAGATGAATTGAAACTGATTTTCCAGTCATTCTGCTTTTTCTTAAGGGTTTTGAATGAATCTTATGGGTTTGAAAAGTAAAATATACAAGTGACCATCAAAATAGGTTGACAGCTATGAGGTCAGTTTATACATTGCTCCTGATAAGAAACCTTTCTGTAGCCTAGAGTTGCCACCTTTGAGATACGAAAATACCGGACGCCCCATCCCCTCCTATTGTCTATTTCTTCATTTGTCTCTGCCATTGTGACTAACGTTACAGTATGCTACTTAATAGTTTCGTGCTTCTTCATTCAAAGGGCTGTGTGATGGGGTGCTAGCTCGCCCCTATAAATATGTGTTTGGTATTGTTGTTAGTTTTACTGTTTTCATTATGTTTTTGTGATTCTTGTTTTGGTTTGGATCAGCAGGGAGGGGGGTAAGTTCCTCCCTGTGAAAATACATGTGAGAATGTGGCTGGAGCCTTAAGTGCTTAATTGTTAATTATTAGTTAATTGGGCTCCAGCCACAGCGTATAAAGGGCAGGTGAAACCCTTTGTGTGGAAGTTTTGGGGTGAGTTTGTTTGTTGGTGTGCTGTGCTGTGCTGTGCTGTGCTGTGCTGTGCTGTGCTGTGCTGTGCTGTGCTGTTTAGTTTTGAGAAAGAAACTGTAGTGAAGGCGAATGCCCAGCCTACATTTCTGTATTTTGTTTGAACCTTTTTGTTGGCCCTTGTGCCTGTTTATTTGATTATTTTTTGTTTAATAAAGATCATTATTTTGCCCCTTCCACTGTCTCTGAGCCTCAAACCTCTGTCATCCTGCCACAGGCTGTCAAACTTAACAGCAGCGCGCATGCTCATACCAGATAACACAGCAGTGAGCACACAAGAAAAACATAACGGTACAGCGTTTTGGTGGCTTACGTTGTTACCTCAATTCTTTCTGGTGCATTTACACACTGCTGTGTTATAGTAATTGAATTTCACTCATACAAGCACAACATGTTGTAACGATCACTCTGCACAACTGAGAAGCAGTTGCACTGTCCTCCCTAAGGAGAAACTACTGGCCCTATTCCTATAGCTAAATAAGTCAGCAAGAGTGACAGACAGCAAAAGCAGGGACGTCAGAGGTGTCAATTTCACGAACAATCAGTTTATTATTGTGAACAATAATGTCAACAAATGAAAAAATGAACAAATGAATGAAATGAATAATGATAAGTAAGGAATTCAAATAATTGCAGGTAACAGGTAAGAAATAAGATGGTACAGATAAATATGTAGGGACAAACAGAAGGCTAAACAGTATCACCAAACAGAAATTAATGTAGTGTCCGGAGGGTCTCCAATAAACCCACACTCACAAACACAACACACACAGATAGACAAAAGATGGTGGGAGAATGACAGGTAGGCCCAACAAGTCCAGTAATAGCAGGGTAATTGAAATCCATACAAAGTAACAAAATAACAAAAAAATACAGGAAACAAAGTATCAAATTAAAGTAGAAACAATCCAAACGAAAAAGAAATGATCTCACCCAAAAATAAGGCAGTCCAGCAAAGTGTTCCGAAATGATGGTGATTGTAGAAAGGTGAAAACATTGAGTACGTTGAAATTGTTGAGACTGTCCAGTAGTGTTGAGTTGAATGGTGAACAGTTGTTTGGAAAAAATCAGGAGGATCAGGAAAAAATGGAGGCTGTCACACATAAAACAACAAACACTAAACAGACCTAGAAAAAACAGCTAAACTTAAACAAGTAACAGTGAAAACAAAAAGAGCAGTTTAGACAAAGCGCAGTGACAACAGAAAATAAACGGATGCACTGGAATTATCTAAGGATGTTAATGGATTCACTGAAATTTAAGTAGAGAAAATGCTGTAGTTAAATGGATTCCTCTGAGAAAGGGAGTCCCCCTCAGGCCTGATTAGCCAGCTTTAATACAACTGCTGGCTACTAAGGAGCTCTGAGATTGGAGGGGTGGAAATCTGAATGAGCCAATGGGGAGAGAGGATGAATAGAGGGTGGTTGCAAGGAACTATGGGAAATGAAGTTTTAACCTGGCCAGGCTACTGACCCTAATTAAAGGGACAGGTGGGTGAGACTTACACCCACATTATGTAGCATGGGAATTGCTACATATTCCCCCCCCCCCACACTGGAGGTGCAAGGGACGAACGCCATAGTAGCGTTTTAAATTAACAATATTGACGGTATCCTCTTTGACATAATCTGGCTCCCCCACTTGAGTTTGTAGTTGTTGGGTCCAAGCCTCTTGGTTACAAGAGCTGGCCCAAACCATTTAGGGGCAAGTTTTGCGGAAAACTTTCCGGAGACATCAGATAAGGGGTGAGATCTTATCCAGACTAACTCACCTTCTTCATACTGATAGTGTGCTCTCCGGGCATTGTAATTCCGAGCTTGCCGTTTCTGAGCTTTGGCAACGTGATCCCTCACCTCTTCGGCAATCTGCTGCTGGCGATCTAGCAGTTGGTAGGGATCGGTGGATGGAGCAGGAGCAACAGCGATTAATCGGTCCAATGGGCCTCTGATGGTCCTTCCGAGCGCTAGTACTGCAGGAGAGAAGCCAGTGGTTTCATGTTTGGCGGTGTTGAGGGCGAAACGAAACTCGGGTAGCCACTGATCCCACAGCTGATGGTTTTTCCCGACGAAAGATGCAACCATGGTCTTTAAGGTGCGGTTCACGCGCTCTGTCAGGTTGGTCTGTGGGTGGTAGCTGGTGGTGAGTTTTTGTACTACTCCCCAGGTCTTGCACACCTCTGCGAGTAGCTGGCTCGTGAACTGAGGTCCACGGTCTGAAAGAATGTGTTGCGGTGTTCCCCATCGAGTGAATATTTCCTGCGTCAAAATGTTCACAATTTTGGTGGTCTTACTGTCCCGCAATGGAAACAGCTCAACCCACTTTGTGAAGTAATCAACAATGACCAGGATGTAAGTGTTACCTTTTTTACTTCTGGGGAAAGGTCCCATTAGGTCCAGACCCAGCATCTCTCCTGGCTCCTTCACAGTAGTGGACTGGAGTTGACCTGCAGGTTTGGTGTTGGATGGTTTGTACTTCTGGCAGGTTTGACACTCCTTTATGTGGTGCCATGTATCTTTACGGATGGAGGGCCACCATGCAACCTCCAGCATGCGCAACAGGGTCTTCATCCTGCCCAGGTGACCTCCCAAAGGGTTGTCATGGTAGTGGTGGAGGAAGGAATCCGTCAGCTGTTCCGGAATTACCAGCTGGTATCGGAATCCTTGTTTAGGAATGGGCACCCGGCGATACACAAGTCCCTGCTGTTGGATGAAGGAGATGCGGTTATCATTGGCAGTATTGGAAGCAATGTCATTGATGATGTCAGAGATAGCTGGGTCTTTGGACTGAGCGGCCGCAATCTGGTCCATGGTGGTGGGAAGATCCATGCTACTCGCAGGGGCATTGCTAGCACACACTGATGCAGAAGGAGTTGAAGGTGGTACAAGTGGAGCTCTGGAGAGTGCATCAGGTACAAGATTCAGACTACCTTTCCTGTAAATAACGGTAAAAGTGAATTGTTGTAGGCGAAGAGTCCAGCGGGTCAGTCTGGAAGAGGTTTTTGGGTTATTGAATGCCCAGGAGAGTGCAGCGTGGTCAGTGACAACCTCAAACTCCATCCCCTCCAGATAATGCCGCCATTTTTCTACTGCCCACACGACAGCGAGACACTCCTTTTCAGATGTGGAGTAGTTTTTTTCGGCAGAGTTCAGTAATTTGGAGGCGTAGGCTATTACCTTCTCATCATCTCCTTCTAGCTGAGTCAGAACCGCTCCAAGTCCTACATCGCTGGCATCAGTAAAGACTCGGAACGTCTTGTTGATGTCCGGGTGAGCGAGGACTGGAGGACTGATCAAAGCTTCTTGGAGGAGTTTGAAACTCTTCTGGCACTCTCCTGTCCATTTCCAGGGGACATCTTTCTTTTTCAAGTTGTTAAGTGGGGCAGCAATATCCGCAAACCTGGGGATGTACTTGTGGTACCACCCTGCCAAACCTAGGAACCGTTGAACCTCCTTCAAGTTGGTAGGAATGGGATATTCCTGGATGGCTTGGAGCTTGTGGGGATCAGCAGCTACACCCTCACCTGAAACCACATGACCAAGGAAATGGAGAGTGTGTTTAAAGAAGTGGCATTTTTTGAGATTGAGAGTAAGACGGGCCAGATGAAGTTTGTGGAAGACAGCTTCGAGGTCTTGAAGATGCTGTGCGGAGTTTGGTGAATAGACAATGATGTCATCTATGTAGACGAAACAGATCTTCCCTCGGAGGTCTCCTAACACTCTCTCCATCAGCCGTTGAAAAGTGGCTGCAGCATTTTTTAACCCAAATGGCATTACATTAAATTGATAAAAACCAAAGGGTGTGGTAAACGCAGTCTTCGCTCTACTTGCTGAGTCCATCGCCACTTGCCAGTAACCCGAGCGTAGATCAAGGGAACTGAATACCGCAGCACCACTCAGGGACTCCAGGATGTCATGAATGAGGGGCATGGGATATGCATCAAAGACAGTCTTTGCATTCAGCTTTCTGTAGTCCACACAGAACCTGTAACCACCATCTTTCTTCTCTGTGAGCACCACTGGAGAGGACCATGGGGAGTTAGATGGTTCTATAACTCCGTCCAGCAGCATGTCTTGGACGTGTTCCTTGATTAAAGCCTTCTTCAGTGGAGACGCTCTATACAGTCGACCCCGAACAGGGACTTCGTCCTCAGTGGAGATGGAGTGACGGGTGACTGTTGTCATTCCCAACTTATCAGTGCAGACTGAAGACCACTTTTGCTGGAGGTTCTGGAGTTGTTGCTCGACAGGAGATGGTTCAGCTGAAGTGATGGTCATGGTCACCTTCGCCGGTTGGCATGGTTTTGGATCAGAGGTGGTAGGTGGCTGGCAAGATGTATGGAAGTAGAGGCTGACACTCGATAAGGACCTGTCCCAGGAAGCTTCCCCCTCATACCGTGGCAAAAAAGGATGGTAGGAGAAATCCTTCTGATGTTTGACACCATACTGCCTATTGACAATGTCAATCTGGGTATGAGTTTTCTCCAGGAAATCCAAGCCTAGAACCAGGGGAAACGTCAGGTGATGATCCGGTAGGATATATGTGCCTAGAAACCATATCTCTCCGTGGAGAAGGTAAGTGAGGCGAACTTGACCTTTGGCCTGGTGTGACTGTCCATCCGCCAGCATGAAATACTGGTCCTGTGCAGACTCCAGCTCTTCCCCTGGATGAGCGATCTTCCTCCAGAGACTCTCTCTCATCAGAGTGAAGGTGCTCCCAGTGTCCAGGACTGCAGGCCCTTGGAGCCCTCGAACGCCCACATCCACGATCAGCAGCGTCAGGCTTGCAGCAGGAACTATATTTTTCTTCTTCTGGCTTCTCACCATGCTGACCTCTGCCGGCTTCTTCGTAGCTCCTTTATGGCTCTTCTCGTCCTGAAAGGCTTTGCTGGAGTTTGACTTGACCCAGTATTCCCGCTGGGCAGCGTTGTCTCTCTCCACCTGGGTCCCGATGCGCACCAGTTCTGCCACTGTCTTCACCGTTCCCCTCAGACAGCTTGCCATTTTGGGATTACAGCTGTTTAGAATGCGACAAACCAACTCAGTCTCCTCCAAGTCTGGCTTCCAGCGCAGACATAGGGCACGGTAGTCATAGGCGAAGTCAAGGATTCGCTCGTCAGGCAGCTGGACTCTGGAGCAGAGTCGGTCTTCCACTTCGGTCTGGTAGTCAGACGGCAGAAAGGCTTGACGGAAGACAGTCTTGAACTGTTCCCAGGAGTGGATTCCCTTGCGCTCCGCGACCCACCAGCTCTTTGCTGAGCCTTTCAGCACACTGGACATGGTTGCCATGCTCTCATAGGGTGTCATGGGTCGTAGCGCTAGGAATTCATCACATTTGTCCAGGAAGTCAATGGCATCGCTGCTGGCCTCCCCGCCAAACTCTGGGAAGTTGATTTTAATGGGCAGCTTTGCTTGGGAAAGACTTCCTTCAGTTCTGGAGCCATGGTAATCAGCAGACCCACCATCAAAGGAGAATTGTTGTGGTGCAGACTGCTTTCTAGAGGAGAGAGACGGCAAAGAAAGTGGTAGACGAGGGGTGCTGGTCTTTTTGAAGAGTTTCTTCAGCTCTTCTCCCCACAGCACATCCCGGCGTTTCAGGCACTTCACCACTTCCAGATCCATTTCATCAAGGGCCTCTTGCCTTCGATTCTCTATATCTGTGAAGCGTCCTTCGATGTAACCTCGCAGGACCTGTTCACGATTAATGCTGCTCTCCTGTAACTCAGACAGCTGTGTTTCCAGTTGCTCAACACGGTCAGTGAGATGGGAACAGTACTCAGTCAATTGCCCTGTCACAACACTGTCAGTAAGGTTCCCTTCATCATCATCGCCTCCAGAAAGATCTGCCCCTTCCTGTGTAATGTACAGGTCACTAATGCGGGTGGTTCTCTCTGTGATAGGCTCTCTGATAGTCACATGGGGTCTATCTCCAATCTCAGAGAAGTTTAGCGAAGTCAAGGTCTGATTTTCCATTTCTGACATTAAGTTCCCAACAATTTAAACTGATGAATTTAGATTTGAATTTAATGACACAAAGGGTCCCCGTACGGGCCACCAATTCTGTAACGATCACTCTGCACAACTGAGAAGCAGTTGCACTGTCCTCCCTAAGGAGAAACTACTGGCCCTATTCCTATAGCTAAATAAGTCAGCAAGAGTGACAGACAGCAAAAGCAGGGACGTCAGAGGTGTCAATTTCACGAACAATCAGTTTATTATTGTGAACAATAATGTCAACAAATGAAAAAATGAACAAATGAATGAAATGAATAATGATAAGTAAGGAATTCAAATAATTGCAGGTAACAGGTAAGAAATAAGATGGTACAGATAAATATGTAGGGACAAACAGAAGGCTAAACAGTATCACCAAACAGAAATTAATGTAGTGTCCGGAGGGTCTCCAATAAACCCACACTCACAAACACAACACACACAGATAGACAAAAGATGGTGGGAGAATGACAGGTAGGCCCAACAAGTCCAGTAATAGCAGGGTAATTGAAATCCATACAAAGTAACAAAATAACAAAAAAATACAGGAAACAAAGTATCAAATTAAAGTAGAAACAATCCAAACGAAAAAGAAATGATCTCACCCAAAAATAAGGCAGTCCAGCAAAGTGTTCCGAAATGATGGTGATTGTAGAAAGGTGAAAACATTGAGTACGTTGAAATTGTTGAGACTGTCCAGTAGTGTTGAGTTGAATGGTGAACAGTTGTTTGGAAAAAATCAGGAGGATCAGGAAAAAATGGAGGCTGTCACACATAAAACAACAAACACTAAACAGACCTAGAAAAAACAGCTAAACTTAAACAAGTAACAGTGAAAACAAAAAGAGCAGTTTAGACAAAGCGCAGTGACAACAGAAAATAAACGGCAAGCTCGGAATTACAATGCCCGGAGAGCACACTGTCAGTATGAAGAAGGTGAGTTAGTCTGGATAAGATCTCACCCCTTATCTGATGTCTCCGGAAAGTTTTCCGCAAAACTTGCCCCTAAATGGTTTGGGCCAGCTCTTGTAACCAAGAGGCTTGGACCCAACAACTACAAACTCAAGTGGGGGGAGCCAGATTATGTCAAAGAGGATACCGTCAATATTGTTAATTTAAAACGCTACTATGGCGTTCGTCCCTTGCACCTCCAGTGTGGGGGGGGGGAATATGTAGCAATTCCCATGCTACATAATGTGGGTGTAAGTCTCACCCACCTGTCCCTTTAATTAGGGTCAGTAGCCTGGCCAGGTTACTGACCCTAATTAAAGGGACAGGTGGGTGAGACTTACACCCACATTATGTAGCATGGGAATTGCTACAATGTTATATTAAATTGTTTATTGTAACATATTTTTTAAGAACATATCCAATAGATTAGAATACTTAGAATTACTGGACATCTTCCAAACAAAACGGACAGGGGGTCAAAGTACATAAAAATACCGGACAGTCCGGTAAAATACCGGCGGGGTGACAACCCTACTGTAGCCTATTTAGCAAATGGTAACCTTAAATCGCTATTCCCTCACTGTATCAAACCATTCTGTTTTTGACATTTTTTTACATTTTTATCATTTCTGTAGTTCACTACTATTTTTTATTAAGTAAATGGCTGAGACGGTAAAAACATATATTTTTTTATAGTCGGCTACTTGCTGTCAGCTAAGTATTGTATTTTTCTTTTCCAAGTGGATCGGTCATTTCATAAACCTGCATATAGATCACAGAAAAACAAATTTGATTAACAAACCAGTGGTTTGTATTTAGTAGATTATATGGTTGCATTAGAGCTGTGGCCAAAGGTTTTACATGACCCTATAGAATAAAGACATTTTCCTTCATAAAGTTGAATTAAACCTGCTGAATAATGTTACGTTAACATATTGAATTACATATCGCTTTGCAGTTTTCCACATACTTAATGATAAACTGAAAGAAAATTGAAAATTTTGGAATCTAACATGAGCTACTGTACAACTATTATGGCTTCCAGTAGGCTTTTGCGATATCATTTTGTAGTTTCTTTGATTACATGATGTTAAATAAAAGATCTAAATTATGTTCATAGAGCTGTACATTATATTTGAGTACATAGCCTACTGTGTGGTACTAACAACTGCCATTCAATTTTTCTACACTATTGTAGCAGAAAGCCAGCCTTGTAGTGCATAGCGCTCATGTGTGTCCGGTTTGGAGACTAGCGGTATTGCACTGCATAAATGCGGTGCCGAGATGCATATGTGTTTTACGGCCTTAACTCGAACTAGTTAATTTTTTTTCAAAGTAATACTTTAACTACTTATAATTTTGTTCAAGTAACTTGTAACTGTAACAGATAACTTTTTTTAAAGGAACTTCCCCAACACTGTACAAGAGTAACAGGGTATAAACCGATGTCTGTTTCTTAGCAAGCATCTTCTATACAGAATGATCAATCCTCCCCCAATGAGTAGTTTCTTATAACCCATTAACATTATATTGCACTCAACAGCAGCATTATCCTTAATCAATGGCAGTCAATCAGTCAACTCTGTCTGTTACACAGATTCTCCCAACAACCTCAGGGATTAGCTGCAGAGTCGTTTCGATTCTGAGTCACAATACCAATGTACAGGTGGGGGCTGTGTGCAAAATGAAATGCTTGTGTTTGCCTTAACCATTGTACAAAAGTTTCAATCCCCTCTGGACTTGTGTTTGTTTATTTTCCCAAGCTCATAATCAGTTATCTTGTCTCATAATACTGCATGTTGCAAAAGCAGCTTCAACAATTTTAGTTCCAATGGCTGCTGGAGTTCATTAACCTTCTGTTTGTGTGTATGTGTAAGCAGGGAAGCAGTAAGCTTGCCTCAGCCACGACTGATTGATGTCCGGGTAGGTGTGGACGTGAAAGCCGACATCACCGCGGACAGAGTTGACAGCTGAGTGTGCCAAGATGCTGTGTGAATGTGCAAGACCGTTCGTTGTTTTTGATGTCGCCCAGGCTGACAGGGGCCAGTGGATTCGAGTATCTGCAAATTGTGTGTGTCTTCTTCCTTCATTTTCCATGGTATGCTACAATATTAATGTGGCCATTGTAAATCATTTTGGGAACAAAAATGGCAATAACACAAAGGCAAAACACAAATTACGCGGTCACCAATTACCCAACAACCGCGTTATAATGGGGTAGCACTGTGTGTGTGTGTGTGTGTGTGTGTGTGTGTGTGTGTGTGTGTATGTATCGATATATATATATATATAAGACATAAGACTATACCGACTATAAATGCTGTAGCATTTTCATTGTAAATCTCTTGTAGATATACAGTATTTCCCTATAGAACCCTACATTTTAATACAGATCTCATTTTGCTTAAAGGTAAGTTTACATTAGCTTTAATACTGGAGGAAATAGTTCGTTTTTTTTTAAGAACCCAGGAAATTGTGTTATGACTATATTCTTTGTTCTGATAATCTACATTTACCTTTATCTATTAAAATGTGCACCTGGAGACATGAAGAGAACACGTTGATGTTGAACTTCTTTCCAAGCATCCCTGCAGGCAAATGAGCTTTGTGCAAGCTGTTTCTAAACACCCAAAAGGAAGACGAGTATGGTTTAATCTTTATCGTTCAAAGCAATGTCTTAGGCTCATTTCTTTCAGCTTTTTTTCTGGCAAGTTTCTGGCTGCGTTATTGTAAATCTTGCCTGCTTGTCTAGTTAAGTAGTTTTGCTGTTTTCATGTTTAACTGTTGGCAATATAATCCAAAGATGATTAAAAAACATCAGTGACTTCAGATTGCTGTAGGGCTTTCCATAATCATTTCTGAAAACTTCAAAAAGAACTCCACATTTCTATTACAGTATATCTCCTTATTTTCAGCAGTAATTCTAATACAGTACAGCACAAATCTTGTGTATAATGCACATAAACTGAGATGCCATGGGTTGCACACTTTATACAGTTATAATACCTCATGTACAACATGCACTATCCTATCAAAAACAACTGAGTATACTGTGCACCTAAAACACCCAGAAATGACCCCAGTATTTATAAATGGGTGGATGTTACATTTTAACAAACAGTGATTGTCATTCAGTACTGATGCATGTGTTATTTATACTGTAATATATAAAAGCTGCATCTGCTTGTAAGACAGTAACAGTCACAGTAGGCAAGGCCTATGTTAACAGAATGCTAATGGTAGGCTGTCATTTTGGCCAGTGCAAGACTGTACACATTAGTTCTGTTTCAATACAGTCTCAAAACTGCCATTTTGGAGAACATACTTGGCTACCGATTTCCACCGCTAATTATCACTTTTCCCAGAAACGCTAGACAAGAATAATGAAGTATATACTTTCAGTGCCTTATAATGAAGAAGAAAGAATATGTAATACCTATTAGTAGATATTGCAGTTTTGAACAGAGTTGTCTTTCTTAGACCTCAAACAGCTGATGTTTATTCCTCCAGACAATTTGCACACCTTGCAGTGTTGTCATGCCAAAAGTGCCATCCTGGATTTCTATGTTGACCTTCATTCTATTTTGTCAAACTCATGTATTTTATAAGAGCTCCAATAAGAGGTTTAACAATGCCTTTTCTACCATGAAAATAGCAATATTATTTCATCCTTGCAAAAGAATGCTACCCCTTCAAATAAAATGATCACAAAATGATCATATATTTTTCAAATTGCAGAAACAAACACTTGAAAATAGGAACCTTTTCTCATTTTTCAAAAATATTTTATTTGTTGCTAGTGATCCAGGTACAAGGAGAATGGAGTTATTGTACAGAACATGAGAACTAAATTTGTAAAAGTTTTCTTAGACAAACACATGCAAGTGAGTACAGAAGAAAGAACAAAATGTAAAGACTGCAACACAGCTATAGGATGTTTCCATCCTTTTCCAGTACTGTACAGAGAAACACATTTTCTTTTTTTTTCTTTTAGCAAAAAGTCAACACACAGAATGACTACAAAGAACCAACATTACTGTATGAAATAAACAAATGAGAGAGAAAGCCATTGAACTCTTATCCTTACAAGCAGAACACTTTCCTATTGTCTTGTCAGGCAAAGTATTAGGGGTGGTGGGGGGCAATTTTAAAGTTCATATAAAATATATCTTCAAAACCAAAGAAAGCTAATGGTTAAAATGCAGTACACAATGTGAAGCTCCTTTGAGGCTCTTGAATGTTTTGTTTTTCAAATGAACAGAACAAATGCTGAAACTCCTTCAGTAAATTGCTAACATCCCTCTGACATCTTCTTGTTTCTCTGTTGGCTAACCCAGTTTACATTACACAAATGTATATTTAACATCTATCATATATCACAGTATAACGTTTAATAAATAGAAAACAAACAATGCTGTGATTTAAAAAACAAACAAACAAAAAAAACATTTTGTAACAAGGGTGCTACAGATATTTGTTCAATTCATCAGCCTTTGTCTCCCACAATATTTTCTTTATCTCCACTTTGTAATATAAATCTGAACTTAAAAGCCACTGCTAGTGAATCCAAGAGAGTGTTATAAGATAAAAATAAAAGCAGCAACAACCACTGAGTTTATAATTGACTGCTAAAACAACTGGAGATAACTGCTGCATCTCATCTCTTTAATTAACTGTAGGTGTGTATATATATATATATATATATATATATATATATATATATATATATATATATTTTCCCCAACAGAAGGTTTACACATTATGTTCAAGTGCTTTTGTCATATTTCACTACTATAGACATGCATTTAAACTTGTGTTTGCTTTAAATAATTCTGTGGTAATAAAAAAAAAGTAATTGACAGAAACAATCATAAAATGGACAATTAAGTGTCGTGATGCAGTCACTTTTACTTGGCTTCGATGTCTTGTGTTAGTGTTCATATTCACTACAGCCATAGTAATGGCTAAATAAATATGTATGCACAAAATGTATACACACATTTCTATAGTAGCCCAATAGGCTACCAGAGTCATTTTAAGTAAAATATTTTATTTTCTTTGTAGTATAGTCTTAATACTTAGCTAAGGTCAAATAAGACTTTTGGTGGGATGGGCTGAAATACATTGAAATCAATAAATATTGCTGAATTCATATGAAGGGTAGGACAATTGGGATCCTAAGAGGTATCAAAGCATCAGTATCAGTACATACTGCATTTTTCAAAGAGACATATCCAGCCAAACTGAGCTTTTGATCTAAACATTCATATTTTACCCAAGAATGTCCTGGTTACTGGGCCTGGGAATTATGTGGTTTTGATTTGAACTGTCTTATACCCATATTAAGAAACACTTGAGTGTTAGTGCTCACTTGTGTGCCAAGTTAATGATTGCTGATATTGAGAAAGCACTAACACTCAATGTTTCTGAATATAGCTGTTAGACATTAGTATTCTAAGACAGATTGGCTTCTTGTTAAGAAAGAAGGTAAATACACAACCGACATGAAAAGGTTGCGATCTGGCTCCATAGATGCTGCCTGACAGAAGCTGGAAACAGTAGTACAACCCCAGTGTGATAAAAACAGCTGAGCCTTACCTTGTGATGGCATGAATACAATGTTACACAATTGATCACTTACACAGTCCAATGTATACTACAAGCAGGCAGGTAAACATACTAGAACTAGGTCAAAACCTAATACTGACACCATTTTATTTGGACTTCCCAATTTTTTTTTCAAATTTTGTATTTAGTCACACTGAGCAGATGGTGTTTCACTAAGAGCAGCCTAACCTCCATACTAATGCAGCAAGTCTCCATTTAGCAACCTTTTTCAGTGCAAGACTATGGGGTGTGGTGGGCTTCATTAAAGAATAGCACCAATCAATTGCTATTACGTGCTTTACTTTTAGCCACAGGAACAGTTCTTTAGACAAATACAGCTTGTACAATTACTACTATGCACTCAAAATACTCCAGTGGAATTAAGGTTGAGGCACCCAGTTTTGAAACAATGCACTTTCTGCTCACATATATTTCAAAGGACATACATGAACACTTTTTCGTTTAAACAAGGCTATGTGATTAGCTTTCCACAATGTTAAAATGTTTTTCCAAGTTTAACATACTGTGTATAATTTATTAAATATTACAAAACATGCATACAATCTGAGCAAAGGGTAAACAGTCATTTAGGTGTTATAGACCTGTATAAATATTTTATTGTGTGTGTAAAGGAACAGTCAATAGACATTCATTTTTTTGTTGTTGTTTTTTTTCAGCTAAATATATTTCCTCACAATTACACTATGTTAAAGGTGCACCATGTTTTTTTTTTAAGGACAAAATATCTACAGTAGTTATTGTAAAATTATGAACTTGTTTATGTTTTTATAAATGTCTAAATATTTTAATGTATTATTTAAAACCAAATGTGAGAGAGAGAGAGAGAGAGAGAGAGAGAGAGAGAGAGAGAGAGAGAGAGAGAGAGAGAGAGAGAGAGAGAGAGAGAGAAATAGCACCAGAACTTTAAAATCAAGAGATACTATCTGAGCTGGATACTGATCTGTTACACTATTAGAAAATATCATGCATCTTTAACTTAAGCCACAAGGCTAATTGATACACTTTATTTGTAATTTCCTAAGATAACCATGGGAACATAAAGCTAGTGGTAAAATATTTAATTATTCTGGGCTTGTACCTTATCATCTTTCTTTGTTCATAGCATCAGTTCCAATTTTAATTTGTAAAGTGAATGGTGATTCTACTGCTGCAGCGAATAAAATATTCTACTGGTGACAAATGTAAAACCAAATTTCCTTTAAAGCTTCAAACAGTCTTGTTTTCGGATATTCAAGGTTTCAGAAAATCAATTTACTTTAGATTCTAAAAAGTCATTTTTTTGTATTACTTTAGAACAGCATTTGAAACAGTGAATCTCACTTTATTATGACAAGCTGAGGGACACATGGCAAAAGGATGTAACAAATGGGTAGATGTCAGGAGTGACAATGTAAACAGTGCCAGATAGGTAAAATGTACATAAAATAAGATACAGAATGATATGGCCTTCAGTATACAGTTGGCAAATTACAAATAATAAGATATAAGGACATAATAGGAAACTGAAACATTGTGTTATGCCCTTTTGGAATACTGTCCTTGAAATGTACTGTCATTGGGTCTTCAATTAATTTTTTTTAATAGGGGGTTTTGTGGATTACAAGGCACAAGCCACAGGCAGGACTAATTGTAACACCCTCTGTTTAAACCAACTCTAGTGAAACACCTATTTGGTACTATCATTCCAGCTTTTTTTTTTTTTCCAAGATTACTCTAAGTAGTGAACCAGATTTATCTGTTACCATCACATGTCTGTCACAAGCCTACTTAATCCTAGAAAGGTCAGGCCCCATTAAATACAATATCCTTTCTAGTGTTGAAGATGATTCAGCTCTTTCCAAAAGAAACCTCCTTTTTTACAGTTTACAGTACACAACGCCCTTCAAATTCAGTCTGGTTTTCTTCATGTCACAAGGAGTTAAGGTTTTGTGCTTATCACCAAAAAAATTGCAGTGCAAAACATTAAACATATAACAAAAATGTTATACAATAAAACAATTATTTTATGGCACCACAGCCTATTAATTCACGTATAGTACAAATGACCAATAAAAACTGACTATCATGAAAAAAAAGCTAAAAAGTGATCTTGCATAGCAATGCAACAACAAAAGATTATTTACAAAAACAAAATCCCTTTGCCTTGGAGGGTGCTCTTTTTTGTTTCTCATTTGTCTTTAAATACATTTCATTTTCTTTTTTTTTCTCCTGACAAGAAATAGTTAAGGTGGGAGGTGTGTTTCAGAGGACAAAAACATAAGAAGAGTAACTGTGGGATATGTGTGTCTGTGTGTCTTTACATCACATTTACAGTTTCTTTTTTTTCTAATAGTACATAAATAAGGAAAAAGTTCATTACACCAATGGGTGTCATCACTTCGGTGAGATCAGACCTGGTGGTGTCAGAAGCAGCTAACGATGCATCCTTTTCAAATTACTCTACAAGAAATGCAGAAAACAGAAGCAGTTAGTAGCAGTTAGTACAAAATGTGCACCATATTTCCAGGTCACATGTACCAATCTCACATACAATGTAATACCTGGATGCCTCAACAGTTGCAAACAATAAATTAATTACTGGAAAAGCAAGGGTTTACTCTAGTCACACTATTCCACATCAAGAACAATCACAATTCAAGATGTAATTAGGAAAGACGTTCATGTTTCATGTATGGCACTACATTATACTGCAAGAAAAAAAAGAAAAAAAAAACCTTGAGTGCAATCTAACCTTTGGAATACATCAGCCCAATCTGATCTTTACCAGGAATTATATTTCTGACAATATAAGAGTCACGGAGAGAATGTAATAAATTGGTGTGTGGGTAGTATCTGGGCCTTCGGGTTCACTGATTTAAGTGCTCTAGATATGTTTGCCCTGAAGTGCACAAACTGTGTATTATTATTATTATTATTATTAATTCTAATGGGCTCCCATGAGAAGACGTTCTAAGACTTTCTCTAGCAAAGCAGCTTAAATAAAAATGAAATATGTTTTTTTACACACACACACAGTCGGGTCACAAAAAAATTTACCAGTACCCCAGGCTACCAGTTAATTCCAGTGCAGTAAGTGTAATCGCTGAACCAGAAAATGGCATATGCTGAAGACTGTTCTGTCTTGTAGAGAATGAAAGGGATTCTCTACAGTTTTCAATTACCTGTCCTTTTTATCTCTGTCCATCGATGCAGATGTTTTGAATTCATTACATTTTCACAGAAATAAGACATTAATTGTAATTTGACAGAGGAAAACGCTACTGAAACAGAAAGAGAGGCACCTTTATAGGGAGGGAGACGAGCAAGCCCAGCCTCTTACTGTCGTTCAACTTTTCCAGAAAGGCCTTCTGCCAGAGAATACGTACATAATTCACCAGAGTACTGTCCTTGGCCATTTGTTCCCATGTATCCTAGATCTGGGAGGTCTGTGGTGTTACGTTGGTGAGGCCCCCTTGTGACCTCCCCTTTCCTTGGTCCAGTTGATCCTTTTGAAGAAGATGTTCCTGAAGAACTGTGTCCTCCTGGAGATGGGAAGCTGGGCTTGCTGTATGGCACCAGTGCCTCTTCTGGAATAAATGCAAAGAGAACCTGTAAGTCTCACTGCCACATGCAGGCTAAGTGTAAGGATGTAATTATGTCTCCAGGTACAGACTTGAGTTGGAACATGAGTTTGAATGAAAGCTACCTAAATACATCATTTTGCAATGAGACGCTTGTCTTAAGATACAATATCACAAATATAGAAAGGATAAATTCAGAAGCATTTAAATGAATACAATAATGTATTTAATTTATGCGTACATTTATCACATGGAATCCTCCTTACAGAGTACCCAGTGCCACTTCCTAGCACTGGAAATTATTGTTTGCTGCAAAGGTGGAAACTCTCCTCAACTAGTGCCACGGGCAGGCTGGAAAGCCAATCGATGATACATAAGGGACATTTTTAAATGACATTTCCAATTAATAGGACCGTCATAAAAAAGGTAGTTTTCTACAACCTGTGAAGATATTGTCCTTTACAATCTTCACTCTATAATCCAGTGTTCTGTTTGATACATAAGCACAGCTCAATTGTATTGTTGGTTCAAGGTCACACAACCCAAAGCTATTCAGTTGCATGTAGAGCTTTCAGTTGCCCTGGTGAAGGCCAGTTTTATAATTAAAATGATACACCACATACTGGACATAGAATACATTTTAAATGCTGAAAACTGAAATTGTAGCAATTAAATTATTCAATCAAATCTAGTAAAGTAAAAAAATAAAATAAAAAAATGCTAATGCTTTTGTTGAATCAAAAAGTCATCATTTTTTATACATTGATGGTGCTGGGCGGTGTTGTCATCACACTCTAAACATATTGTACTCTCGACAGTGGTTTTTTCAGACATAAAGGGAGTTGATTTTTCAAAGGATTGCAACAGCCAAATCTATTACATTTATCTTGCCTTTATTTGAAAGCAGAACGGAAGGAGATAACTGAATTTCTAAGAAACTTTTGAATACATCCACAGTTCTTTTTACTGGGCTTTTTTATTATTTCCACTGGATTAGAAAGCATGAAAAAATTGAAATGGTGGACCACAAACGCATTAAAATCTCCAGAAGTACAGTGCAGGGTGCGTCCCCACCTGTCGCTACTGTTTAAATAATGTACCTGTAATATTTATTTTCATTTTTTAAATCCTGACAACTTTTTACACTTATAACTTTAAAATCTGTTTCAAAGCTCTTTTCAAAATGTCCACTCTAGCGCTGGGGTTTGAGATCATAACAACAAGTGCTCTGGCTTTTCTGTTCCATACCACATCATGGATCGTTATTGCTGTCTTTCCTGTTTGACAATGGGCAATAATAATAATAATAATAATAATAATAATAATGTTATATGTGTAAAAAGTTGTCAGGATGTTAACAATGAAAAGAACAATTACAGATATGTTATTTAAAGAGTTGTAGCAGCATGTAACGCTATATTTTCCGGAACCCCGCTATGCACTCTTTAACTGCAAGTTCAAATTGAGGAAGTAGTTTAAGTTGCATTTATAATTAATACAAAAAAAGTGAATTACTATGAACACTCAACTCGGAACCAAAGAGAAATGAATGGGTTCTTCACATTTTATATCATACCGCAGGGTTAACCATTTTAGATAAATAATTATTTTAAACAATAATTCTTCACTTCTCATGGGATTCACCTCAAGTTCTGAGGTTAACAGAAGTAGAAAAGGAAAATGAGCCAAGTCTGAAACTAAGATGACAGGACCAAAATAACAACCCGTCAGAACACTGGCAATTTAATAAGGGTAACTGCAAGAGCCTGTCTTCTGACTTGGTGGTCTTGCTTTCCAAAGCTACAGTGAGGGTAATTGATCTTTGGATTCAAAAGGTTTCCAGTACATCTCCCTCACTATCTCTATTATTTTTTTAATGCTGTTATGATACAATGCAATAGGATGTCGGGCACAATAAGGGATACATCCAAATATTTCTGAATCCGACTCCTCAAAATATTTATTGCAGACAACTGAGCATTGTTATAAAGGTTGTCAAAAATGTCACAACGAGTTGCCATTATTTATATTGAATAAACCTTGAACTGCCAGATGTAATATGAAGGCCTTGAAAACTGCATCAATATATGGCTGAAATGCTCCACAGTTATACTGTTATAATTTCCATGACAAAATAGTGAAATGCAACCTTGTTTTTCAATACAATACAAAACCAATATGCGATTGATTTACTTCAGTGGCTTATTGACCCTGATCCTTGCCTAGCATGGGGGTGAGCATGTCCTCTTGGCTGCATAAATAGTTGGGGTTTTTTTGCAATTTTGTAATATTTATGTGAAAAAATATTAGAATATTTTGTGGAAGCATGAATTGGTCTGGTCAATGAATGTATTGTGACTCAATATTATTGTTAACCACTTTTATCAGCTTTGTTAACCCACCTGATCCATGTGCTTGCTTGTGGAGTCTCCTCATGTCATCGCTGCGCTCCATGGAGCCGACGCGCTCCTGGGCTTGCCTCTGCCGTTCCAGAGACATCCTGGTCTGCCGCTCCAGGGAGCTCTTCTTCTCCTCGAGGCAGGAGACGTGCTGTCTCTCCAGGGAGCTGGCCGTCCTCTCTGCAGAGCCGCCCATGCCCATTCCTCTCTGCCCTGAACCTGAGTGCAGCCGGGATCCCTGGCATGGAGGGGGGTCTGGGGGTGGAGGCAAGTCTAAGAGTAAACACACAAACAACAAGGTTTAGCAATGCTGATAGGGATTGTTTTACATGTATAATTCTTTCTCAGTGGATTTTGTCCAGTGTTTGAAAATGGAGTTCAAAAAGTCAGTATTCAATATTATGCATTTATGGGGGGAAAAAGGGTAATATATTTTCATACATGTATCAGGGCTACCTCTTATTTTAAGAGTGCTGTCTTGTGCATTATTTGTAAGAAATTATAAGTCATATTTTCGTATTGGCGTATGTAAGAAAAATGCTTAGAATGGTCAAATCTGATTTGAAAACTTTTTTCTAACTGCAAATTAAGTCAAGGAATTATATATATTGGGTTTAAGTGTCAAACTACATGCCAGGACTGGCCAAACTTCCTGACCCTACGAGCCGCATACCAAAATTTTCATATGGCCAAGAACTGCAAGACACATACCGGTACTGTAAAACATGAAATGTTTGCGAGCAAGACATTTTAAATACTAGCATTGTTTCACATTTTGTTTTATTCTCTCAGATATTATAAGGGGATCTTGCACTTACTCTGTGCAGTAGTTATCTCTTGATGGCAGCAAAATACACAAGAACAAGCGATACAGCATTGCAGAGCTTTACACAGTTTCTGTGTAATGTACTGTATGAATTAAAATGTAACACTGTGGTGTTTTACATTATTTCTGTTTATACTGTATGTATTATGCACTTTAAATAAAATATATTAAGTTATTATGAAGCAAAATACGATAACTGCCCTGGCTTCACCAAAAAACACCACATAAAACTTTTTGTAAGGATTCTTTTTGACAAGCTCTTCCCTTCAAGATTTTAATGCTGTTTTTTTGGTTTTTGGTTTTTGTATGAATGCTCTGCGTTTTAAATACTTTTGAGAGCTTTGTGGATGACAAATGCACTGTATTTATTTTGATTGAGATTACAGTACCTGCGCATGACGAGGTGTAAGATATGTAAATACAATATACATATTAGACCTGCAACATTTAAACTTGCATTCTCTAGTCTAGTGCCAACACTCCAATTTTATACAAAGATTCATTCACCTGAATAAGGACGTTTGGCATGACCAATATTCCATGCCATACAAAACTCTCTTAAGTTGTTAAATCAGCTAAATCGTTTGAGGTTGCTCGCCTTGTACAGACTACAACGATTTGTTGCAGATGAGACACAGAGGTTTACCACAGTGAAAGCAAACTCTTCCTCCCATTCTGGCTAAAGCCTCATACTTTCATTTAATACTCGTGGAGGGTTTGCTCAATGCCATTGTCTCCACGAAGTGAACAAGCACTTTACTCAAAATTATGAAACTGACTTTCAACTGCAGATCCGGCTTTCACCGAGGTGATCGAAATACGCATGTGCCAGCGAGCGGTGTCGAAAGTCAGCAAGTGATGAAATGTCCTTGCAGTGAACATATGCAGGCTCAAAGAAACAAGAGAGAAGAAACAATAATTAACACAAATTAATAGAGAACAAAATATAATAAACTTGTGTTTATTTTTACTTTTTCTCTTGTTTCATTTTTGTTTATTATTCTTTCTTCAGTTCATTTGAGCCGCAAAGTGTGCAAAACAACAATTTCAACACTTAGCTGCTGTAATGTGCTGTTATACCATATTACTAGTAATTAGAGTCATACTTTGATGTTGTTGTTTTGTTTTTGTTTTTTTTTAAATAATGAAAGAAATGTGTCAGCTTCCTACTTGAATGCCACTGAAAGCACTAAAAGGCTTGTCAGCATTTCTTGGAAATGTATGGCTGCTTTACATATTGCTACTTCAAAGCTTTTGTTCAAAATCCAGTGAAGACTGGCACTTTTACAACACTTTTAAAACTAAAACATTTCCAGACCACCTCTACACTGGATAAAACATTAGAACTTATTGCTAAAACCGGACTTTGGCTCTGGTTCCCCAGCATGTGTAAACCACATGGAGAACACCAGCGAGGTAATATCTGTACAAGGCAGCATCCTGAAATGCAGAACACATTTTTTTTTTCCATTTGCAGTTGTAGATTACTCAGTCATAACATAATTTTGATAATATCTCATACCACAGTACTGTAGTATGTGCAGGCAAAATTGATTTATATAGTCATAGTCATAGTTATGTGCTAGTGAGATAAAAAGATTATTGCCCCATTACAGGTAGTGTTTGCATGCAAACAGACCTTTAAAAACTACTGTACACTGTTTTCAGAACATTAAATGGATATACTTCTCATAATACCATAACTATAATATTTTTAGAACATTCATCAAAGCAGAATGCATTTTTGCATAAAAAAACTCCATCAGGTTTTCTTCCAGAATGGTCCTGTATTTGGCTCCATCCATCTTCCCATCAATTTTAACCATCTTCCCTGTCCCTGCTGAAGAAAAGCAGGCCCAAACCATGATGCTGCCACCACCATGTTTGACAGTGGGGATGGTGTGTTCAGGGTGATGAGCTGTGTTGCTTTTACGCCAAACATAACGTTTTGCATTGTTGCCAAAAAGTTCGATTTTGGTTTCATCTGACCAGAGCACCTTCTTCCACATGTTTGGTGTGTCTCCCAGGTGGCTTGTGGCAAACTGTAAACGACACTTTTTATGGATATCTTTAAGAAATGGCTTTCTTCTTGCCACTCTTCCATAAAGGCCAGATTTGTGCAGTATACGACTGATTGTTGTCCTATGGACAGAGTCTCCCACCTCAGCTATAGATCTCTGCAGTTCATCCAGAGTGATCATGGGCCTCTTGGCTGCATCTCTGATCAGTCTTCTCCTTGTATGAGCTGAAAGTTTAGAGGGACGGCCAGGTCTTGGTAGATTTGCAGTGGTCTGATACTCCTTCCATTTCAATATTATCGCTTGCACAGTGCTCCTTGGAATGTTTAAAGCTTGGGAAATCTTTTTGTATCCAAATCCGGCTTTAAACTTCTCCACAACAGTATCTCGGACCTGCCTGGTGTGTTCCTTGTTCTTCATGATGCTCTCTGCGCTTTAAACGGACCTCTGAGACTATCACAGTGCAGGTGCATTTATACGGAGACTTGATTACACACAGGTGGATTCTATTTATCATCATTAGTCATTTAGGTCAACATTGGATCATTCAGAGATCCTCACTGAACTTCTGGAGAGAGTTTGCTGCACTGAAAGTAAAGGGGCTGAATAATTTTGCACGCCCAATTTTTCAGTTTTTTATTTGTTAAAAAAGTTTGAAATATCCAATAAATTTTGTTCCACTTCATGATTGTGTCCCACTTGTTGTTGATTCTTCACAAAAAATTACAGTTTCATATCTTTATGTTTGAAGCCTGAAATGTGGCAAAAGGTCGCAAAGTTCAAGGGGGCCGAATACTTTCGCAAGGCACTGTAGCTATAACAAATATTTTGAGCCACACTTATACTTGCTACAAATCTCACAGAAATATATTTATCCATCTTGTATTTCATAACATTCACTTGGGGACATGGCCGTAACTAACTATGAGGACACTGAGGTTGTGTCCTTGGTTGTTTTTTTGCATCATCAATGCTGATGCTCATGTAAAAATTCTGGTAAAGTACAAAAGACTCCTTAATTTTGGTTGGCCGTGTAACATAGATTTGGAGGATGAACAGTATACCAAGCATTCATATCTGCCAGCTATGGCTTGAAACCTAAGTTTGACCTCGGAAGAATGTCAGCTCTGGTTACAACGCTGCTTGGGGAGTATCTTTTTACTGGTAGGCTTAAAGGTTAATTACGTTTTAACTTTCTTAAACATATATATACCTGTTTTACAAACCTAGATATTTAAGTGGCCTTAATTGATGACATATTATATTAAATATATATCAGTTACAAATAAACTTGAATTAAAATCCTACATAGATTTATACATTAATAAATGGCTTTTTCTGGGATGAATGATTCTAATACCTGGATATTACATATACCTTGAAATTATGCAATCATTAATTCACTGATATACTGTAAAATCCATATCACAAAGGCACAGCTTTTGTTAACAAGTGGCATGTACAGCGGTAACATTGCGATTTTGATTAATGACTAGTGTTGTACTTCTAAAATTGTGGGTTTGTAGAAGTTGTGGGTTTGTATCTTAATCCTGCTAATTAATTTAGTTTAAGAATGCAATTCTGTTTTCAGAGTCTTTTAACTGTTCTTTGTTCCAGGGTTGCTAAAGTTGTTTTCAAACCCCAGACCTAATGGCATCAGCCTAAGCCTACTCTTTCACTGCTACAGTATGATCTGTTCAATTCAGTTGGTGTCTACACACTCACCGTCTGCTATGCCTTCCCTGCGGTGAGGCATGGGTGCCTGGTCCAGTCTGCCTCCCTTGTGTTTCTTTGTTGGCCTGGCCTTTTGGTTCTGGCTGTGAGCTGCACTGGTGTTGCTGTCTGTTGAAAACGGACTGCCGGGCCGAGGTCTCTGAGAGGAAGAGTAGCCTTTACCTAGAGAAAGTGTCCATTCAGTTACTAACATGAAGTTGCCAGGTTGTGTTGTAAGATAGAATAATATCATGCTTAACTTTTGGATGTATTTTTTTTCAAACAGCTTATTCTAAGTTTGTACAATTATAAACCCAAACACTGCATGGCTGGGGAACAAAACTGGATTTGCTTATCTAGTACAATATACATTCCAAGAATTATTTATTTAATAATTTGTTTTGATAGACTTTATTATCTTATTCAATAGACTGGAGTAAAGAAAGGTGTTTACATATGCCATGTTTATCTATATATCAAACATACACTACTAAATCATATACATGGGCCCATTGTAGAGGATACTATTAGCTTTCATGACTTGGGGCTCAAAATCCCTTGTGTTAAAAGTTAAACATGTACTGAAGTAAGGAAAAAAAAAAAACATTCAGAAGCAATTCCACCAGACAGCTTGAGTTGAAAGCGAGAAACTGTTAGTTTACCAGAAGCAGAAAGAATAACAAACCGTTGATCTTCCCAGAGCAAAGACAGTACCAGCCACAGAATAATCTGTTTTCTTTTCAGTATGATTTTGAAGAAGAAAAATAAGAAGATGCAATGTGGTATATAAACTGATGTGTTTTTGATTAATTTAATGACCAAAACACAATAGCCACTTTACCAAAAACATTAAACAAATCAAATACAGTAGGATTTTGCACTAACCCCCTATAAGATATTGTCCAGAACTGTATGCAAGTCTTATTACATTGAAAGCATGAAAAAGACACCAACACTGCACTTAACCAAATAAGTGTTTAAAAAAAGGGTGTTAAATCAATGAAGAGCAGCCCCAGGAAATGCATCCTGTGTCATGCATGTATAATCCAGAGTGATAGCTATAGCTGGAGCTTCTGATCCATTAGGGGAAAGTTGAGGTTTTCAGAATAGCAAGAGACATCCACCATGCCACAGTGGTTAAACTTGGTGGGTTCACAAACCTTTTTTGGTTAAGCTTGTCCCATCAAACCTGAAGCCAGCTTTGTCTGCTGCAGCAACCAACGCCTGGGCAAAGCTGCCATTGGTAAATATGGAGTCGTCAGAGGAGCTACCTATGCTAGACCTATGGCTAGATAAGTTATGTTCCTCCTCTGAAGCAGAACCCCATCCATTAACCATTGAACCTAAAAACAAATGCAGGAGGTCCAGTAAGCCATAGGGGTTTTAGTATTAACTATGTACAACATTACTCGTCCTTACAAAACAATAGCAGGAGTTGCTGAGGTAAATAAACCCTTTTTTTTTTTTTTTTTTTTTTACAAAATATGAAAACCACTCATTAATGAGGAAAGTTTAAGGCTGCCACTTCTCTGAAGCTAAAAAAGGTGACAAGTGAAGCAAAATACACAAAGACAAACAAATACGTCAAGCATCAACTGAGCGTTTTTTAGCAGATACAGCACATTGATCCCACTGTTGTAAAGAAACATTTTAATAAAGGCTAATTGCACCTTAATATTAACATGTAGAAGTGTTTTCATCTTTGTCTACATCACTGTGTCCCTGAATCTTCCAAATACATGTATGGATTCAAATATTCTATTTTAGAGCAAAAACCTATTAAAATCTAGCAGCAACCATCATACAAATACTGTTTCAGTAACCTTTTAGTACTTTGTCATATAGTAATAAATAATGGGTTTCTCCCGCAATACCAGTGGATTTTATCAAATCCCATAGGATTTCTTGTGATATGAGCCATAAATAAGTGGAGGCAGTATTATAATTCTTTACGAATCATTTATAAATGATTTGACAGGGGGTGGTCTGTTAATTGGAAAATCTAGTGTTTTAGTAAATCTAGTGCTTTGAAAATGAGAAACTTCCAAAAAAGGAAGCTGGTTTGCAAGCTGTGCGTTATCATTTTTATTAAATGCTTATTTCCCTTTATATAAATACAGAACTGTGTACAAGAGATATTATATCTAGTCCTGCCATGAAAGAAAAGTAGTTCTGTGTCCTAAAATGCCAGAGCTCATCAGCTTCAATAAGCTGGCAAGCTATGTAACAGAAGTTCGTGAACTTCAGACTATACAAACACTGACTATAGGAACCCAGGAGGCTGACAGGCAGACAAGAGACAGCAAGGGAGCAGAGTGGAATAATAAGTGACAAAGCTCCACTCTGTTGGGCAAGCTCACCCCTGGAAGTTGTGACTTCTCAAACAGCTTTCACAGGGGACACAAGCTGAAAGGGTGTCAGGAGGCCAGCAAGAACGGTCTAAGGTTACAGACAGCTTTAAGAAGCCATGGATAATGAGGCTAAAACCTTCATCTTCAGTGTTTGAACACTGAGGTAAAGCAGTAGGTACTGGCATAGTTGACTTGGCTTTTGAAATAACATGCCTGAAAGGTAGAACGCTGAAATATATACTGTGTAAAACTGTTATAGTATGTTACCAAGTGTCAAATAAGATATTTGCTGAAGCTATTTGGGTCATTCAAATGTCTTCTGCTTCACTTCACCACCTGGCCTAAGTATAAATGGTGAGAATATGGGACAGAAAGGCCTGAATATATGGTTATCAAAATATTTTTTTCACGAGTTTATTGGACAAACAAAGCCTATGATACAATGTGTAATAAGGTAGGTTTTCATCTATCTAAGTCAATATGTTGTTCACAAGGGAACGTAAGGTAAGGTCAACCTTAGCTAATCCTGTGACTGTGTCAGTGTCCCTTTAAGGAAATATGATTCTTTTTTTTATATTATTAAAAGTAACAGTAAAAGACTTGTCTGTAAAGCCTAGTACACGCTGCCTGATGCGATCGTCAAAATATAAAAACATGTTTAAACTTTGCGAGACGACTGAAATAGTTTGGCTGATCCTTAAAATCGCATTGCAAAGCATAATACACTGCATTGAGGCATTTACAGGGACTGAGGGAACATCACCTTTTGACAAAAGTGATTCTGCTACCATCTGTGTTCATGCAACAGCAAGCAAATCAAGTGGGATCTACCTACTGTACCTGTTTAATGCTGTGCTTGTGACCACAGTGGGAAGTGTGACTTATGTGGACTAAACCTAATTTACAACCAATAGCAAGGGACAACAAAATTAATTAATCTTTGGTCCTGTCCACAATACATAACCGATCTCGAGAACCGTACTCAAAAACCTTTTAATTAATTCAGCTCAAAGCATCCACGCTAAAGTACTGTTTCATGTTTAGTTGGGCTTAATGCGTACAAACACTATTAAAATAGTTCAGTTATAGTTCCTAGCAGCGCAATGGACTGTGGGACTTAATATGACATTATCCCACCATGCACTGTATTTAATGTTTACAACCCGGCAAATATGGAGCCCGTGCCCATGGAAGGCGCTTCTTAGCATGAACATTTTTTTCTTTCTTAAAAACACAAGGTACATTTTATCATAATGAAACAGACTTATAAGTGTGAAAAGTTATCAGGATGTTAACAATGAAAATACAAATTACAGGTATGTTATTTAAACAGTTGTAGCAACATGTGGGGACGTGTGACGCTATATTTTTTGGAACACTGCTACTTACTCTTTAAGACCATAACAAAAGAAAGTATTAGAAAAATGTAAGTGAAATGGCTTAAATGCATTATATAATATGACCAGAAACATCACACAGAAATCCTTCAACAGAATTTCCAACTTACTCGTTTCCAACTACATAAATAACATTCCTCTGATTTATCTTTAGTGGCAGTATCTTAAGTACTTGTTCAAATGTTGCTGAGCAGTAAAATGCTATGATAAAGTGAGATCTTGCTGCTTCTCAATTACATCTTCAGCACTAAAATAAATTTACGATCATTAGTTGGTTCATTTGCATTTTACTTTACACTAAAATCACCCTTGCTGATGAACATGAACCTCTTAAAGCCATTAAACTCTTTTCCTCTGCCTTTGACCTTGCTAATTGTTGCATTGCCTCTTTTTATGTGTAAAAAAGAACAAGTGGTGCTGAATTGTCTTTTTTGTGATTGCATCTTTTCCATCCATCCACTACAGACCCTCAATTAAATCACTTTTAACTGCCTGTGAAATAAATATGTTTTGCAAAGTGAATACATACATTCACTCCATACATGATGGTTTTAGTGCAGCAAACAGATTATTGTAGTCATTTTTTTTCTCAATTATTTTCTGATACATACATAAGCACTGAAAATACTAATGACACGTGCTTATTAAGCAAACAGGAATATGATTAACATTTGTGATACAGTTTATTGGGCCCTGTCACTAAGGTTTTTTTTTTTTACGTTATTTTTTGTGTTTATAAAATGAGAATAAACAAATAAAACCTCTAAAACAGCAACGTTTTGTGAATAGTGACGATTGTATAAAAAAGATTGAAATTAATTCAAACAATATTTGCTTGTAATCAAAATTATAAGTTTATTATATCTGAAACTTTATTATTATATGGTTTCTTCAGGCAATTAAAAAAACAAACTTTTTTTTTTAGTGTCCACAGTGGCTCACCTAGTAAAAGCACAACTGCTTTAGTGATGCAAACAGCAGCATGCTGGTCTAATCCTGTTGGCACTGTATTGCCAAATAATTAGTTTACCTCACCCTGCTTCAGTAACCCTTACTGGGCAGGCGCCAGTTTTACAAAGCATCAGTATCAGGAATCTGTAGATTTTTTGTTCCTGTAAAATCATCTTCAGCAAGGGACAGCAAAACAGTTAGCTAACAGACTGTACTAAAAGACTATGCTGTGCCAAAATGAGCACAGCATTAACAATATGTATGGTACGTGCATAACGATTTCTGTTTAGTTTTCAAGTAGCCTAAAATTACAGCTAGATAAATGCAGTTTGCATTATTGTGGATTTAAATTTGTTAGAAATTATGATGGTTCTGTGATTTCATATTGAAGTTCAGTAAACTAATTAATGTAGCATAATGCACTATGTTAACGATAAAGTAATATTTTATGCAAAGACTGGGAATCACCAACCCGCTTAAGTGTAATATCCGTTAAAGTGTATACATATTTCTGAAAAATTGGTTATTATTATTATTATTATTATTATTATTATTATTATTATTATTATTATTATTATTATTATTATTATTATTACGTGTAACACAATTGTATAACAGATTTTTCAGCAATATTTATATGAAATCACGGAACCATCAGTTTATTACATATTTAAATGCACAATAATAAAAACTGCATTCATCTACTGTAATTTTAGGCTACTTGAAAACTGAACAGAAATAGTTGTTGAGTTTGATTGCAAATTTGATTGCTAGAAATATCAAGAGCACAATACTGTATATACTGCATGATTATTGATTTATACCGATATCTGGTGGTATTGTGTTACTCTGTATTACAGGATACTGCAGTTTTGATAGACCAAGGCTGACTGAAAAATATGTCCGGGTTTGGTCTGTGGAAAAGGTGGCAACCCTAGGGGGGGACATTCAAATTGAGTAGAAAAACATGGGTAAAATAATTGCACCCAATACAAATGTCCTATTTTATGGGTTAATGTGCATTATTAAATTGAAGAGGACTAACTTGGAAAAGCAATCTATTGCTAGTTATAGACCATATCTTTGAAACATTACTTCTAGAGAAAGGGATCTTTTTATATTAGAAATTATAGAACAGTTGCACTGCCAGCAATTGTCTTACATGTTCATGCTTGTTGATACAGTTTAGTAATGTTTCCCAAGTCTGTTGTAAATAAATACATTTAACATTACAATTGTTAACATTTGGTAACAACTGCCCATCTTGGTAATGAAATGTGTATCTTGTACAGTGGCATGCCCTGTGTTACTAGTCTGGTTGTTAATATGGTGAGGTCTGAAAGAATGAGAAATATTATTCCAAAATAAGTACTCAGTTTTAGAGTGATAAGCAGGCACATGGATGAGCAAAATTCATAAATGTCAATAGAATGTACAAGATTAACAGCTCAGCCCTTAGACACTTTACTTTAATCCCTACACATATATTATCAAGGTGGTACATCTCATAGAAAAAAATACTGGAGCTCTTTTCAGTTATATCACTAGGGCGATTTTTGTTAAACCAAATTTATAGCTGTAGTAAAAATGCAAAAGGGGCTGTCTTTGAAAACTGCACAGTACTGTATTTCACAGCCAAAGTGCATTAACATTTTTATGTACCTTTTTTGCTGATGTATGAACTCAAATTTAAAAAGGAACCTCAGATAATATTTTTAAAACCCTACAGTTAACGGCATTATTAATTGAGCATATCTGCAAGGCAGGTTTTTTTTTTTTTAAGATCAGAAGGCAAGTGGAAATGACGTCTCAGGGAACTAATAAGTAGAAGAAAAAAAGGAAGGATATCAATTTGCGTCCTACATTGTAAGGTTGCTTGTTAAATCCAGTACTGGCGTTGACATAGTATACATACAATATGCTGTACATCAAACATATCTGGTCCTAATAAAAGAAAAAAAATCACCATGGGAACCGGTTAGTTGCTCGGTCCCTTAGCTCTTATTCTAGAGAGGAGATGGCCGCCTCCAGCATTATGAGCTCACTGAAGCACAGCTTGTAGTTTAGACCAGAGCTGAAACTAATCCTAAACCATTCAGATGCCACATGACATAGAGGGAATTGCATTACAGCACTCTAAAATACATGTAATTATTGAAAGGTGTATTTAACATTTCAGGGACTGGTGGTTATAATGACACAAAATAATGAGGGCCACATACTATACAGTAATCTACATGTATTAAGTGGTAACAGGGTAATTTACTGCTTCTTAATATAATGCATTAACAGAAAAAAATAAAGGAGGTTAAATGAAAACCTGTACCGGCTGGCAATAATGCACACTGCCCTGAGAAGACATTTGGTGTATAATGTTCTTTTTTAGACAACTCCCACCTCCATTACTGCTACTTACACAGCCACCCACTCTAAATTATAAAATAATAAATACGATGACTGTTTTCGTATCTTTCACTCTTCTCCTCATTGGTCTTCTGAAGTGCTGTCTGGCATTTCCTCTCACAATCTCAGAGTTCTTCTATTTTCTTTAATTCCTAATTATTAAGTGCAGATTATGCCATAAACATGACAAGATGTCAGCTCCATCAAACATAAGAACTTTAGATTTACATTGCTTTTGAAGACAAGCTGTACGGAGCAAAAACTTGAGGGAAAAACTGATGGAAGGTTGGCTTAACTTCTTTTCTTCCCCAAGCAAGTGACACACACCTGATCTGGGGGATGGTGGATCAAAGCAGTAAATCTACAGAAATGCATAAATGCACAATGTGTCATATAGAAAGGAATAATCTAGGTCATACTAAAATATAACTCCCTTACAGTGATCATATACCCAGCTAGATGTAAGAATACATTTTAATGTCTTATCTTCCTATAACTCAGGTAATGATACCAGAACTATGTGGAACCCCTATTTGGAGCTTCTGTAAATGTCCTGTTCAGTTGAAAATAGTTGTTATCTGTAATGAAATACACGGCACATAATTTGTATCTCCAACCTTTTCTCATATAACCTGCCAATCTGTTTTGAAAGCCAGCATTCATTGAAAGCCGATGCATGTTTTTAATATGCTGGCGCTTCTTAAGATTCATGAAGTCTCTTATCTTATTTTTATTCTTCTGAGCAGCTAAACTATTTGAAAATGATGTGGTGTACTAAACTAACATCTGCTGAAGAAATGTGTTTTAACATGTATTTTACATAAAATACCCCAGACTTTGATGGTATTACTTTTTTTTAAAGTCAAAAGGTGTTTAAAAAAACAACAAGTATCTTTAGAAATCCTGTTAAAACATCCACATGGAAAAATAGTTAATACACACACAGCGATTAAACAACTGAACTATCAAAAGCAATTCACTGGTTGACTTCCCTGACAAGTAATGAAAGCAGTTAACTAACCTGTCACGGAGCTGTCAAGATTGTCCATACTAGAGCCTGGAGTATGTTCTATACCCCTGAGTGGCCTGGCAATTTCATATCCTTCATCCTCGTCTTCATCTTCATCTTCCTCATCTGGAATGTCAGTTTCTAGGTCTGAGACCAGGGTACTGGAAATGTATCCAAGAGGAGGTGCTGGGGCCTGGGGAGGATGGGGGTTGCCTTGCATATGCCTGTGTGAAAAATTCAAACAAAGCGCTCACATATCCAACCCTTTAAAATTTTTACTTCAGTGACGGTTAAACGTGTGTGACACATATCTGATTATTTCATTTTGGCCCTTTTCAACCCTTATCCGTTTTTCAGGGAACAAATAAAAGATACAATGTCAAAAATACATAGCTGAAAGTATTGTGTTTTAAAATAAGTAAGCTACTGTAATGTACTGTAGTTGATTTTGTTGGTACGGTACTATATTTTCAACAGAAGTAGTATTTTAATTCAGAACAATATGATTCAGAAAATATCACTTGCCAAAAGATAATGACACATGGACTGTAATACAGTATATACTTTTAAATGTATGAAAAAAAATTCCCCATTAACGACCCAACAGGAATTAAATAAAAATGTTACCCATGCACAGAACTGCGTAAAATGTAATAGGCAATGCAATTTAGCAAAAGATTACAAAAAAAAACAACAACACAGTTTCCAGAATTAAAACTATCCAAAGTGAGTGATTTATTTTTTGTTTAGTAGTCACCAATTATTATTATTTTTTTAATTATTTTCTCCCAATTTAAAATATCCACTTATTATTTAAACTCGGCTCACCGCTACCACCCCTGTGCTGACTCGGGAGCGGTGAAGATGAACACGCTGTCCTCCGAAGCATATGCCGTCAGTCGACCGCTTCTTTTCAAACAATGCAGCCACCTTGGAGCTACAGCGCTGGAGGACAATGCAGCTCTGGGCAGCTTACAGGCAAGCCTACAGGCGCCCGGCCAGAATACAGGGGTCGCTGGTGTGTGGTGAGCCGAGGACATTTTCATTCAGCCTAAGTTCATGAATCTTTATGTATGTTTAAATGCCTTTGCTTAATATACACTGATGTTGTGATATTATTAAAATGACAAAATTAATTTTGTCTTGGGTAGGTAAAATGCAAGGAGGAAAGTGTGTAAATTTGGTTTTGAATAAATACAGTATTTTCCACTAAACTATTGCTCCTAGGCTTTCTCCTGCCCATGATATCTTCAAGCTACAGCACCTGAAGTACATATTGATTTTAAGACAATTGAAATCGGGCCCATGGTATTCACATATGTCTGAGCAAATTCTCTTTTAATCCTTTGTGTGAAAAAAGTAAAAACATGTATGTGTGATTGTCACTATGATGTTGTGTTTCAAGAGATTCACAACAGAGATCAATGACAGCCCTTGATATTAGCTGTTATGTAATGAGTATACAGTCAATAGCCACAGCCACTGATGGAAAGCCTACAATGGTTGTAAAACTAATTTTGCATGTTGTTGCTTGGAAGGGGTGTAGAAATAACATGTAATTACAAGATCTCTCCTCATGCCAGAGCCCCCAATCAACTTTTGCTAGTTTTTATTCCTGAACATGGCATTTCCCATTCAAACATGACACTCTCATTATTGTGTATTAAAGCTTTCATAGATTTACATGACCTGCTTAAACTGTCTTTTGAACGTTTATGAATATGTTTTTCCTATTCTATATTTCAATTAGATTGACGCATACCCTTTCAAATGATCTTTAGAGTAAATGCAATGGTTCTAAAATAAGGGTAGTATTTTTAAATTCGACAATGGTAGACTTATATGAAGAAATATTCATTAGCATATAATCTATCTGGTAATGTGCTTAAGTGGACAATATGTTAGCGTATTCAGTAATACACTTACCATGTTTGTTTTGCAATATCAAACTGGTAGGCCCTGGTCAGTTCGTCCAGGTGGGCCTGAAGCATAGGCTGTATTTCCTCTCGTGGCGAGGGTGTGAGGGTTGCGGTAGACTGCTGTCCATAAGACATGGCGGGAGAGGAGGCCACTCCTCGGATTGGAGGTGTTGGTACTCTTTCGTCTTCTTCCTCCAGTTCATCCTCCATCCCCTGATGCAAGTATGTCTGGACTGGTAGAGGGGGTCCCCAGCCATCATTACCATACCTAGAACCAAGCATTAGACACTTTAATTAAACACTCAATTCAGTTTATTTCTGGAAGCACAGAGATGCCACTATGTAGAAAAATATCCAAACTTCTTGTAACCAGTCTGTGATGGGGTGATGGTCCGAGCTTACCCCCACCCTCAATCACATTATTTTCTCAGTAACACAGAGATATTTAGAAACCAGGAAAACAGAAATGTGGTGTACACAGGTATAAATATTTATTTTGCACTGGATCCTTCACACAAATTACAACTGACTAAACAACAGGTTGTACATACAATGACATTTACGAGAGAATCTCACGACTCACCACCTAATCTCCCTCCTATGGAAAGACATGGCATTAAATAATCCCCAGCCCCGCCTACTCCTAACAATAAACATTGGCACCTGGAATCATTTTATACAAAAATACATTATTTAACATTCATTCCATTTACAATAAACATTGGCACCTGGAATCATTTTATACAAAAATTATTTAATATTCATTCCATTTACATTACACATTTCTTCTTATTTATACATATTTGCTTAACCTGCATGAATACCGTCTTTGTTTACAAACACGATCGTTAAACTATTCTTCCGTTTACTGGTTATTATTATCATGGTCATTATTATTCTCTAGTCCCTAACCATTACCAGTAAAGGCTGAACATTAACATTACCCCTTCTCTTGGAAGATTACTGAACATATGGCTATAAAAAACCCTTGTCCCACATGTATAGCTACGGCAACTTCATTAAGGGAAACGCCTGAATCCTAAATACAGCAATACACCATCATATATTAAATACACCAGCCCAACAACATGCACGATACATAATAAAACCACGGCTCTATCACCAGTAGAATAACAATACCAATAATAAACACAATAACATGCATTTGAATAATACAGTGAGGGTCTCACCCTCACACAGCGTTACACACTATAGAATACCAGTGTGTTATTGCTTGTATCTTTCCACCCTCTAAATCACCTCTTTTGAACAGCCACCTAGATAGTATGGTCTAGATCTAGAAATACACTACATTCTTGTCACCGCAGTGTGGTCCAGTGGTTAAAGAAACAGCCCTGTAACCCGGAGGTCCCCGGTTCAAATCCCACCTCAGCCACTGACCCTGAGCAAGTCACTTAACCTCCTTGTGCTCCGTCTTTCGGGTGAGATGTAATTGTAAGTGACTCTGCAGCTGATGCATAGTTCACACACCCTAGTCTCTGTAAGTCGCCTTGGATAAAGGCATCTGCTAAATAAACAAATAATAATAATAATATCTCCCGGCTGAGGCTTGAATTTGCACTATTGGTAGACAAAAGGTATTCTTACTAATGGATAGGGCTTTTATGGCATCGAGTCACTGTATCCACTAAGGGTGGAAATTTAAACTATGAAGAAACACCAGGCGATCTTTTTAATTTGGAGGTTATCCCTCCAGGCACATTTCAAAATCCTTTGCTCACAGTGACTACAAAGTCAGTTATTTATCCACAAGTGGGTATCCTCACCTGCCAATGAGAACTTACTTCATGTATGATGCTACACTTATGGTATATGGACAGCTGGTTATACCACTGTTTGACTTGGAAATGTATTCCCTAAATAATTCCTTTAAAAAATTGAAAACAGAAGTCCAGGTGTTTTATGTAATATACAGTATGAGTATGTGAAGAATTATGAACAAAACTACATTTTAAATTGGAAACCAAAAACTCCAGTCATCAAGACAAACAGTAATTGTACTACACAGTTGGAAATGAACAAGATTTATTTCTTCATTCCATTTGTTTTATCTTGTGTGGTTTTTAATGGCAAGTATTTTCTATTTATTGAACATGTATTCATGTGTGACCAAATGTACTTATTAAATAAATAAATAGTAGAACAGACCAGATATGAGAAACTGTTTTGACAAAAAAAAAAAACCAAAATCTGCCAGTATGCTTACTGCAGCTCATTAGAAATAACTCTTAAATGATCAGTCTACTTGTCTAGACTTTATAGAGCTTTTAATCTAATATCACCGACTAGAGTAATTAAACCATGATTCAGATTTACAGTGCAGAAGATTTTATGACAGGAGCTTTTTCCCCAAGATAAAGATTAATGGCATTTGAAACCTTGGGTACCTTCTTTTTTTGAAATCTAAAAAATAATTGTCTATGGCTATACACTATAATTTATTGAACTAAAACAGTGCAAAGCACACATTCTAAATATTCTGACAAAGCTTTCTCTTATACTATATTGATGCCTGCCTTTAACCTCAGTTATGACTGTTTGGGTTAAAACTTAATATGTATGTGACAGCTACTGAGAAAATAAGTGGTGTGAGCCGTGGTTGGCTTCAGTACAAATGAACCCTTCAAAATCGTAACATGCAACAGTGCTTCAATTGGAATTTCATTTTTTAGTGTAGGCATTTTTTAAATGCCTACACTAATATATACACTGTACGCTACATTTCCTAGTGTCTGCAATTTGGGATAGCTGCTACCTGTAAATTAAGTATGTTTTAAATCTTAAATGAAAACTACATTAACTCAACCTCTAATGTACCTCTAACACATTTTATAGTCGTAATGGAAAGCATTTTAATAAAATGCCTAAAAAGTGATGTAGCAGATGAGTTCAGGACAAGGTGGTGGCCATGTACTGTATATGTGGGCTTGTATGACCAAACCAGTGGCCTGTAAAGTTGGAACACATTTATATTCTTTTTCTGGCAGTAGGTTTGAAATGTATTTACCAGAATTGTAAAGCTTTATATATATAGCTCACCATCTTTTTAAAGCAAATACATTTCCAGATAGGAAGAGAATCGTGCCATGGAATGTGTACTCAATATCTGTCATGAAAAATACAAATTATTCGGAGAAGTGGTGTTCCTTGAAAAATGGGAAACCTTTCAAGTTTATTATAGTTTGTATATAAATGACTAAGGACAAACGCTGTATACAGTACAAGCTTAATTGTCTTCACCACATGAAGAATAAAAAAGCCAATGTTGCATTTTTTAGGCTTTTTGTTTCAAATTACCAGACTTTGGACTGACATTGTTCAAACACACAGTTTCTGGCAAAGCTGTTCAGTGCCCTGACCACTGAGTGAATGGCATTCGAGTTAGCAGCTTGGCCTCTCTATATTATCTGAAAATAAGTGGCCCATAATTATTTTCTCATTTCGAATCTAACCTTTGGGACATTTTAAATCTTGTTAACACCTTTAATTTTGCAAAACTGAAGGCTGTCAAGTAGCGGGTTGACTCATTTTCATTTCCAAAGTACAGAACCTGAAAAACAAACTTAAATTGGTGATGACAAACTACAATGAAGAATGTCTCTATATATTATATCCTACCCTCCTTCTTGATGGTCTCCGCCATAGTGGTCCAGTTCTGTACCAGGCAATGGATGTACTGGGGGAGGTGGAAGAGGAACATTGGCCCAGTTTGATCCATTTGTCTTCTGAGGTTTGGATCCACTTTTGTTTTTCTTTTTCTTGCCTCCTTTTCCACCTTCAAACACCAGAAATACAAATGAATTGTCTTATAAACCTACATTTGACTTTAGTGCTTGTACTTAGAGTGTTGTGTCATTCAAAGCTGAATCCACATGCAGTACTGTGCGTCTGCTGGAAATAGGGCTGTAAGGGTTTAAACGTTTAAACGGTAAACGTGGATTAAAAATATTTTTGTTTAAAATTTGTATTACACGTTTAAACACAACTTAACAGTAAAATACATTATCAAATTATTTTTGCATGTTTTCCGCATATATATGCTTCCCTTTCTACATGTATGGTTTTCCCCTTTAAGGAAACCTGACCTGTTCTCCCACGTAATCACTCTAAAGACATCTTGCATAAGTTAAGGAGGGATCAACTTCCTGCTTTGTTGTGTATCTTCAAAGGTATTATATTCTCTTTGGCATCTCTTCACTCAGGCCAAACAAACAATCACTGTAGCCGTGTAGAATACAATAGTTTCCAGCATACAAAACTTCCCACATTGGCTTCTGGTTCCGTCGCATTGCCTTTTATCAGGTCTTATAGGGCCCTATGGAATTCGTGTTAACGAGAACACGGACAGAATCACGGAATCAAAAGAATAACGCGGAATTAAGTGCTGTATGGAAAAAAATCCATTTGGCAGTAGAGCATTAAGCTTACATATTTGAAGGGAAAATGTGAAACTTTAATGGTCAGTACAGGCAGTGGCATAACTTTGGTTTCAAAAGTGTGTGTGTGTGTTGGGGGGCCAGTTTCTGTATCTGGGTTATAAATGAGGCGGGGTATTCTGTAAGAAATAAACAACAAGAAGGGTTGAATCAGTGAAAATAATTCACTGTTTGATTGCATTAAATAAATGCAATCATGGAAAATAAATAAACCTTTTTAAGGACTTAAACAATTAGGCAACATTGTAGACTATTTTTAACGTCTGTATTAAAACACAAGAAGTACACAGATACGATTTATGGTGGTGAAACCATGGGCATAGCAGTAAATATAGAACTGATCAATTTCAAAACAAAAAGTTATGAAACATTATTTTTATTTTTTTTACTACTCTGCTCCCTGCCTATCTGTTTCCTTTGGAGCCCCCCACACTGCACTAAAATAAAAAATACAACCCATTTTTAAAGTTAACAATAATATTTTTCAATACAATTAGATAAAACAATACTCTAAATCCAATGACCACGAACTCAAACCAAATGGAAAAAGTAGAAGCCTGTAGGTTTACGTTTTTGTGCTGTTCGCCTTGCCTGCGGTGTGCATACGACGGACGCTGGGAAATTAAGTCTTTATTTTTTCACGTTAATGCGCAAGCGACGTTGTGAAGGGGAGGGACACTGGGAACTAGTAATGTATCAGACAACAGCTTGATTTTTTATGAAAAAAAAAGGTTTTTGGTTCTGGATACATTTGTTTCCTGCCAACAATATACGAGTGAATGAAACTGAAAATGAAATCTTGTGCACTGTGTTTAAGTTTAATTTAAATATTGCGTTGTTTTGTAATGTTTTTTCGATGTTGGATACACACACTTTTTATGGAGCTTATGGAGAAATGGTACGTTGTAAAATCGACTATGAATATTTTTTTTATGATATTAAAATAAATTACATTTTAGTGCTAACTTACAATCCTTATGCTTACCATTGTTTGTCTTTAAGTGGATCTGTATGGTACGCGTTTTGAATAACAAACCAAGGTTAAAATATGACTTACAATATTGGAAGTAAAATATACAAATATGAAATGAGTGAAACATTAAATTTATGGCCGTTTAAATGGTTAAATGACCGGATTAACAATGGGTTTAAACGTGTAGTCAATTAAATGTAGATTTACAGCCCTAGGTGGAAAGATGATTGTGTTCAGCTGAAATGTAATCTACATTCACATACATGATGCTTCTACAGCAGTTTGAACACACTAATGGTATCTGTAGAGTCTATTACAATTTAAGTTTTTAGGTTTCACTCAGAATGTTCCTCCTCCTTTTAACATTTTTTTTGATGTGCTTAGTGCGAATGCACTGGAGCTGGTAGCCAAACATATTTAATCCAATTTAAGGCTCAGCATAGGTTTGTCTTAGTTATTTGTGATCAAGGATTGCTGAAGACACCAAAATTGTGCTTTGGAACCGACGAACCAGATACAAATATCAGGGATCCGGTACCAGTTAGTACTATTATGTTTTTAATTAAACTGATTATTAAAACATTAATTTCTGTCAAAAATGCATTTGATAACTATAATTGACACGTTCACACTAAAGAAAAAAGGGCTGCAAAATATTTATTATGGCATTAGCAGTTTTTATTTTAATTATATTTATTTCCCTGGAGAATAATTCAGTCTCACGTTTATATGAAGTAATGAAAACGCTTTAGGTAAAGTGAATCTTCTGCACCTCGACGAGATCATTGGCAAGACAACCCCAAGCCAAACACTACATGATTTCAGCTGTCTCAAAAAGTAATCTAACCCCAAGCCAATGGGGTCGTAGTTCGGCTTGGGATCCTGACATATACACTGACCTGTTTGCACATACCATCTTTTATGTATCTCCGGTTTTCACAGTCTATTATTGACCCCCCCTTCCGCTCACATATTGACATACGGACATGTTTTTCGAAATGGTTGTGGAACCGGAGTAGAAATACCCAGTTCCAATGACAGAACCAATTCCAAAAATCTCTTCAAATGCACATTAGTAGATAACAATAAGAATAAACTGTTAAATTCAGACGTGTACTGTAACATGGCAACAGGCATAAATGGAACAGTTGCTTCGTTCTGATTGGACCATACTAAATTTGCATGACAAATGGCAAAATCAACCATTTCTGACTTATGTTTACACAATCTTATAGTGCACGAGTAAGTGAGTACATCACTGGCACATTGTGTGTAAGTAGTAAATCAACATTTTGAAATAAAAAGTTTCCTTAAAATTTTAATTAACGAAACAGAACACCCCCTTTTTTTTTAGCTAAAACGCCCCCCTCCCACCCTCTTGGATGTAAACACCCCCCTTTGGCTTCAGAACACCCTTTGGGGGGCGGTACCGCCCCCGTTGAGAAACACTGGTATATACAGTATTTAAGTTAAGAATACACTGTTAATTTAAATTGTGTGGTGGCAATCAGAAATGCTTGGAATTAGCATAACCCACAGAAGCACACTAATTGCACATAGTTTTTATTGTATATAATATGTGCCCAGGTTCCCCCAACAGTTATGCCAAATCTAGATTATAGCAGGGGGGCATGTTCTTTTTAGTTACAAGTGGACAAGTCACACACAGTTGTGACCACTCATTACAATTACACTGCAGTATATAGTTACAGGATGTTCTGTTTCCCTGTCTGCACTGTAACCACTAAACCACACACTTTAGTTGTTTCATCCCATTAGGAAAAATTCATATTTTCAGCAGTTATTTTTCAGAGATGAGTATGATATATAGCCCTTATGCACTCCATAACATCACTGCCGTTCAACAAGTGAGGCTGAAAAATGTTTACTGTAGTGCATTGCAGGGGTTGTTTTTAATGAGTGAATTCAACTCCCTACAGAATTGCCATACTGCTATTCAAGCAAAGTGTTTTTTTTTTCTTTGTTTTATTATTTTTTGATTTTCCTCCTCCTGAGAGTGCTATGAAGCAAATTGTTGTTACTGCTGCCATTGTGTTGGTCTTGCTGTAAATTTTTCAATGTGTTGACTTTTTTTAAGGAGTTAATACGTTTTTAATAAGTTTAGTCAACCGTAGTACTTGGTACCTTGGGTTTATAGGGACTTTGGATGTTTTTTTGTTTATAGATATAGGATTGCAAAATAAATCAAAGGCAATAGATTTACTAACTTTACTAACTGCAATTTGGTAAAAAAAAAAAAAAAAAATATATATATATATATATATATATATATATATATATATATAAATTAGATCAGTTCATTTATGGGCATTAGCTAATTAATTGGTAGATTAATCCGTGCACATTTTTTAAGAATGGTAACCTTATAGTGGCTGTCCTGCATAGTAATACTTTAAAATAATTTTTAAAAAAAAGCCCAATGGAATTTTAGTCTTTTTAAAACCATTTTTATTATTATTTTTATTTTAGTAAATGTAACAAATGTTATCATTCTGTCCTATTACCCTAATAAAACAGATATAGGTACCCGATAACTGAGTCACACAAGCCCCAAGGACCAGAGCAGCACAGTTACGCGTACTGTTTAACCACTCGGGGGTAACCCCTAAACAGCTAAATTATTAGCAATGCACAAACACGGAAACAAAAAACACTCCAAGGTTTATAACTAAATCAACAGTTTATTATGTTGGTCAGGATAAATGCGCCAATCTGGATTTTACCACAGCGTTCACCACAGCTGGTTACAATGCACATGAGTAACTTTGTAGTTTGGCAATCATTTAAATCAGCGTAGATAAACATTCCAGTTCCAAATACGTATCTACATCCTTAGTACACTATCAGCAATCCTTTGTACAAAACAAGACAACAGTTATGATTTTTACACAACTTTAACCCCTCTTTATACAAGCTTAAAATCACAGTGTCCTACCACTTCCGAGGAGAGAGAGCACGCTTCAAATCCATCACTTCCCTAAATAGCAGAACACAGTTCTCTCTCTATCCAGAATGCACTTTTAATGCATGATTAAATTGTAAAAAAAATGTATCTGCGATAAACTCTTTAGTTGATAATCGATCCGATTAAGCTGTTTTGTTTGGCTGAGAAAGATAATTTTGTTTTTGTAAACTGGACTCAATGCTGTAGAAAATGCTGCATTCATAGTTATGTCTGCACAATGCTGCTAAATGCTTCCGAGGAAATTGGTTCAAAGTCAGCCCCATTGTTTGTTTTTTTTATTGATTAGATGAAATTTGAAAAGTGTTTGTCTGTCTTTTTCAGGTATCTGGTGAAATTCTCTCATTTCTCCCACTGAATGCAAATTTGACTTTGTGAGGTTTATGTAAGTAAGTGTTTTTCTTCTTGTATTTTCATTTTTGTTTAAATTCTTTTGTTATTGGTGTGAACCTCGTTTTTTTCAAATTGTCCATATCTTTGTTTTGAACGTAGCCTATTATTGTCCGCTTACAGTGCTTGTTGTAATTAGTGATACATATAGCGGCTGTTGACATATGCACACTAAAGAAAGTGATGACGTAGGAAGGAGTATAACATGAAAAAAAGATTAGTCACGTTTATACGTATTAACAATAACAGGATTTATTTTTTTTAAGTTTCAGGGTCTAGGGGTCTATTGCCATGATAACATATGTATTCCATCAAAGATAGTTTTGCACATGCCCTGAATATCCTTCTACCACATTATGTTCTGCTTTTTAAAATAAGCTTATGTCATTGCTTTGGGTTCCATCCAAGATTTTGCTCAGAAAGTAAAGTAGGTATTCCATTTTGGGGGGCTCTTTCAGTCGCTTCAGAGATGACACATGCTTTGCAAAAAACTTGAATACTGAAATACTTTACTGGCTATAGCAGTGAGATAATTTCCCATTTTACTTCTAATGGTTACTGGCTACAATAAAACTTGTGTACTGAGAATTACAATGTCATTTATAGGACACAGAGGCTCCTGTGTAATATAGTTACAAGCCAGTGCTTTAACTGGTTTCTAATCCAATACATATCAAGCCATTATACTCATGAAGCAGATATTATAGCTGATCTAGAGTGGCTTTTTCATTTTACTTTTACTTCCTTAAGACTTCTTATAGGTCAAAGAAGTCCTTATTTTATTAAGTGAAACATAAATTTGGTTTTCTTTCAAAGCAAGGCTCCTTCTCATAAGACTGGTCAATGGTCACTGCTATTTGTTCTTGGAAACATGTTTTATACAATACAGTCCTAAATGGTATCTAGTGAATGCATATGCAACACAAACAAATATTACGTTGATTCCAATTCATGTGTGTTTTGAATGCCAACATCAGATTTCAGTATCTAGCTAAACTACATGATAATTTTCAAGTATGTTAAACTGATAGCATCAGCATCAGGAACTGTGAAAATGTCGATCCAGCTTTATTTTATTGCTCAACACTTACAAAATGTGTTTCATTGGTGGGGTTTCCAGTTTAGAAACTCCAAAGTTTCTCTCTATTGTTGTGAGAATGTGACGCAGCAGCACATACCATGCACATTCCTCACTCTATAGGTTGTGCGTGGCCAAACCATGGTACAGCTTAAAAGGGTTGGTAAATCGTCTTCTCATGCTAAAAAGCCACCAAATTGACCAAATACTATGCATGGAGACATGTTCTAAAGCCGTACCTTATTGTCATGAGACTTCAGCAGTGAAGATCCCATTTGTGACGTAACCTCGTGCAACTTTCTACTATAACTTAAGGCCATGAGATCTGCTGGAAGTAGCCCTGACAAGCTGTTTGACCAAATAGGAAAAAATAAGCATGCAGTACGAGGAGTTTAGAGACCTCTTCTTTCAGTATTTTTTTTATGTGACACCATTTATTCAACGTTTTTGACTGCTAAAATGATAATGCTTTATAGTTTAGTTGTTTTATAAGCAAGGTTATTAAAAAATACTGAAGCTACTACAAATTTTAAAAATGCAGCCCTTTACAAAAAATAAATACATGAATAAATAAATAATGAAATAATTCACAAAGCACAGAATGTTTTTTTTTTTTCATCATTTTGTTATCTGGACTTTTCTGTCCCTTAACAATATGATGCAATTTATTGCACACAAGCCTTACGTAGCATATATCATGGGTACCAACCGAGGCCAAAAAAAGTCACGTTTGTACCCCGAAATGTAGCATAGCTGGTGCCAGTTGTCTCCTGTATTATTGCTGCGGGCTACCGACAGCACCAGGCTTGAGCGACCACCTACAGCTGAAGTAAAATCTCTTAAACCTAATTCATTGAGCAAGATTTGTTTTACAAGAACAAAAACATGAAAAAATTGGTTCCATGAACTTGTTCAAAAAGACAAATATGAGGCTTAACATCAACTTTCTGCAAGACTTACATAACGAAGTTCCAGAAAGTCCCGGGTGGATTAGCACCGACTGAGAAATGTGTTGAACTGGTATGGACTACCGTAGTACTGGGATCCCCAACAACAACAAATATATAACCAATTCGGATTCAGGTATTTATTATTATTATTATTATTATTATTATTATTATTATTATTATTATTATTATTATTATTATTATCCTATTTGTAGATGTACTACCAGTATTTTAAAAAATGTCCTGTACAAAACATTTTGACTGGATAATTTGTATATCATTAACCTAAAGTGCTGGATTTTAGCTCTGTTCATAAACTACCCTGAAGGATCAGAATTGCTGAAGCTACGGTTCTGTTGGGAAACTTGTATATATCATATATGTACATGTATAAGAGGTTTACATCAAGAGCAACATCTTTCTTTTTCTTGTATGGTGATGCATTACACCGTGTAACAATTTTTTTTTTTTGGTTCCTGGGTAGTAAGTGTTATTTCCTAATTGCTTATGCCTCAAAAGTATAGAAAATGTCTATTACTCCCCACAAACTTTGCTTTTGTGACCAGGACAGTGATATTTACCTATTTTCCAGAACATTCCAGATAGATTCAGTGCTGAGTAAACTTGGAGTAACTTCTAGAACTTTCCAGTAATATAAATAGTAGTATAAATACAGGGGCCTTAAGCCCACCAGTTCAGTTTAGTTCCAGCTGCCTAAGTGGAAACATATCTGCATTTTTCTGAGATGGCATCAAGGTCATAGGAGACTTCAAAATGGTGGCATTCCTGATGGGTCTCCAAGGTGGTTTTACCAAGTTTCCCTGCTATCTTTGCCTTTGGGACAGCAGGGACACCAAGGGGCACTACCACAGGCGGAACTGGCCACAGCGGACCGAGTTCTCTGTGGGGAGGAACAACATCAAGTGGGAGCCACTGGTGGACCCCCGAAAGGTGCTGATGCCACCACTGCACATCAAATTGGGCCTTATGAAACAATTTGTCAGAGCTCTAGATAAGGAGCCTTCAAGTACCTTCAAGATTTCTTCCCTAAGCTGTCTGAGGCAAAGGTCAAAGCCAATGTCTTCGTCGGACCACAGATAAAGAAGATCCTGGAGTGCAATGAATTCCCCAAGAAGCTCACTAGTAAGGAGAAAGCGGCTTGGAACAGTTTTGTCGCAGTGGTTCGGGGCTTCCTGGGCAATCACAAGGCCGAAAACTATGTGGAGCTGGTTGAGACTCTGGTGATGAACTATGGCACAATGGGCTGTAGGATGTCCCTCAAAGTCCATATCCTTGATGCTCATCTTGACAAATTCAAGGAGAACATGGGAGCGTACTCGGAGGAGCAAGGCGAACGCTTTCACCAGGATAAGTTTTTTTTTTAGTCTTGTACTAATATTGTATACATGTAAAATTATGAAAGACTACTGTAGCAAACCTTGAGTATCAGCGATACAGTCAAATTGTAAACAAAAACACCTTGCATTTCAAAAATAATGATTTTAGTTGCAGTGTTAGAGCAAAGCATTTTTTGGGAGTTAATACAGACTTACTTGAGGTTAGGGTTATTAATTGATGGTGCGTGCAAAAATTGTAGCTGGTTGCATATTAACAAACTATTGGTGAGAACTATTTCTCTGTTCTGTGTGATTAAACCAACCTGAGAGACTGCCACTCCTTTCTGAGCTGTTTTGAGAGCTGGTGGTGCTGAAATCTTGTGACTGGTTGTGTGGCATTCTATTAGACAATCCTTCAGCCAATCGGTAGTCAGGAATGAAAAGTAGGGCTAAGGGTTAAAGGGCAAAAATCACAGTGGCATCAGGTGATTTGCTGGCAGCACAAGCACATGCGAAGCGTGCAGTTAGCATTCAAAGCAGAAGCAAAGGTTGTGAAAAGTTGTGTTTTAAAACTGTGTATAACCCTCTCCCTTTCACCCAATGCCTTTCAGGGAAGCGTTAAAAGGTATTATTTAAATACCTACTCCTCTTTCTGGTAGTTTCTAGAAGAGGTCAGTCATTATTTATGGCCAAATTAATCAACCAGTTCACTGAACTAAAATATTTTAGGCTACAAAAAAGTTACTTTAAGTGCTACAAAAAAAGTTAGTTTGGAACTTAAACATATAGTTGACTTGACCATTTTACCAGCACTTTGAGGTTATCAGGTGAAGGGTTAAGGCTAATATTAATTGTCAAATAATTTACATGCTATAAAGTGACCCATGTAAGCATGTTAACCTTACATACTTTTTGAGTGGAAGGCTTCACTTACTGTTGTTACATGATGTTTTGTCTGGCAGCGAGTAACCCAATCCTGTCAGGTCTTGCTTGGCCTGGATTGAGGCCTTCCACTGAGGGTCAGGGAGGTCAACGGCAAGTTCATGGATGCTGTTGGAGTGCAGGATCTGTGTGGTGGCATAAGGGGTGGCCTGAGGAATCTGACTGGGGCTATTGTAGCTGGCCTTAGTGGTAAAGTCGATACTGCTATAGATGGCTCCGTCTGAGAGCATAGTTCCGGATTTGTCCCCTTGGCTTGGCACCAGTGGTAGAGCATCTGTGATAAGCATAGGGGAATGAAGGAAACCAATGATGCAGAGGTAGCCTGGACTATCAAGGTTTTCAAATGAAAAATAAATGTGTCATTCTGCATGTGTGCATTTCAGCTGAGACAAGGTTCATGAGCCAATGAAGGGAAAATGATGTACAACCATCGCTTAGCTATCAGCATCTGTGACGGGACTTGTGCTTGTCCTTCACGTCTCACTGCCTAAAACCATCTTTTTTCCCTCCATATCTTTGAAGGCAAAAGTGAAGTATGGAATATTTTACCACACAAGAATGTTTCCCATTATTCACGATATGCCATCGAATCTGAGCCATTGAAAACTATTGTCCGTATGGCCTTACATTTATTTATTTATTATGACTGGACAAGATTGAAATGTGCCATCAAATGCCCACTGTTCCTCTTCTAGCTTCACAGCCTTCAAAGAAAGTCTAGGGGATGGCAGGATATGTTTCACAAGTGGCTGTATAATAAACATGAATTCCTAAAGTCACATGGCATACCACATTAAAGGCAGATATTTAACTTACCTCCGCGGCTAAAGTTTCCAAGGTCATTAGGCCCATTGTTGCCAGGAATGCTTGTAGCAGGCCAAGAGTCAGCCAGCCAAGGGTAACCTGGGTCACTTGCATTTAGTAGTCCTGGGCGGCTAAAACAGGAAAAGGGGATTGCTATTAGCAGACACCTTCACGACTAATAAGGCATTGGTAGCTTTTCCAGGCTACCCAGGAAAGGGCTGTGCAGTGTTCCCTGGAGATTTGAAGAGTATCCCTCCTGGAAGAAAATGCACATTCATATTGCTCCCTGGATCACAGCCCTGCTGCCCTTTTTACAAAACAAAGAATATATTTTAACTTTCAGCAAGGATATGCGATTAGAGAATGGGTATGTGCTGTCTGGCATGGCATAAAGATTTAATATTTATAAACCGTCCACTCTGCTCCATAGTAAGACACTTGTAACAGTGCTGTCTATAAATACACCTAGAAGGGACCAGAGCAGATGTAGTTTTTGCCACTGTGTCCTTCCCAAACAGTCAAAATCAGGTCATAGGAAGAAATGTTAGACTTATGTCCCATCTGGTTTTGCTTTCTTCAATGGGAATCAGTTATTCCATCATGAAAAAACAGTGTAAGCAGTGTGAAAAGCTGTGTGCGCTATGATGATATGCACAATACTATGTCCCCTGCAGCACTCAAACCAGAATGTAGTAAGACACAATACTTTAATGTAATGAGCAAGCACATATGCTTGCCATTACTTGTGCAGTTCTAATGATACAACCATTCCTTTTTTATGGTCTCATGGAGAAAAAAGTAAAACTATTAGATAAATAAGTGGTCTAACATGCACTGATAAAAATTATATGATAGAGACCTTTAAGCATTCCAAGGTAGTAGGCAGATAACAAAATGCCTGCTAATGTGAGGATTTAAATGAGAAGCAATTTAGCTGGAATCCAAATAAACTCTATCTGTCTGAAATAGGACAGGCACGCTTAGAGCTCCAAACTAGGGTTTGAATGATAAAAGTGGCACCTCAGGAAAACAATCATTCAAACTGATGGCTCTGTATTAGCCATTTCCACAACTATAGGCTAATATATCCCCTCTCTGCATTCCAAATAAGCATCTGTCAGGTCCAGGTAGCCATGGTGATTACAAGAAGAGACTCTCATAGCCTGAACACAAAGTCTCTGCTTTGAAATACTGCTTGCTACATTTGCTAAATAGTGCTTCACTCCCGGGCCATTCCTAACGAACATTCCATTGCTGCTTTATGGCTATTTATCATTGAAGAGACCCTTGAAATTATAATTAGAAGCAGAAATGTTGGAGTGGGAATATTCAATGAGTACATATAAGTAGTAATGCAATTTGTTAGTAAGGGTGTGAAAGCACATTTGTTCCTGTGGGAACATGGTGGTGGTATTATTATTATTATTATTATTATTATTATTATTATTATTATACGGTATAATATATGCATAATGTGAAAGTACAGTATAAACCCACTTCCCAAAAGTACTTGAATAAAGTTTCCATTTTAATGTTTTTGTTTTTTTTTTCTCAATCTTTAATTCACATTTAGGCAGGCACACTTATGAAAAATGTTTTCTTAATAGCAGCTGATAATAAATGTAAAGTTGTCAGAGATCCTGCTTATATGGCAATACAGTATGTCTGCATAAAAGAACAATTTGTATTCACTCATTACCATGTTTTTTGTAACATATTTGCAGCAAAGTGATGAAGACCACAGGCTTATAACCCCAGTCTCTAGGATAAATCTCTATTTCTGTTTGTACCGCTCTACACTCAGAACTAGAACTGGGTAAAACTGGCTTTCTTAGAAAAAGCATGTATTAAAAAAAAAAAAAAAAGATGCCTAAGAAAAAAATGGTAGATAATTTACAACGCGTTTCACATAACCATAACATCCCCAATAAGGGTTTGTACACTAACCAGTATTTAAAGCATGTCTGAACATGAATTTACATTTTAAATTTAGATTCATTGCAACCTTCTGTCAGCCTCAAGTTCCTAGGAGGTAAATTCATTTCCATGGTAACAGTAACAGTAAGATTCATTGGTTTGCCTGGCAAATCTACCAGCACTCATTAGGCATTATCGCCTTTAGCTAAAATATTGATTAGCTGGGAGATAGGAAGTTATTACTGGGGCCTAATTACAATCCCCATATTGACAAAGGGAAAAAATATGGGAATGTATGGGTTTGTTATAAATTTCAATTGAGTAGCCAAAGTTGTTGGATGCAGGCCTATCAATCGACAGCCTATTCATCGTCCATGAAAATGTTATTTTGTGATCGATTAAATGTAATTGTCGTAAATAGCAAAAACTTTGTAAACAGCAACAACTTCATTTGCTGTTGTCTAATTAATGCAATAAACATTCCCTGTAACAAATTAACACATTTCCTTTGCTACTTGCCACTAATTTATTTTTGGGCATATGGGAGATATGAAACATCTGGGCCTGATTTCTCTAAAGTGTATAAGAGATCAGGTCATTGGAGCTCAAGAATTCCTATTTTCCAGTCAATGCTTTTGTGGTAATTTTTTTAAATCTCACCAGGCTTGCCATTATTATTTCTGCAAATGCAAAGTCCTAGAGATGGAGCTGCATCATCAAGACTTGGATGCACTGGAGACATGTGCTGTAAACTGACACAGCGTCTTTTAAATGGAATCTCGCTTTGATTAATTGAATGTGTAAAATGCACTTAATATGCAATTTACAGATTACAGCATGACCAGAATTTTGGTGTTAAATTGAAAGTAGTGCAGCAGGTTACAGAATTCTAATGGTTAGCAGGGGTGCTAACTTATCTCATGTATTTATGTTTCTCAGACACAAGTAAGCAATTATTTAGTCTCAGATATTTGACAAGAATATTAGTGCATACAGGGACCTTGTGTTTAAGTTATGTCTACAGAGAGGAAAAAAATCCTTTCAGTTTGTTTATATTTGTAGTTCTTGTTATGAGTAGGCTCTAAGTTCTGGAAGCTCCCAGGATCAATTCACTTATGCTCCCTGTGAAGTTCACCCAAGTGTTAAATACAACTATATCTAGATTCCCCTTGGAAATAATCTGTAAAATCACAGCTGTGCTTATTGAGTCATATAACTAGCGTTGTAAAAGAGGCCAAAAGTCCGAAGCATGTACAGTAACTGACATCATTGAAAATCATAAAGAATTGCCAGCTATGGCACAAAAAAGCTACTGCCAATAATATAATGACATTCTCCTATCACTGTAACTAGGCAATTGGGTATTGTGTATCTTGTACAATTCAACAGTGAAAAAAAGTAGGAATTATTACTTTTGCTATTCTGGAATTCTGTTTACCTCTCCATATGTGGGGACAAGGCTGATATATTTACATATCTAAAAGCCATTTTCCAACATATTTGCCCCCATAGTGTAATACAGGTAAAGGAGATAATTCATTAAAAATAGGACTTGAGTGTCCAGATTTGACCAGATTTCCAAAGCTCAGAACTGGGACATGTAGATTAAAAATAGTTTTAAAACTAAACTATACTATACTATACTATACTATACTATACTATACTATACTTTTTTTAACAAATGCTTCTTATTTGAATTTATCACTATTAATATTTTCACATTAAACTAACAAAAAAACAACAACCTCTGACTGCTGCACCACTTCTCCTTCCCTATACTGCTATTTATACCCTTCATTTCTATCATTTTGCATACTTTCCGAAATGCGTGCTTTCATCTGTATTTCTTGGTCAACACATTTGAATTTAAGGAAAACTTTATTTGCAAGACGTGCTCTGTCACGTATTCTTTAATGAAGAAGGTTGTCGAACTTTAGAAATTGGAATACACAGAAGCATAAACGAAAAGTCAAAGTATCCTTCTAAAAAACTACTTGATTAAAAGTACAACAAATATCAGGCTCAAATGATTAATTTAAATCTCAAATTTAAATTTTAGTCACAACCTTTATTCATAAATAAAACACAATTCATGAAACAATTCTAGGATCAAATGTTAAAAATGTGAAATCTTGTTTTGAAACTGCTTGTAGATTCCTGTTACTCTTCTAAACTACTAATGCATCCTCTGCAGCTAAACGTTGTGTTTGTTGATTGGTTATTTTAAAAATTTAAACGGTCTCTGGTTGGGCATCAACATACTATGTCATCATCAAAACAAGCAGTCACTGCGCATGTGGGTCTGCTTTATCCAATCAGAATCCTGGCCAGCGCAAGCGTCAGTGTGCTGAAAGAACGAGTAACGAGATGCTTCTGGGAAATGTACTGGAGTAAAAAGTACAATATTTTCTAAACATACTTGAGTAAAAGTAAAAGTATCCCAAAAATAAAGTACTTAAGTAAAGTACAGAAAACAAAAATACTTAAGTAGTGTAACAAAGTATTTCAACTTTGTTACTTTCCACTCCTGGTTTTGGATACTGAAGGTGAGACTGAAAACGACACTGATTTTGACTTTATAAATGCGCCTGCTCCATGTGATGTTTTAGTGCCACAGCATGACAGTGGAGCTGTATGTGTAGAGGGACCTGAGAAGGTAAATATGGATGAAAGGCAGGAAGTGAGTGGGGACTGGGTAACTGTTAGAAAAAATACAAAGAAGAGGATGACACCGAGCAGTCAACATAGAGATTGATCTAGCTAATAGATTCCAAGCACTGAGCAATGACGACCTAGTGCTGGATAAAAACAGGGGTGAGGTGTTGTTAGTAGGTGATTCAATTATACGCTATGTCGACTGTGATTTTAGCTGTAAAGATCCCGTAAATAGGGTTGTTACCTGCCTCCCTGGAGCAAAAGTAAAGGATATTGAATCAGGAGTGCACATATTATTAAATCACAAAAAAGAGGCTGTGGTCATTGTACATGCTGGTACAACTATAAGCAACAGAAAATCTGAGATTCTGATAAGACAGCTGAAAAAGTTAGGATGCAGAATTATTCTCTCAGGTCTACTACCTGCTGTTGGTGGTGGGGATGAAGTATTCAGTAGAATTAGGGCCTTAAATACTTGGCTGGCTGGTTGGTGTGTGCAAGAAGGGCTGGGATTTATAAACAACTGGGATTGCTTTTGGAAAATAAATAGATATTATAGGAAAGATGGACTGCACCTTAATAGGTCAGGGGCAAGAAAGCTAGCTGATAACATCGATCACCGCCTAGCAAGGTATTTAAACTAGGAACTGGGGAGGGGAGGGAATCTAAAGAGGCATGTACAATTCAGGTTAAAGTATCCTGCCATTCCCGCTACTCGCTGAGTAAACACAGAGGTGTGTGCTACAGTAACCTTTGTCAAATTCCTATTACCCCTGCTCAATCACATGCTCTTGATTGGACCAATTTACACCTAGGTTTATTTAATGTCTGGTCTCTGGCTAATAAGGCTCTGTTAATTATTGATTTTATTCAGGATTACAACGTTGATATTCTCTCTTTAACTGAAAAATTGACCGATTTGGACCGAATGACAATGTTTCCCTGACTGAGGCTTGTTCACCCATTTTTTTTTTCCAGAAAGCTCGCTCTGCTGGGTGGGGAGGTAGACTTGCTACTGTTTTCCGTAGTGAACTTAGAATCAAACAGGAAATTGTTGAAGGTTATTCATCTTTTGAAGTTTTAACCTTAGCATTAAACAGTCCATTTCCTGTTCATATTGTAAATATTTATCGACCACTTAAGTCAAACCTGCTATTTCTGACTGAATTTGGGGATCTGCTATTTATATTGACAGTCAAATATGATAGGATTCTTTTATTGGGTGATTTTAACCTTCATGTTGACATTGATTCTGATTCTAGCTCCTTGAATTTTTGAGGCTACTGGATTCCTTAGATTGTATCCTGCATGTCAAAGGTCCTACACATAATCGTGGCCATACTTTAGATCTGGTAATTTTTCTGATTTAGCTGTTAAGAACGTCATAAACCTAGATCTTACTATTTCTGATCATCTTGCCAGTTCTCAAATAAATAGTTATAAAATGCATACAAATTTGTTTTTAGTTATTTTTTTCACTTGTTTTCTTTGTTAGGGGTGTCCTGAGCGATTGCTCTAAAATCACTCTAACTTGACAAAAACAATAATGTTGTGATTTTTTTTTACAGGTTTTTTTTGCAATGGTCCACTCATATAAATAGTAAAACAATGAATAAAGACTTGTTTTTGGTTGAAAAAACTGGTATAATTTTCTTTCCTCAGAGTATCACTTTAATTATATAGTGATTTGAAACATGTTTTATGTAAATAAAGTCACTTTAATTCAATTTGAACAGCACATGGTCTAAAGTGTTACTTTGTTCCCCAAAATTAAATAAGACCTGACCAGCCAGACAGGGTCAAAATAATTGGACTGCAAAGGGTTAAGAAACACAATTTGGACCCTAAAGTCTAAAATAACTATAGGTCAATCTTCAACCTACCATTCTTAGATAATGTTCTAGAGAGAGTTGTTGCAATTCAGTTACAAAAATTTCATAATGGTATAGTCGAGAAGCTTGTCTGGTTTACGTGCTGCACATAACGCCGAGACGGCCCTTGTCAGAGTTGTGAACGATCTGCTGATAAGCTCAGACTAGGGCTTTCCATCAGTATTAATTCTTCTTGGTCTGTGCTGCCTTTGATACTGTACACCATTCCATCCTACTGAATCATCTTGAAAGCACAGTAGGACTGTCTAGCCTTGTCCTATCCTGGTTCAAATCTTATCTTTCTGATAGGTTTCAGTTCGTCTCAATTGGGGAGGTAAAATCGGCATTATCGGAAGGTGTCTGTGGTGTTCCACAGGGCTCCATTCTAGGTCCCTTGCTGTTTTAATTGCTATGCTGATGATACCTAGCTATATTTGTCCGTAAAACCAGGAATTTCTTCTTCCTGGGTTTTATTAGCTACTTGCTTTACATAGATAAAGCATTGGATGTCACAGAATTTTCTAATGTTGAATTCAGATAAAACAGAGGTTATGCTAGTGGGATCACAGAATCAACTAAAAGGAAATGTGGGACTACATGAGCTCGACTCTTGCAGTCTCTCATCAAGACTTAAACTAGAAATTAAATGTTTGGGGGTCATCTTTGATCCTGATCATTTGAGACTCATATTAGGGAAGTTACTAAAGTATCTTTTTACCATTTGAGAAATATAGCCCAAGTTAGACCAATTATTTCCGTATCTGATGCCGAGAGACTAATGCATGTGTTGATTATTGTAATGCACTTTTTTCTGATGTCCCAAACGTGTGGTATCCTGCTTGCAGCTTGTTCAGAATACCGCTGCTAAAATTCTGACTAAAACCACCAGGAAAAGTGAACATATTAGCCCTGTTTTGGCCTCTTTACACTGGCTCCCTGTGCAGTATAGGATTTATTTTAAGATTTTGCTGTTAACTTACAAGGCCCTGAATGGATTAGCACCTAGTTATTTGCAGGAGTTACTGACCCCCTATCCTTCAAACCACACTCTGAGATCACAGGATGTGGGGCTGCTGGTTATTCCTAGAAGCAACATGGGAGGTAGGGCTTTTTCTTGTAGAGCTCCTAAATTATGGAATGCTCTGCCTTCGTTAGTCAGGGAAGCTGGGTCCGTTACAGTTTTCAAGTCAAGACTAAAAATGCACTTTTATACAGTGGCTTTCTTATCTTAGTGGTTTTTAATGTAACTTTAAAATTGCTGCGTTTGTATTATTATGTGTATACTGCTATTTAAATGGTGGAAGTAGTATGTGTGACATGCTATACAAATGTATTGTGGTTAGTTATTTTTTTTCTGTTGTACAGTGCTTTGCGATACTTTTGTATAAAAAGTGCTATATAAATGCAATAAATAAATAAAATACCTTGAATTTAGTATAGTAACCTATATGAAAAATCATATTTTAGAACCATATTTTAATTGTTTACGTCATTGGATGTCTGGTCACCCTAGTGAGAGTGATAGTTATGAACTCATTTTATGTTCATTGTACGGTAGAGAAAAAGAGAATAATTTCTTCCTCACCTCCCATTGCTCACCATGCCTCCATCCCCTCGCTGAAAGGTTACTTCATTTGCAAGAAAAAAGGATAGAAAAACATAGTATTTTAGTCTCGCTGTCATACATCTACAAGGCTTTAAAAGTTTACAAAACACATTTGGCCTGTTTGTACATTTTCATGATATGTTTTACAAACAATATTAGGTCCTAGATACAATACACAACCCTCACTTGAATTTATCTACAGCCCTTTGTTCTGAAGTGATGCTTAAACTGTTTGTTTCTCTACGAAAAAAAAGTGTTTAGGGCGCTGAAGCTAATGAAGTAATTTGATATGTATTACAATAAACCATCAATGCAGAAGAAAAATAGTGTTATTCAATGAAAAAAAAAAACATTAAGAAATTACACCCAAGGGTTTTATACAACTATATATTATTTCACAAAAAACATTTTTTTAAAAATGTATGAAGGCATTTGTGTATTAAAATTCAGTAGTCATCTTTCCTTGTCAGCTTGCCTGCCTTATCACACAGCTGCCAGTGCCAGGCTGTGTTCTACTCTCAAGCCTCAAGGCATTTTTCTGGGGGGTGACAGGGTCAATGAAGTCACATTTCTACAGACAGAACTGCTTCATCACAAGTAATGCTATCAGTTGTTCAAAGGACATGGAAAGAAATGTCTCTGATATTATTGCTTGTATTGTCTGTGTCTAGTTTCTGTCATTCGAATCTCTAACAATGTATGTTGTGTTTTGTTTTTTTTTTTAATTTAGTAGTCGCCAATTGATTTTACCCTGTTTTTTCTCCCAAAATTGAAATTGAAATGTCCAATTGTATTTTTAGGCTCAGCTCACCGCTACCTGTGCTGAATTGGGAGCGGCAAAGACAAACACACGCTGTCCTCCGAAGCGTGTGCTGTCAGCCGACTGCGTCTTTTCACTCTACAAGCCTGCCATGCAGCCAACACAGAGCTACAGCATTGGAGGAAAACAGCTCTGGGCAGCTTACAGGCAAGCCCGCAGGTGCCCGGCCAGTTTACAGGAGTCGCTGGTGTGCGGTGAACCGAAGTCACCCTGGCCGACCTAAGAGGGGGCGGCGCTCGGCCAATTGTGCGCTGCCCCCTGGGAGCTCCCGTCCACGGTTGGCAGTGGAGTAGCCTGAACTCGAACCGGCAACCTCCAGGCTTTAGGGTGCATCCTGCACTCCACGTGGAGCGCCTTTACCATGTTAAAACTCAATAATATGCTGAATTAAAATTTGGTAAAACACATTGGGCAGGATTTTTTTTTTTTTTTTTTTGTTATTGTATCGAACTTGCGGTATAGTAATGACAGTTTTAGTAGCAAGTGATTTTCAAATTAAATGTGTTAATAAAATGAATCTGTTAATGCTTTGAAATTGAGTCGATCAGGTTGTTAATTAACGCATTTTTCGTTAAAAATCTTAATTGCTGCATGTCATGTACATCGCTTCCTGTCTCATCGACTAGATAAGGGCAACTCGTTAATCAAAATACATGTTAACGAGGTCAAGAATAATGAATGGAAGCAGAATTCACTGTTATGGAAACTACTAGCATACAGGGAAACAGCTCTCCCACCAGCGAGCAGCAGCCAAATGTAAATAAGAAATAATGGGAACATCTATTTTGTGTATAATTTGTAAACTTAATTTAAAATTGTGCATTTTGACACCCAGAATGTACATGAATGTAGAATTAATAAATAATGCTGATTTAGGATTATCTGGCATGTGGGTATAAATCGAACGGCACGGATTTAAAAATAAAAAATACATTTAAAAAAATGAAATCCCACTAGTCATGTACCCTCATTCTGGGGGATACAACTCTTTTAATGTGCATTTTGCAATCTTTTTTTGGTTAAAAAGAAACAAATACCTTTTTTCATTTTTGGATGGGGCGGCAGGTGTGGTAGACTTGTCAGCTCATGAAGTGTAGGCTGTGTAGGCTTGGTTGGAATTTACTTTTGTATGTACTTTAGTATGTATTATTGTAGGCTATAAATAAATATGTTTGAAGTGCCATTTGTTTTTGTAGTTGTTAGTTATTAGTATACATGTATACCTTGTATGTAACACTTCATTATATAGTTATTAAGCTTTTAAAATTACGATAAAACTCCCTAACCCAATACATAATTAATTGTTCGGTGAATTCCTCTAATCATGTATTTTCTCTGGTACTCGCCTCCGTAATAAATAAACTCAACATGATTAGAAGTAGCCACCGAACACTTACAGTATTATAAGAACATTTTATATGCATACAAATTTGTGACAACACAGATTACCTTTTAAATTCCCACGCAAACAAATGAAATAGTCACAAGAAGCACTGCTAGTTAAGATGTTAACATTATTTTATTATTTTATAAATCAACATAATATTATAAATCACATTAGCACGATTATTTAATAATGAAATAGGCATAACGACTGATTGAAAATGTCAAAATCAATGCTGCATACAGATTTCTTGATTAACACTGGAGTTATCATTTACGACCTTTTGAAAATCCTGCCCATTGTGCAAAGAGACTATGAAAGAAGTATTGCAATATGCAGTTGCTGGTAAAATGGGTAATTTCACTCTGTGGGTAGGTGTATTTTATTCAAAAGCTAAGAAAAAATGTATTTTTATCTACAGATGGCAGGCTTACGCCTGGTGAAATGTAAAAGAGTTATTGAGAAGAAAATTACACTGTAGCTTTTTTCCCCCACTGCCTTGTTAAAGCAACCCAACCCTGACCTGTCTGTGAAACCATCGTGCTGGTAAGAAATTTAGAGTTAACTTAATGCATCTGGAGCAATTGCCAAAGGCGACTGAGCTTAGACTAGCAAACTCACTTAGCTTGTGACTGTAGCCTGTTTTTAAAAAGGGAATGGCCAGTAAAAAATATTCCATTTAAGTAAAATAGAAAGAAAGAAAAATATTGTGCCTATTCTGTTGACACAAAAAACAGGGGCATGCAAGTACAACATTTCTTACAAAACTGAGACAGTGAAAGGTATAGAATGGGTTGACATTTCAGCAAGTGGGCCTTCAGAAATCTTAGATGTTCCTATCTCTACTTGGCCACATTTCCCCACCGCAAATTTCCCCACTGCATTCTGCCTGCTGATAAGCAGTTTCTCAAATATGAATACAGATTAATCCTCTTTAATAAGCATTAACTGAGAGCAGATAATCAGCAAATAAAAATTCCATCAAATCTTCCGCCTGCCTCTGGATGATTCTGTCAAATGATTTACTCTGCTTGGCTTGACAGTTTTAGGAGCGGTGCGTGAAATTTTGTGCATATGATCATTTTTCCCCTTCTCACTTTGCTTCATTCTTATTTATGATGTTTTCTGTTTTACACACAGTGACACATTAACTCTTTCAATACTGGAGATTAACATATTTCCTCAATCATTAATCACTCCACCCAGTGCAATAAGCCAGGTCTCAGTTGTGGGTGTCAGGACAAGGCTTTTATCTTGGGTCATGTGTGCTTCTCTCACTTGAAGTGCACTTTTCTTTCTGTCTTTCTTTCTTTGATTGCCAAAATAACTTTTGAATATTTTGAACTGATCACCAAAATAGCAAATCAATGACTCTCCAAAGCAAAACAATTATGTGGTGGTTTTGTGCTCTAATATATACTGTGAGCTAAATTGAGACTTCCTAACTCAAGCCAGGCCACCATTGAAGCAACCCATTATGCCATCTAGTCCCTACATTTCCTACAGCGTGTTCTCCACATTTTAACTTAAGGTTAAGCTTATTCCTAATCATGCTGACGCGGTAGAATATACAGTGTAGTGGAGAATTGACAACAAATAATTAGTTCGGAGACAGTCATAACACAAATTGCTTATAAATACTCTTATTTAGTCTGTGAACTTAATTCTGTTCTGCATCTAGGGGTTGTCTTGTAATGGTGAATAAACAATTCCTGCAATGTTTTCTTTAAAAAAAGAAATACCCAACACATACTTACAATGAAGAACAGTGATGGAGAATAAAGGGGCAAGACATTTACTATAACATTTGGGTTCAAGCATGTATTTACACACAACAAATGGTTACATTACATGACAGTTAGTGCCACACATGGTATGCAAGTGAGGTACAGTGGAAGACAGACAAATGGACAATACCTGCAGGGGTGAAGGTGAAGGACTGAACTGTAAAACAAGAAGACAGAGAAGTCATGAGTTAAAAGACCCTGGTAAGGTAGCTCTACATTTACAGCCAATCGCAGTGAATTGGTTTTTAGCTAGAAAGCAGGCAGTGAGACATCAGAGATTAAAGAAAGATGCATAGTGCGGTAGACATGAACAGTGTACATTTATTAATTTTTAAATACACATCTATAAGATGACCAGATATTACATGTATTAGCATAACCATTCCCTCCTTATCAGTTACTTTTCATGTCGCTTAAAGTGGCTTCTAGTTTTAATGTCTTTTTGTTGTTAGAATAGAGTTTCTTTATGTCAGACTGAGGGGGGGAATGGTTATGTGTTTAATGAGACAGTCAAGGTTACGTGGTAAAGGCTTTGCTACAACTAGTGAAACACAACTGTTCACATGTCTACATCTTGAAACAAAGAGTGCGTGCATGTGCATGTGTGGCATGGCTAGTCAGGGATGGGCTTTGACTGGGGAACACAAAGGTCCATTTTAATCTTTCCTTTTGCAACTCCCAATGGTTTTTAATTCTAAACACTTTCCATACAAGCACTTTTGTTAAACATTTTTAAATTCTTTGTATTTGGTTCTCATCTTGTTTTCGTGACCAAGGTCCAACATTTATCCTCAATAAATATTAGGTCACCTTCTGGCAAAGGGTTGGTAAATTAAACAACACCTCAGAGTATCCTTGAGATTTTTTAACTTAATTCGAGAAGATTCCCGTTTTGGAAGTAATGAGGAATGACGCACATCACATTAAATGGTCAAAAACATTAGCCATCAGATGCTGAGAACTAATACTAATACTAAAAAGAACAGCAGACACCCCGTGTTTTATTTTTTTATTGTGTTACTCCATCTATTTCTGTAACATATTTTTTCCTCCAATTTAAGTAGCATGAATAACCACTAAGTCAGGGAAGTAGCAATGAGTTCCTAAAAGAGAAGCAAAATATTTATTTATTTAAATATTACAAGACTCATTCCTCGGCTTTCGAGAAAATGGAATCCGTCACTATTTGAATGCCACTATTTTGCTTACCTGCATAGTTGCTGAGACCCTTTCTTTTCTTTCTGCGCCAGTACAGCCAGATACTGAAGCCCATTAGAATGACCCAGCATGCACCTCCAATGCCTGCAATGAAAGCAGGTTGCTTGACAACATCTGTGATCTGCTCAGTGATGCTGTTGTTGCTCCCAGCTCCACTCATAATGACATCTTTGAAATTCCCTGCAGAAAAGACAAATCGGGGCAAAATCTTATGCCAGGTCAGAATGGATGATATGTCATCACACGGCCACTCATAATACCTTGTTATTTGAAGTTGTTAGGCCATGGGCAAAAATGATAAGGTGTTAGAGGCTCAAACATGGATATACTGACCCCTGGCCAGAATATGACAGGCTCCAATACCGCCTTGGGTTAACCTAAATAGCACCATCTATCAACACTTTAGCATGGCGTGAAGGCCACACGTTGTGACTGGCTATCGTAAGAGATGTACATTGACATCCCTGCTCCATGGCCTTTAACATCTCTTTAAAGTCTCAGGTTACTGAATTTGATACACTGGCCAAAGTTTTCTTTGATGGTTAAAAAAAAGTAACCTTACCACCAACCAACACTAACATTGTGTATTTAGCATGCTGTTCAAAGAAAGTGTTCATCTTTGAGAACACCAACCACTGCTTCCATTCTCTTCACTGTAGAATTTGTTGAGGTACTTAAAAAGGTTACAGTTTAAGTATTCAGTAAAACACCTTATAATTAAATGTTATAACTGTGTCAGATTATTGATCAAATGGTGCAGAAGGAATATCTGAGATGTGGCTTGATTACAGTGAAGACTTTTTATAACAATGCTGTCACTTTGTCTAATTAACACACAAAGCAAGGGAAGTGTCTGACCTGCAACGCTCCACTGTTCCCAGTGACAAAAAAACAAATAAAAAAAATATACTGTATATATAATGGCTTCCTCCCATTGGCGAGTAATAAAGAACAAAGCTAATTTGCTGGATAGGAATTAATTAGACACATCAGGTCTGATTGTATCCATTACTGTGAAACTTTGCAGCTGTTCCATAGATTAATACTCGGGCAGCACTTTTAACCAAGAGCAGGCCATGCGCTTAGTGATGTAATGGCTTTATTATTAAGAGTCATTATGGCCAAAGACTTCTATCTTCATTAATGTTCTTCTAAAGCTTGAGGATGTTTGTTCATTACAGAAGGCATACCAACTGAACATTTTACATTTGACATGTTATCTTCTTGAGTTTGCTGAACACTTTTGAATAGATAATAGACTGAATAGTTAGCCTCCTTCCTTACTTCTTACCTTACTTCTTTATCATATTGTTGCTGTATCTGCATCACTGCAGTATCTATTCCAAAAACATGTTGTTGCTATACTGTATCTGTGATGTTGGTATCTGCTAATGGTCCTGTTAGGGTTTCTTTAGGATATTACAATGGTTACTTCTCAGTATTGTTAATTGCTTATATACAGCCTGAAATGTGTATAGTACATGGTGAGGATATTAAAGTGGATTACTGATATGGCCAAATCCCCTGATGACTTCCACAAGTAGAATAATGTATAGCTTTGCTGATGTTTTAGCTCAGAATAAACCATTGGATGAACACAGAAAGTAACTGAATGCACCTATTTTTTCTGGCTATATCTGACACTTATTTATAAACTTTTGATCACTTAAATACAAAAGAAGTGGAGGGAGTAGACATTACAATATTATTCCACATTTGTTGCATAGTGACCGATTAAAATGTATAAAATTCTTTCTGTCATTTTTCTACTAACCAATAATAATTGGATGAGGCTCGCTCTTGACTCCCACTCCAGCACTGGTGCTTGCTGCCACAGCAACACGATACTGGATCCCAGAGTAGAGCCCCCCAATAACCACAGAGCGAATAGCTGCATCTACTGTCTTGTTGATGTCAAATCGAGTCTCGTTGGCAAGACACCAAATCTAAAATGAAGGAAAATAGCTCCAAATATATAAATACAGTAGAAATATCCAAATGCGACCTTAACCTAAAATGGGTTTTAAGAAAGTATCTGGAAGACATACTGTAGAAGACACAGAACAGAGGGAACTGGATATTTTATATTCATTTCAAAGCTTTTTGTGTAATGAATATAGTTTGCATGAAAAAACAATGCTTTTTATAAAGAACAAATTTGTTTCAGTAATGAATGGTGTTTTCTTTTTTTTTTGGCATGTTTATATCTAAATCTATTCAGATCATATTTTGTTAGCATAAATACTAATGAGAAAAAAAACTGAAAATATTAAATTCCTTCACAGATATATGTTCACATAGATATATGTGTGTGTGAAAAAATAAGGAATGTACTTTTCCCATACTCTATGACTACAGTACCTTGTACTCCTGGATGATTCCATTCTGGTGGTCGGGAGGGGGAGGGTCCCAGGAGACGCTGATGCTTGTGCTGTTGTGGTTCCCCACCGTCAGGACAGTGACAGACTGAGGAGGGGCACTCGGGGCTGCACCAGGTAGATGAAGCAAATGGAATGAAGACATTAATCCAGTTGCTGGAGCGTTCATTTTGCTTAAATAGCGAAAATGCAAGCAGTGAATAGGCAAAATACACACTCCACATAGGTCTGAATATGCATGAGCCATGTAACACTGACAACTTTGAAAAATGCCTTTATGAAGAGGCACACGACAAGGAAATAAATGAAGCAGGTAAGAATATGCAGAACCAATAAACAACAGCATTTTCTATTTCTAGATTTTAAAAAAGATGCCCAGGATAAATTAATAAATATATTTTAGACAATGTCTGCTTTGTAAATCGGTGTTGAAGATTTAAACACATTTCGATCACGTTTTTTTTTATTTATATGAAATGGTGTTTCCACTTCTGTATTTGAGACAGAATAAACATCCAAATGATGCATGTTTTGACTTCTTTGAAGACAATGAAGAAGAGCATCAAAATCACGGAACTTAGTTTCTTCTGTATTCTTAATATATTTTACAGTTATGAATATAGACTTGATCTACCTGGTACCATTGGTCTAAGGACTATAAAATCTATCTGCTTTTATTAACAGATATGTGTTCATTGTTTTAAGTAAGTGGGGTCAGTCAAAGGCCAATTTAAACAAAATTACACAAAAGGTCAATAGTTATTAAACACCAGCTTCTGAATAAGACACAGTATAGGTTTCATCTGTACCTTTGAAAGTGTGCCTTTTATACATGTTTACAGACAGCCCTTTTCTGTTGAAAAAGACATTTTTTTAAACCATTTTCTCATTTCCCTTGCTGCTGGCTCTCAAAAAAACCCCAAAAACACTGTGCCTGATTACTGACAGGTCAATTGTTCCAGCTTTCAGCTTCTTCCTACAGATGTGCAAGAGTCCAAATCGCTGCTCATCTGTTCAGGATGCAACCAAAAATAACTCAATTTGTTTCCTTCACAAGGCCAAGGAAGTGGAAGACACATGTATTTCTAGCTAGGTAATTTTTGGGGGCTCCACACCATCTGAATCACTGGCTCCCGCTGCTGTATGCATGTTACGCACGATGCGTACCATAGGTTTGCAAAATTTCGGCTTCATAAGTGTGGACTTGCATATAATCTTGTGCAATCGGCTGAAGCGAAACAGACATTTTAAGCTTATAGGATTGTACTGTTTATTTAGTGGTAGTAATGAGCAAACTGAAGCAGATAAGTTTAGTTGAAGCCTTTGCACATTTCTACAAGTTGTAGTTGTATTTTCATTGAATCAGTGTCTTATATTAAAATGAATAATACATTTCCTAATCATTAACACATAATTGCCAAGTTGTGTAATCTTCTTCTTCTTCTTCTTCTTCTTCTTCTTCTTCTTCTTCTTCTTCTTGTTGATTTAAAACAAAAAATACAATTCTATTATTTATGTATGTATTACTTTAAAACTAAATAAACAAGCCTACTGTGTAGTTTTAACTTCTCTTACATTTCAACAATATATGTACCAACAGAAGTTTTTTTTTTTTTTCGTAGCAGCTTTTTTTAAAACAATTCACTGCAGCAAGTCGTTCTTTTGAACCTTGAGAAAGTCCATCATAGTCTTTTGTTTCAGTGAGGCAAAATATGTTTGCTGGGCTTCACTAAGTAACTGCCTCAGGAGAACACATTTTATATAATCGGCATCCTTGTGTTCATACCAAGAAATTAATCTTCGCATCTGTAGCACTGCTGTCTTGGCGACTACTTCCTCACTGCCACTGTAATCATCACAGTTACTGTTGTCCAATTTGGTGCTAAATGGCAATAATGTTCTGTATTTCAGAGATACAACTCATCAGAGAGCCGCAGATAATTGAAGTCGCAGATGAATTGGGTGTGGATAAATGAGGTTCTAATATATATATATATATATATATATATATATATATATATATATATATATATATATATATAATTCCTGTATTTCCCACTGTAAGGGTATCCCTTGAGGAATAATGAAGGACATACCATGCTTAACAATATCTGTCTGGATTACTCTACTTAAAACCTAATTGCATTAATGGACTACAGGAATTTTAATCATGCCAGGCTTCTCCGTACAGTAATTCCTAATAAATCTACTACTCCCCTGGTTCTTGTCTGCAGTTTCTGCTGCAGGCCATGCTAAGACTTGGAGCTTAATGTTCTAAATTAAATAGTGGAATCAGCAGAGCCAGACGGGGGGGACGGGGGGGGACACATAATACAAGAATCCACAGATCTGGAAGCACTTGATATATTTTTATTTGTTTGATTATGTGTATGTTTTAGGAAATATATCTGGAATATGAAAAACAAATCTCAAATATACAACACTCATCATATACAATTTATTTGAATGCATTTGGGCCCAGTTTTGTACTGAATATTCCATCTACTGCAATATATTCAACATAGGGAGATGCCTTCAAAATGTCTTTGTTAGAGAAACACAGGGATTACATGTAAGTATTCAGATTCTAACATGATGTTGTTGTATAATAGTCTGTCATTTTTAGAATTTTGGTACAAAGATATAATTTTGGGCAGCAATGTGTTCATAAGATACTAGTGTTGAATATATCTGAGATCAATATCTTAAATATTGAGAAAGACATGTTGAAATGTTTGTAGTTTTATTGTTATGTTTCATTATTTAGGCATACAAGCACTAGCAACTAACCTAAATCTATTTCTTGTGCTACTTAAAACCAAAATATCTATATTGTACAGCTGGCTGGTGACAGTACTATTTGTTTGAGTGTCGCAGACCACTGATATGGCTAAGCTTATATTTATCTACCAAACAAGAGATAAGACTGTATGAATCTGCTGGCCATGGGAGCTTAAACTCCCACTGGAAAGATGCACACAGGGAAGTAGCCTTTAAAAAGTTTTGTACAGCGTTGTGAGAAAATACATGGTCCTGTCAGGTTTCAGGGACATTAACCACCCCCCTGCTGTAATAGATTGCTGATTGTGCTAGTGGCATTCTTAGCAAATGTATGTTTTCCATGTTTTTTTATATATATAATAATAATAAAAGGGGGTGTTATGTGCACCCAGCATGAGAGCAGTAGTCTGTCTGCCTCACAAATAGATGCACTTTATGGAATGTAATGAGGCAAATCAGAATTCAATAAAATGTGGTACACAGCAAAATAAATCATTTGAGTCTGGCGGCAAGGTGGACAGAATGTCATAAACTCTGCCACTAGGCAAGCAGCCTGTTACCTGTTACTATTGGGATTTCCAGCAATACTGGTTTGTCAGAGCTGGTAGTTTGTTAGTGTTCAACTGGTTCAAGAGACTGTAATGCATGTTAAAGAGTTGGAAATACTGGTTCAAGAAAATAAAAGTAGTCAATGTAGAGTCTATAACATTCTAAAGTAAATACTATAACACATCCCAATTGTTGGGACATAGAAAGGTTGTATCTGGAGATTACATGTGAATTTTGCCACATAGATCATGGCAATCATGCATAATATCAATAAAGTGTCTACCATACCTAATGTTTTTTTGTGCAAAGACTTAAATAATTAAAAGTTCTTACCCTATAAAGCTAATATACATTAACGTGTCTACATTTGCATCTCTACTAGTTTAGGGATACCGCCTGGTGCACTGTAGATAAGCAGGCGATACAAACTTGTATTTCAGTAAACATTTTACTTGATTAGGGACAGAGGTATTGCATTCTGAGTACCTCTTTTTATGTATCTTCCTGTTCTGTTGTAAAATGCAATGTGTAATGCATATCTCTCCCCCCTATACACACTGATGCTTTCTTATTTAACAGAACCTACCTTCCTCAGTTGTACGAGCGGTCTTGGAGTCACTGTCCATCCCCTGGAATTCATTGAAATATGGCCGAACCTTGATCTCGTATACAATGCCTTTCTTGAGGTTGGACAGCACAGTGCTCCTCTCAGTTGGAACTTTCACATCCGTACTCTGCCAGCTGGAAGGAGAGGACAGGCCGGAAGTCTGTCTGTACATCACTCGATAGCCTTGGATAAACTGAGATTGCCGGTCCACCTGTGAACAGCAAGCAAGATGCAATACACTTTAGATGAGAGATACTCTGTTAATAAGAATCTAATGTGTTGGAAAGTATGTTAAAAAAGAATAGACAGTTAAGGTACAATGTTTAAAACATGAAAAGGCATTTTATACCTTGCTCTAAATATATCAGACCTAAACTGTTATGTCTTGTTTAGAAGTATCAACGCATTTCGGTTACTAGTTCATAAGAGATGCTTAATAAGTGTGGGTGTTTACAGTGTAATTGAGAAATACTACACTTTTGCCTGATTTCACTAAATAATTTATGTATGATCTGCTCTGCTACTGTACTGTACATGAGTGTTATAGTTTACGGTTCTCAATACGTTGATGTGATTATATGATTTGTTCAGTTAACATTGAAGCACAGATGAACTTACCCAAATGTTTTAGATCAAAGCAGTCATTTCAGAGCATATTTGGGCAAATACGTGTATTACCCCTTTCTGTGTTTTTTGACTCTTACAGTACAACTTAAAACTTTACAAAGCAGACTTCAAAAACAGATTTTTGCAAATTTTGATTATTTCTTATAGGGGATTCTTAAAGGGGATTATTTCTTATAATATCATGAATAAAACACTGCAATATGGCAAAATGGTTGTATAGTTCAGTACAAATATTAATGTTTATTTATTTTTTATTTGTATTATTTTTGTCTGTGTTTATCCAGTAAAAATATATGGATGTAATTTTTGTAATTCTTTATACCAATATTCTATTAATAAGAATGCAACTACATCGAAATGAATCACATTTCTCTAAAGTAAATGTTAATTAATCATACATTCCACTCTAAATTCATTCAAGCCAAGCGCTAGCATGAATTTATCATGAACAGACCAGCTTGTTATAAAAGTAAGTCCTTAAAACAACTATGATTATAGAAATAATTGTTGAATGTAATGCATTATTAAATTGATGTTAACTTAATTCAATGAAAAATTCAAACAAAGTGGATGAAACCAAGTGTCCGTATTTGTATTTGTTATTAACACAACTCAGAAATGTATAAACTGTTTTAAGGACATACTTTTATAACAAGCTGGAAGTTTACTTTTTCAAGGCAGATATCGGAACTAAATGTCACAAAAGAGAGATGAATGCTGGTCAGCAGAACTGTTTTGATGTCAGAAAATGTAGATGTGTCCATGTCAAGATAGAAGCGAAATGCCATGCAATGTGTAAATGTTAGGTGTCTGTTTTCTAAACTTAGCTCCATTTACTTAAGGCAAACTTTAATTTATGTACCAAAGGATGGCTATAACTCACAGTAATAGCTGGTTAACTGAAAGAAGTGAGCTGTGTTTTTAAGGAGGACATTAAGCAGCTGCTTTTTCGTTGAAGAGGTGTCTGTAAATCAGGAAAATTGTTTCTATTAGTGTTAGACTTTCATTAATTGAATGTTTTAGGGAACTCAGGACTGTTACAGAAAAGGAAATGATGATTAAATGCCAGTACATCTAAATAATAATTAAATGCCAGTGTATTTAAATGATGATTAAATGCCAGTGTATTTCCTGCTAATAAAAACAAAAGCACTCTTGAGTGCTTCAATGTGAAGAATAAATGATTTTTATATTAGCTGGTTTCATTTTCAATCTGTACTGTATGTCTTTCACACTGCCAGAACTGAACTGAAGGCATTCTATCACTGAAGGCAGACAACCTATGACGTCATGCCTCAGCTATGTGTATTGTACGCTACTTAACAGTTAAAAAAACATTTAGACTTATAAAAATGCCAAATGCCCATTATGCCCATTTTTTAACTTAAAATAGTGTAATATCGGCTACCAAAGCTATAGGGTAGTGTAACTTACTGTCCAAGTAACTTGAATGGTTGTCGGTGTAAGAACAACAGGGTTGTGCAGTCGTATAATCACCTCCCCCAGCTCTCTCTGCACATGCCTGTGATCCACTCCCTGTGCTGGTGGACTGATATCTGTACATGATACAAGTTAAATGTTAAGACAGGTAAAAATACACACGCACCAGGGTGTTACCAGGGCATTGTATGGGGTTATCAACAACTAAATCAGCATGCCCGTGGAGTTAGTGTTTTGGATTAGGGATGGTCAACAAATTGCTTTGCAAAAGTATTCAGACCCCTGACCAATTCTCTCATATTACTGAATTACAAATGGTACATTGAAATTTCGTTGTGTTTGATATTTTATTTTAAAACACTGAAACTCAAAATCAATTATTGTAAGGTGACATTGGTTTTATGTTGGGAAATAGTTTTAAGAAAAATAAAAAACTGAAATATCTTGCTTGCATAAGTATTCAACCCCCACACATTAATATTTGGTAGAATCACCTTTCGCTGCAATAACAGCTTTAAGTCTTTTGGGGTAAGTATGTACCAGCTTTGCACACAGTGTCGGAGTGATTTTGGCCCATTCTTCTTGGCAGATTTGCTCCAGGTTGTTCAGGTTGGTTAGACGACGCTTGTGGACTGCAATTTTCAAATAGTGCCACAGATTCTCAATGGGATTGAGATCAGGACTTTGACTGGGCCACTGTAGGACATTCACCTTTTGTTCTTGAGCCACTCCAATGTTGCTTTGGCCTTGTGCTTGGGATCACTGTCCTGCTGAAAGGTGAATTTCCTCCCAAGCTTCAGTTTTTTAGCGGACTGAAGCAGGTTCTCTTGCAGTATTTCCCTGTATTTTGCTCCATCCATTCTTCCTTCAATTTTAACAAGATGCCCAGTTCCTGTTGATGAGAAGCATCCCCACAGCATGATGCTGCCACCACCATACTTCACTGTAGGGATGGTGTGTCTTGAGGCGTGGGCAGTGTTAGGTTTGCGCCACACATAGCACTTTGAGTTTTGGCCAAAAAGCTCTATCTTGGTCTCATCTGACCACAAAACCTTTTCCCACATCGCAGCTGGGTCACTCTCATGCTTTCTGGCAAACTCCAGACGTGCTTTCAGATGGTACTTTTTGAGTAACGGCTTCTTTCTTGCCACCATCCCATACAGGCGCTCTTGATATGGTTGGCTGGTGCACCATTACTCCACTCCCAGCCACTGAACTCTGTAGCTCCTTCAAAGTGATTGTTGGCCTCTCTGTGGCTTCTCTCACAAGTCTCCTTCTTGTTTGAGCACTGAGTTTTGAGGGGCGGCCTTTTCTTGGCAGTGCCTGGGTGGTGTGATGCAGCTTCCACTTCCTGATTATTGATCCAACTGTGCACACTGGGATATCCAAACACTTGGATATTATTTTGTACCCTTTCCCTAATCTATGCATTTGTATTACTTTATCTCTAACTTCTGTAGAATGCTCTTTGGTCTTCATTTTCCTTCAGATTCACAGCCTGACCAATGATCCTTCAACAGTGGGGTTTTTATCCAGAAAATGTGACAGCAACTTTAATGGTTCACAGGTGGAGACCAATGGTAAGGTAACTGTGTCCTCGTTAGCGCAATTTCTTTCATCGGTGTAAACTGGGAGCTTCCACAGCACAGGGGTTGAATACTTATGCAAGCAAGATATTTCAGTTTTTTATTTTTCTTAAAAATATTTCCCAACATAAAACCAATGTCACCTTACAATAATTGATTTTGAGTTTCAGTGTTTTAAAATAAAATATCAAACACAACGAAATTTCAATGTACCATTTGTAATTCAGTAATATGAGAGAATTGGTCAGGGGTCTGAATACTTTTGCAAGGCACTGTATGTGTTTGGAGTATTATTAACATAGTGTGATATTGTGGGCTATAGTGGGTCACTAATGTTGAAAGCTATTAGTAAGGATTGCCTCCCAAGCAGAAAATTCAAGCAAAGCCACTGACACATTCTGTCACTATAAGAACAGCGATACACATTGTTGTAAGTATTTACATCCCAACTGGATAACTGGTTCTCGAGTTATGTAAAACTGTGACATAAGTATGTGTGTCTTTACTGTATACCCTTATGATGGAATAATGCTGATGTATACAGTAATTTAGAAACAGATTTGATAAAAGCAACTTAATCTTTTTGTAAGAATCCAACGAGAAGCATTTTTGATGGGAGTATCTTTGGTTATACCTTGATCTTGAAATCAAGTTTGTGAAAACGATACCCCACTGACTATATTAACTAGTCATTGCCAACTAAAATGTGACAGCTAAATTATGAAAGCTAACTGCTGCAACAGTAAGTGAAGGTAAATCCTGAGAGTATTTAAATAAACAGGAAGAACCTGTAACATCCTATTATTAAGGCCTTTTATTTTTCATCTATAACGTATGTGTATAATGTGCAATACACACACACACACACACACACACACACACACATATATATATATATATATATATAACAGATTGAATATGCATTTAGAAAACAGAAGCCATTTTACAGAATACCGTAAAAAACAAAGTAAAACCATCCAACAGCAGCCTCTGCAAAATATTTCATACCCTTCTTTCCCTAAGAACACCTCCAAAAATCTAAGTGTGGGAGGAGTGTTTAATTACAACTGAAAAATAACATATTCCTTTTTATGAGTTGTCAGCCTCCACTTAAAGATTTAATTTAGCAGCCCTGAAGCTGGCCAACATCCATGGTTATTGGTCAGAACTGAGAGTGTTTGTCCTCCCTCTTTTTCCAACACTGTCAGGCCACACTGACAGTAAAAACAGTGCATTAAAATTTACACACAAGAAGTGACCGTCCTAGGAAATTGCTGACACAAAATTAATGCAAATAAGTAAATAATAATGATATTTCATGGCTGTAGCTTTTGTCATTTAGGAATATGAGCAGCAATGTAGGTCATAGTCATTCTAGAATATTAATGTCAGACAAAGAGACTTTTTGCAGAGTTTCCATGTGTATGACTTCTGGTTTACTCTAAACTATGGGACAAAGTGACAGGCTCCCTTGTGGCATGCAACCTTCTGTCAAAAGCAATGCACTGTAAAATATCAGACTGCACTAACTGAAACAGAACAGACGGACAAGCTGCATACAAGAGCATCCAATAAGGAAAAAAAGAGGATTGATTACATTGCTGCAGGTCTCTGCATATAGAAAGCACTTGTTTTCAGCAACAAAAAAAAGGTTTTGCCAAATTGTTTTTTATTTCGAATACCCCATTTTGAATAGTTTTTGTGTGCACATGAAGGTTTAATACACTGAAGCATAATATTACACATTTATATACATTCATTTTAAGTTATGTACTTTTTTCAGACCACCCAGCACTTAAGAGGAGAGACTTTGTAATGATTAATTCTGACCAGCAAAGCACCGTAGTGCATTTCCAAAGAGGAAGAACACTTCTACAATGTTATTACTGATTTTAGTAAACAGCTTGAGGGGAGGGAAATCCTTTTAAATGCCAAAATGAAAAGGCAATGGAGTACAAAGGGAAACTGTAAAGATAACTATGTGATGATGGTGTGTGGATAAAAAGAAAATTGCAATTCTAACAAAAAGCAGTCAAGGCTTTACACCGTACACTGCTTTAGATGTTTTCTTCTTTTGTAATCAGGTTAAAATAAATGTCATATCAATGTGGTAATCCGTGTAATATTTCTTTCTTACGTTCTCGTGCATTGGAAGAGTCAGTTAATGATTTAATTTCTATAAACACCACTCATGATATATTCTTGCTATAATCTGTAAGTGACAATAAGCTTTAATTAATTTCAGTACTTGTTATGTTAATTTTTTTAATATAATACAGTACAATCTGTTAACATCTTAGAGTTTAACATTATTCAGTTTATCCAAGTGTTTATTGCCTGAATATATAATAACAGAACACTAAAATGACTAAATAAATAATAGGCATAAATAAATGTAAACTTTATGATGGTTTTCGTCTTTGTGAACTGGGAGTGTAACTTATTCACATCTTATGTAACTGTTTTGAGATCTAATGCTTTGCCTTTGATTTCCTGTTCTCTGAAATCATGGGAGTCACATAATCACACGACTCACAAGTGACACTGTGATTGCATTCATGTTTGCAACCAACAAATTGAGACAACCCTTTAAAAAAATAATTGCATTCAAGGTAAGATTACTAAACAAATGAATTTGATTTAAGTCCTTTAAAAGCCTTACCTTGAGTCCGTACTGGATCTGTTATTGGACTTGGGTCACTGAGTCCTTGTGAGTTGACGGCTCTGACCATGAACAGATAGATTGTGTTTGGTCTAAGTCCTCTCACAGTGAACTGGGTCATCTTCACGTGATCAGCAACTGTCTGCCAACTGTTACTCACTGATTGGCTACAATAAGGAAAAAAATAATGGTGAGTATCTCGTTCGATACAGAGAGGATACAAAATTAGGTAACAACATCATAAATTCTCTCTTTATTCCTATAAAACAGGCTATGCAGTGTTTGATGTCAAATCTTAAGCTTCTACTATAGATTGAGCGATTAAACATAGTGGCTTACACTGATCAATTTTGCCAGTGATTAATCCTACAACAGTCAAGTAACTACTGTATGCTAACTATTAGACCAAATTATTATTGTGAAATGATTCTGGGAAAACCAGTACCTGAATGCTTCAATGACATAGGATGTGATAGGTGAACTGCCTGTCATGCCTGTTTGCCAAGACAACGAGACACTGTTCTTTGTGACGTCGGTGACCTGTGGTTTGGACGGGGGTCCTGGAAGCTCATTGACATCATGATTCTTGCTCACTGTAGCTCCTCCAGATTCTACATTTATATAAAAGAGACTTAATTTAATCCTTCAGTGGCCCATCTGCGAGAAGGCACTGAGCCCTTGCAATCACGCCACTCCGTTGCAAGAATGTGGCCTCTTCTTAAAGCCTATGTAGTAGCCCTCTTCCCAATCTGACTGAAAATTATTTCAAACATATTTATGGCATAATTATGGACACTCATTTCAGTTTTAACCCCAACCCAATCTTGGGGATCAACATTTCATGTATTTACTTACATTTTTTTAATAAAAAGTTGTTTAAATAACACTTTACCTCGCACTTCAAGAAAAGCACTCCAAGATGTTTCCCCACTGGAACTTGCAGCCACACAGGTATAGATGCCAGAATCTGAGAGCTAGTTTAAATGCAAGACACTATATGTAAAATCCATACTATAATTCGTACATGTGAAAGCAATGCTACTTTGCAGTGAAACACATCTGGGGGTTATATGTGTTCAAAGAAAATGTGTAGCATCCAAAGGACACCACACGTTTGCTAATGTACGTAAAGAAAATGCTAAAATTAAGTGCACAGGCATGTGTACCAAAATGCTCTTTCCTGAATCCAAACAACAGTCCCAAGAGCTAGAACCACTGATGACCCGCAGAAATGTCATTGAATTCTGTCTGAGATCTCCAGGCTACTGTTTTAATTGCTACTCTTTGGATGAAGTAGAGGCATCTTTCAAGCACAGTGTTTAATCCAGCTGTACAGTAAAAACACATTAACCTCCTTGGCCTGCCTCTACTTGAGTACATGGGAGGAAGACTAAATGGTTTACCCAAAAAGTGCTGACATTAATTTCTTTAATAAATTCTATTTTCTACCACCAGTGGTTGATAATTAATTTATGGCTGCTGAAATGCCGAAGACTGATGACAGCTGGTATATCGTGATCTCTTTTTTTGCTGTTGTTTTCATCTTTGTCTCTCTTCAATTTATTAAATAAAATGTCAGCAATATAAGTATTTGTCAAGTCTAATGGATATTATGGATAAAGCAATGTATTACTCAGTGTGGAGTTGTTATATTTACTCAACTCCAAATAGGCTAACGTGTTTATTGGCAACCGTTTTTCAACCTCTGTTTGGCTCATTTAACCCTTACATATTACTGGAAGTAATCCAAGAGCTTTCTACTTTATTTAATAAGTCATCAGTTGCTAAGTGTTTGTATCAAACAATTTAGAAACATCAATACTTTCTATGTACCCCTTACAGTAAAAGCAATATGATTCCCTTCAACTTACTTTTAACCTAGATGCAATTGAAACCTGCCAGGAGCAGATTTAAAAGGATAAAGGAAAATAAGGAGACTGATGAAGAGAGGTTGCTGATGGGAGGGGGGTTATTAGGGATGTTTCCCCTTTTGGACCTGAATGTATCAGGGATTGAAATGTTGTTCATTTGGCCTAGGAAACTGTTTAGTGCAGTTTTTTATTATTTGTTTTTAATTGTAGAACTTTTGATACTTCTACAACTCAAAAGAGTTTTAGTTTTATGAATTACTCTTACTGTTATTTCAAATTTGGCTGTCAGGCAAAACAAGAAAATATCACTCTGTCTCCATTTCTGCTGTCTATTGGTAGGTTCTATTGTCTTTGACTTGACAATAGAACCTGCTTTAGGTAAACTTTTTAAAGGACACCCAAATTATGGGGAAAATACCAGAGAAAGACAATACCTACCCGTATGTTTTTAATTTGAAGGCTTCCTCGGTCCTGGAGAGACATCCTAGAGTCTTTTCCAAGGAGACTCAAACCATCCTTTAACCAGCTGATCGTAGGAATAGGGTCACCTAAGGCTTGGCACTTTAGCAGAGCCAAACTGTCAACTGCTAGCGTCTGATTAGCTGGTCCTTGGCGGATAATGGGTGGGGGCCTGTCGGTCAACACTACAAATGAACACACAAATCATTAAATAATGCTGATATCTAAAGGTGTATAAGGGAAGCCAGTGCTTTCTGAAATAGGGACTGACCTCACTTGACAGGTTTACCTTTGTATGACCATGCAATTCCTGTCATTGGCTGGGAAAGTGAAAGAGAAGCAAGAACATCAACAGGTAAGACTTACTGGGTAACCGATTAGAAAGAGGGACTGCAGATCTCTTCCCTGAATTTCTACCAGATCTTCCTGATAATATCATTACACAGGCACCAAATTGTATTACTTAGGAAGTTTCATTTGTGTTGCCAGCATAATACTGCATTTTATTGTGGTTAGTAAATAACTACTCACCATTTTTAATTCAGTGAATCTTTGAACTGTCGATTCCATCCTCAAGTGCCCATTCCCCTCAAAGTGGGAAAATTACCTTTTATGAATGACCTGAAGGTTGCCTCTTTTTACCAGAATATTGCTATAAGCCTTGAATTGACTTTATACAGCATAAATGAATACCTTTTAACCTTTTATGAGATCATGATCAATGAAATACAAGAGTGTCCCTAGGCTCAAATGATCTTTCAGCTCCAGTATTCTGGGTGAGAGAACATTAGATGCTTCCTTGTGACCAGGGGTGAAAGGTTAAAAGAACACTTACAGTTCCTAATGATCTGTGAACAACTGTATAGCCATTACATTTATAAGAAATAAATTCTCTATTGAAACAACATTGTTACACCTTAATGTCAGTCCAATTACTATTTTGGAAAAAAGTACCTGTGACAGAGATCGAATGAGTCTTAGTGTTAGATCTCCCTCTCGACCTGTGAGAGCACGGTATACGAGGAACAGAGTACCCTTAATGAAATGGCACGACAATTTATTCCGTAGGGTAGATGGAAGTCGGTCAGTTCGGAAGGGGGCGGAGCCATGGCACCCGAGCTCAGTGACCCAGACGGTAAGCGGCGTGGCATCCGAGGACTGGAGGAGCGGATGCGCTCGTTAACCTCGGGGTCATGGGCGAGGGTATAAATAGGGGGCATGGCTTGAGTGATCTGTTCCTTTGCATATGGTTAAAACATATAACCGAGAAGGAGCCCGAAACGTGAACGCGACCGTGAGTGTTTTGTGTCTGTGTCCTAACACTGTGTGTCTTGTGTGTTATTGTCTCACTAAGATTACTGAGCACGATCCGGAGCTGCAGCCGCAGGCCAGCGAAAACCCGGACTTCACCACTCACCTGTTTCACTTTCGGAACTGTCTCTGTGTTTGCACCTTTTAACACTTGTATCACGCACTGTCTTTGTGTACGTGTTTAGTGTGGGTGTCGGAACGGGACTTTGGGGTTGCGGGTCAAACCCGTAGGATTACAATTAGAAGTGATACACGCCGCTGTATCACTTCCAGCACTATTATTATTTACAGGTTTTGCCTTGAGGCTCTGGACATTTATTAAATTAAATAAACACCCTTGCACCTGTACCAACGTCTGTCCGTGTGATTATTCTGCACTGCACTCACCTGCACGTCATTACCACTTTGCCACACGTGGTCGTCAGAAGTAGGAGATGGACTACGCAACACTGTCGGCGCTGCTGGAGCAGCTGGACAGCAGACGGGAGGGGGAGGAAAGACGGAGAGAGGAGAGGTACACCGCGTTGATCGAGAGGGTCGGGCTGGCAATACCTCCCACAGCATCAGCGGAACGCGGCTTCATAGCGCCCAAAGCCAGGACGCATAAAATGACGGCGGATGATGATCCAGAGGCATACCTGGTGGCATTTGAGCGGCTGGCTACCACCGCGTCATGGCCCCGACAGTTCTGGGCAAGCCAGCTGGGACCCTGCCTGATTGGGGAAGCGCAGGCAGCATACCAGGCAATGGGGGATGACGACGCCGCTCAATATGACCTGGTAAAGCTGGCTATTCTCCGCCGTCTGAATATTACGGAGGAAACGCACAGAGTGAGGTTCAGGGAGTACAGGAGGTCCCCGAACGTACGCCCCAGGGTGGTCGCGCAGAAGCTCTGTGACCACATGATACACTGGCTCACCCCGGCGCTAAAAACAACTGCCCAGATGGGGGAGGCCATCGTTATCGAGCAGTTTTGTCATGTGGTCGGCGCCGAGACCCAAGGATGGATACGGCGCCACAACCCCGACACCCTGGAACAGGCAGTCAAACTCGCTGAGGACTTCGAGGACTCCCTGGTATCCGCCCAGACCGGGCTACTCACCCCGCTACCTCAACGGAGCAGCCGAGCCCCACCTCCTCTCTCTGCTCCATCAGCCCCACCACCAGGACCGGGTCAACGCCCTTCGAGAGCACCAACCCCAATGGGCGACCTTGCCTCCTCTTCATGGAGACCAAGGTTGGCCCCCAGCGGGGGTAGAGGTGCTGCCCCTGCCCCGTTGCCATACCAGCAGCGGGACAGACCATTTAATACTGTGCCCTCCATTCCCCCTACCTGTTTTAGGTGCCGCCAGCCGGGACATCAGGCTAGGTCATGCCCATCTGCGATGGAGTGTGACGTGGCCGTCTGTAATCTGGCATCTGAAGCGGGTAAGCGAGGGAAAAATGGTCGGGAGGGGCCTTGTATTGTTAAGGTGATTTTTGGAAATGTGAAGACCCATGCATTAGTGGACACAGGGTGTGGTCAGACCTTAATTAGAGCATCTCTCTTGGGCGGTATGGTGTGGCAGCCACAAGGTCAGGTGGCGATCTCCTGTATCCATGGAGACACGGCAACATACCCCACAGTAAAAGCATATTTATCGGTCGGTCCGATGAAACGTTCCCTGGTAGTTGGGGTAGCGGAAAGGTTACCACATCCCATTATTCTGGGTCGGGACTGGCCCAACTATAACGATTTATTGAAATTAAGGGCAGTCCCGGCCATACACGCAAATGTGGCAGAAAAAGTAGAAGGGGAAATAATTGGTAATGTTTTTCCCTTTCAAGCGGAAATGTTCTCTTCCCTGTTCCGGCCGAAAAAAACAAACAAAGAGAGAAGGCTGCGGAAATGGGAGGGAGCGTTAATGAGACAAGGCTGGGGGCTGGTGGGAGCCTGTTATAACGGTGAAAAACGTAGTCAAAGGGGGTCGGAACGCAGTGTGACCGAGAGGGCGAGGTTACTGGGCCATCAAGGGCAGATGTTACTCCTGCCCCGCTCAATATACCGGACATGTGGCACTCGAATGTGAACCTAGTGTGGGAGCAGGACAATGACCCATCACTGGTGCACATTCGGGGACAGGTCCGGTCCATTGAAGGTAAGGATGTTGAAGGCGCTGGGGCACTAGTATTTCCACACTTCATTATCAAGGGGCAATTACTATATAGGGTAAACCTGGCCGCGGGCACAGGACATCCTGTAACACAATTATTGGTTCCCCCGTCTTGTCGGCTGGAGGTCATGAGGCTGGCGCATGATATCCCTTTTGCGGGGCACCTCGGAGTTGACAAGACAAGGGAACGGATATTGGCTCGATTCTTTTGGCCAGGTGTTTATAAAGAAGTGTCGAAATATGTAGCCACATGCCCAGACTGCCAGAGAGTAGCGCCGGGTCGAGTGCGCCCCGCCCCTTTGGTCCCACTGCCGATTATTTCCACCCCCTTTGAACGCATCGCAGTGGACATAGTCGGCCCTTTGCTACCTTCTGACTCCGGGTATACGCATATATTAGTGGTGGTAGATTACGCAACGCGATACCCAGAGGCAGTTCCATTGAGGTCCACTAGTGCTGCTGCGATAGCCAAAGAACTAGTGCAGATTATGGCAAGAGTAGGGATCCCCAACGAGATATTGACTGATCATGGAACTAATTTCTTGTCAAATACGCTACAGCAGGTATATAAATTACTAAAAATACGTCCCATCAGAACGTCGGTTTACCATCCACAGACGGACGGTTTGGTGGAACGTTTTAATCAGACTCTAAAGGCGATGCTGAGACGATTTGTGAATCAGGAGCAAAAACATTGGGCATCGCTCCTTCCCTACCTCCTTTTTGCAGTGAGAGAGGTGCCGCAGAGTTCGACAGGGTTCTCCCCCTTCGAGCTCTTGTACGGCCGACAGCCTCGCGGCATCCTCGATCTGTTGAGAGAGGGGTGGGAGGAGCACAAAGGCTCGTCCAAAAATGTAGTGCAGCATGTGCTCCTACTGAGAGATCGCCTAGATTTGGTCGGTCGTTTGGCCCAAGACAATCTTAGATCGGCTCAGCATCGACAACAGCAGCATTACAATCAAAATGCATTAATCCGAACTTTTCGACCGGGAGACAAGGTAATGCTGCTACTTCCCTCAGCGGAATCCAAACTATGTGCTAAATGGCAAGGGCCATATGAGGTGATTCGGGCTATAGGAAAGGTGAATTACGAAATTAAACAGCCCGATCGCCGTAACAAAAAAGAAATTTATCACATAAATTTATTAAAGCCCTGGCAGGCAAGAGAGGTGTTATTTATAGCCCCAGGCAATATAGAGGATGATTTAGGGCCCGAGCTAGAACCCTCTAGCACAAAGAACATTTCGATGGGGGAACAGTTACTTCCTGATCAGCAACGTGAACTACGCAGGTTAATTGAGGAATTTAGCGATGTTTTTTCTAACACGCCCGGTAGAACTAACCTCGATGAATATGACATTATCTCTCCCCCAGGTGTCACAGTGCGAGAGAGACCTTACCGGGTCCCGGAAAGTCGACGGAGTGGCGTTCGCAAAGAGGTATGGGACATGCTCGAACTTGGGGTGATTGAGCCTTCCAGGAGCGAGTGGTGCAGTCCAATTGTGATAGTGGCCAAAAAGGACGGCACCAACCGCTTCTGCGTTGATTTCCGCAAGGTAAACGCTATTGCCAAGTTTGATGCATATCCCATGCCTCGGGTCGACGAACTCCTAGATAGACTGGGGACGGCGAGGTTCATCTCCACTCTGGATCTGACGAAAGGATATTGGCAGATCCCGTTAACTCGTAGGTCTAGAGAGAAAACCGCATTTTCGACACCAGAGGGGCTGTTTCATTTTACAACCATGCCGTTTGGGTTACATGGTGCGCCTGCTGCCTTTCAGAGACTGATGGACCAGGTTTTACACCCACATCGTGAATATGCGGCAGCGTATATTGATGATGTGGTCATTTACAGCTCCACCTGGCGAGAGCATTTGGCTAGGATCACAGCCGTCCTTCAGTCTCTAAGGGCAGCCCGGCTGACAGCTAACTTGCGAAAATGTGCGTTTGCCAAAAGAGAAACACAATATTTGGGATTTGTAATGGGGAATGGCAGGGTGAAACCCGTTGTCTCCAAGGTCCAGGCCTTGGTAGACGCGGCAATCCCCAAAACCAAGGCTCAAGTGCGGTCGCTACTGGGGTTAGCCGGTTATTACCGCCGCTTTATCCCCGAGTATGCCACAGTGGTTAATCCCTTAGTTGACCTCACCAAAAAGAGCGCACCAAATTTAATTAAATGGTCAGAAGAATGTCAGGGGGCGTTTAATACTGTTAAGCAGAGACTTTGCCAGGCCCCTGCTCTCATCACTCCAGACTTCACTAAGAGATTCATCCTCCACACCGATGCTTCGGATGTCGGTTTGGGTGCAGTCCTGTCTCAAATGGTAGGCGGAGTAGAACACCCTGTTTTGTACATAAGTAAAAAAATGCTCCCTCGGGAGCGCAACTACTCCGTTGTCGAAAAAGAGTGTTTGGCCATGAAATGGGCTACTCACTCTTTAAGATACTACCTGCTGGGACACTCATTTGATCTTGTCACTGACCACGCCCCACTCAAGTGGTTAAGCACAATGAAGGACAGCAATGCCCGGATAACTCGGTGGTATCTGGCATTGCAGCCCTTCATGTGCCATATGGTACACCGTGCAGGGAAAGACCACCAAAATGCGGATTATTTTTCCCGGGAGGGGGGAGTAATGGGAAAGGTAGGGTTAGCCGAGTGTTCCTTCGGCTCCACTCTGAGCGGTGGGATATGTGACAGAGATCGAATGAGTCTTAGTGTTAGATCTCCCTCTCGACCTGTGAGAGCACGGTATACGAGGAACAGAGTACCCTTAATGAAATGGCACGACAATTTATTCCGTAGGGTAGATGGAAGTCGGTCAGTTCGGAAGGGGGCGGAGCCATGGCACCCGAGCTCAGTGACCCAGACGGTAAGCGGCGTGGCATCCGAGGACTGGAGGAGCGGATGCGCTCGTTAACCTCGGGGTCATGGGCGAGGGTATAAATAGGGGGCATGGCTTGAGTGATCTGTTCCTTTGCATATTGTTAAAACATATAACCGAGAAGGAGCCCGAAACGTGAACGCGACCGTGAGTGTTTTGTGTCTGTGTCCTAACACTGTGTGTCTTGTGTGTTATTGTCTCACTAAGATTACTGAGCACGATCCGGAGCTGCAGCCGCAGGCCAGCGAAAACCCGGACTTCACCACTCACCTGTTTCACTTTCGGAACTGTCTCTGTGTTTGCACCTTTTAACACTTGTATCACGCACTGTCTTTGTGTACGTGTTTAGTGTGGGTGTCGGAACGGGACTTTGGGGTTGCGGGTCAAACCCGTAGGATTACAATTAGAAGTGATACACGCCGCTGTATCACTTCCAGCACTATTATTATTTACAGGTTTTGCCTTGAGGCTCTGGACATTTATTAAATTAAATAAACACCCTTGCACCTGTACCAACGTCTGTCCGTGTGATTATTCTGCACTGCACTCACCTGCACGTCATTACCACTTTGCCACAGTACCTTCCTTTAGTGCGGTTATATATATTTTTTCTATACAGCTTCATATCCAGAGAACATAGACATGGCAATTTAACAAACTACAAGATATAAGATCAATGGCTGATACAAATGTGGGATATTTCAGTGAGTTATTTTCAGTGCCTTGTATTTTAGAACTAATCTATTCAGTCTTGTGCTATCACGTGACGTTCATTAATTTTGAGCTGTGGATTAATGATGGTAAACCGTGTGTGTTAATGAACAACTCCGTTCTATCTTGCTGTGAAATCTGTACAGGAAAACCCACAGAATGTAACCCTAAAAAATAGGAACATTTGGGGTTTTCTTTTGGTGTTTTCAACACCATGAAGTATTATTCGTTACTTCCTATACAATTCACTGTTATTCTACCAAATTACCTTGGTTATTATTTCCTCCAGCCATATTTTCTTTCAAACACAATTTTTCTTTGGTGGTCCAATGAAGGACACCTGACAATTACATTTCAGTGGGTCAACTTGGTAAGGTATATAGAACTTGGCGTCCATTTAAAACTTTTTACCTGGGATGGGAGAGGTGTTGTGGTTGGAACACAACATCTCAATACGGAAAAAACATTGGTTAACCCTAATCAATAAATGTAGTGTAAATATAGGGAGATGACATTCTATATAACATATGCTATAGTTCATTTTTTAAATATATATGTTCTAAACCTGTTAAATTAGATACAAAATAAATGGTCTTTAATGACTGTGAACATATCCATCACAAGCAAGATTTGAGGTTACCAGAGCTCATATTTCTATAATAATCAACAGCTTACCAATAGAAATGTGGTTAGATGTCTACAGCTTTGGTATTAATTTAGCTTGGGTCTCTCAGGTTAAATGGACAGTGTCCTTGTCATGGGAGACCCCACTCAGCACTGTGTTTCTCAACATAACTAGAATATAAAGCACCATTGTAGGTTTCATTTCAGGCTATATTACAACTTTTATAATACTAACAAAAGTTGCCTTAATAACATTTAACTTAATATTTATAAAATAATTGAAGCCTATGCATGGTTATTAGAAAGTACTAATGGCTATTTGGGGGAATAAAAATCACTACACTAAATCACTAAACTTGTCAGGTGGCATCAGAAATTAACAGAACATCACCAGGGGTCATAGAGGATGGTGTAGCTGGTGACTATATGTGCCATTACATTAACAGCTTAACATGTCTAACATTCATGTTAAGGTGGGGTTCTATTGTCAAGATAACAGAGACAAGAAATTTCAGAAGGACAAATAAAACCTATGAATGATGGTGTTCTTCAGTTTGGTATGCTTTTCTTTTGTAAAGTTGCAGTATAAAATAGACCAACTGACATTAAAATCTAGTGTATAATAGCATTTAGAGTGGGAGTAAGCTGTACCATTGTATGGGACATGTGTTTCTAAATGGAATACAACCTACTGTAGATACTGGGGATAAAAAGAAGATCCCTGCCAAAATATTTAACCTGCATAATTTAGCAGCATTCAATGTATGTCTATATTCACCACATGTTTCATTAACTACACTGGTGTGCTGATATACTGTATACCAAGGTTACTGTCGTAGCTCAAACCTAGAGCCTACATATCCTTCGGATGAGACATAAAACTAAGGTCCTATTGTAAGAGTCTGCAGCAGCAGTTTTTAATGTATAGTTCACCCCCTAGTCTCTGTAAGTCACTTTGGATAAAAGCGTCTGCTAAATGACTAAATAATAATAACAACAATAATAATAATAGGCCATAGTTGACAGTGCTACCTCCTAAGCCACCAGCACCCTCCACAGATCAGTGAATGCTTTTTATTCAGCTCAGGAAAAGGAGAATGAGAGATAGAGAGAGCAGGATCAGACTGAGGCCTTGACTGTCTAAGCAGGAATTTCTCATTACGAATCTCCTTGAACCGGCTTCGCTCTTCCTGGCCTCACCGCAGTCAATCACTGCAGCAACAGCAGGTGCACCCATTAACAGCTCCATGTCCTCTCCCCCAATATTTGTCTGTCCTATTTATTCCAATCACGGCCAAGGCACTGAATCAAGCCGCACCGTGGACAGATATTAAAAAGTACCGCCTTTCCATTAATTTTAAATGACCTTTTAATCTACATGCAAATTCACATTGGATGAAAATGCATCATTTTGTCAAACAGGAGAGCTGGCTGCTAGGGGTCACAGTGAGAAGGTTAAGATATAATCTCTGGAACACTAGTTGGGGAAGTATGGTGGCTGGTATAGATACAGGGATCAGAAAGCAATGAACCCTTCCTGTCATAAAATATGGCAGGCTTTTTGGAAAACAAAGAGAAGCCATTAAATTCACCCCATGAAAGTGTAGGGTGTGTGTCCATCTCTCGCTGGCTGTCACCTGTGATGAATATCCTTTCATGCTAACAGATTACATATCATTGGATGGGTTTCACAAACCTTCGGTCACTTCCTGCATCCCCATAGCGCTTTACTCAGCTACAGCGATTGAACGGAATGAAGATTTCCAGGCAGGAGGATTAATGTTGAGTGTTGTCTTTCATAAATTAATTTGATTATCAGTAATCCTACGAATCATGAGCATAATTTTCCTTAGCATTTTATTTATATTTTCGTAAATGATAACTGACAGTAGAGGCCTTAAAATAGCAAGATAGCAAGTTTAGATGCTCAGATGTTCCAGGTTCAATTTTCTTTACAACTTATTATTTTCCCAATTTTTTAAATAATGAATGCGGTTTTGATTAATCTACATACTAAAACACTATATTATTAATGAAAGTTTGTAGATGTATCTGCAATTTATTTTGGAACAGTACAGAAGATCAATGGGAGGGAGCTTCAGCATATCATGATAGTTATACCCCTAGTCATTAATGTGCTGGCTGATATGAATAGGAAAATGTCATAATGGCCCTGGTTCAAATCCTTACATGATGTATTTCTTTTTTTTAACAAGCAGGCAATAATACACTACTTGTGAGAGTAGAATGCTTGGTAAAACAAGGCTACCACATTGTTAAGGCTTCCCCCTTTAGTTTTTATTGGCTCTTTATAACTTGTTAAATTGTATCAGAAACATCTTATTCAGGCCTCAGGGAGAGACCTAAGCTTGTTTTCAGCCATGTTCTTGAAATTGGTAATCTGTAGTGAACAGTCACTTTACTAACTTAATCAATATACCCAGAACTGATTACACAGTTGCATTTTTTGCATTTCTCTAATATTTTGAAAAACAGTACCATTGTTGATCACAATAAATGATCGATGATTACTCATGGTATAATGACTGCTTGTGAGTGGTATTAACATGTACTGAAACCCCACACTCTTTACAATGAAAATGTGATTAGAAAGATGAACAGGTTAGGCTGTGGTGTCATATACAGTACCAAGCATGATATGGCAATATTAAGTCTTACCATCAGTGACTTCCAGCTGGGCCTTTGCTAAGATGCTGCCAGCAACAGTGAGAGCCTGGCAGATGTAATATCCAGCATCTGATCGCTGGACAGTGGAGATTGTGAGGTCTCCACTTTGGGAAACTGAAAATCTACTGTTTGTCTGGAGGGGCTGGTTTGGGAACAGTAGATTCTAGTGGAGAGAAAAAATACATATTATATACTTTATATATACTATACATACAGTGTGTGTGTGTGTGTGTGTATATATATATATATATATATATATATATATATATATATATATATATATATATATACCCACCTTGGACCTTGTTCTTAAATTCCCCAAAAAATCATAACAGGGCAATTTCTTGGATGTCATATTGCTGAATTGCCAATCGCTTGTCTACCTCTAATATGGGAGGACAGTTTACAATGGACAGCATTGGACTGATCAAACTTCAGTTAGGAAGATGCAATACAGTGAATAATAAAATACAGGACGAGTTACATACTGTACCAATAAAACATGTGATGCCATGCATGCAGTTAATTACATAATATATATTCTTATCAGGGATGCATCAGTTTAACTATTGTAATATATATATATATATATATATATATATATATATATATATATATATATATATATATATATATATATATATATTACAATAGTTATATATATATTACAATAGTTATATATATATACACAATAGTTATATATATATACACATTGTAGTCAAAAGTTTACATACCCCAATGGAAATTTATAATTTATAGAAATTTCTCAAAAACAAAGTTACAAGAAATAGATGTCTACAATTATTTATTTCCCTTAGTATAAAAGGGTTAGGCATAGGATGATTGCCAATACCATTAGTCAATATGGGGAAAAAGTCATTACCAATAAGTCAATATGGGGAGAGAGTAAAGAGCTATATGAAGACCTTAGGCAGAAAATTATTTATTGTCATAAAGCTGGAGAAGGATACAAGAAGATTTACAAGCAATTTCAACTATTGTTTCTATTATCAAGAAGTACAAGACTCATGGTACTGTCACAACGCTCCCTTGGTCTGGAAGAAAGAGAAAGTAGAAGAATTGTGAGGAAGGTTAATAACAATCCGAGATTGACTGCTAAAGACATTCAAAGTGTATTGGCTGCAAGTGGGACCGGAGTTTCCATTTCAATCATAGGTCGAGAATTGCATGGTGAAGGTCTCAATGGTCGCAGGCCAAGGAAGAAGACACTCTTAGGAAAACGTCACAAGGACAATTGCTTAAAGGTTGCAAAACGGCATCTGAATGATGGATATGAGTTCAGGTCAAAGGTTTTGTGGAGTGATGAAACAAAAAAATCAAGCTATTTGTCATGCTGATAGTCGTTACATTTGGAGAAAGTCTGGTGAGGCGTACAAAGAAAAGAACACCATATCTACTGTCAAGCACGGGGGTGGTAATAGCCTTCTATGGGGCTGTTTTTCCTCTAATGGAACAGGACATTTTCTTCCAGTACATGGTAAAATGGATTCCATAGCATTGCAAAATATACTGACCAATCATTTGAAACCCTCCACTACAATACTTGGTTTAAAGCACAACTGGATGTTCCAACACAACGATCCAAAGCACACATCAAAATCTAGTTCAGAATGGTAAAAGAAGAATACAATCAAGGTTCAGGAACGACCTTGTCAAAGTCCTGATCTAAATCTGATTGAAAATCTTTGGTATGAGTTGAAGAAGGCTGTGCACAAGAGAAGTCCTCGGAATTTGAATGAACTGGATCAATTTTGTGTTGAAGAATCACAAAAGAATCATGTAAAAAGCTCATTGACAAATATCCTAATTGTTTAAAAGAGGTTATTATTGCTAAAGGTGCCTCAACTAGCTATTAATTTAATTTTCCTTGTCAGGGTATGAATATTTTTTAATTAGCATTTTTGAAGTTAAAAAAAAATGCTTTCTTGTAACTTTTTTCTTCATCCACAAAAGCAAAACTTGTGCTCGTTTTCGAGACATTTCTATAAACCACTGGAGTATGTGCTACAACTGTATATATATATATATATATATATATATATATATATATATATATATATATATAGACGTGCTCAAATTTGTTGGTACCCTTACAGCTCATTGAAATAATGCTTCATTCCTCCTGAAAAGTGATGAAATTAAAAGCTATTTTATCATGTATACTTGCATGTCTTTGGTATGTCATAGAATAAAGCAAAGAAGCTGTGAAAAGAGATGAATTATTGCTTATTCTACAAAGATATTCTAAAATGGCCTGGACACATTTGTTGGTACCCCTTAGAAAAGATAATAAATAATTGGATTATAGAGATATTTCAAACAAATTAGTTTCTTTAATTAGTATCACACATGTCTCCAATCTTGTAATCAGTCATTCAGCCTATTTAAATGGAGAAAAGTAGTCACTGTGCTGTTTGGTATCATTGTGTGCACCACACTGAACATGGACCAGAGAAAGCAAAGGAGAGAGTTGTCTGAGGAGATCAGAAAGAAAATAATAGACAAGCATGGTAAAGGTAAAGACTACAAGACCATCTCCAAGCAGCTTGATGTTCCTGTGACAACAGTGGCAAATATTATTAAGAAGTTTAAGGTCCATGGAACTGTAGCCAACCTCCCTGGGCGCGGCCGCAAGAGGAAAATCGACCCCAGATTGAACAGAAGGATAGTGCGAATGGTAGAAAAAGAACCAAGGATAACTGCCAAAGAGATACAAGCTGAACTCCAAGGTGAAGGTACGTCAGTTTCTGATCGCACCATCCGTCGCTTTTTGAGCGAAAGTGGGCTCCATGGAAGAAGACCCAGGAGGACTCCACTTTTGAAAGAAACATAAAAAAGCCAGATTGGAATTTGCTAAAATGCATATTGACAAGCCACAATCCTTCTGGGAGAATGTCCTTTGGACAGATGAGTCAAAACTGGAGATTTTTGGCAAGTCACATCAGCTCTATGTTCACAGACGAAAAAATGAAGCTTTCAAAGAAAAGAACACCATACCTACAGTGAAACATGGAGAAGGCTCGGTTATGTTTTGGGGCTGCTTTGCTGCGCCTGGCACAGGGTGCCTTGAATCTGTGCAGGGCACAATGAAATCTCAAGACTATCAAGGCATTCTGGAGCAAAACGTACTGCCCAGTGTCAGAAAGCTCTATCTCAGTCGCAGGTCATGGGTCCTCCAACAGGATAATGACCCAAAACACACAGCTAAAAGCACCCAAGAATGGATAAGAACAAAACATTGGACTATTCTGAAGTGGCCTTCTATAAGTCCTGATCTGAATCCTATCGAACATCTATGGAAAGAGCTGAAACTTGCAGTCTGGAGAAGGCACCCATCAAACCTGAGACAGCTGGAGCAGTTTGCTCAGGAAGAGTGGGCCAAACTACCTGTTAACAGGTGCAGAAGTCTCATTGAGAACTACAGAAAACGTTTGATTGCAGTGATTGCCTCTAAAGGTTGTGCAACAAAATAATAGGTTAGCGGTCCCATCATTTTTGTCCATGCCATTTTCATTTGTTTTATTATTTACAATATTATTTTGAATAAAAAATCAAAAGCAAAGTCTGATTTCTATTAAATATGGAATAAACAATGGTGGATGCCAATTACTTTTGTCAGTTTCAAGTTATTTCATAGAAAATTGTGCATTCTTCGTTTTTTGTGGAGGGGTACCAACAAATTTGAGCATGTCTGTATATATATATATATATATATATATATATATATATATATATATATATATATATATATATATACTGATGCAGACTGAAAACGCAACAGTCTAAGTTAAATAGTGAGCAGATAGGTTTGTTGATTGTTTGAGTAGTATTGTTCCTTGGGATAACAAAATACTGAGCTCAAGTCATGTGATTTCATAAAAACTCCAGGTGCTCAGTGTTTGGTATTTGAGTTGAGTTAAAATTGCCAAAATGAGTTGATTAAGATTCTGTATAAATAACCATTCGAAAAGACATGATTTTAATTAACGCAAGAACAGCAAAAGATATGACCATGCCCCGATTGAGTAATGAAGATTGCCTGGTTGCTATCGGCATGATTGAAGACGACCTGCCTGTGAGAGAAGTTGCCCGGAGAATGAAATGTTCTGCTTCAACAATCAGCAGACTAGTCCAGAGAAACCAGGAAACAGGCTCTGTGAGGGACAAGCAACGTCCTGGAAGGCAGAGGGTCACCACACCGGCCCAGTACCATCACACCCGACTGATCCATGTGTAGAATCGTTTTCAGACTGCAGTGGCTACAGCACGAGAAATTCCAGGAAGAAATAACCTGCGCATCAGCAGAATGACTGTAGCTCGCCATCTGCATGAAAATGATTTGCATGCCCGGAAGCTGTTCAGGGATAACATGTTGTCAGCTGAAAGATGAAATCGCTGTCTTCTGTGGGCCAGAGAACATCTGAGGTGGCAGCAGAGAGAGGAGTAGTTTTATTCACAGATGAATGGAGTTTTGCCCTTGACAGACCTGACGGAAGACAACGTGTGTGGAGACGTCGTGGTAAGCGTTATTGTAGCAGGGCGGTAGTAAGCCCTGCTGATTAAATGTACTTGTTTATTTTGAGAACGGGGTACCCCTCCGCCCCAGTGCATTATTATTATTATTATTATTATTATTATTATTATTATTATTATTATTATTATTGTATTTGTTAAATGTTTAGATGACGGCGTAGCCGAATGTTTGTTTATTTTGGTTAGTAGCGTGGATGGGAAACCCCATCCACAGTAATTGAAAAACTCGTGCAGATTGTGGCCGAGGGGTAATAGAATAATTGCTAGCTAGTTAAACCCCTCGGCCACGATATAAAAAGCCTGCAGCTCTCCAGCTCGGTTGTGGGTGTTAGAGAGGAGAAAGCGAGCAGAGAGATGGAGAGCGAAAACAAAACTAAAAGAAAACCTTAAAGGATCAGTGAAGGCTATTGCCCAGCCTGATCGTATATTTTGTGTTCGTGATTTTGTTTCTGTTTAAAACATTTATTTTGCTCTGTGAGCAAGTGTTTTTGTTTAAATATTTATTTTATTTTTGTTGTATTATTTAAATAAAAACGGCGCAAGCGCCTTTAACTGCAGTACTCCCTGGTGTCAGTTTCCCTTCCTGCTTCTGCCGTGACGTCACCGCCCAGCCACCCTGTCAGTTATGCTGACTGTTGTGTCGTTCAAGCCAACCGGTGGGGTGGTGGAAGTGTGATGATGTGAGAAGGAATCTCCTTTACTACAAGAACACCTTTGGTGGGGCTCCCGAGTGGCGCATCCAGTAAAGGCGCTCCACGTGAGTGCAGGATGCGCTCTATAGCCTGCAAGTCGCGAGTTCGAATCCAGGCTATTCCTTTGCCGATCGAGGACGGGAGCTCCCAAGGGGCGGCGCACAATTGGCCGAGTGTCGCCCGGGGGGGAGGGAGGGTTAGGTCGGTCAGGGTGTCCTCGGCTCACCGCGCACTAGCGACCCCTGTAGTCTGGCCGGGCGCCTGCGGGCTTGCCTGTAGCTACCCGAGAGCTGCGTTGTCCTCCAACGCTGTAGCTCTTGGGTGGCTGCATGGTGAGTCTGCAGTGTGAAAAAAAGCGGGACGGCTTGACGGCACACGCTTCGGAGGACAGCGTGTGTTCATCTTCGCCCTCCCGAGTCAGCGCAGGGGTGGTAGCGGTGAGCCGACCGTAATAAATAACTGGCCATTCCAAATTGGGAGAAAATAATAAAAAATAATTGGCAACGACTAAATTAAAAAAAAAAAAAAAAAAAAGAACACCTTTGGTGCAGATTGAAGGTTCAGCAATACATTGACAAAGTCCTTGTGGCAACAGTTTTTCCGTTCCTGCAAGCCAGTCTGGAAGTGTCAATTTTCCAGGAGGCAATGCAAGACCACATAATGCTAGATTTACAATTGGACTTCAAGAAAACAATGTCGTTCCCTTGCCGTGGCCAGCTTTTTCTCCTGATCTGAGTCCAATGGAATATCTGTGGGACCAAATCGCCACTGCCATCCACAGGAGACAGCTGTGACCAGCCAACAGTCTACCCAGAAGCTGATCAGGTCTATGTGTCAACGCTGCCAGGACTTTGTTAATGCTCAGGGAGTTCATACCTGATACTAACTTTGTAATGTTTTCATTTTTACAGTGTGTCAGGTTTCATACTGAAAACTTATCATGATTCTTTGATCTGTAATATTTGATTAAATCCATTAAACCTGAGTGTTTCTTTTGTGCATCAGTGTGTGTGTGTGTGTGTGTGTGTGTGTGTGTGTGTGTGTGTATATATATATACTGTATATATATATATATATATATATATATATATATATATATATATATATATATATATATAATGTTATAGCAAACTAGTTTTGTCTCACAGAATTCTAATTTATAATTAGCATGAGCTATTTCACAGTGAATATGCCTGATTTATCACTATAATCAATGTCCACACTTTGAAAGGAACACTTATGAAAATCAACAGAGAATGATGAACAATTCGAGGTGCATTGACATTGAGTGAACCCTCACCTTTAATGTCTTTTATCCTTGAATTTTTTAAGTTCTCAAAGCAGGAGAACAGGAAAAGACATTAGCCAGATTCAATTAAACCTAATGACTTTAATGCTGCAAATTATGTACTTTTTTAATTACCTTATCCCACTGCTACATGATAGATGTCCACTTCATTAGATTCAAGTGTGACACAAAAGGCACCCTCTGCCTAATTACTTAATTACTGTTTTAATTCATTCTTTTAGCTGATAACTCCTTTTGCGCCATTAAAAGGTTCAAGGATATTGGTTCATTAGCTGGGTAAATAAGATCCCACAGTAGCTGTTATTTTCCAGAGACTGGGTGAATAGGATCTGAAGGACCACTTATTTTCAATTCCACTGGGTATACTAAACTTCCATATACTGAAACATATCTGAAGTACATCGGCAAGCTTCATCCAAGTGGTTATTATTATTATTATTATTATTATTATTATTATTATTATTATTATTATTATTATAAAAACATATTTAAATAAGATATCTTGTCTGACTTGAGACATTCCATTATCATAGGGTTTCTGTGTTATGAGTCATATAATAAAATGCAGATTTTGAGGAAATGTAATATACATTTGTTACAGGTGTCGAAAGATAAAGCCTTCTAATGATACCATTGATCTAATTTATTCATGACGTTTTTCAAACTCCTTTGAAAACACGGATGCACATGTTTTTATTCACAACATCACTTACTTAAAGCTGGCTTTGTCATTGTAGAGATATTTAAGAAATGAATTTGATGAGAATTTTACTTACCTGGCTTCCCTCTTTCTGCCAAAAGACAGCCGGCTGAGGGCTTCCCTTTGTTTCACAGGGGAAGGATGCAGTTCGACCCTGTGCAACGATTTGATCTCTTGGCCTGACCACAAACTGAGGAGGAGCTGGTTTGAAACAAAAAGTTTTTTTTGTTGTTGTTTTGTATTTTTTAAGGATGCACGGTAACACACAGAGGTGGTAGATTAATCACAGTTATCATGCAACAAAACACAGTCTGACAGATAAATATAGAGAGGAAAAATAGAGAAGACAACAGAAAAGCTTTTCAGTTTTACAGTTATGATACATTGTGTCTCATGTAAACTAGTTATTTCCAGCACCTCATGAAGGGTAAGGGACAATGACACTGGTAGGTGCCATGGGAACATCCTCTCATAGCTCTGCAAGCCCACCTCAGTGTTGACCTAAAAAAAACCTTGACATTTACTGTATGATGCAAAGACTTCCAATTGTGTAGGAATTACATAGTGGTGATCAGAACCAAGGCTTCCGGAATTGATGAAACATTAATGAATTTGACTTCTGCACTACATAGTCCTGTATGCCAGTGCATTTCACATATATGTATTTTTTATCCTTTTTTTAATTATAAAGAAACTGATACCTACTGACAGTAATTTAAATAATGTTGCAAGAAATTGCTGTAAATGCAACACAGCAAACATGTTCTGTAAATGACGCTTTTCATATGACATATCTTAGAGCTCAGAAAAGGTTGAAATATGTATTGATTATACTGGACCAAAAAAATTATTATGAAACCGAAAAAATTGTACTGTATATTCCAAGAGCCGTGCTAATTTTCGCAATGGGTTTATTATTATTATTTATTTATTTCTTAGCAGACATCCTTACCCAGGGTGACTTACAATTGTTACAAGATATCACATTATTTTTACATACAATTACCCATTTATACACTTGGGTTTTTACTGGAGTAATCTAGGTAAAATACCTTGCTCAAGGATACAGCAGCAGTGTCCCCCACCTGGTATTGAACCCACAACCCTCTGGTCAAGAGTCCAGAGCCCTAACCACTACTCCACACTGCTGCCCTAATTGAAACTGGGGCCAGTAAGCAGGTTATCCAGTAAATACATATTCCACACTGTCCCTAAACCTTGCCAAGATCTTAAAACAGTGAGGGCAGAGATCACTAGGATTCCAGATAAAAGGAAAAAGGGAGGAGAGGAAAACAATTAAGACTAGAGAACTGGGGCATTTTGTTGTAGGAAAAAATAACGTTTGGAGAATGTAAATGAACAGTAAATTAGTTGATTTCTAGCAAATTATGCTTTGATAGTGCATTCAGCAAGCACTGACTTCAATCAATGTCACGCCTGAGCTATGTTATGCTAATGGCCAGTTAAGGAGGCCGTTCGGGATGATATGGAAATCAGATGTTTGAGCGGAATGGGGAAACAGGGCCCAAGTGTGAGCTCTGCGCCAGGCGAGGGGGCTGCAGGACCCCAAGGTTAATCATATCATGTTCTGAGTTGTGTCTACAGCATGGGATGGTACGATGTGGCTGGGATTAAACAGCAGATAATGAAGAGGCAGATAGAGCCACTATCTCGCTCATTGCATAACATGGCTGCATTGACATTCCACAGCTCTTGGTTAAGCAGACTCTTCTTTCATTCTTGTTCTTCTTCTTTACTCCTTCTTGTCAGACTGTTCCTTGGTCATACTCATAAAGTTAATTGTTTCCCCAAAACCTTTTTTTAAGAGAGGTTGGGGTACCATCTGCTCAGTGCATGTAAAACCACAACTGTCAATTTAACAGCAGCTTTGCTTTGCACTAAGTTGTTGGTTGGTCAAGGTGTACGTTAGCATGGAACAATTACAAATTACAAAATAGTTTCTGCTTCCTCAATAGTTGTTTCCGAATGGCAGGTTAAGTTAAAACTCAAGCTTTAGATAATTGTTTTTCTGTGCCAGTGTATCTTTGCAAGAATAATATGGTATGCCTACCCAGAAACATACTGTTCTAGTTACAATGATGTCAGATATGCCTTTTATTTTTTTTTATAAACATTAACTGGTCTAAATATTTAAGTAAAATAATTTATGCACCTTGAAAAACAAGAAACATAGTTATCTTTTAAAATTAGAAATCATGAAACACATTTTTTTTTTTTTTTTAGCTGTAGCTGTATAAACAAAATGCTTCATTTGTTTTATGTCACCTAGTACATGGATTACTGTCTATAAGGGTAAAGTATGCCAACATTTCATACAGGCCTCCAGTTAAACCTTTGGCAATTTAACCAGGATAAGATCACCAATCCACCCCCACCCCCACCCCCACCCCCACCCCCACCCCCTATGCACATCTGAAAAACATTTTTTGATATCCAACAATGCAAATTTATTTAAACCTTATGAATGAAGTAAATACATTCCAGGGTTCATTCAGCTGCAAATAAAGAAACGGTGGTGAATTCAAAGCAAAGCTAAACAATCAAATTCTCCCCTTCAGAAATAATAAGGATACACTTTTTTTTTTCCTGGGAGTACTTAGACAAAACACTAAATTGTTGAATGGAAAGGTCATGCATTGTCATATTGCTTTTGGGGCATTTATAGTATTTTAAAAAAGCAATAAAAAATATATAGATAGCTAACATATTCCACACTCTGTCAGTACATTACTAATATCAGATTTGAGATGTGATGGTTTAAGAGGCCAACCTGTATTCTGAGTTTTATTTTTATTGTGTTACTGCCTGAGGGTTTGTCAGCTGCATCTTTTTAAATTATGAGGGAGGTATTTTCAGCAGTCACGCAAGTTATTTTATATTCAAAGGCTTTTGGGTGGCAACCATTTCTTTACCCCTAAGTCAAATCTAATTTTATGTACGTATAACCCTATTTGAGTTTTGAGATCTGAGACTTTTGAAGCATTATTACGATTTTTGTAATGAGAAAGCTGTTCAAGGCTGGCCTCTTACAGACGCAGAAAGCAGAAAGCATCTACTGAGTCATATATTATTATTTTATAAGCGCCTTACATTTCTGAAAGAAACGTCACCTTTTGACCACTACTGTACTGTACAAAATGAATGTCTTATCATGGCAAACTGAGCTGTCTCTTAGTGCCCGACAAGCTGTGAAAGTGGATCTATAAATGCAGTACTGTATAGTAAATACAAAATGTATTTTAACAGCACGTTTTCTTTTCAAATTATAAAATGTTAACAGCTTCATACACTACGATATGGGCCTTCTTGATAAAATAAACTAAAAAAATTGTCTGTGAGTAAAGAAAACAGTGAATGAATGAATGTTTAAACAGCACACCTCTATGCTATTGAAGGGATGTAGTATGACAATTACTCAGTTGAGCTTCAAGTTCTAAAAATGGCAGCTCGTTTGGTTTGAGACTTTAATGATTTATTAAAGTCATCTTCACCTCAAAGGAAATGGTTTATCAGACAAGATATTTAATTCATGACGGAACACATCTGCCCAGGGTCTGGATGTTTAAAACAAATACATTTCTGAAGGCCCTTTTTCTTTCAATCATATTTTATTCAGAGAGGTAAAGCAATTACTGTCTCCTTCCAGTGGATGGACTACATGTTTAATTTTCAAAGCTTTTTCAACCTAATAATTTCTGACAATCACACTTTAGACCTTGGGCTACTTTAACCGAGTCACAGTTCTCCATTATTATTATTTTTTTCCTGATGCAGATAAATGGGGTGACAGTGTTTTAATTAAACTTATGCCCACACATTAGCCCCTTTCCTTAAAATGACAGCTATAATAATAATGGTAAAAGCGTGCCCTGTACTAAACAACCACAAACGTATTTAAAATATTTCACTGTGCTGCTTTTATAACCCTTTCCTCTAATTCTGTTTTAAAGACACATTCAGTAACAACCGACATTGGTGGCTTTTGACAGCAAGGCCAGGTTACTACGGAAATCTGTCAATGACAGTGAAAACATCAGGGACCTTTAGGAACAAGTATAGTTGAGGAGGTGGGGGTGTGTCTTTGAGTGCAAACCTAAGGAGACATGATCTTTTAGGAAGCCAGAATATACTCAATTGCAAGAAAAAAACAAATGTAGTAGAAATATAAAGTAAATTCTTCAATTGTTTCAGTTTAGCTTTGATTTGAATCCATTGTTCCATGTTTAAAAAGCCAGGGCAGCCTTTCTTTTGCTATGTACTGTAATGGAGGTGTGAAAAAGCAATTCAAAAAGGCTTCTAATTTCAAGACTAATTATATAACAAATCTGAGACAACAATCTGTAATAAACAGGGATAACAGCCCTTGTAACAGTATCCATGGTGGCTTCTTAACTTGGATGAATTCAGGTTTAGTTGTTTAACAGGTTAGTATTATGGGAAAAGCAAATTGTAATAAGTACAAAAGGACAGAACTGAATAGGCTTTTTTTTTCAAGACTGGAAATGACTAATACTAATAAAACAACTGCATATTATTCTACTGTACTGCTGTGCGTTGGTTAATGTTAATAATGAGTCCTGATTTCAAGCACTGCCTGAAGCTCATGCACAAATGGGTTTAAGGATGGTTACTTACCAACAGGGCGAGCTGGACACAGAACAATGGTGTGGTGGGAACATAAAAAGAACAGAACAAAACATAACAGAAAAAATAGGAAAAAAAATAAAGTCAGAATGAATGACATGTGCTCTGTGTACACAATTCAACGAGGAAAAAACTGATGAATTACGTTTTTCTTAAAGAGGTCAAAGACATGCAAAGGCCCGCCTCAGTATTTCCACAACCTGTGACAACTGTATTTCAAGGATCCTTGGATATCATAAACAACAATTGAACATGACATCCTAATAGACACATTCAGCCCACAAACAACTTTAGCTTTATGTTAAAAGTGGGGCAAGTGGTTCTGAGGTACCTAAAGATGTGCTCCTCCTCCTTTTAACCACTTCAACACCATGATGTACGCACGTACATCAAATGAAAACCCACTTACAGTACCTTGCCGTACCTGCGTACGTCAAGTTTCCCATTCTTTTCTATGAGTGGTTTCTCAGTCTAGCGTTTAAGGTTTCATTCTCTAAGGCAGTGCTAGTACTGTGGAATGTGCAATGAAAGTCGGGGGAGGGTCAGGTGACATTTGTATCCAATTGCGTGTCATGTAGCGATTCCAATCTACCTGTGGGTGTTTAGAAGACTGAGATATATTGCGTTAAGCCATTCAAATTTTCCAAGTATATATATATATATATATATATATATATATATATATATATATATATATAGTGTTTTAAATTATTATTTTTTGTTTTGAGTGGAGTGAAGTTGGTGGATTTCGATACCAGCGAGAGTGATGCTGACGTTTCGCTCAACAATGATGATGAAAAGGATATGGAGCCAAGAAAAATACAAACTGTTCAAACAGAAGAGCATGCAGCTACTTTACAGGTAAGCTAAATGCAAATGGGAAGCTGTTTGGTTTGAAATGGCAGTGCTGTGACGAAATACTATCAAAACACAGCACTGGGTACAGGCAATGCGGCAGCCAGATCCACCACAATGCCTGCGCAAAGTAGCTGTGTACACACATTTGTGACTATCCCTCCAACACAAGGGAAGCAGAGACTGCAACAAAGGTGCAGGGTCTACTATGAAAATGAAAACAAAAGAAGACACAAGAAAAATGTTCAATGGTTGAGAAGGCAACCCCGGGTTCTGTTGTATTGAATATTTCAATAAATGGCACAGAGCAAGTCGATAGTGGCACACGTTTAGATGTTGTTTGATTTTGATTTGATAATTACTGTTTACTGTTTATTATTGTTATTAGCAGCGTTTTTATTTTAACTGTTAAAAAAAAAAACAACAACAAAAAACGTGTTTTTATCTCTATATTGAATATGGGTATGTAGTACACAGCAGCATAAAGGGTTAACACAATTTAGGTAATTTATTTGTGTTTTATTCATCATATGTTAACATTTTATAGCAATTACAGGTTTGAAAACATTATTATTATTATTTTCAAAATCTGGTACCTGAGAAGGGGTTTCATTTTTACATCTGGAGTTGAAGTGGTTAAGTGTTATTTTTTGCCTTTGATCCAATTTTATACTTAAAAAATATCACCCCCTGATGGCTGGATATTATAATTGATTTATTATTCTCATTATTATTATTATTTATTTCTTATCAGACACCCTTATCCAGGGCGACTTACAATTGTTACAATATATCACATTATTTTTACATACAATTACATTTTTTTTTTTATACATTATTTTGACATACAATTACCCATTTATACAGTTGGGTTTTTATTGGAGCAATGTAGGTAAAGTACCTTGCTCAAGGGTAGAGCAGCAGTGTCCCCACCAGGGATTGAACCCACAACCCTCCGGTCAAGAGCCTAGAGCCCTAACCACTACTCCACACTGCTGCCCATTAAAGTTTATACATTAATACATTGTCCGATGATAACTACACCACATTGTTAAGTGTTCATATAAAATAAAATCTGTTCCACCTGAGTTCTCAATTACTTAATTGAACCAATTATTTTCTTAATTGGTCAACACTAACATTCTTTCCAGGTCTTTAGTTATTAATGATTTAAAGATACCCAGAAACCTGCAGGACTGTGGCTCTCCAGGACCAGGGTTGGCCACCCCTGGACTAAAGCAACAGCAATGAAACAAAACGTGATTAACAATATACTTTTATTACACATAAATACTGTATTTACATGGAAATATAAGTTTAAAAATGATCATTAATGTGACACCTTTTTATTAGGAATAGAGAAATGAATGCTTATAAAATGCTTTTGCAGTCTTTGCATTGGTTTTACCATAATGCTTTTATAAAGGCATACCACTACTTACTGATAAAGTGTATGGTGCAGTATGTGATTTGGCTATGTGTCACAAAAACAAATAAATAAATAATAAAGGAGGGGTCTGGAAAGTTTCCTCAAAATATGTGCATTTTAAAAGTATTATCTGCTAACTGGGGTCAAAAGCAGTAAAATGGTTGGATACATTAAACAAAACAAAACAATCTACTACCAGTGTCTGCTATTCCTTTTCAGTGGATGAAGTAATGTTTTTTTGTTTTAGAAACAACAAGTGATCTCAGGATTCATAGTTAGTTGATTGAGTTAAACCAATAAACAGGTGAATTTGCTGTAATCCCTCAATATTAGTGCTTCTTTAGGTGATGAAGGTGATATGTTGCTGACAATTAAGGTATGTGCACACTTCATTCCTGCTATTCTATACCAGACTTTGTGTGTGCATTCAGCCTTCGTAAAAAAAAAAAAAAAAAAAGCTCTTCTTAAATGGCTTAATTTCCTCACAGAAACACCTTGTTGAAAGGTGCTCTGTTTTGCATTCAGCAGATTAAACTGAATCAAATCAATGCATTTAAAAAGTGGAAAATTGAATCCGGCCTCACAGGTCATTTGAACCCTCCCCTTTGTATTATTAAACCATTCCACAGGGACCTTGAACATTTGATTCAACGTGCATGGGGAAAAAAGAACAGAGATTATGGCAAAAATGCTTTGATTAACCTTTCCCACCTCTACAGAAAACCTTCAGCATGCACCACTAAACTGTGAAATGGCATCTGTATCTGTCTTACAAAGGTGCTGTGTACTCAAACTGAATTAGGATAATAAAAACAAAGAAGGAGCCAGAATTCCATGTGAACCTAATGAAACATCTTCTAGATAAATAAAAGGAATGAACTGCCCCAATTCTTCAATCTGATTAGTTTAAAGAGGTCCTATACACAGTCAAATGGGCCGTGGTCCTCTTCTGGTATTGAGAGGCCATAATGCAGCAAAGAGAAACACGGTTTTCTTACTGGCATGCTTTTAAATCTGAAAAGCAGAGTTGCCTACTGGTCTTGTTAAAAATCTCATTTAAGATTACTGCATGACCTACAGTATGTAAGTCATTTTATTGGCTCATGCATATTAAATATCCATTGCTATATGGTTTTGATAGTGTAGCAGTTGCGTTTTCATTTCTATTTCAGATAAATCATTACTGATGTGTTTTGTGATACATATAGCAACCACAAATACTTACAAATCCTAATGGAATTCATTTGCACTTGTTATTATTTTTTTTTTCAAATTTACCATGCCAGTATAACACGAAAATTCACATTATAAAAGGTATTTATTTATGTGATTCCTATGATATTCCAGCTCCTTTAATATTATTTTGCTGCCCATTTTGTTTATCTTCAATTGTTGTAGTGCAGATTTACCACAATACAAATGTATATTTAGATTTTTCAATGAATATCGCAGATTAATAATGAAATATATTTGTACTGGGGGTCATCTTTCAAGTTTTCTCTAAAGTTTTGTTACTCAGCACCTCATGTTGAAGTAGTATACAGTGTGTTGTTTCAATCCTATTAAATGTTGGTGAAACTTGCTGATGTATTACTTACCCCTGACTGTAAGGGTTGCAGCAGCTTCCACTTTTCCAACACGGTTCTCAGCAATACATGTGTAGGTACCTTCATCACTGCTGGAAGCCTTTTTTATGCGAAGCATGTAATCCTCTTTAATGTCATAGCTAAGGAATGAAAAAAAACCCCATTATATTTGGTGTGTTGGAAATCATATATATCCTAGCAACACTACTGCTGCACTTTATTTCAAATGGGTTGTCACAAAGGAGCAAATGCAGGTAGCTGGAGAACCTTGACTGTCTGAAGGCAGATGAAATCATTAATATAAAAGGTAGCAAAAATAAAGATAACATTTTCCTGTGCATTTGTACTTTGTACTTTGAAAAAATGGTTCTAAATCACTGCTTCTGCACATTTCTGAAGGTAGTCTTTTTCAACTCCAAAGCTTTCTTCACTTGATTAAGTTTATTTAATTTCATGACTGGATATTAAACATGCTCCCCTGCATGATGTTTCCATCATTTATTTGTTTAATTGTGTGTAAGTTTTGATAGACACAGAGTGGAGCCCCTGGATTAGAACATATCCTAACAGGGTTCCATCATTTCAGAGCTATAATGATGTTCCTCTGCCCTCTGTAGTAGCCTGCCAACTCAGCAATTCATAATGAAAAAAGTGGAGGGGATAAACCTGGCAGCTGCTGAGAGACAGGAAAGAAAGGAATAATACAGTTGAATCTATTACATCTACGAATGAAAATTATCTTAATAAAGACTTGGTCATAGTAAAAGGAGATCTTAGAAAAAAAACTGACAGTGGTCTTAATGGTGAAATGTTCTTTATATTGGGAGTTACCTATACTAGGATAAAAATAGCAATTGTGAGGAATACTAATGTGGAGTTCAAGAGGAAATGTTAATTGGGGATCCAGTTAGTAATTCTGTGAAATAAAGCGTGAAAGCAATAGTGGGTATACCCTTAACGCAGGTCTGTATCATTAAATATTCAGAGCCAGAAGCCTATTAAAAATATCTGGATAGAGAATTGGATAGATGTTAAACTCCTGTTTGTACTGCACTCCAGAACAGACCTCTAACAATTACAGTGTGCTCCAAGTTTAGTGTACTCAACTTAGCCCCCAGCGGACAAAGCCATCAGTTGTCAGTCTCTCATTGGAACAGGCTCAAGACTGAATGACACTGGACACTGTGCATGACAGCAGCCTGATTCATTGTCCCTCAACTTTCACTATATTCACAACACCAACATATAATACTACATTGATTTTTGCATAGCACTATGTGGAAAAATATATAAATAGAGGTATTTTTTAATTTAATTGAAAGGAAACACTTGCAATACATAAACACAATAACAGAATAATAGCATATGAATGCATATGTAAAGGGACCCCAGCTCAAGCTGTACCACCATTTGGTTTAGAAGTCAGTGAGCACAGTGTGAAAGGGAGGCTCTCTGTACTTGTTACAGGTCCCTGTGTTGACAATATTTCTGCCACTGGGGTTTATAAGCTAAAATGAAAATCAAAAGCTCTCATTCCAAGGCTTTCGGACCCATCTGCCACTGAATACTTTAGGACAAGCCGAAGGCAATTACCACTTCTCATCACCCTATGACTATACATGATAAAGGTCTGCCTGGCTGCCACACTGAGCACAGACCTAACACTGCTCTGCTTTTTCAAACCCGCAGACACACACTTGCATAATATGTGTGTGGGTAAAGCCAGACTTAATTAAAACCAAAGCACATGGAAAATAAACTGCTGTTGAATAAAAATGTTACAAGGAAAATGAAGGAGGGATTTTGATATTAAAATTGGACAGTCAGTGGCTCGAATGAATGTGCTCATTGTTACACTATTTGATTAATGGCAGTTCTACAATAGTATGCTGACAGTCCTTGCCACCCAGACATGTTTTTTTTCTGATATGAAACACTGCTGAAAAATGCACACCAATCAGATCTGGCCCCCAGACAACATGTGCTATCATCACTGTACCGTGAATTGAGATTGATTGGTACCCAGCTGTGACAATGGGAAGGGAAAAAAAGGGCCAGCACCTCCCAAAAAAGGGGGTGAAGAAGACAGAACTTTTGAAAATGAAATTGTGTCAAAACTATCGCCATCTGTTCAGAGATTCACTGAATAAAATAAACGAAATTAGGGCTGCAATGGTGTTCATCAGAACAGCTTGACTGCTTGCCACTGGCATATTAAAGGCCCAGTCTACAGTACATATCCACAAGATGGTCTTTATATATTCATGAAAACATGTCTGAGAAAGAAGAATAGCAGCTCATTATGTTTGCAGGGAGCTGGGTATACTCTGATCTTTCTTATACCAGGAATGTGATTACAGATACATTATGTAAACTCTTCATTGAGACGGGGGTGAAATATGCTTTTTTGGCAGAAATGAGCTTACTTATGATTGGTTAGAGCTGACACCAAGAGCTGATAGACACATTGCACCTATGGGCAAGTCACTTAACCCCCTTGTATTGCAGAAACTGGACTCCAATGGAAATCAGATGACCTGCAACTTGTATACATTTCACAATGTTCTGCTTCCTTTGCTTTCATGTCCTTTGGATCAATGTATCACACGCCATGGGTGATAACACAGTATTGCCTCACATTTGACAATATTGTTTTTCACAGTTTTAAAATGACTAGCACACTATCACCCTTTAATGCAAAGGCAAGACTAATAGCCATATAAAAGGTGCATTCATTTCTACTAATCTGACCAAGAGTGCTCATTTAAATGAGATTTAATGAGGTAGGAAATTATAACATATTTTCTACATAAAACTAAAAGCCAGGGGTTTTGATGCACTTTATCCACCTACAGCTATGGCCAAAAGTTTCTCATCACCTAGAATTTTAGGATTGAGGCATCATTGAAAAAAAAAACTATATGAACATAATTTAGATATTTTATTTAACATCATTTAATTAAAGAAATCACAAAAGTCTACCGGATGCCATAATAGTAGCACATTATTTTATGTTAGATTTCGAAATGTCAATGTTTTTCGTATATGTATAGTATATGGAAAACTACAAAGCGGTTTGTAATTCAATATGTTAACTAGGGATGCATCGAATCCAGGATTCGCTTTCGGATTTGGCCTGAATACCTACTTTTTGAGCAGGGTTCGGATTCGGCCCATTTCTTAGGGTTCGGTGAATCGAATCCTATATCTGCCCAGACGCACATCCATTTTAATATATCCCCCCAATGTGAGTGGTTCTTTTTTAAATAAAAGACACAAATCCGGTATTGAACGTAACTTTTATATTTAATAACAAGAACACGTTTCATGAACACGTCACCCAGCTGCTGAATGCAAACATACCGTCGTATGCAACAGCACAGTCACATCACATTTTCCATGGAGTAAAGTAATGCAGTAAACCTGTAATATATAGTAATGGCAAACTGTTGTAGACTTTTGTGCTTTGTTGTTTTGTCTGAGACGTGTTCTAGAAATCATACTGAGAGAAAAAAAATAAAAAAACTGGTGCACAGAAATATATATTTTTTGTAACTTTACAACTGTCAGATGTGCAAGACATTGTTGAACAATATGCTTTAGTAAATAAAATTTTACGTTACTGTAATGTGCCAATACAAGTTGAACCATTTAGGAACTGCTGTGTTTTATTAAAATCATTTAAAAACTATTTTGTAGTCTATTTGATATGTGTTACACACACGGTGCATTTAAATCAACGTGGTTTTTATTCAGGTCACTCATCACGGTAATTTTGTTCCTCATAGCTCTCAGATAGGGTTGTCAACAGGCTCCCGAAATCTAGGGAAACTTTAAGGCAGGTCAGGTTTTTTAACTCGGCTCTTTGCACTCACCTGCACTCTTTAATTTAACCTTGTGATAGCAGGTAAAGTTTCTATTTGTTTAATATTTCTTGCTTCACACATTCCCGCCCAGTCAGAGACTCAGAAAGCCAATCAGCTGCTGTATAGGTCTGATTGATGGAAACTATCCTCACAGGCATGTGTGTGCTTTTGGTAACAACTAAGTAAAACAATTACATTAATTTAGCAACAGTTTGCACAATTCACACTCACTTTACTGAATACATTGCAGTTTAGAGAGGCGAGTTACAAAACCTGACCTGCCTTAAAGTGTCCAGAGATACTGGAGCCTGGTGGCAACCCTACTTTCAGATCAGGTGACACAGGTTGAAATGTCATTAAAGAAATAGTGGGTTATGGCAAAGATGCAGCTCTCCTTTTTTGTAAAGGTAAAGTAAACAGTTCTGTATTTTGACATTCTGTTGTGGGGGAGGGGTCTAGTGATAAATTGTGTACGTTTCAAACTGAAATCTTATTCAGGGATATATTTCCATTCGGTAATAAAAATACTATGAACTAAAAGGCTCAAAGCAATAGATTGTGCGTGACCCTTGTTACTAGCTGCCAGTCTGTTTTTCATTCAACAGTTTCCTTCAGTTTTACTTGACAGTTTTTGTAGATTCAGTATTCGGTTCAGCAGTCGCTGAATCTTTTGAGATGGATTCAGTATTCGTCCGAATCTCAAAAATTTGGATTCGGTGCATCCCTAATGTTAATGTAACATTATTCATCAGGTTTCATTCGACTTCATGAAGCGAAATTTCTTAATTCTATAGGGTGATGCAAGATTTTCTGCCATAGCTGTAGAATTCTCCTTCACTGAAAAGCTTTCTAGGTCCCACCCCCAAAAACCTTACCATGTGAGATTTATAATGAAACCTTTTAAATGGATACAGAAACCAAAGATATTGGACCACTGTACATGTCACCACATACATACAAGCTTTTCAGGACAAAATATGTGTCATCATACGGTATAAATTACTTTTTTCTCATGTCGGTCCAATTAAGATATTGAATAACAAATGTCAACGGTACATGGAAAATAGGCTAAACTACTTGGCTGCCAACCTCCATAAAATGCCTAGTATTTTCCATGAAGTACTACTACACCATCTCACATATGGAATTAATCTGTTGAGAAGAGGAAAAACCCAGCTGGCACCTCTTATGTGCTGAAGTGAAAATTTCAGAACAATTCACTCAGCTTTACAAAATTAAACATTTTTTCATATGAGTGCTTCGCTAAGTGTTTGGCCCACAGTGCATTTCCAATAAGGCTAAATAACACCGAGATTTTGGACTCCTGCCTATTCGGTCAAAAAAAAAAAAAAGAGTGGACCCTTCTTCTAACTAATTTATCTTAACGGCAAGTGGATTTGGAAGTAATTCAACAGTGTCTTGGCAAGCCTCGATAAGGTCAAGTTTTGGGTACAGTAGTGAATACAAATTATAGCTGGACGAGGGACCTATAAAATACTACTCATTGATAAGACTTTGGAGAAACAAAAACTCTTGCTCCCTGGAGCTGTCCCCTCTTAGGGAATAATGGAACCTGACAGTTTTAAGGTTAAACAGGAATTGTTCTCTCTGCAATCTGTTCTGGCTTTTCTTTGCAGAACAGAAAGAATTGCCTTTAAGCCTTGCCTACTATAGCTAGGGCGCCACCATTTATTTAAACATCCACTTGCTTGCCGAACTGGCTGCCACTTTCGATTCCTTGGCACAACATTCATCTAATCAGACTGTGTCTGCAAGTGTGGCCTACAAGGGAGCCTGTAATTTCATTAAAGCTGTATTTACTCAGCTGAGCCACCTGCTCCGAGCTAGAGCACAAAGACAACAGACACACATAGCTTCCAGAGCGACAATGAGTACAGCCCATAGAAATGGCACTTGTTTTGTTGTGTTATTTTAAAGCTCATTAGTTTAATCATGGCGGTGTCACCTTCTCAGATACAAAGTGAACCCCCCCCCCCACAGTTACTGTCTATTGTAAGCCTAATTAGAATTATGAAATGTGAGGACCAAGAAGAGAAAATCATTGTTAGAGCTAGGATAGAAGCTTAGTTGGATAGAAATACAATAATATGTTGTTGTTTTATTATATTTATTATATCTATGTTAATACATATATAGTATACTGTATAAGTCCAAACTGAATTATCTAACATAAGTTCCCTGCACTCTATTTTAAAATAAGTTCTTAAAAACAAAAACAGACACAGGTATATTTCTATTTATGAGCAAAATGGTAGATTTTATGTGTAGTTCTGCACTTTGAAAATGACTATCCAGCAGTATCTTTAAGAAAACACGAAACAATACCATAAGGAAACTTTCTGCGACTAACTCGCTAAGATTCTACAGTAGTTAAATCAATCAATCAATCAAATTTATTTTGTATAGCGCCTTTCATACCAAGGCATCCCAAAACGCTTCACATGACAAATAAATATACAATACAATAATATAATATACAATAAAATATAAAAAAAACATCCAAAAACAAATGGGAAAAAATAAATAAATAATATAAATAAATAAATAAATAAATTACATATTAACAAAATTCTTAAATAGACCATCCCAATTTACTAAAAGGCCTCTGCATAAAGATGTGTCTTAAGCTTTGATTTAAATACATTTATTGAGTCAGCTTTATTTCAATTGGAAGATTGTTCCATAATACAGGTGCATAATGACTAAAGGCTCTTCCACCGCAAGAGCTACGTTTTATCATTCTAGTCACCAGAAGCCCAGCATCAGCAGATCTCAACTGGCATCCAGGGACATAAGGTAAAAGCATATCATTAATGTAAGCAGGGCCATTTCCAGAGACAGCCTTAAATGTCATTAATAAAATTTAAAAAATAACTCTGTACTTCACCGAAAGCTAATGCAAGCGGGCAAGAACAGGTGGAATATGTTCAAATCTTTTTGTACCTGTCAGCATCTGTATTAGAACCTGATACATAAGCGAATGATAAGTTTACAAGGTAGACCAGCCAATAGGGCGTTACAGTAGTCCAGATGGGATGAAACAAACATTAATTAACATTTCTATGTCAGATTCTGCAAGATACAAACAGACTTGAGATATATTCCGCTAATGATAATAAGCAGACTTCACTACAGTTGAAATGTGATGCTGAAAACTAAGAGTAGAATCAAATAAGACTCCAAGACTTTTCACAGCTTGCGAAGAGCTAATGGGGGGCTGCCAAAGGTCATTGGTTGTAGGATTTTATTTAATGCTGATTTAGAGCCAAGTAAAAGAAATTCAGTTTTATTTGCATTTAACTGCAAAAAATGTTTTGACATCCAAGCCCCTGTTTTGTCAAGACAAGTTGATAGTCTGGAGTTTACGTTTACATCATCTGAACTCATTTTGAAATAAATCTGGGTGTCGTCGGCATAAGAGTGTAAATTAAAACCATGTTGTCTGATCACATTACCCAGCGGTAGCATATACAAATTAAAAAGTAAAGGATCAAGGACAGAGCCCTGTGGAACCCCAGAAACAACAAGAGAATTAGCCGATTTTGATCCTCCAAAGGACACAAATTCATGTTGGGAGGTTAAGTAGGACCTCAGCAAGGAGAGTACTGTGCCAGTAATGCCTATAGTTTTCTCAAAGCGATCAAGAAGAATTGTGTGATCAATGGTGTCAAATGCAGCAGATATATCCAAAAAGACAATCTCTGATAACAGCCCCTCATCTGCATTCAGCAGGATGTCATTAACAACTTTTATGAGTGCAGCCTCTGTACTATGTTGTTTCCAAAAGCCAGATTGAAATTTTTCAAAGAGAGTATTAGCAGAGAGATATGCAGACAACTGAGCAATAACAACCTTTTCCAAGACTTTTGCAAGGAAAGGTAAATTAGAAATTGGACGATAATTAGACAAGACATCAGGATCCAATGTAGATTTTTTAAGTACTGGCTTTACAATTGCCAACTTTAAACTAGATGGAACAGTTCCAGTTTTTAGGGAGAGATTCACAATATTACAAATCACATGAGCAAGCGTATCTGCACCATGACGGACAATATTAGTCAGTCAAGGATCAAGAGAACACGAGATGGAACAAGCTTTATTGATAAGATCTAAGACATCAGTAATATCAGTTGTAGCAAAATGCGCAAGTCTATGTGGAGCTACTATGATCTCGATGCCCACATCAGTTAAATCTTCACTAGATAGGGTAAAAGAATTCCTTATTGTAACAATCTTGTCAGTGAAGAAATTAGCTAAGTTATCCAATACTGAAGTACCTGCATCACTTTTTGGTGTTATAAGCTGATTAAAAGTTTGAAACAGTACTCTAGGGTCTACCTGCTCCTCAGTTATAATAGAAGAAGACCCAGCAGAATTTAGGGCTAATTTGTAATCAAGAAGGTGTTTTTTCCACATTTCTTTCTGAACAAGACCCGATCGCTTCTACTCCAGTTTTCTACCAGTTGTTTTTAGAGCCCTAAGCTCATCATTGAACCAAGGAGTAAAATGTCTTATTTAATAATTCGAGTTTTAAGTGGGGCAATATGGTTAATTGTGTTCGTCAAGGTCAGATTGTAAAGTGCCACGGCATCATCAACATTACTCAGTACTACATTGACTAATGATGAAGAGGCAAGACAATCATTAAAGACCACTGGCTCTAAAAGACTCATTATGTGGTAAGTTATTTCCTTAGTTTGTTTAGGTTGGTCGAAAGAAGTAAAATTCATTTTTGCAATAATTAAGAAATGATCAGATATAGTTAGATTTCGTAAAACAAGATCAGAAAGCACTACCTTTACAGATATAAAGATCTAGGATGTGTCCATGAACATGTGTGGGGGACTGAATCATGAAAGCCCAAAAGAATCAAGAATATAATGAAATTCTACAGCCATAGTGGAAGGAGAGTCCAAATGTACATTGAAATCACCATAAACAATAATCAATAAACAACATAGAAAATAATTCATTGATCTCAGAAATTAATGAAGAATTGTACTTAGGTGACAGTACACAGAGTTAACGACAATGGTGTAGGAAATCCAAATGTAAGGTGTTCAAATGAAGAGAAGTCTTTCAGGGGCAAAACCTTAGCATTAAAGTGAGATTTATAGATAATAGCTATACCTCCTCCTTTACCAATCATACGTGATTTCTCACAAAATGTTTACCCTGCAGGTGCAGACTGATGCAGTAAACCTAAATTGACGGATTTGTGCCATGTTTCAGTGAGACACATGAAGTCAATTTTACTATCGACAACTAATTCATTTAAAAACAGGGCCTTATTTGACAGGGACCTAACATTAAGCTGTTCCACAGTACATTCTGATAAATTAGTTGGAATCTTTCCATTTGAGTTATGAAGTGAAACACTTTGTCCACGGGATAAAAACACCACTTGGTAGAAGACCATATTGCAAGCACATTTGCCAAAAGGAGCTAAGGGCATAGTAACAACAAAAACAAACGACAAACAACAAAAGTCCTGATTGTACTTATCTTAACTGCTGCATTTGCTGCTGCTTGCACCAACACAGAGGATAAAAAGCAGCAATATAGAATAATTACAATATTACTAAAAACTATAACGCACTTTAAAACAGAATTAGTATTAAAGTTAGTGTTTGTGTTTTTTGTTTCAAGAGATATTCGTTGTTCTAGCTAGGGCAACTTATAAAAAATATCTGCAACTCATGTATTAGCATGCAGCAATATAATCCAGCTACAGACTGACGATCCCCCATTGGGAGTAAAAGAAAATGGATATTCTTTAATCTGTACAACAAACAGAGAGGTACAATCGCAGCTTTGGAGAAAGAACCTCCAGAGAATCCAGGGGGATGTATTCATGGTAAAAGCCAGGATGGTAATGAAAAGCCACTGCTTAGGTGTTCACACACTAAGAACCTCTTTTTTCTTTTTCTTTTTTTTTTTTTTTACTTTGCTATTTAATTAAGGTCTCATTGTCAAAGTCCTTTTTTCATACCAGTACTCTGGTAGCTTTATCTGGGCTTTAGTCATTCTTCAAAATTACAATTTATCTTCGGCTAACCCAAAAACTAACATCCCTCCTTTTGGAAGTAAAACAGTTTTGCTCCTTTTACATTTTTCTAATACAATATATAAAAAAAAAAACCTACAAGTGTAGCTGCCCAGTATGGTTTTGAAAATAGTTTTTATACATATTTAAAAAGGTTGTTCCATATAGCAAGTTAAAATATTAGCCTATATTTTGCCTCTTTTAAAGAGTTAGATATGTCATTTATAACCTCCTGTACTACTGCTTTGGTTAGTTTTAGGAACATTCCTGTTTGGCTCCATTGTCGTGAGAATGTGATGTACGACTCAAAGGGGTGGGCAAATTGCCTTCTCATACTAAAAAGCTGCACAAATTGACCAAAAACTAAGATTATTTTGCATGGAAACATGTCTGAAAGCCGTACCTTACGTTCATGAGACGTTAGCAGTGAAGATCCCGTTTGAGACGTAACCTCGCGCAACTTTCTACTATAACTAAATGCCTTACCATGCAATTCTTAATTAATAAAGGTCTGCTGGGAGTTGTCCTGGCAAGGTCTTTGACCAAATAGGAAATAATAAACATACAGTATGAGGGGTTTAAAGACCTCTTCATTCAGAATCTTTTATGTGACACCATTTATTCAATTTTTCAAATTATTCCATGTATAGTTTCGTTGTTTTAGAAGCAAGGTTATACAAAAATACTGAGGCTACTACAAATTAAAAAATAAATGAATAAATAAATAAATAAGCCCTTTGTAAAGCATAGAAAGATATTTTTTCTCATCCTTTACATGTTTGTTATCCTTGTGTATGGTGATTGGATAGTTGATTGCTTAGACTTTTTGTCCTTCATTGTACACTAGCCTTACGTAGCAACTATCATGGGTACATATCAAGGAGAAAAAAAATTGTTACGTTTGTACTCCAAAATGTATTAAATTAGCATAGCTGGGAATTCATGCCAATGGCCTCCTGTATTATTGCTGCGGGCTACCGATAGCACCAGGTTTGAGTGACCACCTATAGAGTTGGAAGTAAAATCTCTTAAACCTAATTTATTGAGCAAGATTTGTTTTAGAAGAACGAAAACATGAAAAACAAAACAAACTGCTGAGAAATGTGTTAAACTCGTATGGGGTACCGGTATACTGGATCCCCAATAACAACAACAAAAAAGATATAAACACATTCTACTGACAAGAGCCTTGCACTGTCCCTGCGAAATTTGGATTCAGGTATTATTATTATTATTATTATTATTATTATTATTATTATTATTATTATTATTATTATTATTATTATTACTACTACTGTATTTTTATAAGAATAGTATGTAGTGGGAAATGTGGGCAAGTAGAGTAGCCTATTGTAGATTTACTACCAGTATTAAGAAAATGTACCGAACTAAACATTTTGACTGGATCATTTTTATATCATTAAATTAAAGTGCTGGATTTTAGCTTTGTTCGTAGTCTACCGTAAGGATCAGACTTGCTGAAGCTACGGTTCTGTAGTAAAACTTGTATATATTATATATGTATGCGTATAATAGGTTTATAATAAATATTTTTTGTGTGTGTGTAACGCTATGTCTGGGTTTTTATTTTGTTTCCCTTGGTTTTATTATTATAGTTTTTTGGTGGCCAAATGAGGCAGACTGCACTTGCAGTTCTTCAACACAACCTTACAACTTCATGGAAACCCAGTTCAAGAAAGCTGCACGATATCAGTCATCACGCAAGGCCAAACTGGAACTCAGACAGAAACATTTAAATATACCCTGCTGTATTTTAATATTAATAATATTATAATTATAATATATAATTATAATATATAATATAATTGCATTTGGAAGGAGTATTTCTGTCCCTAAAAGAAAACTTAATGGAAACCCAAATTTCCTGAAAAGGTACTACCAAAATAGCGTGAGAAAAAGGTGAGACTTATTTTTATTTTTCCATGGAAACCCATATGACTTACATATAGTTGCAAACAGGTTTCAATGAGGGTAAAAGATTGTGTAGCAAAATACATCATTGGTGATTATATGATATTATTATTAATTTCTTAGCAGACGCCCTTATCCAGGGCAACTTACAATTGTTACAAGATATCACATTATTTATGCATACAATTACCCATTTATACAGTTGGGTTTTTACTAGAGCAATCTAGGTAAAGTACCTTGCTCAAGGGTACAGCAGCACTGTCCCCCACCTTGGATTGAACCCACGACCCTCCGGTCAGGAGTCCAGAGCCCTAACCACTACTCCACACTGCTGCCCCAGTTTATGATAACATAAACAAAAGAATAATGTTCTGACAAATGTAAGAGAGACCAATAAATAAAAACTTAATATCATTGTGGGGCACTAACCGCTTTAAGAAAATCTACCAAATGATCTCCCATTATTCCAAGTGGCCTTTTCTCCCATTAGTCCAAGTGGCCTTTTGTGACCTGTTTTGAAAATGTCCACAAATGCCAACATTATTTGGTAATATTGCTAAGTCTTCAGTGCACAAAAAACAAATGAAATGAATCATTATTCAATCAATTGATTGATTAATTGATTTTACTATTAAAAACAAATCAAGTACTGTTTTGTTTTAAAATCTAATTTTGAAGAGGGTCCTGGCAAAACTGTACGGACAGCGAGCAGACCATTTAAAATATAATAAAAAATGGACAGCTCTAGGATTTCCATTCACTACAACAGTATTCCTTTTTGAATAATTGTGTTGCTGCCAAAAGTTTTCAAATCAGGTCACGACACAAAAATTGCTCAGAGACAATCAGTGTGTTGGTTGCAGAGTTACATGCCAGAATTGTATTACTGTGTATGTATCTTAAACCCCCTTTGGAGATTTTTTTAGTCCCCTCTATGTCTTGGCTCAGCACTAATCCCTACAGGGAGAGGCAGCACAACAGAGTGAATACTGAGCATGGGTAAACACATGGCTGAGGCAGCCAGACAGATGAAGCAGTTAACCTAAAATGCCAAACCCTTTGTAGGCAAAATGCAGCACCACGCTGGCTTTAAGTTACACTACCTTATACTTCTGTGAGCAGCAATGAACCTATTTTTTTTTTTTTTTTTACATGTTGCCATTTATTTGTATTTATATCCTCTTGTTTTCTTTGAAATATGAGTTTGCACATTGAAGCTCCGGCCTTCACTGGACCTTGATATAGCTGGAATTCAAACACTGCAGTTCTATCAGTGACATTCCATCAACTTGTATCTGGTGGATGCTGGGAGGGGCTTATCTGCTGCCATCTGACTGCTTTAATTAGCCAAACCTTCACATTTGTTGGCTTTTTTCTGTCTAATTTGCACATATTTTTTTTTTACCTGAAGACATCTCTTTACAAAAATTTAAAATGCCATGTCCAAGCAATAAATCCCACTCAAGTAACAGGAGAAACCTGGAATAATTAAGACACAATAATTAATATTCATGATGAATATTCTGTTATATTTTATCTTAATTAATGGATGTTCTTGCTCCAGTCTTAGCAGTTTCAGTATTTTGCATATCATTCACTGTTGTGACATCATAATTGGAACATGCCACTGCTCACCTCGATCTAACAAAACCTTGTCTGTTTGGTGGCAACCTCTATTTAATATGTCACATTGCATGCCTTCCTTTTTTCTGCAAGGGCCAAAACCTTGTATGAAACATTCATTCTTAATGATCTTTACAGGCACTGGATACATGCATGCATTTCTTTCTGTTCTAGAGATACTGGGGTCATTAACAGTACAATATACTGTTATGAACATTCATTGCTTGCAATATCCTTTTCAGCTGCAGCTATGAGACTGTCTAGATAACTGTTGTGCTGTTGCCAATTTTTATCATCCCTTCAGTGTTCTGACATTTAGAAAAGGGTTTTACAGATATACTACTGACATAGCTTGACTGATTCGACCATGTCAAAATAATTTGGTAAGAGGAGCCACTTAAAATATGAAAAACCTTATTAGGTTAACAATCTTGGGAAAGGAATGTGTGCATCCACTTTCTCCGTTTGAAATGATCAGCACCCACTACTTGCATCTGTTTTTGCCTTCAGTATATAGTTCACAAAATAAACATAATTGTGTACTATTATATAATGACACCAATTTTAATCTCCAAAATATTTAACATGTACAAAACAGCACTACAAATATGTGATATCTACAAAAAGAGCTAAAGTACAACAAAGGAACAGCGATATTCAGATGAGTGGCTCTACTCTGATCACAGCGCAAATGCGAGTGCAAGCGCAAACGGTGCTTGACCCTGATTCTGTGGCACAAAAACCTCACTGCGCTGAAATGGTATTCTGAATACATGTCCTGCACCGTTATATAGCGCCTGCCCCATCGCCACATGTCGGCATAAATTTCGGGGTGTGGTATCATTAACATATTTGCCCAAGCGATTCTGATGACAGCGCAATGGGGTCCTAAATAGACAATTGAGCACTGCGTTAAGACCCGCTGAAACCAGGTTTATTTACTGGCGCAATCAGGAACTTTAAGACTTGAACACACTATAAAAAGCAAAGCAGTCCTAACATGCAACTGCGTGCACTTGGACTGACATAGAAAGAGGAAAAAAGAACATAAGATGAAAAAATGATAAAACGTTAGAAACTAACAATATTATTCGTAAATTAATAAACAAATGTATGAATTAAAGAAAATGTATTTTGCAAATACAATGGAGTACCTCATTTATTTTCACGAGGACTGTAGCAATTTATTTTCATAGCAATTATTACATGTGAAAATATTTATGTACAGTATATGGAGGGCAGCATAACAGGAGCACAACTTCTGTATCTGTACGTGTATGTCTGTCCTTTCTTTCCCTGGTTGTTGTTAGTGCTGTGTGTGTGTGCGTGTATCATGTGCAACTTCAAACAAGTTAACTGCTGTGTAAACTTAACACAATGTATTTGCTCTGTTTCCGTGATTGAAATAAGTCACTACTACCGGCAGACCTGAACCTAAATATCGGTTTCGCTGCCTGATAATGTATGAGCTTAACTAGTTTAAAACATAATAACGAATTAGAAAATGGATCGGGAAATATTCTATGACAACTAAAGCCCTGGTTATATTGAAACTCTAGTACATTACAAGCTCAGAGGAAACGTGATGCGGCACTTCATGTCCCGCTAGAAAATGAATCAGCTGCTGCTACTGGTAGACAGGTCAGGGAGGGTAGTAAGTATTCACACTTTACATGTAGTAATGTCAATGCCATGAAATAATGTACCTTGTATAACTATTGTAAATAATAAATGACTGTCCTACTGCCTCTACCTCTTCTATTAATATAGCAATCTCCTGTGTCGTGAAGCATGGTTTACATATTCTGTTGGTGATTGGCCTACCACTTGCTATTCTGACTTGTGCTGTTTTTCTTGCTCTGCGCTGCTGCCGCCCGACATGATCGGCACTTCTATATTTAAAATGGAGCCTTGGGGTGACGCAAGAGCATTCTGTCTCTTAAAGGGATTGTTGCCTGGCCCTGATTGGATAGCAGATCCCCCAACCTACTCAGCATTGATTGGCTGGGCGCTGCCACTGCGCCACTAAACGCGCTTGCGCTGGGTTTTTATTTTGATCAGAATCGCATTTTTGGAGAAGCCGCGCCATACAGGGCAGACGTGTTTCACTTTAACCACTGCGTCTGCGATTGCATTTGTTTCATCAGAATCGAACCCGAGGTATCTACCATGTTAAATAAGATGTTGGCCCACTATTTTTAATATTTGCTCTTGTGTTTTCTACTGTCTGTTTTGCCTCTCGAAGAAGATATTTAACTCATATATAACTAATGCTGTCATCACTGGCAAAGTCTGCTTAGTAAAATTATTTCACATCTCCTGTCCTTCCTTTAAGGGTTTCAATATTGAATATTGTTTTCAAACGGTATCATATTATCATTTGACACTCCCTGTTATCTGTGTTTGCAGTAACATGTTTTATTGCATCTACTGTTTCTCAATTTTGTCAAGTGTTTTACTGTTATTGATCTGCATTTGGATTGCAGAGTGATTATCATTAACGATTCTTCAACATTGCTAAGCATATCCTGTATCTTGTTTCATCAACTGATAAAAATATAGCTAGATAAATCTTTTATCTTATGCCAAAACCTCAAACTATTACACCTTCTTATTCATGCTTAAGCAATTAGGTTTTTTTTTCTAACTGACTTGCAAAACATCAGAAGTACAGTAAATCGTGATAAAGAAATGTTATGTGTGACAAATCGTATAAAAGATGTTTGATCATTATATATTTGATATACTTTTATTTTTGGCACTGGACAATGACGATACATGTTTTTTTCAACTGCTGAAAAAATGTACGGTACATAGGTACCAGTTTAAATGGCCTCTTTAGCTAAGCATAGCACTCCCCTCTTTGATGTGTGTGCACTGAGATCCAGCGAGCCAAAAAGGTCACAACTTTGAATCCTGCTGAGAAAAAAAAAAGAAAACTGTATAATGCTTTATGGCATTCAAGTGCTTTGCTGCCAAAGAAACTCAACGCTGAGGTTCTTCTTGGGTGGATGTTAAATGTCATGTTAAATGAAACACATTATATATGCAAGCAAACCACCTGTCTCACTTGCTGTGCTTTTTCAATTCTGTACTAAGAATATATATAAATGTGTATTTATAGTGTTGTGTGTAAACTATGTTTTTAAAGAATTAATGGAGAACCTGATGGCCTGTCTGGAGGTCCTACCTGCTGTGTTTGGTTGCGGGGAAAAGTAGCTGGTGATTGCCAGCTGCCGATCCCTAACCAGCAGATGGGCGTATTCCAGCGGAGCGTCAGGTATGAAAGTTTCATGGTTATACACCTCAGGGCTGCTACAAGGCCATAGCAAGCACCAGGATTAATACCGTCTACTCTACCAATGCTCCGATCCTGGTTTACACACATGGCAATAGAGATTAATGAAGAGGCAGAGACCGTGTGTATATCAGGGATCGGAATGTGCTCGGGTCTATGAAGAGGAAGCCACAACCACCAGCGACAGTGTGTATATCCAGAGCTAGGGTTTGGTGAACTGGTTTTAGAAACAGGGATTAGTTCGGGGATAGTAAACCACCTAAAGTTTTGCGAGGTCTATGAGCGGGACCTCCCGTGTAGGGGAGTAGCACTAGCCATATTCAGGGCAACTTTTATTTGTAGTTTTTACGCAGTGTTTTATTTTGCCTTTTGTGCTTTTTAATGTATATCCTCTGTGAGCTACTATCGCTGGTAGTGCCATGTGAGTCTGTCTGAGACTATGTAAATACAATCTGTGTGCCGTGTCAACAAAAAACCCACACCTCCTGTTCTCCACTGTTACAGTACCTTATATGACTACACTTTACGGAAGTATAACTTAAAGGCTATAGGGATCTTTATGACTTTTAGCAGGTCTGATATTCTACTCCCCATGTGGCTTCAAAATTGTCAAAAACAATGGAGTTGCTTGCAAACAGTATTTGGAACATGGCCAATTAAGACATTCTGTAACAGTTTCATCCATTCCAGATATCACTATGAAGGGTAGGCATAAACAGCTTTTTGTGTAGAGGTCGCTTGACACTAGGTTCATAGTAAACCTTCCATGGGTCTAATGAGAAACTAATAGTATAGTTTCTCCTGACAAAAAATACTTTCATAGCACAAAGATAATAAAGTCTTAACACCTCTCCTATGGTCAACAGCTAGGTAGTCTTGGTCACACATTTTTAACAACCAATGTATTTATTTCCTGCAATTACAACTCCTGCCAATAATAAATTACAGCTACCGGAAGCTGTAAAACACCCAGTAAACCTGCATGCATGTTTATTGTGATGAATATATTTTCTTGACTATTTTATTGTTATCTAGGGAAGTGTTTAAGCTCTTCCCTCCTTACCGTCCTCTGGGTAGATCAGCGTCATCTTTCCTCCAACGCACAGTGGGCTGCGGGTCCCCCTGCACCTGACATCGAAACTCCACCACCTCTTCCTCAAGGACCACCTGGTTAATCGGTCGCCTCAAAAACGTAGGCCGCTCTTTAGAGGGAAAGAATAGGAAGCAAGCAGTGTTACCAAAAACAAGCCGGTTTATTATAGTCAATCATTTCTTAAAGCTCTGGAAACACAATTAATTTTGATAAATGCTTTACTGCTTTTGTTTCTGAGGTACATTGTCAAATGACTGCAAGCTTTCCACTAAGTTTCAGTCTGCTGAAACATAACAATTTAAATAACTCTTCACTAAAGAATCTGTAGCATTTTAAATGGGTTCAGTATCCAAAATGTAATGCCGATAACAACAATAAAATTAAATCAATGAAGGTGGACCATGGGTGACGGAAACACTCACATTTTAAGCAGATAAGTAAGGAAGAGGCCAAGAAAATCTTAATAGATTCTAGAGCGAATGTTGCATAAATAAAGTATAGTGTGGAAATCTAGAGCATCTGCACTTCTTTATATGGAACTAACTGTATTGAAAACATCCTGCTTTATGCATTCATCTCCTTGGAAACACGAGTGTTGCTTGCCAGTGTTGGCTACAATAGAGTAGGCTACTCAGTGTCAAATCGGTTTACAAATCTGATGTTTTCAAGGTAATCAAGATAGATTCTCTGCTATGCTGAAGCTAAAAACAGCTTTGGCCGTCAACTGAACCCACAACCTCTCAATCCAAAGGCTCAGTATTTGGTAGGTTGGATCTAAAACTGTCAGATTAAAGGGCCAGATGTGTTGTAATATGGGTATTGCGACAAAGCACATTTTACCAGCCTTCACAGCGAATTTAGCTGTTGCTTGCATTTAAAACTCAACAAGTTGGGTGAATAGTTATTTAGGGCCAGTGTTACTGCCCCTCAGCATTATGCATATTTCATTTATTGCTGACAGTTACATTTATATAGTGCTGTTTTTGTGATGCATGCACATTACAATGCAAAGAATGCATTTAGGGAAAACGGTCACCATGCTCAGTCATAACTGTATATATTTCCATAAAACATTACACATTTCTATCATATTTCCTTTCATCTAAAAGATAAACATATGCCCCTGTTATTGTTATCTTATTGTTTTTCCCACTGATGTCTTGAAACAGCCTGTGTGTGCAGTGCTTAGATACACTTTTTATTATTTTGTTGATAAGTACATTGTGAACTCTTTCTATTCTTTTCAGTGCCAATCAATTCAGTTTACTGGGTTTTAATTCACTTTATAATTCTCAAATATGCAAATGCCAGGAGATCCTCACAACTGTATCCTTCAAGACCAATAAGTGTATTGATTGACATTTCCATCATTGGGTTAAATTTATTTTAAATGATTTGGGATATTTACAGAGTTAAACTGGACTATTTTAAGGAAATACTAACTAAATTACATAATAAAAAATCAATAGTCTATTAACCAGTTTAATTATACACAGTCCAGTAATGTGATATTCAGTCATTTTATTATGAAGGCATTTAGTCTACCAAGATATATTTTTAAACTAAGAGTTTGAAAATGTGCAGTATATATTTTATAAAAAACTAAAGCAATAAACCTTTAGAATGGAATTTAGCTGCAGCATTGTCATTGCGCTAATCAATTGATCCTAATGGTGATCCTTTTGGTAACCATTTAAATAGGGCTTACAAAAAGATTTTAACTTGACCCCTTGCAAACTATTGAGATGTTATTTTGTAAGAATTGTTTGTTTTCTTTTGTTTTATGTACAGATTTAAGAAAATGCTGTAGAGGGGACTGTGATGGGGTGCTAGCTCGCCCCTATAAATTTGTGTTTTGTTATTGTTGTTGTTTTTACTGTTTTTATTATGTTTTTGTGATTCTTGGTTTGTTTTGGATTGGCAGGGAGGGGGTTAAATTCCTCCCTGTAAAGTGCATGTGAGAATGTGGCTGGAGCCTTAAGTGTTTAATTGTTAATTATTAGTTAATTGGGCTCCAGCCACAGACCAGAAAAGACAGCTGAAACCCTTTGTTAGGGAGAGGTGTTTTTTTGGGGTGAGTTTGTTTGTTGGTGTGCTGTGCTGTTTAGTTTTGAGAAAGAAACTGTAGTGAAGGCGAATGCCCAGCCTACATTTCTGTATTTTGTTTAAACCTTTTGTTTGGGCCCTTGTGCCTATTTATTTGACTATTTTTTGTTTAATAAAGATCATTATTTTGCCCCTTCCACTGTCTCTGAGCCTCAAACCTCTGTCATCCTGCCAAGGGGACAAATAGAAAAAATATGTTAAAGAAACAAGCTTTCAATTAAATTAAATTAAAGTTGGCTGCAAATTAGGATTTATGGCCTAAAGTTGTAACAGGCCTAAAAGCCCTCTCAGTATGTCCAGTACAATATACATGCTGCTGTGATGGTCTGCAGAACATCTTCCGTTCTACTGCAAAAGGACTGGAGAGAGAGAAGCCTCCCAGAAACTATGCAATCTGTTTTAAAGGGCTTTGTGATCATACACAACAGGCTTCATTGTATTAAAGCCATCTACATTTAAAAGCCATGAAACATGTGCATCAGGATTCCTGCTGCACTTGACACAAAAATACTACATGTGTTTTGATGCTGTGGGTTTCTATTGCAATCTAAAGTTATGTTTAAATCAGTATGCATTATGTGTAGAAACAAGGAGCAACATGTGAATAAGGCCTTTTACATTCATAACAAAGCCAATTCATTTTCATTTAAGAAGACATTTGAAGATTAATACTGTAGCAGTTCAACATACCTTTTAATATTTGTTAATGGAAGCAGATTTGTCACACAATTAAATGGTTACATTTACGTGCATTATGAAGCACAATCGTGTAGTTAACCTGTCTTTTTCAATCATCGCAGGCCTAGCAAGACTGGAATTAAATGCCTTGTCAAGGAAAACTTGCAGCCATGATGAACAACCTTGTTTCTGAGAATACCACAATTCATGGAGAGGAACTTTAGATTCCCTTAGATTTCTTACCAAACACTGTTAGTTGTGCAGTTTCACTGTCTCTTTCTCCCACCATGTTGGTCCCTACGCAGATGTACATGCCTGCATCACTCTTTCTGGTGTTGGAGATCATCAGCTTTCCACCTCTGATCTGTTATTTAAAAATATATGAATAACATGTGCATTTGCATTTTGCCTTAAGCTCTTTGTTAAATTTGTATTGAAAACCGATGCACATACAGACAGAAGGTCCTCATAATTGTGGACAGCATTAATATATAAGTTAAAATGTGTATAAAATCACCAGTCACATCACACCCACATATAATTGGAATTGTCTATGGGAGAATAGGAGTGGATGATTCAAGGCAGAGAAAATTCAAAGCAGTTATAGTGTTCACCCATTATTGTGACAGACATAAATCAGTATATAAGGTTCCCCATTTTGAATGAGGGCCCTTAAAAAACAGTTCCACCCCTTGTTCTCTGTTAGCATACTGAAACTTTTATTGTGTGACAGTTTAATTATAAGGCTGGTAGACCTTTTTAAAGCTGCTTTACTATTTTAAAGACAATTGTAGGTTGTCCACTGCCAATGGGGTCATTACCCTGTAGAGATATATTAATGCGCTCCATTAGTGATATACTTTGTATGTGATATAATGTGATGCAGAAATAAAAGAATACTCAAAATGTCATTATGGTCAGATGTAATGATACATGCTTATACAAAATACCTGCACTTATATGGAGAATATATGTAAAATATGTTGGTGTAATGGATGCCCTTGAGGGAACTGTTTTGTGAATTTCAGAATATTGTGTCTTAATGTGTGTGTCTTTTTAGCTCTTTTAATCTGTGCCTCTTGACATATAACTCAAAGCGAAGTTAAATAATCATTTTAACCTTCTTTTCAGATGTTATTTATCCACTGAGCTTCATTAAGACAGTCTTGTTTTTTATGTATGTGAAAAAAGCATCTGTCATCTTCAGTAAGCTGGGTGAATACAGGGCTACAATTAAAATTAAATATACTGCATGTACTTACTGTGATCCTGTCTTCTTTATCATCAATGCGCACTTTGTCTTTTTTCCAGTAAATGGTTGGTTCAGGGTGACCACGTGGGGGCTGGCATTCCAAAATTGCTGGTTCTCCAGCAGCCACAACAACATCGGTGGGGTTCTGTCGGAAATCATCCCGCAGCACTGCAAAAACAATAAGAAAAATAGGCATCAGGAATCAAAGCTCATGAACAGCAAATAGGATGTTTTGTCTGCATTGCAGCCCTGAAAGTTCCTCTTGAAGCTGTGAGAAGGCAAGTACAGTATCAAGCATCTTGCACAAAAGACAATAGACCTCCAAATCGTAAATCAAAGAACTATGGGTGATCCATCTACTGTATTCACACACGATTCCCAAGACTCTCAAAACTGAAATAGGATCAGTCATTTAATAGAGACCTCATTATTTATGTATTTATTACCCTTCCATACAATACCATATTGATACCCGATGTACACAAAAGTGTCAAATCTACCTCACTAAATGGCAGCAACAAGCATCTGTCTACAGTGGGCCCATGAAGGGACAGAACTGAGCTGATAGCAAATCAGACAGAGCATTTTTAAAATAAAATAGTGGAGAAAAAAGTAAATTTTAACCATTAGCCAAATAGGAATAGAATATGAACAATCTCCTGAACATGTTGGTGTTTAAGGTACACATATAATTTGTATCAGTATAAGACAATATGCCAGTGGCCTGGGCACAACGGCCTATGCCTCTTTTCCATTGTACAACCAAGCCACGCCGGGGCCGTAACCTGTGCGGTTAAGGAGAGTCTGGGTTGTTTTTCCACTGCAGAGCCAAGTCGTTCTACTGACATCACACGCAACGAAAGACAGTTGTTATTAATTATTGTTATTAATTAACTCAGTTTGCTAAAAGATGTGCAAACAAATGGTGTTCAAAAATGAATAGACCAACGGTACAGCTGTATCTTGTATCGCTATATTTTGTAAATATATTTAGGAATGTCTTCATAATCCACAAATTTTACTGATTATATCGACTTACTGAAGTTCAGTTAGTTCTGTTGAAGGGGAAAAAGGAAGGTCTTAAAAATATGACTTGCCAAAGATATCCCGTTTAAGAACAGTTGTTGTTTTTTCTAGTTAAAAGCTGTGCGAGCACAACGGGAGCCATAGTTATATGTATGGTACAGCTGTACAGTATGTTTGACTATATTTTTGTAAATAAATTTAAAATTGTTTTATTTTCTCCATTTTTTTTATTTATATTAATATAATAAAGGTCATGGATGAGAAATGTGGTAGAATTTTGTGCTTTTGAGTGTGAGTTAAGTGTACCGGACCTGCGGTTTATGTCCATTTGCTTCAAATCGCCAGAAATGTGGGCATAAACTTTCTCATTTCTGATGCACGACTCCAAATCTTCCTGAACACTTCTATCTGCCCACAGAGAAACTACAGCCTGCATTTCCTCATCGTCCCAAGGCTGTACTTTTCTCTGATCACAGTCGCTTCCCAGCATGTTTGTTGTTTTTCTTTCAGGAGTGTACTGACTGATGCAACGTAATGATGAAAATCGTTAACCTCGCCCCTGGTTCGGCTCGGCTCGCAGCCAGATTCAGATGTCTTGTGAGGCCAGTTTCACGGTTCTCGCTCGGCTCGACAAATAGCCAGTGGAGAACCACCCGTACCCGTAGCGTACCGTGCTAGTGGAGAAGGGGTATGAGAGGTCAGGGGGTAGGGGGGCAGGTCTGAGGGCCACATTGGGTCTCCAGGCTTAGGTTCATACATCCTGCTATCATATATGTACATTTTGTTTCATGCATCAGATGCAAATACAAAGAGATTGATATCCACTGCTCCAGTCCTTTTCTTAAACTATTCTCTTAACCCCAGTCCCCTCCTGATACTACATAGTATTCTTGTATTTCTACTGAAATGGATTTGACATAAATAATGCATTCCGTTTTTTTTATAAACCAAACTGGTGTTGAAAGAGTGCTACCAGAGCAGGGATACTGTAAAGTAGCTGTGCCATGATTATTACACACATGTTTTGGAAAACCTGCGCCCACAGTGAACAATGTCAGTCTGCCTTACAAATTTTCCCGACAGCTAGTCCCTCCAGGAGGGCCTTAAAAGATTTTGCAAGGGCAGATAAAAGTTGCAACCAAGACTAGAGAATTCTGACTAAATCACAAGCTTACTACTCACAATCAGTGGCACTGAGGACTGGCGTCAGACTGTTAAAAAAAAAAAAAAAGGTCTGTTTGAAAACTAAATTAAGAGCTACTTGCCAGGTTCTTATGCAAATCCCAGTAGTGTAAAGAGGGATTAGGCCTAGCTAACAGGCCCCTGTGTGCTGAAATGATTCCCAGTTCACCAAATCCTCACAAGTGGGCCTTGTGTTGTGTATTTTTTTAAAAAAGCTTTAAGACCAATTATCCAAGAGCTGTTACAGTAAATGCTGTTTTTATGTGCTACATAAATTAAACCACTCACAAAGGATAGCACAAACTAAAGCCTATAAAGTTAATACAGATTAATAAAAAAGCAGTTCATATTCCAGGTTCTTGAGAATTTCCATTGTTTTTTGATGATGATGTGTAAAAAAGAAATCCTGATAATTCAAGTCTTTGTAACCCTATTACTTTACCCCCTGGTCAGGCTGAAAATGGCTCCTGTGAAATGTGTATACATCGTAAATAAACTATGGGTGAAGGCGTGGTGTAGCTGTCTGCTGCATCTACTTAAGAATTGCGTAATTGTTCGCAGCATTTTAAAAAGGGGAAAAAATATTGCTGCTTCATTGAAAAAGGTGCACAATACAGAAAATTAGGTGCATGTAGTGTGTAATTGTACAGCTGGGGTGATCAAGAAAAAAACATAGTGAATGAAAATGCAAATTATTTTTTCAGAATTCTTTTTTCTTTCAACAACACCACTGTAACTGGGCAGCAGTAATAATTACTAGAAAAGTAATTAGCATTTCTATAGAAAAATATCCTTACAGAACTAATATTATATTTTACTACTTTTAATCAGAAAATTTCCTCTCTAGTGAAACATCACTGCACCATTTCACACAATTTCTACTTGGCGGGGCGGGATGATGAGGCCCCACTGCTACAATACCATTACCAGCTCCTGCTAGTCATTAGTGGCATACATTTTACTGTAAAATAAACACAGATCTAGAAAAATGAGAAGTAAGAAGTTGAGTCAAACAACCATGTGCACAAAGATGGCATGGATCAAGGCTTGCAGTGCAAGCGTTAGAAACCCTTGCAGGCAGAGCACCTGCCACAGTTGAGTAAAGGTCCCTGCTACCATGGCGAGCAAGTGCCACCAGCAAACAGCACCTGCCAGACTAGGCCAAAATCCAGGGACCCGGTCACCAGTGTCCATTAACTCAGGGCAGTGGAAGGGAAACAGGATTAAATCCATAAATTTCTGTTAAAATGTTGTTCATTTTAGAGAAAACATAATGCAAGCAAGCTATTTGAAGGGGTCCAAATTACTATAGGTGCCACACTTCTCCCACAATCCCACTTCTATAACAGCCTCCCAGGCTCTAGAAACCCATCTTTATAGGATTTACATTTACATAATGATTACAAATAACCATCTGTCTGCTTCTACTTTTTCAATCTGCCCCTTAGTCCCCCGAGCCCCTCATTGACGGTCAAAGCAGCAAAGCCTAGAAGGAAAAGCTATGGGCCTGTCAGTAGGCTCAGAATAATTGCATTCTTATCCTGTTTTTTTCTTCCTTTTTTCCAAAATATATTGAGCCTCTGAGGAAAGAGCAAACCCTGGTTATGTTTTTTTTTTTTTCCCCTCTGCAAATGGAACTGACTTATAATATAGCTGCATCTGTCAGACTGGCTGCAGGCAATATAAATAGATACCAGCAAAATATGAATGTACTGTTGACGTTTTCTTAGTCATTTGGCAAACCACGCTTCACTGTTGCCAACACCCAAAACAGCAGGTAATACCTTGCACTGTGTTAACCTCTGTATAATCTTTGATATGACTTATCGAAAGCTTGCCAAAAACACATACTTATACTTCCAAACAAAGAAAGATAAATTGAGACAGAATTTGCAGGACTGCAATTTTAGGACTTGTTAGCAATGTTTTAATACTTTTCTGATTGGTCTAAATACTTATAGTAGACCCAAAAGCATGTCTTGATGCTGTGGCTCTTTTTATAGTTATCTTCCTGATGGCAGTGGTCTACCTTGTAAATGCTGGTATGTCAAACTTCAGTAAGCAATGACGTGCACACGCTACACTGGCAGTGCAACAGTTCTGTACTAACTGGAAGTACAAAAGACTACAAGGGAATAAGTCTGGGGTAGAATGGAACAGCGGTCACAACATGTTCTTGACTGGCACTTTTTGTTTTTTGTTGCCATTGCCTTATTTATTTTACCCTAACACTTACAGTCAACTGTCATTAATAGGAATTTCTAGCCATTTTTGTGTGTGTGTGTCTCAGAGGTGGCAACTATCCAATGAAAAGTATTAAACATTTAAAATAGTATTGTGCATGTTATTGAAAATGCAATTGTAAATGAGGTTTGTAAAAGTATACATTGTGTAAGCAGGACTCAGAGACTCTTGAACTTGCAATCTACACTAAAAGACTACGTAAGGTTCTTGGTGCTGCAGTCATTCTAACTTGAGTGCAGAAAGTACAGTAGTAGGCTGTCACAAAGACGGCCGGAGTGGGTGGCGTCAGACCAGAAACAGGAACACAAACAGACAGAGACTTGGGGTTTTGGTGAGGCTGAGCGCGTGATCGCGTTCAGCATTTAATAAACAGAACAGAAAATAAAAGGTTGGAACAGACAAAAACACTGGACACGGCACTATACGCCAAAATAAACAGACATACAAAACGTACTACACTTAACAAACGGTGCACGGAGACAAACAAACACGGTGAGTTTCTTTTACTACTTATTTTACTAACAATTACTACCTCCGTCTCCTATCCCGTTCTCCACTCACCGAACACCTAACCACCAGTGAGTGAAAACATGCAGTTTATGCAGTTGTACCGAGATTCGATTGCTAGTCAATCATTCAATTGGAATCTCGGTACAACTGCACGTGAATTAATTAAAGTGCAATTCCCCGTGCTCACATATTACTTTTTACTTGCACGTGATGTGATGTGCCATCCCCGTGCCTAACTACAAATATACAATTTACACACACGTGAAACACAGACCGCTTATATCCCGTGTACCAATGCCTATACACCAACATTAACATACGCACGCATACATACATACACAGAACACACAAATGCACACAGGGGCGGGGCACTTTGCCACATATACCCCCCCTTGTGCGCAGCACACATGGCCTCAACGGCCACCTCCCCCCTTAAATATCCAGCAGTCCAGGACAAAGTCTCGGGCTGGGAAGGGAGGCTTCAGTGGGCCCAATGCTGGCCATGCTGTCAGCACCCCTGCCGGTAGTGGCACGGCTGACAGCATGCTGGTCCCGTCCTGCAGCGAAAAAGCTGCGGGGGCAGGTGGTCCCCCGACCTCCCCCTTCTTCGTAGTCGGCAGCTCCCTCCTGTGGGGCTCCGGCCACAAGAACTCCTGCCGCGAAACTGCTGCTGGGGAAAGTGGTCTCCAGACCTCGTCCCCCTTCTTCGTGGCCGGCAGCTCCCCTTTCTGGGGCTCCGGCCACCGTACTCCCTGTGGAGGTACGGGCAGCAGAGGCAGCTCCTGCTCCTCTGCTCCGGGCGGTGGCGGAGGCAGAGGTAGCTCCAGCTCCTCTGCTCCTGGCAGTGGTGGAGGCAGAGGCAGCTCCAGCTCCTCTGCTCCTGGCGGTGGTGGAGGCAGAGGTAGCTCCAGCTCCTCTGCTCCTGGCAGTGGTGGAGGCAGAGGCAGCTCCAGCTCCTCTGCTCCTGGCGGTGGTGGAGGCAGAGGTAGCTCCAGCTCCTCTGCTCCTGGCGGTGGTGGAGGCAGAGGCAGCTCCAGCTCCTCTCCCTCGGGTGGTGGAGGCAGAGGCAGCTCCTCCGACAGCGGGGGTAGAGCTGTTGGCGCTGCCGGCTCCTCCGACAGCGGGGGTAGGGCTGGTGGCGCTGCCGGCTCCTCCGACAGCGGGGGTAGGGCTGGTGGCGGGCGTCTCCGCTGGGCTCCCTTCAGCAGCAAAAACAGCGGCTGCTGTGGAGCCTGAGCTTCACGCCCTCGTCCCTCCCAAAAAAAAATAGGGGTTTGGGCCTTCAGCTTCTCCCCTCCGGACACAGGACGCACCGGCTCCTCTCCTCCGGACCTAGGACGCACCGGCTCCTCCCCTCCGGACCTAGGACGCACCGGCTCCTCCCCTCCGGGCCGTGGACGCACCAACTCCTCCCTCTCGGGCCGTGGACGCACCGACTCCTCCCTCTCGGGCCGTGGACGCACCGACTCCTCCCTTTTGGGCTGTGGACGCCCCGACTCCTCCCTGTTGGGCTGTGGACGCCCCGACTCCTCCCTGTTGGGCTGTGGACGCACCGACTCCTCCCTGTTGGGCTGTGGACGCACCGACTCCTCCCTGTTGGGCTGTGGACGTTCGGGCTCCTCCCACTCAGGCGTAGGACGTTCGGGCTCCTCCCACTCAGGCGTAGGACGTTCGGGCTCCTCCCACTCAGGCGTAGGACGTTCGGGCTCCTCCCGCTTGGGCTGTGGAGGCAAAACCAGCAGGCATTCTTCCTCTGCTGGTGGAGACGGGGACAGCAGGCATTCTTCCTCTGCTGGTGGACCTGCTACCTGGGCTGCTGTTCCACTTATAACTGCCTCCAGGTAGCTGAGGACCAACCCCACACCTTCCTCCCAGGTGCTTACGGTCTGTTCCCTCGCATATGCCTCCCATCGCTCTCTGTCCATAAACTGCAGGAACTGGACGACTACTGGTATAGACTGGGCCTCCAGCCCAGCATTTTCCAGCATCCAGTCCCGCACTTTGATGGCGTCTTCTGCCATTTTTTTTTATTTTTTTTAATTTTTTTTTTAAATCCAAAACTGCGGTTCCTGCTCTGGCCTGAGTCCTGGAGGCGCTGTCGATCCCACGCAGGACACCACGTGTCACAAAGACGGCCGGAGTGGGTGGCGTCAGACCAGAAACAGGAACACAAACAGACAGAGACTTGGGGTTTTGGTGAGGCTGAGCGCGTGATCGCGTTCAGCATTTAATAAACAGAACAGAAAATAAAAGGTTGGAACAGACAAAAACACTGGACACGGCACTATACGCCAAAATAAACAGACATACAAAACGTACTACACTTAACAAACGGTGCACGGAGACAAACAAACACGGTGAGTTTCTTTTACTACTTATTTTACTAACAATTACTACCTCCGTCTCCTATCCCGTTCTCCACTCACCGAAAACCTAACCACCAGTGAGTGAAAACATGCAGCTTTTATGCAGTTGTACCGAGATTCGATTGCTAGTCAATCATTCAATTGGAATCTCGGTACAACTGCACGTGAATTAATTAAAGTGCAATTCCCCGTGCTCACATATTACTTTTTACTTGCACGTGATGTGATGTGCCATCCCCGTGCCTAACTACAAATATACAATTTACACACACGTGAAACACAGACCGCTTATATCCCGTGTACCAATGCCTATACACCAACATTAACATACGCACGCATACATACATACACAGAACACACAAATGCACACAGGGGCGGGGCACTTTGCCACATAGGCCATCAGAGGAAGTTTTAGAAACTAGAAGCAACATCTTCTGGAGTCCTGGAGTCAAAGAACATAGTTGTATAAATTGCATTTTTTATTTGCTATTTCATGTTTCTTCAGAAATCAGAACGAGTGGTTGGAAAGTGTTTTTCATTGTTCTTGTTGAACATGTGGCCAGGGCTGCACATAGACTGTGTAGCCTTGTTAAAACATTACTTCTGGTTCAATATGCTTAAGGGGTGGAAGGAACCCCAGCTAAGAATGGAACAATTTATTAAAATACAGTTAGGAATGTGTCTGGGGCCATGTTAATGTTAAAAAGGGACAAGTTTAAATTGTAGCTTTATACAGTTGCTTGAAGGTGTTATTATTTAGGCATTTTGTGAAGACTAATTTTATGAGGCTGTCAGTGGAAGTTTTGGAAACTAGAAGCAGATGATCAGGGACCTAAAGTCAGAGAACATAGCTGTATAAATTGCATTTTTATATGCTATTTCATGTTTCTTTCAGACTGGTTTTAATAAACCACCATTTGTTAGTTATGAATGCTGTTTCTATCTCTGTACATGATCCTCGGGACCCAATTATACATATTCCAACAACACGCAGAGATACATTGACAAAGTGTTTGCGGGAGTGTTGAAATCTGCAGCATCATCTTTCTTTTTCTTGTATAGCGGTGCAGGATAATGCACATTTTTTGCACGGCTTCATGGAAAGGATGCATGAGTAGCATGGCAACTCAAAAACTGGCTATGGCAACTCAAAATGCATCATAGGATCAGTAGTCCCAAAACAGCAGTAAAATACAATACATAGGCACTAATCTGGACACTAATCCCAATATCCTTTACACTAGTTGTTTAATTGAAAATGTTTGCACAAACAGTACATTTCTGTTAACTGAATTGATATTAAAAGCAGTAATTTACAATAAGCAACTGCTAAAGTTGGCCGTTATAAAATTCAAAGTATCAAGAAATTTGTAAAATTCGATTTTAATGAGAATTGGATAGGGGATATATATTTATTAACATTGTACACAGACAGTAAGAAATACAATTTAATTACATTTCTACAGTATGTTTTTGTTTTCTTTCAATATTTGGGCTAGGTTAATAGTATTCAAATTCAGATTTGCTTCTTTGAATACCATCCCTGTGATGTGATCTCTGTATGAAATATTTTCTCTGTATGAAATTGTTTCACTGTGCACGCAGAGCTCACAGCCATGGAGCATCCAACATCCTAATGCTAAAGTTTTTTTCATTAAAGTCTCTAAATGATATTCATTGCATGTATTTTCTTTTATGTCAATGAAGAACATTGCTAATGATTTAACAGAAACTAAAAACCCTTTAGTGACTATAGCTCAGAGCTACAGTTTAATTTCTCATTGTACAGTATGTTTATGTGTGTTCTTTCACACTTCAGTAGTGAAGTATGTATGGATATACAGTCAATTGTCATTAATACAAATTTCAAGGGGCCCACAGAAAAAATAATTGGCTCAGTAATTTGTATTATGAGGAGTCTAAACTAATGTTTTTTATTGAAATTACAGTAATGTTGAAATCAAATTTCAATTACAGTACAATGAAAAGTATTATGCATTTAAAAGTAATGTGAATTGTATTGAAAATACAGTTGTAAGTGAACTTCTAAAAAAGTATACATTGCAAATTAACTGCTCTTAAAATCTGCATACCCCAGCTGCTGTGCAAAGTTCTCTGCTTTATGTTTCATAGTGGTCCCAGATACAGGCACACTCTGATTATGGGCATTTTTACACCACAAAAGCAAGGCATCCTCAACATCAGGGTATTGAGCAAATCAGAAACTCTGACGACTTGCATCCACAGTTTGCTGCTCATAGGCCTGTGTTATTGTATCACGTTCGCAATGGTTGACAAAGTGTTTGCAGGATTGTTGAAGTTTTTTTCTTTTTCTTGTATGGCGGTGTATTATCAACCACTTTCAACATCTCCACTTTTGTCTGCAGAATAATGCAAGTTTTTTGCGCTGGTCATTCACTTCAATCCTCCATGGAAATGGCTTTGATAAGTGAGCGCTATTGCAACTCGAAAACTGCATATATGGTAACTCGAAATGCATCATAAGATCAGTAGTCCCAAAACAGCAGTAAAATACAGTACAAAGGCGATAATATGGATGCAAGTTAATACATTTCCCAATATTCTTTACCCTCAGCTTTTTGAACAAGGGCAATTTGTTTCATTATAATTTTTTTCCCTTAAGGGCCCAAAAATAATTTGCACAGAAGTAATTTGCAATAAGTGACTGCTAAATTTATCTCAGAAAATTTGTAATATCAGGAAATTTGTTTAATGATTTTGCTGTATGTATTTCGGCACTGTGCCAAAAATAAATAATTTGAAAAAGATGGCAGATTTGCAATAATCATCAATCTGGGTTTCTTGAGGTTAGAAAAAAAGAAGAGGGTTGTTGAAGATGGAAAACGTGCAGGACGTGCAGGATCCGGGTTAGAGCTCAAGGTGGGAATACATCTAATCTGCACACCGACAAGAAAATCACCCATCGTTGTACAGAAATACGCTGGTCTGTACTTACTGTAATAGTTATGGTGAGAAAATGACAAACAAATTCAGGATAGTGGGTTTTAAAACTGTCCTAACCGCAAATCAGCTTCATTTTTATGAGAAACTGAAAGCAGCCTTTTTAGATGAATGCTACTACTGCACAACAATTCCAATATCTTTGACTTCTCTACGGTACTGTACAATTACTCAAGCACATCCTATTTCTTACTGTTTACAAATAAAGCACACTTGCAAAATATCGCTTTTTATCATTATTTTATTTTTGTCAAAATGTTTTTTTTGTTTTTGAATATGAATTTTTAAATTTAGAACTTCCCTTTCTTATTAAGCATTTTTTAACAATATATTACATTTTGGAAGGAAACATGTTAAGCATTCAATATAGTGGTAGCTTATACTAAACTTTCTACTTAAGCAAAGATTGCATAATATATTATGATTTTTTAAAGAATAAATGTAACATAAGCCCCTTTCGCACTGGCATGCTCTAACCGGGTCGCGACCCGGTGTCAAGTGGGTCGGCTACGCGATTTCACACTGCTTTTTAAAGAACCAGGGTCAACCGGGTGACAGAAGCAAGTACACAATGCATGTATGAAATGCCCCAAAAGCAGCAACGTTCACCCTTTGATCTGCTCAGGCTTTCAATATGGCGTGCTTGTTACGGATGCTTCCCTGGATTGAATCGTGAAATGTTTCTTCACCCCTGCTGCAATCTGGCTCATTGTATATTTTTATATATTTTTTTGTGTGTGACGTCACTGAGGGGCTTTTAGTGTCTAAAGGGCGGAGACAGTTTACAGCAGCCAGGCAAAGACAAAAGCAGAAACAAAAATCACAGGGACTTGTTAAGAGCTAATTAAAACATGGGAAACACTGTAAATCTGATGTATTTGACTTATTATTATATTACAACATGTATTATGTTTCATGTGTTTAATATAATATAATATACACAGTAGAAGCCGGTTATTAGCAACCCTGATAAAGACAACTTTCGGTCATTAACAACATTTTCCCAGGAACCAATCCCATCCCATAGACTGTAATGTTAATGGAATTCTGATATTTGCAGTTTATTACTAGTTTCCAGTGCTACAAAGCGCACTTGCATGATTTATAACACACTGACTTTGCGACTGCGTATTTCTGGCGGACCGAGGACAGTTTTATGTTTGCTTTACTCATTGTAAGGGCAATTGTAGTACATCGTTGTGTAGTAGCTTACTATTTAAGCCAACTCCCTTTTTTGTGTTTAACACACACGTGAAGTAAACAGTTCTGTTTGGGTATTTCAGGTTTCTCATGTTCATTTTTGAACACTAACATTTAAAACACATGTATTTCAGTGCCATATTTGTACAACTACGATATATATCGTTCCATATAAATGCACTTGAAAACGGGGGCTTTTCACTTATTGGCAACTTTCGGGTTAATGACAACTTTGTGCTGGGAACTGAGAGGTTGTTAATAAGCGGCATCTACTGTATATATATATATATATATATATATATATATATATATATATATATATATATATATATATATATATATACAGTACAGTATACAACATTTATAAATATCAAGAAACGAGTGACCTGGGAATGACCTGGGAATCTCTGGCACTGCTCTGGCCTGGTTCTCCTCCTACCTCTCCAACCGCATTTACCAGGTAACCTGGCGTGGAGCAACCTCCACACCTCGCCCTCTCTCCACAGGAGTCCCCCAAGGGTCAGTCTTGGGTCCTCTCCTGTTCTCTCTCTACACCCGCTCCCTGGGCCCCCTCCTCGCATCCTATGGTTTCTCATACCATTTCTATGCTGATGATGCTCAGATTTTCCTACCCTTCCCCACCTCTGACTTCACCATCCCCTCCCGTAGCTCTAACTGTCTGTCTGCTATCTCCTCCTGGAAGCACTTGCATCACCTCAAACTCAACCTCTCTAAATCTGACCTCCTGTTCTTTTGCTCCTCCCCCTCCTCTGATCTCTCTATCTCTGTTCCTCTGGAATCTACCACACTCTCTCCCTCCTCCTCAGCTAAGAACCTCGGAGTCACCCTGGACCCCTGCCTCTCTTATTCCCAGCACATCTCCACTCTGGCACGCACTTGCCGATTCTTCCTGAGTAACATCTGAAGAATCCGACCCTTCCTCACCAACTACGCAACCCAGCTCCTGGTCCAGGCCCTGGTACTCTCCCGCCTAGACTACTGCAACTCCCTCCTGGCTGGCCTCCCTGCGTCCGCCACCCGTCCGCTCCAGTTCATCCAGAACTCCGCTGCTCACCTGGTGTTCTCTCTGCCTCGCTTCTCCCACGCAACTCCACTGCTCCGCTCACTCTACTGGGTCTCGATCACCGCTCGCATCCAGTTCAAGACTCTTGTACTAGCCTACAGATGCCTTGACCAGACTGCACCCAGCTACCTTCAGACCCTCATCTCTCCCTACACCTCCACTCGACCTCTCTGCTCCTCCTGCACTAGAAGACTGGCTCTACCTCCTCTACGCTCCCCTGCCTCCAGAGCCAGCTCCTTCTCCACCCTCGCCCCGCAGTGGTGGAATGACCTTCCTACAGATGTCAGGACTGCCCAGTCCCTGACCACCTTCCGGCGCCTCCTCAAGACTCACCTCTTCAGACAGCTCCTGTAGAACTCCTCTTTTTTTTCCCTATGGACACTCTTCCTTAAATGCGCTTTACTTGCTCTTATCTGCCCCCTATTTTACTGCACTTAATCCTGTACTTTAGAGTACTGTAATCTGTCAAGTGTTATTTAATCTGTAGTATTTTGTATTTAATTATATCCTGATGTAACTATCACTGACACTGTTATCTGCTCCGTTACTGAATCGTATTTTGTCATACTTGTACTTGCTAGAACCAAAGTCATTGTATTTGCTCTTAATTGTATTATTACTTGTGCTGTGATTCTTGAAATGTATTTTTGTTTACAACTGTAAGTCGCCCTGGACAAGGGCGTCTGCTAAGAAATAAATAATAATAATAATAATAATAATAATAATAATAATAATAATAATAATAATAATAATATACAGATACTATTTCATGAACAAAATGTATCAGGTACATTTTTTTCCTTATTACTGATAATAATAATAGAATGAATAACTATTATTTTACTTATAAATATTTATTTTGAGAAAATAATCGACAGTAGTGTCCATTACTGCTTATAAAGACCCTGAGAATAAACATGTATTATGCCATTGCAATCACTCAGGTGAAACAATGTCTTGTGATTTGCCCAAACATCAATATTTTTCAACAAAGCTTTCAGGAAGTATTGTAAGGTCCCTCAGGTCATAGAACAACGTGTTTTTATACATGTATTTCTAAGCAGAATACATAATAAAAAATACTTAACGAAAAGTGAAAAGTTTGTATGGTTTCTGAAGTACTTTATAATGTTCCCCAGAGTGTTCTAAAAAAGGACACCAAGATGCTACTGTAGAAAATAGATTTTTAGTGATTTTTTTTATAGGAAAAGAGTCGACTACTGCAAAAAACACCTGGTCCTGGGGGAGCATCCCACTGAAAAATGCTTGGTCCTGAAAGGGTTAACAGTGTGGACTCAGCACTACATCTTTAAATATGCCTTTTGTTTTAAGTTCCCTCTCCCCAACTTTCTCAATAAACATACCAATGGAATGAATCCTCAATCTGATAGTTAAAATTCCCACCAGCTATCTCATTATCCCTATGCAATAAATATGCTGAAGCATCAGTAATTCTGACAGCTTATCAGACAAGGATAAACCAAAATTACGAATTCAACAGCCCTTGGTTTCATAATAAAATAAAATAAAGGTTTGAATTCAATTGTTTTTAAGAGCATTATCTGGTACACTGGTCTGACTCTTATTTACAGTCATAAATCATAAAAAAAAAGTTGTTCTTACTTTGATTGGCAAATAAGCTTCATATTCTGAAGGGAAGATGAATGAATTCACGTGAGACGACAACCATAACATGGAAAAACTGTCAAACGCACATCAGCGACTTAAAACACTGATTCAGCTAACAATGTAGGAATTATTTTGACTGGGAATAGGTTGTCATTAGCCATTAGCCATTTTCCAGGCACATCAGACGCCAGGATCCAAGCATAGACATGTATAGTATATACATGTGACTAAAAACTAGGACTAATAGTATGTACAGATGAATGTACATATGGGCACTTCCAGTGTATCTCTAATATGATATATATTAGTTTTAATGGTCACATTTTTACCACTAAGCTAGTTTGAGTTAATCCACTATAAAATATTTTATGTATTCTGGGGACAGGCTTTCTGTCAGCTAGTCCAAGGCTTGGTAAATCCTTCTTTGAAATTCAGATCAAGTTGGTATCATTATGCTCTGGAGAGAAAACAAGTGCCACCTGCAGGATAAGCACATTAAGGTTTAGTATGCATATCTGCTGAGGGCCCCTCTGTTAACAAAGGGAGATTGTAAAAGATGTGGGACAGTTAATGGATTTTATAAGGACTTAAGGTTACCGGTATTTCAGACTTAGGCAAATATAAACAAACAATGCCTATATATAAACTTTACAGCCACATAAATCATACATTTGTCACCTGACTCTGGGTGTTGCAAGAACTCTCAACCGAGCCTAACTTGTTTGAGAAGAAAATACAGGTGGAGAAAATTGGCAGGAAAAACAAAGCACAATAGTGTAACTGTGACTTCATTACATTGTGCATAATGGTAAGTAATTAGGGGAGAATGGGCCAGTTGAGTCATGGGATACATTTTTAATTAAGCAATTACATTGTGTTTGAGTATGGTGTCCAGGGTAATTTTGAACCTCAAGTATACTACTTTAAGTGATGCCTAGAAAGTAGCATAGACCAAAGCTATTTTCTACACTCCAATGTTAAAATAGGTCGATGCTTCATGACAACCCCTAATACTGGTGTACTTTTAACCATATTGACATGTTGTCATGTTTTCTATACCTAAGGTCCTAAGATTAAACATGTTGCCATTATTAGAAATAGAGTAGGTTTAGTTTGATTGCTTTTCTTTTATAACAGCACCTTGATAGGTACTTGCTTAGTTTAGATAAGTATAGAGCATTTAGATTCACGAACACCTCTAAACAACCCCCTTTGAAGTATTCAGGTGCTTTTTCAATTCAAGCAATAATCTGAGTGAATGGGAGCCCCTGGTCAATATATTAATGACAATAATGCATACAATGTTAGGGATCACATCAGTTGGCATGCCCTGGAAATATGTGTGTTCATTCTGAAACAATATAATTAACTCTTAATGAACCTCTCCCTTCCCCCTACTACAATCAATTTAGCCTAATCCTTGCTTTATGGTAATGTATAGCTCATTAAAATGTCAGTTAAAAACTCATTAAAATGCACACTAAGAGGTAATGGCTTCATTACATTAATATGTTGTAAAGCAAAAAGAAATAGAAGACTGCTTTATAATCATTTAATTGTGGCCAAAACTGAATTCATTTGCATAATAATAAGGGATGCTCAATAATTTCTGCAGTGCTCAGTAATTAACAGGGCTATAATTAAAGATGCATTTTCAAAAAATAATTTCGGCTCCTTCTAAACTTCTTCCTGCTTTCATTTTAATTGGGAGACATGGGGGAACGAGGTTACACCTGTATTTCATGGACCTATAAAAAGAGATCAAACCTTTTCATGGTTCTGGGTTCTTAAGCCCTAGTTAGGTTGGCCACCTGTTAAATTGTCTCAATTATAAATCTGTGAAAAGTGTACACGTGATATGGCTTGGTGTGATTTACTGACAACCCAAAGCCTTGAGTTCAGAATAGTAGTAAACCTACAAATACTCACAGCAGGTGCGCTAAGGTTTAATAAGAATATAATATTTGACTAGAGCCTTCAATCTGAATCTCACAACGGGGTTTTGGTATTGATCTCAATAGATACAAGAAGCACAAAAAATACCAGTCTATAGTTATGAGCAGACCCAATGCTAAAATGTTAAAGTGGAGTGTAATCAAACGCACACATATTCACTGTATGAACCAAGGGTGCTAGCACTACCAAAGGATCTTTAATAAAGAACCCTGGACCTTGCATTTTGGTATCCCTGGGCTGCTCCACGTTGCTGTAGAAATATTTTGTGTTTTGTATTTTTTAAACAGAATTGCTAGTTTAAGAAGAAATTAGAAAATTGGTGACCAGCAAGTACCAGAATGAAACCACTACTTATATGGTCATATCCAAAAATACCCTGTTCCAATGCTATATTGAGAACGATTAACTCAACTGTTAATTTTCTTCATCACTGGAGTTTTGTCAACAAAAGCATGTATCTGTGTGGTCCTGCAGGCACAAAGTGAAGAAACTAAACTAAACTAAAAAGAGTGATCAAAGCCAGTAAGCAGGCAATCTTAGAACAAAGGAAACTTTCAAAATGTTTGATAGAGACTTGCTTTACTTTATACCTTAGTGTCCCACCATTCACTCTACCCAATCTCTTTCCACTGATGGTCTCCAGTAAAGTATCCGTAATCACATGTTCCCTCAGAATTACGGTGACAAATATCACTGTTATTTGGTGTCACAGTTAAAAGAAGGATAAATCACCTTGTTCTCACTACCTTTCCCCCCATGGTGTGGTGTTAGTAAAAGGCAATAGCCCAGCCCACCCTCCTGACGTCTTTAATTGACCTCATGGAGAGTGTTATCCAGAGCTGCTCAAGCAGTGCTAATAGTTTCTGTCTACTGCTTGCACATGGTGTGGCTGGCACATGCTGCAGCTGGAAAAGGCTAATAGGGGTGTGTAATGTCTGCACAGTGTGGCAGAATCTCACACGGTCCAGAGAGACCACAAATAACCTCTTCCGTGTCCGCACTGCTTAAACTTTGGGAAGGGATAATGAGACACAGTGTTTGTGCTCATTGACGACTTTAACAACCACAAAGATTTATCTTTTTAATTCCTAATTTGTTAGCAGTTTTATTTAAACCAAAGTCCCTGCAATAAACAAGCATAGACAGCAAAGACAGATTGATAACCTTTTTGTTTGTTTTAGTTGTTCATCTGAAGGATATGCTGTACAAATAAATAATGCTTAAAGGATGGGAAGGCAACGTATGGTCCTGCCAACAATCAAAGGTAATGTAAAATAAATGTGAAGTTACTGTCAGGGGCAATAATTGTTATTATTATAAAGTGCATTCATATAATTGCCTATGTTGTGCTCCTTAGCACCCCCTTTTGAAGTATAATGGTGCATGCTGTTATTGTGGACAACAGTGTTGATTTCAAAATAACTCCAAGCACCTAACAACAGCATTCGTTCTGAGGAACATTGCTCTGTCAGGGTCTTTGGGAGATAACAGTTTTGCATGTGCTACGGGCCCCCTGAAACCATCTCGAACCTCCAGGGGTCCCCAGCCCCCAGTGTGGGAACTCCTGATTAAACAACAAGAACTCTATACCCTTTAAGAAGCACTGTCACCACTACCCTTTGTTTTCCTTAACTTACTGTACTTATAATCTCAGAGGAAGTTTAAACTGCTTTGTCCATTGCCGGGCAGTTTCAGCCAAATATTCGGTACAATATTCTAAACAAATGGTGTCAAATTAATAACTGAATTGTGGAGTGCTGTCTTAAAGTACAAAATAATAAAAACTTGTAATGTTGCAGTTGACATTGTATCATTAAATCCCTCTTTTGTCAGTATGCATATTTTATTTATCTTTATTAGGGTTAAGTAAAAGCCCTCTTTGCTACGGGGCATTGCCGTGGACTGGTGCCTGCCTTCCAATTATTGAGGAAGTAATTGGGTTCTTAATAACCTCAATTTAAGTGGTTTTGGGCTTGTAAAATATGTCATTCTTCCACATCAGACCCTTTTAATTAAGCTCTCTGTTGGAGATGAATAGTTTTATCAACCGTAGCCCGATGAGCAACCATTCAGCATAAGATACATTCATTTGATAGAACAATGGTTTTATTGCTACTGTACCCATATCCATGTACATTTATTATGCTGTATTAGTTCCTCTCTGTTGACCCATATCTTATCCGGTTTCCTTTTAAGAACCCAAATTTATGCAAAAGTAGAATTTTATGGTATTTCATATTATACTGAATACTAGAAGTACACCCACCCGTCATTATATCACCCCTCGCTATACTACGGATTTGGATATATCACTGTCCTGGAGTTGGCTCCCCATTTTTACTGTCTAACTGTGTGCCTTAGCTGCAATATACATAGGCACTTAGAATTACTGTTAGTTTTATTTCGTACAGTACATCACAAACAACAATATACAAAACAATTAAAAACATTAATATTGTACTCTTATCACATACACACGTATTGCACAATAACACAAAGCAAATTAAATATCTACTTGCTGAAGCGGTTTTTATTTTAGCCAACAAGGTGTTCACCTGTGGCAGCAATGCACTAGCAAAAGCCACAAGGCAGTGACGTCAGCTCCCTAGCAACAAGTCTCCTATGTTGGGAATGGATTCTTTCAATGCAGCGGGTTTGTGCATTACAGAAAGGAAAAGAAGACTAAAGTTGATGAGAAGCAATTACCCTCCGCTGTACGAATTAAAACAGTGTGCTGCTTTTTATACGAAAAATGAGAAAAAGCAGGTTGCATAGAGGATTTATACTGGACCCTGATGCCCCCGATAAAACAAGGGAGTGGTTGTACAGTATTTGTTAGCCTATTTGTTTTTCTATGGGTCTCTCGCTATATCGCAGCCCTCAATATATAGCAGATTTATATTGGACCACGACACCCGTGATATATCAATTGGGTGGTGTATTTAGGAGAAGGAAAGTGCTGCTGAGCAGAATGTTTCAGTGTCTTTGGTGCAGGCTTGCCTAGAGCTTTGCTAAGCTAAGTATGCGCCTCAGTGAGGGAATGGAACAGCAACAGACCTCTCTTGCATTGCCATCTTAATCCATTTGAGCCTCAGCTCAGTGTGGGCTGGCACAGCATGCACCAAAGAGACAGCTGCTTTTCCATACTGTCATATATAGGTGGCTGTACATTGAGCAAACATTTATCCATTGAGTTTTCTGAATGTAGCAATTAATAATTTTAAAAATACCCACAACATATCCTTCTGTCTCTGTATTATATGTCCTTAAAGGACAAGTAATACAGTGTTCTACAGGCCATTAGCAGGCTATCCCTGGTTAAGTGAGAACCATACTCCATTGGAAACCTGACCCACTTTCAGTAGTAACCACAGTTGCTAACAGCCCCTGGTAGTTTCCTTGAGAAGTGTACGCAGCTTGTTTTGATTTGCAGCGGTTTCTACCACACATTTTACCTACAGTAATTGCCTGTGAAGATGGCAAGTTCAAAAATGTGTGTGTGTTGGTTGAGTCCAGACTCGTTGATTAAGTGATACATGGTAAGTTGTATGTTCGCTTCAACAATGTCACCTATTACTGCAGTAAAAAGACAGGAAAAAGAAAGCAGTTTATGTGTACTGTTTAATATGTACTTGGCTATCGTCCCACACCACTATAGGGAGTGAAGACATTGCTGTTGCTGTTGTATTTTCCATCAGGGAGTGTTTTTATCTAGGAGCTTCATGCTTAAATCAGGAGAGAGTGGTTAACGTGACACATTACATGACTGGATGTGATAGGACACAGAGATTGGTTGGGAGTTCCAAAGCTAGACGTTCAAGCAATAGCTGTGAATAAAATGTATTAAAATTACAAGCTTCCCATTAATATAATTTTTGACATAACCTACTATTTAACTATTTTAACTAATGTGGAGAGGTTCCATTTATTTTAAATATTCTGTTGTTCTAGCGATTAGGCTGTATATTCTAAAACCTTTCAATTGCTTCTCAACACTTACACTATTTGTGGTGTTTCAATTATTGTCATAAAGTATGTTTCCACGTCTTCCTTCATAGTTTAGGTCTATCCTGTTTATTTTACGTTTATTATCTTCCTCAATCAATATATGTGCATTCTTTCACATCAAATACCATTTCTTTTCTTTCTAAATAAGACAAAGACCTTCATAATTCACATGGGGTGCCATTTGTGTTTTTCACAGCTATCTATTATACTTGCTGTCTTGATGCAAACTACATCCATGTAACACATTGCAAGACAGCCTTGTTTCAGCTCTTTTCTATTACATTGTTCAAATAATAATGCAAAGCTTTCCTCACCATGTGCTCTTTCAAAATAAGGGTGGAATGCGAAATCAGAGTTTGCAAAGATGTAGCGGCATTAAACTAGATTTATTGATCATTTTATAGATCTTAAATGCTGGAGGAAGACCAATAGTTAATCTGCCTACTAGAGTGACCTTGCTGAGGGCTCATTTATAGCACTTGCAGTTTATTGTTTTTGCAAACAGCACAAATCCTAGGTATCTTGGTCCAAAATTCATGCGACGCATACAGATACGTGTCCACACTTGAAAATAAAGAAAACGTCAAAAAGCCCAGTTTAGATAACCATAGGCAAATATGTTTGATCAGCAGGAAAAATGCAAAGATCAAAATACTGCAAAACAATTTGAAGTGCCTGTAGATGGTGTAGAAAACTACTTCCAAAATACTGCAGTGCAGTACTTCACTATTTTTTTGTAATGGCTGACAATTGCTCTGATACAAGTAACAATGGTTTATGGTAATATAATGTATTTAGATATTGTATTCTGATCAAAGAAGATGTGTTCCTTATTTCATACCATTAGGCAAGTGCATACACTGCATTTGCAGTTGAATTGTTTTGTATATATATATACATCCAAGTCTTGCTAGCTCAGCAAAGGATTGCTACATTAAACACACCTAATCATAAACCATAAGAATTGAAAGCGACTGCATTAAGGAACCTGAAGAGTGGGTGATGTGGAAACCTGTCACCCAGTGAATAAAAGATAGTTTTATGGTTCTACTGTGTTGTGATGGAAACATGATTACTTTTTTTTTTTTACCTGCTATTTTTAACCCTTTGGGAGATTTTCCCCCAATCCTATTAAGAAGTGTACAGAAAAAAAGGAGTGCCCCTCAGGCCCTAACTGGTTAAGGAAATCATTTTTTCTCTAATTACAGTACCAGTGCGTTGAGAAATGACAATGCTGAGAAGGCATATCCAGTATTTATTTTTAATGTTCTAAAAGCTTTTAAACGATGATGTATAAGACTTTGCATACTTGAGCCAAAAATGTGTATTAAATGTGTGTATGATTAAATTGACTTAGTGACTAAGATTCATCTCTCAATTCAAAGGTCTTTTTAATATAATAAAAAATAGCAAAGTACTGAAGCAATTAATTTTTTGCAGTTTTATATTTTTTTGTTGGGTATTTATATAGTGTATGACATTGGCTATGTCCATTCTGTCGCCCAGAATGGAACGTTCTTTTTCTAGAATTTTGATGTCATCATACCATCATTGTACCATACTTTCATAGATTTTGAAAATGCACATTCTAACCGTGGAATGTCAGGAGGGGGTAGGCCAGTGCCAATTTGGTATGGCTAACATTGGGGCAGTTTCCATGGAAAAAGAAAAATACATCTAATCTTTTTCTCAATTTTTTTGGTGTACCTTTCGGGAAGTGTGAGTTTCCATGTAGTTTTCTTTTAGCCACAGAAATTCTCCTTCTAAATACAAATAACCTAATTCATATTAAAATACGAGAGAGTGTATTTCTGTCTGCGTTCCAATTTGGCCTTGCATGACTACTCATATCGTACAGCTTTCTTTGGAAACTATGTTGTGTTTCTGAAAGGGGAATCCACCCACTAATCACATATGTAATCAAGCTGTTTCTTTAAATAGCCCTCTAGTCTATGCCTTGTCGTTTCTTTGTTTGGTCCTCCTCCTCCTCTGCCTCCACCTTGCAGCGTGCCTTGTCTAGAGGGAAGGTGGCCCAGAGTGCCACTTGTCCTGCCCGCTGGCATTAGTTATCATTCAACCAATATACATTACATCATAGTTCGGCCAGTGCATAGGGGCAGCTATCGAGTTCACTGGACTAGGCCATGGGCCAAATTATATTATGTTTCATTATGGGCATGGTCATTTGTCAAAATTCAATAAAGAAGTGTTCATTTCAATCTTGTGGATGTCTCCTTTCTGAATAAACTGGGTTTCCACAAAGGTTTTAGTTTGTGTTGAAGCACTGCAAGTGAAGTCTGCCTCATTTGGCCCCCCAAAAAATGAATACAAAAACCAAAACAAAAAAACAAGATAGTTTTACACAAATACCATTTCCGTTCTCCTAAAACAAATATTCCTCAATGAATTAGGTTTAAGAGATTTTACTTCAACTCTAGGTGGACGCTCAAGCCCGGTGCTGTCAGTAGCCCGCAGCAATAAAAGCCACTAGCAATGAATTCCCAGCTATGCTAATTTAATACATTTTGGGATACAAACATGACTTTTTTGTCCTTGGTAGGTACCAATGATCGATGCTACCTAAGGCTAGTATACAGTGTGTTGCATCTTATAGCTAAAGTACAGAAAAGTCTAAGCTTAAAGCAATCAGCTATCCAATCACCAAAAACAAAGATAACAAAAGTGTAAAAGGGAGAAAAAAATATCTGTGCTTTGCAAAGGGATTTGCTATGTATTTCTTTATATAAAATATATTGTATTTGTAGTAGTTTTGGTATTTTTTTTTTATTACCGTGCTTATAAAACAACCAAACTATGAAGCTCTAGCATTTTATGAGTTGAAAGACAATAATATGAAACATTAAATAAATGGTGTCACATAAAAATAAAATACAAATATTGAATGGAGGTCTCTAAACCCTCATCTCTAAATTCATGGCTACTCCAAGCAGATTTCAGATAATAAAGGACTGCTTGGTATGCCCTTTACTATAGTATAAAGTTGCGTGAGGTTACGTCACAAATGGGATTTTCACTGCTGGAGTCTTGTAAACATAAGATACAGCTTCCGGACATGCTTCCATGCAAAAAAAGTTAATTGTATGGCTTTTTAGCGTGAGAAGGCGATTTACCCACCCTTTGAAGTCGTACAGTGTTTTAGAGGCGCACTTCCTATAGCGTGTGGAATGTGCATGGTATGTGCTGCTGCGTCACACAAATCATGACAGTGGAGAGAGCGACTTTCTAAGCTGCGTGGAAACCTGGCCATTGTTCCATGAATCGTTGGTCTATTATTGCTATAAAATAGTATTGCTACACAATAAAAAAAGGTATTGTCATTGGGATACACTGATTAAACAAGTATATTACTCTGAAAAAACCCTACGTTACCAGCAATAGCAAGTATTGCTCAGTGGTCCCAATATGGGAGCACACTGGTAATGACATGGTACCATGGTACTTTAATGGATCATTAGGGTGTATAATTAACCATTCCACTGATTGACGGTCAGGATCATTTGATATGGGCTATTGTGAAAAATCAAAGCAATCTATTGTTAAATGAGGAATCCATAATGTGACCCGTGAATTTAACAAGATTATTCAAAACAATTTGTAAAAAAAAAAAAAACGCAATTTCAAGCCTATTCCATTTTCTTTTTCTTTTTCTTTTTTTTTACTAGCAGCCAGTTTAAAATGAATTTAACGAGATGCAATGAAGTGTGACAGAAACATAAATAAACATAACTACAGTTGTTACCAGCCTGTTAAAATGAACCCGGAATTGTAGAAAGGCTGTTAGAATTTAATGTGCTCTAGTTACCTTCGTTTTTGCCAACTCTCAGCTGAAAACCAGCACTGCCTGTTACACACTTCGGTTCCACTGGAATCCTTCTATTCCAGTGGACTCGCAGTTCCTAGCAGCAGACAGCTACGTGTGCTTCACAGGAGTAACAGCTGTTAGATATGCTGATTGACACTTGTGAAGACCTTGTCCTCTTTAAAAATGCACTATTCTCTGCAATTGCAGCTTTCCTGAGGATATCTCTAGGCTTAAAGCCCAAATACATCCACAGTTTTCAGAAACAAAGGAATAATTTAACCCTCTCCACCCATGGACAAAAAAAATAACCAATTTTCATGAAATATGAGAATTGTGCATTTGTACATGTTGAATGCGTTTCCTAAATGACTTCTATATAATGAATAGATCCTCAAAGGCAGAGAGTGACTTAAAATAAATAATATTCAGATTGTAATACTGCATCCCAGACTACGACACACACACACACACACACACACATATATATATATACATACATACACACTGCTCCCTCGCTATAAGGCTCTTGGTTATAACGCACCTCGGATATAACGCTCCTACAGCATGTCCCCCAATTCCCTATACTAGTGATTCATGTAGTATTTATACAGTAAATACAGTACCGGTGTTGTTCAAACTGTAAAGAACTTCTCATTCTAACTTCCGTTTCTGTCTATCCCTTTTGATACAGTATCTGAACTGAAGAAAAGCTGCGCTGCCACTTTATAACACAGACATCTTATTCAGCATTAGTTTTATAACTAAATAAATATTAGGCCTATTATAGTGGAAAATGATTGACCCGAGGGAAGACTATTGTTACCGATGTGGGGCTAAAATGCCTGAAACTGCAGGCATTTAATTGTCCACTATTAGCTGAGTCTGCACTACATATTTAATATATGAGTCAGTCAAAATAATGAGAGGCGAGGCTGGATAGTAAATATGACTTTATATACTGTAAAGCCATAAATATTTGCGAGCCATTTATTAATATATATATATATATATATATATATATATATATATATATATATATATATATATATATATATATATAAATATTTTTGGCATGAATATCTTAGTGCTGTACATATAATAATGTAATATTCTACCAGTGCTACCAGTGCAAGGCGGTCACCAACATTTCTGGAGCAAAATAGGTTTTATGAGTGTGATTCGCCAAATATTTATGACTTTGAGCATTTTATTTAAATATAGCTGATAAAGCATAAGTAAATAGCTAAATAACATAAATAATATAAAATGTTCATACCGTGTACAACCCCTATATGTAAAATCACCCTTGAATGTAAAAAATTACCCCTAAATGTAAAAAAAATTACCCCTAAATGTAAAACACCCCCTAAATGTAAAAAAATGTACCCCTAATAGTAAAACACACCCTGAATGTAAAAGGGGTAACTTTTTACATATCGGAGGTGTTTTACATATAGGGGTGTAACAGGGGGAGACCTGTGCTGACTCTTCTGATGTGTTCATAGTGCTGCAGGGAGAGGGCAGCAGCCCGTCAATATCCGCCTGTCAGTCATGGCAGTGACACAGAGAGGTGGGAGAGTGGGTGTGCGGGCTTTCCTTCTCTCTGAGTGGCTGAGAGGCGGGTCTTGGGGGAATTGCTGGCCCTATAAGTTAACATTCTGCTGTTCCCTCAGGTCTACCCTCTGAGACGTAAAAGGTGTGTGGAAGCGCTGGAGTAAAAGCTGCAGGGACGGAAATCCCAACAAGAGAAATAAATAAATAAATAAATAAAACAATTAGCGGTAGCGGGGAAAAACCTTGGGCAGCCCCGGTAAACAGTGTATAGCAGGCTGAGGGAGCCGCTAGTGTAGGACGGAGACCCGGGCCGTGCGGGTAGCGACGGTTGGGGTGAAGCTGCCGAGCGCAGCACCTTTTATTTGTAGTTTTGTTTACTGTGTTTTATTTTCCCTGTTCCTTTCGCCTTTTGATTATTGTTTTGTTTGAACCTCTGTATCCTGTACCACCCCCGGTATAGTTGTGGCTCTGTCGCTACCATAGTTGGTACGGCAGACCACAGACAACAGCGCCCTCTGCGGGCTGAAAAGAAATTAAGCTCCCATAATAAAATTGGGCACCTGTGCGGTGTTCCTAAATTACTTCTCTGTGTCCTGTGTGTCAGTGAATTAACCACCACCCTTCCACAAGGGGTAACAAAAATAAATAAAAGGTTTTAACAAAAAGACTGTGCTCACAGAGCAAAATAGAAGGTGTAAACAAAACAAATCTCGAACACAAAATAATAAATAAACCATACAGGTCAGGCTGGGCAGTCGCTGTCACTGTTCCTGTATATTTTTATTCAGTTTCGTTTTCACTCTCTGTGCTCGCTCTCTCCTCTCTAACACCCACCACGAGTGCAGCGCGATGCAGGCTTTTATGCAGGTAACCGTCTCCCGATTAGCAACAAATTAAATCACCTAATTAATTCGGAAGATGGCCACCTTCTGCACGAGTTTATTAATTACTGTGGATGGGGTTTCCCAGCCACGCTACTAACCAAAATAAACAAAACACATGGCTACGCCGTCAATACATAAAAACAAATAAACAATAACAAAACACGCAGTGCTTTGCCGTCATATAAATACAATAACTAAATCATAATACAAAACAAATACAAAATAACACACTACACAGGGGTGGAGGGGGAAACCCCATTCTAAAAATAAAAAAAATACATTTAAATCAGCAGGGCTTACTACCGCCCTGCTACAGGGGTGTTTTACATACAGAAGTAACTTTATACATATAGGGTGAGGTCTTTTACATATAGGGGTAACTTTACATATGGGGGTGTTTTACATATAGGGGTAACTTTTTACATATAGGGAAGGTCTTACATATAGGGGTAACTTTTTACATATGGGGTGTTTTACATATAGGGGTAAGTTTTTACATATAGGCATAGACTTTTTACACATTGTGAGTTATTTACATTTAGTGAGAGGTTATTACATATCGGGGTAGATGTTTTACACATAGCAGCATTTTTTTTGTACAACCTAAATATGTAAAATCACCCTAAATGTAAAAAACCTACTAAAATGCAGTTATACTCGGTCAGTCACACTTGCCCATTAAATCCTCCAAAACACATGTTCAATGTTGTACCAACCGGGATAGAGATTCTGATTCCTCCTTCACTGGAGCCACACCCTGCACCACGTTGGGTGTTTTAACATTGCTCTTAAACTCAAAACAACCCCACTGTTCCTTCCAGAGTAATCTATTTACTGATCCCAAGGGATCCACTATTCTGTTTTCTATTACTGGGTTGAAATATATTGTTGGCATAGGAAGGTTCTGTTCACACACCAAAGTCATTGCAGCGCAGATAGGTCTTCTGATATACAATACTGCATCATTTAGCTTATAATTTCAACTAGCAACGGTGAACTGATGAATGGTGGGCAGCATATCATGCCGTGGGGTCTCATCACAAGACCGTCTCTTGCATTCATCGTTTGGTGTGCTGTGCTGAGGTGTGTGATCACATTCTTCCTCGAAAGAATGGTCACCACCAGGGCTTGCTGCAGACATTCTCTCACATTCATCATTCGGTTTGCTGTGCTGAGGTGTCACATCACATTCTTCCTCGGAAATATGGTTGCCATCAGTACTGGGGGCAGATTCTCTCAGTCAAATCATCGGTCAAAATGCTGTGCTGAAGGCTCGAATCAGACATTCTCTCAGTGAATTCAGTGATCCGGGCTGAAGTGTGTCATTACGTTCTTCCTCTGATGAAAGTTTGTTCTCAGGGCTAGAGTGAGACTCAATGAATTCATCTTCATTTGCTGTCAGATGCAAACTAACACAGTGCTCACCCTTGCCTTCCGGAAAATAACCCAGATAAAGAACAGGCCCATCGAAAACCTCACTGGACTTTATGTAATGATAACTGTCAATAATTAGCAACAAATGGGTTTCATACAAAGTATGTTGATTGCCCAAATACTTTTGTTAAAGTATGAAATTAGTTTTGCATGTTATTTTTCATTGTATGCATGCTATGTAATAATCCTTTGCTTTATTATAAAGCTGAATCTCTAATTTCTATCTTTCAATAGAACAATTAGAAATTATAGAAATCACTTTCTTTGTGGTTTTTCTAGTTTTTTTTAAATGCCCAAACACTTTTGTCTGCCACTGTGTGTATATATGTACACAGTAGAACCTAATTTATCTGCACCCCGTTCATCCGCGACTTCAATTATCCACGGCTCCCTGATGAGTTTTAGCTCTGAAATAAAGTACATTATTGCCAATGTAGATTTAATGAACATGGTGCACACAAACACATAAAGATGCATGCGTCAGTCTAACCTGTGGTGTCGACGCCAAGACAGCAGCGCTACAGATGCGAGGATTCATGTCTTAGATTGAACAGCAGAAGGATTCTGTAAAATTAGTTGTCCTGAGGCAGTCACTTAGTGAAGCCCAGCAAACATATTTTGCCTCACTGAAACAAAAGACTATGATGGACTTTGTCAAGGTTCAGAAGAACGACTTGCAGCAGTGAATTGTTAAAAAAATGCTGTAGAAAGGAAAAAAAAAACACTTCTATTGGTACGTATTTTGATGAAATGTAAGACAAGTTTAAATTACATAGCAGGCTTGTTTATTTAGTTTTATAATACTTTTTTTTTAAACAGAATTGTATTTTTTGTATGAAATCCCAGAAAACTAGCAACACTTAGCTACGATTATTTAATATTAACTAATTTTAAAACATTCTTCTGTGTTCGTAATATATTGTATTGCTTACATATTCAGGAAACACTAATTTGGTTTACATTACTAGTTTCTGTATTTTATTAATACATTCTAGTCACAAGCAATGACACCTCATTTATTCGTAGATTTCACACATCCATGAACCTATGTCCCCCAAAGCGTGCGGATAAACAGAGTTCCACTGTGTGTGTGTATGTATATGAGGTAGGAGTGGCTCTGGGTTTTATAATTGTGATTCCCCTCTGCAGGTATGTTAGGCATCCTCTGCAATGGCAGCATTAAAACTACTATATAAGCGTCATGAAAAAGTAGATCACTTGACTGTTTCTCCAAATATACCCAGATTCTGATACTATCAACATGTGTCTCTTCTAGATTCCCTTCACATTGGGCAATAATCAGAAACAACTTTTGAATATTTCCTCTTCATTGAAGACCTGCTTAAACTTGGAAGAAGTAAAACCAAAGACAGTCTGGGTCATTTTTTTTCTTAAATGCACTGGTTCACCAGTTTGCTATCTTAAAAATGTAGCTCTTATGGTGTCAGAATTTCACTGGAAATATTGTCCTCAACAAGCAATTCGAGGTGAAAGGAGAGAAGACCCTTTGTCATCAAGGAAGATACCACCCAAGCTAACTCAAAATATGGAAGTTTGCTATATTTAATTCTAAAGCCCCTTTCACACTGGCACTCCTACCTGGGTTAACCCAGGTCCCAGCAACCCACCTCAGGATGTGGGTTGACATGCTTTGACCCGGGTTGAGCAAGACAAAATGATTGACAGCCATTCGTGAGTCGATGCATTAACAAACAGCCACACCTGCGTGAAGGTTTCACTTCCACAATTAAGGAACATTTCTGTTTATTCTATTTAGCCCCATTTTTATTGCTTGAGACACACCATGAGACAGACTGCAGCAGGGATCAAGAAACATTTGCTCTAATCAACATTTGGTCCAATGGTTCAATCCAGAGAAGCTTGGATGGAAGCGTCAGTAACAAGCTGCTTCCAGGGAACTGATACGTGCATTGTGCACTTGCCTCTGTCACCCAGGTCAACCCTGCTTTATCAAAAGCAGCGTGAAATCATGCACCCGACCCGCATGACAACGGGTCCTGCCCGGGTAGGTTCTGACCCCAGTAGATCATGCCAGTGTGAAAGGGGCTTGAGTTTAGACTCACAGCACCAGAGTCCAAGTGTTACTGTGTATATATATATATATATATATATATATATATATATATATATATATATATATATATATATATATATAACCATTGTATTTATTAAAATTGAATAAAACTATATTTAAACATGCTGACACAAGCTTCCGTTGTTAAAGCCCATTATACAGTATGCCAATCCTGACAATCTTTTTTAATCATTAAAGTTACCAGATAAAGTGTTATGCATGCAAGCTGCCCCCTCTGCCAGGTGTTTTACTATGTTTTTCCACAGCAATTCATTTCAATAAATGATTCTAGTGCAATTAAATGGTGCTGAAAAGTAGCTAGTGACCTGCGGTATAATACTTTTAACATCAGCCAGGGAAAAAAAAAAAGGGAATCAATACGAATCCTGCTCACAATTAGCAAATAATTCAATAATCTCTTGCTGGTCCTCTGGAGAGAAGAGAGCGCTGGTATTTGTGAGCTCAAGCATGGACCCCTGGATCTATTTCAACTATGAGCTTATCTCTGAATCTGATGAATAAAGACACAGCTTTAAATGAGCCAATGCCATTGGGTAATGGAAGCCATACAGCAAATGACTGTGTGTCATATTCTGTAATTGTATTGCCTATACGATGGGTCTCTCTTTTATTACTCTGTTATTCTTTGTCATTGTAAGTAGACAAAGTTTTTTAGGCAAAGCCCTCTATAATTGCACCTCAATTCTCATACGAACACCCCATGCCATTCAGTCCTGGGCCTCTCTCAAGCAGACCCTGCCAATTGTGTGGTGGCTTTGTGATGTGGACGAATGTCCTGTGGGGGCTAGATATGGTTAACAAACGTCTTTCAAACCGCCAGTGCATGAAAGGCTTGTAATAGTTTTGAATGTTTTTTTCTGTTTTAAATAGATAACTGGTTCTGAACCAATGTAGACCACAGCGCTTGACTAATTTGTAAAGGCAGCACAATTTAAAAAAAAAAAAGTTTTTATGCATAGTAAAAGTCCTAAGACATAACATGTCATCTATTTTGCTCAGCATTAAAGGGTATATAAGAACCTTTTTTATTTTATTGTGTTACATGTTCCCATGTGTTGCTACAACTGTTTGCGTAAGGCGTGTGTATTGTTTTAATTTTTTTTTTTTACATTTTGACCATTTTTGTAAACTTTTAAATTGCATTCCCTGCCTTAAGATGGCTTCACATGTACTTTCATTCAATTTAAAAGTTTAAAAAGTGGTCAAAATGTAAAAAAATAATAATTAAAACAATACACACACCTTTTAAACAGTTGTAGCAACACATGGGAACATGGTCTAGTTAGTAAATGGGTAATGCTTACAATATGAGCTTATTATTTATAAAATAGCAAAACACTCTAAATTTCCTTAGTGCCTTTAGTACAAGTCAGTAGCTGGTTATTCACGAAAGCCCTCATTTCAATTATCATTACACATACTGAAGACTTGCTTTGACACCAAAGGTACAAGTGCAAATTGACACTATGTTGCAAAATGTACATTTGTGAAAGGTACAAGGTCGACATGTAGGAAGCTACTAATGTGACCTTTAACATGCTGTTAGCCAGCAACTTCTGTGGATATTGGAAATATATCTGCTACAGAGGAAGACAAAGTGATATCTTGAAAAGAAAGCCTTCCAAAACCTAAATTTTATTATCAATGCCCCGGCACTTTTCTCACAATTTCTCTAGAATAAAAGCTATTTATCTGCAAGATAAATAGCTCTGGGGAGATAGTTACAAATCTGAGTCTACTGTTTCTGAGATCTGGGTAGAAAATGGGATAAAAATAGTCATACCGGTAGCCTGTATTTTTTGTCATTATCAAATCACGAGCCACAACTAGGAGGGGATACTAACAACTACAGTACTTTTGAACCGATATATATATATATATATATATATATATATATATATATATATATATATATATATATACAGACGTGCTCAAATTTGTTGGTACCCTTACAGCTCATTGAAATAATGCTTCATTCCTCCTGAAAAGTGATGAAATTAAAAGCTATTTTATCATGTATACTTGCATGCCTTTGGTATGTCATAGAATAAAGCAAAGAAGCTGTGAAAAGAGATGAATTATTGCTTATTCTACAAAGATATTCTAAAATGGCCTGGACACATTTGTTGGTACCCCTTAGAAAAGATAATAAATAATTGGATTATAGTGATATTTCAAACTAATTCATTTCTTTAATTAGTAAAACACATGTCTCCAATCTTGTAATCAGTCATTCAGCCTATTTAAATGGAAAAAAGTAGTCACTGTGCTGTTTGGTATCATTGTGTGCACCACACTGAACATGGACCAGAGAAAGCAAAGGAGAGAGTTGTCTGAGGAGATCAGAAAGAAAATAATAGACAAGCATGGTAAAGGTAAAGGCTACAAGACCATCTCCAAGCAGCTTGATGTTCCTGTGACAACAGTTGCAAATATTATTAAGAAGTTTAAGGTCCATGGAACTGTAGTCAACCTCCCTGGGCGCGGCCGCAAGAGGAAAAATCGACCCCAGATTGAACAGAAGGATAGTGCGAATGGTAGAAAAAGAACCAAGGATAACTGCCAAAGAGATACAAGCTGAACTCCAAGGTGAAGGTACGTCAGTTTCTGATCGCACCATCCGTCGCTTTTTGAGCGAAAGTGGGCTCCATGGAAGAAGACCCAGGAGGACTCCACTTTTGAAAGAAAAACATAAAAAAGCCAGACTGGAATTTGCTAAAATGCATATTGACAAGCCACAATCCTTCTGGGAGAATGTCCTTTGGACAGATGAGTCAAAACTGGAGCTTTTTGGCAAGTCACATCAGCTCTATGTTCACAGACGAAAAAATGAAGCTTTCAAAGAAAAGAACACCATACCTACAGAGAAACATGGAGGAGGCTCGGTTATGTTTTGGGGCTGCTTTGCTGCGCCTGGCACAGGGTGCCTTGAATCTGTGCAGGGCACAATGAAATCTCAAGACTATCAAGGCATTCTGGAGCGAAACGTACTGCCCAGTGTCAGAAAGCTCTGTCTCAGTCGCAGGTCATGGGTCCTCCAACAGGATAATGACCCAAAACACACAGCTAGAAGCACCCAAGAATGGACAAAACATTGGACTATTCTGAAGTGGCCTTCTATGAGTCCTGATCTGAATCCTATCGAACATCTATGGAAAGAGCTGAAACTTGCAGTCTGGAGTAGGCACCCATCAAACCTGAGACAGCTGGAGCAGTTTGCTCAGGAAGAGTGGGCCAAACTACTTGTTAACAGGTGCAGAAGTCTCATTGAGAGCTACAGAAAACGTTTGATTGCAGTGATTGCCTCTAAAGGTTGTGCAACAAAATATTAGGTTAGTGGTCCCATCATTTTTGTCCATGCCATTTTCATTTGTTTTATTATTTACAATATTATGTTGAATAAAAAATCAAAAGCAAATTCTGATTTCTATTAAATATGGAATAAACAATGGTGGATGCCAATTACTTTTGTCAGTTTCAAGTTATTTCAGAGAAAATTGTGCATTCTTCGTTTTTTGTGGAGGGGTACCAACAAATTTGAGCACGTCTGTATATATGGTCTACAGATACCACACTAAACTTCAGGTACAAGCAGTGACAACTTTGGCAAACTTGGAACATGGAAGAGCTATCTGTTACCTTTGCTACCTGATGGTGACGTTAGGGAGGGACTGGTTAAGCTTTGTTCCACTCCTAGAATGGGCAAAAGAATAAAGAGTATATGCAGCCATAGGCGCCTAACCCATGGGTGGGGCAGAAGCAGCACGTGCCCCCCACTTTGACAGTGGAGGAGGTGAAACTATATATTTTGCCCCTCCACTTTTTTCATTCATTATTTATGTATAAAGGGCTTCTGTTTTTCAGGTTTTATTAATTGTATTTTTCAGTGATTAATTTTAGCTATTTTGTAGTTTTATGTAAATCGTTTTTTTCGGGGCTTTCGTTTTTGATATACTGTATGAAATTAGTGTTTTCGGTTACTTTTCAAAATGCGTGAGTGTTTTTTTTTTTTTTAATCAATATATGTATAGTAACTCGACAGTACTTGCACACTTAAGTTGTACCTTCTTTCCATTGCTGTCTTCCACAACGAAATCCCTATGGTCACAGGCACATTCTTCTGGTGTTTTTTGTGTGTAGGCATTTGTTTTTTGTGTATAGGCAAAAAATTATTTTTCTGCTGTTTAATTATCAGCAATGATAAACACTGTAAGCACACAGAGACAAAGTGTTAAATATTTTATTTTAAAAACCCCTTTGCAAGAATTAGCTTTATTAAGTACATTATTAGTAAGTGGTAATGGTAGCTGACGTGTTATTTTGTTAGAATATGTTAAAATATAGAAACATGGATTAAGCGTCCAGCTAATTACAGGGATTGGTGGTGCCAAAATCGCTTTATAGTCTTTAGATGTTACTCTTCAGTCTAGTTAGTCTTGAGATGTAAAATATAGCTGTTGTAGCACCCTTGGTATTCGCTCTCTATTACATGAAATGAACTGTACCTTTTAATACGCAACTGGACAAGGTTTTTTTTTTTTTTTTGTAAATGGAAATCCTATTATTAGAATAATGAGATGTGATGACACACTGACTTTCAGTTTAGAATGTGGGACAACATATAAGTTCTGAAAGATGTCACTGTTGTAACCATTTATTATAATACCTAATTTTCCTTTATGTTGAACTGCACAAATTATTAATGTTGATAAATATGGTCATCCCGCTTCCTTTTAAAATGAGAGTTAAAAGCTGCTTTTAAAATTCAAGCAGTTCTGATTACCATAATCACTTCATGCCTGACAACACTTTATAAATGTATGGCTATTAATGCCAGCAATTACAGGCTAAATGCAAATACAGCAGCACAGTATCCCTGTGAAATGCAGGCATATCAGAGGAAGCTGTTTGGTCACACCAGCAGTAAAACCTTGTAGATTTATGTAAAAGACCTGCCCAGCTGGAATAATCCCTGCAGTAAAAGAAACATCCCCCAAAGATGTATCAGCTACATATGGATTATAAAAAGAAAATCACAAAAAATAAAAAATAAATCTCTCCCAAACAACTGCAGTTTGAGGATGAAATAATAAAGTTATATTTATTTACTGCCCAGAAATATTATTTCCAGAAATGCTTGTTTTAATTTACATCAATATAATCTGGCTACAATGTATTCATTCCCATGTGGTAGACAAGAGGGTATAAATAGGTAACAAGGTATGTGATTTATTTAATATATTTTTATATACATTTTATATATATATGTGTGCATGCGCGTGTGTGCGTGTAGGTGCGGGTATGTGTGGGTGCAGGTGTGTGTGCAGGGGTGCGGGTGTGTGCAGGTGTGTGTGCAGGGGTGCGGGTGTGTGCAGGTGCGTGTGCGGGTGCAGGTGCGGAGTGCAGGTGTGTGCGTGTGTGTGTGTGTTCTCGGTTAACTACCCCAACTTATCCGACGCTCTGCTTCTGATAAGTTTATTTCATTATCCTAGCCTGTTTGTCCCTCTGACCCCCAATGACCCAGCAACATTCTTAACTGGCCCATCTTGCACATCTGCATCGATCTGTCGACAAAGAACTGTCAGACAGAATCAATGAATCATCCCTTCAGTAACGAGACCAGCTCCTGGGCACTTTACTTTCATTTTTTTTTTTTTTTTTTTACAAATCAATAGCACTAAATTGGCGAGCTGGAAATTGGTACACAATTAGTCCTTTTTATCTGCCTGGTTAAAATAAAAGTAAAACAAACAAAAAAAAAAAAACTCACTACAGGGTTTCTTTTTAGTGCTGCCTTATGAGTGACTTGACATGAAGGATTAAAATAAAACACCCCAAACATGTACTTGTGCAGTACGTATCATTCAGACCAGTGGGTTAAAACCAAAGAAAAGATAACATTTAAACCATCCAACAAATATATATATACTAAGCAATGATACTGATTGTAATAGTTTTCTAGAAATTCAAAATGTCAAATTGCTCCCAGCTAATACTGCGATTGTCTCATGTATTGGCTTGATCATCAGTACAGACCCATGCTCACCAGTCATCAATTTGCAGTCAGCATTTGAGTCAGATGGATAGAGATACTGAGGTATGACATCCCATTGTCTTCCTTATTACTGTAAACTTACTTACAAAATCGGCTCAGTGACAGTCTTGCTTTTTAAAATTCAATTCAAATACAGTAAAACCCCAGAGCTACGAACACCTAACTTATGAACTGACCTGTCTACCGAACCCCCACTTTCAACCGGAAGTATGCAATCACTCAATCATGCATGCAATGCAACCAGATAGGCGCTCCTACATAAGCGGTGTGCTGGTCATGGAGAATTCAAAATCACTGTACCAACAAATGTATTCAGAAAGGTGAGGCAGATTTCAAAGCAAGTATGGGCAATTTTACTGGGAACAAAACCAAAGGAGGCTGAATGACTGAGGAAGCTGCACGAATGCATTTTGTTTAAAAACAAGCACAACATTAACCCAGGTTTTCCTGGATGTTTAAATCTGTTTTTGCTACAGTTATTATTTCAATGGTAACTTCAATTTAGCCTTTTTCCATTGATAGCACTGTTTTAAAGACTTTAGAACCATAACAATATGAGTATTGCATTACTGTGCTGTAGCCTTGTATTATTCTTCAGATCGAGGTTGTAGATAGCAGGGTGTGGCAATGTGCCCCGCCCATGTGTGCATTTATATGTTGTATGTTACGTGTTGTGTGTTAATGTTGGTGTATTGTAGTTGGTACACGGGATATAAACGGGTCTGTGTTTCACGTGTGATTTAAAATGTAATTGTATTTAGGCACGGGATTGCACATCACTTCACGTGCATTTAAAGTATTTAATATGTGAGCACGAGGTTGCACGTAATTAATTTACGTGCTGGGACTCAAGTGAATAATTAATTAGTAATTGAATCCCGGCACAACAGTATATAAAGATGCACATTTCATTCACTCGGGGTTGGGTGTTCGAGAGTGGAGAATGGGAGAGATAGAAAGGAGAAATACAGTTAAGGTTAAATAACAATTGCTACAGTGTGCTGGAAGTGCCAGCATGGTACTTGTTTAATGTTCGTCCACTTGTTTTGTGTGTTAGTACGTTTTGTTTGTCTTTTTATTTTGGCGTAAAGTGCCGTGTCCTGTTTTCTGTTTGTTCAACCTTTTTATTTATTTGTTATTAAACGCTGAGTGCAGCCATTGCACTCAGTTTCACTCATCACCACTGTCTGTCTGTGTGTTTCTTCCGAGTCTGACGTGTCACTACCAGCCAGCCTTGTGACACAGGGGTACACATTTATTAAAACCATTGAAAATAAAGTTACGGGCATTTCAGACTTATGAACAACCTCCATTCCCAAGGAGTTCGTAACTCTGAGGTTCTACTGTACCAATATTTCTAAATGGTGACATAAGACACTTAAATGCGTTATAAACAGTTAAGCAAGACTTTCTAGATCTCTGGGTTTTAGAGCTCAAGTCGACTTGCTATGGCCTACTGTATAATAATGTATACAATAAATACTTTATATACAACATAAATATTGCATATTAACCAGTGGAAAATACTAAATTAAACCCGCTAAAGAGAAAAAATACATTGTTAAAAAGGAAATGTGTCTTTTTTGCCCCCACATTGACTCTACTTTTCAGAAAAAGTCTATTTGTTTGAGATTGCAAATCAAACCAAGGCAACCTTCTGCTTAGCATTCTGGTTGTCTAACACAGAAGTTCAATGTATCACAATTAATCGGGTCAATTGATTTTTAGCTCCAATCTTCCAACAGGTTGGATAATAAGGGTACCTCCATGGTAAAAAGGGGAAAAACAGCATATAATTGCTTCTGCTTTTGAAGCTCTGAGCTGTTCCAATACATTTTTTCCCCTGATTGAATATAATAAAAGAAGGACGAAAAAGTGTTGCTCCTAAATATTCAGTTTCCATATTCATTTTACCACACTGTCTGTGGTAATTATTATTATTATTATTATTATTATTATTTTTAACTTGGTAATCGCCAATTATTTTATTATTTTCTCCCAATTTGGCATATCCAATTATTTTTAAGCTCATCTCACCGCTACCACCCCCCCCGCTGACTCGGGAGTGGCAAAGACGAACACACGCTGTTCTCCGAAGCATGTGCCGTCAGCCGACCGTTTTTTTCACACTGCAGACTCATCGTGCAGCCACCTCATAACTACAGCGTCGGAGGACAAAGCAGCTCTGGGCAGCTTACAGGCAACCCCACAGGCGCCTGGCCAGACTACAGGGGTTAATGGTGCGCGGTGAGCCGAGGACACCCTGGCCAACCTAAGCCCCCCCTCCCCCGGGAGGCGCTCAGCCAATTGTGTGCCGCTCCCTGGGAGCTCCCGTCTACAGTCGGCAATAGAATAGCCTGGACTCGAACCGTTGACCTCCAGGCTATAGGACGCATCCTGCACTCCACTCGGAGTGCCTTTACCAGATGTGCCACTTGGGAGCCCCAGGTGGTAATTATTTTATGCACAAAGCAGTATGTATAGATTTTAGGACTTAATTAGAACAATATGATGGATTACACTAGTCAATAACGTTACAGTTTTTAATTTCCAAAGAGCTTATTATTATTATATGCAATGGATTGTGGCAGCAAAGGCAAATGGAACTCAATGCCATTGAATTCATTCTATATCAGTGTCAGCATGATAAACAGCACATTAAGTACCCTTATCGCAATAAGTATTTCCAGAATTCCGATGTATGTGCTATGCATGGGTTCATAGCCTTTCTCCCCCTCCAACATAAGATTCAAATCTGTTTATTCTGACCTCATTATGGAATACCTTTCAACTTCGCTGACGTCAACTGGAAGCGTGTTTTTTGTTACAGTAAACAAAAAAACAATATAACTACTCTACCTATAATTACAGGTATTTAAAAAAATATATCATTACCACATACATAGAATTGTCAGGTCCCTATGGATGTACAGGTAGTGGACCAAAAAATGGAAACACCTGGGTAAATGAGGGGCACCAAGTATAATGAAAGCAAGGGCTTCCACACAGGTGTGGCTCATGCGTTAATTAAGCAAATAACATCCCAGCATGCTTAAAAATGCTGGACAGGCCTGGTTGCCTATAATTATGGCTACGAGGAGACCTCAGTGACTTTGAAAGAGGGGTGATTGATGGGGCACATTTGGCAGGAGCTTTAGTGACCAAGACAGTTCAACTTGCTGATGTTTCACGAGCAACTATGTCTAAGGTGATGTCGGCATGGAACTCAGAGGGAAAGACATCATCAGCAAAGGACAACAGTGGGTGGAAGCGAATACTCCAGGATTGTGATATCCGTGCATTAATTTGAAGTGCAAGGCAAAACAGGCGAGCAACTGCAGATCAATTGACTGCAAATTTCAACCTGGGGCGCGAGCAGTCAGTTTCATCAAAAACGGTCCGCCGAGAACTCCACAGAGCGGGATACCACAGTGGCCTAACGCCCTATTAAGTGACGTACATTGGTGCTTCCATTTATAATGGGACACTTTTTTTGCAGAATTGAAAGCAAACAGTTTTTGTCACCTTTATTCCAATTATGCAGAAACCTTGCTCATTTCCATTGATATTGCTACATAGCATACCATTATCATTTAACCAAATAACAAAATTAAATTGTATCCTTAATTATGTGTGTATAATTGAAACAATTAAGTAGCAGATTTAATGAGCTTAGAAAGTGTTTACTCACTCTAGATCAGAGCAGCCGCAGAGGCTGACAAGCACTGTTGTGGGTCTATCAAATATGGCATTACTTTCAAGGGTTATGAAAGGAATGCTTTAAAACTGAAGCAGTTCTCCTGCTGTGAATAGGCATAGGGAAATACAAAGTGAATTGTACGAGGCAGTCTTTTGATTTTGAGAACAATCCCTGATATACATCTATGAGGGGCTACAAGATTTGCTATGTAAAATGGAATACTGGTTTAGGTGAATTGTGTTATTAAAATAGTTTTAGTTTTGGGTAATCATAAATCCAAAATTTTTTTATATAGATGTACATGATACTGTACATGATACTGTATTATGCTAATTTCTGGTACACTCCAAAACATGGTTCATTAATTATTCTTTTTAAAACAGTCACCTCCAGAAGTAAAAATAATTAAGCAAAGGGACTGAAGAGACATCTTGTTCAAAAGTGCTGTGGCTCAGTGGGGTTATGGTCCAGGCTGATCAGCGGCTGAAATAGCAAACCCAGACTGAAAGCTGCAATTCAGCGCTTTTACACACTTTTATTTATTCACAAAACAAAAGGTTTAAACAAATAAACCAAAAATATTCAAACAAGAACCAAAGCTATAGCTATATCAGTGCATAAACCAACCTCAACACTATCCAGGCTTGGCAACACCTTCACTGAACTATATCTCTCTTTTCTCCACTGCCCAAACAATCATTTCTTTGTTCTTTTCATAGCACATGGCCAGGGCTTAATCGAAAATCAATAAATCAATTAACACCTGGCCACATTCCACACTTTTCTAATTAGGGCTGGGATTCCAGTACCAATGTACACATTGCAACAAACTTTATTTACATCTATGTGGCTGTGCAATGGGTGACCATCCATGCTGTTCCTCCACTCCTCATCCAAGATGGCTGCCAGCCACCAAAACACATATAAGAACATAAGAAAAGAAAGTTTACAACCGAGAGGAGGCCATTCAGCCCATCTTGCTTGTTTGGTTGTTAGTAGCATATTATAATGTGAAGGGCAGTCTTTTAATCTTGTATCTTACTTTGTTTTAAAATGAATGAGTCACTCCAAATGAATGAGACTTGACACATCTGAAAATGGTAAATATAGTAATACAATGTATTACAATGTATTTATTTTTTGGTTAAAACATGAGTCAACTTAATAGTCTCTGTAATTGTTTTTTAATAGTTAATAACACTACTTTCTTGAACATAAAGCATTTTTTCTGCAATCTATAAAATAAACTGCAGACTAAATTGCAAACTGCCCAAATGAAATGTGTGTAAGGTGGGAAAGGGTCAACCCCAGTGGTGGTATGAAATGACAGATTAGTGGATTTATATTTGGTTGTCAAGGTTTCTCAAAGCTCCGTTGGTTGGGTCATATGGCATCCGTGGTCTGTTAACTTTATGTTGTGACCTCTGACTTCTGAATCAGGTTCATATTGGAAGGGGGGTGTCTGATGCATTTTTCATTGCAAGTTGTGAAATTTGGTCACATCTAGTTGGTGGAACTAGGCATATGTGACATTATAAATCCACATTTAAGTTATGGATTTTAGAATCATTTATCCTAAATTGAACTACAGTATCATTCAAAATAAAACATCTCAGGCCAATCCCCTATGTTCAATGGCAAAACAGTAACACGTCTACAGTAGGAATGTATTTATTGTGCACAGTCAACAACAGAATGGTAATACAGTGGTAAAATGTTTATAGTTTGACATAACAATTTTATGGAAAGAGGATGAATCAATACAAACTGATAATCCAGTACCTCTGTGTGCTATTGTTCCAAATCCATTGTGTTGCCATTGCTAGTAACGCTATAGTCTGGCATTGGCTCTACTTTAATTTCTTCAAGGTAGTACTGTGGTATTATAATGCTATCCCAATAGCATTTTTTTCTGTGCTTATAGAATGCAAATAACATGTACTGATTGATTGCATCCTTCGTTCGGTTAAAATGTGGCTTCAAGACATGCAGTTGGCACCTTCCAGTTTGGTATGAGTTTTGTTTGTTTGGACTCATTGAAAGCATGTGAACCCACCTCTGCAGCTCTATATTTTCTTTTTACAATGTTAGTTTTTTTCCAGCAAGTGCAATCTGATGAATGCAGTTCCTAGCAGTGTCACTAGAAGAATTGTAAGAAATAATTACACCATACCATGAAAAGGCCAATGAAAGGAAATAGCCTCAAGTCATTTGAGAAGGCCCAAAAGTGCCGCAGTGGTCAGCTATATTAACAATTTTATTAAAAAATAACATAACAATAATCACATACTGCACTGGTGCTGCTCTAACCTATTTTTCTTATAAGCCTTATGTTTTGTCAGACATAAGGCTTATAAGAAAAATAGGTTAGAACAAAGAAAAGGTATTAGACAACTAAATCTATATGGTATGAACCAACTGAAAATCGATGATGCCTCTAGGACTTTCTCAGTTGTCACTGGAAACTATTAATGACGAACAGTTGTTTGCCAGTGAGCTGTCGATTTCTTTTCCACAGAAAATTACTGACCATGAATCAAGTCAACATTTACAGGAATCTGCAAATGAAACAGCTAAATTCATGATGACAAGAAGCCTCATAAAAGCTGCCCATTTACTCTGCTCCCAGCACTCATCCCCATCGGGGATCAATAGTCAGGCCTCATATAATACAGTCCTAAATGTCAGGTTGCAAATACTCTGCATTTATGCAGAGGGAAAAGAGAGGCACAGATAGGGATTATTATCCCTTTCTTCTGAGAGGCTGACACTAAATGGATAAGGGAACTTTAAAAAATGGAAAGAGCTGTTTTAAATCTTAGAAACATAACAGCATTTATTGGTCAACCTGTTATTGTTTATAGGATGGAGAGAGAGTGTAAAAGCATAAGAAATTACAAGTGACCAGTGAAATGTAGGTCCAAGTTAGTCATAGCACATGTATGCTCCGTCGTACATTGTCACACAACCATTTAGGTATACAATGGCAAGTAGGTGTTTAATGACTAATTCTGGTATTCTATAAAAAGGTCTACATACCTACAGCTACACGTAACCCTTAACTGGTAGGCACATATCAACAAGAAACAAAACTGTACTTCTAGTGTGTCTTTCATTTCATGGAGTCGCAAAGTACATCAAAGGTATAATCTGCAGGGCTAAAATAATCCATTTTTAAAATTGCTTATTTTTTCCCCTAAAATATGCTGTACGTGTATAGGATAAATTATGGCACAACAGAGAAGATCTAACAATGAAACACCAATAAATAAAAAAATAACTTTCATAAGTACACGTAAAAATTATATAACATTATACCAGCACATAGAATGTTAGATCATTTTGTCATCCTAAGTAGTAAAGTGTATTTTATTAAAAAACGGAATGTTAGAATACTGCATGCTGACTGGTCCATCAGTGTTCCAAGCTGTTACAATATCCAGCACAATGTCACGATTAGGAACTACTTAGGAACAAAGACAAATCACTGCACCTGTGCTAACCATGTATCACTGTGCCATACAAAATCAAAGAAAACACCTGTCAAAATACCTGCTGTCATGGAAGATACTGAAGACATCCCTTTTGAACTGTTTGCGCCCATGACAATTCATAAAAGCAACTCTCCCGAAACTGAATAATAGAAAAAGTTGACCCGTCACGCTGAGATACAACAATGTAACATTGACATGCTAGAAAAAACTTGAAATGAAATTAATACCACAAAACAAACATATTGGGCTGTTAAGTGCTTCAATGACTAGCTTTCTGAAGAACATATACAATTTAACTTTAAATGAATTACAGAAGAACAGTTAAATAATATTCTTAGAGATTTCTATGACACAGTCAGAAATTGTAAAGGCGAACAATACAGAATAAGCAGCTATGTTGGGCTCCGTGCTGGATTAAACCGACATATAAATGTTTATCCTGGAGTCTAATGAGTAACAAGGAATTCACAACTTCAAATAATGTGTTTGTGGGTACAAAAAAAAAAAAAAAAAAACTGAGATGAGAAGGCCGGGATTAAACACAACATCACCTTGCAATAATAACGGAAATTATTAGAAATTCTGATGCCCTAAACCCAGACACAGCTACTGGTCTTGTTACTAAAGTGTGGTTCGACATCCAGTTACATTTCGGACGCAGAGGAAAGGAAGGAAACAGACAACTAAAAGGTGACTCATTATAAAAACAGAGCTAAGTATGCCACCATGACCTCCAAAAAAAATCAAAAAACACAAAAATCCCTACGAACGGAACAAAGAATCTCACTGCAGATTCATGTTTAAAGAGCCCAGAAACCGCTTCTGTCCAGTAGCTTCACTGGAGGAAAATCTGCCTGCCTTTTATCTTCAATCCAACAAAGCAAAACAAAGTACCTTAAACTCTAGCACTGTTTGGTATACACTAGAGCCAATGGGAGTGAATTACCTAGCAACAATGGTACCTAGAATATCCAGGAAGACAGGCACCTCACAGATATACACTAATGATAGCATCTGCAGCACCTACATACAGAAACTGTCCAACACTGGATTGCAAGCGAGAGAAATTATGTTCATTAGCGATCACAGATCAGAGACCTCCCTGCAGAGTTACTGGGCACCAGTAAAGAAATAGAAAGTGCTGGAGCAACATCTTGTCAGGGGAACACTCCACGGCATTGGCAAATAATAAAAAGAAAATATGAGAAAATAGCAAAACCTCTTCCTGCACTTTAATGTCTCCTTCTGCAGCAATTGACAGTTACTTTAATAAGTGTACAATTACTGCCATCATTCAAATGAATGTTTATAAAGACAAATGAACTGAAACACAATAAAGCAAGATTTGTTATAGTTCTTTAAAGTCAGAAAAAATGAACTGAAACACATCTAAGCAAGGTTTTTACAGCTATTTAAAGTATATATATATATATATATATATATATATATATATATATATATATATATATATATATAAGATTTATTGCATTTACTGAAACAAAAAGGAACTACAAAATGGAAATGTTTTACTTGAATATTATTTTTAGTTCATAGGGACTATTTTCTGTTGTGGAAGGTTATACCTCACAATGTTAATACATCTTTAGAAACTATAGAGATTTCTCCTCCACACGTTACCAGTAGTGATAACAATATCCTCAAAACGGTATTGCCTGTTTTTTCTTTCTTTATGTTTTAGATGGAAGAACAGAACATTTTTTTTAGGTTTAGTTTATGCACTGCTAAAATGATGTTGCTAGGTAGTAAACAAACTGATGTTCAGGACTCGGAATCAGAAAGCAAAACACTTTACTTAAATAACAGGAGAGAAAAAAAAAAATTCAGTGGGGGAAGGGAGGAGAGGCAGCCGGCCAGCGGGAAAGTGCTGGGATTAGCTGTAATTACCTCATGTTTCACTCTTAATTAAGTACTGATACAGAAGGTAAACTCGGCAGGACCTGCAGAGAGAACCTTGGCCACGGGGTATGATATCAGAGCAGCCATTGTTTACTCATACTAATCTGACTCTTATTTTAATTCTCTCTAATTCTTCTAAAAACAAACCATAGGCTAACATCACACTTTGATCAACTGAGGGAACTGAATAAATAGCATTCAGTTCCAGATCTGGATAGGGTACAGCTCTGGAATTGAATCATGTTTAAAGAATCTCACCAAATCTGCAGGTGCATCCAGAACTTCTATGCGACCGATACACTATCTTTTATTTAATTATGTCTCAAATATCTTAATATGAAAACAGATTTAGGATATATTTCATATATCCTAAATCTGCTACCTCTCTATTACTTGCAATTGTTTGTCGTTAAATGTATGTAGAGGAACAGAAACAATTTCTAGAAAAGGAGTGGGAAAATGTGGACAAATATGGAGAATGTATTGTTGGCTGCAAATGTAGTCTTTACTGAAGTATCTGGGGACCTGTGAGTTTCACTGGGCTTTTGCTTTCTCTCACACCAATGACAAAACTGCCATTCACAAAGAGACAGTGTAATTTCACTGGTGACTGCCGCACATTCCGGGTCACTGCAAAGGAAGCCTCACCTTACCTCTTTCTGTCAGCTTTCACTGTGGACAGCCCTCGGCTGATGACAGCCCCACTAAATGCTCATGTTTTTACATCCTTTTACATCCTTATACTTTATATGTCTGACCACATTGACTAAACCAATATATTTCACAGAAGCCAAGTCTGTTGACAGACAAACATTGCTTAAGGAATGGCTTTCAAAAACAATATTGTCATTTATTGGTATTGATATTTGGGTCTCCACCACAGTCGTTACAATAGCTAAGCAAAGAATGATTAAACCCTGCTATGTGAACAATGTAGTTGGTTAAAATATGACTGTGAACCAATTACAAACAATCGTACTAGCTTAACCAAATACAACTCTGTATTTTGTATTTTACCCAACCACAGAAGCCATTATGCTACTGTATATTAATCGAGTCCCTTCCCTGTGCAGCAGAAATAAAGTGATCCTGCTTTCAACCATGTCCTGTATTCCTGTTTGTCTGGCTGAGATATAAATCTGCAATGCTGACGGCATCATTTATACATGCTGGTGAAACATGTTCTCACATCTTGCATCTATTTACTGATAGGGGCACAGCTTCCCCTTGGTAGAGAAATTGCACCATGTGTGCTAATCTTTATGTAGTTATGCCGTTTCAGTTTTGAAAAATAATTCAAATGTGCATTAATAACAAAAAGCACTTGCATCTGCCATACCATCCATGCTGATGAGTAGAGGATATCCATTAGAGTGACAATGACAAAAGAATGTGGATTGTGAATATGTGCAAGCACCTAGCCTTGTACCATTATAAAGGGTTACTATTGTGTTTGTTTGCCTAAGAAAGTCAAATGTTGATGGTGTGATTAAGACAAATGGCCACCTAGACCTTATTGTGATTGGCGAAAGGATTTTCTGTAAATTGGAAAACCCAGGACATCCATCCTAATTGGCAGTGGACAGAGCACTTTAGCAACTGGGGTTGTTGCTGTTGATGGAAATCTAGCCAGACCAGGTCAAAGGGGTGAGGTCATAAGGACAAGATGGTGATGTTATCCTTTGACATATGGTTATCTTCCATAAAGCTTTCCAGCAAAAAGATGCAAGCTACTGTAATCTGAGCAGTTGAACCATTGCATGTGTGGATAATTTGGCCACTGTTTGACTCTTTATGTACCATACATTTATATCTTACACGTTTTAACCAGAAGGGATAATATATAATTAGGGCTTCTGATTTTCGGTTTTAACTGGTAAAATCCAATAAAACACCCCAGTTACAAAAAAAATTAAATCGGTGTATAGCCAATAAACACCGGAAAAACACTGGAAATGGTTTCTCAATTCATGTTGACTTCACCCCTTTCACATTTTAAAAAATCAAATAAAAAATAACTACCTTTCCCAGTGCAGACTCCGCTTGCAAGATGTAAAACAAGATTACAATTACAAGGCTTGTTCACGAAAATTGCAAATTGTGGCAAAATGTTAAATATGCCTACACACAAAAACCCCAGAAGAATGTGTCCGTGACCATAAGGATTTAGTTGTGGAAGACAGCAAAGGAAAGAAGGTACAACATAAGTGTGCAAGTACCGTCTAGTTACTATACATATTGTGACAGAAAAAAACCCCAAAAAAACGCCCAAGCATTTTGGAAAGTAACCGGAAACAATAATTTCATATAGTATATAAAAAGCGAAAGCCCTGAAAAAAAATAATTTACAGCATACAGGACCACATTTATTGCCATGGTGCTTAATTGAGGCATGAGCCTAAATTGTATGGGCTTAATTATTCAGTTATACTTCATATACTAAATGCAGTTATATAGTACCATTTCATATCAGAAATAAAGTCCTAAATATGATTAAAAAGGCACTTTCCAGCTGTCAAGAACCTCTGTTAAGATAAATGGAGCAATAAAAATGGTCTTGACCATTTCACATAACTTTGTAAGCCCTGCTGACAGTTAGAATGGATGACACAAAGTAAAAACAACTTTTCACCTAGCCTCAGAAAGAAAAGACCTATTTCACTGGTGATAAATTAATCACATTTAAATAATATGCACCACATTTTAGTCAAATGCTGGTTAATCTGGCATACAGAAAAGAAAACCTTAACAGGTTTCAACCTAGAATGGCTGAGATTTTTGCAACACAATGTTGGTTTTAGTATCATAAATCTCAGTTAGCACATTCCAAATCGTTTATAGTTTTTAGATATTTTGGGCAAATTACCCACACATTTTAAAAAGTTCAGGTAAACTGGGTTCCCCAGAGTTATATTTCTCTACAAATGCATGTTTCACACAAATCAGTTCAGGATTCCCATTAGCTCCAGACTAAAGCCAGATTATGGTGGATTCATGTGTTAACAGCTGGAGGGAATCAATGGATTCCAATTTATTAATAATTAAACACAGAATGCAGCCACAGACCGATGACTTAATAAAGCCCAAATATACCGTGTTACTAATTCTTAAACCAGAGGATGGATTAAGAATAGACAAAAGGAGACAAGGAAAAAAATCTAAAGGAGAGCCATGATCCTTTGCGTTGATGAATATTATCAACAAATGCAGTACATGAGAGGTGTTACAGATAACACACAGCAGTTGGTGATGTACACTACACAAATGTAATAAAGAATGGCCAAATTCTGTAATTTGGAACAGATATGGTACTGCAATGGGTTACCAGTCTTTATTAGTTCATATCATTGTGATACTCTTGGTATGTCAGACTATGAAAATGTTGCTATTGGGGTAATATTCTATAAACAGTACTGAAGCTGTTATGGACATTGAAGATTATTTAAGCACAGTTGTCAGCCCCTGAATCCCAGCCCTGGGAAGTGTGAAGAATAAAAACATCTCAGAAGAAAGAGCAAGGACCATTCTCACTGAACCAGGAGTAAAATGCATTTACAGTAAAATGTATATACTACCCAGAATGTGTGCCTCTGAATGCAGTGGGACACTTCTACAGCCCCCTCTGTTGGGGAAAGGGGAAACCTTTAGAATCAGAGAGCATTTGCATTGTTTCACAAATATTTACAAATTCCATCCCCATCAAAATATATTTGTTGAACCAAAAGCTACATGAACAGAATACAGGACTGTTCATACGGTATTGCGAGTATCCTGGTTTAGTATTTTAATTCAATGCTGATCTTTTCTATGTAATTATCCTCCTAAAATTAACTAGTACATAATTGGACTTCTAATTGTTCCATTTCATAAACAGTAGTCCTTAGTGTTTGTAATGCACATAACACTTCAATATGGTGTGAATAGTACTTTCTGTACAGTACCTTATGTGCCTTGTCTATTCATTTTATCACAGACTGAGTAGGCCTCTGCAAGTAGAACAGATTGCAGGGCTTGTTAGCAGACGAGACAGACTTGTGGTCTTGAAGGAAAAAATCAAAAAGGGGGAGGTAAATAAAAATCAAAAGGCCTGGGTTTATCACACTTGCCATTTGGGAATGTACTAATCAGTGCAGTGAAAATAAGGCACACATTCATCTTTGCCCTGGCTAGTCACACAAAAAAAAAATACGAACAACACCCAACGCGCTGATAAAAGGGACGCTTAGGAAAACAGTGCTTTGAAGCTGCAATTTACAAGAAAACAAAGCATTTTTGCTTCTTTTTGGGGTAAGGATTTTGTTTCTATGAAAATGCCCATCTGCTGTCTTATTTTATTTTATTTTCCTTCCATGATTACTTACTTTATTTTAAGTATTGTCTTTTCTTCTTCCTCTGTTATCCTGTTTTTCAATCAGCTCCATTTCCCAAGTGATTGATAGTTTCATTTCTCCCTTTTACCCCCTTCACAATACTGATCTCCATCCCTCCTTAAACAGAGTGCATCTATCACAAATGAGGGAGACTGGCCTCTTTTTTCTTTATCTTTTTTTTTTTTGGTGCTCATCAAGATGAAGGATGGCCGAGTTGGGAATGGTACATTTTCTCTTTTTCTCACTCTTTTTCATTGCTGCAGGTGACAGTGCTAAATACTATCTTCTTCAGGTACAGCATGGTCTCCCCATTTATTTCTTAAATGATCTCAACCTTTCCTGTTTTTTTTCCAGTAGGTGTAAGGGCTCTGTAAATGTTTGATTCTAGAAAAGCACTACCAGTGCTGGTAGTTATCTCCTCGTGGACATGCCGGTGATGAAATTATAGAACTTACTAACATAGGTGGCTATCTTCTTTAACAAATTGTTAGAAATGGGTTGATTTAAAAGGGCCAACAAAGCAACAGAGGCAGCTTAAGTACAGGGCTTTACTATGGCTTGTACCATGTTTTACTGTGGCAGAAATCCCCTTTTGATACACAGAAACCACAAATATTGTACCTCTAATAGTAGCTACATGTACATTAGTAAAACACAGATCTATTTAGATACCACATAAGTACACTCATAAAATACACTCCAAGGTAAATTATGTCACCCTCACTGCATATGGCATCTAACTTAAAGTATGAAGATGATCAGTTAATTACAACAAATGCTACTCTACAGGCAAAGATATATTTTAAATACTAGAAAACATTCTCAATACTGCGATACTTGCTACCTGTTAGTTGTTTCTTTTGTAAAACATCCTTTAAGAACGCTTTTACTCCCAAAAGGGTTAAACCCATACCAAAATTTGGTAAACACAATTGCTGCAGTGCTCCCTCCTTATAAATTAGTTGTCAAGAGGAATAGTGATTCAAAAGACTGCACTGTATGTGCTTAAAATGGAATAACAGTAAAGTCATCCACAACAGTACCATTTATAGTTGGTTAGGCAATATAAACATTATAAGGATGGAATAACAGTAAAGTCATCCACAACAGTACCATTTATAGTTATAGCAGTATAAACATTATAACACTCTGCTGAATTTATTGACATAACTGTTGACATAAAAACTTGTTCACAATATTGTTTTTTGAGGTCCCATTCTCTGGCACAAGTACATTTAATTTTCAATTTTTACTTTGGGCAAAGTAGTACTGGTCCCTGTGAAGTTAAGACTGCACCTCAGACTTTCTGTGGGCAACGCAAGCGGTTTTGATACATTTTATTAATTATTTTATTCTACAGAACTCATGTGACAGTCATAAATGATTATTGTTTTTGTAGTAAAAAAACAGTCGCTTAATTATTGTAGTAGGCAATGTATTTTAAAACATGTATGCAATTTTATATCGCCTAAAATAACAGCATAGCTCTGTCAACAATATGTACTGAAATATGTACCATTGCATTTTAATCAGAAAATACAACATATTTGTAAAATACATACAGTAGACTGCATATTGAACAAGGTAATAGTGTGTGTTGGAGCTCAGCAGTAAGATGTGTAACACGATCATTAAAGTCAACTCATTTTATATTCTGGTACCTGGGCACTTGTGCAGAGGAATTATGAATTATGATCAAAGGGAAAGCAAGAAGATGTGGAAGAGGAGGGATGTGTTTCCTAGATAAAAAAACAAACAATATATGAGAAGAGTGAAACTAAGAGAGAAGAAAATAGAGTAGACTGATTTCAGACTGTTAGACTGATTTCAAGTACTAGCATTACAAAACTGATATTACAAAGAGAAATTACCATTTTACCAATACACAGTGTGAGATAATACAAAGAATACAAAATATTTGCTTAAAGGGAGGATAGGATGCACTATAACAAAAGATTGGTGGTCCTCAAGTGCTTTCTCTATATCCTGTTTCAATTCTAACATCCCAGTTGATTCTTAAAGTGGTCATAAATTATACATGATAGGCTTGGGAGCAGATTTTAAAAAAATGTGTACGTTTTATTAAGGATAGTCTGACCATAACATTCTACGTACAAAACAGGAACAAAACAGTATTATGAAAATGCAAGTAAATTAAGGGTTTGAGTTTAGCATGCTATCCCCTTATAAAAGTTTAGCGTGGTAAATGTTCACAGTAAATGTGCCCCACTATGCTTTTTCCATGGTTATACTAAGCATTTAACATAGTTTATTATGGTTTGCCATAGTTTTTAATGTGCTTTACCATACCTCTCTGAGCTTTACAATGCTTACCATGCTTTCACTTTTTTTTTTACTATGGTAAACTTGTATAAGGGACATTCCATTTCAAGGTACGTTTTTCAAAAAAAATATTGTACTGGTTTTTTGGCCCTTGTTACAAAATACTGTGTGAAGCTGCATACTGTGGTTTGTTTTGAAACCATGTGAAATGAATCCAGACTGACGCACAAGCAGCTGCAATTCCTATCTTCTGTCTCAACTGTGTTCAGGTATAACTGAATTGGATAGCTTGCTCGTGCTACAGTAACCTAATATCTGCTGTTTGTTGAAATAACAGATTCTTGGCACCACTGTTCAATCTTCTTGCCAAGACACACAATTCACAGGATCGTGTGGCTCCACTGTAGCACAACTACACTTTAAGTAGCTTCATGCTCCCTGCAAGGCTTGCATTCCAACAGCATTGTTTTAAAAGGTATTTAATCATCCGTCTCTCAAGACATTATAAGGCAATATATTATAATTAACTGAAGAGCAATCCTGTTGGTACAAAGGCATATGTAGACACTAATTTCTCATTAAGCTTACTGTAAATCCGCTCTTGTACTTTAATGAACACATTTCCATGTAAAATGCTAATAAGAGCTGCAGTGCTATACTGAAGGCTCCTCTTCAAAAGTGGTCCTTTTACACATGTTAACAAGAAGATCCTAACAATCACAATTATATAGTAATCGGGTATTTGAAGTACTGTACACAGTCTCTAATTTGGTTTTACAACCCACAACCTGCAGTCGTTGATGTACTCATTTACCTGTTCAGAAAGCAGAACATACTCAATAAAGAGTGACTGTCCAGTAAAGTTTCTGTTAAAACCAAATGTAGCTAATAAAGAGTCTAGTATTTTAAGTATGTGTCGGTTCAACAACAGGGCTTCAAGAAATTGTTTTCCAAAAGGCTTGGTTTTCTACGGCCCTTATAAAGTTATGAAATTGATTGTCTAACTGCAAGAAATAAATTGTTTGTTTTGTAACCTTTTTTCAATGTTTTTTTTTTTTTTTTTTTTTTTTTACAAAAAAAGTAGGAATCTGATTAATCCTTGTAATAAATGACATGTATCACACTGTACCTGTACAATACAGTGGTACCCATAAGTGTTGATCTTATTTGTTTTAATATAATTCCCTGAGTAGCCTCCCCTGATTAGCCTCCCCTGATTTTGACAAGGCTAACAACATCTATGATGTATAGCTATAAAGGCCTTCAGAAACGAAAGAAATGTCATACCAGTAATTATCTACTGGGACTTCAATTTCACACTGTTTTTTAAGATAACTTGTTGAGTATTTTATCAAAGTGAACTGCATTCTGCTGCCGATTATATTATCATTTCATTTACATTAAATATGTAGCAGATAAGGCTAATGCTTTTGACTAGAGGGAAGAATCCATATCCTAATTATCTAACCATGCTAAAAATTACTGTGTTTGCAGCAACAAGGCCATAAAATCAGAAAATGGGACCAGATTCTTATCTTGTTATATACTGAAATTGAATGTAATCTTTCAGTGGGTTAATATTCTGTCCCTATCCTCAGAGGGGATGAAGAAAATAAAACCCTGGAAAATGAAGGTAACATTTCAGCCTTAGGTTTTATTACAAAAAGTTTTGCTGCTGAACTCAGAGTCCCAGAGTACTTAAAAAAAATAGACTACAGAGAGACTAGGATCTTTCATCAGTCGGTGATAATCCCTGGGCAGAAAGGAGAAAACCACCTTTGGCATTGACTGTATGTAACACCTCTAATTCTCCACTTTCTTGACAACCACTAAGAGGTACTGGCCCTTTCAGGAGGGATTCAGTGTGTGATCTGAGCTCTACAGCTGGAGCAAGTTTACAGGGGTCAGTTACTTCAGTTTATTGATCTTTGGGGAACTGTAATTCTGCCACCTGCCGCAGGGGTCACTGTGGAGTAGACTAAATATCTATGTATAGAAAAGAGGGATAGCAGTGAGAGTTGGAATAAAGTTGAATTACTTTAATGATGCATTTTCTCCCTTAGGAAGACCATTGTCAGTTACGTCAAAGTGCTTTTTTATTTTTTTGGATGATTATAAGTGTACATTACTATTGCCTTTCTTGTTATTGATAATAATAAGAACAGTCATTTTTATGCATGTTTTTCAACAACAATAACTGCATTTGCATGATGTCAGATGTTGGCACATGACTGGTTCCACTTTACTCTGGAACTTAATATATGAACTGAAGGTAAAATGGAATGTGTGAAGTGAAGTACATATTATATGGTGCTAACAACTGTAGGATACTGCAGACACATGCTAAATTGTCACTTTACCCAAAAATACACGTGCATCGTGCAGCCTTTAAACAGTATGCTATGCTGGGCTTGGGGTAGATAAAGTCGGTTCAAAGAAAACAGAATCAGCAATGAAAATCTTTTGTTATTACATGCTGCTCACAACAAGGGCACATCCTATTATATGAGGTTTGTTGGACACCGTCATGGCTTATTATGTGCCCTGTTTACAGTGATGGCTCATGTATAGAAGGCATTAGGGTACCGCTCCTCCACATTTATATATATATATATATATAAAAGCTCATTTCTACCAGTAGACAAGATTAATACAGTTGAACAGTTACTCATGAAACCATTCTTGGGACTAAGTATTGAAGATAAACTTCAGGTGAAAAGATTAGGATCTCATCAGCCTGATTTAATCCTGGAACTCTAAAGAGGATAAAAATGTTTTTAAGAAATATGATGAACCAGGATTGAATCAACACACTGGTGATGCTGTCAATAGAGAAACAGCTGCGAGATACCGAACTTCAGCAAGAGAACCATTGAGACGTTTGCTGTCCTGAAAGATCGTCGGGCAAAATTCCTGTATAAGTAGGTGAGTACTCTTTATTTAACCACTTTATACAAATGATGTTTCTATTTTTGGTCATTAAAATATATTTGTATTAATATACACATAGAGCTGATGTAACTAATTAAATTGTACAGTAAACAAAAGACAAAATAAAACATATATATTTAAAATTAGCCATGTGTGAATATAAGTGGCGTTACATAACAACAAGGCATATTAATCACAGTGGAATTTCAATGGTAAGAAAAAATCGGTGTGAACACGTCTTATACTGTATGCACATTTGTTCATTTTCTTTCTCCTACACCCCATGAGCCACCACTGCCTGCTTATCTAACTATTGCCTTGCCATCATGCTATCTCTGTAGGCACACTTTTTGCAGAGCAATAAAATGTCCTATCAGATTATAAAAGTTGTTCTTAGTCTGACTTTTTAAATAACATTTTCTTTTCAATCGTCTTGATTATTTCCTCAGAACAGTCTTGGTGTGGTCTGAGGACGCCTCTCCAAACCCTCACCTTTTCCACTTGGAAATTCAATTGCTGGAAGGCTGCCTGTCTGTGATTTAGCTGTTAACTTATGCCCTGTTCACACTAGCATTTTTATACCGGTATTGTTGCGGAAACAGTACCAAACTTGGAGTTCTTATGGGTCTTGTACCGATACAACTGTATCCGTACAAAACTCAAAAAAGGGCAGGTTTCGTACCATTACTGTTTCGAAACGACTCGAACAGCTTAAGTGTGGACAGGTAACCCGACACGGTATTGATACAGTTAAGTCAATATTCTGAAGCATGCGCATGTCTTGCTTTACATTTTACGGTGAGCTGCAGTACCTTTATCATGGCTACACCAAAAATGCCAAAATAAGTGACAAAATAATCTCCACAAAATTAGTGATGATGACTATGAGGTAAAGCGTACTTCAGAGCAGTGCCGCTCTAAAATAAAATCCCATGTGAGGGAATATCAAAAAGCAAAAACAAAACAAAACAAACAAAAAAAACAAAACATGCATTCCCAAAGCCGTAATGCAAGCCCGTTGTCTTTGCGCAGTGTGGAGTAGTGGTTAGGGCTTTGGACTCTTGACCGGAGGGTCGTGGGTTCGATCCCAGGTGGAGGACACTGTTGCCGTACCCTTGAGTAAGGTACTTTACCTAGATTGCTCCTGTAAAAACCAAACTGTATAAATGGGTAATTGTATGTAAAAATAATGTGATATCTTGTAACAATTGTAGGTCACCCTGGATAAGGGTGTCTGCTAAGAAATAAATAATAATAATAAAGATAGCTAATTGTTTTTGCCTTTTTGTTTGTCTCATCCTTTCATGTTCTGCTCGTCTCTTAATAATGATTGAACTCCAAAACAAAATACTGTAGATGAACAGGACGGCAAACCATGCTGTATTACATAACAGTGGATCCATTTCTAACAGCGGTCGTTATGGAAACGAGTTCAGAACCCAAACACTGTTGATTTAAACATACATGAATGTGGACAGGTACATCGCAACTGTATCGGTGCTGTACCGGCATTGAAAACTGAGTTAGGACAGAAAGTGGTTTCGTACTGGTATATTCTATACCGAAACAAACTGTACTACTATCGTACCGATACAAGTGTGAACAGGGCTTTAGTAGTACTGTATTGGCCCTCTTACCAATGATTTTATTTGTTGTCGTTGTAGTCTTTTTGTTGTTTATTCAGACCACTATTTACTCAGTTAGTCTTTATAAGCTCCTGTCATTCAAACACATAGCACAGCCCACATAGTCCATATACACCTCCTTTAAGATCTCCTACAATGAGAATGTATAATCATGCAAAACTGCATTTTATATTGCTGCCTATGATGTGTTGCTCAGCACTCCCGGATGGACATGGTTGCAGGATACAGTTTGATATTTCAGTAGTATGTGTGTCATGTCCAAAAATTCCTTTCAGAACAACACTACCTTATGGAAAGAACATAGGTACACACTGGACTGGAATAAGATATGTTGAGTAGGAATACAGTAGTCTCCGCATATAGGAACACCTCCTAAGAGAACACTTCGCCTAAGGGAATTTTCCCATTGTAAATGCTCCGGCTAAAAGAACAGGAACTTCGCTTAAAAGAACACCTTCTTGGCACCAATAGCGATTCGTTTACATGCATACAATACTGTTTTGTAACCTGATATCATTAAACTTAAATTGAAATGGTTTATTCAGTCTTTTCGAAAGCGACTTGTCACTGTGAAAGTGTCTTGAGGCACACTGATTGGTTTATTAAATCTTTCCAAAACCACCGTTATATAATTGAATTGTTCTGTATTATGATTTCACCTCATCGCTACAAAATGGCATGTAAGCAAACTGCAAAATGCACCGCAGTTTCTCTTGCTACAGAAAAGGTGGAAAAAAACTGAATTAGACACCTGAAGTCGCCTGGCAAATTTGGTGTTTCCCGTTCTGGTGAGTTGCTTCCCATTTCTGATAAATAATGTGCATGTCTTGAATATTGTTGCTGTATTTTTTTAACATGCGTAGGGGTGTTATGTTAATTTAGTTTGACAGTTTGTTTATTAAGATTAGTTTGTCTGTTACTTTATTATTATAGTTTACTTGTCTATTTTATATATGTATACTTGTCTATTTTTATATTATTATAGTTTACTTGTCTATTTTTTTATGTATACTTGTCTATTTTATTTACACTTGCCTATTGCTTTTCTTTTACTTATTCTTTTCATTTCATATGTTAATGCACGTGCGTCACGACAAGTAATACATATTTATTTATTTATTTATTTATTTATTTATTTATTTATTGATTGATTCATAGTGTGTCTGGTGGTTACTCTGTCTTAGAGAACACTTCAGCTATAAGAACACTTCGCTTGCTTCCCGAGGGGTGTTCTCTTAGCTAGAAACTACTGTACTTTGAAAAGAACCTTCAAGTTTTAGTGAACTTCACACTTGTAGGTCTCTCTCAAATGTGGGGAGGTTATGAAAAAGGCAAACTGAATATTTCCATACATTAAATGCAATCACCTCACTATAGTAAAGACTACATTGAAATTGAGATCATGAGGTGCAACTAAGCTAATGATATAAACTAAATTTGTACACAGAAAACATTTTTAAACAATGTTTATTTGCCAGCAGCATAGCTGTAAGTCCTTTTAACTTGAGTGAATGTCTCATTGTGGTGAAATGCTGTCCCTAACAAGAGGGTTCATTCATCTTTCTCAGCTGAGAGAATGGGAAGTTTGAAACAGCATTTTGACAGCTCTAAAAAGCACACCCAGTGACTGACAGCTCATATCCATTATTTGACTGCAAACAACTGCTCTGTCGACAGGGAAGCCTCTTTATCGAAGCATCCCTTTTGGAAGCGTAATCCCAGCAATAGGAGAGTTAATTTAGAAACTCCTCGCCAGCAGCAAGTGAAAACTGGAGGGAGATATTTCTTCTTTATGTGCCTGTTGCACGTCTGTTGACTTGCAGTACAGGTGTTCAGGGAGTATACCTGATAGATCCAGTGCTGGGGAGAGGTTCATAACGATACCCAGAGCTTTCATTTTGTTTTACTCCCTAACAATGAAAAACATTGCTTCCTTATGTACAACATAAAACCTAATAAACTCTCCAGCTGTTCCTTCCCCAGTGGCTCCTGCTGCTTCAGACTGAGATAATCTGGGGATTTGCAGCTCCACGGAAATAGGTCTTGGAAAGACGTCTATTAAAAGGTATCCAACCCCACAAGTGTACCAACTGAATAAACAAGACCCCTGAAATATAATCATTCTCAACCCTGAAACTTGATACAGCGTCCATTAATTTTACAGTGCTGTGTTAAACTTAAAACAATTAAGCTGTTCTTCTTAGTTTTTACATGCAAATATAAATAAGTCAGTACTTAAGGTAAATATTAGCAAATGGGATTTAAAGGTATTTGCTTTTGAGCCTGAAAACACATGTAGGAAATCCTAGTAAAAATATTGTTTCAGCAACAACATATCTTACTTTTTATATTATAGACCATACAAAGTCATTCCAAAGCAAAAATTATAGCTTGAATACTAATATACCGTGCGACACATGGATTTAATTTCTTTATAGTGAAGTATACTACAACTACTGCAATTTTTAAAAATAATTTGGCATATATTAATGTTTCCAATTTACTGGTAAATGATTATTAAATAAACATATCCTGATGTTCATTTTTGAAATGTTAAGACATATTTAATGTAACATTTACTTACCTATTGATAGAATCCAAATTAAATTCAAGCAATCCAGGACAGGTCCCAAAGAACACATGAAAGAAAAGAGAAAAGGGAGAATACATTTAGTTAACCTCATAACAGCTACACCAACACACAACACACATTCACCAGACTTTGAGTAGGACTGGACAGTATTAAGGGTATGCTGTGTTGTGAACATTTTCTAGTTGAATGTTTGTGTAACACTTACACATTAAACTACATGGTTTGCAATCTCCAGTCTAAAGAGAGTCAATTAGAGGAAATGGCATCAAACACTGCAGTGTGTTAGGCATTGTGGCTGACTGCTCTGGGGTCAGAGCAAAACAATTGCTGATACAGTGATATGAATGGCAGTTTTCATTTTGAACCAGAAATGGAAAACCAGGCCATTTCCTGACAGGCTGCTGCAGTGAGCCTTTTATTACAGCCTTTGTGTCAGTGGCATGAATTAAATCTTTATCAAGATATCAGGAGGCCCAAAGCCAACTTGTGAAATTGGAGGAAATTGAACAGTGTTGATCTGTTGGTGCAAAAGCATACAGTTGTGATCAGTTTGCTTGCTCGCACATAAAGCTTCATGACTGAAGCAGTAATAGGATAATAAGTCATTTCATGGGTTATGAGGTTGCATTTTGGTATACTTCTTACAGTGCTTAAGAAGACCATGGAAATATGAATGTAAATCTGGAATAACTGAGTAAAACACAAGCTGAAATGTATCCAGTACAGCGCAGACACTTGATATCCTAATCAACTTTCCCCCTATTTTGTAACAGACAAGACAGCAAACCCCACATTCCTGAAATGATTGTATCTTCAAGAATTTCTGTGTTTCGCTCCCAAACCCAGCATTGCTATCACTCAAAAATCCCATCCCTCACACATGGACAACTCTCCCAATTGTCTTTTGACAGCTGCTAAATCCGTGACCTTTGAACCAACACAATTCACTCTTTCGACCTAGACCATTCCCAGAATACCATTTTACCCATTATCATTTCATTTCTTGGTGAAGAAAAAAATGATTTCAATTCTGTGGACAGATATGCAATTTATAAGTAAAGCACTGAGAAGTGTAACCGTGTGCTTGCCCACAGAGTTTTGAATTCCATACATTGTAAATGAATGATAAATTAATGGAATCCAAAAACTCCTGTAGTATAATCTTGCAAGCTTAACCAAAAACAAACATATCTACACTACTTGGCTGGTAAGTCCCAAATGGGAAATCATGTTGGTATGCCATAAACATTATATATTTATTAATCAAAAGGAAATAAATGTTGCTTGACAAATTGTATCATTCGACTATTAGAAAATACTCTACATGTTCTATAATTCCACATACACCAGACTCTGTTCTGCATCATTAGACTATTCAAAAAGATGGTGTGCCATGCTCCAGCTTTTTCTGGACCTCAAAGTTGTGAGGTGGTCTTTGATTTGAGTATGTTTAGCCACATTATTACAATTTAAGTTAAAGACAGTACATTATTATTAAATTATGATTGATAGATAGCGTTTTTTTTTTTTTTTTTAACCACCTCACTAGATTCCATAAAACTACTGGAAAAAATACTAGCTATCTTTAATAAAGGGAAATATAGATGTTACAGAATATTGAGCCTTGCTATACTGTAGTAGACTTCATTGTTGGTAAATAAGGATTTACATGTGCACAGCATCGCTGGAATTAAATCAGATGGTTTTTGATGGGTGTCCATTGAATAGCAGGGGTAAACATTAACATTATTTTATTTTGTTTTATCTTTAAAGAGCACAGTCAGAACACAGTTTCCTGCAAGGTAACACAAGCCTTTGCTGCTACATTTAATATGAAAACAACACACACAATGCTTGAAGGGGGCTGCTTTTTTGAATATACAAACACCAACTGTCAGTGCCCTAAAAATGTCATAAGCAATAAGCGATAAAAGACTTCAGTGTACCATTAACCAGGCTCCCCAAGGCAATACACAGCAAAACAGAGATCACCTATTCTGCTGCCATGTATTAGGCACTATGTGCACACATGTATGCATACCTCACATCAACATTTAGCCTTGATTTAGGGACAAGGTTACCCAGACCTAGGTCCACACACCTCCAAATAATAAACATTGATTACAACTGAATATCCGTCATAGACAATATATTGATTCAACCTCCTCTGGAAGTCTGAAGTGATGATTTAAAAGCAGCAGTTGGGACAGGCTGAATTCCCATGACCCCATGGGGCCGCTCACCTGTCAGTTCCAACTGGGAAGCCTAATGTGATTGAACAGTGCTCGATTTTTTACTTCAGGTGACACATTGACACACTATTCTATCAGCATGAAACAATAATAATAATAATCCAAAAATGTATATCTGCATAGAGTATACAGCACTTGTATTTTGTATTCTTATTTGTTTTACTGTTCCTCATTAAGTGCTTAGGGCTGTTTTCTAAAATACTATTAACTCCTCCACCCTACAAGAGGGAGCCGACCCCATTCTCACTCGCTGTTTCAGTGCACATCTTCTTAGGTATATTGCGATTGTAACCAAGTTCTTCCCATCTGGGAGGGAAAGGCATAATTGCAAAGGCATATGCTTAATTACCGACCAAAGCCTGGAAACATGCAATGTTCTGTGCTATAATTCTGCACCCCCATTTCAAACAAGGTGAAGCCACTGCCCCAGGATAATGAATATGCCTGTTACTTGTGGTACAGGAACTAAATCTAATTTAAACATGCATTTATCATTGTCTGTGTAGTAACAGGTAGTGCAATGCAACACACCTTTTGCGGCATCTGCCTCCACATTTTTTCCTAATTGTGTATTCATTTTAATTTAAATAAAATAAAATAAAAAAACAGTTGAGATGCTATTGTTTAATTTGAATGCTTAATAAAGCATTGGCTTTGTTATATTGATTAACAGAAGCAGACATTTTATGTAATTAAGTTGGTCATAACTCCTTGTGTGTTCCAAAGTTAATGTTTTGAGAATGTGAACTGAGACTGTGAAATTCCAATACAGCTGTGCTTATAGACTTTCCATGTTAAGCAGGAAAATACATTCATTTTCAATGTATGGTTATTCACCTCAAACAACACCACCAAGGAACTACCTTATATGGATTTATGTAGCATTTAAATTGTTTCTTTGTAATAAGAAGCCTTGCAAATGACCCTCATTAAAACATTTTTTTTAGAAGGACTGTGGCAATGTGCCCCGCCCCTGTGTGCTTATTATGTGTTGTATGTTACGTGTTGTGTGTAAATGTCGGTGTATAGTCATTGGTACACGGGATATAAACGGGTCTGTGTTTCAAATGTATTTAAAAGGTAGATTTGTATTTAGGCACGAGGAGGGCACAAATCACTTCACGTGCTGGTTAAATGTAATATGTGAGCACGGGGTTGCACAGAATTAATTCACGTGCTGGGATTCAAGTGAATAATTAATTAGTAATTGAATCCCAGCACAATAGTATACATAGACGCACATTTCTTTCACTCGGGGTTGGGTGTTCGGTGAGTGGAGAATGGGAGAGAGAGAAGGAGTAAAGTAAATATAAAAGAACGTAAATATTGTTATCTGCTCACCGTGTTTGTTTGTCTGTCTAGTCCGTTTTGTTCGTCTATTTATTTTGGCCTCAAGTGCCGTGTGCTGTGTTTTGTTGTTTCAAACCTTTTATTTTCTGTTCTGTTATTAAATGCTGAGCGAAAGCATTCGCTCAGCTTCACCAAACCCCAAATCTATGTCTGTTTATTTCCTGCATCTGGTCTGACTCCACCCACTCCGGCCGTCTTTGTGACAAGGACATGCAGTAAACTTTTTGTTTAGTCTGAACAAATATTGACTCGTAAGAGTCAATGTAGGATGACCAGGTTTCTGTTGATATTTTGTGAACTGATACAGTCTGTTTCAATCCAACATTTTGAAAAACTACCTCACCTAATACATAAAATGACAAATGTTTAGATTTAGTATTAAAGAGAACAAATGCAATGATAGAGTAAGGGTCATATAATTACAGTAGATGGAGGACAAATGGTAACCCTATTAAAACATTCGTCATCATTTGTGCAATGCAAGGCAAAAGGAATACACACCATAAAGCTAGCTTGCTAGAAAAGAAATGTTTTATAATTAGAAAAACAGGATTTACCATGGCCTTTCACACTTGCTTAATATGTACTGCTTTATTGGTCTAAGGGAGCAGAAATGATTAAACTCATTGATCACAGGACTGGAAAGCGAAATGGCTACCATTAATTATAGCAAATTCGGTATGAAGTCATTTATTCTCGTGTTCCAAACTTGAACAGTTTCAATTTGAACTTGATTTCAATTTGATTAGATAGAAAATGTAAATACATGAATGGATGCTAATTCAATGTTATGATTCTGTCTTTTATGTAATGTAATTGTGTAAAAATGAATCAGGGAAGAACATGACAACACATTTTCCCATTTGCCTCTGTAATGCTGCCAGGAAACAACTCATCATGACAAGTTTCAAAAGCTCCAAGCATTCGACTTCTGATTGAAAAGGCTATCCATGAATTACAGAATTCCCAAATGGTCCATGATCTAAATCAGGACTACTGCATCTACCCATTTCCATACACCTAAACAAACTCAACAAGCCGGACATTTGAGCACAGTAACTGTTTTCACTTTTAGTAGATTCACTTTTAGTAGATTAGAATTACATCTTCTGTTTTTCTGTTTTTATTAATTTAATTTTTCTGTGCTTATTTTTAGCTATTTTCAAGGTACACTGAATTTTTTTTTTTCGTGGCTTTCGCATTATTGTTTTCAGTTACTTTCCAAAATATTTGGGGGGTTTTTCCTGTCACATTATGTATAGTAACTCAACAATACTTGCACACTTAAATTGTACCATCTTTCCTTTGTTTAAATCCTTATGGTCACGGGCACATTCTTCTGGGGTTGTTGTGTGTCTATGCATATTTTTACATTTCAACACAATTTGCAATTTTTTTTTAAATCCTCCCTAGTTAACTGTAATATTGCTTTAAATCTAGCGAACAAGCCGAGTCTCCAGTAGAAATGTAGGAATTTGCTGCCACTCAGTAGTTGGGGTGGGTTTAAAGTATTCAGATCGAATCAATAATAGATACAAGTCAGAAAGGAGAGACATTGCCCAACGGCACTGGGAAAGGTAGTATGTTTTTGTTTTTTGCAGTAGGTTTTTGTTTTTTGAAGTCAACGGGAACTGAGTAACCATTTTCAGTGTTTTTCTGCTGTTTATTGGCTATGCACCAACTATATATATTTTTTTGTATCGGGTGTTTTATCGTTTATATCGGTTAAAATTGAAAATCAGAAGCTCTAGTTATAATATAGATGTACAAAGGGTGGTGATGGTGACTGGGCCACATTTCATATATGACTTTCTTCTTTAACGTAACATGTTTAAGGATGTTAATGTGACCTTTGCACTTCACAATAATAAAAAACCCAGGTCAAGGGTCAATCCACATCTGCTTCAATGTGCAATGCGTTGATATTAACACAGAGGGTCAATACATGCAACCTTTGGGGACATTTGCATACCATGATGTAATGTAGGTTCTACAATTGCTAAAGGAAAGAAGAAAATACCGGTAACCAAAACGTAAATAATCCATAAAAAGCATGATAACAAGACCAATAATGCTTTCACCTTTGACTTCCAAAATGTGTTTTAATTAAGTTCCAGTGGCTAAAGATCCATGGTAGGCCTTAGAAAAATAAAATCATTTTCAGTTAAAATATTTTTGTATTTTGGTACTTTTATCCCTTTTTATCCTGGAGCCCCATGTGGTTGTAGAGGGGGTTATATGCAGCTAAAATAGAAAACAAAACATATAGGGGTAGATGTACTAAAGTGTTGCATCTGACGCAATCGTTGCAGACCACATGCAAACCAGTCGGAAGTGTAGTGTGAAATGTACTAAACAAAGGCAACGCTGTTAGCATCATTTTAACGAATGCTTTGCAGCAGCAGGTCTTATTTGCGCTTTAGCCTTAAATGAATATGTAATTCTGGGCGTTCCTGTAGAAATCTGCAAAAACAGGGTGGAGATAGTGCAAATGAGGAACCAAAATATTGTAATGAGATGTACTAAAGCTGCGGGCAATTGCAACACTTACAATTGCATCAATTTGTTAAGAACTTTTGAAAGCATGTTTTAAACATTCACAATTGTTGCTGGCATTTCCCAGTCTGCTTTTTCTTGTATGTTGCCAGTTGTGTTTGATGCATTTTTGAGACAAACACCCAAGAACCTAATTTAAACTAAAGTCGGGTGTACTTACAAGCCTTGAAAACAAATTTCTATTACATTTCTGGTTTTCCCAGCATGTTGGGAGCAAACAGACTGCACACATGTGCCACTAAATCCTCCAGCTCATTCTGAGCATCTGTATAGGACCACGATCTATTGTGTGTTAATTGTCTAGGCTACTAAGTAGACCAAGTTAAAAATAATAATAATTAAAATAAAATAAAACCCCTAAAATATTTCGTTTCAATTTAAAATAATCTTTTATTTGCATTGTACAGCAATGGGTACAATGCAGCAGCATGATTTATTCTGTGTTACCAGTAGGCTAAAGTACAAAAAAAGTGCACTAGGTATTCATTTGATTTTACTACTGTACTGTATACTGTATAGGCCTACTGTACAGATTTATATTTTTATATAATGTAATGTGTAGCGTACCCAAAACACATTAATGTTATTTCAGCGCAATGATTTATCTTTCAAATACATTGAGAACCAAATGTATGTGTGTGCAATTTTATTGTATTGTTTTTAAACCCGACACCTCCTTATGTCAGAAAAACATGCCCGGTTTAGCGAGGGGCTACTGTATGATTATGAAAGGCTTTTTGGGGGTGAAGCTTGGGGCCCCACCATAGAATCTGAAGGGATTAAACTGCCTTTCATTTTTACACATATAACAGTATTAAGACGGAACAGAATGCATTGTACAGATGACGTTTACATTTAACAAAAACAATGTTATTTTGATTCTTGCACCCTTGCATGTATAGACATTATCCTTCGGCACTCTCTGCTGCAGCAAACCACAACTCAACTGCCATTATCTTATTTGAAAAAATGTCGCACAACTCTCGCTGGAGATCTCGCTAAGATTACACAAATAATATTTAAATGAGTATATTGCAGCTCTCTTCATTAACAGATTTTTTATTAGTACATACGACAAAATGTGCACCCCATAGTGTTTGCAAATATTGCTTGGCATGCTACCACAAATATTGGTCTTGACATGGTACCATGGTACTGCAATGTTTACAAGTGAAGTATTGGCTGATTTAAATGCAATCCATCTATATGTGAAAACATAAAAATGTGACTACTTTGGCACGATTCTACCAATGGCATACCACTGCTCTTGTGCTTCCACTGTCCCTTAGTACCTAACCATTGCTTTCCCATTGGAGATTATTAGGTTGAAGAACCCACATTTTGACTTCTGGTGGCTTCAACAACCAGACAACTAGATTATATATTTTTAAGGTTATATATATACCTTGTAGTTGGATTAATGTAAGCATGTCTTAACATGTTTAAAACAATATACCTACGTATGAAGACCTCAGCTAAATTAATTTCACACAGAGAATGATTCGTAGCTAACACATAATGTAATAACGTGACACTGGTTGCCTCCCTGACAGCTCTAAGATATGAAATAACAAGCACTCAGTGTCAGCGCTTTTAAATCAAGCCCAAAGCTCCCCTTGGCACCCGCTATGGCAGCTTGTTACCACCAAGCAAATGTCAGTTCAGCCAAAATGTGGAGGAGGTTGTCAACTCCCAGGCTGCATCTGCCCTAATAAACCAGCCTCCTGTTTGGATGGATTCATAGAGATATAGTTACATAGTTCCTGACCCTCAAGGTGAATCTCGCTTCAACAGAGGTTTACATTACTGCCAGTTCCTGCCTTCAAGAAATCATTATCATACCAGAAGCCTAAGATCTCATAAACTTAGGAACCAGGTTTCTTCTTCTTAATCTCTGACCTTTTCGAAACCCTTCAATGTTATTATTCTGCCCACCGGACTCGAAAGTTAATGTGTTTTTTATTTATTTTTTTACAGTCTGCAGAATGTGTTCTGCTTGCTATTTTTTTCTACAGTGTACACACATACAATGTGGAAAATATTTAAAAAGGTATTGAGTATGTTTGTGTATGCAGCAGAAATTGTGTTCATAGTCAATATCTCTCTATCTCTATGTCTATCAAATATTTAATTGCCCATTTCTTATGAGTATTGAGAAAACTTCTGACACAGAGGGACTGTCTATGCTTTCTTAGAACAGGTCACATTTATGGATCTTTCTGTCAATCTGTCTGCATTCCAACACATACTATATGCCTATCTGTTTCTCTCCTGTCAATGTGTCTTCAAATACAAAGTGGCACTACACTTCTAAAATTAACATTTTACTTTTAATAGTGATGCTGTTTGACCACTGTTCTTTAAACAATCGTTAGTATTTCTATACCCTGTATATATGAGCATTCTACCCACATGCTATAATGATTCACAGCCTGTTTGAACAACTGGTTGAAAGCAAATGAGTATTACTTTGTATACCATAACAAACAGATCTACCACTTCCTTTGTCTGTCACTGTAAAGCACAGTTGGCCATGGATGCCAATTTGGAGGAATTACCCACAGCTGGGGCACTTAAGATATATCTTTAATTGTGTGCCAATTTTAAATAGTAACAGATGTGCCAGGGATTCTGTGATGATTGTATCATGTGTTCCATGGCTATTTCTGCTATCAACATTTTATCCAAATAAACCCCTGGAATAAATAAAAAGTTACCGTTGATTTCATTGGTACTGAATCCATTACATTACTAAAAGGGGGGGTAATTGTTTGGGCTGTTTCTGTTAGCATTGCCGCCTATGTTTGAATCTTATAAGCCATGGGGTTAGGTTATCCAGGTGCAGTTATCTTAAGTCAGGGACACCAGAGAAATTTATGAAATTCTGTCAAACCTACTTGACTCTGTTATCAAATATTATTGTCTCAGTAAATGGATCTGAACAAACTATTTTTGTAATTATATTATCTATTTGTTAATTGTAATTTAATATAATGAAATGCATCTCGAAGAAACTTCCTCTCATCAAAAATTAGTACTGGAGTTGGAAAGTACTTCAATTTGGATGCTAATCTATTAATATACAATTTATAATGAATTAGTGTTAACTGTTCTAATCTGCCCACTGTACTTTGCCAACTGACAGACTTCATTAGCAACCAGTTGTTACAAGTGGCACCATGGGTTGTTTCCTTTACTGCAGCAATTTGTGTCTCTCTCTCGGGGCAGTTGCTGGGAATCTACCTCTCATTTTTTTCACCATTTGCAGAGAAAGAAGAAAAGTGAGATAGAGTGTGCTTCACTGTTCTGTGCTCCAGGGCCATCTGTCACTATCCTACCCGCGCCCAGGAGACGCACTTTGGAAAGGCCACTGTTGCTAATGAGCACTGCAAAAGATGGCCCCTGAACCGCGCTAAACAAATTCAGCTCCTGAACAAGCCCCGCAAACTGCCCCCCAAGCCTCTAGCCTGTCATGGAACAAGAGGCCAGCTCAGTTTTGTTTTACAATTGGTCCCACTGGTGTCTTATTTGAGCCAGCATTAGGAGACACCTAACAGATATGTGTCTAGTTAAAGAGAAGGGCTTGACATATTGTTTCATCCAACTGTGATGCGTAGCTCTACTGGTGCCATTTACTGCTGCACTCCCTGAGAGCTAAAAGTAATCAAATTCTAATCTGGGAAACAGATGAATTATTGAACTGCTTGAGACTTTTTGGCCCCTTGCAGGCATGACAAAGGGACATGGCTTAAATATCATGGATCTTGCAGCGGACTTTCAGTTCAAAGGTTGGCTTAGCAGTCTGGCCGCGGGTCATTTAAATAAGCCCTGAAACAACGGTTAATTTGGGAAACAATTTTTTAAATATTTTGTGCCATATTTCCTATTATGTCATGTATTAGACTGAACAATTTAGTTCCATTTAATGTTGCACATATGACTAACGTTTTGTCTATAAGAGAGGCTTATGCACTTTCATGTCCTTTATTTACAATTGAAACCCTATCAAGCAATCTTGGGTGTTTTTTGAGGTTGCTTGAATGATTCTATCAAAATAAAACTTTCCACTACAGGCTGGTATTGTAGAGACAATTTAACAGTCAAGAAGGGGAGATAGGATGCCTAAGGCAAGTTTGACTAGATTGAGCTCCACAATGTTAGGGTACATAATATGGTTATCTAATAGAGAGACTGAAAGCAGGACCAAAGCTGAACAAAATTAGTAAATGCCCATAGAGATGAAAAAATATGTTTTGTGTTGTTGTGGAGCACTGTGTTCTTTCAGCTTTTCCATTAATGGTCATTATTGATCGTTGGATTTGTCTTAAAAACAAATACAGCTGGTTTCACAGACTCAGATAATCGATAGTCCAAAGATTATATATGTACCTTCCATTCTACCTTGTTTTAACACAAAAAACAGACCATAATTACTGAAACATCGAATTAGATTTTTTTAAATGATATTTGCCCTTGAACCAAGACAATCAGATCCAAAACATCTATCTTGCTGCAGCACAGCAAACAATGAATATATTCACTATATTCCCTTGAAAATACAACAGTTGAGTGTTGAGTATAGCTGTATAAAACATTGAGTATAACATTGAAAAAGGAGTGTTTTATCTTGTTGATATTGCAGAACTTAATTTAGGTCTCTTTTGTAAGTGTGGCACAGAATTTGTATTTGCTCAGTGAAAGCATTTTTTCAGAGAAACCACTTTCTGGTACTTTTGATTCAGCCCTGTACATTTTCCATGTTCAAAGGCAGATGGGGACTTTTTTTTAACAAGGTGAATATTGCACTCAACAGCAATCAATGAAATAATAAAAATATATATTTTTTTAAGTTGACGGCTGCCACTGTATAAAGCTGCAGCACGCTAACAGCAGAGGACGCAGTGCAATGCTGGTATGAACCCTCAGATGGGATGTAAAGGAGCCAATTCTCTTCCTGTCAGACAGCGCCAAAAGACTGTCGTCAGACTCCATGGATTAATATTAAGTCAAAGTCAATCCACAACTGCATCCAGATTACATGCTCATGTATTTTTAAGGATGATTGGAAAATGATGGGTCAAAGCTGTCAGTTTCACTGCCACAAAAAAATACATATTTACAAATTATAAGTGAGTTTTTTATGTTTGTCTGAATGACTACCTCAGCTCCCACTAAGCGCAACATTTTTTTTTTAAATAGTTTGTCTGTAAATTCAAGCCTAAATGCCTTTCTGCTTCTTATTGGAAATTGTGCACTGCATTACTAGTATGTACACCCCCTTCATTTTCACATTTCCCAACAGCACTTGTGCTGTTTCTGTAAATAAACAAGATACATTGAATGCATAAAAGAAAAACAGATTGGAATACAAAGCTCTACTTAACCTGAGGTAAGCTTAAGAGTAATGCAAATGACTCAACATGCACAAATAAAGAGCTGCAATCATGATAATGCATCGAGCTATTTAGCGGCTGTACTTACAGCCCAGAGGTGAGGTGAGTTAGGAGTACAGGAGCAGTAGGCACTGTATGAAATTTGTGGAGCATGAAAATCAAACCAAACAAAAAAAAGATGTCAGAGGAAATGCAGCAAAGTCCTATTGGCACACAGAAAAGAAAAGTTTTCTGAGGAGAAGCTGAGAGTCCTTATGGCTGAGGTACTTCAGCATGAAATGTAGTTATTTGGAAAAACCTCAGCCAACATCAGTTATGCTACCAAAGAGGCCATATGGTCCTCTATAGTGGAGAAAGTCAATGCTGTCAGTGTTACCAGGAGGACAGTCAACCAGGTGATGAAAAAGTAAAATTCAGCTATTAGGTCTAGGGTGACCTGCGGAGCGACCCTGGGTTTTAATATGCAGCGTCTTCTCTGTCTTTCCCTTCTCCTCTGAAGGTTTTCCTGCCTGTCATCAACAAGAGCCAAGCGTTGCCGCATCAGGAATTGTACGACAGCAGCCACCCTGAGGCCAGTGACAGGTCTCTGAAGGTGTGTGGGTTTTATACAGCTCTCAATTACTCGCTTCTACAATGGTTTGAACCTTGTAAGAGGAGGTGCAAAGTTTTTGGAGGGTCAGCAATTGCCCAAGTGCAAGGCTAAATCCTTACATCTCATTATAATGTTTGCGTTTTCAAGAGGTCAGTGTTTTAGTATTCCAAATCCCTGCTCAATCAGATGCTCATTTCTTCATTTGAATACATTTCAGTATCATTCAAATGGATTAAATGATGACAAAGTGCTAATTTGATAGCGGTTGCAGAACGGCAGGTGAAAAACATCCTTTACATAAGCCGTGTTTTTAGTTGCCGCTAATGTCCCACTTCACGGCCGCTAAGCACGGTTTGAGTGTGCAAAACGTAGATTTTGCCTGCAATATGTGTGCTTTGCAACTGCAAATCACTTTGCACGTATCCTTACATCAACGCCATAATGTATACATAATGATGTGGATATACAATGTGAGTTTAGTTCAATAGAAACATGGACATACTGCAGTATAGTGACATAGCATGTTGCCCATCATACAGATACATCTTTTTTTACACAGTTACATTGTTTCTTGAAATGTTCATATAATAATTTTATGAAGGAGGCTACATACTGTAGCTATATACAGTAAATAAATGTACAGTATATTATGAGGCATTGCATAGTTTCTTTTAAGGTGCTGTTTACATAGACTATAGTACATATGTTGTAGCAGCCTACAGCAGACCTTTGAAAGACACAAAATGAACTACAACAAAATAAATGGCCTTTTCCTATTTCCTATTCCTATGAACCTTTTAAATCATGTTTGACATTTTTAAGTTGAGTAAGCTGGCAAAGCCTGTAATATCTGGTAATAGTAAACCCTTTCTGGAGCAGTAATCTTATTGCTTTGTCTAATGCTTCTCACTTCATGCGGCCTTCTTGTCCCCAAGGGACTTATTTGCTCTGCCTTCACCTTGCCACTGGTTGCTAATGCTCCCTATTATGAGGACGCAAAAATAAGCCTACAGGCAGCGTAAGTAAAAGCCAGGGCCTTCTGTTGGGCACTATAAAATATGCACATGCCTTATGTGGAGAGTCGCTTTGTGCTCTACAGACAGTGTTGCTGTGCTATTTACTCTGTCCCATTGCTAATCTGACAAGCTCCATCTGGCAAGCAGACCTTTCATACCATTCTAGTCCCTACTGCTACATCTGCAAAGCAAAGTGGTAACTGGTGGCATCTGTCCACTAAAAGATAATGATCACCCAACTAGTTAACATGATAGAAAATATACTGCCTCCTTGTTTGTAGTAGGCTATGGGACATTTATGGTGCCCATAAAACATTGAAACAAGTGTAGCAAAACCATCACGATTAGGTCACTCCTATTGAAAATGGTCTTACTCAGTTCTTGTGGGTATCTCTACTATATTTTTATTTTTTAAACTGACTTCTGTTATTTCCAAAGCTACTGTCTTGTTTAATACTGTATAATGAATTAAGATGGACCTTTGTATTTACAAAGAAAATAGCATGACTATTTATGTCATATAACCTCCGAACAACAGATTGTATGTGCTCTTCTGTACAGCTGTAAATCTGTACAGCCAACAATATTGACAGGTCAAATGTCACCACGGCAGCCAAAGTTTTATGCTCATTTCATGCTTATTTATAGAGAATGTGCTAGTATCTTGATTTTTGTGCTCTGTGTGTAGTGTTTCTTTAGCTTGCAATCTCTCAGAGGGTGAAAGACCCGTGGCTGTCGCATGGTACGTGAGGGAAATCAGCACAACAGGCCTGTTAATTGGTGTAGCACAAGCACTGCCATAATGAACCCTAATTGCCTTGCTGTGGCAGCTACCAGAAGGTAAAGGCATGGTACCAGCCTGTCCACCAGTGGGTATGCCTAAAACATAAAGTCAAAGCTCCTCATAGGCATTAGAAACAAAGCACTGGAACAAATGAAAAAAAAAGATCTGACTTTACCTTAGACTAGGAGATCAAATAATTGCTTTAGACTGATTCCTCCAGTGAGTACTGGGGATTTAATGTTGGTCCTAGTGTTCCAGCGAAACCCTCTGTGACACTACTTGCAAAATAAATCATCTATTTTAGTGAAGGAATTATGTTTCACAACGTGGAACACTGGTGCAATATTTAAATGGGTCCTTGGTTGAGTTTAACAGCCTTCATTTGTTTAAATTGAGCACATTAGAATAAAAAAAGTCCTGCATAATACAGCACTTGAATCCCAGTCTGTTGGTTACACAAATGCTTGACATGCCATAGCTGTTTAAATTACAGTGATTTCCTCACAGCACAGCCATGAAAGGATGTAGGGTTGTATGTATTACAAATTGTGAGGGTTACCAATTGAGGAACAAAACAGCTTGTAGGTGGTTGGCAGGGAAAGACCTGGAAAATGCATAATCTTTGCAGGCTGGTTTTGTGCACTTATGCTTCATAAAAATCTTCCAGCTTTCTAAAACCAGATTACCTCCCTTGGGTGTACACACACACAAACATACAATGTGTTTCACTAAAGGCTCTCCCCTGGGCTACATATGCCTGGGCAACCATATTGTCATTAAAGTGGTTCACACCTTTAGGGAACAAACTAATACCCTACTGCAAAATGTCTTGAGGTTCCCTTAGTTGCAGCTACTGGAAGCAAACAAACACAGGGCAAAGGCTTGTCAAATAAACTGGTTGCAATGCCAAAAGTCTCCTAGTGCTTCAGACCCAACATTTATAGATAAGGAATGTAAATTGCTCCTAAAAGTGTGTTTTTGTATAATAAGAAAGTTTAAGTAAGTGAAAATGCATACAGTCTAGTGCAGCGATATTACGAGTCTTCCTCTCCTTTCTTAAATGCACAAACCTGCTGCATTGAAGGAATCAATTCCCAACACAGGAGGCTTGTTGCTAGGGAGCTGACGTCACTGCCCTGTGACTTTTGCTACATTGCTGCCTACTATAACAGAACAACTCAACTGCTAAAATAAAAAATGCTTCAGCAAGTAGATATTTAATTTGCTTTGTATTATTATTGCAATGCATGTGTATATGGTATAACAGTACAATACTAATGCTTTGTTTTTAACTGTTTTGTGTATTTCTGTTTGTGATGTGTATTATTATTTATTTCTTAGCAGATGCCCTTATCCAGGGTGACTTACAATTGTTACAAGATATCACATTATTTTTACATACAATTACCCAATTATACAGTTGGGTTTTTACTGGAGCAATCTAGGTAAAGTACCTTGCTCAAGGGTACAGCAGTAGTGTCCCGCACTTGGGATTGAACCAGAGCCCTAACCACTACTCCACACTGCTGCCCCAGTGTATTGCGCAGTATGAAATAAAATTAACAGTAATCCTAATGTTGCAGCTAAGGGTTAAACTCAGATTATTCTTTAGTAATGTGCAGCCCGCTATACACATTAGGTTAAACTAGTTTTCTGGATATGTGGCCCCTGATAAAAGTTTGGTTGCGCACCTTTGGACTAGTGGGATCTTGGACTGGAACCTACTGTTTACTATACTGTTGTTAACCCCAAACCACTAGGTATTATGTGAGAGTGTACAAGCAAAAACAAATGAAACATTTCATGAAGCAGGACATTCTTTGAGACTAAAACTCTCCAACCACTCTTGTGATATTGTTCAACTAACAGTGAAAGAGTGATTTACCATAAGAAGCAAGCATATCGTATAAAACAATTTAATTGTAAAAAAGCTGTATCTTCTATAAAATAAATGTATTAAATTGTATAACCCTTCATTAAATAAGACACAGTATAAAACCATATAACCAGTTTCCACTGCCAACAAGACTGGAACATTTTAGCAGAAATGCTACCAATTGATTTCCTTTTTTTAAGAGCTCAAATCCTAAACAACTTCATAATGACTCCAGGCAAATCAGAAAATCTTTTAGTCAGACTTGGCATGGAGTAACCTAACAGAGCAGTAAAATTGTTAGAATGACTCTCTTTTTCCACTCCTTATTATCTGGAATAAAGGACTTTTCATTGCTTTATTTTTTATACTGGCATCTTTGGGAGTTGAGGGAGAAAGGGAAAGTCTGGGTGGTCTGACATAGAGATGAATGAAAAGAGGTAAACAGTTCTACGTAGAATACTATGACAATTGTTCCGCTCTCCACTGGGCAGATGGACGTTTGTCTCCTGTGTTACAATGAACAAACCAAACTGTGTTGAAGGTCTAACCTTGGACTAGGCTCATGACCTTTTTAATTCACTATTTCACCTTTTAAAAAAGGCACATTTTTGCTGTTTTTGTTGCCATTTTGTTTAATTTCTTCTTCTAGCAACACATAGACTTTCTTTTCAACTGAGAGTAAACTGTTAAACTAAAGTAAGAATTGTATATCTAAGGGTCTCATTGGTGAATATTTAAAAAACAAATGATATGTAGATATAAGGCACTAGGAACCCCAAGGTTAACAAGACATACCAAATAATTAACTTCATATTAGTATTTATAAAAATCATACTGCATGGTCAGTAGCGTAAAAAATATTGTGGGCCTAGTTTATAACAGGCACTGCCTACTTTAACAGCACAAATAAATCACCTCTATACAGTGTTCTGTGATAAGACAAGAATGACATGACGAAAAATAAACATTCACTTGTAGGAACTTTCATCATGATCTCCTACTGTCCCCTCGGCTTTGCACACTGTACAGGTTCAAAGTGCATGTACTATATCAGCAACTAATACCACGTTTCCATGAACCACATAACCCGGGTACATGCTCGAGTTGACCCCCACACCTCTGTTTCCATGTTTTTAAATTACTCGAGTTGGCTCCCAATTTGGACGGGAGCCTGAATGTTCTGGTCCGATTTCACTCCTCGGGCTGGCCTGAATTCTAAAGTATCAATTCAGGCTGGGAGGAAATTACATCAGTAAATGTCAAAAATGTTGTAGGGGGCAGGAACATGCGATATAACAGGACATTTTGGTTATTAAATTCGACAGATTTGCTACCTTGGGTGATTTTGAGTTTTTAAATTGGTGTTTTTCGCCAGTATCTCATTTACAGTAACTCGTTCTAGCATCTATCACTGCAGCAACTTATAGAAGAACAAAGAAGGCCTTCTTTACAGTATTTATCGTTCTTATATGGCCCTTAATTTTAAGGTAATAAAGCCGAAATGAAATGAAAATGCTTTATTGTGCTTCAAAATAATTTCAAACTTGTTAATAGACTAGCAAGCACTGGTAAAAGCAGCTCAGTTTTATATGGTGCAGAACTCGTTTATTTTAATGTTTTGTTTATGGACTTTGTGATACCTGCACGGTGGGTACTGTCTTCAGTAATATTCGTTGTATTGACAATAACAATCAAACATTTTGTTATAGGCTTTCTAACAAGTCTGGCGTAAGCAATTTTGTCTGTTACTTAAACCCTTGTAAAAAAATATATCAATTAAAAAAAATAAATAAACACAAAAATGCTTAACATAAAAAAGAACAGTCCTGTCAGTAGCAGGTGCAGTTTACATTGCCTCTTGGTTTCTGATTGCATCAGATAAATTTCAGATTTTTGTAAATCCTTTGATGGAAATGTCCGGTCTAATTTTAATGTTTTCAAGCAAATTGGCTTCATTACTGCCATTATCATATCCACTTTGTCACCTGACACATTATTTCCTGTGTCCAGATTTTCTTCGAGTTGGCTGTCCATGGAAACAATTAATTTAATTAATTAATTTAATATCATTAATTTATATCAAACTGAAAAAATATATCAAAAAGGTATTACAGTTTGAATGTGGGTAATAAGATGAATAGAAAGGACACATGTGAATGCATGTTTTATACAATATAAACATGTGAACGTTTTTGGCATATGATTTGTTTTAAACTTGAACCGAAATGCTTTTTACAGCTTGATTCATTACATGATGTTGGTGCTAAGCATACAGACTTTTTGTTTTTCTTCTTCTTCAGTTTTGCTTTGTGTTTCAGATGTAGTTGTTTTTGTTACTGCTGATATGATTGCTGCTTCACAGCTGATTGGAATACATTCTAATATAAGGATAAAAGTATTTCCGTCTCTGTGAAAAATATACTTTCTTCAAGGAAGTCAAGAGGAAAAACAGCAGTATTTAAAAGCATATTTAAAGAATATAAAGACATGGAAGATTAAATTCCACTGTACAGTATGCTACTGATACTCAACATATGTTGTTAATGTCCCAATTGTTTATTAACTAGGTTCAATTTCCTTTAATCGTTCACACATTTTAATATATTTAAAAGAAAAGGTATGGAACACATTTAATCATGAGCAATACAAAGCTTTTTGATTTTTTTCTTTCTTTTTTTTAAACGATAACAACGTTAAGACTGGTCCCAACATGTTTCCAAAGGCTAGATTTCAAACATATAGAAGTGCATATGGATTTTAAGGCTTCTGTATTATTTATGACTTCCTATAAAAGCTCCAGTTAATTATAGTGTGTTAAGGTTATAAATTACATATTGTGTCACTAAGGATATAATTAGGTCTATAAACTGGAACTAAAAATGAGCAGTGAAAAACTGATCATTCAGCTTCACATTCTGCCTGCTTGTTGATGTGGTTGCTTAATTTCCAAGCAGTAAACCAGAACACACATGGCAAGAAAAGTAACTCTTTTGAAGGCTAGAGACATATGCAGAAACTCAAATACAATTCTAGAATCTAAATGGGAGTACAACATTTACTACTTAAACAGAGGTAGCTGTATCACTTTAATCTTCACTGTTAAGCAGTTATTATCTTTAAGGTGGAGTTGTTGGCACATGCGTTAAGCCTCTTTGGAAGATTCACACTTGGCAGGTGTACGTTTGCACAAACTCATCTGTGGAAAAACAGATGAGTGGGGCCCCCGAAGTCCTTCGACCAACATTTAACTTTAATCCCAAAGAAGAAAGCCTTCCTTGAGATGAATGGTGGCCATGTTGAGCAAAGATTTAATGTGTTGGATTACAGCAACTGATGTTTACCATTGTGGTTGTCCTAAAATCTTGGTGCTCAGCATCTGATGTCTTCATCTGCCAGTCACTTTATAGCAACCCTGTATATGTTATTCTGTTTTGATTCTCTTCAGAATTTTCTACCTATTTTTAACCTACAGTAGAAGATTATTTGTATCTTCTCCTACAATTAGTATACGGTTAAAGGGTATCTTAACATTGATGCCATTTAAATACAACAATATGAAACTATAAAATCATATAGCAAACGTCTACTGGAAGCCATAATAGTAGTACAGTATTCCATGTTAGATTTTTTGTTAAGTATATGGAAAACTACAAAACTAACATAACATTATTTCAGCAGGTTTCATTCGACTTATGAAGCAAAATTAGTTAACTCTATGATGCAAAACTTTTGGCCATAGCTGTAGAACTAAAGTTAGGAGTAAATAGTATTTAAATAGTCTTTTAAAAAGTATTTTTTGAATTTCGCACTTGTAGGTCGCATCATTATTCACAACTCCTCATTTATGTTTTTATGTTCCTGAAAAAATGCAGTACAAACCACAAAGAAAGAGGCATCCAAAACACAGGCAATGGGTCCGGCATTTTGTATTAGTCAATGTTCTTCTACATACGGAGCCCACGCAGTATGCAAATAATATCCAAAGTATGCAAAGCACTTGATTTGCTGTCGGTTTTAATCAACTTGAATAGTAGCCGACTCCCATATACATTCAGATTTGCTATGAACACTTTTTAATGAATGTTATGAAAAAGAAAAAAATAAAACCACACAATCAGAAGTATACAAGGGATAAGCCGGACCCTTTGTGAGTCATTAGTTTGATATTTATTGCCGTTTTTAGCAGGTCTCTGGTGCAACATGTGTTTACTGAACAAAGCCCATAGGTGTACAGACAAGTGTGAGGAAGCCAGCATAGACAAATTATGCCTCCAGGGCTTCTCTACATAAAACCCATCAGTCAAGGGTCAAGCCCATGCACAAACTGAATGTACTTTACATACTCATCTGCATCAATAAATTAATACCCCTCTCTTAGCCAGTGTAAGTGATCTGCTCCTGCGACAAGCAGCACCTCGCCATGAAAGATGATGCTTTGTTTGTTTTTTTGCTCCCTGTCGTTTTTTTTATTGACCTTCACTTCCACAGAAATAAGAGATGCAGTCTGCTTTAACTTGCGAATAATTAGCTAGCAGCACACAAGAGTCAATATGTGAACAACCTATTCCAACAGACAAGCCTTGTCTGTTTGTCTAGCTCCTATCGCAAGCTATTTTTCCTGTTACTTTTTAAAAATAATTCTGTAGTTTCAAAACAATACACAAAGATTGTGCGGTTAAAGGCTATCCATACATGAAATGATTAACCTATTGATTCTAACATACAGTCACTAACAGAAATATTTTAAAAGGTGGATGTAATTTTGCCTTAAATATCCTTCTATCACATAATGTACTATTTTAATTGTACATTTTTAACCAGTTTGATTGAGGCCCCTGTTTGGTGAACAACACTGTCTGAAAAGCTCTGCACTCAATGCACATCGGTCCAAAGCATGTTTTATTTTACAGTAAAAGAAAACAATTACAGTACCACTCTAAAATATACACTTTACTAAACATAGAAGTCCAGGCCGTGCCTCCTAAGCAGAACTGTTGTCTTAACACAGCTTACTTGGGTGTCCAAACAGGATATTTTAGTAGTGTATTGAATAGACAACGCTACAGCATTAATGAGCACACAATGAAACAGCAATCCCTTTTAAATTGTTTTAAAGACTAACCATTTAGTACAGAAATGTTTTAATATATAAAATTACAAAGAAACAGATACATTTATCAAATGAAGGTGTAGCGTTCATTTTCAACATGTTTCTTAACCTGCAACTCCCATCGCATAGTATCACAGAAATGAGTCACGCTATGGCCCTTCTACTGCTGGAAACTCTCGCTGTTTTGTTTGTTATCTATTAAGCTGGATAACAGAATCTTCCACAATTTATGTACTTTAGATTTCCCTGCAATTGCTGGGTCTGTGAAGTGGTGACCTAAAAATACAGCTATAGGATGTAGATATGGGTAGAAAATACCTCAAATGACTATGTGTTAATGTATTGTGCTGCCTGGGTAACATTAACTGTGGCTTGAAAAACTGGGGCACCCATTGACTCACATTTTATAATTAAAATATGTCTAAATGATAATAATTTGAAAAAAAAAAAAAAAATTCTGATTAAACTTCCAGCTTAATTTTCTGCTGCACAACTGCCAACCTGCGATGCCATCAGTAGTATGTGAAAGGCAGATGGCACTTCAACGCATCAGCAGTGTAGGGGACCTGCACATTCTCAACCCCCAAAATTTAAATCTGTTCCATGTCAATCAAGTATGACAGCACTCCAATTCTTCCCTGAGGTTTTTTATTTTAGCCTAAAGGCAGTCTTATTAGGTTCCAAAAATATACAGGCAGGGGGAAGGAATCAGCTTCAGACTGCATTCATGTTTAAATAATAATAAAAAATGTATGCTGAATATCATGATCACTTGTAAACCATGTTACAGTTATTTAGCATTCTTACCTATAGGCCAGTTAGGATATGAATACAACACTAGTAACCATAACCTTGTTATCTATCAAGCTGGAATAAGAAGAAAAGGTTAAGGTATTCTAATGTATGCATATTAAGCCCCCATGTTCAGGTCTTGAAAGGAATAACGAATACCACAATTAAGACACAATCAATATTGTTTGAAAGTTGGTCTTACACTGAAGTTAAAAGGGCATTGCAGCAAGCGAAGAAAGAAGGAACAGGATCTCGAGGGCATGCATCTGTTGTTAAATGCTAAGTTGGTGCATGTTTAATTTAGATTTAATTGCCTAAACCACAGTTATTTCCTGAAGCAATGTAAATGATCCCAAAGTCTACATAAAATACTTTGTTCCAAGAATGGTTTGTTCCAAGAATGACTATAGAGGTATGGATAGTGCTAGACATCTATAAAACGTGGTTTTTCACAAACCACATTTTTCTGTATTTTTACTGTATGTAGTGATGCTAATATGAGTGTGTCAATAAGTCATCCCAGGTGAAAAACCTCAGGGGGATTGACAGTTAAGAGATGATGTATTTACTGTAAATCTGCCACTGTTAAGATCATTATAACAGACACAAATTAGTGTATTGGGGTTGGTATTGTATTGTTGCAATGTTGGAATGCATTTAGTTTGATCCTGACTTCAGAGTGTCTACTTCCTGTGGGCTAACAACATATTCATCTGTGAAAGTGTACCTCGTTTGAAGCTGGCAAAATCACATGTGACTTTCTCTACCTTTATAGACAAAGACAAAAACAAGCATCTCTGAACAGTACTTGATCAATGTTTCTTCACAATACTCAGCTAAACTAGCTTGATAATCAATCTACAGTGGACAGTAATGATCATAATTACTGAAGTGTCTTACAGAAATGCAGTTAATGCCAAGCCTTCTCATTTAAAAGTTTACCAAGGTAAATGTGCTGTTTATCATGATTAAACATGCATTTATCGTAGTTTATTATAGTTACTGTGTTTTTAACATGCTTTCCATACTATGTATTTCCCATGGTATACCATTAACTTGAGTCACTGATGTATGTATTTATTAGGTTAGACACTTCAAATATTTTACTATGTGAGCACTAATGCTTAACACCATAGGCTTCTTAACCATGTAAACCAGTTAGTCAAAGGCCAAAGATAAACTAGATAAATAGCTGACTGTTTAGATAGAGCAAACAGTGTTGACCCCACACAAGGATTTCCAATATACTCGGAGGAGAAATAAGTTCAGGTGGTGGTTTTATACTAATGGACCGTGAATATTAGTGAACTTACTTGTTACCGGTCTTTTTGTTTTAACCTGAAAGGCAGAATGCATTTGGAAAACTTAATGATTTCAGCATACTAAAACCCTACTTTATTTGATCTTTTATTTTATCTTTGTAGAAGCATGCAAGCCATTTGAAGCACTTGGTGCAAAAATCATTAAAGGAAATACTTTCAGATGGCCTTGACAGATTTACATTATTGAGTTTTAGAGGCTTCATTGTTATTCATACAGCTGCTTACTTTGATTGGGACTTCAATATGTTTACTGAACATTTCATAAATATTCCCACAAGCACATGAAAAAGTGTACACCAAGTAAATAACAGTTATAGTTAGTATTCTTATTATTTGTTTATTTAGCAGACACCTTTATCCAAGGCGACTTACAGAGACTGGGGTGTGTGAACTATGCATCAGCTGCAGAGTCACTTACAATTTCATCTCACCCAAAAGACGGAGCACAAGGAGGTTAATTGACTTGCTCAAGGTCACACAATGAGTCAGTGGCTGAGGTTGGATTTGAACTTGGGACCTCCTGGTTACATGCCATTTTCTTTTTCCACTGAACTACACAGCCTCCTATATGTTTTTGGTATTTTAGACAGCAACTTTCAAGCCCATCAAAGTACCTTTTTTATTCACTTGTTCACCCAAGCTGCTGCTGCAGAATACACATAACAATTATTGTGAAAATGGGGACATAATGTTACTGCAAGGATGTAAACAGTGATCACATTGAAAAGTTAAAGCAGCAGAGCCAACTGGTTAAATAACACCTTTGTTAAATCAGAACAAAGCTTTGTGAAATACAGATAAATATGCATTAGAAATATATAATTTGGCAGAAGTGTGAATAGAACATCAATATAAGATTTAATAAAAAATAACAGCAGACAGCAGTTCGATTTGTTAGGAAACATTAGGCTTTGCTAATGGAATTATCTGCATATTAGTTATCTTTCACAATAATATTTATTTTCTGTCTCCAGGCTTCAAAATCAATATTGACAGACTGATCAATAGAGCGAGAGCCCATGAAATAGCAGAGGAAAAGATCTGGTTTTCTGAACTTCTCAGCGACCTGCTTTAAATGTACGACAGCAGTCACTGGATTATTATTAACTGGGGATCGGAGTGCAGTATTTGAATGATATACTATTAGAAAGCAAACAGAAGAAACAAATGTGGTTTTAAATTCTGTAGCTCAACGGACAGGTTCCTCTATGTAGGCACTCTCAATAATGTGCGTTTTATCACAGTTAGACAAGAGCCCCCTTATAATGCAGCCCTTTATACTGCAGAACAGGTTATAAGCCGGTACGGTCATGGCTCCCATTTGCCCCATAATGCCATTACACTAACACTAGTATTCTCGTTATAAGGCGGAACACAAATAGCGTGGTCTCTTAACTATGGCTCCCGACTACAACGTTATAAAGGCGGAGCACTGTATATGTGAAAATGTACATTTAACATATAGACGGGGGATCATGAATATCAAATAAGTCACTTCCTAGTAGTACTGCTTATCAAATGGCAGTCAGTTCATTATAAATACAGTGTTAGTACATAGGTACTTACACTGTACTTAACATGTACTAATCTTTGCAGTTCATGTAATCAAATATATCTGGTTGGTTTAGCACAGATTTAGTGTTAATACCTTGGTTTAGCACAGATTTAGTGTTAATACCTTGCTGTATCTGCTTGCCATTTAATCGCCTTTCCTTCTCACATGACCACCTCAAACCCCATACTGAGGAGAAATAGCCCATGAATAAAAGATACTTAGCAACCAAGTGATGATGACCAAAGATAAGTCTATTTAAGCTCAGTCTTGTACTAACATGTATGTACGGTAGTATATCTACAGTAGGTACTGTATATACACGATATTAAGAATAGCTAACCCAGTGCAGGATTCAAGACTTTAAAACAATGGGAGAGCTGTTGTCGTCTGTTAAAGAGACCTTACCTCACCCTTGACTGGGTTTTCTGTCTGAGGGAAAACACTGAGTGAGCTTGATGTCTTGGAAATATTTAAAGTCAAGTGAACTCTCTTAAACAAGTTGCAATCTTCTCAGTTACAAACATAAGAGTATGTTTATCCTTGCACATCTGCAATAATATTGGGAGTGCTCATTACAATACTGTTTGGGTTTTTATAATAATCTGTGCACTATATAGGTCAGACTGACTCAAACTGATTTGAAATAAGACTTGTATTTTTCTATTTTATGTCTGTGATTCAGTCTTTTCATGCTATTTCGTTAACAGAAACAGTTATCACTACTTCTGGTCGCAGACTGTGTTATAGAATTACAAGCATGGAGCCAATTAATTTCTTGGAATATCTTCTCGACATGCTTTAAGCCAGCCTCCTCCACCGTGGCATAAACGGTATTTCTCTTTTTTCATGAGCTGTCCACTCCTGGGCATTGAACTCTCTTAGGAAAGTCATCGAGGTGGAACTCCATTGATGGGATCATACAGAGTTGTGCCTCTTTACATCACAGATTTGAGATTTCTTATATTAATACCTTTAAAATCAGAGTGGAAGCCACACAGAAATAAGAGGTTGCCAAAGGGCACCTAAACTAATCCTAAACCACTGGAGTGTTTAGCATCAATTTAACCAACAGCATTCAATATGGCACAGTACTGTACAGATCACCAGGGACTATTTTTTTACCCTGCAAATTACTATTGTGTTATGATTAGCCAGCCAATATGGAAAAAGCCAGTCACACATATGAGATATATATGAATATATATACTGTATATTTTTTTATATATATATATGAAACAGTATTGCCTAAAATACTATTGTTTTATCAGATTTGATAGAGTGGTATAGTACTGTAATTTCAGTGGTCATAGCTCTTTATAGGGTAGAGCGTTCATATGTTGTTAATAATGCATGCTGGGATCAGGATAGTCTGTAATTTTTAGTGTTTTGCCTGGGATTAGATATGGGATGACAATACAGTTGGACTGTTTTCCTCCCACAGTCCAAAAATAGCAAGTCAGTGAGAAGAATCTTTCTTTACTGCCCTGCCAATGGCTTACCACAAGCCACTAGAGAACACCCTCAACCTTAAATTGACGCTCTCCCTATCCTCGGTTTCCTAAATGACTGAGCCAAAACTGTTTCATTCCATGCAAATCATATATCAAAGATCTAGATCCTCTTCATTTTCCAAATGCCATAAATCTGAACAACATTTGAAATGTTTTTTTTTTTCCATGAAAAGCTACTGTGTCACATTCATAATATATACTGTGGTATTTTGTATACATTCTTAATATTTCGTATTTTTATTCCGTTCCAAAATATTTACACCAAATGTGTTGCTAAATATATATTTTTTAATATAGTTAAACACCATGCATATATAATATTTTTAAAATGTATGACAAATGTAAGGCAAAAACATAATCAATTTTAAATGTATGGTAAGTTTGTTGCAAATATATATTGCTAATACTATATTGTAAAATATATTTTTAGTCAGTTAAATAAAATGAATTAGTAATGTAAAAAAATACATTAAAAATATCTTCTGCATTTGGAATATATTTTAAATATAATTTAATCTATTTATTTTAAATGTTGAAAATATATGGTAAGGTTATACATATATTATTCATATATTTAACATGTTTCCCATTCATAAAAATATATTTTCATTCCGTATGGGAATACACATTGCTTTTAGGCTTGGTTGCTTGGACTGAAAAAAGGGGCTTACTCTAGGGTGTCTTTAATCAAGTGTTCACTTCACTCACTCACATATTTTTCAAAATAGGAATAAGTACTCAATATGGCCATCTAAAGGAAAAATGTAATTAAACATGGCAAAACATATTATTACTACATAGACAATGCACACCTCCAGGCTCCTAACAATTCTAGCATACTGAGGAGTTTATGCAGTGCATCGGCTACATCAACCCCTTTGACCCATGGTGGTGGTCTTGATGCCTACCTCCAATTGTATAGCTCTATGGCAAAAACAGTAGCCTTTTCACCAGAATAGATCAATAGACCCTGCATACAATAGTTTTGCTTAACAATAAACAGAATTAAACATTGAATAATAACACATTTATGAATTTTCTTTATCATTATTCTTTATTTTTTTAAGAAAGCTGGCACCAAATGTGAACATTTCAGAGAATATTCTGCCATCTATAAATAATGTTGACTTCCTAAGAGAATAAAAATGCTTGCCAAGTGTCGTCTAACCTTTAAATATGTGCATTTTCTTCAAATAACATCAGAGCCCATTTTGTATGTATTAAGCCCTGTTTTATTCACCTAGAAGCAGCCTTTTCATTCCCCTTACATTATAAGCTACTCAAGGGTAATTGCCAAGGCATGGAGAAATACATTGTTGCAGGAGTAATAAGGCCCTGACTAGATTACTGTATACAATCTCAGCCTGCCTTATATTAGGACCCTCATCTTGCTTCACTTTAGCATGAATGGCCCTGGAGGTAGTTGAGATGGTAATGATGTCAGAGACCCTCCTCAGGGAGCAAGGAGGGGTTAGGGGCTTGTATCACTCAACAGTATTAGGTATTGCTTGCCAATGAGTTCTGACATGGTTTCCAAATGAAAGATGAACACTTTCCAAACTAACCACAGACAAAGAGCATTAAATATTTAATTACCAGAGGCAACTGGGTGAACTCCCAGGACAGTTCCATTGTGGGGTAGAATCCTCAGGCTGGGAGGGACAGGCATTAATGAAAACACATAAATACACAACCCATTACTTAGAAGAGGAGGAGCCCATTTTAAAAATGTACAGGTTAAGTATTATTATGAACAATAATATGCAACTTGTACACAAAAAGGAAAATAAATTTCCATTCCGATAATAACAAACAACAAGTACCACAGAGGTAACCTTTTCATATTTAATAACTCTGATCCCTATGGTTTTAGAATGGTATGAATCACTGCACTAGAACTCCTGTGCACTATCATGTTACCACACCATATCAGTACCAGTGTGCTACAGCATCAGGATGAGTGGACAATGTTTGTTCTGAATCCATTCTGTTACCATTGCTGCCAACGTTGTGTCCGGCTAATGGTTCTGGTAAAGTTTCTATAGGGTAATGAACTAGTATCTTAATGGTATCCCAATCAAAGCTTTTGAGATTAAAATATATTAACTAAACTGAACTAAATTGAAAATTACAAAAACATTTCACTACCAATTCTGTTTTATGTCCCATTGCAATATATTGTATAGATTTCTATATTACATAGGCAAGCCTAATACAGTCCATACCCCTTATTGCTACATATCAAGTGATGTGATGGCTATCTAACCCTTCTGCAAATAATGTCTCATTAGCCATGTTCCACCTCCAGGTAGTCAGCAGTATTGTAAAGTACATTGATTCATAGTGGAGTACAATGCAGTGCACACAAAGCTATAATGAAATGAGTACACTGTACACTTCGGCCAGAATAATTGAATTAATTTAAATGTTCATATGACCAGCGGCATTTAGAATTATAATAATAATCTACAAATGGAACATTGAGTTTTTTGTTACTTTAAGTAACAGTCCTCATATCTGATTACCTTCATAGTATTCAAGGCTACTGTAAATTAGTTCAGTTTTGTGACATGGTCAGGCATGGTTATTGGCAAAAGAGTACTTATTGGATTATACAACATTTAGAAAACTGCTCCCTGTTCTTCGTTTCGTTCTACTGATTATGGCAAGCCAAATTATCATTTAAAGATACAGTATCTTTAAATATCTGAAGATATCATTCAATATTTTTAAATATCTGGAATGATTCCGAGATATCTTAAAATTATATTATTATTATTATTATTATTATTATTATTATTATTATTATTATTATTTATTTATTTATTTCTTAGCAGACGCCCTTATCCAGGGCAACTTACAATTGTAAACAAAAATACATTTCAAGAGTCACAGTACAAGTAATAATACAATTAAGAGCAAGATAAATACAATACTTAGAGATATCTATAAATTAATTTGAAATTTCTCTAAATGATATTTTGGCTTGCCATAACTGATTTTCTTTCTACAAGCAGAAACTAATTGACAGATAATTATAATTCCACCCAAACAGCTTTCCATTAACCTGGCATTAATGTAATCTGAAGATAAGACTTTAACATTTTTATTATCTTTTTTTGTTATATTCCATAAGTAGTTAAAGATAATAATTAACTAATCTTTAGCACCAAAAATATAATCCTTTTAGCTGTGTAAAATCCCCAGTGTTTACTGTGGGAGTACTCGTGACTATTTGTATACAAGGAGTGTTTCATTAGGGTCATCTATACAAATTGTTTTCAGTTGCCTCTCAGTTGCATTAATAGTTGCATTCCCTACTCAAAAGGGCCTAAACAAGCAACCTGCCAAATCCTGGGGCTTTCTTTGGGAGGTTTTTGGTTGGGAAACATTTGAATTATTCACATATGTTCCACAGTCATGCATGGTGCTTTAAATAATTTGTACTGGCTAGCTGGTGTAAAACACTAGTATAATCTACAGCTATGGCCAAAAGTTTTGCATCACCTAGAATTTTACGATTGGGACATAATAAATAATAATAATAATAATAATAATAATAATAATAATTATGTTAATCACATAATCAAAGAAACTACAAAAGTCTACCGGAAGCCATAATAGTAGAACAGTATTTCATGTTAGATTATGAAATGTGACATTTTTCAATTTGTGTCCATTTTCATTAAGTATATGGAACACTACAAAGTAGTATGTAATTCAATATATTAACGTAACATTATTCAGCAGGTTTCATTCGACTTTATGAAGCACAATTAGTTAATTCTGTAGGGTGATGCAAGAATTTTGGCCATTGCTGTACTTCCCAATACATTTTACAATTCCCATCATAAATGTTTAAAGTGTTGTTTCATTATAGTGCGCAGGACCATGCTATAAGAGAAATGACAATGTCAAATAAAAAATATATATTCTTGGTGTAATATCAATTCTCTATATACATTTAAATGAGTCATTCCTACTATAAAAGACTTTCAAAGGAGTTTCAGAAAACTACCAGTAAATTAACGTTCATTACAATCCTTTTTTGATGCAGGAACAGGAGAGGAAAGAATGATAGGAAAAGATTCCATTACGTAGAATTTAAATGAGAAGCCAACAGTTCATCTTGAACCAAATACATTATATCTCTCTAATATTCTTTTAACATTGCTTCCACCCCATAGCCATTAGCAAGCCCTACAGCACTCCCTTTTGTCCACAGGGGAATCCAGGTTAATATTACATTTGTGAAGCAGACTCTGCATTTTTGATTTATTGAAACTCAGTCTAGCATGAAAGCGTATAGGCACAACCTTAGAATTACCTGACCCACTGTAGATGTGTTTTAGATTATCAGGCAGATAGCACTTAATAAAGTGAACAAGAAAGGAAATGGTATCTGAACTGGTCTGTAACATCATAGTGTGTGAATCGCACAGCATCCTTCCTTAACTGTGCTTTTTTTGTACCATGCCACCATACAGTAAGCCAAGCTTGTATGTGTAGTCTGAACTTATGGCCAGTATGTGGGTACAACCAATTGAATGTGTTCAGAATGGGGCTCAGGTGTAGTAACAGGGGAACAGAATGCCACTGCATTAAGTGACCTTGGGAATGCTAAATCCTAATTTGAAAAAAAGAGGACTCCAAATATTCTTCGCTTTATCACTATCATGCTTCACCTTCATTTATGGATGGGGATAAACCATGACATAAAATCCTTGGAAACTATAGCTACACCCTGGACTCAATTCTAAGGTGACACTCAATCACTGAGCAAGTTCTTGGGATTTTGAAAGAAAGGTATTTGCTTGTAGGAACTTGAAAAATGGGCTAGTAGATACTGAAGACAAACCGGGATCTATTGTACACACCCATAACATATTTATTTTATATTATATTATTTGACTAATTACAGGTTTGCAGCACATTTACAGTATAAAAGGTTGTAAATAAATTGCCACATTCAAGTAACAATAATAACAGGTACTTATTGTCTCAAGGCATCGAATAACACGTCTACTTGACCATGCAATGTTTCTATACTGAGGGGTCCTGGTAATAAAGGCAGCTATAATGGTAAGAGCTATTTCTAGAATGGTACAGAGGTAACCTTTTCATATTTTGAGATAACTCTGATCCCTATGGTTTTAGAATGATATGAATCACTGCACTAGAACTCCTGTGCACTATCACGTTACCACACCATATCAGTACCAGTGTGCTACAGCATCAGGATGAGTGGACAATGTTTGTTCCCAATCCATTCTGTTACCATTGCTGCCAATGTTGTGTCCGGCTAATGGTTCTGGTAAAGTTTCTTTAGGGTAATGATTCTTAATGGTATCCCAATCAAAACTTTTGAAACTAAAATATATTAACTAAACTGAATTGAAAATTATAAAAAATGTTCACTACAGATACAGTGCCTTGCGAAAGTATTCGGCCCCCTTGAACTTTGCGACCTTTTGCCACATTTCAGGCTTCAAACATAAAGATATGAAACTGTAATTTTTTGTGAAGAATCAACAACAAGTGGGACACAATCATGAAGTGGAACGAAATTTATTGGATATTTCAAACTTTTTTAACAAATAAAAAACTGAAAAATTGGGCGTGCAAAATTATTCAGCCCCCTTAAGTTAATACTTTGTAGCGCCACCTTTTGCTGCGATTACAGCTGTAAGTCGCTTGGGGTATGTCTCTATCAGTTTTGCACATCGAGAGACTGAAATTTTTGCCCATTCCTCCTTGCAAAACAGCTCGAGCTCAGTGAGGTTGGATGGAGAGCATTTGTGAACAGCAGTTTTCAGTTCTTTCCACAGATTCTCGATTGGATTCAGGTCTGGACTTTGACTTGGCCATTCTAACACCTGGATATGTTTATTTGTGAACCATTCCATTGTAGATTTTGCTTTATGTTTTGGATCATTGTCTTGTTGGAAGACAAATCTCCATCCCAGTCTCAGGTCTTTTGCAGACTCCATCAGGTTTTCTTCCAGAATGGTCCTGTATTTGGCTCCATCCATATTCCCATCAATTTTAACCATCTTCCCTGTCCCTGCTGAAGAAAAGCAGGCCCAAACCATGATGCTGCCACCACCATGTTTGACAGTGGGGATGGTGTGTTCAGGGTGATGAGCTGTGTTGCTTTTACGCCAAACATAACGTTTTGCATTGTTGCCAAAAAGTTCGATTTTGGTTTCGTCTGACCAGAGCACCTTCTTCCACATGTTTGGTGTGTCTCCCAGGTGGCTTGTGGCAAACTGTAAACGACACTTTTTATGGATATCTTTAAGAAATGGCTTTCTTCTTGCCACTCTTCCATAAAGGCCAGATTTGTGCAGTATACGACTGATTGTTGTCCTATGGACAGAGTCTCCCACCTCAGCTGTAGATCTCTGCAGTTCATCCAGAGTGATCATGGGCCTCTTGGCTGCATCTCTGATCAGTCTTCTCCTTGTATGAGCTGAAAGTTTAGAGGGACGGCCAGGTCTTGGTAGATTTGCAGTGGTCTGATACTCCTTCCATTTCAATATTATCGCTTGCACAGTGCTCCTTGGGATGTTTAAAGCTTGGGAAATCTTTTTGTATCCAAATCCGGCTTTAAACTTCTCCACAACAGTATCTCGGACCTGCCTGGTGTGTTCCTTGTTCTTCATGATGCTCTCTGCGCTTTAAACGGACCTCTGAGACTATCACAGTGCAGGTGCATTTATACGGAGACTTGATTACACACAGGTGGATTCTATTTATCATCATTAGTCATTTAGGTCAACATTGGATCATTCAGAGATCCTCACTGAACTTCTGGAGAGAGTTTGCTGCACTGAAAGTAAAGGGGCTGAATAATTTTGCACGCCCAATTTTTCAGTTTTTTATATGTTAAAAAAGTTTGAAATATCCAATAAATTTCGTTCCACTTCATGATTGTGTCCCACTTGTTGTTGATTCTTCACAAAAAATTACAGTTTCATATCTTCATGTTTGAAGCCTGAAATGTGGCAAAAGGTCGCAAAATTCAAGGGGGCCGAATACTTTCGCAAGGCACTGTATATCGAGGGCCGTGATATAGCGAGAGACCCGTAGAAAAACAAATAGGCTAATAACAAATACTGTACAACCACGCCCTAATTTTATCGGGGGCGTCAGGCTCCAACATAAATCCTCTACGCAACCCGCTTTTTCTCATTTTTCGTATAAAAAGCAGCATACCATTTTCATTCGCACAGCGGAGGGTAATTGCTTCTCATCAACTTCAGTCTACAATTAATTTCCTGAGTCTTCCTCTCCTTTCTCAAATGCATAAACCCGCTGCAATGAAATAATCCATTCCCAACAACAACATAGGAGGCTTGTTGCTAGGAAACTGACGTCACTGCCTTGTGGCTTTTGCTAGTGCATTTCTGCCACATGTAAACACCTCATTGGTTAAAATAAAAACCGCTTCAGCAAGTAGATATTTATTTTGCTTTGTGTTATTGTGCAATACGTTTGTATATGATAACAGTACGGTATTAATGCTTTGTTTTTAATTGTTTTGTATATTGTTGTTTTTGGTGTGCAGTACGGAATAAAACGAGCAGTAATTCTAAATGCCTATATATATTTTGCAGCTAAGGCATACAAATGGGGAGACAACTCCAGGACTGCGATATATCCGAATCCGCAGTATAGCGAGGGGCAATATAATGAGGGGTGGGTGTATTGTATAGATTTCTATATTGTGTAGGCAAGTCTAATACAGTCCATATTCCTTAATACTATATATCAAGTTATCTGACCCTTCTGCAAATAATGTCTCTTTAGGCATGTTCCACCTCCAGGTAGTCAGCAGTATTGTAAAGTACATTGATTCATAGTGGAGTACAATGCAGTGCACACAAAGCTATAATGAAATGAGTGCACCCTACAAGACCTTAACTAGATATTACAATTCTTCGTGTGCACTTAGGGCACAACAAGGGAATGAATTTAAATGTTCATACGAGCAATGGCATTATCCACTTACAATTATTAATTCTGTATCCATTGAAAAGTCAGGGATATTTTCATAACAGAGCACGCATTTTCAGCAGGCTATTAACCTCAGCTGTGGATAGCAAATCTATGCATAATTGATTTACAAGCAGATATACTCACCCTATCTTAGAAGGAATCCGTTTTTAATCAGGCGAGGAGGCTTATGTAGCTTTACTCAATTTTAGGCAAGAATCTATGGTCAAGACAAAATGCTAAGATGGTTAAAAATAAGATTTTTTGAAACTTGAAATCATAAATGGGTAATACAATATCCTTCAGCAAGTATGTTTAAAACATGTATCAAACCCATACATTTTTTTATACAGTGGTATACCATTGTTTTGTCAAAAATCCTTATATAAGGAAATGCTGTGTAGTAAGAGGCAAAAGTGATACTGTAGTTTTGTAAAATTTTCTCAGAGCCCTTCTACATTTTTTTTTTTAATTTCTGTTTCCAGACTACACTTAAAGATGATTGCTAAAACATCTGCAAATACAAAATGGACAGCTATCTACAAATGTAGAGCGCTCCCATACACCAATAACCCACACAAATGGTCAATCTCTATTCTTTGACTTGCAACAGGGTACCCGAATGGATTACTGGAAGCTATTTTGACAAGTAGAAGTGGATTAGGTGAACAATGGCTCGTGAATATTTAAACAGGACGTAAAATGAGCACTTTGGGGTCTTTGGACGAAAGTGCCGTGCATACCAGATGTCTCTAATTTAATGGGGGATAAATGGAAATCAATGTCTTTTGACTACTGAAAAAGGGAATCAAAATACATTGTTTTTGTAGGCTTTCAGCCAGTTAGACCACAAACTTATATTTCTGGAGATACTGTTATGATCTGTATGTAATTATGTTTAGTCTATTGCCTGCAATAAAATCTGAAAAAAAGTGTTCTGTCTTTTATTTCAGTAGGAATTTGCAACATAACTCCATTTTACTCCGTGTTTAATAAAACTTATATTTTAGTAACACAACATTTAATTCAAAATATGTGAAACCACACACATTAAAGCATAAAAGTAAGAAGACTGGGATGTGAGCAATATCTGCTATGGGGTACTATGAGTGCAGACTGTGTTGGTAATAGTTCTTAATTGGAAAGCTACACTATAGATATTTAAGTCAGAGTAAAGGTTTCAGGCAGATAAATACAAGTTAAATATTAGGAGGACCTGTTTATTCAACTGTCAGGTCATTAAATCTTTGTATTCAAGGCCACCTAGATGTCTAGTCTTTTCAAAATGACTATTTTAATAGAGACTGTCTGCCTAAAAGGTGGTAGATATGAGAGGGGAGATGAGTGTCTCATACAGAGCAAGTCCAAAGGTAAACCTCCTGGCACATAGAAAATATCTCAATTTGAACTAAGTTAAGCTTCCTGGGTAATCTGGCAAAGGGAATGACATTTCTAAAAAACAAACAAAAAAAATCAATTTGATATCCTGTACAGAAAACTTTGAATACCATTGTATACTATTATTGTAAAATAAGTCAACTAGCTAAAATAAACCCTAAAAGACCACAGAATTACCAGCAATGTCAAAATTACACATACAGGAACATATATTGATCCTCATAATAACATACTGGCAATGAGGTTACCAGTGTGAATTGGTTCATAATATTGAGATACCACGGTGTAAAAACATTACAGCTGTGTTACAATCTACCACTGACTCAGATCATTATAGCCACCTTTGTGTTACCAATTCCAATCAGATACATTGAATTGTCATTGAAGCACCTATGGTTAAAAGTACAGATTGTTTTTGATAATAACGCCCTCTAATCCTAAAACACAACTGCTGCCTAACCCATAAGGTGGGGTTGTAAACAACCACACACAAGTATTAAACTAACCACAGGTATATAAACCACTTTGGGTTTAATGGATCTGTGTGGTCCAGTGGTTAAAGAAAAGGGCTTGTAACCAGGAGGTCTCCGGTTCAAATCCTGGCTCAGCCACTGACTCATTGTGTGACCCAGAGTAAGCCACTTAACCTCCTTGTGCTACGTCTTTCGGATGAGTGACTCTGCAGCTGATGCATAGTTCACACACTCTAGTCTCTGTAAATTGCCTTGGATAAAGGTGTCTGCTAAATAAACAAATAATAATAATTCTGGTTGGGATTAAATGGCAACAAACACCTTCAATGCCCCTAAATCACTAAAATGGGCAAATTACCCCTCTGATCAATTGCTTTTGATATACCTGTAATCCTTTCTGCAGCATAAAAAGTCATATCATTGCTTTTAATGAAACCTGACAAAATGTGTAAATTTCTGTCACTGGAGACATCAGCACAAATTAGCCGATAATTTAATTTTTTCCATTAGGGAAACAGCAAAGTAATAACTCCGTTGCCAAGCATTCAAACTCCATTAATGTCTCCATTTTCCAAAATACATTAATCCCTCGGTATTAACCTACAACGACTTCATTTAATGAATACAGAGATTCTTACACTTGGCATTGGTTAATCTATAGTTGTGCAGTTTTTCTGAGACTATCAGCTCTAATTTCAGCACAGTGGTATTTGAAGAGCTATGTTCTTTATGGTAAAGCATGTTATCGCTTTTTAAATGGCAGCTATTCCTTTCATTGCTTGAGGTGAACTTATTGAGAAATGTAATGAACTCTGGTAGTTGACTGCGTTGAGTAGTAACTATATAGACTTGTCTGTCCACTGTGCTGACATAACCTTTTTTTAGCACAGTGGACAATGGTTGCCTCCAAACCATGGAAACATTTGGTCCTGAGTCACAAGCCCATTGGTAAAGACTGAATTACCTTCTCAGCAGTTACATGTCCCCCACATATTTAAGGATTAAATTTGTAAAACTGGCAGAAAAATACAAGGAATAAATAAAAAATACAGACCAATATAACGAACCATTAAATCATAATATTTCAATTCATAACCTTGCCTCAACGACACACATGTATGTCAGTCTTTCGCATGCTTAATGCGTTTCCTATGATTCAGAAAGGAGACATCCACAAGATTTGAAATAAACGATCCTTTATTGCATTTTTACAAATAACCATGCCCATAATAAAACCTAATATAACTTCCCCCATGGCTTTGTCCATTGAAGCACGATAGCCGCCCAAATACGCTGGCCGAACTATGATGTAATGTATATTGATTGAATGATAACTAATGCCAGCGGGCAGGACAAGTGGCACTCTGGGCCACCTTCCCCCAGCACAAGGCACGCTGCAAGGTGGAGGCAGAGGAGGAGGAGGATCAAACAAAGAAACGACAAGGAGGCGTAGACTAGAGGGCTATTCAAAGAAACAGCTTGATTACATATGTGATTAGTGGGTGGATTCCCCTTTCAGAAACACAAACATAGTTTCCAATAAATAAACAAAATGTATTGCAATAAAATGTGAAAAGAGATACTAAAAGCTGTTTGTTGATCTTTTGCATTATTTTTGTGTAGATTTAGCAGCATCAGTTAACAACATCATAACTTCCAAGGTCTTTATTTCATATGAACTAATTTGTGCGTTTTAAAGAAGATTTCGGTTTCTGTTTTTCACTGATGGCACGTAATCTACGACATTTTGCCAAGTTAATATTACATCTCTATCCCAGGTAATGCGCACTACCTCGGTGTGTAATTAGAAAGCTGTTCTAGAAACATAGCTGCTGGCAGAGGATACTGGCAAATCTCCACAACCCCACCTTCATGCTTATTGATCTGGGTAATTATGCTGTCCAGCCGATCGAAGACCCTCTTCTGGAAAGCTGATTCACCTGGACAACCTGTCATACCCTTGAGCTGCACTGTACATGTTGTGTCTGGTAAAGGAATGCCCATTTCTGCAAAATGTATGGAACTGTTTTGCTTCAAGCTCCAGTGCTGGCTTCTATGTTTTAGAATGAAGTAAAACAGCAGTTCCTTAAACATGCTTCAGTAGTGTGAGGTTCCCGGTGCACAATGGTCAAACAAAAATGCTTGTGTCTAAAACATGAATGGGAAATGGTTTTTTTGGAGTGACAACCAGATTAAATTAGCTTCTTGGTCTGTGTTTTCTAAACGCCTTAGTTTATACCTGACATCTTACAGTATATAGATTACAGAATAATGTATCCCTTTAAAGGGACTCAAATGACATTTTCAGAAAAAGGGTCTGCCTGTAAAATTACATTAAAAGCTTTACTATATAGGTAAAACCTAACCATAATCCACTTGCCTAACCACAATTCAAACAGTGCAACTGTTTTGCTGCTTTCAGAGTTCAGCTTCTGAATGAACTGCCATTCTATTTCAAATCTGAAGATCTGAAACATAACATGCCCTTTGATACTGTAGAAGCAGCAATATATTTCTATAGGGACCTTCACTTTTACATAGCTTTTTAGGGTCAGAACTGTCAGCTATAATGTTTTATATTCACAGATTCCTACATACTTCCTGTCAACCTGCATGGTCTTTATTCCTCCTAAACTTCCACTAAGAAATCAGCTGTAAGCTGTGGTGTTTACCTCTGGCTTGCTAGTAAGATGGACATTTAATCAACCACAGCAAATTGGTATAAACTAGAGGGTGGTAGAAATGCTGTCTGCTGCATAAAACACGCTGAGCCAATGTACTTTTTTCTCCCTTTCCCTCATCGTGAGCTGAAAAAAAAATTCTGATGATCAGTAATTTCACAGCTGACTGCCCTCTCTCTTTCATATATTATTTGTAAAAAAAAATCTTCTCTGGTCCATTCCTGTGTGAATAATATTTCATTCGTTTACTGAAAAATTGGAGCAATAGAGGAAACAAACGCTGTTTTAAGAACAAAAAAATAATAATTTGAAAATTAAATTAAGAGACAAAAGAGACCTAGCTACAGTATGTGTAAATAGGATTTATAGATATGCTACTGTATAGTTAGACTCAGGTTTAATATGCCTCTGATCCCACTGTTTCTTTAATAGAAGGAACTATTAATGTTTCAAAACTAGGTGATCATACTCATATCTAAGTTATTTCTAACTAGCTTTGTAGCTTTCATAAAAATTGCTCAATTTGTATTGGAGCAACATTTGACCCCATAATTTCTGTGGATAAAAGAGTTTTCAGAGACCTGGATATTCAAGCCAGATTTCAGTCTTGCTACGAATAGGTAAAATGCATTCCTTCTAGTTCAAGTTCAAGTGTGTGTTTTTGCTAGTATCGTTTGTCTTTAGGTATTTTTAAATCTGCTGTAGTAAAGTGTTATAATGTTTTTCGAGCTCAGTATGCATTCCAGCTGTGTTATGTATTCTATAGTATCATCAGAAGGCATTTGCTGTGTCCAGTCATTATGATCTAAACTATATATATATATATATATATATATATATATATATATAACCATAGATTTCTAAAGCCCCAAGCTAATGTGTCATTATTGTTATACAGTAAAAATGCCCCAGGATATTATGGCATTTATCTTCAATATAAACAAAATAATTTGCGACTATTTTTTCAAATCTGACCTCACCAAAAATACAAAATGTCAAAGGTAATATTGGAGGCCATAATTTGTGAGGAGAAAAACTGAATTTGCATGCAAAGTATATACTTGCACAAGACAGAACGTATGCCGGCTACACATTAGTGCCCCAGTCGCCACCCCAGCAGCTGCCAGATCGTGCTCTGAGCGCACTTTATTCGTTTCTAGTCCTCATTTTCAGCAAGTCATCGTCCTCTTAACTGCAGATGATGCTCCTGCGTTGGGAAACAATGCAAGCACACCACCTCATAATGGCCTGGATTAATGATGAAAAATTTGTCGTCACCCTGAAGGCTCATGGACATTTATCACCAGAAGGGCCTGCCAATAATTGTGAGAGCTGCCTCTGACCTGGCTGGACAGAGCTTCTGCCATTGTTTTCTCCATAATTGGGGACTAATGGTGTGTAGTGTTTCAGCAAACGGGTACAACAAGGTATTATTATTTAGCTTTACTGCCTCATTATGAAGGACTCACAGTTATAACACTATCTGGAATATGATTGCAATTCCTTGGCTCCCACGTGCATTACATCCTATTCAACACCCCCCTTTATTATCCCATCTTCCTATACAATTTACTGTGAATATACCTTTACTGTATCTCACTCCCTTATTATCTATGATTATCTACCTTACAAAATACAGAAACATGCACTCCAACAAGAATGTGCAGATTAACAATATTCTCCAAGTAAGTTTTAATTTATAGTATTGTGCATAGTACAGCATTTTGAAAAACAAATTATAATATTCCTTAACTACAATTTTAGCAGCAACAACTGCATTTAATGATCGTTAATGTTTTAAACATATTCAGTACAGCTGCCTATGTCCTTATGATTAACATGCATTAAATGTATCAGGTTAATGAATTTAAAAAGGGCTTGGTGTTTATGGAGAATCAGAGTTATCATATTTCTTATATCCACTAGTGGCACAGTGTAGCACTTCTGTTATATATAACACTTCTGTTTTAAAAAGTCAGCAATATGAATCTAAACAACAAGAAGAATACAAGTTGAGAAAACTATGATATTTTATACCCATAGTAGTTCCTCTTTAGGTGCACCCATCTGAAAAAGATCCATGCTGCTGTGATTTTTTTGGTTATTTTGAAAAAAATAAGTTTAAAGCTGCATTACTTTATGAAAACATTTTTGAATTTTTGCAAGACCTTGAGGTTTCTGGACTTGAAACTTCTTGTACCAGGAAACACAGAGCAGCCTTTAAAAGCAAGATCTTGATGTTGAGGCTTCAAATTAGAGAAAAGTGAACAGAACTCATAACTCACCAATTATGTTAGTAATAAACAAATGTCAGTGTTTCTGTGTAAATATGCAGCAATTTAGACTAATGGAAATCCCATTTTAAAAATGGTTCCCCCAACAGCTTCTTAAGGTCTCCAGATAACTGTTATATGAGTTCAAAATCCTGCTTATTGACACTGAAGTGGGAAATTATGTGACCGTCATAAAATAGATTTCAGGAAATATAATGTATAATCTCATGCCTTTAAATGGTTGCCAAGATTAGCTTTCACTGTTAAAGCAGAGTAATGTTGCCTTTGGGACTAATTTATAAACAGGGGTTTTGTTGGATCCTACATTTCCAAGTCCTCAACAACATACGTTTCCTTCCAAGGCAAAGGCCATATTACACAAGGTTCTGAACAGCGCTCTGCCAGTAACCATAACAGTTAGCTGCTTGTGAGTCAGTTTCCCAGCAAGAATACAACATTAAATATAGCAATAACTACAATACTATGATTGCCATTGAGGGTTTATAATTTTATTCCTGTCATTTTAGCACTATTATTATTAAGAGGCAATTTGTGAGTTGAAAGTCTTACAATAAAGCACACATTTACATAGAGTGATCTATTAAATGTCTGCACCAAAAAAAAAAACTAACAAAAAAAAAAAAAAAAAAAAAATTAAAAAAATTGTAAGAACAATTAAAAGCAACTCTTTAGTGCGCTGGTATCCTCGCTACAATTGTTCAATATAAAACATGCCATGACATTACCGTCCCAGTTGGCGTATTTTCTACACCAGTATATGTAATCTGTTGAGCTATGTGACAGTCTTATGTTGTACATGAGAAACTTATAACTAAATCTACACATGTTAGCATTTAGTAATTACATGTATTTTGAGGTTTTTCTTCATATCTGATGTGCTAGGACCAAATCTTTTTCAGTTCTGTTAACCTGTTTTCTCTCTGAGAGTGAAACACATCACAATTTTAGGTTTATCAATCCTACAAGGGAGAATTCAGGACACTGTGCTCTACCCAAGAATTTGTAAAGTAAGCAAATCCTGCCTGCGATAGAAGAGAAGCTTTACAATGAACAGTGGCAGGCTCAGCAAACGCAGGTGTGTTGACCAGTGATAAGGACGCCTCTGGAGTCATTACTCATTGCAGAAGACAAAATAAATAGGCTCCCTCCAATTACATCTTTTGGCATTTTCTAAAAGGTCTGCTATAAAATACTTTACCATTGAATGTAGCACACATGCTTTGGTAATACATTTTATCTTGCTCGAACTATGCACAATGCTGACAAAATTAAAAAGAAAAAGCTAGAAATGTGTATTTATATAGTTTGGTAGTTTGTACAAAAAAACAACTTTTTATATACTTTGCACTGTCATGCCTGACAGCCAATTGTTTATTTCAGGGCAACAGGACATTTTTGCCTATAATAACATTAAGCATCACAAGAAGTAGTCTAAACATGAGTTACTTATTTAATACATGTTTTGAATTCATTATTAATTGATGTTTATTTCATATGAATTCAGTCTGAACTGAAGAATTCACAAAACATGATCCAGACGTCCTGAATTTCAGTATCCACATTTTAAAGTAGTATAATTAAATTCTGTAAAAAAACTTCTAATATAACATTACTTTCTAACAAATTATTCTTATAGTTTACATGCATACCCACTGTAAGCTGTACACTTTGTACTAAATGAATAATCTGTTAAACTATAAGTTAAATTCCAGTTGTATCAGGATGTACATAGAAACCAAAAGTTAATAACATTTAATGCAGGCTACTGCCCAATCAAGAGACCTTTTTATATATTTTTTTGGTGGTCCATTTTTAATATGGTTGGTGCATCTGTTGGCTCTAAATTATTTGTCTTTAGTCTCACATTTGGCACATCTACACTGCACAGAACTATGGATGTGAAAATTCCCCCTTTTCATTGTCCTCATAGCTTTCAGCAAGCACGATCAGTTCTGAATAACAAAGCAGAACTGTGGTTGATATGAGCAGAACACCACCAGACTCAAAACAACTCAAATACAAAACCTCTAGAATATATTATTATTAACCACTTCACTGCCGTTATTGTGTTAATTTTGTCTCCTTAATACACTGTGGCATGTACATATTTTCCTGGTAAATGTTTTTTTTTCCTGCTTATTGAATTAAGGAGGGGTACCAGGAACCAAAATAAGCATTTTGACTAGTCTAGTATCATCAGTACACGTGACAGTACAAGGCTAAACATGTGGCTTGATTCCAATCAGCAAATAAATTATAATCTGCAGTGCTTCTTCACAACAGGGGTGGATTTTATGCATTTTTTTTAATTCTTATCGACCAGCTAACCATCTCTGTTCGTAGCCTGGTGTTCAATCGATACGGGCTATTGAAGAGGAGATCCTAACTTCATGCTCCCATCAGCATTCCTTATCTAATTACAAATTGGCTTTGGTTTAAGAGACACTATCTCCTTGAGCTTGGCCCACCTGGTCTGTAATTTGTACCCGATAAATCAAAATCGTGGAAATCCATCTTTTTTAAGCCAGAGCAAACCAAATACACTTGGCATGGCATGGTATGTAAGGGCAGCAGTGTGGAGTAGTGGTTAGGGTTCTGGACTCTTGACCGGAGGGTTGTGGGTTCAATCCCCAGTGGGGGACACTGCTGTTGTACCCTTGAGCAAGGTACTTTACCTAGATTGCTCCAGTAAAAAACCCAACTGTATAAATGGGTAAGTGTATGTAAAAATAATGTGATATCTGTATAATGTGAAATAATGTATAATGTGATATCTGTATAATGTATAATGTGATATCTTGTAACAATTGTAAGTCGCCCTGGATAAGGGTGTCTGCTAAGAAATAAATAAATAAAAAAATAAATAATGTACTCCGTGGCTATTGCTGGCAACTGAAAAAGTGTCAAATTATCAAGAAGAGATTTGTTTCCTTTTTTTTCATTTTATTATTATTAGTAGTAGTAGTAGTTGTAGTTGTCGTAGTAGTCCTAGTAGTATTAATAGTATTACTATTATTATTAATCCAGTACTGTTCATAAGAAATTAGTTAGCTGAAGACACAGGGTAGCATTGTGTGTCTACACACTTGCCTACAGTACTAAGGTCAACAGATTACAGTATGGCTCCTATCTATTTTAGAAAGGTCATTACCCCCTAGTATTTCAATACTTGTAAGTGCTAAAAAAATTGTCAGTTTTCTGAAGCAGTATTACCACTCCATTCCAGTATGCCTTGCTTTAAGATTAAATAGGGAACAAAAACACAATGAGCAATTCTTGCAAACTGTTTTTTTTTATACCTCTTAGCAGCTGAACTCAGCAATTTGCCATCTGTACAGAAACCTAGAAAGCCAACTCATTTCTTTTGTATGCGTAAAGGACAAAAAAAGCAAAAGATAAGCAACCAGGTGTTTAGTGCTTTTTATTCAAGATTTTTTTTTAAAAACAGCTTTTTTACTAAAGTATTGAAACGCTTGACATACAGTGTCTCCAAATGTTATCTGTCAAGTTGTGTATTCCTTCTCTAGTTCGAGTGTTGTTTATTTGGTATGCATATACTGCTTTGTCTCACTCAGGTCAACCTTTTACTTGTATCTGCCATGTGCTTGACATGAACAGCCTGTATAAATAAATAGACCAGCAACAAAAATATAATACACAACAATGTCCTTTCAGAGATCTGAATATAATCACGGTGAGTCAGGAGACAGGAATCTCTATTGCAGAGGTGTAAAGCAGATATCTTGGTTGGCCAGCCACTGGTATTCATGTGAGGTGCCAGCAATATTGATAGCAATGGCAGCGTCCTGATCGTAATATTCAATGAATTTTCTAGCAATATGCATATATTATCCAACATAAAGAAGTGGGCACCAATATCCAGTCATGTCTAACAATTTCTTACCAGTATTCATGGCACTGTGTATAAAACGGAGATGCTGCATGAATTTGCATGTTTACACAGATGCAGATATAATTGCTCCCTTAAAGTATATAATAGCTTCATAGACAACATTCTTAAAATCCAAAAAATAAAATCCAACTGTGGCACGTAGTTATTCAGACAGTACATTGACACTGAAACTATAGTTTTTGCTACCACTGTATTCAAGTTTGGGTTTGAAAGTAGGTTTTTTTCTTTCTTATGCCCCACCCCTACCACAGTAATTGTTGTATCTGTGGGGTTAAGGACTCTCAGATCTCTTTAATATACTGCATGCTTTATTAGCTGTGAATAATCCAATGGTTGAAGATGAAAAACCCAGCACAGTACAAAAGATAATAAAGCTACAAGAGAAACCAAAATCTCACATTTAGATAAACAAAAGGGAGGGAAAAATAGAAGCTTACCAAGGCTTTATCTCCTATTCAGATAAATTGCTCTGAAATGTACAAAGATATCTTAATCAGCACCGCAACCAGCTGGGTTCAGCAATGCCATGTGCCAGTTATTAAGCGTCCAAAAATACCATCCTTTATCATTTAAAATGAAAATAACACCCTTTCTACACTGCTACCTTCTAAATCTGCAGGATCCCACAATCATGTTCAGTTTTCCACTAAATTCTGTCTGTTGACTTGAATGTTACCTAGCTCTGTCCCCCATCTTTCCTGCCTACTCTAAAAGCCTATTTAAAACATGGGCTTTTAGGGTAACAGTATAATATAACTGCAACAGGCAATACATTTCCAGTTGCTCTTCTGTCTTTGAAGTTACACTTTTTCCCATCCAATTCTCTTGCAAAGATTGAACTTGGCAGTTGTAGAAAATGACCCAAATATGGAAGGAAGTGACTGACTCTGGGGAGAGTGGAGTTGTATCTTAATCCATCATGTCCCATATGTTATTTCAATGTTAATTAATTAACTAAGGTCTGTGTCTTCTGCAAGGCAGCATCAACGGCGCTGCAAAACATTTACTCTCAAAGGCTATATGGCTGATTTCTCAAGATATTATCTTCAGGCCACCAGTCTGTGTTTCTTAAACAAGATGGGCCAGAGGGGCAGATATATCCCAGAGCCAGACTGATGCAACACGCAGTACATACAGTGTAAATGTGTCAATCTAGTTCTTTTGAATAGCATACAAAATTACAAAGGGAAAATAAAGGGTTACTGAAACAGATTATTAAAAAATCCATCACAACCATCCTATTTATAAGACCTTGGACATTTTTCCAAACACAGTATCACCTGATGGCACATTGTTTGAGTAACCTTGGCAATATAAGGTTCTCTTTTTATTATCCCAGCTCAGTTGTTTGGGTAACCTTCCCCTTAGTGTGTGCTGTCAGTTCACTCTGTTGACAGTACATGACTCTTCAACTACATTCAGAGCTCATCAAACCTAGCCCTCTCTTGATTAATAGCTAATTCAGGATTTGGCATGCAAATGGTTATTGGGGGAGATGAGGTAAACACTTCAGCCCTGTCAAACATGATAGGCCACTGATGGAGTGGCCACAAGATACTGTCCCTCAGGAACCGCTGTGTCATTGTGCTGGCATCTGATGTATCGCTTTAAAGGTACAGAATCCATATTGAAATAGCATTTTCTCCCCTCCGATGCTGAAATTAATTAACTGAGGGAATTCCAAATGACTTCTTCCTCCCCTGGCATTTAATGAAAGGAAAGGAAAAAAATCTTTATTTAAACAATAGATTGTGCATCCATCTTATTCCTCTCTACATTGACTCACTAAAGTATCTGTTAACGACTGTATATGTTTGACATTGCAATTGTGTTATTATATTTTTCTGTGTTTTGGAAGACTTCGATATTATCGATACTGATATTGAAATACGTACACAATATTGATATACAATTTTCATATCGATGCCCACCACTTGTTTAAAGTATTCAGAACGAATCAATGTGAGATATGATTCAGGAAGGAGGGACATTTCCCAACTGCACTGGGAAAGTATATTTATATATTTTTTGTAGGTTATTTGATTTACTTTTTTCATGGGGAAAGGGGTCAAGACAATGTGACTTGAGTAACCATTTCCAGTGTTTTTCCATTGTTAATTGACTATACACCAATTTCATTTTTTTTGTATCGGGGTTGTTTTATCGTTTATCAGTTAAAACCGAAATCTAAAATTCTTTAAAAGATCCTGTGAAAACGTACCATTTCTGTTTTTGGCAATAGTAAACAGTAAGCAGTACCATCTCAACACCCTCTGGTGGTAACCTTAGAATCTTGTTGCCCATTGTTTGCTGCCTTCATCAGCCAATTTGCAATATATATATATATATATATATATATATATATATATATATATATATATATATATATATATATATACACACATATACACATATACAGTGCCTTGCAAAAGTATTCAGACCCCTGACCAATTATCTCATATTACTGAATTACAAATGGTACATTGAAATTTCATTCTGTTTGATATTTTATTTTAAAACACTGAAACTCAAAATCAATTATTGTAAGGTGACATTGGTTTTATGTTAGGAAATATTTTTAAGAAAAATAAAAAACTGAAATATCTTGCTTGCATAAGTATTCAACCCCTGTGCTGTGGAAGCTCCCAGTTTACACCGATGAAAGAAATTGCCCTAACGAGGACACAATTACCTTACCATTGGCCTCCACCTGTGAACCATTAAAGTTGCTGTCACATGTTCTGGATAAAAACCCCACTGTTGAAGGATCATTGGTCAGGCTGTGAATCTGAAGGAAAATGAAGACCAAAGAGCATTCTACAGAAGTTAGAGATAAAGTAATACAAATGCATAGATTAGGGAAAGGGTACAAAATAATATCCAAGTGTTTGGATATCCCAGTGAGCACAGTTGGATCAATAATCAGGAAGTGGAAGCTACATCACACCACCCAGGCACTGCCAAGAAAAGGCTGTCCCTCAAAATTCAGTGCTCAGACAAGAAAGAGACTTGTGAGAGAAGCCACAGAGAGGCCAACAATCACTTTGAAGGAGCTACAGAGTTCAGTGGCTGGGAGTGGAGTAATGGTGCACCAGTCAACCATATCAAGAGCTCTGCATAACACTGGCCTGTATGGGAGGGTGGCAAGAAAGGAGCCATTACTCAAAAAGTACCATCTGAAAGCACGTCTGGAGTTTGCCAGAAAGCATGAGAGTGACCCAGCTGCGATGTGGGAAAAGGTTTTGTGGTCAGATGAGACCAAGATAGAGCTTTTTGGCCAAAACTCAAAGTGCTATGTGTGGCGCAAACCTAACACTCTTCCATGCCTCAAGACACACCATCCCTACAGTGAAGTATGGTGGAGGCAGCATCATGCTGTGGGGATGCTTCTCATCAGCAGGGGCTGGGCATCTTGTTAAAATTGAAGGAAGAATGGATGGAGCAAAATACAGGGAAATACTGCAAGAGAACCTGCTTCAGTCCGCTAAACAACTGATGCTTGGGAGGAAATTCACCTTTCAGCAGGACAATGATCCCAAGCACAAGGCCAAAGAAACATTGGAGTGGCTCAAGAACAAAAAGGTGAATGTCCTACAGTGGCCCAGTCAAAGTCCTGATCTCAATCCCATTGAGAATCTGTGGCACTATTTGAAAATTGCGGTCCACAAGCGTCGTCCAACCAACCTGAACAACCTGGAGCAAATCTGCCAAGAAGAATGGGCCAAAATCACTCCGACACTGTGTGCAAAGCTGGTACATACTTACCCCAAAAGACTTAAAGCTGTTATTGCAGCGAAAGGTGGCTCTACCAAATATTAATGTGTGGGGGTTGAATACTTATGCAAGCAAGATATTTCAGTTTTTTATTTTTCTTAAAAATATTTCCCAACATAAAACCAATGTCACCTTACAATAATTGATTTTGAGTTTCAGTGTTTTAAAATAAAACATCAAGCAGAACGAAATTTCAATGTACCATTTGTAATTCAGTAATATGAGAGAATTGGTCAGGGGTCTGAATACTTTTGCAAGGAACTGTATGTATATATATATATATATATATATATATATATATATATATATATATATATATATATATATATATATTCTACCACATACCATACAGATAGATATTAATGGCATAATTAACATTGCTTTAATTTAGAAGTGACATATGAGTCTTCTTTATTATTTATGTTGTTCTGGCCTTCCCCCCTCCCCTAGCACAGGTCTCAGCCCTCTTCAAAACAACATTTGCCTGGAGATATGAAGCAGCTCCTGTGGGGAGCACCATGGATGGAGAGACAGAAGGATTCCCTAAGGCCAGTCATTGCCTAATTCTTATCATCAACCAGACAGGCAAGGAAGAGAACAGCCCTCATTCTTCACTGTTTAGAACATTCCAACAAACACCGGTGAACTGGTGACCAGTTCAAATTTAATGGTTTCTTGCAACCTCTATATATGTTTACTTAAACTATCAATTCAAGGGTGCAGACAATAATCCTACACTACAGCTGAAAAACAGCACAAGCAGTGCTGGCCATAGATAAAAATGCACTAACAACAGAAAGCCCAGGTAGCCAGCTTGACGGTTCCTTGCTTTGTGCGTTTGTGGGACTAAGGTCAAAATACAGTATACTCATGTAAAATACCCACAGTTCAACTGTATAACATGCTTTGGCAACTCAGTTTTATTTATAGCCACACAACCATCTTTTCATTTTTTTTGTTTCCCCATTTGACTCCAAGGCACTCATTTTGTCTGAAAAGTGACATCTTTCATGTTATGGAGTATTTTTTTTATATAACGTTAGTTTTGCAACACTTCCACTCCTGCAGCATTTCAGTTTCCTAAAGGCAATCTTTTGCTACACTTTTTGATTTGAAGATTCTTACTGGAGCACCGATTGAAAACATCTCCTGAGGAACTTTCTACTCAGAATGGATGGACATGTCCCTTAATTGAACGCTTTAAGTGAGGCATCAAAAAAAGCAAAAGAGATCTTTAAATAAAGATTGCAATATAAGTGGGACACAGCATAATTTATTTTAGCACTGGGAGCTGGAGGTGTCACTCCTCCTTGCCAATATGGGCTTGTAATTCAACTGTCATCTGTATAACAATTCTTGACAAGGGCTGATTACATCTTTCCTACAGGGAAGCTCCTCCTTTTTTGTAAAGCGGTCAGGCACCCTTGCTGATGCCATTGTGGACGCTGTCCTAGTGCCTTGGACTGTCTTTCAGCTGTCTCTACCTCCTTCTCCTGTGAGAGAAAGGGATGACAGCCCTGACATCCCCGCAATCATCCCATTAGAAAATTGATATTGTCCTTCCCAGTAAACAAGAGCTGCAACATCGACCACTCCTTGTCCGCATATCCCTGAACAGTCAGCTTCCATTAAGGGCAGAAGCCACACATTTATCCCACTGTGTTTCAATCAATAGAGATGTGGCTCTTAAAAAAAAAAAATGAGTGGCACTGGGCCCCATCACTTTAATAATCGTCACTTTGAAAGTGAAGTTACTCATGTGCTAACTGTCTTTTGCTATTTTGTCTCTTCTGTATCTCACTACACAATATACTGTTTTAGATACTAGGGGTGTGGCGATACTTGTATTTTCCAAGTAATTGCCTTTAAGAAATGTGAAGTTGTTAGGTATTAATTAAATGGAATAAAACATGTTAATTACTCAACAGAAAACAATACGGTCCCTCGGTTTCCCTTGTTTACATAATTATTATCAATGAATAACAATCCAACAGTGTTATTTAATATAAACCCTGTCGTAATCAAACTAACTCAAACTCATTTATATTAGAAGCAATTGTTTGTCTGAACTTTCTTTTATCCTTTTGATATGAAATCACTTTTTTCCCCTTTCCTTAGTTTCCATAGAAATGCGTTATCTCTGCAGTGAATTGTGGGATTGTAGTCCTGGGCAAGGTGTTATCTCTGATTAAACTCAACAAAGAAATACATATACCAGTTTCCATATCAGTAGCTAGGTTAGGTTTAAGGAAAAGGCCACGTTTACTTTATGAATTAGTTGCATTTTGCAACATATTTTCATTGTCAGTTTACGGCCTTCGTGTGGCAATAAAGTCAGAGCCTCGGATGAGAGGAAAATGCGTTTCTAATCAGCTTTTACTCAACAGCAAAATCAACTGCCATTGATTGGTGCTCAATTATACAGGTAAGAGAAGGGCAGCTTTTCTTGTTTTGAAATCAACACATTAATACAAGGTGTTTTGATTTAGACCTCAGTCAGTTGAATTTAGGTTTATTGTATGACTGACTTTGTGACTGGCTAATCTGACTAGCTGAAAAAATGCAACTAATTTATCTGAAGATTTTCAATTGACTTTTTCAACTTAGATGTGACAATGCAACAAAAATAAACAGCGCAGCACACGTAAATGCATTATGAATTATTTTAAGTATTTTTATTATTTTTAATACATAATTACTAGCAAGGTGCAAATAGTTGATCTTAGGTGTTGGCTAGCCTGATCTCAGACTGTGACTTCTGTTGCATTGCACACACGTTATTGTATTGTACACAAAAACATTATTATCATATTTGTTTTCACTGGTATGCTGAAAGAGAGTCTACTACAAAATAACCCAAACTGGGCACAGTTATAGTATGAATAAAATCACACATGAGGTCTTTCTTCCAAAGTAAACACATATATTAAAAATGAAATGTACTGTCTGAATTGGTTGTTAAAACATTTTTAAATCAATCTGAAAATTACAAGCAGCATATCAAACAGTATTGTTTATTATACATCTTCAGACCCAAATCCATTAAACCTCAAAATCATATTAATCAGTATTATTTGCACATCTTGTGAAACCATAATTTTGGAAAAAATCACTAAACATGAAACTATATTGTCACTATATTTTATAAAACCTTTCAGCTACATGGTATACTGAAAATAAGAAACAAGTTAAAACTTTAATAATCTTTGAATTGTAGTAACCTGTATACATACCTGTAGTTATATCTGTTGCTATCAGCAGTAATTAGACCACATAAACACAGCATGTCACCAGAACTTACCTCTCTGTTCACTTGCATTACTGCATAAAAAACAACTGCCTTTGGTGCCACAAAAAGTCTTGCTATTTGTGCGCTTCCCCAGTGCGTGTGGAAACACTAATAAATGTATAATTCTTTGTTGAGCAGCCTTATTTTTTGGCAGGGAAATCGTATTTGGGTGCAAAGTGAAGGTACAGTTACACGCAAGAAAAGGCCAACTAATAGAATGTTAGCAGAAGCTGACAAGGGGCGGTCGCCCTAGCAACTAGTAGCTGCGGTCAGTCAGGGTCAGTTAAAACGTTTGCGGTTGCAAAAATTCTGTCGGCAGTTTGCTATTTCAAGTATCGTGGGGGTTCCAATATTTTATGACTTAGCTTGCCGTTTACCAAATATGACTGACAACAAATACGGTCTAGTTTGATTTATTTAATACCTGCTGACAAATACTTCTTAAAGGCAATTACTATGAAAATACAGGTATCAACAAACCCCTAGTAGATACCAGCTTAGATAGCTCAATAGTACACATGTTAGTAACTGGCTTCATGCAGCTGGTCTGGTGAGATTCTCTTTAATGAGACTGTTACCTCCTCAGTCTCTCTCTCTCTTTGATTGTCCAGCCTTTAGTGAATCACCTAGGCCAAGTTCATTCTGAGGTCAAGAGAGGCCAAGCAATAAAGTAGTTTAATGAAAACGAGTTTTGTTCTCGGAGTTTTGCATGTTCTGCTTCATATTTTAAGAAGCTCAAAAAGTAAAATGTAATATGGCAAGCTAACTCATTTTGAGATATTGGTCATTCTAATGTAAAGGCAGCCAACATTTCTGACTGTTATTTTTTCATTTAAATTGTATTATTATGAAACATTATTCAGTAAATAATGTAACTAACTGCGTATGTATCGGACTACATATTGCAATGCCTACTGTAGTTTAACATTTCTGGAAAATGAAGTTAAGAAGTCAGTAGAAGTGAAAGCTTTGTATTCTTCTGGGTCTGACTGCAGATGATGACAGGCATGCTGTGATGTGCACACCATCAGTATATTCCAATTTGTTTAACTAAATCAATACTCTAATGGGCAGGTTCTTTGAGTCGTCTTTAACAAGGGCCAAATTGACACTTTCCAACATTTTCTTTCCGGCCTGTGCATTAAGTTCATTAATTTGCTCTCTGAAATTCCAAGTTTCATTTTGCCGAGTTGGCAGTGGACATGGATCACATTTTTTTTAAGGTGTTTGGTTTACTGTATTACAGGCCAGCAGTGATAAAGTCAATGTTGTGAATAGATTCTGTGCCACCTGGCCTGTTAGCTGTTACTAATAAACCACAAAAGAGCCATTTGAATAATGTTACTTACAACCAGAACGAGAAGAATGAGAGAAAGGGGCAGTTCAAATGTTAACTTGGCAGAACTCTAAATAAACCACATTAGGACATACTCATCACATCTATATAGTAACAGCAACATACAAGGTATTACATTTTGTCTGATTCATCTCTTACTATGTAACAGTTTTTACTCTGAAATGAAATAAGTAACACATTGCTAGTTTCATTTTTTCAGACTGTATATGTGGTGTTATACAGGTTTTAGGCTGGGAAATGTTTATACTGTTGTAATGTTTATACTGTTGTAGCAAAGCGATAACAACTCTAATGTAATAACGTTCTCTTGATCGGAGAACATGTCACTGTCTAAACTAACCCTTTTGGTCATTCATCACCCCAAGACCTAAAGGTCAAACCTATTCTACGGAACCACATAATGAACTTAAACGCTGCAAATAACATTACGGGCCCAATTGGCGTACCAGTGGTAAAACTGGAGTTAAGACTGGTGTTATTATCACTCCTCCAAACTTTATTCCTTACTTCCACTGTAATTCACCAACATCCTGATGGCATTTTTTCCATGCCGTCTGATCAGCTGTTATGAATAATTAATTTGTGTTAATACATACCCTTTTTACCATAATAGTGGGACTCTTACCTTATTATCTCCTTCAAATAAATTGCTACGCACTACCTCCAGAACAGCTCGCTGTAGGCACATTGGGATAATATAGCTTGTATTTAAAAAGCCTTAGCTCAAACTAAAAATGGCTCAAAAAGGGAGCACATTTTAACATTCATGTTCTAATACAAGTTTGTCACGAGTTACTTAAAACTTTTATTTCTTTCAAGTTTTATTTCTGTTACAGCATATTACATGCTGTATATGATTTCTGCAACTAATCATTTGTTTAGTGAGATTAAAAATGTTTTTAGTTTTCCTTACATGTTGAGGAACACAGAAAATGTACATCTGAGATATCAGCATTGACACAATCCCTGATGTAGTTAAAGTGATTACAATTTCAAACTACAATTAATACTTTTTAGTTGTACTACATGTATATTAAAACAGGGAGTTGGTGAAAGCCAGACTAAGACAAAGAAAAGTGTCTGACACCTTAGTGGATTGCTCAGATTATAGCATGGGAACGCCCCAAATGCATTCACAATTCACTGTTAAGAAAACCTGTTCAAATTCAAGTACACAGATTGACCTTTGTGGGTTACATAATTTGGAAGAATGGTATGAGCACTAATATCAAGACAGAAATGATACCAACGGGAAACAAACATTCTGTGAATCGGACCCTCAGTTAGTTACATTATTTATGTGTAAATATTCTGTTATCAAGTTACAGCGCAAATATATACATGCAGTTAATAATAAAGGAATAACATAATGTGCTATGCCATGAATTTGTCCTGTCTCTAAATAGTGATAAACATTGCCATGGCAATGTATACTGATGCACAAAAGAAACGCAACACTCAGGTCTAATGGATTTAATCAAATATTTTAAACATAGATATCAAAGAAAATCACAGAAAATGTGAAGAAAAATACAGATCAAAGAATGATGATAAGTTTTCAGCATGAAACGTGACATACTGTCAAAATGAAAACATTACAAAGTTAGTATCGGGTATGACCTCCCTGAACATTAACACAATCCTGGCAGCGTTGACGCATAGACCTGATCAGCCTCTGGATAGACTGCTGTGGGATGTTCCACCACTCTTCCTGTGCAGCTGCAGTCAGCTGGCGATGGTTGGCTGGTCGTGGTTGTCTCCTGTGGATGGCACTGGCGATTTGGTCCCACAGATGTTCTATTGGACTCAGGTCAGGAGAAAATGCTGGCCACGGCAAGACCTTGACATTGTTATCTTGAAGTCGTACAATTGTAATTCTAGCACTGTGTGCTCTTGCATTGTCCTGCTGGAAAATCGACACTTCCGGATTGGCTTGCAGGAACGGAAAAACTGTTGCCTCAAGGACTTCATCAATGTATCGCTGAGCAGTAAGGTTGCCCTCAATCTGCACCAAAGGCGTTCTTATGTTAAAGGAGATTCCTCCCCACATCATCACACTTCCAACGCCCCACCGGTTGGCTTGAACAACGCAACAGTCAGCATAACGCTCACCATGATGTGGGGCCGGTCTGGTGTCCCTCTGCCTTCCAGGACGTGGCCTGTCCCTCAAAGAGCCAGTTTCCTGGTTTCTCTGGACTAGTTTGCTGATTGTTGAAGCAGAACATCTCATTCTTCGGGCAACTTCTCTCATAGACAGGCTTCCTTCAATCATACTGATAGCAACCAGATGATTTTCATTACTCAAGCGGGGCTTGGTCATATCTTTCACTGTTCTTGCATTAATTAAAATCAAGTCTTTTCGAATGGCTATTTATACAGATTCTTAATCAACTCATTTTGGCAATTTTAACTCAAATCAAATACCAAACACTGAGCACCTGGCGTTTTTATGAAATCACATGACTTTCCCAAGGAAACAATCAACAAACCTATCTGCTCACTATTTAAAATGTAAATAACATTATGTATGTGCCCAATGAGCTATTGATGTAAAACTTAGACTGTTGCGTTTTCATTGTGCATCAGTATACATACTATATACTGTACTTCAACAGAAGCATACATGTAACACTTTTATAGTAACAGGGCCATGGTGTCTATGTTAACAGTAAGTTAAATGTTAAGAATAAATAAGATCACAACCTCCTGTTTGCTCTAAATGCAAGGTGGACACACACATGTAAGCACACAAAATGTCTTGCGTCGCAATGAAATGAACCTAAACCCTTTCAGGGGAAAATTACCACTGCTTAATGTGAAGCAGTCCTACAAATGGGATTGGATAGCTGATGATTAATGAAATGAAATGAGCAAAAACAAAGTTGCATTAAAAGTGGATAGGGTTTACTGCTTTATAAAGCAGTGCAATAATGAGTGAACTCTGTAATATTGGGCTGACCCCTTTTATATAGCTCCGGGCATTATAATGCAATTTTCCCTTTTGGTTGCAGTTCCACTCAGAATGCTATCTTTATTCCGTTTAGCCTTCGCAGCAGTTGGTGTTTGTATATTAATGCCATGATCCATATTGTGTACTGTTTTCCACATTTATGACTGCAAGGTACTTTCTGGAGCCTGTGGGGAGTCTGCAGGAATGGCTTCTGCTCAGCTACCCTTCTCATCCAACATTAATGGATGTTAGATTTTTAATGAGGAGGCACATTTTCAGGCACTTTGCATGGGCTTCATCATTCCCCTGGGTACTCATGGACAGTACAGCATGTCTGGATGCATTAACCAGGCCTTGCCTCAGTCTAACAACAGAAAAAGACAATCTGTTGGTCAGTAGTGGGTCTCCTTGAGTAAATACTCCACAAGGCTTAAAACATGTATATATACATAGAGTATATTGTAAAACCCTTCATGATTTTTAAAATAGATTTAAAAACTAAATACCTCAACCCTTTCCAGGAAAATCTAGCTATATATCTATCTATGTTCGTATCTGTAACTCATTTAATGTACAGTAACAGTAACTGTTTTTTGGTTCACAGTTAAAGATTATAAATGCTTGCTCAATAATAATGAAGCAGGTTTTACTATTTAAAAAGACAACAGAACCATATGTTTTGTTGCATGTGCTTTGAAAAGTATAAGGAAAAGAATAAATGCACAACCTTTATACCCAAGAGCAGGACGGATAGGCCTTTGTAGACAATACTGCATTGATAAAGTACAGGAAGACAGTCCCCTAATCATTCTACAGGAAGACGTGCACACATACTACCTGTATAGTATATACTGGTTAACATAAATATATAAACAATTAATTACATTTTTTATGCATACCGTTTTTTTTGTTTTGTTTTGTTTTTGTATTTACAAAAAAGCAACCCTTAAATGTATGTCTTTCAAATTAAATGAATACATTTAGTATTCATTATAATAAGCGTATTATGAAAAAAAAAAAAGTGCAGCCTTTGGGACCTACATGCCCTAGGCAGACATGCATGGCTGGGCGTCCCTTTCTGAGAAGTGCCTACTGTGCGCTGCACCAGAGGAGAGCAGTAATTACCTAACACATCCCCCAAAAAGCACTAAAGTAACCCTTCCTCTACCTATTTGTGTAACCACTTAACCGTTCACTCGTAACAGATTCTTTAATAACACTTACATATTTACAATTTAATAGGAATCCAGTGAGGCACAGCCAGGAAATGAATTTCCACAAACAATAAAAGAACACACATCTGCCATGTTTCCTAAAGAAAAGGGTTTCAGACTGAAGATGACTGTAATTTAGCATGGGGGTTTTCCAAGCAATGAAGACAAGCAAATAGAGAGGGGATGCTGTTTACACATTTTAACACGTGATATTAATGTGCCAGATGTGTAATGTTGCAGCACAGAAAGAAAGACCCCCCCCCCACAGGACTAAGAAAATGCAGCTTTTTGCAAGCGTCCATGTTGCTTGTCATTAAAAGTATTGTTGCCAGTGAATCAGAAAAGCGGTCTTCATAGAAACATGTCCCTAAGCACAGCACAGCTTTGTCTATCTATCTATTTATAGTATTAATATGTATCTCAGATTTTAAGTTAAAAAAGGCTAACCTTACAGCCATACTGTGTATATTTTTGGACAAAGCCTTATTGGAGTTGCACTCTGCCATTCCAGTTTGGAGTCAGAGAAATAGTAATTTGGTAGTCAGTAGCCAAAATTACTGGTGCCCTTTACATAAAATATTTTAGCATTAGAACAGTCTAGGTTTGGAGAAATAAGTTTGGTTGTCTAAAGTTTCTGTGGAGAGTACCAGTAGTCCATATAACAAACCGACCATACGATTTGCACAACTGGTAGGGGTGTAGGGGCTTGGGAAAGATCGAGGGCTGAATAGTCTGTACTATTATTTATTTACATTCAGATAAAGGAGACTTCTCACATCCTAGGAATCAAACTATATCACAATAAACAGGGCTTGTGATTTCTTATGCAAGCCACCCTCAACACCTCAACAAAAACATGTTGTTTCTATTTTAACTGCCACCCCTTTGTAAACAAGGAAGGTATCAATGGTGTGCTTGCCGTTTTCTATTGAAAGAAGTCATGCTATTTGGTCTATCTGGTAGTAATATTGTCTGTATCATTTACAAAACAGTTGTGAAAAAAATAACCATAATAACTCTGATATTCAGTCGTTACAGCTTTAATTCTCTTCTATGCTCCACACCAACAACCTCTCCCACTCCCATGAGTTCAAAGAGGTCTAGGAACAGATGGGAATGGAAATAAATAAATAAATGGAAAAGGAACAAAAGCATTCAAGGCATACAATTTAAAATGGAAAACTGCTGCAGCGGTGGAATGATTAATTGTAAAAGCCATTAGTGTAAAAAGCGGGTAGCGCAGTCCCCTTCAAGTGTCTTGGCACTATCATTCTGTGCCTGTTGACATAGTGGAGGGTGTGTGTGCGGCGAAGACGGCCCTGTCATCACTCTCTCTTGCTAATAACATTCCACTCCAGATGCAGGCAAGGTCCCATCGAGTGACATTTTGCCGGTGATAAAGTACTGCGCCCTTTAAAAACTCATTTGCAGAATGGTTTCATTACAAACCGCAACTGGTCGGCGTCCACAGGGGAAAACTTGCGCTCTCATTAGGGTCCTGTGCTGTCTGCTCTTAATATTTTTCTCATGCAAATTCGCTGACACTGGGATAAATTACATGGAAATTCTATTTTGCTAACTATCATTATCCATGTCTGCAGATTGGAGAGTCCTATACAAACCAGTCCATAACATGTAGCAGAGCTGTTGATTGCTCCCATTTATACCTCTTGGCAAGGATGGAAATAAGACTCCCACTGCATAGCAATTTGATCCATTCTTGGTTTTACTATGAGTTTAGTAAGACGCATCTGAGCTAGTTACCAATACACTGAGGCTAATCAGGCTGGAAATAGCCTGGAATAGGTTGAACTACAATGCAATAGGAGTCTTATTCCATCCCTGCCTCTTGGCTTCAGCATTCAGTGAGCTGGTCTGCAGACAGAACTGCTGTACTGACTCTGTATATTCTGCTTTCCCCTTATGTCCACCACTCTCTCCCAGCTGAACTTGGGTACCTTTCTAAATTTAAGGAACTTCAGACAAATTCACAGTCTGTACATTTCTCTTTTCTGCTGGTTTAAAGTTGTTCCAGGTCCTATAATCAAGTGAAGCAGCTTGACAGCTGCTTCCCACGATCCTTTACACATTGTCTGCCTGGATTAGGATCAAAACAACATAATATTACATCAGCATGCTGAAACAATAAACTTGTTAGAAACGATACACCTAGCAGCAAGCAGGCCCAGACTGTTCTAGTATTTTAGAATGGCTGAACCATACTTTTACTATACCTCTCTGGGGAAATATGTTCTATCCTTTGCATCAGCATTGCTGTTATGATACAATGTCTGACAAAAAGGCTATGTTACAGTCTTTTAAAACTTCATGTATTTAAGATGAACCACATAATCCACATTCAAAAATATGTTTTTTTAAGGACAGTTTTTTAAAGGCAATTTTCTAATGTTTTTGAGAGGGTTTGAAGTATTTGTTTAGGTTTCAAAGCACTGTTTAACCTAAAGAAATGTTTATAAATGGTCTTCAAAATAACAAAAGAAAAAGTCCTTAAAAAACATTCCTTACTATTCCTTTAAGTTTTGTGAATAAGACCCAATATTAAAAATATCGTGCAAGGAAAGTATTAGAAAGAGGAAGGATGTATTAGGCAGATCATAAACACAGACTGCATGCCAGCTGTCAGAAAATCACTTTGATTACTATAACAGTTGAATATGTATTTATATATTTATACATAAAACGTGGGCAGCTTGCAGTGTGCTCAATGAACCATAGAGCTGTGTGTGTGATGTGTCAGTCCTCCACACTCATATTCCTTAAGGTGATTTCAACTTGTGACACGTCTGTCTCCGGATCTCAGTCATGCTGGCTCAAGGGATTTGTCTTTGGTGTGACCTGGCTTCCCACTGCGAGACGAAAACTGGAACTTGTGACACCATGACTTTTCATTATATATTTTTTTATTTATGAATCTTTATTAAATATAAATATATATATATATATATATATATATATATATATATATATATATATATATATATATATATATATATATGTAATAGAAATAATAAATCATGGATGCTTCCATCAGAACAGTATCTCTGCAGGCTCAGAGGCCTTACCATAATTTTCCCCATAGCAAATTGTGATAGTGAGTTATACCAATTTCAAACCTAAAATATATATTTCCCTTATTCATTAAGGATTGCAGACATTTTTTTTATATAGTTCAAAACAGGTTTTCATATATTTTTATTTAATAAATATTATTGTGAAATTAGAATTATTTATTTTTGAATTACCTTTATTATTTATAAAGTATGATAAACATGTATTTTTAAGTGTATTTGTGCAAGTCACATGATTTTCTGCTTGGTAGTATATAGTAGTTCAGAGTATGGCAGTGTCATTTACTGCAACAGAGCACATACAATAAAAAGGTGCTGCTGTGTTTCTATTTTCTTTTTCAAAATTTTGAATGAAAGACTTACACACTTAAATGCTATTGCTGTCAGTCGGAAATTTCTAGCACAGGTTATTTGTCTGATCACAAGTACAGAGCTAACAGGAGGTCTGAAAGTTATTTTATACTCTAATAAGTTATTGAAATACAAACCGTCAGCCAAGTTTGTTATCACATTTTTAATCAAGAGGGTCCTTCTGCACAGTATACCACCATACTGGTAGAGCATAACATGCCTGGAGTGTATATTATATTTGTAAAAGTGCTAACGAACCCTAAAATGAAGCGGGAACTCAAAGCTGGCTTTTCTTCCACTAACACACATTAAGCAGGGCTTAATTTCTGTAACCGCTTGCTGATTTTCATGCAGGTGTCATTTGATTCCAGGGAGACTTCATTAATATGTAAGTGTTAATAGGTGGAGCTACACGTTAATTGCATGCTGGAATGGGACCATGTTTAATATTAGAATCTATTACAGGCCGGCTGGTGAAAGAAGCAGAAAATGAATTAAGACAACACATTATTTACGATATCGCACAATAAATGTAGACTGACAGCTCAGAGAAGGTTGTCACTAAACATGGCAGCTGTTCCCCACATCTGTTCCCTTTTGAAACTATGTGAGGGCAATTCTCTCCACTCATTTGGTACTGTATATGGATATGTTGGAAACAGGTTTAGAAGCTAGACTTTTTCCATGAACATTAATTTTGCCTTTTAGATCTTAAATGGCTTCTGTTTGCTGGACAAGAAAACAATGAGATAACATTTAATACTACTGTAGATAGGTTTTTCTGCAAAAAGAATGTTGTACAATACACACTTTAGAAATAATAATAAATCAATTGGACAGTTTGTGCCAGAGGAGAAAGCTTCATTTGTTGAAAAGTTCCAGATTCCTACTGCTTATTGTATTCCAAAACAGCACTTAATTTGGCTAACATTCCTTTAACTATTCTGTGGTAAACTCTACTTTTGAGTATAAAGGAAATATAACTAAGCTGTTTTCCATAGGACCCAGTGACACACACCCACACAAATGTATTCAAAAATGCTCTTTCCGTGAGGGGTAGAAAAAAACAGGTCAGATAGTGACAGAAGTCAACTCACATTTAAATGGTGGAAATGATGTTGCTAAAATGGTAGCAATTACCATGTCTGAAATGGGTTAAAAGGAGAGGAAGCAATATACTGTATTCATGGAAACAATGTCACATTAGGCAAAAGATGTAACATCAGGGCTTACTCTTCTGCTCAGCCAATAATATCATGCACAACCGTGTCAGATTGTAGCACTTTATATGTAAAAACGCTCCCACATTTTTCAACCACAGAAACAATATTGTATCTGCCTCAACAGGGTATCATGTAATGGTCATGTGCTAAATTATTACAGAATCCATTGACTACATCATGCAGGAAGGTCAAATCTGTTGATTTTGTATACTGCTGTATGAGAGTAAAAAGTATGTGTGTATTGGGGGGAGCACTTAAGCATTTATACCTCCTCCTCTTTGCCAAAGTCCCTAATGAGCTTGTCGCTACTAGAATTAATTTCTTATTGTTTAATTGATCTCCCAGCAGCACTCATCCATCATAATGGTATTCAATAACTCACAATGCTGCAGCCTTGTCATTTGCTGCATCCTTCAATTACTTCTGTACAGTGCAAACCATTACCCACAAGTCTCTGGGTGAAGGTCTGCTGCACACAGAGGACTAGCAAAAAAGTCCTGATAGAAGAAGTATTATATTTTGAAAATGTCTGTGTTTTTATGTGTAAATAAATTTGTGAATGTATATATATATATATATATATATATATATATATATATATATATATATATATATATATATATATATCCTGACCTGTCAAACCCATAGCACTGGGCAAAGTTTTATGACTAAATACCTTTTTCTTCTGTTTCACCCCAAACTGAAGTAGGGTAACATTTAAAATTCAGCAAGTCAGCAAAGAGCAGACAGTTTCCTCCCACCACCCCTCTATAATGTACTTTATTAGTATTCAATGCACATCACAAATGGCACCAACACAGGTACTTGACAGAAATGAATACAGCTAATGTTTTTAAATGTTATTGCACTTAACGTTTTTTTTTTTTATTTTCATCTAGACCATTGCTTGAATCAGGTTTACAATGTTCTCCCAAGGCAAAGACTTTAGCTTTGTTTTGCTGGCGTGCCAAAATATTTTACGGTTTTCCTAATTAATGTATTTTAATTGATTGTGTTGTAATACCAAACAATTCAGTAGAAGTATGGGGTTTTTTTTTACCCTTTGTGCTGAAACCTCTAAATAATTCATTCATATAGCCTTTAAAAGAAAGAATCATGGCTTTACAATACATTCTCTTACCTTACTCTCTGGTAACACTTTAAAATAAAGGCCTCAAATTCATAATTAATTCCGGAGGGATACCACAGGAATAACACCTGAATATCTTATACACTTCCTCTGAGTTCTGAAGTAATTCATTTTGAATTCAGTCCTGTTCATTCATGTGGATTTAATTACACATATTCATTCCATGTTTCTTTGTAACAAATAATGTTGATCACATGTATAAGGCATACATTATGATGGCTTCCCCTGTATAAATGTGTATTTCTAATATGAGGGAAAGCCTCTATTTAATGCAAAATGCATTTATATCAAATTGAAAGTCTTTCTTTTCTTTCAAAGACCAAATGTTGGACAGAAATCACAGCTAAATAAGGTGCTGTACACATTAATGTGGTACTTGATTAACCAATTACTAGACATTAGGAAGAATTAAAGAAAACCATTAACTGTTGCCACTTTAGCCAGCACCTTCTTCTCCCATAAGACACTGTGCATGGTCCCTCAGGACTTCTCGTGCACTAGTATGCAGGTTACTTATTAAATCTATAAAAAAAAACTCATTTGGATTTTTAATAGTCTAATTGACTTTGTAAGCTGACAGTAATCAGACTGATTCCATTGTCCACTACCTCTGCAAATTAGCAAAGCAAGCTCTAATAAAGATTCTGAAGGAAAATAATGCACTGTTAACCATTTCTGCAACTCCTGGCCTGGCAATTTACAAACATCTGAACAAAGATGGATTTTCATGCCAGTATAACTGTATAGGAAGGCTGACCATGGGGACAAACAATACAACATAATTGCTGTTCTCTTTTGGAAAGCACAGTAAACCAAGGCCAAAGTCATTTCTTTTGTGAGTTCACTTCATAAATGAGCTCTGTAATTAATTTAATTACTTTATAATTACAGTTTCTAATGTGTTTATATGTGGTGATATCCCTAAGATATATTTACTATCATTATGATATGCCAGTGCATCTGTTTGTCGATGCAATCTCTTTGTTGAAAACTAGATGAATTATAAATATGGTTTATGATTTCTACTACCTCAAGGCACATTCCATTCTGCATGCCATCTTCCCTAATCTTGGAATACTCAGTATGAGGTAAGCCCTAATAACAAAATTATGATAATATAAAATTATTATAATTGGAGAAAAATAAGCATTTTTTTTTAAAATGCAATTATTCTGGCAGCTCTTGCTGTGAGCTACTGCTACCCCATAACATCTGTTCCTAAATGTATTTTAAATAACAACCATTTGTTAGAGGTGTGTGTTCGTGTGCCTCTTCCACTGTTTGTAAATAAATTATAGTGACATAATTAATTAGATCGATTTTGAAAATACTTTGCAGTGCAAAAATAACCTACAATCAAGAAATCAATCTCAGGCTTGATGCTTATTGTATTTTCTAACTAATGAATGCTAGTCTATGTGTATGTTCATGTTTTACTTGCAGAGTAGATACAGCGCTGGGTTCAGATTTAAGCACTTCTTCCAAAACCACTTGTTTGCACTGTAAGGAGCTTATGGAAAAGGCATGGCAACACCCTTTAACGTAGCACAGGGGGCAGTGACTGAGGACAAAGCACCCGATTCAGAGCCTGTCCTCTGAGCTAACATACAGCTCTGTCAGTGGAGTAGACCAACACATTTAAATAGTTACTACTGAAAACAGCCTGCTACCATAAAACAGTCCATCACAGCCCCATGTACAACCACTTATTCTATTGATACAGAGATACAACCATGCCAACTATAACTACATTTTACACATGTAGTTATACACCAAGCAATCATTTGAAACTTTCAATTAAACCAAAAAGTCTGACAGGAGTTGCGTCCTTTGGGCTTGATGAAATCTAAAGTGAGGAGAGACATGTTAAATAAATCTGTTTTACTGTTTGAGCAATGGGGCTCAAAGAGAAATGGTGCACGTTACATTAAAGACTCAGTCAGTGGAACCCCAGCAGTCCTTTAGCGCTTCTTGATTTTTGAAAGATCTGGCCTTAATAGTGGCAGGAGGATGAGGTTTTTTAATGCTTGGGGGGACAGGACAGCATAAAATAACAAAACTGGTATTGTAAATTAGCCTTGTATTGAAAAATGTCCTCACAATAATCTATCCTCCAGGATCAAGGTGGCTTTATTTGTATTTTGCTTTAAGTTGCCAAACAATTTATCAAGCATTCTGATGCTGATACAGTACAGTAAATTATTATGGTAGTATTTGATGAAGTCTCTCTATAAAAATGAATGGATTCATGTACTATTTAAAGCATCTCTTAATACTGTATGTCTTGTCAGAGATGTAAAGCAGTGAAGGAATATTTCAAGTGAAAGTAAGACTGGGCCTTGGATTGTCCTTGCAGGCAAATTATCTTGATAATGGAGCCACCATAATACAAAGCTGATTCCACAAACTATGTGAGAAATGGCACACAAAGGTATTCAAATGAGGTGTCCAGAATAATTGGACCGCTGTTAGAGAGCTCAAAGTCTGTTCTCACCATGTTGGGCATAAGTTGCATAGCTCCTCTTTTACACTTACACAACATCTACCCTGGACATCTCTGATTCAGTTTATGTATCAAAAACCACAAATGATGAAAACAGCTCCCTGGAATTTGAGCAGGAATGACTCTACTACCAGTAGGATTTAAAAAAAAAATGTTTCACACTATAAGCATTTATTGTTTGCCCTTTGTTCTTGATGCAAACGACCACCAGTTTCTTTGAGAAATGTTGTGTCAAATCAGTAGGATAATATGCCTCACTGTGCTCCTAAAAGACATTTAAGCTTGGAGATGCCACTTCCACCATTACCACATGGACTGGTAAAAAAAAAAGACCTGCCTCTTTCAATTAATTTCAGCTTGCCTGACCCCAGTGGAGACTCACAGTGGTTTTGCTCAAAAATCGGTATTAAAGCTGCTGAATGTCCTTAAGACAAAAGAGAGCTAACTGTCTATTGATGTACCTGCTTCAATAGGTAACATTAACAGCATGAGTAAGATAAAATAATTGAAATGATAAAAGAAAAAAAACTTCACAGATTTTCTAAAAGATATCATAGACATAACACTTTTTTATTTTAAATTGAGACTTAATAATATTTCTCATTGACAGAAAACAAGATTTCAATATTATAAAGCTTAATTGATTGGTAAACTATAAAATGGTACTAAACCCTTGTATGGATTTTTCTAAACCCTTCTACTTAAATCAACTATATACTTCTGTTTTGGATCTGTGGCTGTCTGGAAAACGAGACATCCATTAGAACACTGCAACTACATAGTGCAATTAGAAGATGAAAAACAGTTGGCCAAGCAGACTGTTCATGTCATCCTTGGGAAGGCTGGTGAGGCAGATATTCTGCTGGATGACTTAACATCAATGCTCTACATTGTGGTTTACAGCTGCTTCAAAGAAGGCCTACAAAAGCAACTGAAAACTATTGAGAAATACACAACTGATCACCAGACAAACAAAAAAAAATCGTTGACGTTACCTTGGCAGTTTGGAGCCTGTAAATATGTATGTTTTATAGGTGAGCAGGTTCAAACTGAGAATTGGATAAGAGGGATTTCAGTAGGAGGTTGAGTAGTTCTGGCCAATAGGGCTAAATCTCCTGAAGATATGTATAAGGCGTTGCTGACCTTTGGGAATATAAACCCCCACCACACACACACAGACAGAGCCTACACAACCAGTATTGGACTCTGATAAATTAATTGTCTTACAGCCTGGAGGACATAAAAGTGTCTCTGTGTATTCACAGCACGTGGATGCATGCTAGAGTAGGCCTAGCAAGTGCAGGAAGGCTAATCCCCTCAGGCATTGTGCCTAATCTTTACTAAATATTACTGTCTGCACAAAAATGTTTGCAGGATCTGTAAAATTCATTGGGTTCCAACCCCATGCATGTGATTTATGTGGGAGATTATTGACGATCCGAATCAAGGATTCAAGGCCAGCTCTTAGTCTGTTCAGCTATATTTATTAACAGACAAAAGCAATGGCAATTTCTTTAGTCTTTAATAACTTAAGAACACAACACCACTAAATAAACAATGTCAAAATGAAGCCAAAATGGAACCTTATTCTTTTTTAAGTATGGACCTAATAAAGCTTTACTGACCTTCAAGAATATATATATATTTACTGTGAAGTTATTTTTTATTAAGGCTATTATATGAACATATTTTTTTTTTTCCTGCCAAATAATCTGACTGCTAAAAACACAAAAGTTGTCTATTATCCAAAGCTTTTTTAGTAAAGTGAATATCAAGTGGATGGAGCTTATGTTTGATCTCCAATGTTATAGCTCTCTTTCACACAAATGCATATGTATTTCAAGTCAATTAATTTCTTCACCAGACACAATTTGGGAACAATGTTCTCTGCTCTTATTTGAATAATAATAGAAAATCAGCAATACTGTCATGGAATTAGTCATGCAGGCACTGCAGATGCAACACAAACTGTAGCCGAAAGTTCAAGACTGCTCATTTGCTCAGCCCTGCATGGGGTAGTGAAGTGTCGAATTCATAATACGCTGAATACAGAGAGAAGGGTTTGTTATGCTCACTGTTCACACCACAGGAGGTGCTGGGCTCTCTTTAAATACAGCCAAGAAGTTCAAAGCTCACAAATAGAAGCTTCCCTTCTCCATGGGAAGTTCTTTGTTAAATAGCACATGAACAAGACAAAGGAGTCAGCTGCAAGGATAGCTCATTATTATTTTTTCTATTGGAAACCACAATACAGTTGCCATTTTGAGCTTTACGTTTATTACGGACAACAAAAAACACTTATATAAAGTGCTTGGTTCCTGTTGGTGTGACAGCCCATCTATATACGTTACATACATACATACATACATACATACATACATACATACATAGTAAACCAAATATATACTATATTTTTTGTTTCTTTAAATTTTTGGAGTAGTCCATCTCAAAGACCACATCCAGTTTACATTAGGGGTCCTGCTTCTACTCCATTTTACAGTTGAAGGGACACAAGCACAAACAGGTTAAAGGATTTGCCTGTTTACACAGTGAAACAGCGGGATTTAAATATGAGGCCTCCTTGCTTTAGACTATCAAAAAACAATATGTGTGTGTGTGTGTGTGTGTATTCATCACTACCAAATATTTCCATGCTCACTACAACCAGGTAAAAAAAATAATTAACTTACTTGACTGGCAAAAGACACTGTACCAATACTGGTATTAGTATTATTAGGTCTTGGTACAGCAAAAAAACTGTGCTGGACATTCAATCAAACTTGACACATTAAAAGAGCACTAAAGTAGTTCCAGTTATACTATGTTGAAAACAGTGTAATGTGTTACCCCAATTCCTTTTGTGTTTGAGTATTAAACATTACCCACATTAGTTTTAGCAATTCATGCTGCCTAACAATATCGTAGTAGTCATCTTTTCAGCATTAAAATAACAATTCATAAAGCAGTACACTAATACTGTACAAAAGATCTAGCCAAGCTGTGGAGGTTCTGAAAATAAAAATTGCAAAGGCTGGTCTTTTTCTGAACGTCATGGTAATTGTAACAATTTCGTAGCGCCTTCGCCATGACCATGCAGTCCACAACACATCTGTCTGAAAAAAAAAAGAAGAAAAACACCCATTCCTCCCCACCCGTCAAACCTTTTCAAATTGAACACACTTGCAGCTTCATGCATAGGCAAACAGGTGTGAGAGACGGGAGTCTGCCAAACTCTTAAGTCGGCACGAGATACATATGTATCTTGCTGATTATGGCATGGCATCAATGGGACATGACAAGCTTGAACAAAAGGAAGGGTCAGTAGGTGGCTTTTTGATTTCCATGGCCCTGTGACACTGCCAGTGTGAGTCTGCAGACAGAAATCAAGAAGGGGGACTGTTACTGGAGGACAAGCTCCTTTCTTTAAATAGTAAAGGACTGCTACCAGACGCCAGTCATGCAGCTGGGATGCAGTCTTTCTTTTCTTATGAATAACTTACTGTGGAGCATGTGCTGCACAGTATTCTTTCATAAACCTGGCCCCATTGTTCAGAGGAAACATGCTTTACAATACAATGATCCATTTGAGTATGAGTGTGAGAGCACTTAAGGTTAAAGAAACAAGTTCCACACTATATTTCTTCTCTTTGCTTAGTTGCTTAGTTTATGTAATTGCTGAAAGCACTAGTTTTAATGCATGAGATCATATGGTGTTTTGTACAAACAAGCCTTTCACAGTGCTTAACAAAATATACTGATCATGTAATCGTTGTTATAAAATATGGCAGTTACTGGTTATAGCAGATTTCTAATATGAAACTCAACAAGTTTTACACACCCACAAATGAAAAATACAGCAATTACATCAAATCTGTTCCACCCTGCCTGAATATTTATATACATACTGCTCTAAATACAGTAAGATGGGGAGAATAAAGAATTCACACTCAAATTAAAGGTCTGATGTCTGACAGCTACTGAATGGGAAGATGAAAACTCATGCTTGTGGTTAGTTTTCAGTAGCAAACATTTATGCATCTATTGGCTTGGCTATGTCTATATATCAATTCATCTTTATTTTATATAGCGCCTTTCATAATGGACCACCATCACAAAGTGCTTTCAGGTAATCATTATGTAATCAATTTAATGACTTGCTTGTTCTTTTCCCACTTCACAGAAACATATTCAAGATCTAGTCATATTGCTTTTAGATTTCAAAGTTCACAATAAAAGTTTTTTCTAACCTTTATTAAACTAAAATAATGATGGAGTCATGAAGTGTTGGTCAATTAACTAATCAGCAATGGCTGATTAATACTGCCATCTGATTCTTCTCACCAAGAGACCCTATTATTAGTTGCAACAACAAACAATAAAAAGTGAGCATTCATTAGGAATAATCAGGTTTATACCAAGCTGTTTTTTTTTTTCCAGTCTAGGTTGTTTCCTGTAATTACACAAATAAACACATGGGGTTTCTTCAAAAAATCAAGTTAGTTAAAAAAAACAAAAAACACCACATGAAATCAACAAAAAAATTAAATGAGGAGGACGTTTTGACAGGTCATTCTCCATTTCAGTAACATTAAAATGTAAAATAATAGTACAGCTCAAAGACCATAATACACTGTGTCTCATATGGCAGCAGTGTGGAGTAGTGGTTAGGGCTCTGGATTCTTGACCGGAGGATCGTGGGTTCAATCCCAGGTGGGGGACACTGCTGCTGTACCCTTGAGCAAGGTACTGTATCTAGATTGCTCAAGTAAAAAAAAAAAAAAAAACTGTATAAATGGGTAATTGTATGTAAAATATAATGTAATTGTATGTAAAAATAATGTGATGTCTTGTAACAATTGTGAACTCTGACCCAATATCCAGGGCCAATATTTGTCAAATCCCACCTATTCTGCCACAATGGAGCCTTTCCTACTACTATACAGCTCTTATGTACTGTTCATTTAGAAAATTGTATTAAACTGGCTTATTTATGCAGGGTCTCAAAGTTAAACTAATTGAAAGTGATAAATGTGATGTATGCCATGACAGCTGCTTGTCATGGCCCGTTTTCTTTTTTCAAGATTGATTAAAATGACAGAAAAAAAGGAAAATAACAAGTGCCCACAACTGGGTGCTCAATTGAGCAGCACCAACAAAAAAACATATACCGTATTACTAGGTACTACATTATTCAGGCACTGACACTGATGTATATCTATCAGAAAATATATGTAGAATTGACGGACTGGAACAGGCTTATAACAAAGTATGTACAATGAGAGAGAGAGAGAGAGAGAGAGAGAGAGAGAGAGAGAGAGAGAGAGAGAGAAGGGGGGGGGGGGGGGGGGGGGGGGAATGTGCGTCCTCTAATTATCATAGACCATAACAGAAATATGTTAGGCCTTACAGGCACGTAACACAAGTAGTATTCAAAACATGTATAGAGGATTTCATCCATAGCATGTACCTCATTAAAATCGATGTAAAAATGTTTGCTCTTTTCAGCTTCTTTTTTTTTCATTTTGTCTTTATTGCCTAATGCCCCAGAGTAGTATGTTGCTATATTAATTCTATTGATTTTGAGAAACAAAATGATGGTTTAGGTAAAAAAAAAAAACAGAAGTTGCTTGACTGCCTCGATTATAACGCGCCTGGGATATAACGCTCCTACAGCATGTCCCCCAATTCTCTACACTAGTGATTCATGTAATATTTCTACAGGAAATACAGTACTAGTGTTGTCCAAATTGTAAACAACTTCTCAGTCTAACTTCCGTTTTTGTCTCTCCCTTTTGATACAGTACCTGAACTGAAGTAGAGCTGCGCTGGCACTTTATAACACAGACATCTTACTCAGCATTCACTTTATAACTAAATACATATTAGGCCTATTACGTGGTCATCTTTCTTTGTGTTTACTTTTTTGCTGCGAGAGGAGCTGCAGCTTTCTCCGGGAGACGAGACGCTTCAGCCCCGCTCTGGCAGCTGAACCTGGGGCGAGCCCATTCCCTCTTCTCCTCGCCCAGCCCACTCTCCTTCTTGCACTTGGTTTGCTTGTCTGTTGCTTCAAACTGAACTCCTGACCGCCGTTTAGCCAGGCTATTTATAGTTTAAAAACTGCTAATTAAAATGACCCACCAGTGGGAATCTTACCTTTTTTTTTTTTTTTTTAAATATAGCGTTGGTTACATGGTGCTTTATGCATGGTTAATTCAAGGAAAGTTACATTTTTGCTTCACTATATGTGCATTATAGCGAGGGAGTTATTTTATTTTGTATTTTAGCCAGATATGTGTTGTCCCGCGGCGCCCCCCATCCACTCCCCCTTTATAACATTCTTTGGTTATAACGCTCATATTGTGTCCCCCCCGAGACCCGCGTTATAGCGAGGGAGCACTGTAGTATTTGTGTATATGTATAGCCAGTTATAGCTATGCTCCCCGAATAGATACACAAGCTGGTTAGTTTCAGAAAGAATGATTGAGTGGGCTTTCAGTACGGTAGTTACAGAGCTAAAGTAAAAGTATAAAATAACCAGCCCAGCGTACAAGCAAAGACCGCCCCCACCCCCTCCCCCCACACCAACACCTTCACACACTTATATCCAAAAACGGTACCTTGTTGGCACTGCTCAAGTAGAGGATATTACAGAGAAGATGTTGCAGAAATGAACAATCATTCACAGAGTCGGCAAAGTCTGTATACAATTTATCATGGCTCACATCTCTTGCTTGCCAGTGTCTCTGAATTCATATGTTATTGTTCCTTACCTGTCACTTTCTGTGATGCTTTTTAATCTTTCCCCCACCGAATTACATTCAGAAAAGGTCACCGCTATCCAATTAGAACCTTATCAAAGATGCACATGCAGCCTAGCTTCCTGCTTATCGAGAGTGGGTCATAAATCCAGAAATTGCACATCACAATGTACCGTTACCAGAATGAATACAATGAAGTACAAAGCAAACTGTGGAAGGAAGACACCTGTGTGTCTACTGGGCCTTTATCACATAGTTGGGTTTAATTGTTAAACTTTTTTTTTTTAAATAAGCAGCCCGAAACTATTCAGAGTTTATTGGGTTTATCGTATATATTTGTCCACAACGAAAACCTGTCCGTCAAAAACATATTAATATTTGATTACCTCAATATTGATGCTAACCTTTTTATTATCTTCAGTCTTTTGCAAATACCAAATACATGTATTCCTTTGGCAAGAGGCATGCAGGTTTCCACCCAAACATAAGTCAGTTGCTGTGTTTTCACAGCAGGGTTTTCGACTGGCATTTAATGCAAGTTTGTCTCCTGACCCCAATTTAGCCTCCTCAAAGAGCAGGGTGATTCCATCTGAAATGAAAACAGAGCAGTTTCTGATACCCTGCCAGTGTCTCCCTCCTCCTGAATTCAGGTTGTGAGATAAATGAAGCAAACTCAGCAAGACCTGCCCAATAAATGCTTTTATTTCCCTAGACGTTTATACAAGTCTTAAATAGTGGTAGCACCTATAGAAAAAGAGTTTTACATGTATATGTAGAGAACCATTTTTTCTAATTGTGATAAAACACTGCCTATATGTGTACATACTGTGAATGTTTTGGTATTTACAACAATGATTATGATATGTAACATAGTTGTATTACATGTTTCATAACTTAACTAGTTTCATCATGGTGCAGTTTTGATATTCCCAAATATTTCTGTTTAAGAACAATACAAAAAAGGTTATACACAGTAACTGGCTCACACAACTCAGAGACACACATACACATTTGAAGTACCGACAAATTGTATCACAGATATCCCAGCCACTGCTGTCTGATTAATAGGTTAACTTCAATTGTACCCATGGTCTTATGGCTCTGGCTCGATTAGAATCAACCCACAGAGGAGTTCATGTACATGGCACTGCTAGACCACTCCACATTCATTGAACAAAACAAAAATGGAATTACTGTACTTGTAAATCGGGGAACTGAATCAAACTGAAGGAAATGTGCTGGGTTGATTGCTATCAGTTTGATCAGATTCACAGTGCGAAGAAATGGACACAGCAACAGGACAACTGCATGACCAGCTGTAAGTTTTTCTTTATTTTTCTTTATAGGGTTATAACATCATATATTTGTATTCCCGTTGTGAAAAAAGGGGCAACATTCACATTTTTAGTTTTTACCAGAATCAAAAGTAAAGAGCTCAGTAGTCTCTGTCACTGTGATTTAATTTGGGTTCCTCAGTAATTCACACACAAATCCCCATAGGGGCACTGAGGACAATAGCCGAGCAACACTGCCCTTGTCTCTTTTCTACTTTCTATTCAGCCGACCAGCAGGAAGTAGATGCACACCCTGAAATTTTTATGTTGACAGCAGTGTCATAAGCAGCCAAGTCTCTGACATTTGAGGCTGTCACGAGCCGCCACGAAGGGAAATTGATTGACCTTTGCTCACAGTTATCAAAACAAGTGAAAGGAGGAGTCCGTTGAAAGCAGCTGCCGTGTCCCCCCAGCCTCCACGTGGAGATCGGCTTCCCAAAATGTACAAGGCAGCGGGCACCAAGTCGCAAGCTGTCAGGGCAAGCACATGCACTGGTGATTAATGAAGGGTTCATTTCCATATCTGGTGCACTTTCAAGATGTCGAAAACCTGACCTATGGAGTTCACTTTACTTCGTAAAACAGGGAGCACAGTGGCATGAAGAATTATACATACAGTTCAATTTTTCAATATGCATAGTTTTATACATTTTATTTGAAATAAGTACCTAAGGTAACTTTATTTCCTAAAAAAAAAAAAAAACCATAAAAAAAAATGTTTTGTATTTTAATGACAGTGTATCAGTATAAGCAATGGCCAGAATACTATAGCTTAAGAGGGGAAACGTATTTACATGATTGAAGCAAACTATACATAAAAATATGGATATTGAAACTCAGGGTATAGTAACTATCCAGATATTCTGGTGCCAATGTATGTTCACCACCACCACTATTTATAAAGAAATGAATACATAAAGTCACTTCTGTTAATAACAATAATTCCCTCCATTACACTTTTTTAATTTTTCATCCACAGACATTATTATTATTATTATTATTTTTTAAACATACATATAGTGTACAATGATTTAGCTGTGGCTGCATTTTAACAACAGGGGGTTTCTTTAATTGTCTAAATAGAGGACAAACCTAATTTCATTGATTTTTTAGGTGTGCATTACAGTATGTGGGGTAATAATTAATCCCTGGGGGAAAATACAAGCAGGATTAATATTTAGTTAAAACGGGGTCTCTATTGCGAGCCACTGCTGATAAGATAACTTAAATAGACCTTCACATTATTTTTGTGACCTAAACCTTTATACATGACACTTTATACTGGAAACTATGGTATTTTCTTAGTCATTCTTTAGAATTCTTTAGGTTTTTAGAAATATAATTATTACATCACCTAACCACATGTACAGCTTCACTGTAATGAGGAAACAAAAGGTAAAACAAGTCCACATTGGTTCTGCACAAGAGATTTCAGACAGCCCAAATGACAGCTTGATGTTGACTGAAAGGTTTTACTGTTGTCACATTTTGTATTACTATTTCCAGTTACAAATGAGTGAATCTGGACTGCGTCACTTACACTTGGCTCAAACCTTCCGTAACTCCTAAGGGGGTAATTTCTTGTTAATTAAAGGGGAGAGAACCTCCTACTTATTACTCTGTGTGGCATCTGGACTGATGACCAAAGCGTGGAGGACATGTCCTGTCTGCACTAAAAAGCCAAAAAGGAATATTAAGTAGTTAATAACTGTTGGGCAGCGGGTTTCTGCAGAAAGGTACAGGAACTAGTGAATCTTGGAAGACAGACTGCTTTCTGTTTTTGTCTATCAACCAAATTATGATCAAAACGTATTGAAAAGCTGAATTACGTGCATCATGAAATAGAAAGACCTAGCTAGTCTTAAATCTTTTTCCATTATATGGGGGGTGGTAGCTGGGAAGCTTAATTAATTAACGCCTATCATCATTAACCTCCTACTTAAACCCCAATCTCAAACTCTTTCTTTGTCTAGTGTTTTGCTTTCTTGCATATGCTGCGACCCGTTCTCTGCGTAAAATTTTAAACTTTTTTAAAAATTTTCCCATTTTTCAGCATGAACCAACTCCAATTCAGATCAGGAAACCTCCCTGCCGGATTCTCCTCAACAATATCTCATTAATTTCTCAGATGGAAACTCAGTACCGTCTATTTCTAATGCAGACTTTTCCCAGCAACCAGACCCACTGCCCCGGCATTACGGAGATCAAAACGCCCCCGCCAGCAGCGATTTTATAAGGATTGGCCACTCGCCTAACTTTTAAAAACCCTGCATGGCAACAATATCAACATCCCGACTGGAAGCGATAGTATGGCGTTATTCAATTTTTATTGTACCTTTAAATCTGCTACACCATGCTGCCTGTTTCTCAAGCGCGCTTCCACAAACCCGCTCACCCAGAGCTCCAGGACAGGCCGGCAGCACCACCCCTCCTCTCCAGTCATGGTCACCGTCTCCTCCCAGCACAGCAACCAGGAGCTGCAGCCGAAACAGATCCCACCCTTGCTTCTTTAACAACATTTTCGAGGACATGAAGTCCCTCATTCACGCCATTGCCGTCTCAATTACTTCAATTAATACATGGCTGAACGATATGGACAAAGGTCACTTCCAACGCTGCAGCAATCTCTATTACTTCAAGCTCAGTGTTCCGGGGAGGATTAGGTCGGCCAGGGTGTCCTCGGCTCATCGCGCACCAGCAACCCCTGTAGTCTGGCCGGGCGCCTGCGGGCTTGCCTGTAAGCTGCCCGAGAGCTGCGTTGTCCTCCGACGCTGTAGCTTTTGGGTGGCTACATGGTGAGTCCGCAGTGTGAAAAAAAGCGGTCGGCTGAAGGCACACCCTTCGGAGGACAGCGTGTGTTTGTCTTCGCCCTCCCGAGTCAGCGCAGGGGTGGTAGCAGTGAGCTGAGCTTAAAAAAAATAATTGGCAATTCCAAATTGGGAGAAAATAATAAAAATAATTGGCAATGACTAAATTAAAACAAAAAAAAACATGCTGCTGCAGTCAATTCATACAATCATTCATCTCCTACCGACATAGCAATAGCCCTTCAAAGACTAGCTAGCATGCCCGGAGCGGGGACTACCTGACCGCCGGGACCACCAGAGGTTTTCCCCTTCTAGGAGGGGTTTTTTTCCTCTCCATTGAGCGGCAGGTTATCACATAACCATACTACACTAACACTATTTTAACCTCCAAAGACTAGCTAGCATGCCCGGAGCGGGGACTACCTGACCGCCGGGGCCACCAGAGGTTTTCCCCTTCTAGGAGGGGTTTTTTTCCTCTCCATTGAGCGGCAGGTAATCACATAACCATACTACATTTAACCTCTCCATTTTGTCTCATATGTCCCCTCCTTTCTCGTCTTTTCCAGCTGTTTCTTTTATGCTATGCACTGGCGCGACTCTATTGTTTGTCTCACGGTGAGGGTCTGCGGCGAGCCAGGGGTCCATCCTTTGGGGGGGTAAGTGCGGATCCACTCCCCCGACCTCACGTCAGCCACACTACCTTCCTTCGCTCGGGACGTGGCCCGCTTTATGCTCTCAGTATCCAAGTCCCAGACTAACCCATCTCTCTCTGTTGCAGGTTCCCTGCGGGATGCCTTCCCACTCCCGGCTTCGGAGGCCTGTGCCTCACCTCATGTGAAGGCAGCACCAGACCAGTCAGGGAAACCTTTACGATCTCTCCTTTCAGTCCTAAGCTGTTGGACTATTCCTATTGTGCCGAGAGGCGCCTCTGCCGAGCAGAGCCCTTTTACATGTTTTCAGATCCTCAGGAACGTGGCCTTCGATCAAGCTCTGTCCTCGCGCAAAGGAGAGCTAATCGGTCGGGACCTCTTTTCAATCCTAATTTCAAGCCCGGGCCTCTCTAAGTCCGCACCTAATTCCGAGCTTCGGGCTCGTCACTCGATCCTTGGCTGACCGTCCTACGCTCGATGCTGTCTTACTAACAGCTTGTTTCTACTTCGTCTGCTCTGTCCTGACACCCTGTGAATTGTTCTATATCTGTACAATGCATCTAAAGTATAACTAAAATACAACTCTTACTTGACAATGACAAAGCAACTGTATAGATATGTTTCCTAAGAATTGTTAAAAAAATCTCATAATTCTGTGTTTTAAAGTAATGAATATGTACAGTGTCTACATACAATTTACTCAAGACATATGATTCAAACTAATCTCTTTAATTTAAACAATGCTTCAATCTTGTTGTTAAAAAAGAAAATCAGTCACCGGCGCTGTCATTTTAACAGAAAAAGAAATAATGAAAAAAATGCAATCCAATTGTTTCAGCCCTCCAACCTGCTACTTAACTTACAGTTATAATTTATTAATGCTCTGGCAATTATAAATTATACCAAGCCGATACTCCATTGTTTAAAGTCAGTTGTCAGAAGGAAGTAATTGAAGCACAGGACTTAGGAGTCAGGGCTCTCAGCAGGAATACAGTAGACCTCAGTTCTTTAGGAGTCCATGTTGTCACTCACCAAAGCTAATGACATGATGTCACCCTGCTGCACCTTTTTCTGTCCCCACAAATAAATAGCCACTGGCACTAGAAGAACGGCGGAGTGCAGCACAGAAGGGTATAAAGTATTTATCACAATCAACACCACTGCTGGCAGAGGAAGATCATTTCTTACCATAACTGAGTCAAGTGACTTATTACGTCTTATGAGAAGCCAGACTAATTCTGTTAGCAGCAGTTGTCTCCGCTATCTGATTTTTATGTTATTTTTTTGCCTGGGGTGATGACTCTTAAATTGTGTATTTATGCAAGCCTGAATGCAGACAGCCCTGGTTCTTTGATCAGAGAGATCAGAACAGAAGAAGCGTTCTGATCAGAAGGGTGCTGAAAAGGTGCAGAGAACTGTTGACAGTGAAGATGTGCAGCATTCACAAACCACTGCTTGCTTCTCTGGCTTAAAGAGACATCTTTCCCCAGTCTTGTCACACACAGCAAACTAAGATCAGCTTGCCTAGGGTATAACCTTTGAGAGCAAATGGACAAACTCATCATTGCAGACTCATTATAACACCTCAGACAGATAACTGCAAGGGTTAGGATGGTGTGTACTGTAATGGCTAACACTCAATTTTCCATATTCAGTTATATTAAGCAATGTGTGCCTATTTATATTTTTTTAATCTGTTAAGGACCAATAACAAATACAGTGCTCTATTCATAAAATGTTAACTCATGAGTTATTTAAATAATGTTTTTCAAAGTCTGTTTTTATTAAATAAAATCAACTTCAGCTTGTATCATGCTCTGTGAAAAGGACTATAGTCAAACCTGAAATAAAGACCACTTGTACAGAAACACCTCTCTAATGAATCTCCATATATAAGACCACTTGCCTATTTTAGGCAGTTCCTTGTCTATTTCAAGACTAGTATAAGCAGGTGTCACTGTATAATGTACAAAAAATTGGCCTAGGACCCTGCACTATAGCATCACTATAGTATTGCTATAAAGATAATCTAGACTTTGTTTTGGGAATCCTTCAAAAACAGCTATTTTCAGTGTTCTACCCTGAAGGATGTTGATTACTGGCCATACAGTCTGGTCGTTAAATTATTGTAGAGAAGAGGACCTCGTTAAGTAGCAAACTACTGACCATTTCTCCAAGTTACTTGGCAGTCCTTTGATACCACGACAAAAGATTTTCTGAAACAGAAATACAAACATCATGTAAGCAAAGTCATCCAATTCCTACTATCTATGATTACAGCAGACTCAACTCAAATCTTCCATCTGCTCTGACTGCGTATTGCATGAAACATAGCCCGACATACATGTTCTCCTGAAAAGCGCTTTTATATCTTTAAATCATCTCTCAATTGCATTATAGAAAACAGGGCCTGACAATGGCTTCGCATTTTGTTACCCTCGGTAACTACAAGTCATCACAAAGCTGACTCTAATCGGGTTATTCCGCGTCCCTGTCACAAATAACCTGTAATCACTAAATGGATCGCCATAAATCTTTCAATTAGAATGCATAACTTTATTAGTGCAATATTTTTGAACTGATTTATAACGGTGAGGAAGAGCTTTCATTTAAGTCTGTTAGCTGGGGTCAGTCTTTCATAAAGGCAAGGTTTTTGCAGCTGTTCAGGGATGCCAAAAAACAATAAATAGTGTATTGCATATTCTATAACGTTTTTTTATAACTTGATAAAGACAGATAACCCTCTTTATCAACCGTGGCTGTGTTTTTAAATTAGTTCAGATTGGTGCTGTTGGGGCATTACAGGTGAATGTATTGTGATTCAAAGAAATGTAATTTAAAGCAAAGCAAATTTGAAATTTACTAGTATAGTTGAACAAGGTTATATAGTCCCTCCAGGATTCCGCGATCGCGGAAAAAATCACTGAATGTGTTCTCTCTCACGGAATTTTCAATTTTTTGTAAAAAAACAAAAACTCAAACATTTGCTCCCTACTATCACTGTACATGTCACTAGAGCGCATCCACACTATTTGTATAGTGAGAAGTGTGGCGGGTTTTCAGTGCGAGCTTTAGTTCAGCCATGGAGAGATTCCTAAGACCATTGGTGAGCTCCAGAAACAAATCTAAATTAGCACCGAATATAATGGCAAAAGTTAGGGCACAAATGCAAAATGCAAGTCCAGTATTTTCAATAACTCACTGCCATAGCTTCTGTTAAAACGGCAGAAGACCGTGACAGCGACCATGGATACACAAACAGTGGCTACTAAAGAACGGAATAAGGCAAGATTATTATTATTATTATTATTATTATTATTATTATTATTATTTTATAAAAGGATTTCATAGTTTAGTCGTTCAAAGTTCAAAGGGAAGCGTTGTTCTGTTACTCCTATGTGAAAGGTCAGAGAAAAACAATTAGGACCTTGCTTGTACTCCCTATGTTGCAGGTCCTGAAAGATGTCATTCTAATTATATATGGAAATACAGACGTTCTTTGTACATGGTGTAGTAACATGAATGCTCAAAAAGGAAGAGGACAGCAAACTATATTAGATATTATCCAATTACTTGAGATGACTTAACATTTACTTTCCCGTTTGTTTTGTGGTATGTGATGGTAGCACTTTCACATTGTGGCCTTGAACAAAGAAACAAAAAAGCTAGTTTATCAGCCAATCAGTGTCGCCTGTCACTGTTTTCAAGCGCTTGTCACAGTTTCCATACTATTTCTATGTGCTTTCTTGATATGGATACGTTTTAAATTTACAACGTATTGGTGAACAACAAATGTTTCTAAAAATACCCTGTTACATTTGTACAAACATGCTCCAAGTCTAGTACACATTTGTAAAACAGTGCATTTGTAAAATGTTCCAATGCTAATTTGAATTCCAGTGCAACACTACAATCTTATTCTGCTATGTTATTATTACTAATGTGGTTAAATATAGTCATATGTTTTGGCCATAACTGTATTTAATTTTTTTTAAAAGAATTGTTATGTTTTATGTATATTTTAAAAAATGGCATCCAATAGTCAGTGCTGTAAGAGTTTTAAAAGTGGACTCTCTTTGCTTTATTGTATGTGTTCTGTTTTCTTCATAAAATATGGCAAACATGTTTTCTGTTTTCTTTCAGATTTTAGTAATGCGATTTATTATTTATGCTCATTAACACTGTTTTTCATTAAAAAGTCATTGCTGACTAATTATAGTTGATGTATTATGGAATTGACTGCTTGGGATACACCAGCTCAGCACTGTGACACTTAACAGAATACTTCAGTTGTTGTCTTTATTATTAACAAAGAATAATAATTATAATATACAGAATCTGTATTCCAGCGTATTCAGTTTTTCTGAACTGCAGGGGTCCTAAACAGGATGGTATATTATTGTATTTCAGTCAGTTGTTGAAACCCTTCAGAAGTTCGGGAAGCCCCTTTGTTTTCAGAGTGTACTACAGTTATGGATGTGAGAACAACAGTTATTATATATTTGCACATACAATCACTGCAAAACAAGAATACAATATTACAACTTTTTTAAATTGTGAAGTATGTAGAATATATTCTATTATTTCATTAATTCATAGATACTCCCAAAACAATGCCACCGATTATTACTTTTACCCTAGCAATTACTTTTTCCTGTTTGTAAACACATAAAATACAAAATATGTGGGCAACATTAAGCAAGTGGTTTTAACATAGAATTACAATATGTAATTTACACCAATGTCAAGTTAGCTCAAGGTCACATACAGCAGTGTCAGCGTACATACAAAAAAAAAAAAAAAAAGCTCACTTCGCTCCAGTGAGATTTTTATTTCCTATGCCATCAATCCTGTGTCTGAGATCTCCTTCGGTTGTATCATCTTGTGACCTTTTACTTCTCCCCTCCCTGGGGTTACAGCGCAACTTAAATTTCAATTTTCTGTTTTAGAGTTTTAATGATGCCATGGCACAGGGAAATATTTGCTGGCATTATGCAGAGTTAAGCCTGCGTGATAGTTTTGGGTGTTTTAATGTCCTATCAATTTGCATAAAAAATCCATATGGGTTCTCCTTGGAGTTAACCACTATAGTTTATTTTTCTCGATAGAAATTATTCTCCTAGGATTTACGTTTTGTGTTTCCAATTCTGCTCGTGTCCTATTTTAACACTTGGGGTGCAACGAGGTGATGTGACTTAGGACACCTAGGATCCCATACTAAGTCAGTGGTAGTAATATCCCTTTTTTTCTTTTGTTTATTTTCTTGTTTTGCTTCCCTGAGCTACAGTGCAGCTACTTTACTTGAAGTCTGTAAATCGGGCATGAAATTCAGCAGGGGTGGAGTTTGGGATGGTGATAATAGCATATGATACAGTCTGTGTCATCAGGATTCTTGGCTAAGAAAAAAAAAAAAAAAACTTCTCTTTCCTCTGATAAACTTTCCATTGTTTTCACATGGCTTGAGGTTTTGAAAAACAGGTACAATTGATTGTTATGGCCTTAGTTTTCATTTTTATATCCTGTCTGCATGCTGACAATGTTCCTGCCTGACAAAAGATAATTTGCTGCAAAATATTTGGTAGTGTTTACTGTAAGACTTATCGTATTCTATACAACTAATGTGCTATAGCTTCAAAACTCTCAAACCTACTGTCTGAAAGTTTTGTGAAGTATCTGGATTATTTCCAGGCTCGTTAGAATATTCCACAAGACGGTACACGGGTCTAACATTACATACAATATTGCATTTTGTCCCTATCAATGTTTATCCCTTTGCTCTGCAATCTAAATTTAAGCACACAAACCAAAATCAATATGCATACAGTGTCAAGACTGTAATTACCTTGTTTTCTTTTGAAGGAAACTCCACAGGGGACCATGAAAAATCAAGAACTTATATTTCACTTTTAATGCAGTCGATTTCTTGCATGCAGCAATTAAGCCTTTTTAAAGGGAGCTCCAGTTGTGGTAAGAGGCCTTTTCCCTCTCTTACCCTGCCAGTTTTGCAATCTTACTTAACATCATTTTTGAGTAAGTAGTTTCCTAAGGCGCACTGCTTAACACAGCAGGAGAAGAAACTACCATGTTTGCTAATATAAAAAGCCTCTGACTGCAAACAGTGGCAAATACAGTAGCAGTGCCCTTCAGCACAGAGCCAGCTAGAAAAAGTATCTCATTCTAAAAAGCTACTCTCAGCTCCTACACATTACATCACTGGAGGATGTTAGTGCATACATATACATGCGTCTATGTATTTTTGAAATGGGAACAAGAAAATGGCTTTCAAACTTACAGAATAACAACCTTACAAGCACAACACATATTGCACCAAATATTGTCAGAATAGTTGCCTGCAGGCTACAGAGGCAAGTTATACTGAAAGAAAAATGAAAGGATAAGAAAATTATTCTGAAAACTGTATTTTAGTGAAACTAATGGATTTCATTGGCAGGCTCTTATCTGGGTTGCTGTAATACAAAGCATTCTGCTGTATCACTTGGTTCCACCGAGTTTTCCAAAACATTTCAAATGAACACATCTTTACTTTTGTAACTATACAATACAATCATTTTTTTCTGAAGTGTCTGTCATGTACAAATATCTCAAGATCAGCAGTGACTGGTGGCCAAAGAAAATGGAGAGGCAGAAAAAAGGCAGAGGGCGAAGGGTAAGCTCCCAGCAGCAGTAGAATTGTATTATTGTATTCAGACTGTATATAATATATAATTGAAATTAAATATATTTATACCTATCTATATGCCTTTCCTTGCATAAACTCACTTACTTCACTAATAGCCTACGAGCTAAAATCCATGCATTTCATATAACCGACTGTGAAATCGATGTTCAATTTGCTGTAACCTAATCAGTGACTCACGTTCCGTGAGTTTTTAGAATCCTAACAAAATACTGTATATACATTGAGATTTAGTATACAATACTCTAATATCAAGAGACGCTTGTCTAATGGCAGTATTAATTCTGGTGTCTGGTCAACATAAATTTCCTCCAGATATCTACAGTTCTATACTTTTTAAAATAAATAAATAAATAAAACATTCAAACTGGGTCTCAGTGGAAGAAAGCACAACCTATACATGTAGGGTGCTATTTTGAAGCATACAAATGCAAATTGTCTGTAGGTAAAGTTTATCAGGGTAAAATTATCGAATGGGCTTTTAATGACACAAATATTAAGGATTCAAAGAATATTTAACCAGATTTAAAATGTCTGAAACTTAAAAGAATAAATCCTAAAGCAATGCTATTGAAAACAATACTCCTGGTTTCATTTAAAAACAAATTCTGATTGGCAATGGGTGATTTACCTTTATGGAGTTCATTTAAACTCGTTGCTTGTAATATAGACTGACCTGTCCCGAGCTGTGATGCATAATGCCCAACTCTATTATCATGCCTGGTTTTTAGTTTTTGTGCTTAACGCAATACCTCAGCAACTCATTGAAACATGGTCTGGATGTCAGTTGTATCAGACATATCAGTTTCAAATAGTCCTAGACGGAGAACGTGATTGCAGGGCAAGACAGAGCGCTCACATTACACCTTATTGTGCAGCTGTTAAGACCCTAATGCCTTATTGGTTTCTATTTCAACAAAAATAACTTTAGACTAGCATAATATCTTACTTTGCTATTGAAAGATCATTACAAGTCATAACAAATTCTGACAAACTATAACTCTTCCACTGTCATTGCCCAGGGAATTAAAACAAATGACTCAAGACACATTTTTTATGAAAGGGTTTATACCATGAATGTTTTTTTTTTTTTACATAAAATTCAGCGCAAAGGAAATCAGGAAAGATTTAAAATACAAGTAATGAAACATAACTGACTGGTTTTTAAATGTGCTAATTTTGCACCAAGAAATTCTGCATCTATGAGTATTCTTTCATTATGAAGCTTTCTTTTTGTGTTCCTGGTGGTATTTCTGCTAGGAAATGTCAAATAATAAGCTTTACATTTCTTCCTGGGCTTTTGTGCAAATGTATATTTTGCAGGTCATAGTGGTGGTTCTAATGGTAGGCCGACTTGCTATCTTACAGTCCAGTTGCATTAAGAACCAATCTTCTTACAGGAAGACTTCAATGTCCATCGGCGATGACAAAGGTAGCTGAGCATGTCATTGCCTGGTCACAGAAGTTATGAATTTTCATTACGACAGACTAGATGGAGGTCAGGTGTCAGTTGTGGTTGAAAATAATAATTCATCAGTAATTTTGTCAGTGTCTCGACAGTTCTGACCCACTGAACTAAATAAGTACATTTAATCACTACTGGTCAACTTATCCAATAGCTCCAAGGAGGTTAGGGGAACCTTCTGTCACACAGAGTGCAGGTGTTGCTTGAACCATGGCCTGTGGAGCAATAACACTGTAATGCTATTTGGTGGTAGAAACTAACTAATGGGTGCAGCGCTTCATCATATCTGTCCTTCTGGAGTGCTACAAATGATTGATTATGAGGCATGACTGAATGGCGAGTCCTAATTTAGCTCCCAATAGGGTCTCCAGTTCGGGTCATGCTAAACCAGATATCTGAAGCTCAGATGGAAGGGCAATTTGGAGTTGCTAGTCCTCAATGGGGACCCAGCACAGCGCACTGGGAGTTACTGTGGATGACCTCTGGATCACGGAGGGTCACTGGCCTAATCCCTGTCCCAAATTGACTCACTCTGCATGTTCATCTACAATGGAACACTATGGGACAAGCTGACTTGTCCAGTGGGAGATCCAGTAGAAAGGAAAGGAAAGCTAATGGGACTAGAGTTAGCCACAAGGTCCCACAGCACTCTCATGGAATTAAGACAGAAGCTGACAGTTGGTGAGGCTTAGCATACAACTGTGTAACAGTGAATCAAAGAAGAACCTGGGCAAACTAGAATATGAACCAGAGTAATAGACGTGTAGCTATGGGATCTCACTGGTAAACCCAAGTGCTTGCTTTTGTGGAAGTGTCCTTTGTCTATTAAAGAGCACCATCCAAAAAACTATATTAAAAAAAAGAGAAGCAGCAGCCATTGTCAAACCCAAGAGGCCATCAATAAGTCCTGCACACCAACAAACAGACTGAACCCAGTACTTTATCTTGGAGTGCTAATGGTGAAGTAATGTGTCTGCTCAGCACTTTCTTATTGATGTCTCACTTTGCCACTGTCTGCTGCTGGCAGCCATGACTGAGAGCTCTTGAACTTGTTTATTCACACTTGTTTAATCCTGTTTTCACACTCTGCTTCTCAGCCTTTGGAGCAAAGAAGATGGATGAGGGGAGCCGGGGCTGTCAGGGGCTCGGGGTCACAGTGTCGCTGGATCTCATTAACTGCATCGCTCTCCACACCGGGCACACAGGAGGTCACCCAGCTGAGGACTGTGGGAGATGTAGTGGAAAAATGACTCAAGGTAGTAAATAAATCCCTATTATAGAAAACACAGCATCTCAGATATTCTGATAAATCTTGTATATGCATGCACAAATGTTGTTTTGTGGTCCATTTTCTTTCCTGAAAAAACTGAAAACCTATTCAGCAAAATCCAGCGACAATAAATTCTACTAACTGGTACTGTAAAGGGGAGGCAAAATGTTGATTTTATGCAGTATAAGTATGTATTGTGCTAACATGAATACATTAGACCTTTGTCTTGCCTAATGTAAAACTAATGTTCAGAATCACATATATACAATAATATGACCATGATATAGATACTATTTCACAATGTCATATAGTTTAGTAGAAAATCATGTAATTCCTTTTTATTATTATTATTTTTTTAAATGACTGCACATTTCTAAATTGCGTACCGTAAAAAAAGCGTGTATAAGTCAATTTTCTAGGTCATTTTGTGGGGCCCTTAAAAGGGGGGAGCGACTAATACACCGGTGCGACGTATGCGCCGGTGTGTCTAATATTAAACTACTGTACCAGTGCCACAATGGGATTACTACAGCCACAGTTATGTCTCACGCAAACTTAACTGTCAACAACCTGGTTTATTTGTTCAGGATCTACGGCATTCAGGTAATCTTGCTAGGTAGAAACACAAAACCACTGTTCTAATTAAAAGTTTGAATTTGTTACTCAATACCCTTAGCCATTTTGAATGTTAAAAGCAAGCTTTAGACTCTTGACTGACCTCCTCCCGACCCAGACGTGTGCTTAAAAAAAGATTGTGGTTAAAGTTACCAATCTTCAGAATATGAAAACGTCACAGCTATACTGCTTCACTGTTAACATAATAGCTGTCAGTCTATATATTTCCTTATTCTCACCCTCCCGAGCCATTAATCTGTCAACATTCAGACTGAACCCGCCCCTGGGATCCATTGCAAACAGCTATTGGTTAGAAAGCTGAGTCATTTTCCGTTCATCAAGTCTTCTGTTTGTTGTAAATGCAATGCTATAATAATGCAGGTGACTTTGAGACTGGATAAAGTAGGACAGTCAGACTAAAAATGAAAATACAACACAACAGGTTTGAAATTGGGCGTTGTTGAATTTGCTGAAATGCATGGCAATCACAATGCTGAAAAAACAGTACGTGACTAGAGACGAAACAAAGACAAACTTAAAATAGCGAAAGAAAAACGAGCTGATAGAGGAGGAAACTGTAGAAAACATTTTGTTTGAATGGAGAACTTTGAATGACTTTAATACATAATAAAAATACTGTAACTTGTTCTACATGTCAGTGGAATGCAGTGGTACACTTGTAAAGTATGTGTATGGTTATGGTTCTGATTAACAAAACAAAATTAATGCATCATTGTACAGCTGGAAATGTAATGCAATTGTACTGCACCGTATGCAACACTAAGATGTTTTATTTACTGGTTATTAGATGGTTTAATTTAGTTTTTTTTTTTTGCTTTTTTTATTGATGCAAGCAGCACTTTTTAATACTTTTCTTTTAAATTTGAATTAATATAACAAATTTGTAAAAGCCAGTGCAGCTGGAATTATTGTTTAAGTATGGTTTTGGAAAGAAATGTTCAGTAAAGCAAAGAAGATATGTTCTTGAAGTGCTTGGGTACTTGATAAGCTAAAATAAAATAAGTTAATACAGATGTGATGTGGGATGATTTTAAACTTGATTTTACACTCTGTTACTTATTACTTTTTAAATTTTAGAAATTTTGAAAAACTAAATAGTTTCTAGCAGTTTAACTAAAAATGAAAAACACTGTAAAATTATTAATGGAATCAAATGTTGCAAACAAGGGTTATTTCGAAACTAAACCTGTGTAGCTTTCTTTCTTTATCGCTGTTGACCATGTAGGGAGGAAAAAAAACAATTGTAAAAAAAGTATTTTAAACATAAAAAAAAGTGTTTTCCTAAAACTGAAGTCTCAAAAAGGGGGGAGCGACTTTTACGCCAGTGCGACCTATAAAATGATTTTTATGGTGTCATGTACCCACTTAATGGAGGCTTTTGTAACACATACTAAAGAATCAATTACTTCTGCTATGCAATAAAGGCATTTGTTAAATCAGCTAAAATCTGTGCACGGTCAACTTTTATTATTTAACAGCATTTGTAGAGTGTGTGAAAGTGGTTGATTTGAGAAAATCAAAAAGGAAAAAGCATTGGTGTACATCATATTACTGCCCATACCAAAAAAATACAAAGACCATGCTGGGACCAAGCAAGACATGCAAGACCAGACATGCAATTATAAAGCAAGAGCTGTGCAAGTATGATTGCAAGTAAGGATAAGGAAGAATTTCATGCATGCCTTGCAATGGATGCACAGATCACCTAAGGAAATTATCATACCTGCATAATTATTTTATGGATGGCTTGCTTGATCCAAGCATAATACTTTTTTTTTTTTGGTATTGGTAGTTCCTTGTTTCAATAAGACGGCAAGAAATACAAGAAGCTTCTAGAAGTACCCCCCCCCACCAAAAAAAAAAAGAATACTACTCATTAGATTGAGCTGCACCCAAGTTTTGTGTTAAGTTTTCTTTGTGATTGACTTCAAAGAGTTATACTAATCTGCAAAGCATTCTGCTGACCACAGGCTGCCTGGTATTCGTTGGAGATGAAAAAAAAAATGGTATCGAATTAGATGACTTGTACAAAATAAAGATATAAAGCTGACATATTCAGTCAGTTTTATAAGGAGCTAGACAGTGGTTGCATGGGCTTTTAACCTGTGTTATCACATGATAATACTCCAGGCAGTCGCCCAGCATTCCCATGCACACTGATAAAGTTTATTGCATCACAAAAACAAGACTTTCTGGGATCTCCTCAAAGGTATACTTTTTGACTGGCTTGAACAGCATGTATTACAAAATATAATAGTATTTCTTCATCAATTTTTTTGCCAACATTTTCACATTTTGGATGTTTTTGTAATCTTCTCTGTTCTTTCAATCAATGCTTAAGATGTGCAATGTATAAAATACATTCCTTGATTCCCTGAACACAAGATTGTAGTAACCAAGGAAACACAACAAGTTATCAGGGTGAAGAGGAAGTGCAGTAAGAAAAGGAAGAATTTTATATGTTATACATCATACTGTCTATATGATGAGAAGCCCCTTAATGAACATATCCTTAAGCATAAACTAATAGATAGAAGTAGGTTTTAATTACATGAATAATTACATGTTTTTTAACTTGCACTTGTTCTGTGTTTTATATCAATAACTACTGTAAAGTGCTAACAATGCCCATCTCATTATTTTAGCAACTTTCTGAAAGTCTTTCTATATTTTCACCATCTTGCAATCTGTCTTCATTACTCCTAAGAGGAGACCACAAAGAAAATCAATAAAGCCTTTTTGAATTTTGGCTTACACAGCATGCAGCTAGTGCTTTCAGCATAATGCCCACAAAATGAATGAATCATAAACATATACTGATAATCAATATACACTCAAGAAATCAATTTCTTTTTACCACAGCCACAGTATTATCTGCCAAATAATGTGTTATGTTTTAATGTTACTGTTAACATTAAATGCTACCTAAGGTTTATGACTGAATATGTATGTTTAAATAACTTTTGTTCAAAAAAAATGTTGAAAATATCTATGATCTGTTTATTGAATTGACAAATCTGTTTTATGCTGAAAAACATATGTGCGAATCATGATGATCGTTTAGCATGACCCCTTAGTCTCACGCAGACTAAAGGCTAATACATGTATTGTACAATACTGTGTTTAGACTATGCATTGCAAACTACCTGTGTGTCCACTAGAGGATTCTAGTGTTGCACAGTGCTGAGCTGTAGATGTGCCCTCTGGGACAGTTCAGCAATATGTCACCCTCCCTTTGATCTCCACCTTCTGAGAGAAGGCCTGTCATGATTTCCAGTTTTAGCTCTTCTGAATTATTTGTTGGACCTGCTGAGCTACATAAGTATCCATAAGATTACTGTTTTCTCTGAACCCAGTGTTTCCTTTGAATAATATTTCACCCTGCTGAGAAACATTGCAGCTAGATTTGAAGACTGTCATGCTCCTTTTTGAGGGGTATTGGAATCCAACATTTTTTTTATTTGATTGTTTTAGATGCCTTACCATAGTTTGGGCAAACAAGTGATAGCTTAGCTGTAATGTGCTTTTACATGGTCATATTGCTAAATTGCTGGTTAGTATTTTTGATGAAATAATTCCTTTTCCATATAACAGTCATGACTGTTTTTTTTTTTTTTTCAAATTTTAGTGCATGTACTAGAACAGTAATAGAACACTGCAGAGTAATCTACCATACATACATTAAGGTAAAACTTTTAACCTAAATACTTTTTAGGCCTCTAAATTATGTGTTTGCCACAGTAACCTAACATACCTGGAGAGATAAAATGCCAATTTAATGAGGATTTAAAGCAAACAAGATTGTTTTTTATTTTATTTGCAGAGCTAACTTAATCCTACTACTTTAGCAATATGCTGTCTATAAATAATGCTGTAGCCCATCCAGGAGTCCAGGGAGAAATAGGTTTAAACCACCCTGCAGACACACAATTCAATCTGTTTCAAAGCAGCAATTCAATTATCAGAACGACTCTGCTTACTCATTTGTGGAAGGGGCAAAGTGTAAGAGAGAGTGAGCAAAAACTGAGCTCTTCCAGAGTACTGCGTTTTGATATTTAAGCTTCTCTCATTGTGATCTCAAAGCCCGGTTAAGCTCCTGCTCAATCTAGAAATGGCCCTGCGCTCTTCACTTTGGAAGTTTAGGAAGCGCAAGTGACATTTGACCCTTGAACCATAACCTCCTAGCCCCAAAAGCATTCAACACCTCATTTAATCTCCCCCCACTGCACTGGCACCCAGCAGCGAGGACGGAAAAAGGAAAAAATAATCTGGAGACTTCATCAATTTTTCATGAATTTTCATTTAGGACTGAAACCCCTCTTACACTGGTCGATAGATCAAGCTGCTGTCACATATTTAACACCTGGGGCTACAGCTGGACCTCAAGGGATAGCCAGCGACTTATGCTTGATCAGAGGCATGCTTGGATGGTGAATGAACCCCCCTTGCTCCCCTGTGTTTCAAACAAGCAGCACTCTGGCTCTCAGAACCGAAATCCAATCCTGGTTTGCTGCTTCACAAAGTGTCTTCTGATACTCCCACTGGAAAGTTGCACATTCAAAGTTCAGATATGTCAATCCTTTTGAGAAAGGAGGGTGCTTTTATTTTCATAAACAATTGCTATTTATATATATATATATAACTAATAGTCAGTGGCTAGAAATTCTGGCTTGTGATTGGTTAAAACCTCATAATTGGAGGAAAAATAGATTGAACTATTGCCCTAACATAATTACACCACCGGGCAATAGTCTCCATCTGTCATGTGTTTGGTTCACATCACTGCCAGTCCTGCCCTTTTCAAAGGAACACCCTCCACCTCCACGCCTAACAACAAGATAAAATGGCTGAATGAAAAAACTGCTGAACAGCGACTCTGTGATTTAACAGAAAATGAATAACAAAACATACTAAAAAAAAAAGAAAAAAACTTGTGGTATGAACTTCAAAAACATTTTCTGTTATTTACTTATGTTATTTACTTATTTACTTATGCTGTATTAGTTATATTTACAGAAAATATTGTAAAGCCATAAATATTTGCAACCAAAATATTTTGCACATCCATAAAACCTATTTTGCTCCAGAAATGTTGGCGACCTGTTGCACTGGTATGTTACTTCATTATATGTACAGCACTAAGATATTCATGCCAAACACGTGAAAAACACATAGTAAAAGGCTTGCAAATACTTATGGCTTTACAGTATATAAAGTCATATTTACTATCCAACCGTGCCTCTCTTATTATTTTGACTGACTCACATATTAAATATGTACTGCAGACTCAGTAACCAGCTTCAGGCATTATAGCACCCTGTCGGGTCAATCATTTTCCACTATAACTATTATAGATAGATAGATAGATATAGATATAGATATAGATATAGATATATACTCATACATACTGCTGTTATGGTATGGAACTTTATTGCAGTAGCCTGTTACTGGCAATCCAATTCTTCAAGCTGGGCAGACAATGAAAATCTGTCATATTGTTTTTCTTGAATACACAAACAGACAGTTCTCAAGGTCAACCCTAACTGACTTTGCAGAGCAAGAATTATGGGAATGCTAACATTTCATTGCGAAAATACATCACACACACACACACAAACACACACACACACACACACACACACACACACACATGTATACTATCTTGCTTAACCACAACTGCTACAGCTTTGGAAATCAACAGTAATCTTTAATAAAAATGAGACTTGACAACTCTGTACATGTTATACTTCAAGGGATGTATAATGCCATAGTTTTTGCAGACCAATTGCAAAAATCAATTGATGCATAAATGACGATGAATGCAACATTTTTCTATAGCATTTGTTTCTTCAGCTTTGACCATTTAAACCTTAATCTGTCATTAAACCTAGTTAACAATGAACAGTAATCTTGTCAACCCAAAGTGATATGCAAAAAAAACAACAAAAAAAACACTCATCATAAGAGTGGCTCAATTGCATATATTAACTTATATAATAATTTAAAGTGCCTTTTAATATAAATCGATATACAATAACACTCAATTACTAACAATTATACAGATAGTTATCTGTGCATACAAAGGAATATCAATAACAATAATCATCACAAGTGGAAACCGAGCTGTACTCAAAATTCAATTGTAATACAGAAGATAATATATACCTTCACCACAACGCTGTCTAATACATTGATCTATTTTTTCTGAAAACACAAAGGCAGCACAAGCGTAAGTGACGTATGCCTTATTGCATGGGAACGCAAGATTAATCCTGAAAGAGTATAATAGGAAAATGCAGTCAGTCCATCTTCAAAGACATGAAAACTAAAATAATACGATGTCAGGTGCACACTGCTGTGACAAAAAACTCCAGCTATGGTTTGTGCTCTTGAATTTCATGTTCTATGATCATTCCTACAATACCGTTCAATGAAAGCTAACTTTTTTTATTATTATTTTAGCAATTTGCTGTTATCTGACTTCAACTCATGCATGACACACCACCAGCTGTGTCAGTTAAAACTCTAAGCCAGAGGTCCAGGCTTTGTGAAACTATAGGCATCAACTGGAAAGAACATCAACGAGATTTTTGTTGAAGTGTGCCTTTCTAAACCAGTGTCTGAAAAACCTGTACATGCGAAACACCAATGTACACCTTCAGAATGCTTGCTTAACAAAACAGAATGATTGCACATTCAATACCCCCTGAAATTCATTGCATAAAAACTGATGATTGATTTGCAATAAGCCATTTAGAATGATGGGCTCAACCTTAAGTGGAAGTCACATCTGTTACACCAGTTTTGCCATCTGAAATGTACACCAATGCCAGGAAACAAAATACCTGTATAATATAAAGATTAACATAGAACCCTCCTATGCCAATAGAACCAACATATTTTCTTTTCTTTTTTTTCTTGCACTTCAATAAGGAAACTGTGGAGTAACATTTTTTTGATAGAATTATTACACATTTAAAACTGAAACCAACAGATATTTAACATCAACTATAATATGGAATTCTATCCAAGCTTAGATCTAGGCATGGTGTTAAATTGTTGTACCTTTTGGCTTTCTTTGACTTCTGTTGACATGCTGTGTGTGTGTTGCTTTTCATGACCAAGCTCAAAAGCCATACCATGTGGTTATTAGCAATGACAAAACAGTACTCACATGCCACCTCCAGCGATGCATTGTGACTCACGGCTTCCCCCAGGTAGTTCCTGGCCACGCAGACGTAACTCCCCTCGTCCGGTTTACTGCGTCGGCCATGCACGATGCGGAGGAAGAAGAGCGAGCCGCTGGGAAGCAGCATGCGGTGGGAGCGAGGATCATCCTTGTCGGTCTCCACCCGCTCACCATCCTTATACCACTCGATGGTGGGGGTAGGCCGGCCTTCCGCCTTGCAGTTCAAAGTGGCGGGCTCTCCTTTGGAGACAATGAGGTCAGAGGGGTGTTCCACTATCCGAGGGGGGGAATCCTCCTGACGAAGGCGGGATCCTAGGACACAAACAAAAAGAGGCTCAGATAACGGGAAAGGTTTCACTTTTGTATACACCAGTTACCATCTGAAAAACTGCCATTTTATTGATGGCTTTTCAATGGCATCACGATTGTGGTGTGACAAACATATTATTAGTTTTATTCTAACATTATTTGCCATATGTGTAGAGGTGATGTATTTTACACCTTAGCAACTGTTTATGGGTCCTTCAAAAACATACCAGGTCAGAATGCTGACATATTTATATCAATATTAGGGTTATTTAAAGAGTAGGTATTTTAATTTGGTAACACATTTGTGTTTGAATAATTACATTGTACAGGGAATCTGAACTACACATGTTTGTGCATTTAATTTGTACATATTCCCATTGGAAGGTTGTGGTTGCTGATTTACAGAAGTGTCCTAGTGCCAATTAAAAAAGGTAGGACTTTATATCGCCTATGTAGGACTTAAAAAAATAGATATACAGTCCTTCTTTTTTTTTGGCACTAGGAAGCTTCCGTACTGATTTGTATTTTACTTCTACGTGTATTTTTTTAGAAAACTAAATTTTACCTAATTTTACCTATAACCACACTGCCTTTCCGCTGTACATCCCACTGCTGTTCACACACTAAAACGTTACAAAATCACATTGTATTTATTTGCATATAATGAAACATAACTTTGTACTGTTTGTGGTATATGTACTTTACATAAAACAAGAAAGCATTACACAGAAACACATTACCCAAAACAAGGACATAAACTAGAATTTAAAAAAAAATCCCTCTGTCTCCCCCAAGAATACTGTTCACATTGAGCAGTTCCCCATCACATATCCTATATGACCACATCAAAGACTCCAGCACAAACAGGTCATTTGCATTGAAGCTAAAGGGAATTTTGCTGTCATTATTTATTATGATTCAAATGTTGATCAAAGGCTGATTCTGTGCATGTGTATATGTATCTTTGACAAGTCTGAACTATAATATTGCACATCCCCTTTTTTTTAAATCCCAACATCAGTTTTTATTTAAGATAATCATTTATCTGGTAGACTTCCATACTATCATTTCACGTCTGCATGTTACTTTAAAATCTTTGGCTCATTCATGTAATACTAACTGATTTGTAAAAACTTCCCTCCCACTCACACATCTATCAATATGCTTCTATTTCACTGTGGTTCTTTTTTTTCTCCTAAAAATGTATCCCTCAACGGAAGGATTAGCAAGTTAAATAAAGCCAAGTTTAAGAAAAAACAACTGCATCTGTATCTATTTACATTTTTAATCACAGTTTCTGTTAAAATGCTAATTTGTTAAAAGTGAAATAAAGAGTGTCTTTTAACACTGGAAATGCTGTACCATAGACAGTCTAGGCATTATGCAAATATACCTCAATAAAACAGTTTAATGCGTTTTGTGACCACATTTTCACACACTTGATAAGAACCAAGGGGCAGCCAAAAATTTACATCACTTAGCCCAAAGCGGGGGCTTTAGGAAAGAACACAATTCACATAGTTGACAGGAGCACAACAGGTCTAGGACAAGCTTTAGGTATGCTGTATCCATCTTAGTGACCTTAATGCTTTCTCTCTGATACAAATGAAACAGGATAAGACAGCTCCTATATTATGTGATCGATAATTATCAATAACTCAGTTTACAGAATGCATTTTGTCTTCAATTTCTTCTAATTTGTGTAAGTATAATAATACAGATTCCCTACATACACTCAGCACTCACAAATCCGATCCTATAACATTTTGACTTTAGTAATGGTTAAACAAGTGTGACGCAGGGCTCCTGAGTGGCGCATCCAATAAAAGCACTTGCGTAGAGTGCAGGATGTGCTCTATAGTCTGGACGTCGCGAGTTCAAGTGCAGGCTATTCCTTTGCCGACCGAGGACGGGAGCTCCCAGGGGGTGGCGCTCAATTGGCCGAGCACTGCCCGGGGGGAGAGAGGGTTAGGTCAGCCAGGGTGTCCTCGGCTCACCGCGCACCAGCGACCCCTGTAGTCTGGCCGGGCGCCTGCGGGCTTGCCTGTAAGCTGCCCGAGAGCTGCGTTGTCCTCCGACGCTGTAGCTCTTGGTTGGCTGCATGGTGAGTCCTTAGTGTGAAAAAAAGCGGTCGGCTGACAACACACGCTTCGGAGGACAGTGTGTGTTTGTCATTGCCCTCCCGAGTCAGCGCAGGGGTGGTAGCGGTGAGCTGAGCTTCAAATGATAATTGGCCATTCCAAATTTGGGTGAAAAATAATACAAAGTAATTAAAAAAAAAAAAAAAAAAACAAGTGTGACGCATATCTGATTACACCGTGTAACAATTTTTTTTTTTTTTTTTGTTCCTGGGTAGTAAGTGTTATTTCCTAATTGCTTATGCCTCAAAAGTATAGAAAATGGCTATTATTCCCCACAAACTTTGCTTTTGTGACCAGGACAGTGATATTTTGAAATTTACCTATTTTCCAGAACATTCCAGATAGATTCAGTGCTGAGTAAACTTGGAGTAACTTCTAGAACTTTCTAGAACTTTCCAGTAATATAAATAGTAGTATAAATACAGGGGCCTTAAGCCCACCAGTTCAGTTTAGTTCCAGCTGCCTAAGTGGATACATATCTGCATTTTTCTGAGTTGGCATCAAGAGGCTGCAAGCATCCGGCAGACGCATTTTGCTATGTCTGCGGCCAATTTATCAAGACAAGAGCGAAAAAGTACTCCGTGGAAGCATCTGCTAAGATGTGTGAGGCCTACAAGGCATATTTCGGCATGCCTGTTGGGGATCAAGACAAACCCTGGGCACCTCATTTCACCTGCGAGCACTGCAAAAAAACTCTGGAAGGTAAGATGGACAATTGTTGCTCGGAATTTTATGTTATAAAATGTGTTAAAATTTTTAAAATTGTAAAAGTTTTTAATTTTAAAATGTTTTACAATTTTCAATGTTATTGAAAAAATATATCATATATGAAAAATGTTGCGAGAATCTCTTACACATTAGTCATGGGTGAAATAAATGTATTTTTGTAGGATGGTACAGAGGGGAAAAGAGAGCCATGAAGTTCGCTATCCCAAGAATTTGGCGGGAACCCACTGACCACTCAAGCAACTGCTACTTCTGCGTGGTGGACCCTTCCAAACGTCGGACTGGCAAGAATGCACCTGCTATCACGTATCCGGACCTTCCTTCATCCATCGCACCGGTGCCACACTGCCATGAGCTCCCCGTACCCACTCCTCCGGAGAGAGAGCAGCCGTCTTTAGAAGAGAACAGCAAGCCAGAGAGCGAGGAAGACGTTGTAGATCCAGATGACAATTTCAGAGGTGGAGCCGAGGAGAGAAACCCATACTACCCCAACCAAAAAGACCTCAACGACTTGATTAGAGATCTTAGTCTCACCAAGTCCAATGCCGAGCTTTTGACGTCTAGGCTCAAGCAGTGGAACTTGCTGGATGAAAGTGTGCAAGTCGCAGATCAGAGGAAGCGTCACCAACCTTTTTCCAGCTTCACCGGTCAAGATGGGCTCTGCTTCTGCCACAATGTGACCAGTCTGTTCGAGGCAATCGGAATCGCCTGTAACCAGAATGAGTGGCGCCTCTTCATTGACAACTCATCCAGGAGCCTCAAAGCTGTGCTGCTCCATAATGGTAACAAGTACCCGTCTCTTCCCCTGGCTCACTCGGTGCACCTCAAAGAGGATTACAACAGCATCAAGACCTTGCTGGACACCTTGAAGTATGATGAGTACGGCTGGGAGGTCATAGGAGACTTCAAAATGGTGGCATTCCTGATGGGTCTCCAAGGCGGTTTTACCAAGTTTCCCTGCTATCTTTGCTTTTGGGACAGCAGGGACACCAAGGCGCACTACCACAGGCGGGACTGGCCACAGCGGACCAAGTTCTCTGTGGGGAGGAACAACATCAAGTGGGAGCCACTGGTGGACCCCCGGAAGGTGCTGATGCCACCACTGCACATCAAATTGGGCCTTATGAAACAATTTGTCAGAGCTCTAGATAAGGAGTCGGCAGCCTTCAAGTACCTTCAAGACTTCTTCCCTAAGCTGTCTGAGGCAAAGGTCTAAGCCGGTGTCTTCGTCGGACCACAGATAAAGAAGATCCTGGAGTGCAATGAATTCCCCAAGAAGCTCACTAGTAAGGAGAAAGCGGCTTGGAACAGCTTTGTCGCAGTGGTTCGGGGCTTCCTGGGCAATCACAAGGCCGAAAACTATGTGGAGCTGGTTGAGACTCTGGTGAAGAACTACGGCACAATGGGCTGTAGGATGTCCCTCAAAGTCCATATCCTTGATGCTCATCTTGATAAATTCAAGGAGAACATAGGAGCGTACTTGGAGGAGCAAGGCAAGCGCTTCCACCAGGATATACTGGACTTTGAACCAAGGACCAAGGACAGTATAACGAGAACATGATGGTAGACTACATTTGGGGGCTGATTCATGAAAGTGATTTACAGTATAATCGTAAATCTCGAAAAACTACTCACTTCTAAATCTTTTGTAGTCATTTTTGTATTACTTTAGTATAAATACATGTTAATTTGGATTCATATGTTGTTTTTTTCTGACTTTATGTGAACGAAAAGACACAAATTCGCCCGTTTTCTCATTGGAAATAGGTAAATTTCAAAATATCATTGTCCTGGTCACAAAAGCAAAGTTTGTGGGGAATAACAGCCATTTTCTATACTTTTGAGGCATAAGCAATTAGGAAATAACACTTACTACCCAGGAACAAAAATTGTGTTACATAGTGAATTATTTCCTCTGACGTGTATGTAGGTGAGCACGTTGTAACCTGACCCCTACCACCCAAACAACTCCCTGCTCTGCACACACACACACACACATTTCGTACTGAAAGAAAAAATATGACTTGGGTTTGAGGAACTGTATAGGGAGACGTATATTGTAGCGCATATTTTTATTTTCTTTGGCACTGTTGCCGTTTTCTTTCTTATTTCATTCTTATATCTGACTGTGACAGAGAACGACTGAATCTTGATTGTAAATCTCCCTCCCGACCTTCTGAGGGTGCTGTGTAAAGGGAAGTGTTCTCCCGGACTGGATGGTTTGATAGTTCATTCCAGGGTCAGTCATGTGATGTGGCAATCGCGGATTGGAGGAAAAACGATTGCTCTCACTAACCAAGGGGGCGTGGCTGAAGGTACAAAAGGGTATGTGGCCAAGCGAACTGCTCCTTTGTTATGGTTACAAACGAACCGCTGAAGGACTGTGATATACCGTGAGAGTGTTTAGTGTTTGTTTGTTTTGTCGTACTAATTGTAAACGTTCTTGTTAGATGGCTAACACTTACCAGGAGCTGTCACTAAAGGCCAGCACCAACCTGGACAACACTGCACTACTGTTCACAAATAAATGTATTTCACAACTCACAGTTAAAAAGCACTCCCTTTGGAATTGTGACCGTGTCTGTGTTCTATATGTGTATTTACCATTATTATTATTTCGGAACTAAACCCCATGGGTTTTACTGAGCAGTACACATAGCTGTGTATTACCAGTTATTATTGTTTACAGTTGTCAAGTGACTTTGGATTATAAATAAACCATCACTGCACCGTGAACGTTGTTATTTGTCATTACTTGAGCACTGCATCAGCTCTACACCTGCGCACTGCAAACCACTTTGCCACACTGGCATATCACAAGAGATGGCTCATGATGATGGTAGATTGTTCATGGAAGATTTGATTCAGCAGGGCCAAGGCAGGATATTTACAGCAATCTCTCTCGAATGTTTAACTATCTGAAGATGGTCCTCCTGTTTGTTTCGTTTTTCATCCAGAGAGGTCTTTCATTGCTTATTTCACTGAAATATGTTAGCGCACGAGTTGGGGGAATAACACAGCAGTAAAAGACAAACACTTGTCAGTTTTTCAGGGAACAAAAAAAAAGATACATCAGAAAATACATAGCTGAAAGGACTGTGTTTTAAAATAAGTAGGCTTCCATTTAGATGTACTGTAGTTAGTTTTGTTGGTACAGTACTATATTTTCAACAGAAGTAGTATTGGTAGTGGACTGTAATACAGTACATACTTTGAAATCCAGTATGTATTGTACTAACATTATGTAAAATTGCCCATTAACGACTCAACAGCAAAATGAAAATCAAAATGTTACCCATGCATAGAACTGCGTAAAACATAAAAGGCAATGCAATTTAGCAAAAGATTAAAAAAAAACCCTGCCAGTTTCCAGAATTAAAACAGTATCCAAGTCAGTATTCAAAATTGCAAAATATAGTGCTCGATAATGCCATAATGTCACAGTTCACTTGCAAATGAAAATGCAAAAAAACAATTAAAGATCACAGATTAAAAAAAAAATAAAAAATGTATCACAGTATCTAAAACTGTTTAATGATTAACTTTTACATTATTATGTATTTCTTAGCAGAGGCCCTTATCCAGGGCGACTTACAATTGTTACAAGATACTACATTATTTTTACATACAATTACCAATTTATACAGTGGGATTTTTACTGAGCAGCAGTGTCCCCCACCTGGGATTGAACCCACGACCCTCTTGTCAAGAGTCCAGAGCCCTAACCACTACTCCACACTGCTGTCCGTGTCTATTACTGTGCCTTCTCTTGTTCGCTTTGTTTTTGGAGGAAGTGCTGCGTAACTGCACAATAATGATGACAGACTGATTTGCCATGCCAGAAAAAAAGAAAAAAAAAAAACACTGTGATGGATAAACAAGTACATTGAAACACTGAAGAGATGGGCTTTGTAGCAAAAAACTGGTGAGTCAGAAATCGGGTGTGACGGGTAAGTGCATTAATTTGTTACATATATATACAGTATATATGAGGATTGATTTTATTTTTAATACAAGGGCAGTAAAACACGACTTACGTGTATCTGGGTAACAGATATCAGAGTGCTGACTGTAATTAGTTATTTGTCTGTGCTTCTTTTTAGATTCTCCTAAACATTTACTGCTGCTCTTGTTCCTGCACTATCCTGTATTTAATGAACATCCACTGTATTGAATGATATGGTGGTTTGAAAATGTATTCATTGTCTAGGAATATTTGCTTTATAAACCAAATGTTAAAACCACACCACACCATTTCTAAAATTCATATCATTGCCCTGCATCCTGACTCTTCAGGGGGTGCACGTGTTTATTTACAAATACAAAATAAACAAAGCAAAGAAACAAGGTACAATTATCAAAATAAAGTGTTAAGCAAAAACAAGAAGGACCATTAGGCTGGGTAATGGCGTCACTAAAGGTTGTCCAAACGATGCTTCTCAATCTCACCCAAAGGATTTTTTCTCCCTTTATATATTTATCTACAGTGTTACCAGTTTACCAGGAGTACACAATATGCAGTGTCAATTGAATAGCAGCAGTATTCCTTAGTGGCCTTCATCTGCACAGCATACATAAACACGGAATCATTCAGCCCCCACTGAAGTACAGCCCCTCCTAGGTTGCCACTTCATACCTACTTCAACTTGTTTGTAGTTATTGTTATTAGCCTTGATTCTAGAATTCATGTCTCATTGGTGTTGGTCTCCCATTCCAGTAGAATTGAACCAGGTCCCAGATGAGACATAGAAAATTAAAGTTCATCAACTGTCATAGACCTTCTAGTTCACCTCTGTGTCCAGTATGTCTACTACATTGGACTAGGCTCCCTTGTGAATATCTTCTCTGTCTATCATTGACTTGTGACCCTATCAAAAAGAAAAGGTGAAAGGGGACCAAAGTACACCCTGAATTCCACTAATCCCCCTGGCGCTGAGCTCTGCTAAAGAGGAAGAGAAAGTGAGCTCTTGGCACCACAACAATTTTTCAAGCAGCGTAGGTCTAAGGGGTGAGTTTGTATTCCACTGTAAGTAAGTTAATGAATGAAGTACTAATTAACATTATGGCATTGATAAATGGAGAGTGAGATTAGGGATGTACTCGATGTTCAGGCCTTCCCAGATGGAGTGTCAAAGCCACATTAATTCCTATCTCATTGGAGCATCTGCTTCTCCCATAATCCATTGCCCCTTGGTACGCACAACACAAACTGTTGTGACTCAATTCGATTTATATCAATCTAATTTCTTTTAATCCAATTTGTATTCCAATCTACTGCGTTCTAATCACTTAAACCTTGAGCCTCCATCTGGTACATTTTCTCTCAAAATTAACAGACAGATGCCTCTGCAATTGTCCTCCACAGTCAGGCTAATCATGTCCTAGCAGCACACAGAGAATGCAGAGGCTGTACGTGACTTGCCACGCTGCCCTTCTTGTTACTAACATAGTGATTCTACAGGAAGGCCTTTTCGTCTGCCTACTTACATAGCAGTGGTGTCCAAGAAATCCTTTGAATACAAAGAAAATGTAAAAGCTCCCAAAACAATGGTCTATGAAGGGCACTACTGTACATTGCATTAAGGTCTTTCTTTCTTGAAACCAAAGAAAGACTAGCATTAAAAGTATTCATGTTGCACATGCTCATCATATATAATTAAAACCATAATCTTTGCCAATAATCATGGAAGCCAACTCTAATCCATTTACTACAGTCAAGGCAAAACATGTTTTGGTGAGTGGTCTGCATATCATTATACATATAGTCAGGTCAATTGCTTTTCATTTAAACGGCAGCCCAGATAAAATAGGCTACTTTTTATAGAAACTTTGTACCTGACCCACAAGTGGAATTAGATTCCTTTGAGGAAGCACTCAGCAACACAATTTGGTAATTTTTGGTGTGCTATGCATCATGAAATTGTGTAATATATTTTATCTATGTAATATCTATGATTATATTGCTTAGTTATTCATTTTACATACAGAAATCTCTTACTAAACTGGACATGTCAGGAGACAGAGAGGTTGTCCAGTTTAAAAAACAAAATTACACACACATACATTTATAGAGCTACATTTATTGTCAATGTATAAATCATTGCACTGAAATAACATAATGTGTTCTCTGTGCACATTACATTATGTACAAATATAAATCTGTACAGTAGGCCTACAAAGTATACAGTACAGTAGTAAAATAAAATGAATACCTAGCGCACTTTCTTTTTACTTTAGCCTATAAGTAGTACAAAATAAATCACACTTCTGTGTTAGTACAGTGTGCCACACTTAATTGGATATTATTGGGGGACATACATTGTGTCCGGCTTATCCGAATAAACGGCATGTCTGCATTAGCAAGGGACTACTGTACTATACATTTGCCTTTAAAAAACTGCTTAAAAGCATATACTGGTACTGTATTATTTTACAAGCTGCTGTCATATAATATAACTATGAGGAGTACAACAATTCTTATAGATGTCCTGTTTCAACTGCAGATCATTTTTTTATGACACAGGTGACAATTCAAATGTTTGTTGTAATGATTTTCATTATGATTACCATGAATAGGGCAAGTAATTTTATCCAAGTCAAAATGGATAAAGATTCTGCTTCCAAACATTAGTGACCAGCTGTAATGGAAATTCATGACAGCTTTGTATAATCATTTTCTATGGTATCCTACTGTATTTAAAGTATACAGATAAAAGGATTTGCTGATAATATTAGCAGCTCCAACAAGATGAGTGAGAATGGAGCCCCCTTAGGGATGCTGTGTTACTCATTGATTAATTCATGCTTATTAACAATGGGATTCTTACTGTACGCATTTCTGCTTCTGGTTGTTTGTTTTTTAATTAAAAAAGACTATTTCAAGGAATACATACAGGTTTCAACTATAAATCTCCCAACACCATAGTAGCACACGCACATGCTAGATTTTTGGATTAACACAGGTTCTGATTCAGAAGTCAGTTTTATTTGCCTTTGTTTTCCCTTGCAAACACTATCTTTTCCTAATTTAGTTTTTATTGTTTCCCTTCACCTACACAACAAACCACAAAGACTGAACCATCTGGGGCCCATACAAGTACCGTCCCAGCTTTGCCCACCCCCTCTCTGATTCCCTTTAATTACCAGTTGCAATGAATAGAAACAAATCCCCCTCACCACTGCCAACACCACCAAACAAGTAGGATGTTCTGGACCCTCTGCCTAGCATATGTAATATAATTATGCAGGGCTACAGCCTCTTCTATGCCTTGTTTTCTCTGATACTGACCACACAGGCAGAATCTATAGCAGGTGCAATGCATTTAATGAGATTTCCATCGCCATAGCAGATGATGCAGTCAGAATTAGCTAGGTGTATTTTTTTACAGCTAATACCACCCCTTTACCAACTGCTAAAACATCAGTGAGCCCACTTGTGAACAGCAATGGGGTGACATCAGAATAGCCATCAGATGCTATGTTTTTGAGCTGCTTCATATAGCCTTTCGGAGTTCACAACTGCAAGCTGACTTCCAGGCTGTAAAATACAACTTGCTGACAAGAAGGAAAGGGGTAAATAAGATCAAACATGCACTGATGTTTTTAGCCAACACAAATAATCCACTTTTTTCACAAAGCTTCACTGAACACTGCTCCTCGAGTAAACCCATTACAGCTTAATCAAGTCATAGAAAGTGTCAAAATCTAGCTCATATATTCCCATGAAAACAGGGCTGAAACAAAGGAACTACAAGCAAACAGTGACATTGGAAGGAAGTTGCTTAATATTCACATTGACAGACAAGAACAAGAGAGTAATTATGTGAAATTAGCATTTTCATTGAGAAGCCTAGTTGAATCCCATGTTCTAGTTAGTGGGGGAGTGTGTCTGCCTCACCACGGTGGCTCACAGAGCTCTCATTTATCGAGATCCTGTGGCTCCTTTCTACCTGTCACTAAATCAAATGTGATCAGATGGTTACCCTCTCAGGATGAATCACTTTAATTCTGTCAAAGTTCAGTCGCACTTTGTCTTTAGGATAGTTCTTCATGTAGTCACATTAAAAATAAATATCAACACCCATTTCTCTGTCATACAATGCACATTAAACATACCAAACCAAATGTATGCAAATTAGCATAAATAATTTCCTTCTGAAAACAAATGCAAAAATAATCTACTTTAATTCTTTCAGCAGTAAGTAACAGACGTATGTGTACATTAGATTAGTTTACTGGTCTGCAGATTTCAGTAGAGTTATATTTCTTAGACCTGTATACAGGCCTAACAAAATATTTATTGCTAAATGAATACCTCTTGAAAACTATAGTTTTTTTAATCCATAAAAGAATACAAATAAAAACAATACTGTAAGGAAGACAAATACCATGCTCAACAAACATGTTGTCTTAGAACAGAGGGCTTTAGGGTTCAGTTTTGTCAATCTACTATCTTCTGAGCCAAAGTGCTTAGTACTTCATGCTGTCATTATAAGGATCTTTTCATAGCCAACCATAGTTATTGTTGCATTCTGATTTGTTTCATGTCTCCAATCAAACAAATTGATGTTTAAATCTGATGGGGCTGTTAAGAATTCTCTGGAAATTATTTGATTGCCTTATTGACATTTCAATTTTGGCATCACAAAGATGTACCCTCTTCCTGTTCTTGACATTGGCTGTTGGCAAAAATACCCCAGATCGGTTCCAGACCTATTGCAGCAAAGTGAAACAAAACAACACAAATAAGCTTTAAGCAGCAAACTACAGATATAGCTTATCCTATTAGCCACCAGAAAATGAAGCTTAAAGGATAAAAACGTTTGAGTACATTGTAAGAAATCCTATGAGAATCAGATTTTGTCTAATGGATTTAACATACCTAACATTTTCCATTGCTTTTTTTCTACCTTTTGCTATCAGCTGGCATAAACAGGAAGAGATGTTATCATACTCTGCAAGATACAGTCCATCAAAGCAAAACCTGATAACGCTGATGTAAATAACATTTATTAAAGAAATAGAACTTAGAACATCCTTTTCATGTAGCAGTGCTTGGAAGGTAAAAGCTACAGTGATGTGAGGTGCATAGCTTTTCTCTTGTCTGGTTTCTTTTGTGGTATTTAAAACGTGGGTGTTCTACTGTCCTTTAAAAAACTACTGTCGGAAGGCATCATACTGAAATGTCAAGAGTGTTGACCCGCTACAGCCCACCACCTGAGGGCCTGGGCCTGGGTTTTGTACAAGCCAAGCAAGGAACAGACTGTGTCATACAGATGAGCCTCTTTTTGAAGTGTATTGCTGTTGTGAAGGAAGCACTTTCTACCTTTTCTTAATGCTAAAGAAAAAGTCTGTATTAATGCAAACTGTATTATTGCTCATATAACTTAGCTAGTAGGACATGGGTAGGGTTAAGTATTCATACGCAAATTGACGAATGAACAAATATGCGGAACAGAGATTGGACATTTTGATAGACTGATTGGTCAATACAGTAATGGGAGGTTTAATATCTGTGTTCTATGTACTTCATGGAATTTGTACAGTACCTGTTTGACATTTGACTGATTAGCACAAATCTTTTCAGTAAAAATCTGTAACAAGGAAGCGAGTGAAGACAAGAATGCAGTATGGCAAAAATTCTGTCAGCTACATTTGTGTTTACATTACCACCATGAAATCTGTTTTTTTATCTGCATTGTGCCTCTAATCAAATGCCATTGCGATCTGATGACTAGCCTACGTACAGGTCTCAGCTTAGTATAGAATGGTCCATCTTACAAAAAACACTGTCGAAGATTTTAAGAGCAAAAATAAACCATCACACTTCCTTGGAGTGATCCTGAGTACGAGCAATATTCCTGATTCACATTAGCAGTGCAGAATGCCATTGCCCTTGCTGAATCTGGTCTAGATATTCTACACACCCATACACATAGATATAGACAAGGTATTTTGAAAATGATTTATTTAAAACAGCACTTCCATTAGATTCCAAAACATAATCCATCCTTTCACACAGAGCACCACCTTGACCTTGGGAGAAAATTCCAATACATTTTATTAGCATTGCTTTAGATAAATTCAATAAGGAAAACAGCCAGCACAGGGAATGCAAAACCTTTGTACCCATTAGCTAAATAACGCAGGGCAATGACACTTTGTTTTGTGCAGCTTGTGGTATTTTTGCACATCTCTAGAACCCAGTACAGAGGTAAATGCATAGGACTGCAATGCACTTACCAGAACACTACGCATTATTGTATTAACCCATTAGTTTTAGGTGCTGATATTTTATATTACAAAAACTGTAGTAATAGTATGTACAAAGGCAGTATAAACACCAGCAAATAATGTTTTACCAAATTAACTGTGGGGTTCAACATTTTACTGGGCAGCAGTGTGGAGCAGTGGTTAGGGGTCTGGACTCCTGACAGGAGGGTCGTGGGTTCAATCCCAGGTGGGGATACTGCTGCTGTACCCTTGAGCAAGGTACTTTATCTAGATTGCTCCAGTAAAAACCCAACTGTATAATTGGGTAATTGTATGTAAAAATAATGTGATATCTTGTAACAATTGTAAGTCACTCTGGTTAAGGGCATCTGCTAAGAAATTAATAATAATAATAATAAATTTGAGGTCTATGAACCTCACAACCCCACACTGAAACATAAATGCACTTTCTCTAAATTCTTTTTTAGTCTAAGTCTGAGAATACTTGTACTGGATATATAAACATTTGAATGTGCATTTCATCAAATACTGACGTCAAATGTTCTGTTTAATTTTACAGATTTAGCAAACACATACAAGAAATGAGATGTTTGAAATCAGCAGATTTATCCAACACATAAGAAACGAGATGTTTTAAAATAATGCTGAGTTAGATACTTATGAAGGGAACATGCCATATTTATTTCTTGATAAGGCAATTTAATTAATCGAATCCGGAGCCAGCAGGACCAGTAAGCGAGTTAATTAAAGAGAGGCAGATGGAAAAACAAGTGTCAGCAAAGATGATCCATTAAGACAAATGTGGCACTGGAAACTGGATTCACTATGGAGACCTACTTTGGCGTACATTACCACTACCTTAATCTCTCGTGCCTGACAAATGTCCCTTTAAGCAGAAAGCTTTCAATGCCCTCCAAGTTAAATGCTCCAGAGATTGAGAATAACTCCTCATACATTTTCATATCCATGGAGGAGTTCCGAATCAAGCCATTAGTAAATTCTCCTTCAGTGTTTCCCCCCATTTATTCAAGGATGTGACTAGAAATCGTAAAAAGGGCACAACTGCTCTCCAGGGACTTGCACTTCATAGTAAAAAATACTTTGGGATTATGCTGAGTTCCAGCAAATAGCAAAATATTCACGATTTGCAACAATTGAATTCAGCTGTGAGGAGGGTGGGTCTATTTGAGAAAGGGTTAAAGCAGAACTTGAAAATTTTTGTGTAGGTACTCAGCACAGCACAGCACTGCTCATAAGCCATTTGTGACAATGAAAATGTGGGATATTTCAAGCACACAAGGTAGGTCATTATTTTTGAATGAGATGATACGGTGATAGTACTGTATAAACTGAAAGAGGCCTCTATTGGAAACAGATTAAATGATTTATAATTACATGTATCATCTAGTAAAATAATGAATAAAAAAAAAAATTATCATTTAGAAGGCATTCTAAAAAAGTTTGGAAATTAAATGTTTTAGAACCAAGTTGAGAGACTGGTGAAGTTAACACAAATACCTTGATTGTAAATATGAACATGATTTTAGAAGAGACAGAAAGGCAAATAACTATCTGGGAGCATTTCTGTTTTTCTCCTAAATGAAGCAATACAAATGTCCTTGTATGTATGTACGCAAGCTTCTACAGCCACCAGAGAATTCAGCCATACGGTTTAAAATTGCCAAAGGGCACGCTAATATGTTGCCATAATTAAGTTTTTATTAGGCAATAAGGCATGGCAGGGGGTAGGTTAATGATATAACCCCTTCCCTGGGGGCTGTGTGAGGTTACTTTGGCAAAATAAAAAGAAAAAAAAAGAATTCCTATGAGGTGAGCATCTAAAATCAATATTGTTTAATATTATTTTCTGCAAACCCAACAGCTGGCATGGATGGTAAATAGTATTTAATAGGGAACCCTAATTAAAATAAAAAGAATAAATCAGAGCTTAAAAGAAAGCAGACCATATGACTCACTTCATAAGGCTCAAACTAATATAGCAAAGGGTCCACCTTTGACACTTGGGTTCAAATGTGTCATGGGTTCAAATCTCCCATCCTTAAATTAAGTCTAATAATTAATTCATTTGGGGGTCTCTCTGTGTCAAGCATGGTTGTCCTTTTCTACAGTTAGGCCTATGTAAAATGTGTATTAAAAGGTTTTTCAGTATGTAAAATGGCATTTCCATACAAAGGTTTGCCAGCTTTACATAATCAGCTGTAGGTTTCAAGATTTGACTACCAATAATCTGCTAAAAAGTTCAAACTGATTTTTTATTTTTTTTTTATTTTTAATTAGTGCTCATTAAAGGTGATGAACAATGGCATTGGCAACAGTCAGGAAAGGTACAGACAGAAGCCACCCTCTCACAGCTCTGCAAGCACACCTCAATTCTGCCCTGAATAACCCTACCACTGTCTTTGGGTCTCTATCAAGCAGAACCTGCCAATTGTGCCGAACAGTGATTTTGTGATGTGGAATGATGTCTAATGAGAACTACTATATGTTGAGATCAACAAACTCATTTTACTTGTGACTTGAGTCAGATTTTAATAATGCCCCTAAAATATAGACCAAAGATGGCCTACTATCAAAACAAAATGGCTTTTTGTACAATACATAAAATTACTGAAACTAGAGTAATGTAGTGTATTTATTGGAAGTTTTGGGGTTTCATTTCCAAGGAGGGAAATGTAATTTGATGTTCTGTATGTTTGCTGTCTTTCATTAGAAACCTGCAGGTGAACAGCAGAGATAAACAAATTAAGCATCTGCTTTTTCAGGTTTTTCCAAGGTTGTCTAAGGAATGTTTTTTGTCATCTACCCACATGCAGTTCAAAATAGCTTACATACAATTCAATTCAAGAGAGAAAAAACAGTCTTTGTTTGTTTCTTCCCACAGTGGTCTGTCGAATAATAACCCTCAAGAACAAAATGACAGCTGCTAAGATTCACATCAAAGCTTGCAGGCCTTATTTTGTCTGCCTCTGTTTATCAGGTTTGTGATTACACCCTGCTACCTGAATGTTGTCAAGAGACAGCCAATCAAAACACATGACAGAGGCACAAGCATTCAAGGTGCTCAAACCCAAAATGTTAATCTCAACCCATACCACACAAGTGACCCGCATTTCGCAGGTCAGACCCACAAATTCATATTAAAACCTGCAGTCACGCGACAGTCATTGTGCAACCTGCAAAATAAAATGTACATGTAAGACCACTGTTTGAATGATGTAAAAAACTGAAGTTTGTCATTATCAATGACTGTATGTACATTCCATTCATTAATGGGTTCTTAATTCAAGTTGCAAATTCTAACATTTTAAATTAACCAATGCTGTTGTTTTCTTTTTCTTTTATTGATTTGTAACATATCTTTTTTTATAAATTAGGTCATATTAACACTATCAAGGCCGAGCCCTTCCTGGTTTGGCCATGTTTAAAATGAAGATAAAATCATAACAGCTCACTATCGTACCCATACAAACATTATCAAACTATGATTTTTTTTCTTTTTTTATGTAATTGGCACTGCTCTTCTAAATTAGCTTTTTTTGGATCAACTCAAGCAGGTGAAAAAATAATGTGTCTTGCTACTAAAATTAAGACGTTGTAATTGTAAACGTGGCCTGTGTATCTTTTTCTGCCTGTGGGTCACTTGAGCCATACTTCACTAGGATGTCCTTCTGTGCTTTTGGTGGTTCATCGAGTTTATCCAGTGAACCAAAAACATAAATCCAGCTGATGATCCAGTCACTCGTGCACAAGCTAAATAATTATAATAATGCATTTATTTATGTATTTGTTTATTTAGAGTCCCATTCTCTGTGAGTGATCAACAGTTTTCTGTGGATTTACAGAATAAACTGTGGATTCGTTAATCAACAATATATCTGCCCTGCACTCCCCTTCTCTTCAAAGCCACACAGTCACTTTCAATTCGAAGATTCGCAGAATTTATCAATTAAAAGATCAAAGGGTAGACGTCACAGAATTTTTTTAAACAACAACAAACTTCACCAAACTTACTATTCAATCCTAGCCTCCTATATATGTTTTGGCTTGCATTTGACTATAATCTCACTTACTGTGCACTTATCACGCGATTATGAGGATTCGCTGTATGTGCCTGCACTGGTTTTCATTTTAGGTAAGGGCTGCAGATACCAGAATGCATGATTCTAGTTTAATTGGTATTTGATATTAGTGGCAATACGTTGCATTTAATAAGACAATAATGGTAATGGAATTGTAGACTAATTAAGGATTAAATGTTTCACCCCAATGCCCTATTCAACTTGTCTTCAAATGTTGTGCTTTAAACATGCTGTATATAAGCCTTGGGGAATTTCTATACTTAAATGAACAAAATATAGACAGTCATAAAGGCAAGTGTTGATTTATTTTGTTGACATTAATCGGCAATATAAAACCTGTAGAAAAGGACATATTTTATGTAAAAGTGGCATTAGGTTCAACTTGTCTTGCTGTTATCTTAGAAGTAATATAAAGTGCCAATAATTGTCTGTTGTAATATTATGCCATGTTCCTATAGTAGTGTTTTTAAGAATTGTGCCTAAAACAACAAATGCTCCACAACCTGAAGATTGTTTTAACAGCACCACCTGTTAAAAAGGTTGATAGATCTCTAGAAACAAAAAGACATGCACGTGTAAGGTCTATGTAGTATTGTAGTGGTGGCAGAAAGGTATTTTGAGGTTTTCATATGAAATGCAGCACATACAAATACAAGCTGAACTCTTTTGTGCAGACAAAGAGGACCCACTCGCTGTGGTCCTTTATGGTTAGTTAGCTTTGTATGTGAAATTTACATCACCTTGCCATACAGGCCTATACTTCTTTACTTTCAACAGGTTCCCTCCTTCCTTCCTCTGATCACGAAATAGGGGTCTGGTTACACAGGTAGACATGAATCTTTGAAGTAAGCCACATATTTTATCCTGAGAGCTGTTATTTACTAAATGAAAGCTCACGTATTATGTTCTTTTTAACATTATCAGCTGCAATCTTCTGAGGTGTGTTGCTGTTCTCAACAAATTAATTTGAAGGTTCTGCTTATACGTTTTTAATGCTCACTCTGGAAATTGCAATAGTTCCTATGGGAAAGTCTCTAGTCTTTAAATGAGCTATAAAGAACATTCTTCATTTGGTTTTGTTATCATTCATCATCATAATGTCAGAAAACAAATTCTGAACTACACTTTCTAGTTTAAAAGACAGAGAGTGTATTACACATTTTTAAATTAATAAAAAGCATAAGAAGCAAGTACTATATTGACAAACATATGTTTCATAATCTACTGTTGTATGAAATGGCATAGGACATGATGACAGGTAACAAGAAAAGTAACAGTTGTCAAAAGACCACAGTAATCCTCCCCATTCTAAAGCCTCTTTCACACTGGCACTCCTACTTGGGTCCTGACTCACTCTGGCTACCCGGGACTGATGTACCCTCACTCTGGCTACCCGGGACTGATGTACTCGGGTTGACCCAGGTTGCAGCGACCCACCTCAGGATATGGGTCGACATGCTTTGACCCGGGTTGAGCGAGACAAATTGCATGACGGCCGTTCGTAAGCCGACGAAATAGCAAACAGCCATGCCTGCGTGAAGGTTTCACTTCTGCAAGGAACATTTCTGTGTATTCTGTTTAGCCATATTTGTGTTGATTTGAGACACAACATGAGCCAGATTGCAGCAGGGATGAAGAAACATTTGCTCTAATCAGCATTTGGACCGACGGTACAATCCAGAGAAGCTTGGAAGGAAGTGTCTGTAACAAGCTGCTTCCGGGACATTGATATGTACATTGTGTATTTGCGAGTAGAGCATGCCAGTGTGAAATTGGCTTAATTCAATCTAGCCTACACAAATTGCACTACACGGTTTTGCTATAATACTAATTAGCCCCATGTGAAAGGGAATCAGTTTGATCACATTAACCTGATTATGTAAATATCAAGATCAGATCAAGTTGAACTGAGATAATGTATCCTTTCTATTTTTGCTGTTTATAGTGTTGGAGCACATAACACAAAAAACAAATGCCCGGGTCTGTCTCATTTGGTACCAGAAACATGGCATCAGGTTTTCATCAAGATAATGCTAACCCACTCACTTTCTTCTGACAATGCTGAGTGCTTTATATTTCTTGAAACTGATCCTTTGAGCAAGTTATTATAAGGTATAAATGCCACAAATTACACATTTAGATAAGCAATTCCTACTGCCATTGTCTTAAAAGTTAATAACCTTAAAATAATATGCAGTAGCTCTGGTAAAGTTCAGCTAACTATCTTCACTGTTGCTATCAGTTTGCCAAACCACATTATGGTACTCAATTGCCCATATCATTGTCTAAGAGGTCAGGGGCAGATTTCTCTGCATAGCTGAAAGTGAAACTTTATCCCCCAGCTGGGCTGACATTGCAGCTTGAATAGGGGTGTCAGGACTGCTTTAGGTGCCTGATTCCTACAGTTGCAGAGAGAAAGGCTTCACATTTCACAGTCTAATCCTGACCAATTTAAACGATGAAATGAGTTATATTAAAGCCTGCCAGCAGCAGCTGCCTTGCATTGCATACCACAGAAATGGACACTTCCTCTTTTTCAACTTGTAAATCTTTTCAGGTTCTACTTTATTCTATCACAACTGCATTCTGAGAACTATCAAAAACCTGAACTATTTTAGGCCAACAGTGCAGCTGTCAGTGGGAAACTATATCCACCTAAAACACCTGAGCAGCATTTTCCTAAGCTTGTCTACGAATACCAGGTCAATAGCATTACATTTCCATTAAGCTAATCCTAGAATTTAGATATTTCCCTTTGATTCAAACAAACTCTGAACTCTCAATGAGTGGATTCTTCATGCAGCTGCACAAACCTGAGTAGGAATTACTTATGTCTATTAAAATGGTGGTAGGAATAACAAATACTGAATTACTCTCCATAACATTGCAGAACAGCTAGATATATAAACCCAGAAGCTGCTAAGAGCTTCCCAACCCAGACAGAGGTTTCTTTCTTCTCCTGAAGTAATATAAACACAGAAAACTACACAGATTTGACAAATCTGCCTTTTTTAAATGTGTGTTATTATTATAGTATTATAACAGCTGCTTCTTTATTTAAACTAGGTATTTAATGCAGACTGCATCCAAGGGTCAGTATCAAAAAAAAAAACAACAAAAAAACACTCAAGTTTCCCAAAGAGTTTGGTCAGGGCTGCTTAGCAAACTTAAAGCTAGAAGAAGGAAGACTCTTCCGCCTGCCTTCACCACTATAAAAACCTGAAGGTATTAATCATTACATTTTAAATGCTGCTGACTGATACTATTCATTGAGTTAGGCATTGTTGCTAATGTGGCCCCATGAATACAGCTTAAAACCTTTTTGTCTTTTTAAGTGGACTCTTAGCAGTAGCCCCTCCCATCTCAAAGGCATACAGAAGATCTTTCAAAGGCACAGCATTAGGAAAAACAAAAATACTTGGGGGGAGTTAGAACAAAGTGGTCAGATTTGATTCGGACCATGATTCATAGCTCACACTGTGTTTTGCCCCCTTCTCTACCTCAATGGTTTTTACCTAGCAACCATAGTTTGACCATGAAAAGGAGCATGATTTTTTACGCAGAGGAGAAATGTAGACAAGTTTTTTGTTAAATATCAGTGAATACAGGCCCAGAAAAAAAGTTTTTTTTTGTTTTTAAAAAGAGCTGAAAGTACAGACGTCAGAATGCATTTTTTTTGTTTTTAAAAAGAGCTGAAAGTACAGACGTCAGAATGCATTGTTCTGTATGTTTTTTTAACCAATTAATATACACTTAAAGCTGCAAAATATACAAATTATGTTAAATGTTACACCAAAAATATAATTCTGTGGTGTTTGTCATAATTAATCCTTCTGTGCATTCTACTTCTTTTCATAAAACAGACCAGTTTAATTTAATTTGGTTGTAGAAATACTTCAAAATAATTTGAATTTGCTGTGACACAACACCCTACCGCCCCCCCCCCCCCCCCCCACCCCCCCCCCCCCCACCCCCCCTTGAAAACCGACTGCCAATCTAGTTTGTTATATTATTCCAAAGGAGAGTGAATATTGTGATATTTTTAATGTATGTTTTAAAAGTAACAAAATGTGCTAGAACAAATAAAACTGTATGGGACACCTTAATCATAATCTAAAACAATGTCACATATTAGTTTCCAAATTTATCCTTGCTTTATAGAACATCTCTTCTGCTTACGCTTAAATATTTTTTATAATGGTCTGTATTTACCAAACACATAACTCGCAGCAACCTGTTTTATTTTCACCTGGAAATTAACAATATCCTTCACAGAACACCTGAGAGCACTTGACAGTTGTGTAATCTTCTTTTGCTGTGAACTTTACAAAGGACCCTGCTAATAGCCATTGACCAATTCAGGTAACAGAGTGTGTATTTAAGAGTCTTGAGCACTAGGAAATGGCTCCTCAATGATAGCTCTGGAGATCTGTGATTGCAGGGTGAGTCATGATTAAGATGCTTCTCATAACTGACTCTTAACTCCTGACATTTTCACAGCAGTAAAAGTAGTTCTGGCATGCAGAGTGTAGAACACAAAACTGCTGTCTTTCACAGCATTAAAACTGTCTAGTAGTAAACAGTATGCAGAAGGCCACTGAGTAAAATGATGTTATTAGCGAGCTACTGAGTTGCTAAAATATGTCCAGATTGACAAGGAATTGTCTTTTTTAAAGAGCTGGTGTCGTTTTTTTATTTATTTATTTATTTATTTATTTTTTATTTGTCACCAAATAGAATGAGCAGACTTAATGGTGAGTCTTTATAGATATCTAGTAAACCAGAAGTGGATTTACTATACTTTATATCAATTTACATTTCCCCAAACTGTTTATTAATATAAGTTACATTACATTGTACACTGACAATGGGGGAGACTAAACTTCTTCCTTGATGTCAGTCACAACCAAGTGATTCTACAGTCTAATAGCACCCTTCTTATTTCAGGCAGATTACAAAAATAAATAATTTGAATAACAACATCAATTTTCTTGATCACAAAATAAACTGTTACTAAGTATTGGTGAATTTGTCTGGTTCCATTAGTTAAGTGGCAAATTAAGCTTAATAGTGTGTAATTAAGTACTAACTATCACTGAACAATATATGGATAATATCCATCTAATGTATGTTACTGTAATGTAATTAAGCGTTCATAAACTACCAGAGTCAAATTGATACTTTATTTAGGGTATTACAGGTAATAACACAAATTTCATGTAACTATGCATTAGTTAGACCAATGCCACAGAACATACTCTGCCACGGTTAACCATTTAAACAACAACAGGATTTTAAATATGAACCTCAAGTTATGTTTTCCGTAGACAACCAGGATAAATGAGCTCTAGTTCCTGTCGTTGCAGCGCGCTGGCTAATTGCATTTGTTTCATAGATCTCAAAACATCCATGTACATTAATTACATTCTGGAACACAGTGCTTTCTCTGTTTCGCTCTGTCGGTTTCACTGAGTACCTCAAGTGTATTCATCTCAACAAAACCGTGTATCCGATTGATTAGCTTTTGTGGTTATTAACAATGACTTTTATGCAATCCTATTAGGATGCATTGGCAAAATAATTAATATGCCTTTTGTTTATGTTGGTAAAAGTCAAAAGCACAACACTATGACATAAAGGTGATATAAACATGTGGCTTTAATTTTATAATTAATATACAGTAAGCCAGGCTTATGGGAACAAATACGTTTAATCAAATGAACACTGCAACCGGGCTCTGCGTATTTTCTAGGATCTGGGGGTATGATAATCTGTATATTGCACATATCACTACACTGTTTATATAAAACAGCTTTAATAACCATACGCATGATGTAACAAAGTTTCGTTTGCTTAGATTTATGAAAGTCAAGGTGCGGTGTTTAAGGGTAGAAAGTTCATTTCGCGCTTGATCCATCGTTTGAATCAGTCACTGCGGGAGTAACATTTCTGAGTGTTAAAACTGGGTATACCACTTGTTTGTTGCTTCACAGAGCAGTGAGGATAGCATAACCGTGATAAAGCGAAATGTAACGTGGTGTCTGTGATGCGCATCTGGCACTACCCGATGTGCAGGAAACACATCAGAAACACGGGTATTCCTTTATGGTACTTGTCAGAATTATGAATGCATATTGATCATGGAATATGCTGGCCTACATCATATCGTAAAACAACATGCGTTTTTATTTAATTTTTATGAGTGATCCAACTGTAACCTGTAATCATTATTCAATAGGCTTTGGAACTAATACAACCAGAATTCCAGTAGTGTCGATTTGCAAGTCTCAAAAAAAAAACATCCCGTGAAAGTCATCGTCAAACATTCTGTACTGTATAAATGCAACTATTGTTTCACACCCAGACAATTAGCGCGTCTGCATTCAGAAACATCGAATTGTGATACAAAGTTTAGCTTTAGCACTGCAGTTAATATGCCAAACTTTCAGTGAGGCACTCGTTTGAACTGGCAAAGTCAATGAGGCAGGTCAAACATGTGTCTCAAACCTGTACATTTTACCCTCAGTTTGTCGCAGTTGAGTCAACGTGTTATGATACTATTTTAGAAATTGCTCTGACAGTGAATTGTTTGACCTTGTTTTAAAACCAAAGTACTGTCTATTACTTGAAACTGAGAACTACAAAGGGATGTTTATATACAGCACTCCCCACCTGGTCAAATAAATAAATAAATAAATAAATAAATAAATAAATAATCTTGTTTGTTTCTTATTGGCAACGTAATTAGATTTCTTTAAAACTAAAAACATCGTAAACAATCTGCAACCCATTTAGAACAATCCAACCCACATGCCATTGTACAAAAATGAGATGAAACGGAATGTCTTCCTCAACTTACCGTTCACTTGAAAAAAAAGTAATCCAGACACAAGAATGACTAGTAGCAGACCCATTCTATCATATTAAAACAATCCAGGTATTGTGCATGAATCCTGGATAAATTATTAAGTTAATTAAAAAAGGGAACAGTTTTCGTTTTTTATACAGTTCTTAATGTCTGAATGAATCCAGTCTGAAAGCAGGCGCGCAAAATAAATGCATAGTAGTATTTTAAAGGGCACTAGTCATAGTAATACATCCATATGGATGGACAAGAAAACTCCATCCCTGTTTCCACAGATTTAAAGGAGACACTGCATCCTCAGCCCAGCATCTTGTCAAGTTTCCTTTTTTGCGAAAATCCACTGCAATCCCAAAGTAGATCCGTCAGATGCAACACATTTCAGAATGACAGTTTATTCCTTTTAAATGCCTTCCTGATTTATCCCCAGTTCTCACAATCTAGTACTTTTGTCCTAGTGGTATGGATATCCAGTGTCTCAGCTCATTTTTAATACAAATTGCACTGATCAGTATATTCTTCACTGATTTAGAACGCTTGTGAAGATAATTTGTTTTCCACCCACTATGAAAAGCTGTTGAAGGGATGTTGATCCAGGGTGCTTAAGTACTGTATATATACAGTCAGTGGTGAGTGGATGTAGTTAGTTTAGCAGAGAGCTCTGCTACCCTTTCTCCCTCTTTGAAACACTAACACTACCACTGCCAATCTGTGTTCATGCTGGGCTGGAGCTCCAAATGACACACCAACCAAAAAAAATAACTTGAAGGGGGAGGAGAGAAAGAAGCCGAGAGACAGACTGAGAGAACGAGAGAGGGAGGCGGCCAGGGGGTGTGGACTATACCATATACAAAGCTAAAAGAGAAGCAAAAGGATCTGTGTTGATCAGTAACAGACTTCCTCGTGGCTGATGGAAATGAGGACATGAGCCAACTAGTGTGGTCCTTATACTGAAATAATTATAACAGTAGCCTAGAGTAGTCCAAATTAGACATGTCATAACGTTATCTCCTTACAGTGCTCGCACGAACAATAATATACAGTTTAAAGTTTAACGGGACAGTGGCAACGGACAATGTCGGGGTTTTTTCTTGTTTTCTTTTCTTCTTGCAAAAACCTGTCCAACTGTTAATTAAAGTAAATTTCGGTTACATACTGTACCTTGTTTTCTTACTGGTATTGTGAATCATGGCGATGCAGGGGAGAGGGGTAAAACAAGGTATTTACTGTACATTTATCTAATTCATTTTTGTCTTTTAGCAACATGTGATGATATAGTGCCATTTGTTGTGATTAAATGCAGTGTCGTTTTTTGGGACAATTCTAATATTGTATAATAATAATAATAATAATAATAATAATAATAATAATAATAACGCATCAAGACGCACGAAGACAGGTTGCGCACTGTATTAAAACAGTTACACTGAATTTGACATTTCTAATGTAATGGACTTGATTAAAAAGTTCAGAATTGCATCATTCCTCTCATTAATATTTGATCATTCTATCCACCATGTGTGATGAGGAAATGACATCCATGGAATGATTGCACCATTAGTCATCCGCTTATCGGTTTCTGTTTACAACCCCATTAAGCATACAGGCTGGGGAAAAAAAAAAGATTGCAACATTGATCAAAAGTAGAAAGAAAAATACGCGTTCTAGGTTGAAAACCACTACTACAATGCTCACATCCAACATGGACAAAATTAACTTACAAGGAGTGCACAGAAGAACAGAAAATAAATTATGAAAGTGAATGTGAACGAGAGATGTTGTGGAATGCATGAATCTGTCAATAAATGTCTGAGGCTGTTCTTTCAAGAATGCAGGCTGAATAATAGTCATCGTCATCATTATTATGATTATTATTGTTATAATGAATAGGCTTGTTATCGCCTACATCCATTATCAAATATAAAATAAGTGCAACTTCTTATCTTGTTGAGATGGAAAAGAGACACTGGAAATTGCTATAGTGCAAGTGTTGTCGATATGAATGTGTCTGAAGATCACAGTACTGCTGGAAGCTATTTGATGTCTGAGCTGGTGATTAGTCGCTGTCCGTGTGTGGCAGGAAACAACATTACTATACGCGCTAGCTGTGTTTACAGTTTCACAATGAACGTTTGGCTCCCCCTACTGGATAATACAATCCCTTTCCAATTTCAGATAAAAAGCATCAATGATATGGTGGTGTAGCTGTAGAATAAAAATTATTTTCACTAGCTCTTATTCATATTTTGTTTGTAATATTGTTTCTTTATAAGAAAACGTGAATGTTGGTGAATACTGAGCAGCACAGCCTTAAATAAGGTGTGGTCATGCTATCTTGATCGACATGCATTTAGCATTTTGACTATTGTGCACATTGACTGACACCTGTCACAGTTATCCATAGCCTTCTTCTCTCACACCCTATCCACACTGTAAGAAATGCATGTTTAAAACGTAATTGTTAATTGTTTCAACACGTTCATCACATTATTTAGGTAGTGGGCACAGTATAATAGTCACCAGTCCAGCAACATGTAATTGTGTCGACTTATTTGATGTGTAATTATGAATGTAAATCACACCTACATGTAGCTATATATTGGGAATCACACATCCATTTGTGAGTTTCGATTTCCAATGTGTTCTGGTCCCTGGCTGAGCTGCTGAAGGCAACATCTTGACAAATGTTGAATCTACAGTAGGCATAGGGTAAACTACAGTATGAGATTATATTTTTCATGTTGTGGTTGTAGTCTCATTCCAGCCTTCATTTTCTCAGCTCTTACACCAGCTCTGTAACTGCTCATGAAAATCATAGTGTTGCAGTTAATTTAGTTGTTTAACACAATACAGTTCATGTGTTTTGTATAGTTTTCTTTATCTGAACAGAGCATATTCCAGTTCTAGTTTCTGTATACTGCAGTTACTGTGTAACTGTACTGTGTTCAGTTACACAGTACATTTAAACTTCTGCACTACAATATGAGTCTGACTAGTACAGGTGTTGAGATGATGGGCTGGTAATCTCCCAGATTCACATACATACATCTGTGGAAAGAATGAGTCCTACTGGACCACCTCTGAATGCTACTGATATACCCTACTGGCTTCTATAGGAGGCTAAAAACTCAAGCTGCACCATCACATGCTGCACCAAGGTGGAAAAGACATCTCAAGGGCTCATTATTCACACCATCTCAGCATACTGTATCAGCACCAGGTTTGCATGGATCCTCAGGGTTCAGTGTTCTAACCATTTTTCAGTAGTTCGGGACAAACTCCAATCACAAAGTGTTTTAGTACAAATATATATTGTGGAGAATGCAGAGTGTTCGATTTTACAGAGGTATGTTGTATATACACATTAATTTAGCATCAAACCTAACTTGGTTTGAGAGCTCGCTGCCTGGCCGACTGGACGAGGTGGAGACCCCCATTGATAAAACATAGAAATTGTTTTTAAGAAAGGTGGAGATGGGGAGGTGGTGGGTTATGATGAAATCGAAATGCAACTGAGAGGTAAGTGAAGAGGGTATTTATAGTGCTAACAATCTTAATTAGCTCATGTGTAAATTGAATGATTCAATTTGGTGACGCAGAGATTGGTGTCTGACCCTCCTCCCAAACTTTAATTGTGAACTTCATAAAGACATTTGTGGTCAAACTTTAAAAAAGGAACTACAAATGTATGAATCCAACTGCGGTTTTGACTTCAAAACAGGTGTGAGTTACCTCAAAGACTGAAACAATTACCTTCTGTTGCAGCCAAGTGTTTAAAACAAGTTTAAGCATGTTAACAACAGAAATGAAAACAAAGCTGATGCACATACCCACTGGTATGCTGCTAAATGCATCTTGATGTCCTGTGTCCTTGATGTTATGTTATGATGGCCTAACTTAAATGGGATACTTCACATCTAAATCAAGATTCAGATTTATGAGGTGATAAGCCATATTTTAAATTGCACAAAAGCAGTCGCATGGCCAGTCTTGGGCTATATACAGTAATATAAACACATTTACGAAAATATATAGGGCTCTATGTATCATTGATTTTTCTTTTTTATCTTGAATTTTTGTAGACCTACCTGCGATGTATTAAAGTAATTTTCATTCACGTAACTCAGTTTCATCCCTGCTGCGGTAGTTTAGTTATGACTGTTAGTTTTAAACTACTTTCGTATGCATATGTACGAATCTCATTATAATATCGAGATTTCGCGCTTACCCTTGATGTATTATCATTTTTTCCTGATTTACGACTTTGGTTTGTGCCTGTTATTTTTACGCATGCCTCTCACTGGCATAGATTAGCTGTTCGTATGTGAAACTTCCTGTTTAAACGTTTCCAGGCTTTTAGTTACTTTAAAATAAAGAACTTTAAACAATAAAAGAAACCATATATATACAAAAACAAATCATTGTACAGTTATTTAATTAACCACAAACTGAAATCTTTTCTTACCAGTAATTCATTATGTAGGGCGTAGATAACTGAAATACGATGAATAGTATTTACTTGCTTAGCGTACTGTCTGCACTGTACTTTTTTTCCTTTACACAACTAAAATATACATAAACTCAAACAACAGTTTTCTGCAATATTTTTTTTAAATAACATGATTTTGGGATATTAATTTGTTAAGTGTGTACCTGGCGGTAACAATACAATAGTCTTCCAGAGGGGCATTTCATTTTCCAGTATCAGCTGACAGTGCAGTACATATTTAATATATAAATTAGTCAGGGAAATAAGTGAGACAAGGTTAGCTAGTAAATATGACTTTATATATTGTGTTTAAATATAGTTGATACAGCATAAATAAATACATAAATAACCAAAATAAATAACAGAAAATGTTTTTGACCTTCATACCACATAGTTATCAAATTCTTTTTGGTGTACAGCTCTCCGTCTGGCTTGCTGACTACTGCATAATACTCTCTTAGTAGCGCGTTTAGATCCTGGGCGTCATTGTTTACATCGTCAAGGTGAATTTGTTTGAATTTCAGAAAGTCAGAAAACAGTGACAGTGGCGCATTTTTCTTTTGTAGTACGTTTTGTAATTAATTTTCTTTTACGTCACTGAATCGTTGTTTAGCAGGTCTTTCACTTTCACATTTTCTCTTGTTGTGAGGAGTGCAGATGAAGGTTGGTTCCTTTGAAAAGGGGTGGGACTGACAGTGATGTGCACCAAGCACATGTCAGAAGGGAGACTATTGCCCTGTCGTGTAGGGATGTTAGGGCAATAGTTAAATCTATTGTTGCTCCTATGATGAGGTTTTAACCAGTCACAATGTTATGTGTTACATATGGTGGCAGCGGTAAAAGTGAGCCCTGCGGACCCAGTACAAAACTAAAATAATTAAAAAAGAAGTATGGAAATATCTGACCTAATAAAGAAGTTGGTGGAGTCAACTGCTGCCGGCTACAGACAAGAGGGAGGAGGTGAACAGCACACCTCCACCACAGTCCCAACCACCACCCCTGTGATCCAGTCCGGCGCCACTGCGTGCGGTCCCGTGCCCCTCCAGGACACCCTGCCAGAATGCCCGGACCTCTGCTGGACCTAGTGCCCAGATCGGTGCACCACCAGGCTAAGTCGGTTGCCTGGTCTCCCACTCCGCTCCCCCTGAAACTCCAGATGTCTGATGTCACTTACGCTCCCCCTGCCTCCTATACTGTGTTCACCCTGGAGAATCCGACGTCGCTGCGCAGGAGCCGAGACTTCCACCTCTGCATGCTGCTGCACCCACCAGGTTACCAGTCTGCGTGCCAGTCGCCAGGGTCACCCCGTTTGGCTCCCTTGTCGCTGGTTCACGGTCCCTTCCCGAAGTTGCCGGAAGACGGATCGACACAAAGGGTGAAAGGGAACAGTATCAGACTTGAGGGAGGGTCATGGAATTTTAAAGCTTGAGGGGGAAGTGGCCTTGGAATGGCCAGTGTGCTACACACAAGGGGAGGAAATGTGGCGGGCTAGGGGGAAAAGGAGAAATATGTAGTCCAGGAGGGGGAAAATGACTACATCCCCCAGAAAGGGACTGAGCCAGGAAGAGGTTTCTCTGGCTCAAGATAATGAACGTCATCTGCCTGTAAGACAGGCAAGTATTTAAACAGGCCAAGTTCGAGGCTGTTTTGAGCCTGTGGGTATGAAGATTGTGAAGAGACCGATGTGGTCGAACAAAGAAAGGTACTGAGTGAACCTTACTGAACAAAAAGTGTTTTTGTTTTACCGGTAACCGGTGTAGACGTCCAGTTTATAGTAAGGGATTTTTGTTAAGAGTTTAGTTAGTTCTCCAGGTGGGCGTTTCTGTTTTAGACAACCTCGTAATGATGAATATATTGCTAGCTGTAATGCATTCTATTGTTCTGATGAACAGTATGTTGGTATTCAGTGATTAGTTTTCTTTTATTTGCTTTGACTTGTTAGTTTGCAGAAATGAAAAATGAGTCATATGTGTTGTTGTTTTTCTAAAACTCTTATAATGTATAAATTAGTGAAATGGTCTTTGTACATACAGGTTCTGTTCACTTTATTAGGAACTTTTAGGGAATAAATAAAGGACATGATGAGGCAATGTACAATTTGAAAATTGGCTAGTACACAATGCATAGAAATGTATGTGTTCACAAGAACAATGTGGATTTGTGTGCAACCATTCAGCAAAATCATGGGAGAGCAGTACGATCTCAGTGACTTCACAAGGGGCATGCTAGTGGGTGTCCATGCAACCAGCTTGTCCCTCAGTGCAGTGGCTGCTTTGGCCAACATGTTCATTAAAACTAGAATGGCACAGGTTATAGAACACCACCCCTAGAAAGCACTATCCAAACGGGAAGCAAGCGGGTCATGAAGGATTGAGCATGCAGAGAGATCCAATGTATCCACATCTTTAAAGAATGTGAAAGACAATGAACAATGTGCATAATCCTGTACTGTTCTGTAATTTAGGGGACTAAGAAAATATAATTATGTATACTGTGACCTCTCTTTATTTTGCTTTCTGACTTATACATCACAATAACAAATTATTGAAGGCAGTGAATTAGTGATGGGTCTTTATACAATGAAGTAGCATGAAATATGAGGGAGCCCTGTATAAATAGAATAATGGCTGGTTCAGTGTGTATTACCAGGGAGTAATACCATTGATAGGTTCTGGGGACAGTGGAAGCTCGAGAGGTTCCTGACACAGAACCTAGAGATGGTATTACCCCTGGTTATACACACTGACCCATCTATTATTTTTTGTAACTTACGTTTCGTGGGAGAGTTACATTTATCGGTCAGGAACAGGGAGATGCAGACAACAGGATGCTGCTCTGGGAGCAGAAATTACTTGGAAAAAAAGTTCGCCAATGATTGTGGCAATAATCATAACATTGTCCAAGGAGTGTGGGAAATTGAGAAACAAACTGAAACACGAACAAGAATGGGAATTTTTTTTAAAGTTGTTTTGATCAGCGCTGGCACTTTGGTTTGTTTACTAGTAGATGACTTACTTGCATTTCATTAGAGCTGTGTGGTGGGTATGGTTTCTATTGCCCATGACTCACCAATTTTTGACAGGTTGAACTGCAGTAGACGAAGGTCGAAGACTGTTTTCTTTATGCTGTTCAGATTCTCTTGCTTTTGGACAAACTCCAGTCTTTTTTCAGTATTACTGTTTTCCTTAGAAACAGCCATTACTTTACGTTGTTGGTTTTTATCATAATTTACTGGAAACGTAGTATCATATTGGAACACTGTAGCTTTAAAAAAAATATATCTCTACTTCGTGATATACACTCTTTTGGACACTAAGGTGCACTGCTAAATAGAAAAGCGATATTTCTACAGTACCAGATATTTCCATATTTAAAATGTTAAAATGCATACATTTAAACCACATTATAAAAACAGAGTTTCAATGGAGTGATTGCATGTCAGTTAGTTATGAGCACAGAATTGGCCTTGAAAGTGGAAAGTACTGTGAATGTGAAATAATGTCCCACACAGACACAAACACACCTGATTATCCTGAAACAAATATTCATTCTACTCCTGTCTCAATTGCTGTTTACTTTTCTTAGGTAATCTTAAAGGGCTAGAAGGGGATTTATTTTAATTAAAAAAATATATTAATATTGACTCAGACCTGTATTAATACCTCACCAGCAATAATTGTGTAGCATGAAGATTCTTTCATGAGAGTAAAGGCTTATAAACCAATTTTCTATCTGTTCAATAAAGCAATTTTGTAACAGCTTAATTACATTTTACAACCTGCTAAGGCTATTTAAATGTTACTCTTATAGTGAAAATATACTCTGAACACCAATGAATAAAAAGTGATACATAAAAAAATATGCAGAAATAATGTGTTTTTATATATGGTTCTCAGTTTTTTAGTCTATAATGAGTCCACATTGCAGGTTTTTAACTTCCAGTTAAGAAGCTCAACATGTTTTATTATTAAACGATTATAAGTGCACTTCTCAGCTAAAGCTACCTGGCTTTACCTCACAGAATGCACAAGAAGTCAGCCTTTGCAGAGGTCATGCACACTAAAAAAAGAGACTTAAGGGTTTTAAATTTAAACAATAATCTTTGTATTTCATTTGTTCATGTTAGTTCTTACCATTTACGTACACCAACAGAAATAATTCAGTTATTTTTAAGGTGTTTAGAATGGTACCTACATTAGTTATCTTCCAAATGTTCATATGCTAAAATAAGATAAACACTCTGGCCTGCTTTTGGCAGATGATTGAGTCACCCAGTTATAAGGTGTAGTGACCCAATTCGTTTTCACAAAATCATTTATATTCTGCGTTTGTCAAATTTTAAAAGTACTAACAATTTAAAAACTGGATTACAGAAAAGGGTCTGTTTGATACATTACAGTATATTTGCCCATTTCAACACTACAGTACACATGCCCTCTCATCAGCTAATAATTAATCATGTTCTTTTTTGTTTTAATTACTCATTCTCACTTTTGGGTATGACACAAAACTACCACAACAATCACACATTTTCAAATGGATGATTTATTACGTGAAATAAATCAATGTAAAATTACTGTCAACTGATTGGCACACTTATGTGTATTAAATCAAATTACAACACACTTATTGGTTTTTGGCCCGTCTGGTCATCAGTGATGATGCAAAAGGAAAAGAAGCATGTGACAAGATGAGAAATGTATAGCCAGGAAAAGAGATAGTCATAAGATTTTGCCAATTAAAAAAAGATTCCTAAAAATGCACAGGGCGGAACTCATTACTTTAAAGGGTAAATCACAGCTTTATCCACAACAGCTAATCTTGAAACTGAAACTGCAGGCTTTTAGAAGTTATTTATTCATGTATAATTCAAATGCTAATAAAAAAGAAAAAATCATAATTTTAGACTACTGTATCTCCATTTCATTTGTTGGCCGAGGCCTTCTATGAAGCCAGTGAAGAGAGCAACTCAGAGATAGGGGAGTGTGTTTTTAAAAACTTTCAAGATTCAAATTAAGGTATAACGAATAAATTATGATTTCAAAAATCTATTTTCAACACCAGTATGTATAAGACATGTGCCTTACAATGCACTAAGGCATGTTGAGGCTTATTGTGTAAACAAAGAATGTTTCCATAAAGTCAGGCATGTTGTATGCATGAATAGGGTTCTTTTCATTGTTGATTGTGAATAATTGTCATGTTTCACCACTTAATGTGATACCGGTCAGATGTATCCAGGCAAACAATAAGAAAACCATGAGTTGGATGTAAAACATCTATTAACTTTCTAATTGAACCATTGTGTATTATTTGAATGTAGTAATTCATATATATCATATATATATATATATATATATATATATATATATATATATATATAGTGAGGGATTGGTTAAAGGAAACGAACAAAAAAGGTGAAAGACAACGTAAACCAACTGGTTGGTAAACAAAGAAAATTAATATAAAGTGTTTGGGATAAAAAATGAATGGGTTTAAAAATACACTTTGTAAATAATAAGTGTGTGTTAAATAAGGGAAAGTACAAATGAAGAAAAAGTATGGTTTAAAATAAATATTTATTATTGTACAGAGACAATACCTGGGGGACACTAGGACCAGGTGGAAGCTACTGAAGTCAAGGCTGGCTCCAGTTCAAATTAATTATTCAATTTAATGACGTGTCAATTGTTTACTGATATAACTGGTTACCATTTAAAATGTCTGTTTTGTGAGTGTTTGAACGAGGGTGATGGTAGGAGCTGGGTTGGAGAGTGGGAGAGTAAAAACAAGGAAAAGAGTATTAGTATTGTGAGAACTGGTTAACGACATTTTGGAAAGGTATTTTGGATTACGATTTGGGTTTTGGAGACGAGGTACCAGGCTTAGCCTGCCCCGTCATTAGTCAGAGAACGATCTGTTTAGTTAGGACCCGAGACTGGGTTAGGTTTTGTTTTCTTTATTTTCTTTTTCAGTGTGTAAATAATAAACACACGCTACGGTGTTTCCTTGTATCTGGTTGTCAAGTGTCTGACTGAAGCAAAGCCTGTGATAGGAACGCAGATCATCACTATATATATATATATATATATATATATATGTGTATATATGTGTATATATATGTATTTGCTTACGATTGTAAGTCGCCCTGGATAAGGGCTTCTGCTAAGAAATAAATAAATAAATAATATATATATATATATATATATATATATATATATATATGTATATGTATATGTATATGTAGAATCTAGTTCAAGTTCACAAATTCAGTATTACAAATACAGTTCTGTTTTAATTTTCTTCTGTGTCCCTCCTTATTTGCACAATTTTCCAATAAGGACCCAGGGAGCTTCCTACATGTCTTTCTGAATTTGCTGTAAGGTTTCTGTGTTGTGTGCTTACCAGCTTAGATGTCTCCACCCTTGCTGAACTCAAGCCAGGCTGTGTTTAAGCTGTTCAAAAACACAACCACATTGAATATTGTCATATGACGCAGCTAAGCCTCTGCCTTTACTGCCAGCTTGTTGCACAATTAATACATTAACAACATTACTCTAAAAGCCGATTGCTGTATTGCAGTATTTTGTGTGCTCCTCAAAAATACTGGAAACAAAGAACCCTAGGCAAGAAGTGAGTAGGGCTGCACACCCACAGCCTCTGCAAATCATATCCTAATAGATTTTGATGTTAGTGAATCCTTTTGTATTATAATACATTAATGTATCATTCATTAATGCTATTTCACATCTTTGGCATGTTATGGATCAATTTTGAATTCAGCTGGAATTAAAATGTATGAAGTTAAAGAATTATGACTTTGGAAAATATATTTTCTGCCCCACTTTCTTAGCTTCAGACAGCTTTTTTAAATGCTCATGCAAACGGCTGTGGGCTGTGAACATTAACAATAATATTTGTTGATGTAGGAATGGCTATAACGTTGTATACACTGTCTAAACATGTTTATAGGTCGCAGTAGTCCATCACTATCAAACGCAAAGGCTTACTTTCTAATATACTCTTGTATAATGTGTTTTCCTCACATTAGACCTTGTGTTATAATAATTTATTAGTCAAAATGGAGAAATGGTTGGTATGCGCTACAATGTCTGATTTATAGAGATGTCAGCTTGAGTGCTTGCAGCTCATCAGCCTGGTGGCAGCCTTAACGACATTAGGGACTCCTGTTTGAGCCTACCTGCAGGCTGCATTGTTCCATCAGACCATGATTCTTCCTGGCGATACAATGCTGTCAGCTCTCTTGTCATCAGTTATATGTATCAACAGATTATTAATGGTATTTTCTGTCAGAGATGTATATTAGTTGCACCCTGCAACAGCCTTGCCCCAATTCCACAATAGAATTATATTTTGCATTGTCTCGAGAAATGATTCTAAATTAGAATTGATCTTTCTGAAATATGATTTTTCACTGCTGATGTAATTTAGTGTGCCTGCTAAATATTTTATGGGGCGCCTTGATTCATTGCTAAGCCACAGAGTTCTGACTGCAACAGAAACACAGAAATCTGGAGCTGGCCAAGGCAGAATACTCGGCTGAAATTCAACAGTTTCCAGACACTGTGTTGTAACTTGTATAGTTTAAACACAAGCATAATGTTTAGTCTGGAATTGGAATTACTTGTTACTTTTATTGAGAATTATGAATTACTGTGTCTCCCTAAATCAATAAAAAGGCCCAATAAGTAAATATTCATCAACATTTTATTTTGCCACAAAACAAAAACATGACATAACTGTGCACAGGTACAGACCACTTCTTAAAGGAGGGGGAGGCAGTAATATTATTTTAACCAAAAACTCTCAGTTTAGTAGTATCTTAATACTGCAACTGAAGACTGGTACAGCTGAATAACAGGTACAGTTGAAAAAAAAACCTTTACATAACCATCTATCTCATTCTGATACCACTTTCAATTTTAAGATTCCAGTTTAAACTATTATATGTCCATTTCCATTAATAAAAAAGGTTTAAGGTTGTTAGCTACAGTAAAGTATGAATCCTAGGTATGCGTTATCATTATTAATCTGTCACACTATATATATATATATATATATATATATATATATATATATATATATATATATAAATCATTGTTAAACCATCAATTGCTGCAAAATCATAGTTTCAGAACATATGCAACAGGGGAGGAGGCTGGGCCCGAATCGGTGAACACACGTACAGCAAGCAAGCATTACGCACTATACAAAAGAGCTGGGGTCACCTGCATTCATGGCTAGAAAGGTTTTAATCTCATCTCATCTCCCTGACGGGACAGAATCCATAACAGCAGTGCATCACACAACACTGCCAGTTACATCACAACCAGTTATTGTTATGCCATGAGTGACCATGAAACTACCATGTGTTTTTTTTTTCAGGACACCAAATACTTTTTTGTTTTACATAACTTCAAATATTTTTTTAACATAACTTCATTAAAAGTATTTGTATTTAAACACTGAAATAATCAATTCAAGAGGACCGAGTTTTATATTTTAGCAATATTTTTGTCTCTATACTGTACTAGTGAAATCAATAAATACATGGACTGTTCAGAAGAAGCCATGAATTACAAGGACACTGAATGCCAGTGAAAGAATACTATACAAGTCAACATTATTGTAGCAAAGAAGCACTGGAACAATGGAGGGGGACTGGTAATGGGCATAATGCAGTTAGCCCCGTTTTTATTTGCATGATTTGAAATTTGAGATTCGAAAAATATCTTGCAAAATCAAATCTTACTCTTGGCATTTCATGAAGGCCATCGCTACCTCCTGAAAGACTGAATATCATCAAGCAGTGATTTGAATTGCAGTGTTCTGGTAGTTTACATAATCATTTACAAGAAGTTCTTTTTTGGGATAAAGTTTAAGAGAAATTATGGAAATCTCCTTTGACTTAGTAAATAACAAGGGCATTGTGGAATTGTACTGTACTAAAATAAACATAGATAATTCCTTATTGAGGAAAGATGTTGTTTAGAGACAGGAAGCTGGGCAGGGGTATGTTGTTCTTGCATGATACATGTGTTTAGAACTCAAAAAAGGTCAAGGTGATGGATTGTCCTACTGGATCACTGGATCCAAACCCCACTGAGCACATCTGGCAGGGACTAAAATAAAGGGTCAATACCAGGCACCCAACTAACATAGGGGACAACAAGCATACTGCTGTGGAATACAGCAGACTGGATCTGGATGTGTGCCAGAAATATGTGTGGTCCATTTATTCACAGTTGTAGGAAGGGTTCAAGGCCAAAAGAGGTCAAACACACTGTTAGTTCATACACTGGTTGATGGGCCAATCCCTTTGATAAATGAAAGTTTCACAATGGCCTGTTTAAATGGTATCCAGGGACAAATTAAAAATGAAGGGTTGTCTTTTGCGCAACAAGTCTGATATTAATAATGTAATATTTGATTTCTTGGAGAAAATGTATATTATAAATGTACGTATGTGTAATTTCAGTGTCACTGTCATTTCAGCCAGCTGTGTGGAGTAGTGGTTAGGGCTCTGGACTCTTGACCGGAGGGTTGTGGGTTCAATCCCAGGTGGGGGACACTTTACCTAGATTACTCCAGTAAAAACCCAACTGTATAAATGGGTAACTGTGTGTGAAAATAATGTGATATATTGTAACAATTGTAAGTCACCCTGGATAAGGGCATCTGCTAAGAAATAAATAATAATTTCACCCAGTTCTGACAGATCTCGTTGACTGAAGCAGCGCAAGAATGCTCTCGTTTGTTTAAAAGACCTGTACCGACTGTGCACTTTCATTTGCCAGCTCAAGCACCTGTCATTCAAAGCGTCTACTTTTGAAATTAGCGGCTTAAGGTGTAGGTTGGCTTTTGCTAGGTATGCAGTGACAGTTACTAGTTTGATTTGAAAATGGGGTGCAAGAGGAAAACACTTAATGAGTATTGTGCAGAATACCCTGACCGACATCTCCGTGGCAGGACGAAGCAAGCCTGTCTGCCTTAGCTTCCAGTGACTCCAGCTGTGCTGAAGAATAAGTGCAAGTTAGTTCTGTTCAACCATCTAATGTTTTGTTCTGTGCATATTATTTTTACTCGTAAATGTATGCTATACAAGTCTGTGTAATATGCTTTTATATGCTGCGTTTTCTATGGTTTGAGACCATTTTTTAATTTGTGTTAGTTCTTTATCTTTACAAGGTATAGCTCCGCTGTGACCAAACATTATTTCAGTTAGAATGCTTTTAACCATGGTTTTGTTGCATGTTGAATAAGGGGCTTAATGAGGCTTTTCTTAATGGCATAAAAAGTCTGTGGTTTTTTTGTGGTTTTTTTTAACGCATAAAGGTCGATTTCACACATTCTGTGCTTGAATCGAAAAATAAAGATTGCAAAAACTGTAAATTCTTTCTAAAATAAATGTCGATATTAATTGGCGATTTGGCAAAAAAATAAAAATCGAATAGTAGCAAGCCTATATATATATATATATATATATATATATATATATATATATATATATATATATATATATATTTACTGTATATACTGTATATGCTATGCATACATGTGTATATATACTTTCACCTGACAAATCATGAATCTGAGGCTATTTAAAGTAGTTTCCTTTACCAAGATATTGTGAGGAAAAATGTTCTCTTTCCTTAGCTTGTTGGCAGAATTCCTCGATTACACATTCAAGTGATACAGATACAATTTCCATAGCTGCTAGTAACTCTGAATCACGTCTGCCTGCATTTTTTTTTACAAGTGATAGCAGCATGGTTGTTAATATAAGGGGGCAGACACATTTTCCCTGGTTAAAAGTTAAATGCAGCTGTAACATACATTAAAGAGTATAAGAAGCTTAACAGTCTCCTTGTGCTTTGTATTTGTAGTTCAAAGTGCTCTGTATACTTTATTAACAACCCCATCTGTTATATCTTTGAGCCATAGAGAAAAAGGAAGTAACCTCAAAATGCAGTTGAAAAGTGATAAATTAAACCACACAATTATTAGGAAAGAAGTGAACTTGGTACACAGTCATGTAAGTAAATATTTTAGAAACTCTTATAATATGCCTTATACATATAGGGCCTTCTGCGGTGTCACTGTAACTGGGTCCCCAGACCCAAACATTGGGCTCTGTGATGAATAGGCCAATACACAGTTGAAACTGTGTGTATAAATGGTGATTTCGTCTCGAGTCAAGCAGTGTGCAGCTCCACATACAGTACTGTATGCTTAAATTGTATTTATTTATGTCGAGTCTCTGTATAGCCCCCACCTCTCTCCTCTCATGGGTGGCTGGTATAGACAGTTGTTTTGATTGATGTGTTTAGTATTTCAAATTAATATCGGTATTTAAATTATATCTGGAGTTTTTGGTTTTTGTGTTTTATTTCTGACTAATGTACCTGCCTTTAAATTTCAATTATAACGTTTTTTGCAGACAATTTTTTATTAAAAAAGTGAAATGAGCGGATTAACTAAGACTCCAGAGAATAATGTGCAGAATGGTCTTTGTGGTCTTGCCTTGCTGCACTGTCACAGAGATGAGATTGATTGCTGCACCGCAGAAATGTGATGCCAGTGGTCACAGGAAGATTGGCAAACTACATTTAAAATCAGATGCACATGATGTGTAAAAAAAGCTACTCACAGCACTGCATTTTCTGAATGAGAGGACTTATATGGCTGTATATAGTTGCTGTGTCACAGCACTGTACAAAACAGGCCCTGGAACCTCATGTGCTCACAACTCTATAATTGTATCCTATTCAGAAAAAAAACTGTTAACTAAACTTTTGTATTTAATAAAACTACATATAATAATATAGTCATTCTGTTATAAAAACTTTAGGGGGGTGCCAAAATCAAACCCATCATTTTGTAAACATCATGCCAGTGTCTTATTAAATGCTAACATATCATTTGTGCAAATATTGTTATTCCAAATTCATTATAAAGCCATGAGAGTTGCAACTTGGGGTCAATAAATAATGTTCATGCTCTTGAAATTTATATGAATATTTTTTTTTTAGAAATACTGGTATTAAATATTTTGTTATGAGAACAGCTTTATTTATTAATTTTAACTTAAAAGTCACACTTAAAAGTCAGGCATAGTTTGAAAGCATTTTTTTGCACATGTAGTACAATATACTTACAATTTAAAAGAAAAACACATGCTATGGCCTAAAACCAGAACAAATCCAAAAGAAGAATGACACAGTGAATCACATTACAGTGAGGCCAGACCTACTATATTATTTTTGCATTTTATATAGATTTTATATTTTTTGATGTATGTATGCAAGGCATTGTAAGAGTATTTCCTGTCACTTTGACCTAACCGCAGTGTCTGGGCACTTTATTATGACATGTACAAAATATCATGCATGGCCACCATTTGCCCTGACTTGACACAATGTGGCATGGACACCACAAGGTCCTAGAAAGAGTCTCGAGGGATGTTAATTCATTCAGTCGTTATTACTTCACGTGTCTGCCATGCTCCTCAAACAATTCACGCACAATTCTGGCACGGTGCATTATCATCTTTTAAGCAGCCATCGCCATCAGGGAACAAGAGGAGCATCGATGGACTTGATCCGCAACAATTCTTAACTAAACTATGGTATTCGTTAAACATTCCAGAGTAATCAAAGCATTATACCTGGAAAACATACCAAGTAATTCCAATTGAATTTATAGAAAGGGTACATTTAACATGCATTAATACTAAACCTGAAACCTAACATGAATCCATCATGAACAGGGTCTTCATTTTCATTAAAAGACACAGAGTTGGAAAATGATTATTAAGTGGAAGTGTTACCTACTGCAGTATTTCTTTTGATTACTTATTGTAGTAGTGTGTATGTAATAATTACCCAGTTGCTGTGAATGGTGGAATTTCATTTCTTTCTTAATCATTTGGATATTTTCATTTGGACAGTGAAGTTAAAATGTTCTGAAAACAGCATTACAATAGGAGGACTACTGAAAATGCAAGAAGCTGATTGAATTGGGAGAGAATTAAGGATTGGTTTGCAGACAACTACCAGGCTGGGGTTGAATTTTATAGCTAAATGGAATTGTCAGGTGCAGTGGCAAGCACAGCTGGATGAGATCAATCATGGGCAGACCAACTAAGAGCAAATTAATGATGAAAATAACTAAGATGCAGGTTTATAATTTGGTTTTACTCCACAGCAAATGATTAGCCTTTTTTAAAAGAGCACGTGCTGTAGTTCACTGGTTTGATTTTTATTCCATAAGAGGGTTACAACAAATAAAGGAAATAAAGTGGTTCTGAATTAATTCATTTTTGTTATGTTTCTAATTTACTTATTTATTTGCCCATTTTTGCATTTGCGTAGTGTTGTGGTCTGGATAAAACAGAATTTAGAGTATCAACAATTAATATGTAACAACCACTCCGAGTGCTGTTTCTCAGACTTTATTGTTCGATATTTTCCGTAAAAGGTGCTTTGAGCTGAGTCACCACACACATAAGAAAGAGATGCAGAGTCAGAGCCAGCACTATCATGCAAGCACCTCATTCATTATTTAAATGAGTTGGTGTGTGAAAGTACTGTGATCTCACAATAACCTACTGAATTAGTACCATAAACTGTAAGCTATTTGATTAAAATGTAATATTTTCCAGGATGACTTGTGTGTAAAGATTTGCATTGTCTTTAAACAATTACAGGGTTTGTAACTCACTTTTCCATATGTGAAGGGCACAAATTTTTATTTTTTTTATTTTTTCACATATTCCCATAGCACTATCATTTGGTCTGATAAAGTGTAGTTTCAGTTTTTTTTTTTTAATTGTTCAATTTCACTGACAATTTCACTGCATATTAACTCCTGCATATTTGTACTCCTTATAAAGACCATCTCATCTTTTGATGCAATCTAATGTTGTAGCACGCTGTGAATCATTTCCATTGAAATTTAAATAAATGGCCAAGCATTTTACAACAGGGCTGCAACAATCACTAAGGGAAATCAATGAAAAACCTCCGGGCAGGGAAGAACGTTTTTGGGGCAAAGTTTGCAAACTTCCCCTAGTATGAACTTTGATCTAAGTCGATCAACTGAACTTCACTCAACTTCCCAAAATTTGTAGTTAAGGGGTGTCATATTTAAATTAGGGATGGTACCTACTCCCTGGTAGTCAATCAAGCAAGTTGTCTTAATTTCACTGAACTTCCCATTAAGAAGTTGATAGCGGGCAGCTGGAAAATCAACAAGCCAAGACTCCTACAAAGGTCCAACCAATAACATAACAATGACATATGAAAAAATATGATAAATATGATATATAACACTAATGACATATAGAGGCAGGAAATTTATATCCTAAAATACACAGGCACATTATAATATATATATACAAAAAGAAAAAACACAATCAGCAATCTGTGTACTAAGACGAAAAAGTGTGAATTTGGGGACCTCGGTTCAAATCGAGGTATTCTATAACACAAACCTTAATGCAGAACTATCATTTCAAGTCACTGACAAAAAGGCTGCAAACAGAATTATATTTTACCAAATTAATCATCATGCATATGTAAGCAGGAACAGATCATGGATATGCATGTTCATATAAAGTGTCAATTTTGTTTCTCTTTATATGTAAGATATCTGTCAATCTGTGGGGTTTCCTGTGTGTAATACAGACATTGCAAAATTAATTTATGACAATATTTACAATTTTCAACGCTACACAAATTTAATTTGTAAAAAAGGGTGTTGCTGCAATATTGTATGAGTAATACATTTAAAAAAGAAGAAAAATTCTGAGAGTCGGATTCAATCACAGGTAAGTTACCTATCAATTGATCGGGAATCAGAACATTCTGTTAAAGTATAGCACATCAGCACAGTGCTACAGGCGGGCAGCCATGGCTCAGAATTAATTCTGACCATAATCCAGCATAGTGTGAAACTACATACCTGGATCAGGATGTGGGTTTGACCCAGGTTGAGTGAGTGTGAAAGGGGCCATTCGTAAGACGACATGTACCTTTCACTTCCACAAGGAACGTTTTTGTTTATTTTGTTTGGCCATATTTTTGTTGCTTGAGATGCACCATGCACCATGCACCATGCACCATGCACCATGCACCATGCACCATGCACCATGCACCATGCACCAGATTGCAGCAGGGTACTCCTCCACCAGACAAAGGATTTCTCCTTCTGTATATACATGTGGCCACCACAATTAGCATCAATTACCTAATTGGGGAATGGCCACACTTGTGATTTCTGGCAGGGATAGAATTAACCCCATCCCTGCCAACCTTACATTCCCCCCACACACACTATTTACAGCAGGAGGGCTTCTACCCTGCCACAGACCCCCTTCAGTTTTTCCTATATTTGTCATTCATAGATAATTCCTTACACCTGCTACTTGTTTGAAATTTGTGGATAGTCCCCTTAATACATTTCCTAGCATGCCATAACATTTGAACCAGTAATACTCACTTTGTAAAACTAAAGACTACTTATGAACCCCATGCCACATTTGTTTAAATAATAATAATTTCAAAAAAAATCTGAAAATACATTTGGCATTTAATATGTATACCTGTGTCTGACAAAGAGTTCTCCCTGATGTGAGTTTCTGTTAATTAACCAAATGTGTTTTACCCTTTTCTGCTCAGAGCTATAAATGAATTTAGCATTAATTGGCAAACACTGGCTAATTCAATTATTTGATGCAGTCACAGAATAAAATGCTGACCTTGTGTTTGTGAGTTTGTTGTTTTACTAATTCATGCCGCAAGGATGTAATTTTATACCTAATGGCCTTTATTGCATTTCGTTTTTAAAAAGCCTCATTTGATTTATGAGTGTGTTTTTAATTTTAATGGGGTTTAAGACCTCAAGCATTTTTTATTAACATGGTTTAAAAATTAAGACTGCAATAAAGTTGCCAGCAATTTTGTTTTCCTTTATAAATCTGTCCCATTGTTCATTTTTTTTCTGAAACCAGTTGACTGCAATTTTTATCATTAGAATTTATAATTGTATTTTTCAAGACCATTATCTTTTTTTTTTTTCATAACCCAATCAGAAATGTCGATGCTGCAGATCAAGCGCCACAATGCACATGCCGTTACTAAAGAAGTTAGTTAATATTGGGAAACCTTTTGGATGTGGGACAAATATTGTACAATGGTCCTGATATGGTAGCAACATCTTCTCATCTATTACCAGTGTCTTTGGTTCACACGATAGATATGCTATAATATGAAAATGTTACCACTCTGGTATCGTTTCATCAATGGCTCATACTGTTGTAGCTTCCCTGTAGCAACCTGTCAATACAGAACCAATGTACAATGTCTCAAGAAAATGTGGTGCTATTATTTAGGTTGTTAAGATCAAAATATATTTCCAACTCCATTTGCAATGGGCTTTATGAGAACAGAGAGCATATTTAATTATTTTAAGCTAAATCATTGCTAAAGAAAACAATCTAAAAAGCTCTCTTCTTCATTTAGATATTATATAGTTCTTCCCTGTGCTGTACAATAAACAATTTCAGAGCCCCCTGTGGTGTGTAGCATGACAGCTTGGAATCTCTATGCCCTAATAAAACTCCTGAAGGCATGAATAACATTTATGACCCAATCGCCTCAGTGAACAAAATGTCTACTTGCAAAAATGTAGGTAGGTTTTATACTCTTGGGTTTCTATAGCAGGTTTAAACCACCAGCCTATATATGTGCAGTTTGGTGTTGTATTCATTTGTAGAAAATGAATTTCCCAGTCATATAACTATACTAATGCCTGAATCAGATACTTGGTTTTGCTAGCCTGATGGTGACTATTACCTCAGGGAAAGTGTTTCACATCTGTTACCATTGCACTGCAGCCCCAGAAAGTGCTAGTGTGCTAATGAAAAATAAAATGCCAGTAATATAGCTAAGAATACAGAGTTTATACCATCTGAGTAACTGTTTAATTCCAAGAAGTCAACATCTCTAGAGAAATGTGTACCAAATTACTGGAAATCTAGCAAAACTGAAAAAGCATGAAATGTGTAATCTGTTCAATTTGCCATATTTATGATGACCAAAGGGCGCTGTTAGAATTAATATTGCCCTGTGGAATTCAATGCATTGGTGACAAGGTGCAACGAGACACAAATTAGCTACTACTCACTGCATCAGTGTGCTTGCCCTGTTAAGTTTGGGGGTTTTCTCAATATGTTCTCTTTCCTCCTATCCCCTACATTTCTGTAATGTTATGTTTAGCCCTGCCTGATTTGTACTGAATCAGCTTTGCTGCTCACAGGGCAAAATCCATAAAGAAAGCCATTTCATTAGCCCAACCATGATGTTTATAGTTTTTGAAATATTGTTCAAAAGTAATGGAATATGCTGGTGGCAGTTCAATAATGAATCTTTGCCAGAAAAGCCATATTTATATTATCTTCATTTTTCTTCAAGACTTAGATTTATAAAGCAAAATGATTATAAAAGCAGCCATGTATATCCAGGAATAGATTTGGTCTTAAACCACAGATTCATCTAACTTTATTTTTCTCCACATATTGTACAAATAATAGAGTAATAGATTGACATTGCGTTTTGAAATGTTACCTCCGCACATCACCCACAACTTGAAGGGAAACTTTGAAGAAAAGTATAACTTCAGTCCCGATTTGTCTTTTAATTCTTTTAGACCAAATACACAAAGACCTATATTTTCCCCTGTGGAAGAATCGCTGGCAAATTGCCCCCTCCATAGTAAATGTATTACAATGCAATTTGCCCACAGTGGAAAATCAAGCTCAAATTGTCCCAAGCTTTGCTCAGTGCTACCAAGCATAGTATCAGGCATTCTGTTTGGCACTTTGTTTAGCATTTGTTTCACTCAACAACAACAACAAAAAAATAATCTGAAATATACTTTATTTGCAGCATAAAACGGGCCTACTGTAGCCCTGTAAAACACGTTACAATGATCTGTTGTTAAAAACTATGCAAACTAGATATTTTAAAACTAAAGTGGTAATGACTTACAAACTCAGTTCAGCACCTGGGGCTGAAGACAACAACGTTGTTCTTTTTATATTTAAAAAAACGTATTTTTCAACCCTGTTTTTCTATCCAATGTGAAATGCTCAATGCAAATATCACCTTACCCCACTTACCAATCAGGAGTAGTAAGGGTCAACGGGGACCTCTGTTTCTACTGTCTGGTCAATCACCTCTTTTCACCAGCAAAAGCTAAGCAATGTTTCCAAGCTACTGAACCCTGGAGGCAATTCTCACGGTTGACGTCACATGCTTGAAAAGTCATAACTTAGGCGCCTCTCAGAATTCCCTACTGTAAATTCTATTCAAAATAGTGACATCACGATACAGAATTCCCTTAATCAAACTCTTCCCTACTTTGAATGAAAGTGCTGATGGATTTGATAAAGTTTAAGATTAGAAACAATTATTTGCAGGACCTGTTTTGTACAGTGCTGTGACACAGCGACTATATACAGACATATCCTCTCATTCAGAACAAAGACGGTATTCATGCAGGTTAAACAAATACATATAAATGAGAAGAAACATGTGTAATGTAATGTATATGAATGTTTATTGTAAATGGAATGAATGTTAAATAATAGAGTTTATTTTTGTATAAAATGATTCCATGTGTAACTGGTTATTGAATAATTAATCCTGTTAGGAGTAGGTGTGGCTGGAGATTATTTAATGCTGTGGCTTTCCTTAGGAGAGAGCAGTAGTATTAGGTGGTCAGTTGTGATCTTGTCTTGTGTCAGTCATTGCATGTACAACCTGTTAGTCATTTGCAATCTGAGTCTATCCATTACAAAACTAAATATTTATACCTGTGAACACTAGCAAGTTGCTGTTTCCTGCGTTCTAAATACCTCCATGTTTTTGAGAGAATAATGTGATTGTGGGTGAGGGTAAGCTCAGACCGTCACCCTGTTACACACCATAACATTTAAGTCAAAATAGTCAATAATATGTATGTTTTTCTTTTATATATACCATAAAATTGCTACTGTGCTGCATTGAAAAAAATATATTAATAAGAAACATCTACAAATCAAGGATTACTGTATATTCCAGTGTAGCTCTTCCATTTTGAGTGCAGGCTATTATTCCATAAAAAGAAAACAAGCAATTCATCACATTTTAGGCCTGCTTTTCAGTCACATATGTGAACGTGCAAAGGCATCTTAAACCGCAAATGTGAACAGGGTTGCAGACCTAAATATGCGGCGGCCCTGGGACAGCCCCTGTGCCAGCACAGTAGTGTGAACGGGGTCTAACTTGTTTTTAGATGCTACATCACAGGAAAGAGACAATGGGACTGATTTACAGTCAGGCATGTTACTATACAGCCCTCAAGCTGGCAATAGTGCCAAATTCTTTGGTGGTTTTGTCACATGAACTAATATCCACTGGGGTGGCTAGAGACATGTGACTCTTGATGGGTTTGAAGTTTCCAAATAAGATGTCTACGCATTAATCTCCCTCAAAAGCTCCATCTTGAGTACTTGTTATTTGTTAGCACATTCAGTCTTGTTAATACTGGTGTTATAATAGTATATTATTCCTTTAACCTGATTGGTCAATATGAGGTCCGTAATCTCTGGTAAAAGATCTTGAATGTTATTGTTCAAACTATGTTTAATCTGTTCCAAATCAATCCGTTCTAGTACACGCCCTCTGAATGTTGTCTGTCAATGTAGACTAGGGGCTCTATGTATTTATTTATTATTTTTCTTTCATATCTTGACTTTTTGTAGGTTTTTGTGACTTCGTAGACCTAACCGGGATGTATTAAAGTGATTTTCACTCCTGTAACTTAGTTTCATCTCTGCTGTAGTAGTTTAGTTACGACTGTTCGTTTCAAATTACTTTCGTATGAAAATGTACGAATGTCATATAAGATTGAAGTTTCGCGCTCACCGTTGATGTATTATCATTTTTTCCTGATTTACGACTTTTATTTTACGCATGCCTCTCTCTGGCGTAGATTAGCTGTTCGTATGTGAAACTTCCTGTTTAAATGTTTCCAAGCTTTTAGTTACTTTAAATTAAAGAACCTTAAAATATAAAATAAATCATATATATATATATATATATATATATATATATATATATATATATATATATATATATATATATATATATATATATTAAATAACAATGGCAATAAATACATTTTGTTTTATTTTCTTTTATCTGTTAAGGTGCTTTATTAATGAAACAAATAATTGCAGAGTTATTTAATATTTAACTTATTTAACTTAAACTGAAATCTTTTTTTACCAGTAATTCATTATGTACTGCATAGATAACTGAAATACGACGAATAGTATTTACTTGCTTAGCGTACTGTCTGCACTGTACTTTTTTCCTTTACACAACTAAAATATACATAAACTCAAACAACAGTTTTCTGCGATATTCTTAAATGAACATGCTTTTGGGATATTAATTAGTTAAGTGTGTTCATAGAATTATGTTTTTGACTAATGAGTTGTTACGAATGCATGTGTATTGCAGGCTAGGTTTTGAGATGCTCATGTGTTTCTTTTTTATATATAAATGTTTTCATACTAACTTTTGTACTTGATAACATTAATTTAAAAATCCAATTGATGCCTATGATTAATGTGTTTTGTGACTAATTTGAAGATATTAATATGTTTCAATGTTAACTAAATCGAGTTATTAATTAAATTGATTAATCTTGCTACATAATTAATGTATTAAAATGTTTGGATATAAGCCTACTGTTACATAATTGAACTGTCTTGTTAGAATATATTTTGTTTAAGAAAAGAAAAATGTTTTTGACCGATTCAGATTTTGCTGTTGATGAATTTATTTTCAAAAGGTTTTCTTTAGGTTGTGCTGCAGCAGCAGCTCCACATTTTTTTGGGGGGGGGAGGGGAGGGGGGGGGGGGATTTCACTGTCTTGCACCAGGGCTCAGTAAATCCTAGCACTGGCATTGGTCCCAGTGAATTTATTTTGTTACTTATTTGGCCCTGCAAAGTGTTAAATAATATTTCCTGATTTTTTTTCCATTTCACAGACTAACAGGTCAATTTCATCTTTGTGGAATTTTTTTTTCCTTTTCTTTTTGGCCGGTGTCATAGTTGCATCAAGGTCGGAGTCTGCAGAAGTCTTAGCTCGATCCTGTTATATTTGCTTACTTCTTCTTTCTGTTCACTATACCATTCATTCATCTTTTCCACAAGGAAGTTCTAAATCTTGACTTTCGGCGTTGCAAATCTATAAATAATGTGATGCAAATTCTGATCTCTCCTGTATAATGAACAGTAATTTATGCTGTTCGTAAACTTGCGGTGATATTACGGTAGTTGTTCACGAAAAATAGCTGTTTAGTACATCACACGCAAAAATTCTACATTTAATATAGCAAATAAAGTAAAAAATAAATAAATCGAGAATACTGTTTGCTGGAAGCAGCAATAAAACAGTAACCACAATAGCAATAGCAACTAGTCTCCGGTTTAAATGATAAGTTGTAGAAATAAAACAACTGGATGCAGACTGATTACTTTCAGGAACTTTATGGAGGCTTTGAATAAACTTTATGAACACACTGTGAACAAGTTACTGAACAAACAGTACGGTGAGCATTATTGCATGTAGGTTGTACATTTTTTTTTTGTTTTACTTTTGCCAATACATTTTAGGACCTAACAGTAACTTAAATACCAAAACTTACACAAATACACAAACATGCACTCAAATCCTAATTAAAAAATAAAAAGTTACCAGTATGTTTATTCTTTTACATATTTGTTTTTTATGCCATGTATCCACTTTTCTCACACAACCTCACCTGGTCTGGATTTTTTCCATGTCAAAGAATTTCATCCCCTTTCCCTCTGACCTGTGTCCTTGGAAATCCAGTCTATGGTATATTGCCAGACAAGGCACTTTGTCACTGTCTGTCTTTTATCTCCAAGAAAAAGCTCCTAATTATAAAGGAATATATTATTCCTGATTTTGGAAATGTGTTCTTTGTACATGTCTCTCTTTAAAAGTGAGGTTATCATGAACTAAGGGCAGAGCAGCTGAAAGCCGTATTACGTAATGTGAAGGTCATAGTTCTTGGTTAACATAGCAGCCCCAATCACAAACCTTCAGTTACACAAAAGAAACTCAATTTGAATGTTTTTCAGTGTCATTGCGTGAACGATATAGGGAAAACCTGTTCCTTGTGTGATGCAATAGCTAGCTCAGCCATAAAAAATGCTAAATACAAAACAGTTTGTAGTACTAGAAAAAAAAATAAGGTTCAGTAGATAAAATATATTTCTTTAAAAGACTCTGAAGACATTTAAAAAAAATGTTAACCCACCATTTTTAATTTAGCTGCTGTCTATAGGTAAAACATAATTGTTATAATGGTACAAATCATTTTACAATATAGGTTTTCATTTATAAAAGCAAGGTGTCCTCAACATCAACACCGGTATTGAGCAAATTGGAAACGCTGACGACTTGCATCCTCAGTTTGCTGTTCATTGGCCTGTATTATTGGTCCCCAGAATGGTTGGCAGTGTTCGTGGGAACGTTGAAATCTACAGCAACATCTTTTTCTTATATGGGGGTGCATTATCCACTGCTTTCAACACCTCCACTTTTGTCTGCAAGGATAGTGCATGTTTTTACACTGTTTCATGGAACATTATTGCATGAGCACTATTGCAACTTGAAATGCATCATGGGATCAGTAGTTCCAAAACAGCACTAAAATACAGAACAGAGGCACTAATCTGGATGCAAGTTATTCCATTTCCAAATATCCTTTGCACTCAGCTGTTTGAATTAGGGTGTTTTGTTTTAGTCAAAATTGTCATCCCTGGGTGGGGGTCCAAAATAATTTGGACTAACAGGAAATTTGTCATAAGTGGATTCATATAGTAATTCAATGTAAAATCAGGAAATTCATCTAATCTGAGGTTGTTTTAATGAGAATTGACTGTGGTAGAGTAGCATCGCTGTCAGGGCTGGCCAGCGGCAGAAATAGCAGACGCAGAAGTGGAATGTTTATTAAATAACAAGAACAAACAAAATGCTTAAACAAATCAAAACAGCACCCAAGCAACGCAATCAGTATATAAACAGAAAGCACAACCTGCTGCTCGTTTTCTCTTCTCCCTAAACTAACCTCCCAGAACACAGGAGCTGGCTCTTCTTTTAAAGCACGTGGTTGGTCTTAATTTATCCCCAATTAATCAATTAAGCCCCAGTCACATTCTGCACATGGATTTGGCAAGGATGAGATTTTTACCCCATCCCTACCAAACTTACTGTAAATTCAAAATATATAATCTTTATTTATACAAAACGTTATTTACATGGGCAGGACTTCACAATATATATATATATATATATATATATATATATATATATATATATATATATATATATATAAGAAAATGGCTGATCAAAGAACATACCATATATTCTGTTTAAACCAAATCCAGCTGTAATGCTCTGCAACAGAAACTAGAAACCAGTATTAAATTAGCCTTACGACTGGTGGCTAATCATAACACAAACCACATACAAATGCAGCCAGTTCCATTGTAAAAAGAAAGAGACAGTTCTGTTTCTCAGCCATGACTAGTTTAACCCCCCCCTCCCCCCCTTCCCCTCCTCCCCTCCTCCCCTCCTTTAGATGGCAATAATAATTCCACACTGTAGGTTAAACATGTTAATACCACACACAGGGAGAACTGTCTCATGCTCTATAACCACTGGAATATGAAATGAACTATAACATCAGTGGAAAAAAGATACAGTTGCATTAATCTAAAACCATCCAGCAGAAGTAGAATAGGCTACGCACTGATCTGAGGATAAGATGCTTAAAGGAAATGGCACTTGAGATTTCCTGTATGCTTTATTTATATCTATTAGGTCGGTTATTTTGATAGAGGAAAACTGAATGCGATTAAATTTTAATTATGGTGGCGCTATCTATATAGTGCCTACCAAGAAGTACTGCATAACTTTTAAAGATAATTGCAATTATGTTATGCAAAAACTGCTATAATTGTTGTTGGTACTTTCACTTTTTTGATTATAATCTAAGAGAAAACAAAACTATTTCTGTTTCAGAAACTAACAAATCCTAATCGCTAAGAAAGATGTATATATTACCAAAGTTATATTATAAGAAGATTTCTAAAATGTGTTGTATGTTAATAAAGATATACTAGCATACATGGTTTCTGAAGCAGGCTGTTGAAATAACAGTAGACTTGGACATTTGCACAAAATTATATATATATATATATATTTATATAGATATATTTCACACTGTTATTACCTTTATTTCTATTAATATGTTTGAGACCTAAAGTTTCTGTAAGGATAACCATGTAATAAACTTTGTGTTTTCCCATCAGTTTTATAAAGTGTGTGAATGATACCTTCTTTATATTTGTTTTGGACTTCTGCCTAAACAATTTCTAACAGTTTTAGCAAGCTATTCACCAACTTCAACAAGAGATGAAGCATTCCTTTGAAGTTTACCACAATAATTTTGACATTTGCTTGTTTTTATTATGCATTTATTGTGCTTTATAGAGGTTAATCATGTTTTTATTCAATACTGTACTGTGCTTCTGAGTGATGTACCAGTGTTTTACCATGCTTTTACTATGAATCACTCTCATGTAATTTTACCATGATATACAACAGTCAAACCTTCATGTGATACAGGAGTTATGTTCATTTTTGCTTATGGAGTTGAGACGTGGTGTGAACAGGCTGGCTGGTGGTGATGGCAGGCCAGGAAGTAATGACAACAGTACTGTGAGTAAATCGCGCTGTTGTGCCGGTTTATTATAAATGAACAAATAAAAAATTTAACAAAACAGAAACACAGAACAAACAAAACGGTTAGTTGGCCAAACTAAATAGACAAACAAAACACTGACCCAAACAAGTACCATGCTGAGGTGGTTTAGCACCAGTAGCAATTGTTATTTACTATTTTTATCTCCTCTCTCTACTCCTGTTCTCCACTCACCGAACACCCAACCTTGAGTGAGTGAAACGTACATCTATATATACAGCTGTGCCGGGATTCAATTACTAATTAATCATTCACTTGAATCCCAGCATGTGAACAAATTTGTGCAATTCAGTAATACTTAAGCTTTTACTGATTTAGACAAACGTTTTAATGATGAATGTGTTTGTTTTTCATGTTATAACAATTTAAAATCCTGCAAAATCTGTTGATAGTTATCAAATGTAGGGCATTATGTTTTATTTGTCTGTTTTCAATTCTAAAGCTGCTAGACACAAGGTCAAAAAAAAATACATCTTTACACATCAGGAAGGAAAAGAGATGGAAACAATTACTGTTTGTAAGCAGTTTCCGTATAGAATAGCGAATGCTGTACCAAATATGTCTTCACAACACCAAGAAAGCTTCTCCTAAACACCTCTCTTTGTTCTATAAATGTGTATTGATTTTCTCCATAACTCCTTTTGTGCTGTAACCTGGTTTTCTTGTGAGCTATTTAGAAAAAGCGACTGTCCTTTGTTTTCACTAAAGACACTCACTGCAGATTTATTGGCATCAGGTGTTTCTTAGAATGTCATTGTTTGGGGCTTTTCTAATATATGAGAATGTCCTTTCTGTAGCTGATCATTCCTTATTTTTGGCATTCTAGTGGTCTAGCCAAAATCTGGCTTGAGAAATGGAACATTCTAACTATAATACAACAACTATAATACAATTATATTTTCTATATACTGTAGTCTGCGAGGGAAGATTCACGGTAGAATTTGGCCAGGGCACTAACACGGTCATTACAGGTGATTTGAAATGTGTCAGAAGTATATCAGACCAATTGGTGCCTTTGCATACTATGCTGGGAATCTGATACATACCTATTGCTAACACAGTTTGAACCTGGGGACTATGCAATCATTTTAAGATACATAAAAATAAAAACAAGGTTGCTCACTGGCTGTTTATTTTATACATCTGTGTATCAAATATTATAGCAATGCATTGAAGGTAAACTAGATCAGGTGGAAGGAAGAGAAGTAGGCAAAGGTGGTGTATATTGAGTACTTTACCACGACAAGGTAAATAAATGATGAAATATGTGTAACTTTGAAGGTATGCTGCACAGTACTGTCTGAAGAAGGGCTAATTCAGTTCTAAGTTCCATACTTGCTAGCATGTATGGTGTTTTCATTTAGAAAAAAAGGTGCATTTGTTTTATTTTTGTTAAACATATTTTCTTTTTGTAATGTCCCACAAAAGTAAGGGTTCAAGAAACAATGAACAAAAAAAGTCTCAAGAGACGAATGGCAAAGCACACACAACCATATAACTCCAAAATACGAAAGACAGAGCAAGAAAAAAAACTTGGCTACACAACCAATGCAAAAAAGTACTAAACAAAAGGAGATAAAAGGAATGAACAACCGTCACAAAGTGCAATAAGCAACCTTATCACAAGTCAACATCATTACAGCCATTAAAAGGACAGCCACAGGATTTAATTACACAATACCAGGTAAGTGACTGCCAAACCACTAACTGTGTTAACATTATTTACTGACAAATACACAACTCAGTATATTGTCGAAACAAGCAAATCAGTTTATTGCGTCACCATTTGTGACAATTTTTACTTCACACCAACTCCCGTCTCACTCCACTTTAATCAGTATAACCATGATTTCAAACAACGTGCAACAATCTGAATTACACACCCCATAAAACACTGCACAAAGAAAGGACACACACAGAAAAAAACTCTATCACCCAGGGGTGGAACCAACACCAGACACCAGACCCCTAACATATAAGCATCCTCACAAACCATATTACACATATGAAGACACTGACACTTTTCTTGTAAGTGTTTTGTATTTGTGTTATGGATGAAATTACTGCCTTTAAAATGGTTCATTTTTAAAGCAAGCTACTGTCCAGTTTATTTTCTGCATTCCAATGTTTTTCTTTCAGTGTTTTGCTTGCTTGTTGTATGTTATGAGAAACAGATAATTGAACAATCAAGGGTCAACCATGCTAGTTCCTATGCCACATCTAAAGCACATGGCTAACCTCCACTGAACTCCTTTCTTCTACAGTAAATAGAACTCTTGTATCACCTCTTTGTTAATAAACACATGTCTCATGATAACATGCACATGAAGCATGCTGTTGGTTTGCCGCTTTAAGATTTTTTACTAGAATCCTGTTTACTATGATCTGCAAACACACCATTACAAAACTCTAAGTAATGACATACTTGTATAACTTGTACAGTATGTATTGTACAATCTTGTGGTGGTGCTTATGATCTTTATTATACTTAATGGGCCTGATTATTTGTTGTCTTTTTTTTTTAAGGAGAATAACAAAATACTCTGGATTTGTAGGTTTGGTAAACATGATCCTCAGTTTCATCAGCAGCCATTATGATGATGCATAATTGTAAACGTTTTATCGACCAGCAATACAAATACATGATGAGTTGTTCAGTTGCTTTCCTACTTAAGCTTCATATTTGTCCTGGAAACTCAACTATACAAACCCAATTGAAACTGCTTAAGTGATTTAGTTGGAGTGCTTATTCAATCACCTCGATTGTGCATTTTTATTATGTTCAATATTACACTTTCCCCATAAGCTAATGTTTTTTTTTTTTTTCTCATGCATTCTTCCATCCCACAATTCCATCTGGAAGCATTTTGCTTTAGGTTCCAAGCTAACAATTACTGCACAAAGGAATTTATTTGACACCCTCGAAAGAGTTGCAGGGCTAATAGGAAAGTGTGATGATCGTTTTTTTTGAGAAGTTCACCGAATGCACCATTTGTATTTATGTATTTATTTTATTTTATTTTTAATAAACAGGTCAGATAAAATAATAAATAGGGAATTAGTAACTAAATTCAACATAACTCAGTGGATGAAAGTATTATTAGGTTTTGTTTTAATAAAGTACATATCTCACGTAGCTAGATGGTTGAAGGCCTAAATCCAATACTAAACCCACTATATTTAGCTGAAATTTGCAGAGTTACCCTGCGATTTGTAACCATTGTGGAACGTAGTAAATGTACTCCCTAATGGTAGCCTCGTTCATTTTCCAATGGCTTTATATGGTACGGTATGTCAATTAGCGGTACTGCAGGCTATGCTGTTTTGCTGATACTGATGATCACAAAGTAATTGAAAACAGAAATTCCACTGTTTTGTAGCAAGAGTGATTTTTAGGCTGTATACAGTAAATCGTATAGGAATTAATTTGGTTTAATAACAGATCCCAGCTGCAACCTTATTTAATACAAATGCATTACAAAGAAATGCTTTTTCAATATAAATGATTGACATTCCACATGCCACAGCAATATAAATGTTGCGCAAAGATAAGAACGTGAATGAGTGACTAGAGAGGTTAACAAGGCAATTATAATGTTCACCATGTGGATTGTGAGAGACAGATATGCAGACAGGCGTGGGGCAGTTCAATGGTTCAATTAAATGCATCATTTACATTTTACTAATACTAAACAATTCATACTAGATACAGTTCCTTATTTATTGGACACTGGTGCTGAAAGTCAATACCTATTCCATTTGGAACCTGCAAAACTGGTGGCATAAAGAGGGATCCTTTGAGGCACTTTTTAAGACTTCACAGGATAGCAACACATGCTTCCTATGTAAGACTGAAGACAACAGGGTTTTTTTTGCAGGGATGTAAAATATAGTCTCACCATCCAAGTACACAGATTAGTTATCTTATTTATCTTGGACCATAGCAATATGTTTGGATGTACATGCAGCAGTTGGCCTGTAATTCAAATTATTTATGCATTTTAATTTTGCGGGACCTTGCAGTATCTAGATCCCACTTAAAATTCCTAGTTACACAAGTAATTTCAGGCACATTATAAATTACAGGGTAAGGAACTGATTAGATAACTTTGCATGCTGGGTAGTAAATTATACGGTACTTGTAGATCTGGGTAACACTACATTACTCTGTGGCAGCTGTGGTTTGTTGGAAAGTGTATTTATGATGCAAACCAAATGAAACATAATTCCTTCTACAAAATGTATTTAACTGTCTTGAAGTCCAGAAAAATAGAATGCATTCCTCTGCTATAGATCCCACATAAAGCTGTTGCCATGAAATATGTTTTGTAGTCAGCTGTGATACAGACCTAAATCGACCACAGACAAGAGTAGGCTAGGCTCCCTGATTATTATTATTTTTTTTTTTTTAACAGTAGTTTTATAAAAATAAAATGTGCCAATTCCTGCTTAGAAATTGCAAGCCTGTTTAATTTGTTTTATTTGTAAATCAAATGGTTAACAAACAGATACTGAGTAGACTTCAACCTTTTTTCGGCAACAATTCCATATCCATAACGTCCAAGATTAGTTCTAATTGGGAAACCCACCATTAAGATACTATTTCAAGTAGACAAATTATTTCACTAATGACTTCATGAACATTGTTAAACATAAACACAAAGAGACACACACACATAGATAGATAGATAGATAGATAGATAGATAGATAGATAGATAGATAGATGTGGTTTATATACTTTTTCCTTTTCTTTTTTGTATGAAAAATCAATACATTATGTGGGGGAGGATCACAGACACACAACGTGTTTATTCACAGTTGTACTTTTTTATGCAAAGTGGATCATTTCTTGCATTGTTTTACATAAAGCCAAATATACTGAATCCTTCTGAATAATTCATTCATTCATTCATGGGAATGTATGCAGTATATATCTGTGTATATATTAAAATGTGAGTATTATCAGCAGCATAGCTCATCCATTTCAGATGTACTGTAGTTTAAATAGCACAAAGCAATCTTCTCTCCCTGGTTATCCCATACTGTACTTTTATCCTACGAAAAATAATATTGAAACTATGTACAGATCGAGGCTGAAGACTTGCTCTTTAAATGGTGATATGACCAGGTTTACTAGAAGCCTCAGGAGACTCTCTAAGGGTAGACCTAAGTCTGAAAGGGCACCAGAGAGAAATGAGATAAACCCAGGCCATGTCTACAATTGTTCCTGAGTGATAGTAATGAACAGTGTGCTCTACCAGATTCTGTTTTGCATTGTTTGTGTGTGCCCAGGACTGAAGGGTGCATTTGTAATTCCATGTAAATACATGGCCAGGGTCATCTAATGACCCTGAGATGATGACACTGATTTTACAATCTGAATAAAACAACACAAGAGTGGTATCCTCTTCTATTAAGGAACAATACTACAAAAGTATATTGGTATTACCAGGTTAAACTTTTTACAGACTGCAGTTTAGCTACACTGTACATATAGTTTCAGTTTTCCAATACTGGCATTCTAAAGTCTAACTACTGTATATGCGAATGCTCTTAGTAGAATTTGTCCATAAATGGAGTTTAATTGCTCTTTTTAGATGGGTAGATTCTAAACTATTAGTGCAATACAAATGTGATCAATTAAAATAGGGGGAAGGAGGGTGAGATTAGCATATGAGGCACATTGGTGCCACCTGGTTCCATCAATGGGTGTTTTGTTGACCCCATTTGAGCATCACTAAATGCAATATGTTCAATTTACAGGGTTTTATAGAGGTGGTGATTGAATCTGCCACTGAGTGGGTCATTGGTAGACCCCTAGTTGTGGTGAATGGGAGTTGAATCTGCATATTGAGTGTATATCTTTAAGATACTAACTGTCCTAATTCTCCCTATGTCCAGTGTTTTCCCCAGTAAGTGTCCAGGTGTAACCATTCAGGGATTGAATCACTGTCCCCTCCCCCCATACCATGTAACTGGTTTGTACACTGACATTTGAATACTCAATAAGAAAGAGAAAGAGGGGAATAAAGTAGGGAACAGTCGGTATATATTTTCCAAAGAATCAGCAGAAATTAAACAGCTATGAAATAAGACAATGTTAGCAAAGGATTATTAGGCAACTAGTCAGCAATCTTTTTAGATTTCTAAAAACTAATGAAAAGGAAAAAAAAGGTCTTTGTCAAGGTGACCCAGAGCACATTTTCAATTTTGTAAACTATTTTATTGTACACTGTACGGTGTGTTAAATTGTACAACAAAAGCCTATTTTCTGAAAAATCAATAGTGTTGAAATATATTTGTTGTATGAGTTGCTACAAGGCTCTGCAGGGCTTTCTTCCAATGAGTGGGTAGATTAAGATTTGTTTTTCTCATAACGATTCTCCTTTTTTAGATTGTCATTAATGGCTTGATTGAAATAATATGTTCTTTTATAAAGCACCATATTAAATAAGACAGGATGTTTTACAATTCCCTTTAATGTGTGTTTTCCCTTTAATGTGTGTTTTTTTTTTAAATAATGCAATTAATATAGGAAAGCATTTTACCCGAGAGCGATAGTGTGAATTACAAAATCAAATTAACAAAAACTGTTGTTTTTTTTAAAGTTTATTCATATATTTTTAAGAGGCTCTATTTACATTCGAAGGACATATTTAGTGCCATGCCAATATTGTGCAAGTAACACTGTCTCTAGACTGTCTCATGATTATTTGTTCAAATATCTAACATGAGAAGCTAACACTACCTGCTAACTTGTATTGGGACACATTGGTGGTAAGAAGAGTGTTTTATTAAGACTGCAAAAGCAATGGCAATCTGAATCCGAACTAAAATGCAATACAGTAACAATAACAGTTTACGCACAAAGGAAAATGCAAAACACCATTTGGATGATATCCAGCATGTATTTCTGTTGTTGCAACACTGTCCAGCAACAAATGATGATTAAACATTACAGACATTTCTTGAAATGTGTAATTTTCCAAATTCTGCCTCAACCTAAATAAAGCATTTTTATCACCCATTCTCTTCCCCTTTATTGCTTAATGTGATACTATATTCTTTACTTGCTGTTAGTTGAAGGGCAAACATAAATGTATCCAGATAGCTATAGTGATGTTTTTATGGGTAGATACAACTGAATAAATAGGTATATGTGCAAATATAATTCCAATGGGGCTTTCAGTCACTAGCTGGTCACATTTGGTCACATATTTATCTTGTAGTACAGATAACACCATTGTTAATTAAAAATCCTATTGAAATCAAGAGTAACAAACTACACTTTAAAAAATAAGTCTTTAAAATAACCCTTTAAAGACCAGCCTTTTTTGGCCTGTCGTCATCATTTTGTCCAGAAAAAGCAAAGAATCAAAGAAAGAGAAATCCATCATTCATGGTAGCTGATTAAACAGCAGTGGGTTGTTTACAGCTATCCATTTAAGTGAAATAACCACAGCACTCTCTATGTTTATGGAATATCTTGTTAATATAACAGGTATAATGTATGGGAAATAATGTTTAAATCTATATGTAACAGCTGAATTACTTTCCTTAGATCAAGCTCTGTGTTTTTTAGCAATGCAGCATAATCTGGAACAGTGCAATTCAGCAGGTTATTCTGTCGTTGGGTTTGAATAAATTCATGATTCTAAAATGAGATGCAGTAAAAATAATTATTCACGCAGCAATATTGAATCGAAGAAAAGTGATTTAATGATAAATCTCTGAACACATTGTGTAAGTGGCAATATGGGACTCTCCTACTACAGTGCTCCTTCGTTATTAGGCAGCCCTTTATACCAAGTATTATGTTATATACTGTAAGGTTGTATGGTGATGGCTCCCGTTTCCCCCAAAATGGCATTACACTAGCATTTGTATTCTTGTTATAAGCAGAACACATGGTCTCTTGCTTATGGCTGCGACTACAGTGTTATAAAGGGTGAGCACTGTAAATGTTTTCAAATAAACATGTTGAGGTACATTTTCAAAGGCAACTATGAGGGTTAGATGGGTGTAATTGCATTTAGATGTTTAGCTAAGGTGACCATATGGCTTAATCTTCAGCGGGACAGTTTGGGATCATTCAGGCTTTTCAACTCACAACCCAGTGCATTCTGGTAAGCGTAGTCCTGCTTCTCTAAAAGCAGGGGTGCCCAATCCAGGTCCTGGAGGGCCGGTGTCCCTCCTGGTTTTTGTTCCAACTGTACACTAAATTGCTTAATTGGACCAATTAAGCTTCTAATAAGTGCAAGGAGAAGGGAATAACTACTTTTTGGTTAGTAAGTAATTTAAAATCAATCTTAATATGGAGTGTATGTGGCGGGACCGCTGTAGCTGTTTTTCAATGACCTTGCTGTAAGCTGTTAGTGTGGCGCAGCAGCAATGTGTTGGTTTTACACTCTTCAGAATGGGGTTTGTGCCTCAAGTAGATTATATATAATCTTTCTTTTTTAAACCTGGTTCAGAAGAGTGCAAAGCTAGAACTCTACCAACAGAGCCAGAACAACAACTTGCAGTAATATAAACAAATAGTTTGGACATGATTGGAAAGTAAATACATTATAGGGAGCATTAAAACATTCTAATGAAAATACGCTCATAGACACTGCTCCAAGAGGTGATCGATACCATTTGGAATGTATGTAAGGCTATGTACACACACAGGCTAAATGCGGTTGTGAGTTCACCTTTTGCTCTTAATACTGTGTATATACACACAGTTCGGTTACAAAGGGCAGTGACAACCACACTAGTTTATCCTTTTCAGAACGAGTATCAGGTGCGGTTATTCAGTTTGGTCAGTTAATGAGCACTAACTGTGTGTGTATGTATTACAACCGCACTAACACAACCACAGTTCAGTGGTGCTCAGTGGATTTCTGCGCAACTAATGATGGCATTGTTTATCAGACATTTCTGTGTGGTAAACATGGCTAAAAAAAATATACAGGTGCCTACTGAGCCAAGTTGATTTTGTAATATTGATGAATATTAAATTCATAACAATGGTAAATAGTGCATACATATAATACACTTTTTTATTTACTCAAAGTACAGTTGTATAATATTTTGTTGTAAGAAAAAAAAAATTGTATTTTTGGTTTTACAACTTAAATAACGAATGTCTCATCTGTGTGTTTTGGCACTCCAGGAAATGTCTCAGTAAATTACAAATTACGCATATAGGACTCCTTAGACATGCGTACATTTTTAATCCAGTCATTTGGAAACCACTCAAGTCATTCCCACCAGTCTTCTGGTGGGAAGATCACCCAAATGTTTCGATCTACCGTCATGGTACTGCAGATCGTCACCACTGTATTTAGCAGTGCAGAAAAAGTAAAATGGCGTCTCCGCTTGTTTTGCAGAAAAGAGCAGAGCTGTGCTTGACAAACTCTCGATCGATTACGTACAGTACTTTCTTCCAAAAGCATAAACAAAAACAGCTGGCATGTTGTCACACAAAACCTCACGATCGGCATGTAATGATGGCCCGAGTTCAGTGGTTTGTACTCACCTCAGTAATGAAAGGTGTGTGTGTGTGTACAACAAACAACCGCAGCGAGTGCCGTTTGTAAATATGGTTGTCAAGCCAACTTCAGTGTGTGTGTACATAGCCTAAGTGAACTGTATTTAGAGGCATAAATACAGCATTGCCTGCTCATCTTTTTGCAGACATTTTTATAAAGATTAGAAACTGGCACTTGAATGAAAGAAAAATATTTCATAATAAGCGCTTCATCTGAATGTGATAGAGTTTTGTATTGTCTCTCTATTTCTTTTTTTATTTCTTCTCTATTCCATTTAACATCAGATATTTCATTTACTTTAGATTACACTGTCTCCCATTTGTTCTAAAGCAAGTAACCGGTGCACACGTCCAAATGCAGATATTATACTTACATCCTATTTCATTGCATGTATTATATTTCTAATTCATATACAGCTTTGACGGGTAAGGACTACAGCTCTAAAACAATGGAAGCCATGTTCATTTGCAGATGTTTAAATCCGAAGCTTATGAGGGGATTTAGACGTCTTTGTGCACAAACAGCAAATTTAGACATCTTAAACCTCCCTGTGTCACTGTTTAAAATCGGGTCTAAAAAGGCCCAACTAAGCCCGTCTAAAAGAAAGTGTAACTTTAGACATCTAAGCAAATTTTTGTCGACTTTAAAAATGTACCCCATAGTGTATAGAAAACCCATGATTCTTGCATAATGGTAAATAGAATCAACTTTCCTAAATATGTAAGAAATATTTGTTAGTATTTTTTTAAATAGTATACACCTAATTAATACTCACATCTACCAAACCGTTCTATCTCTGTTTTTCAGCTGTTTTCCAGAATGAGCCTCAACAAGGCAATGCATTTTTTTCCCCAGGGTCACAGCAAACTCTATCTTCTGGCACACTCCACACTTACTAAGCAATGCTACAGAAAACAATGCAGGTCCATCTGTCCTGACACAAAAAGCAATGCCTATTCAAAGCTGCCTCCTGGTCAGAATGAATAAGTAAATAAATGAATAATTCTGACCAAAAAACCTTCAAGAAACTGTAATACCTCATGTTTTAGTGTTTCAACACTGCCGGTAGAGAAAATTGATTTATCATTTATTTTGAATGTAATTTGATTGGATAAACAGAAGGGCCAACACTCATTTGTTATACATTATTTATAGCTCTCCTGGTTAGCATTCACTTTGCCAGTGCTTGCATCATGTTTCATTTGAAGTTAATAGCTAACCTTCAACATTTTGGTGAGGCTCATATTTATAGTTAAAATATAGATAATTGTGTTCTCTGAAACACAGGTTGCTGTAAAAGGATATTTAAAACAAAGTGGGAAAGTAAGTAGAATGCACTGCCAAACTGTGGAATAACGTTGTATTGTAAACATTGAATATGGTTGTGGTACAGATTTAAGATGTTGTTTTAATCTTAACACAAAATGCAAATCTTATGTAAGTAACAAAGGCAGCACAATCCTACAGGCACCGTTTGCTGTTTCAGCTCCAAATCTTAGATGTGATACATATCTAATCAAATGGTGTCTATTTTATTAATCTAAACATTGGTGGGTTTACTCTATATTGCTCAATTTGGGATTTTGATGTATTAACATTACATCAATAAAAATACAGTGAAATGAGGTCAGTGAAACTCTAGTTTATAAACACTACATGCAATAAAAAATACAGTGATTATTAAATTTGACCCCCATGTGAATTAAACATATTACAACGCATCTACCAGTGAACATGTACAGTTGAACAAAACTTAAAAGACACTCACATTTTCTAATCAGGTAAATACAGAAAGGATGGTATTTTGACCATTCTTGGTCTTTTATATCAGAGACAATTAATTTTAAATTACATTTATATTTACTATAATTTCATGGGTTTTCTGGGTTTTACTTTTAGTATGAAAAAATAACATATTGTGAAGTGAAAGCCATGGAAGGCTTCAGACCAGAAGAACATTAACTTGAAATATCAGGACAGTGTCTTTTCCTCACTGCTCATGTTAACATATTTCATTATGTGCCATGTATGTGGCAAGTGTGATGCATGATGACAGAAAGGTGCTGGTGGCTCAATCCATCAACAAACCTTGTTACATGCCATAAGCAATAAAATGTGATATCACACTGTGCAAAGTATTAGGATTTCAAACTACTGAGTGGAACATTCATTAATTCTTCCAATTTGCCTTAATGGTTTTCTTAATCCAAACCTTCAGTTTAAACCTGCCCCGTATGTTCAAATCCAGGGAGTTTTACAGACCTTTAATTAATCCATTAATCTCATATAGATTTGGATCAATGTTCATGAATTGAAGGGGGTGGTGCAGCATCACAATTATTCAGCTGCAGGGGTACCAAGCATGCATGAATGTTGTTCCATTTTATGCACATACACACCCACACACAAAGAGCAGTTGATCTGGACAGCACATGAGATTGAGTGACTTTGTGACTCAAGTCAGACAAATCCCTTCCCTGGTGACACAAATGAGTAAAGGTATTTGGTCTTAAATTGGAATTGCCAATTCACTTGTGCACCAAAGCCACAGAAGCAACCACCCTAAACCTTACCAAAAAAATCTGTAATGGGAAGGCATGTGGTGGGCATATATATATATATATATATATATATATATATATATATATATATATATATATATATATATATATATATATGTCTCCAAAAATGCAATAATTTTCTATAGTATACTATAGCATGTTCAGCAGTATACTATAATAAATGATCTAGTTTGTGGGAGGTACTATATTATTCTATTTATATGGGCAATAGCATCATGTTGGTCCCATTGCTACTGCTTCAGGGCGGATCCTCAATATTTGTGAGAGAGGATGTCTTCAGGGTAATACGCTGATACTGTATATCAATTACATTTTTTTTTTTTTTTACTTCTCATCAAGTCACAAACAAAGGCAAGTCTCAATGATAAATGGCTCAATTTTACAGATAATGACTGACCTGAGAGCAAGGTGTTCCAGGACTGGGCTACAGTATGGTTTAGATATTGTACGGTGACTATGCCAAGGGCCAATACAGTATATATACTCTTTATATATACTCTTTATATTAAATAGGTCACTCGAGAAATATAATGCCATTTCTTGTTGCAGACATTTTATGCTAAAGGATCACAAAAACTGATCTAATGATATTGTCTGCCATAAAATCTGAAAGTGTACAGCAACAGAAATTTGAAATGCACATCCTGAAAGGACTGACCGTCAGTCTTGACTTAAGCTACTTTGGTTAAGATATAATAGTGTGGTTCCAACAATGTGCTCAAAACAAAGTGTATACACATTGATGATCCCCCACCACTAACATGACTTAACTAAAATGAGAACTGCCAAATGTCTGTATTTTTAGTTTTCATTATAGGGGATGGTATGAAAACTTCTCCAGATAACCAAGTCAGTGATTTAAATTTAATGGGGTGAAATGTGTGAAAGAAAATCTTTAAGATCTGTAAAATGTTAATTTTCCCACCTTTGTCTTTATATTAAGGGATTTATTCAGTAACACAATATTTGGGATATATATATATATATATATATATATATATATATATATATATATATATATATATATATATATATATATATATATATATATGAGGCTGTGTGGTCCAGTGGTTAAAGAAATTGGCTTCTAACCAGGAGGTCCTTGGTTCAAATCCCAGCTCAGCCACTGACTCATTGTGTGACCCTGAACAAGTCACTTAACCTCCTTGTGCTCCGTATTTCGGGTGAGATGTTGCTGTAAGTGACTCTGCAACTGATGCGTAGTTAACACACCCTAGTCTTGTATCTTGTAAAGCACTTTGTAATGGTGGTCCACTATGAAAGGCGCTATATAAAGATTATATATACTGATGCACAATGAAAACACAATGAAAGTCATGTGATTTCATAAAAATGCCAGGTGCTCAATGTTTGGTATTTGAGTTAGGGTTAAAATTTGTCAAAATTAGTTGATTAAGAATCTGTATAAATAGCCATTCGAAAAGACATGATTTTAATTAACGCAAGAACAGCGAAAGATATGACCATGCCCCGCTTGAGTAATGAAGATCGCCTGGTTGCTATCGGCATGATTGAAGACGGCCTGTCTGAGAGACCAGGAAATCGGCTCTGCGAGGGACAGGCCACGTCCTGGAAGGCAGAGGGTCACCACACCAGCCCAGGACCATTATGCTAACTGTTGCGTTGTTCAAGCCAACCGGTGGGGCGTTGGAAGTGTGGTGATGTGGGGAGGAATCTCCTTTAACACAAGAACACCTTTGGTGCAGACTGAGGGCAACCTTACTGCTCAGCGATACATTGACAAAGTCCTTGAGGTAACAGTTTTTTCCATTCTTGCAAGCCAATCCATAAGATTTTCCAGCAGGACAATGCAAGACCACACAGTGCTAGGATTACAATTGCACGACTTCAAGAAAACAATGTCAGGTCTTGCCGTGGCCAGCTTTTTCTCCTGACCTGAGTCCAATAGAACATCTGTGGGACCAAATCACCAGTGCCAGCCACAGGAGACAACTGCGACTAGCCAACCTTCGTCAGCTGGCTGCAGCTGCACAGGAAGAGTGGCAGAACATCCCACAGCAGTCTATCCAGAGGCTGATCAGGTCTATGCGTCAACGCTGCAAAGATTGTGTTAATGCTCAGCGTGGTCATACCCAATGCTAACTTTGTAATGTTTTCATGATTATTTGATCTGTATTTTTGTTCACATTTTCTGTGATTTTGTTTGACATCTATGTTTAAAATCCATTAGACCTGAGTGTTGCGTTTCTTTTGTGCATCAGTATATAATTATAAGATATAATTGAGCCCCTGTTAGAAGTAATCCATACTTAACATGAGGATTATTTGAAAGGAAAGCTTAATGAAATGGTATTTGCTCATGTAATTGATATACACTAGTGCATGTGAGATTTTTAGCCTGTCTATATTCCTTACTGCTATTCAGCTAATGCAAGCTATGTCAGGGGAGGCGCTCAGTAACTCAGCTACTAAATTTGTTCTCTGCAATGCGTCCAGGATCAATAACTAATTTTTGGAAGCTGATTACTTTGCAGCAGGAAAGTAGACGCCATCTGAATCCTGCCTGAGGATATAATCAACCACTAAATAGCAGTAGTATTGCTCTCATAATATATATACTGTATATATATATATATATATATATATATATATATATATATATATATATATATATATAGTATAGTTTTAAGTGTATGATACATATTTCAATACTATTTAGTACACATACTGGAAACATGAAAAAAATAAATAAATAAATAAATAAATAAACAACAATAATAATAATAATAATAATAATAATAATAATAATAATCTGAGTTAGAATACAATTATGTTAAATGCGTTGGAAGCCACACGGTTATTATTATATTAATGGATAATTAAGAGTTATCATTGACATAAACCCAGCAGGATGTTGTTATGTTGTTTTCTATCCAGTTTAGTTCCTGAGAAGAATTTTGCTGCAGTTATTATAATTGAGGTGTATTTGCCGCTAATGAAAGCTTGTTTTAACGTTGTCTTTAATATGCCGGCCAAAGATCCACACTTACAACTGCATTGTCATATTTTCTACTTTTTCTTTAAATTCTCAAATTAATAATCAATACCAGGGTCCGGTTGGGTAAAATCCGACAGGAACCCGGGTCTTTGGGTACCTGTGTTGACCTCTAATATATATTCTAATAAATAGGTTTATAATCACTAAAGTTACAAATATGGAACAGGGGGGGTGTCTTATATTGTAACATAGAGAATTATAATACTTAGTTGATACATGTTTTAACCTGAAATAGATGCAACTGTTATAAAAATATGTTTTGTTGTAATGGCAATGGAGTGACCACTTTTGATGGGTGGCGCTGTTTCAGATAGAGCTATGGGAAATGATAGACCTATCTAGGAAGAGAAAGAGAACTCTGTGATTGACGTGTGACCTGGATCTGAAAGGTGGCCATATATATATATATATATATATATATATATATATATATATATATATATATATATATATATATATATATATATATATATATACACTGAGTGTACAAAACATTAGGAACATCTGCTCTTTCCATGAAGTAGACTGACGAGGTGAATCCAGGTGAAAGCTATGATCCCTTATTGATGTAACCTGTTAAATCCACTTCAATCAGTGTAGATGAAGGGGAGACAGGTTAAAGAAGAATTTTTAAGCCTTGACCCAATTGCGACATGGATTGTGTATGTGTGCCATTCAGAGGGTAAATGGGCAAGACAAAAGATTTAAGTGCCTTTGAACGGTGTATGGTAGTAGGTGCCAGGCGCGCCTGTTTTACTGTGTCAAGAACTGCAACGCTGCTGGGTTTTTCACACTCAACAGTTTCCCGAGTGTATCAAGGATGGTCCACCACCCAAAGGACATCCAGCCAACATCCAGATGAAAGAGGCCAAAGGACGGGCTACAGTTAGTCAACTGACAGTCCAGTACAACATTGGTGCCGAAAGACCATAAAATAATGCACAACTCGTCGTACCTTGACATGAATGGGGTATGGCAGCCGATGACCTAACAGAGTTCCACTTCCTTCAGCAAAACACAAGAAACTGCGGTTGCAGTGGGCTAAGGAACGAAAACACTGAACACTGGAAGATTGGAAAAACATTGCCTAGTCTGATGAATCCCAGTTCCTGCTGTTTCATGCTGATGGGAGAACTAGGGTATGGAGAAAACCACATGAGTACATGCATCCATCATGCCGTGTGTCAACATTGCAGGCTGGTGGTGGTGGTGTGATGGTGTGGGGGGTGTTTTCATGGCACACATTGGGCCCCTTGATAAAAGTGGAGCAACGTTTGAATGCCACAGGATATCTGAACATCATTGCCAATCAGGTGCATCCCTTCATGGCAGCATTGTATCCATCTGCTAATGGATTTTTTCAGCAGGATAAATCCCCATGCCACAAGGCTAGGATTGTCCAGGAATGGTTCCCCGAACATGACAGTGAATTCAGCTTACTGCAGTGGCCTGCCCAGTCACTAGATCTCAATCCAATTGTAGAGTAGAGATCCACTACCAGCCAACTTGACACAACTGTGGGAGCATTGGAGTTAACATGGGCCAGCATCCCTGTGGAATGCTTTCGACACCTTGTAGTCCATGCCCTGACGAATTGAGGCTGTTCTGAGGGCAAATGGGGGTGCAACTCAATATTAGGAAGGTGTTCCTAATGTTTTGTACACTCAGTGTATACAGTGGCTCTCAAAAGTATTCACCCCCCTTGGACTTTTCCACATTTTATTGTGTTACAACATGGAATCAAAATGGATTTAATTAGGAGTTTTTGCAACTGATCAACACAAAAAAGTCCATAATGTCAAAGTGAAAAATAAAATCTACAAATTGTTCTAAAATAATTACAAATACAAAGCAGAAAAAAATTGATTGCATAAGTATTCACCCCCTTGAGTCAATATTTAGTAGAGGCACCTTTGGCAGCAATTACAGCCATGAGTCTATTTGGATAAGTCTCTACCAGCTTTGCACATCTGGACACTGCAATTTTTGCCCATTCTTCTTTGTAAAATTGCTCAAGCTCCGTCAAGTTGGATGGGGACGATTTCCACATATTCTCAATTGGATTGAGGTTCGGGCTTTGACTGGGCCACTCCAGGACATAGACCTTTTTGTTTTTAAGCCACTTCAGTGTGGCTTTGGCTGTATGTCTGGGGTCATTGTCCTGCTGGAAGATAAATCTTTTCCCAAGTCCCAGGTCTCTTGCAGACTTCAGCAGGTTTTCCTCCAGGATTTCTCTCTACTTTGCTGCATCCATTTTGCCCTCTATCTTCACGAGCTTTCCAGGCCCTGATGCAGAGAAGCATCCCCATAGCATGATGCTGCCACCACCATGCTTCACGGTAGGGATGGTGTTCTCAGGATGATGTGCGGTGTTAGGCTTGCGCCAAACATAGCGCTTAGCGTTGAGGCCAAAAAGCTCTATTTTGGTCTCATCAGACCAAAGAATCTTCTTCCACTTGGTCTCAGAGTCTCCCACATGCCCTCTGGCAAACTCTAGCCAAGATTTGATGCGAGTCTTTTCAACAATGGCTTTCTTTTTGCCACTCTCCCATAAAAGCCAGTTTTGTGAAGCACCCGGGCTATTGTTGCCGTATGCACAGTGTCTCCCAGCTCAGCCGTGGAAGACTGTAACTCCTTTAGAGTTGCCATAGGCCTCTTGGTGGCCTCCCTGACTAATGCTCTTCTCGCCCAGATACTCAGTTTTTGAGGACGGCCTGTTCTAGACAGATTTACAGTTGTGCCATATTCTCTTAATTTCTTAATAATGGGCTTTACTGTGCTCTGGGGGATATTCAATGCCTTAGAAATGTTCTTATATCCTACCCCTGATTGGTGCTTTTGAAGAACCTTATTCTGTATTTGCTTTGAATGTTCCTTCATCTTCATGATGTAGTTTTTGTTAGGAAATGTACTAACCAACTGTGGGACCTCTCAGAAACAGGTGTTTTTAACCTGAAATCATGTGAAACACCTTAATTGCACACAGGTGGACTCCATTCAACTAATTATGTGACTTCTAAAGACAATTGGTTGCACCAGAGCTTATTTAGGTGTGTCATAGCAAAGGGGGTGAATACTTAAGCAATCAATTATTTTCTGTTTTATATTTGTAATTAATTTAGAACAATTTGTAGCTTTTATTTTTCACTTTGACATTATGGACTTTTTTGTGTTGATCAGTGGCAAAAACTCCTAATTAAATTCATTTTGATTCCATGTTGTAACACAATAAAATGTGGAAAAGTCCAAGGGGGGTGAATACTTTTGAGAGCCACTGTATATACAGTATATATATATATATACATACATATATATATATATATGTAGCCCGTCTGACTACGATTCTGCGTTGTGTTCTGGTGTATGGATAATGAACAGGACTCTGGACACTGGTTGTCGGTTTCTGGTCTTTTATTCTGAATTAGATGAAATAAATGCAGTGAATACAATGGAATGAATGGTGCACACCTCTGCTCAGTAGAGCCAAAGACAAACTGAGCTGGATTCAATTGATAATACAATAATACAGCTACTTCATTGACCATTACTTAAAACTAATAACATTCTTACAGTGTATAGAAAAATATATATTCCTGCTGCAAAGATTTAACATTTTAAAAGGAAACTATGACAAAAGGAATTGCCCCTAATGAATCAATAAGAAATAATAATATATTTATAAATAAAATAAATCGTTCAGATAAAAGCTCTAGATTATAAAAATAAATACATTTTTGTGTCAAACACATTACATTAAAAGACCACCGGCTATATTGTAAATAATGGCAACTCAGCCACATAAATGCAATAAACAACAATACAACTGTAGATTAACATACCTGAATTAGATGAAATAAATGCAGTGAATACAATGGAATGAATGGTGATGAGCTACTCTATGTTGCACGCAGTGCACACCTGACATGAGGAAAAGTAAAGTGAGCGAGTGCTTACACGTGGGAAGCTACAGACACCCTGCTAGCATGTACTGAAACTAGCTAACAACACTTGGTAAAAAAAACTCTTAACAAATTACTATTTCATCACAATCAATTTGTTAGCAACACAACAATGCTGCAATACATTCTAACATATTTACATAAAGTTTCACTTGTTCTAAACGTTTATATTATATGTACATTGGCGCATACGCAAACACATACCTCTCCTCAGTAGAGCCAAAGACAGACTGAGGAGTAAAAACCGCGCGCTGCTGACTGGATTGTCCCGCAGGCCAGAGCAATACACCACAGAGCAATCGATACTCTCCACGGATATGTAAAAATAAAAACTAACGGAAGGATTTGGGTGAAATACATACAAATGAATATTAATACTCGTTACATTATATATATATATATATATATATATATATATATATATATATATATATATATATATACATACAGTATATATATATATATATATATATATATATATACAGTGCCTTGCGAAAGTATTCGGCCCCCTTGCACTTTGCGACCTTTTGCCACATTTCAGGCTTCAAACATAAAGATATGAAACTGTAATTTTTTGTGAAGAATCAACAACAATCGGGACACAATCATGAAGTGGAACGAAATTTATTAGATATTTCAAACTTTTTTAACAAATAAAAAACTGAAAAATTGGGCATGGAAAATTATTCAGCCCCTTTACTTTCAGTGCAGCAAACTCTCTCCAGAAGTTCAGTGAGGATCTCTGAATGATCCAATGTTGACCTAAATGACTAATGATGATAAATAGAATCCACCTGTGTGTAATCAAGTCTCCGTATAAATGCACCTGCACTGTGATAGTCTCAGAGGTCCGTTTAAAGCGCAGAGAGCATCATGAAGAACAAGGAACACACCAGGCAGGTCCGAGATACTGTTGTGGAGAAGTTTAAACCTGGATTTGGATACAAAAAGATTTCCCAAGCTTTAAACATCCCAAGGAGCACTGTGCAAGCGATAATATTGAAATGGAAGGAGTATCAGACCACTGCAAATCTACCAAGACCTGGCCGTCCCTCTAAACTTTCAGCTCATACAAGGAGAAGACTGATCAGAGATGCAGCCAAGAGGCCCATGATCACTCTGGATGAACTGCAGAGATCTACAGCTGAGGTGGGAGACTCTGTCCATAGGACAACAATCAGTCGTATACTGCACAAATCTGGCCTTTATGGAAGAGTGGCAAGAAGAAAGCCATTTCTTAAAGATATCCATAAAAAGTGTCGTTTACAGTTTGCCACAAGCCACCTGGGAGACACACCAAACATGTGGAAGAAGGTGCTCTGGTCAGATGAAACTAAAATCGAACTTTTTGGCAACAATGCAAAACGTTATGTTTGGCGTAAAAGCAACACAGCTCATCACCCTGAACACACCATCCCCACTGTCAAACATGGTGGTGGCAGCATCATGGTTTGGGCCTGCTTTTCTTCAGCAGGGACAGGGAAGATGGTTAAAATTGATGGGAAGATGGATGGAGCCAAATACAGGACCATTCTGGAAGAAAACCTGATGGAGTCTGCAAAAGACCTGAGACTGGGACGGAGATTTGTCTTCCAACAAGACAATGATCCAAAACATAAAGCAAAATCTACAATGGAATGGTTCACAAATAAACATATCCAGGTGTTAGAATGGCCAAGTCAAAGTCCAGACCTGAATCCAATCGAGAATCTGTGGAAAGAACTGAAAACTGCTGTTCACAAATGCTCTCCATCCAACCTCACTGAGCTCGAGCTGTTTTGCAAGGAGGAATGGGCAAAAATTTCAGTCTCTCGATGTGCAAAACTGATAGAGACATACCCCAAGCGACTTACAGCTGTAATCGCAGCAAAAGGTGGCGCTACAAAGTATTAACTTAAGGGAGCTGAATAATTTTGCACGCCCAATTTTTCAGTTTTTTATTTGTTAAAAAAGTTTGATATATCCAATAAATTTCGTTCCACTTCATGATTGTGTCCCACTTGTTGTTGATTCTTCACAAAAAATTACAGTTTCATATCTTTATGTTTGAAGCCTGAAATGTGGCAAAAGGTCGCAAAATTCAAGGGGGCCGAATACTTTCGCAAGGCACTGTATATATATATATGTGATGAAAGCACTTAAGAGCCATATAGTCTCCGTCTGTCACGTGATTGGTTCACATCACTGTCAGTCCCACCCCCTTTCAAAGGAACACCTTTCTCTCCTGCACTCTTCACAAGAGAAAATGGCTAAACATCGATTCTGTTTGTTAACAGAAAATTAATTACAAAACATACTACAAAAGAAAGATGCTCCAAACACTAAAATGCTGATTAAAACGTCACTGTCGCTGTTTTCTGACTTTCTGAAATTCAAACAAATTCAACTCAACGAAAACAAATATGACGGGCTGGATATAAACTGGATTATGCAGCAGTCGGCAAACCAGACGGAGAAAAACTTTGCTAACTATACGGTATGAACTTCAAAAACATATTCTGTTATTTATTTATTTACTTATGCTGTATCAGCTATATTTAAACAGTATATATCTATTAAGCAGTTTTATAAAAACTGTGCAATAGTTTGTCAAGGGAGAGGAAAGCACACGGTGTGATATTCTATGATTGATATAAAGACATTAAATGAGTCTAGCCCTACAAAAGGGATACTGTTTCATTTTTGATTCAGCACTGTTAAATTTGTAATGAGTAAGGAAGTTATTTGCCAAGAATCACATTTTTTATTTTCCATGCTTCTCTATCCAGTTATATAAAATTGTCTCTTTTTAGCAGCTTGGCACAATAAGGGCTTCCTGTGTTAAAATACAAATTGTCTATTGATCACATTCTGTAAGAGTGATGTTATATTTATTGAGTTTCAATAAGTTTTAAATCTCAGGGCAGTTTTTAAATTAAAAGTTACCATCCATGTTGCTGTCTGACTTTCTCTAGTCTCATTTTTCTTTAGAAATTGCCTACTTGTTTTACCTAGTAACTGAATCTGGTTACCGGATGTAAAGCGTAGGGTTTTATTTTCATTTAAAGCTGACTTTTGAATCTGTTGCCATAACATTTTACCAGAAAGATCTGCTCTTGGTTAATATTCCCAACCATTGCATTCATTTGATGAAGATGTGTTTCTGGTTCCTAGGGCTACACTTTGCAACAAAATGGTTTTTTGTTGTTATGCTCTGCCTAAATCTATTATTTATTCTGAGACAACCAGCTCTCAGAAGCCGACATGCTCAGTTTTTAGTGATGGTGTTTATTCTTGGTGTTTTAAACTTTAATAAACTAAATAATTTTGCCTTGCTCTCTGGTCCTGCTGTCATGCAGGTCCTGCAGAAACTGATGCAGTTAAAGCTTAGGCTGTTTGTTTCCCTTGTATTGCCATCTTCTGCCCCATGCCTGTAACATTAGTTTACTCCTGGTGACATTAGTTCATCACCTCTGAAGTCAGTAGGGGAACTATCTACTAGGACAACTATCTACTAGGGGAGGGGAAACTTTACCCAAAAAGTTCATATTTGTTCTGCAAAATATATATTTAAAAAATGATGTAGCAGTTAGTCAAATACAAAGTTCATGTCAAGTTCAAGCTTAAATTTTAGAAGGATAAAAAAGTGTTAAATGTTGGGTCCTATCACTATCAATCAGGCACATACCTGTTAACCAACACCGGTTAATTCAATTAAATGTCTTGTTAATTGGTAGTAATTTTATTACCATTAAATCAAGTTTGGATACATGCCTCTAAAGTTCTTATGCTAAGGATAACAATATCCATTTGTAAGGCTAGTGTTTGGAAGTAAGTACAACTGTAAACAGTTTACAAATAAAATATGATTGGATTACATTGTTTCCAACCAATTATAAAATGGATTGTTAATGCTACATGCTGATTGGACCATCAGTGTTCCAAGCCGTTACAACATCCAGCAAAATGTCATGATTAGGAACTACTTAGGAACAAAGGCAAATCACTGCACCTGTGCTTAACCACGTATTACTGCACCACGCAAAATCAAAGAAAACACCTGTCAAAATACCTGCTGTCGTGGAAGATACTGAAGACATCAAGGTGTCTTTTCATATCTTCCAGTTTATAATAATTTGCACAACGAACCAGTTTGCTATTTTAAACAAGATGCTGTTCTGGTATTTTATTTGTAGTACATACATACATTTTCTATAACTTCGGTTGGATCCAGTTGTCAGATATTCAGTTTTATTTTCCTCCTTTTAGTTAGTATAAGTAATCATGGGGACTATTTACTTTTGTGGAAGTTTATACCTCAAAATGTTAATAAATCTTCAGAAACTATAGAGATTTCTCCTTTTTTATAAAACGTTTATAAATCTGCTTTATAAAAGCAATAAGGCACTGGAGGGCATGGGTTGTGCTGGATAGGGGCACTTCTTGGTTGGTTGCAGGCACTCGGCTGCACCTCATGTCTAACAAACAACCAAGAAGTGACAATATCCAGCACAACCCATGCCCCCCAGTGCCTTATTGCTTAATTATAGCACACTTAATTCGGTGTTTGGTTTCCAGTTTATGGACCTTCAATCAGTGATTAACTCACAACCAAACAACTGGTCTACAATTTTAACCTAGTATCCCAGGTAAGTTGTGGAGTTTTACATTATATTGTACATATGATAAATAACCTGAAGATTTGTCTAAAAAATATATTTGCTTGAGTGCCACATATATTTGAGCATTCAGATTTCAGGGTATGAGTATATGCCCCAAAAAGTTCTCTTTTAATAAGTACAGCATATTTTATATTTGTTATTGAAATGCATTTTAAGATTTTATGATGCAACTATAATGACTGTGGTAACACCATATTCAAATAATCTTGAGTGATATATTAGTCTACCAATTTAAAAGGAGATATCAGTTCCTTGTTGAACCACTGTTTATTTTAGACATGGTGCTCCAGGAATTACTATGATTGGTAAAACTAGCTCTTTCATTAAATAAACAGGTAGGCGACTGTTCTGTTTGATGTGTCGGGTTCACAAACAGTCACTCGTTTTGTCATGTCTCAACGCTGCTTAGCATAAACTCTTATTTTATTCAGCCTGTCTTCTGTTTCTTTTCTTTCTGCATTACAGTTTCTCTTCTTTCTGCATTACATTGCTAATGTATTGGTGATTTCATTATTTTGCCTACTACAATTAGATTAACTGTGATGTGAGTGTTTAACATCACTGTGCATAATGAATCGGCAGATACAATTATTTGCAGTGGCTGATGTGATTTTTGTTAAAATATGTAAATGTTTAATTTGTACGTTTTAGCTATAGCTCTCATTTCCTCACCACCACAAAGATTCACTGTAGTCTGATTAGCTGAGCTACATGGCTCTAATCCCTTGGTTATGTCCCAAGAATATTTTTAACTGTTTTTGTTCAATGCAACTCCATGGTTTTGTTTTATAATGGGGGAAACACAGCCACTGATGTAGAAAGATACATAAAAAATACTGAAATTTAATAAAAACAGTTACAACAGATAAAAATTATAATTAAATGTGCTTTGTATATATACCAGGCATTACGGACCAGTTGGGTATAGTAGCACCCTTGACTTTGTCTTGGGCCCCATTACAATTCTTTAACAGAGTAAATTCCAAACTATTAATCACAGCATGTGAAACCAAGGTCCTAAACCATATGACCATTGTTTTATGATTTCCTATCCACTAATAGTATAACAAAGATGTGCCTGGTAGAAGGCTCCTGGAGCCCCCCTTCCTCTATAGCTGGATTAGCACTTGGACACTGTTTTGGTTCAAACTTTATTTTTGTGCAGTGTTTTGTATTGTATTTATTTTTGTTATGCTCTGGTGGTGTATTGTTGAGCGTGCGTTGATAACCTTGTTGGTAAAACCACATGGTTTAAACAAAGAACCCCGGCTGGTGACTGGCTAGTGGCGGTCATCAGTCATTGCAACTGGATTGTGAAATCTCTGTATATAATTTTGTAAATAAATCCTGGGCACCTGTGTGGTGTTTGCAGCTTCAATCCTGTCTCACTCTCAATCTCTCACACCACACATCTTGTACAGGTGTGTATACTGGGAGATGTATTTATTTGTCTAGTTTAATCAGAGGTAAATCTTGCCCACAGTTCACTCCAGAGATTACTTATTTTTAAGGAAATGAGCAACTTGAAATCAAAATGATATCAAAAGAATAAAATAAAGGTAAAAAAGTAACCCCAGATACAATTTGTGTGCTTTTAGTCAGTTTGATCATGAAAAATGCTATATTAATTCGCACGGTCAGATTATTATTGATAGGACATTAATTATTGTGTACACAAGGGCAAGGGAGTGCTTTTTGTTTTGTGTTGAGTGATTATCATATTTTATTCCATTTAATAATTCCTAACAACTTAAAACATCTTAACCCTTTCAGGACCAAGCATTTTTCAGTGGGATGCTCCCACAGGGCCAGGCATTTTTTGGCTGTAGTTGACTCTCTCCCTATAAAAATTCACTAAAAATCTATTTTTGGAAATTGTGGCCCTTTTTTCAGAACACTCTGGTGAACATTATATATAGGCTTGCTACTATTTGTTTTTTTTTTTTTTTGCCAAATCGACGATTAATATCGACGTTTATTTTTTTAAAGAATTTATCTTTTTTTCGATCTTTATTTTTCAATTCAAGCAGAGCATGGGTGAAATCGACCTTTATGCTTTTTTTTTTAAAAAAAAGACTTGATAAACCACATGAAAATGCCATTGATAAACCACATGCAACAAAACCATGGTTACCAACATTCTAATTGAAATAACGTTTGGTCACAGCAGAGCTATATTTTGTATAGCTATAGATCCTACACAAATTAAAACAATGTCTCAAATAAACCGTAGAAAATGCAGCATATAAAGTGTATTACACTGACTTTTATAGATTTACAAGTAAAAAAAATATGCACAGATAGAACAAAACATTAGAGAGTTGAACAGAACTAACTTGCACTTATTCCGAACTCCGCCCCTCTCCTGGACTCACTGGAGGCAAGGCAGACTGGCCCACTTTGTCCTGCCGCGGAGACTTCTGCCGTCGATCAGGGTATTGTGCACAATACTCATTAAGTGTTTTCCTTTTGTGCCCCATTTTCAAATCAAACTAGTAACTGTCACCGTATACAGTATATCCCTAAAATAGCAAACGCTTACCTACACCTAGGGCTTCTGATTTTCGTTTTTATCCAATAAAACCCGATAAATCACCCACAATACAAAAATAAATAAATTGGTGGATAGCCAATAAACACCGGAAAACACCGGAAAAACTGTGGAAAATACAATTAATAAAACCCGAAAAACAGAATCCCTACCTACACCTTAACCTGCTAATTTCAAAGTTGGCGCTTTGAATGACAGCTGCTGTAGCTGGCAAATGAAAGTGTACAGTCGGTCTGATGATTGACAGTCATTTAAACGAGTGAGAGCATTCTAGCGCTGCTTCAGACAATGAGATCTGTCAGGACAGGATGAAATGACTGACGGTGAAACTACACTAGCCTATTAAGGAACCACTGATTTGACTGACAGCGACCCCTAGCCATTCAGAGCGGAACGGAGACGGGACAGACAGCAAGTATAAAAACTACACACTGGAGACTTTTTCTTAAATTATTATTATTTTTGGTAAGAAAAAAATAGCGAGTGGTTTTACAGACGTTTATCCTATATAAATTTATTTCAGTCAAACTCTTATTTTTGGCGAATTCGACGTTTAACAAGCTTTACCGATTACAATCGAAAAGTAGCAAGCCTAGTTATAAAGTACTTCAGAAACCATACAAACTTTTCGCTTTTTTTTCAACACAATATTTTTTTTAAAGCCTTTTTATTCTGTATTCTGCTTAGAGATACATGTATAAAATGTGTTATTCTATGACCCAAGGGACCTTACAATACTTCTGAAAGTTTTGTTGAAAAATATTGATGTTTGGACAAATTACAAGACACCTGAGTGGTTGCAATGACATAATACATGTTTATTCTCAGGGTCTTTTATATAAGCAATAATTGACACTACTCTCGATTATGTTCTCAAAATAAATATTTATGAATACAATAATAGTTATTTACTCCATTATTATCAGTAATAAGGAAAGAAACTTACGTGATACTTTTAGTTAATGAAATAGTATCTGCTATATACCACTCGTTTCTTAATATTTATAAATGTAAAAACATTATAAAAACATATATATATATATATATATATATATATATATATACTGTATGTGTGTGTGTATATATATATATATATATATATTAAAACATAAATGAATAAATGTTCTAATATAATTATGTCAAATACATCAGATTTACGGTGTTTCCACCTTTTTAGCTCTAAACAAGTTTCTGTGATTTTTGTCTCTGACGGGCTGCTGTAAACTGTCTCCACCTTTTAGACACTAAATGCCCCTCTCAGTGACATCACACGAAAAAAAAACTATCAGGAAGTGAACGTCAGTCCCTCCCCTATGCAATGATATGTGTTTCAAGCCTGTGCTTCAAAATAAGGTGGCCCTGTAAAGCCTAGGACACACATGAGTGGAGCGGCACCGCTAGCGGGGAGCGGCACATATCGCACACCTTTTATTTCAATTGGAGTGAACACACATTGACGAAAAAAAGACGTTGTGGAAAAATGTCGCAGCGGTAGAATTTTAAAACGGCAAAATATCGTTCGGTGAGCGATATTTTGCTGCTCAAACATTTTCCCGCAGCGGCAAATCTGGGTCTAGCCAATCAGGTCCATGGTGTGGGATACATCATGTCTTGATGAACTTGAATATCCATCAACATGGAGGAGCTACTGATAGCTGAAGTTTCTCAGCATCCCAAATTATTTCATTATAAAATTAAGAATTTCAAGGATGTTGGTTATGGGTCTATTGAATGATCCAAAACAAATACTAACCGCTTACACTCCTCATTAATCCAGTTACTTGACATCCTGTATCATTTGTCAGATATACATGTCAAGTAATTAACCAGTTGCCAGCCGACTGGTTATTGTGTATACACTTGCAAAGAATGTGATCCCTTTTTTCCTTAATAATAGCAGCTCCTATACAATGTATAACTACAGATACAGTACCACAGTCCAGTCTTGTTAAGTGTGGTGCTGGCTATATAATAGCTGTTTCTTTGTAGAAAAAGGCTTTCACATTGTATCCCAAAATAAATATCATATTTTACATACATATCCTTAAGTAAATAAAAGGCAAATATTTCTGAGTGGTGTTCTGATATGGGAACTTATAATGTTAGATCCTGATAAAAATGTCTGGAGATGGAAATGGTCGTTCACTCTGGGTTCAAGCAGTAAAAGTTCAAGAATAATATTCATTTTTTGGGGTTGTTGTACAGTGCTGGGAGGTGGTGGGCTGTCTTTCTTTTTTTTTTTTATCGCCGCTTCACAAAGTTGATGTGTGTCCACCAAGCAAAGCGGTATGGCCGCGCGCCGCCCTGCTTCGCTCCCCGCAAGCAGAGCCTCGCCGCTCATATGGGTCCTAGGCTTTAGTCATGAAAACAAAGTGCTTTTTTATACTGTTAGAAGCCCACTTCTTAAGCCCCTTTCACACTGCCATGGTCTACCCGGGTCGGGATCCGGTGTCATGCTGGTCAGCTACGGGATTTCACACTGCTTTTCAAGAAGTAGGGTCGACCTGGGTGATGGAAACAAATACACAACGCATGTAGCAATAACCCGGAAGCAGCTTGTTATGGACGCTTCCATCCAAGCTTCTCTTAAAAATGTACTCTGTCCTGAGTAACTTCCTTTCAAACGGATACTGGTGTTTTAACAAACAGCCCATTGTCTTTATTGGTTCACAGAGATATTCACTTGTGTGCATATTTTATCCCAGTACCAAGAGGTGAAAAGTCAAAACATCTCAAACCACTATACCCCAGGGGGCCAGTGTAGACCTTTAGGTAGTTAGTGGTGTCCCTTTGATGGCTTTTGTTTTGAAAATGCTGTTCTTTGACAGGGTTGTACAGTAAGACTTTTTCCCCTGTCTAAAACATTTTCTATTGATTTCTACCACACAAATTGATTCCACAGCACCATATTTGCCAAGTGATGAAAAAGGATTTGGGGAGTAAAAAAAAATATATATATATATATATATATATATATATATATATATATATATATATATATATATATATATATATATAAATTAGTTCATGCTCATACTGAGCTACCATTTCAGATCTCTAGTTATTATGTGTTGACACAATCTATTATTTAACATTTCTACTTCTGTTGAATGTAAATCAGGCATACATATCAAAATGAATGTCCAGTATTTTTTCCTTAGCAATATATTGTGTTTCAAGTTTCTATTGTTTAGTATTCTATAGTTTAGTATGGAAGTACAGCTATGGCCAAAAGTTTTGCATCACCTAGAATTTTATGATACAGTAAAAAAATACTATATGAACATAATTTAGGTATTTTAATTAAGAACATGTAATCAAAGAAACTACAAAATGATATAGCAAAAATCTACCGGAAGCCATAATAGTAGTACAGTATTTCATGTTAGATTAAAAAATTGTTTCAATTGTTGTTAGTTTTTCATTAAGTATATGGAAAACTACAAAGCGATAAGTAATTCAATATGTTAACGTAACATTATTCAGCAGGTTTCATTCGACTTTATGAAGCTAAATTAGTTAATTCTATAGGGTGATGCAAACCTTTAGGCCATAGCTGTGTAGTCTATTATAATAAAACTATTATTATATTATAATTGTATCTGGGGTTACTTTAAATTAATCTCAAATGGGGTTGTGATAATTTCATAACAAGGAAAGCTGCATTTCCCTCACGTATCTATGCATGGAATATTCTCAAGAGTTGTTCTGAGGTTCCTTTTCTCTATTAAATGCACATTGCATTCCATTAAGGTCAGAAAGTCAATACGCAGCATACATATGACTTAAATGAAACACAGCCCATAAACTTTCCCCAAGCATCTGCAAATACTATCGACTGAAATCTGAAGATGATATTGAATGGATGTCTAAATCGAACAATAAATAAATAAATCACAACACATTGCTGGTCTACTGGCACAATTTAAAGGAACGAAAACCACAGTCTTTGCAGCAATATGAGATAATGAACTCCATGTCTGATTTTTGATTAATAGCATGAAACCAGTGATGTAATTTGAATTAAGGCCAATATTCTGCAACAAAATTGGTCTGCCATGGTTTGTTAGTGTAGTAATGCTCTATGTTAATCAACAGGTCACTTTTTAATTCACTACATATTCCATTTTAATAATTTACTATGTTGGTTTAAGTGGCTATGTTTAATTTGAATAGGCAGGATAACGCAGGGCATGGTGCTTGATTTAAATGGCCATTAACAATAAAAGTAGCTTCACCTCCTAAACAACACTAATGCTGCATTTCCAACTGTACCATGAAACCCAGCTGCAGACGTAGAAACCATTTACTTTTCTGCTATGTGCCTCAAAGCATACAGGGCCCTATTTTTGTATGTGACTAAATTGGCTTAAGTAATGTTTTTTTTTTTATCTTCTACAAATAACATTGGATTTAGACATGTCAATGTAGGTGTGATTTTCAAAACCTGTAGTCACTAATGTGCTGACTGACTAGGCAGAATATCAATTAGGATTGTCATGAGTAGACAGGGCTCAGAATAGCCTAAATGTAGTTCTTTAGGCATTCATAATAGTCATTTGTTCTTACAACTGGAGAGTCTGCTGCTCCGGTTTGGGAGAAAATTTAAAAGCACAGAAAAACAAATTTTTCGTCTGAGAAAGTAGAAATACTTGTTGATGCAGTTCTTAATTTGTATAAAACCTTCCTGCAAGGCAAAGGATCGACAGATCCCGTGACCATACAAAAAAGATGTTGAATCCCCACAATTGTATACAATTATTCTTTTGTTTTTGTGACAACTGTGTAGTTTTCAGAAAGCGTATATATTTTGTGGTAGGGCATATCCCTGCCTGGAAGAAATGTGTTGGTTTGGCAAGGATAAGGATCATTTCTGTCCCTGCCAGAGAAATGTGCGTGTGTGTGGCTGTGTTTGCACCGCCGCAGGTGTAATTAGTTTAGTTAATTTAATTGATACCTGTTGTATAGTTTAATCGTCCACCTGCCTGTAATAAGCAGGCAGGTATTTTAAACCAGGCAAAAAGGTTGTTCTGGGCAGTCGCTAGTTTGTGTGAAGAGAGGCTGTCATTTGTGAAGAAAACTGTGTCGTTGCCTAAAAGGTAGTGTATAAACCTTTTTGTTTGTTTGTGTGTGTTTAAAAACTGTTTTGTGTAGATGGCTTAGCCGTCTGATTTGTAGTTAGCGAAGTGAAGTAAAGTTTAGTTAGTGCTCGTTTTCAGTTGTCTTTTATTTTCTGTAAATAATAAAAACAGCACCTAAATACCTAAAATCTTCACAAACCTAAAAACAAGGAAAATCTTTCATGCACAATTTATTCATGCGCAGCCACTTAAGTCACTATTTGGATACGGTAGACTGGCTTATACCAGAGTTGTCTCTGATGGATCTTTAATATGGAGGAGGATATTTTATGCCAAAATAAATACATGAATAAAAATACATTTATGTATTTCTATGTTTATTTATTCATATGTATTTATTCATGCGTATTGTGGAGTTCTCCAAATCCTCTTATAGCTCCTCACATAAATGCAATATTACTTGTGTATTAAATCAAAAACGACTAATAATCTGATCATATGTAAGGTCCAAAAAAATTAATACGGGATCTGTATAATCTAGCAAAAGGATACCTCCTCCTCCTCTTTATTCTCCTTCTCCCTGTCTGCACTGCAACCATTTCGAAAAAAAATATCTGCCATCCTTGCTTTCAAAAGGGTAGTGAATTGTCTATCTCTTAAACAATAGAGACTGAAGTTACACCAAGTAGAAGCAGGTGTAACTCGGAAAGTCCTCAAAGGTGTGTAAATGCTTTGGAAATCGCACGTGAATAACTTAAAATGGATGACTAAATCCTTGGAAATACCTAAACATACACATTTGAAAATCGCACACACAAGTCACCCGTCTAAACAACTAACAAGACAGCTTATGTTCTCTTAAATCCCAAAGTCTACTTTCATTCACTTCATCCATCGTATTGATTTGGAGAGAGCAATTTCCAACATCCATGTCTCTGAAGTAGGCCTCTGATATTATACCAAATCAAATAGCAGATGGAAATGTTGATGCCCCATAAGGGTAGCAAATTGAACCTTTAAATATATAAGAACAGTAAATACAAATCTTTGAGAGTGTTTGTTCAAGGTTATTTTAATATCTGGTACAACTTAGTGAAATGCTTGTGCTTTAAATATTGATGTAGGAAGTAGCTGAATGTTTATAAATAACTTTACATGTTATTTGGTGTCAGTCTTGCCAGATGACTATGGTGGTTTTATCAATGAAGTGCCAAAGTAAATTTGTTGATAGGAAATGAATTGTATATTCAGCGACAGAAATATTACTTTCAGTTTTAATATACTTTTTTTCACTGTGTGTTTGTAGAAATTCCAAGCAAGTGCTGACTACAACACAAGAAATTCAAATATTAACTCACACCATCTCCTTTAGTTTCTTGCTGAATGGTTGTCAGAGATCTACCTATATTCATGAAATAAACACATGTAGCATTTCTGACTCATGTATTGATTTATTTATGTTTTTTATAATAGGCTCTGATTATCTCTTTTGGTTTCTGGTGACTCACATCAATCGCGTATTTGTTTTCAAATGTCAACTTGGATGAAGCTTCGGGTTTATTGTCCGGCAGGATGGTTACATTTCTACCAATGTACTCTCAGGCTTTTATCTATCTGACAAGGATTGGAATTCATTTGTTTACTTTTGTCATCCAAGTAACTATTTTGTCCAGACAATGGCACGCAAGCAAAGCCCACATCATCAGACTGTTTTCTCCAAATATCAGCCCAGCAACCAGACAAAAAATCTAGGCTTGCCTGTACAAGTTTTAGAAAACTGGCATGATTTTGTTTTTTTCAATCTCAAAGCATGTTTCTTGCTTCTTTGTATCCTAAAATGTACTGAAATTATTTAGCATATGTTAGGATCCCCGATTAACCTAGCAATCAGTTTTGGAACTTGGATACTGGGTTCAGTACCCTGACGCCTTGAGCCAATAATCAATGTATCTCCCAGAACATGTAGATGTGACCACAAGGCAAAAACCCTTAGAAATTTCTGCATCATGATTGAGGCATTAGGATGTCAACCCCAAGTGGGATTCGCCCAATCCTAGCATACATATGGATATGGTGTGTGTGTGTTTATGCCAATTGAATACACATTTGTACTTCCATGAATTGATGTCTCTAATAAGTATAAATATGTGATTGTGCTGTGCTTTTGTGGTCATTTTTCCAATTACTGTTTTCACAGGTCTATTCAGTTATAAAAAGAGGAAAGAATAAATAGAATATGCTCACTGCATACAAACAAAGCATAATTTCTAACAAGCAGTGAGTGGAACACAGCAGGACTGAGCTGTGACCACAGACACCTGCCGTTTTGCATTTACATAGAGTTAAACACTAAGGTAATTAGTGCTCAGAAATAAACTCAAATATTCAGATAGTATGTTATTTAAAATGTTAAAAATATATATATACTGTATATAAATTAAACTTTGCTTTTATGATCTAGCCCAAGGATATTGCATCATTTTGTAGTCACACTACTTTTAGCAAGTGTAAGCACATTTACTTTTCTTGAAAATTAATTACACACAGTAGCTTTTTTTCAGGATAAAAAGAAGAAATGTATAATGTATCCTTCCACCTTCCATTCAAAAGTAGTCTCTGGGGACTGTTTCATTAGTGTGTGTTTATTTATATATATATATATATATATATATATATATATATATATATATATATATATATATATATGTGTGTGTGTGTATTTTATTTTATTTATTTTTTGCCATAAATGTTAAATTGAACTTTTCCATTTATTGTAACATTTTTCGAGATTAAATAGTGTTTTGGAATTGAAGGTCGAAGGAGGAGCTTCTGAATCCTGGGGCTGTGGTTAAAGCAGCCATCTTTGCGTAGGAAAGGATCCTACTCCAGGCTTTGCGTTTTTCAAGAGACAGTGACCAATAATTTTGGAGGCTGTTTTCACACGGTCGACCGGTAACCGATATAATTTCCCTGGATTGTAAATCTGCATTACAACATGTGGACAGCAGTGCTGCGGATTGAGTGGTTTGTAACGTACAGAAAGTCCAACTTGCTCTGAAATGCGAGACATCATATTTCTGAGGTAATGAGGTACCAATAGGTACATCTGTATGTATCTATATTCAGGATATTTAAGGGGGTGAAGGTAGAATGATTTGGCATCTGAAGGACATGGTTGATCTCATTGATATCTTTATGGTATTTCATTTGTTTATTAAATGACAGGGTCACAAACTCCTGGCCATTTCCATTTGTATTGATGACAAACGACTTCCGTGCACTGTCCTTTCTGTTCGCGGCAAGCAAAATAGAATTGTGTATCGAACCCAACCTTATTTGTAAGCCCAATGGCTGTGCCAGCAGAGAGAGCAGGAAAGATTTTAATTTTGTTTAAATCTGTTTCTTATATCGGAGGGTGGTGGTGGACGACTGTATCTTTGTCAGATATTCTGTAAATCTTAGCGACAGATGAAAGCATTGTTGGACGATTTAAACACGTTTACTGATATGTTGCTATTTCTACCCAAAGACACACTATTCAGATAGTGATTTATACCAGTTCTGACACCAAAACTCTTTCATAAAAATGCCTTAGGACTGTTCAATTGAACACTTGACACAGTTTTAAAGTCTAGGCCAGGGGTACTCAATAGACGGACTCCGATCCGAATCCGGACCGCAAGTCATATGTCAATCTCTCTCTTTACATGCATTCACTTTGGAATGCCGTACTGTACTACTCGTGTGTACGAAACTTCACTTTGCAAGTAATGGTAGCGCAACGGACAACCCTGGCCACGACAGATATCGCATAATTCCACGATCCACCAAAATGTGTTCTGTGCAAAGCTTGAAGCTTAAAGCTTTTAATTAGCTTGAAAGAGAAAGTACAGTGATTTTTCAGTTGTTTTTTTCTTGTGCTTCAGTTTTGTTTGCTACAATTTTCTTTGTTTTTGCAATGGTGAAACACAATGTTTGACTCTGCTAACACAGACACATAGGAATACAGTAGTTATACAATGCTATGGTTATGACAGGGAAAAAACATGCAGTAACAAGTCAGTAAAGAAGGCAGACTAGTAAAAACAAGACGGTTTTGATTCCCCAAAAAACTCCTTTAATCCTAGTGAAGAACTCTCAAACGAACATGTGTAATAACTATATTTGTGTAGCTCTGTGTTTGTTTGTCAGTATGGGGATTGGGTGAAAATGTGCTCTTGACCTTGCTGTAACTAAGAAGTTTGGACCTTCACTAAACTAACAGAGTACCCCTGGTCTAGGCTAATGATGTGGCTAGTGTTTTGTTTTTTTGTTGTTGTTTTATTTGTTTCAACCAGGCATTAAAACATTTATTATTATTAAGGCATAGTGGTATTAATAGATCAGTTAAGTGAGTTGGTCTATGATGTCACAGTCGTGCAGTGAGACAATTATTTGTGCACTGTCATGTGATCTTGTTCAGCCAATCACAGTGCTTAATTTATCCAAGCCATTTTATAAAGTGTATTTTGACATTGGGGTTACAAGAGGAAAATGTATTTTCCCACTCCCATTTTATATCTTTATCTTGTTTACACAAAAGAATTGCATCATAAAAAAAAAAACTTACAAGAGGCTTTTTATTAGAGGTGTGTTTAAATTAGGATGGAGGGAAGAGCTATCGGAAACATAATTTATGTATGGACATTTTATGATTCAATAGAATGTATGAAGCATGAAGCTCCTTCACAACGATGTTATGAATACATTATTGCTTGCTTTAGGGATGTTGTGTTCAACTAAATTAAAGTCACTTTTTATATGGTTTAAATATGTGTCAGTCAGTTCATTCTGATGTCCCAATATACTATCGAACTGAAATTGTTTTGGATAGCCTCAATGGCATCCACTAGATGATAGATGAACATTACTTAAGTATTTAATAGTATATAAGGCTGGAAGGATGTGGTAAAAAGAAATCAAATATACACCATTATCTTGTTGGAGTGGAAAACTTAAATGTGTATTAAAAATTTTGAAATAATGCATTACGCAATTCGCTTTTGGGAAACATTGTCATTATGTGGGGTGTTTTAGCATCAGAAGTCCAGATGAAAAAGGTTAATGGCTTACTACAGTACTCACTGTAATGAATGGTGGGAGAAACTGCATTTCTGTCCAAAAGTATCGGTTTAAGATAAACACTACTATCCTTTTTCTGATTTATGTTTGATCAGCCGTGGACTTCAGCAAATAAACAGGATCATGCAGAAGGTGCTAAACAATGCCCTACTCAACTGTTCAAAAGATTCTCTTATCAGGCCGTCTACCCCCGAAACAAGCGCTGGTTTAAGAAGGGTAAGGGAACATGCTAACGAGAAGACAGCACATAGCCATGCTCCTTGAAGTGATACCCTGCTAAAAAGATACACATTACTTATAGTGTGTGTGTGTGTGTGTATTCACACAAACACCTCTTTCAACTACAACTGTCAGCATAGAAAGATAGGACTTACCCAGGCCAACCAAGCATAATGTTTCCAATCAAATAACAATCATTACTGTGTTACGTTTTGGTTTGTGTTTTGGTTCATGAAGAACACACAGTGGGTTTAAAACCATCGTGATCTGACCTTCAGTGGACCAATAGGAACCTGCTAACAGAAAAAATAACTGAAACATATGTTTAAGATGTTTGGCTTTTGACTCTACCTCCTCTCTTTTCTTCAAATATATATTTCTATGGACACAAATGGAAAAGACTATTCATTAATTAGTCCCCATATATGCCTAGAAAATCAATTAGCTAATTGTACCTTAATTAGAAACCAATTAATGGAATCACTGGTTGTAGACAGTCATGAGACTTTTAATGTTGATATACTGCTGTGCTCATGTTAAGCTTTTTTAATAGTGGGTTTCTTACCATATGTGCCCCACAAAGCAACCTTCCTTCGAATTAATGTTTTCATTATTTATAATGTGATTTAAATTTCAGTTGAGTTCTTTCGTATTAAAACAATTAGGCATTTAATTACATTCAGTTTAATAGAAAAAAAGGCCTGAGAATGTAACCAAAAATCTAATCTAATGTAATTAGAAACCCTTTAGTTACTTTGGGTCACTCGGTTCTTGTTCCTCTTAACATGGCTTGGATCCAGCCTGTAACTGGACAGCTAAGAAGCTGTTCACTAAGCATTAATATCCAGTATGGCAAGATAGGTGATTCCTACTGAGTTTATTTTTGTGTATATAAAACAATATTTAAATGCCTGTTTACAAGAGGTGTGCTGAGTACTCGGATTATACACGTATCTGTTATGATTACCGTAATAAATCTTTTTATAGGTTGCACTGGCATAAAAGTCGTTCCCCCCTTTTTTGAAACTTCAATTTTAGGAAAACACCTTTTTTGTGTTTTAAAATACTTTTTTTACAATTTATTTTTTTCCTACATGCTTGTGAGTAGGATGGTTTTGTTGGTGAGGTCAAGCCAGGAAATGAATGCAACACAACAGCAAGTATTACGGGGTGAAACTGAGACGCTACGGCACTCCGCTTTTTATTAAACAAAATAAACACTTTTAAATAAACACAAAAACAAAATGGCTGTGGGCCAAAACAAATAAACAATGATAACAAGTATTGTGTTGGTGGTTCCAGCACGAGTAGCAATTGTATTCTTTATAGTTATTATAATGCCACCTCTCTGACTCTCGTTCTCCACTCCTGAACTCTCATCCCCGTGCAGTCAAAGCTGCAGGTTCTTATAGTGGTGACCGAGGGTTTAATTAGTTGTCAATTAACCCCTCTGTCACATTTTGCACAGGTTTAATAATTCTGCGTGAGTGTCAGCTGATTAAATAATCAGTAGCTGAAAGTCAAGCATTCTCATGAGGCATTTTAAAAACTATAACAAGTAACAGCGGGTGGCACCTCACTTATCCTGACAAACATAATACATAATAAAAATACAAAATAATACACCCGCCCCTGTGCAATTTATTATTTTGTATTTGTTTTGTTGTAGTATTATTATTATTATGGTTTATTTATTTATAAATGACGGCGGAGCTGTGTTTTGTTATTATTTTGTATTGTTTAGCAGCGTGGTTGGGAAGCCCTATCCACATTATAAACCTCGTGCAGAAGGTGACCATCTCCCGAGTTAATTGATTAATTGTTGCTAATCGGGAGATGGTCACCTGTATATAAGCCTGCAGTTCTCCGTGCTCTAGGTGTGGGTGTACAGAAGAGTACAGGTGAGTGAGAGGAGAAAGGAGGAAAGAACATTTAAAAAATATACAGGGTCAGTGACAGCGTTTGCCCAGCCTGACCTGTATTGGCTGTTTTGTGTTTGTTTGTTTTTTTGTTTATCTTTTATTTTCGCTCTGTGAGCACTGTTTTTGTTTAAATATTTTATTCATTTTTGTTTTGTTAAATAAACGGCACCGCAGTGTCTTTTTGCCCTGCAGTACTTGTTTGTTTTCCATCCTGTATTCTGGCCTGATGTCACCACTCAGCCATCCTGCCACACAGTGCTGTTTGCATCAATTAAAAAAACAAAAAAAAACAAAAAAAAAAACAATAAACTAAACAGTAAACAAAACATTTTGTGTTGCATATGGTGCAGTACGATTGCATTAAACTTCCAGCTGTACAATGATATATTCATTTTGTTTTGCCAATCAGAACCATAACCGTACAAATATTTGATTAAATCCATTAGACCTTAGTGTTGTTTCTTTTGTGCATCAGTATATATACAGTATATTTAACAAGGATATATATATATATATATATATATATATATATATATATATATATATATATCCTTGTTAAATGAACATTAACACTAGAACTGCTGTGGTTATACTCATACCTAAAACCGCTGAAGGCAGTCATTATGACAGTTACATTATAAACATCAATATTAAAATGAAAGACTACATCAATATTAAAATGAAAAACTATCAGATACAACTCAAAGCTTTTATTCAAGTACATCATATCAAACATCTGCACAGCCAAATCGCTGTAGGTTATATTCAAATTCAAAACATGCATTGTAAGAGAGTCAAAATGACTGCTCTGGCAGTTGCTGGTGTGCGCAACTTCAGGAGGCATTATCTTAAGTTATGATCCATTAAGTCATGTGGCACAGCCCGGGAATCCTGGGATGTGCAGTTTGTTAAGCACCAGGGAACTTTTGGTTTGATAGCGAGTGATGAAGATGAACATGTACTCTCTATAAAGGGTTCACTTTTATCATAATATAATTTTTAAACAAAAATGTCTATCTTTTTACTTAAATATTGTTTTTAATGTTTTGGCTGTGCCAGCATGCACACTATTGGTTGTACTGGATTGCATTATTCTTCATGTTACAAGATTCTTAAACTTCTTGGTTATAATTTGGGATAGAGTAGGTTTATGCAGCTACATTACTGTACACAAGCTGGTGAGCCAGTGCTTCATGAGAGGTGAAAGTAACAAAAAGTAAATAATATAAGCAAATTCATCTATTAACAAATAACTAATCTATTAACAACAAAACAGCATACCTTAAACTGAAATTCAATTTACTCAAGGACAAAAAACAGCATACCTTATATTGAAATTCAATTTAGCCTAGGTGCGGAAGTTCTTTATTTGAGCTGTGTACAAAAAAAACAGCTTCCCTTAATTTGAAATTCAATTCACGCTAGGGGGCACAAGATCTTTATTTGAGCTGTGTACTTTTGCTCCACAGTTTATTTAAATACATTTTATTTGAACTGTGCAAGCACAAAGTGTCAATCATTCCCCTCAGCCTCGCCCACTTCCATCGAGGATATCAGGGCTCGCTCTTGCTGTCTGCCGACATGTTCAGCCAATCACAGCTAACTTTAGCTGGAACCCAAAACTGACACTCAACAGACGAGCTCTGGATGGGGGCTTCGAGTTTTACAGAAGGACTGGGCTGAAGTTAGTTACTTATTCCTGATTCGAGGGCTGAAGTTACTTATTCGCGATTCGAGGCTGAAGTTAGTTACTTATTCGCACAGTTATGTATTGGATATTCGTTCACATTCTAAGGGGGAAATCGCATAGACAGTCTGCATGTGCCACCTCAAGTAAGGTATCATTTTAAAGCTTGAGCATTTCTCTTCAACATAAAGTAGATTGCTGAGTGGCACAAGTAGGCACTCACAGGCTATGCCATGAAATACACATACACACCCTTCTTTTCCTGCATATTAGCGCACATTGTGATGGCTTTGCCACCTCAAGCTGGGTGTAATGTTGAAGGTTAAGCAATTGTCTTGTGAATAGAGTATGGTGCATAGTGACATGTACATTATCATAGTGCAGGTTAGTTTAGAAGAATTTCAAAAGAAAATAAATTAATAATATAATTTAATATTCGTCACGTCTATTGCTGTTTTTCACCTTGGTAGAAATTCACATAGACCTGAAATGATTGCACTCTTAGAAATATGCGTGGGTTGTAGTTAGTTAGTGCTTGTACCAGGGCAGGAACCCTGCACATGAAGAGTGGGTTTTGTGTATATATTGTAAATAGTATTGCGTAAATGTGTTGTTGTTGTTATTATTATTTTTATTTATTTCTTAGCAGACGCCCTTACTCAGGGCGACTTGCAGTCGTAAACAAAAAATACATTTCAAGAATCACAGTACAATTATTAATACAATTAAGAGCAAGATAAAATACAATGACTTCAGTTCTAGTAAGTACAAGTATATGACAAAATACGATTCAATATCGGAGCAGATAACAGTGTCAGTGATAGTTACATCAGGATACGATTAAATGAAAAATACTACAGATTGAATAACACTTGTGGCAGATTACAGTACTCTGTAAAGTACAGGATTAAATGCAGTAAAATAGGGAGCAGATAAGTGCAAGTAAAGCGCATTAAGGAAGAGTGATAAAGTGTCCAGAGTGAAAAGAGGAGTTCTATGTCTGAAGAGGTGAGTCTTGAGGAGGCGCCGGAAGGTGGTCAGGGACTGGGCAGTCCTGACATCTGTAGGAAGGTCATTCCACCACTGCAGGGTGAGGGTGGAGGGGAGCATAGAGGAGGTACAGCCAGTCTTCTAGTGCAGGAGGAGCGGAGAGGTCAAGTGGGTGTGTAGGGAGAGATGAGGGTCTGGAGGTAGCTGGGTGCAGTCTGGTCAAGGCATCTGTAGGCGAGTACAAGAGTCTTGAACTGGGTGCGAGCGGTGATCGGGAGCCAGTGGAATGAGCGGAGCAGTGGAGTTGCGTGGGAAAAGCGAGGCAGAGAGAACATCAGACGAGCAGAGGAGTTCTGGATGAGCTCTAGGTGGCGGACTCAGAGAGGCCAGCCCTCCCTGTGTCCGTCATTATAAATAATTAATGAAGTACCTGATGCTCCTGTGAGAGCCTGCCTGCTGTGTGTGATTGCCAGCTGTGGATAATCAGCAGGTAGGTGTGTTCCAGCACGGTGTCAGGTATAAAGAGGTCCTGTTTGTTCACCTCAGGGCTGCTGCAAAGCCAAGGACAATGGGCAGAACACCGCCCAAGCTACCCGGACATGGAGACCTGGCTGTGTAATCCTGATCGCCGTGAGAGTGACCCGGGATCAGAAGCGAAACCGCCGACGGCCCTGCTAGTAGTCGTAGTTGGGGTTTGGTTATAAGTGAACAGAGATGATTAGTTCAAGGATTGTAAATCCCCCTAATGTATAGCGAGCGAGGTGTATAAAGCAGGGCCTCCATGCCTTAATGATTCAAATTCAAATTGTTTGTTTATTTAGCAGACTCCTTTATCCAAGGCGACTTACAGAGACTAGGGTGTGTGAACTATGCATCAGCTGCAGAGTCACTTACAATTACGTCTCACCCGAAAGACGGAGCACAAGGAGGTTAAGTGACTTGCTCAGGATCATACAATGAGTCAGTGGCTGAGGTGGGATTTGAACCGGGGACCTCCTGGTTACAAGCCCTTTTCTTTAACCACTGGACCACACAGCCTCACAGGGAGTAACACATGCCGTTTTTAAGGCACCTTTATTTTGATAGTTTTTTGTACTGTGTTTTGCCTTTGTACAGCTTGCTGGATGTGTCCTCTGTGCGTTACTATCGCTGGTAATGTCGCATGACCTGTTTGTTTACTTTTGTTCTCTTGTGTGTTAATCCTGTGGGGCGTGTCAACTTCAACCTTGGTCTTGATCTCCTGCCTGTCACTCAGCAGCGAATGCACACACCCACAAGCAAGTACCCTTCCACAGTGCTAAATAAAAGCTTCTACTCCAAGGGCGTAGGTTTGGTTTGAACATTGGTGGGGACACAATTTTTTAGGGGGGCGGAGTCACGTCGCTAGGGCGGTTCGGGGGCATGCCCCCTGGGAAGAAATTTTTTAGGAGACAGCTGTTAAATGGTAACTTCTGGTGGCTTGAAATGAATGCTGGACATGAATCGAGGACAATCTGATTGACATGAAGTTGGCTGGTATACACTTAAAACACTATGATAAAGTGTCCCTCTTGGAAGCTGGTTTGACATCCCTGCTATAGAATTACTAATAACCTGAATTATAACCTATCCCAGCCTTACTGTAAGCTACCAATACCCCTGGCGCTACAAGCATGAGCACATGCACGCTTACGTGCTCTGCCTGCCTCTCCTGTGTCTGTGCTGCTGCTCGTACCTGGGTGCATTGCTTCGTTCACCTGATAAAATAATAAATTGATGCATGCCATATAGAGAGAAAATATATGGCTATGCTAACTTTATTTGCTGAGTATTACTATACAGCATTAGCCTACTATTATATCACAATGTGCCTCAAACAATAATATATCTCAAAACTGAGTCTAACACTTTCACTGTTATAATCACTAAGCCATTACAGACCTCACTTGAGACCCTGTTGCTCCACCTGCCTCTGTACTGCTTTTACCAGGCTGCACTGCTTCACTCGCCTGATAAAATGATAAATTGATGCATGCTGTTTAGAGAGAAAGTATGACTCTGCTAACTTCATTAGTAAATTATTTTTACATTTGCTATGAGAATCATTATCAATTGTGTTTATTACTTTAATAACATCTTCCTACTTACACTTTGACTTTTTGTAAAAAAAACTTCCTTATGTCCATCTTTCTTTTTTTGGTTGCTATTATGCTTGTCACCTAAAGCCAAATTGAAGTGATTAACTAACGTTAGTTGAATGACGATATCAAAACATGCTCACACACACTCATACTCACACACTCTCTCTCTCTCACACACACACACACACACATAATGATTTAGCTGTGAAACAAGCTAGCTAGCCACCAAGGACGTGGGGTTAGCAGCTAGCAATGGGTCGCTAACGTAATAGGTAGGTAGGTCGGTAGGTTTATTCACTCAAACTATGTTGCTGACGACCTGACAATACCTTCAGCCCCGGCACCTGGCTTTCATTCAGTCAGTGGGTCACACTCATATCAGACTGACCGGCAAGCGGCAACATCAGATGAGCGTCTTTCCAGAGTCCAGCCTAAGCCAGCGGTTCTCAACCTTTTTTTACTCACGCCGCACTGAAATTTATTTGTATATCTGTCGTCGTCGCCCCCCCCCCCCCCGCCTCCTTCCCCCGATTTATTTGACTTTATATATTTTTTATTACTGCCTATATAATATAGTGCATTTATTTAGCCGCCTAGATAGTCACACTGTCCATTCAATCAAATACATATGTTCGTGTTCGCTTTTTACACACACGATACAAAAATATCAAGCAAGGAGTAAGTTAGTTACAAAGGGAGGAAGGAGGAGGATTGAAATAATGTGACAACGCATAAACCAACAAACACAAACTAAATATCGAATTAAACTGATTATATTTATTCTTATTTTTTTAATAAATGTGAAAATTGTGGCACAATATACACCGTTTAAGAATGACTAGAATTTTTTTTTATTTTAAACCCGGAGATTTACCTTTCACTCCCGAGTCCTTGTGCACTTTCGCACTTCAAAGAAAACAACACACTCTGCAGGTCCCTGACCTCAGCCACGCACTGAGTCCATGTTACAGTGATGCATTATGGAAGGGCCTAAGCCAATCAAATTAGCTGGTTTTTTTTGTTTGATTTTTTGGAGGAGGGAGGAGTAACGAGAGGGGGGATCTTGAGAGAGTTGACCCTTTGTGGAGCGGATAAAATGACTTGACAAAAGACGTTTTAGATTTATCAAAATTATTGGTAGGGACAATTCAACGGTCACTTGACATTGGTAGGGACATGTCCCTACCGTCCCTAGCTAAATCTACGCCGGTGTTCTACTCATATATTTAATCCATGCTTTGGGTTCTATACTGGGATACACCAAGCACATAATATTATAAAACAGGTACATCAATACAATATTGATACTTCAGTGCTTGGTTCAGCACCCTGAACATAAATGTTGGATCTTTGCCCTTATAGATATGACTGATAAGGTCTGTAACACTTTTCAAAAACAAAGTCCCTGCAGCTTAATAAAGCTATTAGTGGAAACATTTAACTTGGTTCCATATATTATTATTATTATTATTATTATTTATTTCTTAGCAGACGCCCTTATCCAGGGCGACTTACAATTGTTAAAAGATATCACATTATTTTTACATACAATTACCCATTTATACAGTTGGGTTTTTGGTGGAGCAATCTAGGTAAAGTACCTTGCTGAAGGGTACAGCAGCAGTGTCCCCCACTGGGGATTGAACCCACAACCCTCCAGTCAAGAGTCCAGAGCCCTAACCACTACTCCACACTGCTGCCCTATAGTGTTGAAAATAGCCCGTCTCACATTAGTAACCCCAGTGGTCATGGGAAAACTGTTGTGTTGAAGTAAATGGCCCATGTCCTTTCAGACTCACACAAGCAAAACCAAAGAATCGTGTGTGAGCGTTAAAGTTAGCTGTTCACCGTAAGGCCCAGTGTAACTGTACATGGACTGTGTTTTTAATGACTCCTCAGTATAAAAACACATTCAACGAACAGCATTATAAGGGCTCCACACAAACAGGGCATTTCCACCTTTGATCTGAGGAAATGGTCTGAAGAGTACAGCCTCAAGTCTGTTTTTGGTGTTAAAAGATCAAATAAAAACAATTGTGCTATAATTTGGTCCATAAACCAAGATGAAAGAGCTATTGAGCTACTTTTTTATGTTACCATACAGTCTAGAAAACAGTTGTATGCTCAATTTAAAATATGTAACCCTTGATATTAACACAAGCATGTGATACATCCATACTCTCCAGAAATAAACTGTGCTCTCACACAGACACTTTCATATTTACATTTGCATATAATTAAGGGTTCAGTTTTACAGTGTTGTTTTTTCGTTATGGACTCTTTCTGGCTTTATTAGATGAACAATTTTTTATACCTCTTCTGGAGGAGACGAGGCATCCTGAAGACTATACCTCTATTTGAACAAAGCACAGTAAACTAAACTGTGAACACAAAACAAGTCTTGAGTGTTCTTTCAGTGTTTCTGTGATAAAAACTGTTATTGTTATTCATTGTTTGCTTGTTTTATTGAGTTTTATGGGTTAAAAATAAAACCAGACACCTTACATATTTTTTCAGAATTATACTACACTATACCTTATCAGGCAGACCAGCACACAGGTTGTTTCACTTAAGCTTTGGAGTTCCTTGGAAAACGATTACTTAATATGAGACTCTGGTACTATGTGCTGCACTATAGGGTTATAAAAAAAGATTGTCATGCTCAGTTTTCTGTTTTGAGATTTTACAATTTTTTCCTACCATCACGAGGCATTTTTTGGAAACCTGGACATTTAAAATGAACCACATGAACCACACAGTATGTACTGAGAGGCTGAGTTATGTCCAATGATAACTGATTTAAGGAAACATACAGAATATTTCTTTTGACTCCCTGATAATACCTGAATAACATTGTATCCCTCTTATCTTCATACTCCTTCTTTTGTGGTGTCTGAGAGAAACCTTAAATGACATTTGTTTTTTACAAGACCCAGAGACCTTGAAACACCTAAGGCCACATTTTATTGACCTATTCAGTATTAATGTACAATTTGTGAACATTTATTTGGCTGTTTGTAAAAGCTTTTTGTGGAGGTTTGTTAATGTATTTATTTGCAGTCTTTACGTTGGAAATTCATATCTTTGCAGTGAATTGTTACAAATTTACAAATACAAGCTTTTAAATATACTGTAAATGTTACAGCACTTTACCATGGGTGACTCTCTTAGTGGCTCCCATATTCCCAATGACACATTTTCACTTTTACTTGCACATTAAAAGGCAGAAAACAAATAACCTAATATATTAGGTTGATGGCTTTTAGAAAGAGATGCTTTTGAGGTGATTTGACAGTTTCACTGCTGCTGAATCTAACAGTGATTAAGACTATTTTGAAGAATATTCTAGCTATATATAGGTCTGAAAAAAACAAAACCTACACAACTTCTGAATTTGAATTCCCAATACTCTTACACTGCAAGCCTCAAAATGCACGACAACATGCAGCAATGCAGCACAACCATGCCCTGCCCTGCCTTGCCTTAATACTTAATTGAAAAAATGATTGTAATATAAAATCCATTTTGATTTTTCTATACCCACATTCCATCTGTCATTGAAAAAAAAAATCCAGAAATGTATGATTGTGAAAGAATGTTAAACTGTTTATTGAAATGCTGCCAAAAGCCTAGTGAATGGTTTGCTGGGGTCATCGGGCAGGTTACATCTTGTTTGAACACTGTTTAAAAAGCATTAAATCAAAGAGCTCTGTGTTTGACAATAAGGCAAGTAACTGTGTCTTAAACCCATTTTGAATGTAAATAAAAGTGAAGAGGGCATACTTTTGTAACCAAGTGTGATGTAGCACACTATAACTTAAAAAACAACAAAGTCCCTTGGATTAAATGCTTGTCTATCTCAGTGGATACATATAACACAGTTTAAAAAGACTTTTACAAATGCTGTCAAGTTATTTAATAACAATTTCTGTCAATGGGTGTATTTGAGAAAATGATGAACACATAATTACTGAAAATGACACACAGAAATAATTATGTACGTCCTTCTATATGGGGGGGGGGGGGGGGTCTGCCAGAATGTATTACTTATAATTAAATTAAACAACAACTTTAGAGATGATTAATTGTACAAGGAAATAAACCAACTCCAGAGTGGATAAACACCAGAGATTTTGTTGAAGGATGTTTATACTGTCAAGGGAAATTAGCGATGTAGAAGATAAATAAAGTAAACCATCAAAAAAACAACCGTGAAAAACATATTGAGAACAAACATCCATTCTCTGCTCCTTGTTCTATGGAGACAACTTACATTTCGTTGACCCAGGAATGACCTGGACATGAAACAAAATCAATGAACCAGTTTAATAAATCTAGTTAATTAAGGCACTTTTGAATAGAACATCAATACTTAAAAAGGGAGTTTATTCACATCTGCTACATATTAACACTGTGCTGGTGATTTCAAAAGTGTACACTTGCTCCTCTGGCTGTGTGTTAAATTAAGCATGACATTTTCTAAAAAAAACAACGTGGTTTGAAGTTTGGGAAATTAGTTAATTATGTGTGTAACAGATCGGCTGGGTAGAGATCAGTGGCGGCTTGTGGCCAAAATAAAATGGGGAGGCAAAAAAAGGTAGAGGGCGTAGGGTCCCCTTCTAAGCCCCCGGCAGCAGTAGAATCTTATTATTGTATTCTGACTGACAAAACTTTTCATATCTTCTTAACGTTGTACCCTAATTTGGCTGTTACATGCATTTTCTCCACTGGCCAACAGAGAAAATAAGAGAGTAGCTGTGACAGAGAAAGAATGAGTCCTGGTTATACATCTCCCTCCTGACCTGTGAGGCACTGTGTAAAGGGAAGTGTGCCCTGGACTGGATGGTTTAGCAATTCATTCCAGGGGAAGGTGGAAATCAGCCATCTAGAAAAGGGGGCGGAGCCACAGTACACCAAGTCATCGCCCCAGATGGGCGGCGATGTGGCAATGGCAGATTGGAGGAAAAACAATTGCACTCGCTAACCAAGGGGGTGTGGCTGAAGGTACAAAAGGGGATGTGGCAAAGCGAATTGTTCCTTTGTTATGGTTGCGTAAAGTAACCGCTGAAGGACTGTAAAGTAACTGAGTTTGTTTGTCGTTCTAATTGTACTCGTTTGTCATTGTTAGACGGCTAACACAATCCGGGAGCTGTCGCTAAAGGCCAGCAACAAGCCCAGGCAGCACTGCACTACTGTTCACTATAAATTGTATTTCACCACTTGCACGTATAGCACTCACTCTGGACTTGTGATCGTGTTTGTGTTCTGTGTGTGTCTATACTCTGTTTATTATTTCGGGACTGAACCCTGTGGTTTTAACTGTGCAGTACACATTGCTGTGTATTGCCAGTTACTATAATTTATGGTCACCAAACGACCTGGATTACAAAATAATAAAAGGATTGTTTGGACCGTTAACTTGTTAAGCATTGCATTACACCTGCGCACTGCAAACTACTTTGCCACAGTAGCCCACCATAGTTTATTCTAATAAACTTAACTGTTACACACTGCCAGCATATGTTTAAAAATGCACTCTATACAACTATAGCATTTAAATTTCAAGACAACGTCACTGACATACTTTGCATAAAATATTTTCTAAACAGTTAAGGCAGGAGAAAGGCAGACAAAAATCAAGCACATCTGTGACAGGGTAGCGTCACTGGCATGTCTGTTTCCGTCAGGGAGAGACTCAGACACTAGAAGCTGCAGGTTTAAGCGTTATTGTGCACATTTATTTACAAAACTCACAAAACAAACAAAGGCATAGTGGATTAAATAAAAGTAGTGTACAAAACACTACTGTAGACGTAGTGGACAAAACACTACTGTGTACATACATCGTTCAATCCCAACAAAGGCCAGCACACACCAAAACACCAACACTAACATTAACTCTAATATTAATACCCGTGATTTCCCTTTTTATACACCTGTGGCTGGAGCCTAATCAAAATCATTCAATTATGGCCCCAGCCACATTCCCACGTGTGTTCTGGCAGGGAGGATTCTGAGAATTATGGCATTATTTTGTGATGGGGGGGGGGGGGGGGGGGGGTCAAGTTTTGACCCCCCCCCCCCCCCCCCCCCCACTACTGTGACCACCCATCCTTAATTGGACAGGACAGTCCCTAAATGTAAAGATCAAGTCCCAGTCCTGGGCTGACTCTGTGACTAAATTTCCACAGTTAAACCATAGCTTAGCTATTTAGAGCAAAACCCCACCCCTGCCGCATCATTTCACAATGCCTTACGCAGACCCAGAATGACTGACACATTGTACAGCCAATCTAAGACATAAACTATAGTCCCACTAACCATGTGACTTGTTACACTCACACATCACATGTTCCTAACGGCCTGACACTGATCTGCTTTGGCGACAGCAAAAAAAAAAAAAAAAAATTCATAGAATATTATTTTAATTTCAAGCTAGACAGATTTGTCTTTTGTTTTTGTGAAATGGCTTACTCTAAAAGTCAAAGTGACAGCACTGATAGTGATACGTCAGTAAAGAAGGATTTTTTAAATATTAAACATACAGTATAAAATGTGTAAATATACAACACTCCACCCACCCCACCCATCAAAAAAGGTGTCCCATTTTTGCATTTTGAAAAGGTGGTAAATTTACTCCCCTAAGAACTTGAATTTAATAAAAACAAAGGAAGCTGCTTTAGGGTCTAACAGTTAACATTGGAAGCTAGAAGTGTCCAGTTTGTTTAGGGTCTAGCATGCGCAGGGATATCTGTCATGCGCATCAGTGCAGCAGAGTTTTGCTACTGGGGTAAACAGGCAGTGGGAGATGTTTGCTGATGAGACGCAAAGTTTGAGTGAGAGGTAACAGACAATTCTCCTGTTTGCAAAATCTACATTTTCTAGTCATTCCCCAAACTGTATATGCTTTCTGCCACAATTTTCACACTATAAAGTCAAATGACTTAGTAAAAAAATTATAAATGTAATGTAAACATATTTTTTCTTAAGACCCATTATTCGGTTTCTGTATTTTCTTTCTGTTGTTTGCTTGGTTACTGTGTTGGTTTTAAGATATTTGTATTTACTTAATGTTGTACTTGCCCAATATTTTGTATTATTATTATTTTCTCAATAAGGTTAAAAAAAATTATAGGGTTTAGAACGCTGATAATTTCTGATACTGTGCTGGAAAATGTCTTCCATTATTTAAAAAAAATCCATATTTATAATACATTGATTTGCGTTTTAAATTTGTCAACAATGTAATTTATTTTCTGCTTGCCTAAAGGTAACCCTTATTTTATCGTGGTAAAGTTAGTTTAAAGTTCGATATTCATTTGATATCCACAACCATATCACCTAGACTTATCAAACCAATTTTATTGTGAAGCTGAGCAGTTGTGAATATATTTGGGTGTTCCTGGCTGTTGGCCCTTATAAAAGTTTACCATAGTAACAGTATAGCAAAGTAGCATTGACTACCACTTAAAACACCTTATATTCGCAAACTTTGCCTTATCTAACTTTGAAATCATTAGGGTATGACTGTCACATTTTACATGGAACAGGTATAATACACTTTATACAGTATGTGCAATATTATTCCTTTTCCATTTTATTCCTCTTAATGCTGCAATGATGATTAAAATATCCCAAGTCAAAATCAAGATGAAAATTAACAAATTAACCTACAACTAATTTTTTTCAATTGATGTAAACAAAATAATAAAAAATGTGTAAACCAGCATTCCATTTCAATGTCAAATTCGGGAATCATTGGCAATTATTCTCTTTTCCCTTCTAAGGTTTGCAATGCATTCTTGTAGTGTATATAATTGTACTATTATATGCCAGTATACAGAAGTATATTGATTTTCTTTTTACTTTACTGTAATTTGCAGAGAGGAGACAGTTAGGAAGTCAGAAATTGAAGAAGCAATACAAAGAGAAGCAGTGTACATTTCAAAGAGCAAGGTGGAATAAAAGAAAACATCAGACTAGACGGGCAAGATTACTAATTGAAAGGTAGATCAGAAAAATTATAGGATAGTAAAATGGATCCAGTAAGGAAACGACCATCACTGCTTGATTATGGATTTCACAAAAAAAACAAGCATAATGGACAAGAACCTATTGAAACAACAGTATCAGAAAGTACAGCTACATGATCTATGCCATCTGTTCAGGATGTGAGTATAGCTAGTGAGAAAGAAGGAGGTTCTTCTGGTAGCTTTTCAGCATTTAAACAGTTGCACAGTGAAAGTACATTTGGTGGACAACAAAACATCAAAGCAACAACATCTCTGTCATCTGTTCAGGATATAACTACATCTAAGGAGAAATAAGCAAGTTCAAGAGTTTCAGTCCCAGCACCAACATTTCTATTTCCTGAATGTCATGAACATCCAGATACAGTCGAGATGGCCTTGTGGATGCACTAGAAATCTACAAAACCCTGGCTGGTTGTCAGAATGGAAGGGTGTGTTGTTCTGTTTGCTCTTCAGTCAAACATCTGGCATTCACAAAAGAAAAGGGTCTTAGAGTTGGTGATGCTTTCATAGATAGAACTGCCATGACACAAAAGAAGCTATTATTATTATTTATTAGCAGACACCCTTATCCAGGGTGACTTAAAATTGTTACAAGATATCTCTTATTTTTATCATACAATTACCCATTTCTACAGGAGGGTTTTTTTTTTAATGGAGCAATCTAGGTAAAGTACCTTGCTCAAGGGTACAGCAGCAGTGACCCCACCTGGGATTGAACCCACAACCCGCCGATCAAGAGTCCAGTGCCCATACCACTACTCCACACTACTGCCCACTATTGAAAAAGATTGATGGTCATGCTTCACAGACACATCAAATATGTGTGGGAATAACAGCAACAGGAAAAAGAAGTGATCACAAAAGCATCCCAAACTGCTGAAGAAACAAAATCGGCCCTTTACAAAACATGGGTAAATTGCTCTGTGCCATGGATTGCATGGTGTAGACATGGGTAAAATTCTTGCATCAGACCATGCATGTGCAAACATTATGCAACATATAAGCCAGGAAATGACCAATGAGCTTGTAACCCATTTTCTGTGATGATTGATCTGCTAAGAAATAAATAATAAGTCCACAAAAATAAGTGTAAAATCCTCACTCATTGTATATATCAGAATCCCATTTGAAAATGATGTGTGCAACTTTTGATTAGATCTGGTTCCACTGAAAAAAATCACTCGTGTATTTGATATCCGATGGGTGTTTTCATCTTGGAGGGCTGTGTCTGCATTATTATATGACCTGCCAGCATTGTTCAAACACTTGTGTTGAGCGGCTGAGGACAAGACAAGGCCAGTGAGAGACAGAGAAAAAATGTTGTGGTATGGCAGACAAGATTTCCTCTTTAATGTTTGTTTCACAAATGTCATTGTTGAAAGATGCCTTGGAGGAAGTGAGTCAGCTGTCAACATTTCTACAGAGAAGAGATGCATTGCAGAGCTACCTACAGCCTATATAAAAATAAAAATAATTTTACAAAAGCAATTTCTACAAGCTCTCAGTAGTAATGTTAAATGGAGATTTCCTGAAGAGTGACATTTCTTCAAGAGTGTTGCACCAAGCACAGTGGCCACAAGAAGGCCAGGGTAATGTATGGTGATGCAGAAGTTCTACACCTAGAAAAAAAACGTGAGATTACCCATACAGTAACTGTTTCTGCTTTCAGGGAACTGGAGATACTACCATCCTGCCAACCAACAGTAATGAAAGCTTTGACACTGACTATCTTCAGCTTAATGAGAGAAGGGATTCAGCTTAATGAATGCACAACTGACACCAAGCAGAACCTGTCTTACTCTAAAAACAGTGAGGGATCTGGTGTTCATATCCATGAATAGGCCTCCAATGCATCTGGCACATCTACAGAAGTATGTGGCATCCTGGTTAAGACAAGGACACCATGCAGCGACTGATAATCCAACAGGACGCAGACCTGCTCCAAAAGAGCCTCCATTGCATACAAAACTTTTTTAAGATAATTCTTCCTTATTCACTTTTAGAAATGTAGTGTTCAGTTAGAACTTCCAGTACTATTTGACTAAACAAGGTGTCAAAAGTAGTTTAAGTTGAAATCAACACATGCAGTAAGTGTCAAAACACTTTCTATAACTTTTTTTGTGTGTGTGCCTTACTTGATGTTCACAGTGCAAGGAGCAGCACCTTTTCTTTGTAGTTTTGTTATTGTGTTTTATTTTGCTTTTTGCTTTTGCCTTTTGGTTTTGGAATATTATTTTTAGCACCTGTGAGTGCAACCTGGACTGTGTGTATCCCTACCATTGCTGGTAACCCCTGGGAAGTACCTAATTACCGTTGTTGGTATTTGGGCCACGGCGTAAGAGCGCCCTCTGAGGGATTAAATAAAATAGTGCACCCCAGTGGTGTTTCAAATAAAACTTTCTGACTCCTGTGTCCAGTGAATTCCTCACACCCTCCCACACTGGTGCTAAGCAGAATATTGCTAATTAGGTAACATCTGCTACTATTTCTTTATAATAACTAGCTTGACATGATAAATGATGACACATGAGTGGCAATAGTGTTCAGTCTTTATTGTTAAAGCTATTTACTACAGCAGAAGTAATATTATAGCAATATTATCACATCCATAAAGAGGTGTGGTATATGTTCCAAGAAGGATAGCATAGATCAGTCAGAGTTGGGAACATTACTGACAAAAAGTTACTTATTATTCGTTATTCGTTTCTTCAGAAAAAAGTAATATAATGTCCTTACTTATAACTAACTAATAACAGTATACTACTTGTTATATTACTTGTTATATTCCTTTCCCTTGTCTTGTCCAGTGAAACAGTTGTAGTGACTATTGTTTACTTTTTTTAACTACGTCTGGTAATTCATTTATTATATATGGAGAGTTGTAATCTCCCATGGAGCTTGGTGAAGCTTAGTCTTATTACTACTATGTAAGTGTGCGTAACAAGACTGTGACATCACTGCCGTGACCTGTAATTGATTACAGGCTACGACAGTGACGTCATCACCCTGTCACAATTCTATACAAACTGAGAAAAAATGGCACTCAAGATTTCCTAAACACGAGAGACACAATACGTGCAAAACAATGGTTTCTCAAAAAAAGGGGCAAGGGAAACGCTCCTCCCTGGGCTGACTTCTCTCACAGATGACAAAATAAATCTGCTGTTTACTTCAGGAACAGTCGGAACGGCGGACCTGGCCACGCTCCTGAACATGGTATTTTTTTCTGAGTAGTCTCCATTTCGCGCTCTGGAATAAAGAAGCAGCACAACCTCATGTGGGGAATACTGACTCGCTTGGAAATGAGTTTCTATAATATTCAGAGAGACATGTTTCTTGGGCTTTACAATATTTGTGTGTGTGTTCGGTCGATTACAATGCACCATATATAATAAAGATTTCAGTATAGGTACCAGTGAGTGTGTGTAATCTAGCCTGGGCTACTCGGGTTCTGTGATATCAGAGCCCACTCGACCTACGGTCCCATAACCCCTCGGAGCCTTTAACAGGCTTATTGCACACACTTACCTATAGTTGATACTCTATATTAACTGTGTTAAACAGATTTTTAAAATATTTATAATATAAATACATTTCATTTTTGGCATATAAGCATAATGTACTGTATATTTCCTGACCCAATAATTCATTCAAATGTTAGAATTCAATAAAACCATGATTAGAAAATCAACAATAACAAAACAAAAACAAATAAAAAGGTCAAAAAGGTCTATAGAAAAAACGAACTATATGGTGATAAAGCAGTAAACGTAAAAATAATGGGGTGGTGCAATAAGCAGGCAAAGAAACAAATAAATAAATAAAAGTGGTATGACTCCTCTCAGTCTTAAACTTCAAAATATGCGGTGGTAGACACGTTTCCTGTATAACGTTTTTTAAAAGTGCATCATCAAAATTGGCATGTAGGGATACTATTTTGTTTTGTTCCTGGTGTCTAGCCTTATTATTTTCTGTTTTCCTCTCATCTCGTTTCACTGGAAATATCTTTCACAACTGTTTCAGAATTATGTGACAACTTTGCTTAAATCCCATTACATTGGAACTTCCATCCCAGGTAGCATTATCATTCTTTTCTGATCAGGAACAGGAAGGGGTACGTATCAATTTTCAATCGAGTGGCACAGTGGCATTTTAGTCCCCCCAAGTTAGCTGTTCTGGCGGCTTTCAGCAGACATCACCAGCAAGCAGTGAGAAGAACAATTTGCAAACCCCTTGTTTTAATGCAGATCACTCTATATACAATTGTTTTAAAAGATAAAAAAAAGTCTTATTTACCAGATGTAAAACATGGTCTAATGATACTAGTTCTTTAAGTGTAACATGTAATTGTACATACAGTAATGAAAGCTGGATGTAGTGCAGACTGAAACATACTGGCCTATAATTGTGCTGGGAATGCCGATCATCATTATGTGTTTTAACTTATCATGGAAAGTACACAATAGTGAAAGCTGGAAAGCATGATAAGTTAAAAAACATCAATGATGGCCAGCACTCCCAGCACAATAATAGGCCAGCATGTTTCAGTCTGCTCTACATCCTGTTCGCACAACATTCTCCCACCCAAGTAATTGTTCTGTGTGGTGCATAGTGGAACCTCTCATTAACATCCAGAAGCTCTCAGTTTTTAATTGGTAGCTACCAGTGCAGTCCTGTTCATTGTACAATGGAATCCTGGGTCATTATCTAGCAAGTTTGAATTGTTTAAGCTTCACCTACATTGAATACCATCTGCTGTCTGTTATCCTTTTTTTCCCCAGAGCAGCCTGCCCAGAAACACTTAAATAGGGTTTATTTATGATGTCTCACGCTCACAAAAGACTGTAAAAATACAGTAAAACCTGTGTAACACAACCCCTGTACAAATCAGCATTCTCTATACAGTAATTCGGCATCATTCTTGGGTACTGACCAAATCCCTATTGAAATAATGGTGTGATCCCCTTGTGCGATACAATCTGGAACCTAACTTTAGGGAGCCAAGTTAGCCCCAATTTTATAACCTTGCTTCGTTATGTCGATATCACATAATTAAATGGCTAATTTGTTTGTTCTTTTATTTGTCTACTTTTGTACATGTAAAACATTTTGGTCAGATATCAATTCTAATTATTTTCAATAATCACACACATTTATGTTTTCAAAGCTTGCCATTTTCCATTCTACCTTTGAATGTTGAACATAGTATAGTCATTAGTACAACTGAGCTTAAATGAATGTGAGTTAAATACTGTTAAGGCTAACAGACACAGGCTAAAACTTTTACCATGGTCATGGTGGATCATTTTCTATATTGCATTAGACTTCAATAAAGAAATAATCAGTTATTTACAAGGTAACAAGATGCAGTCATCAGCTGGATGTTTACAAATCAACTATTCAGCACCTATGCATTTAGTGTTATGTTTTGTGTTATGCTGGACCCAGTGCAGCAGAGGTGGATCAGAATCATTTGTTTATCCATCAGCAGGCCTTTAGGGGAAATGGTGACCATCACAAGTGAATTAAAGTACATGTTTATGGAAGATTTCAAATTGTTTATGCCTCGAGTAGTGTTCCTCTGTGGGGACGTACTGACGTATCAACTCATACATTACCAGTGATGTATTATTATTTATTTCTTAGCCGACGCCCTTATCCAGGGCGACTTACAATTGTTACAAGATATCACATTATTTTTACATACAATTACATTGTTTTTTAAACATTATTTTTACATACAATTACCCATTTATACAGCTGTGTTTTTACTGGAGCAATCTAGGTAAAGTACTTCGCTCAAGGGTACAGCAGCAGTGTCCAAAACTATTACCAGACTACATAATTACAAACAATGGTAACACACAAGATTACTGAAGTAGTACGAAGTGTGACTCCACTGGAAAATAATACCACTGTGGTACCATTCCAACAATGACAGCCCCTTAGAAAAGAACCAATGCATTGACATTAGACAATTGTTCAAGGTGGAACCATGTTTGCCCAATTTAGCTATGGTGGAAAGTAATACACATCACAAAACCACTACACTATGGGCTCCAGCAGTCATAGACATTGCTTGGTCTTTTTCATCCCATTTTGTAAACAGGAGTATAGTGAACCTCTTCTAATGGCTATTGACAGTCCTCTTAATAACTAGGTAGGTTCAGAAAGAAGTGAACAAAATACTGGAAAAAAGACTGGCATACCATCTGGCTTTCACAACGATTACATTTAATTAGAGCATTCTGTATTGAATTTCTAGAAATACTTTTTGGGTGGGATATAATAAGCGCTCACAACCAAGAATAACTAATTCTTTATTATCATTTCATTGAAAATACATTTTAGCTTTATTATTATCAATTAATAGTATTCACAATCTATATTATTGCTGCATAACCACACATATCCATTTTCAGGAAAGTTTTATTAAATAAAATGGCAGTACATCACACAAAACTGTCAGTCACGTCTGATGAAAATGTCATATTTTTGAATTTGGCAAATAACTCCTGGTTGTATTTCTAAATTGGCATGCTAACTCTTTTCTATATAATACTGTAGTATGGTAAACACAGCATTCTTTTCTGTAACATATCAGTAGTTGGTGCATTCATTTTTAAAGAGTCACAGTGGAATTTAAAAAGTAAAGCTGACTAATGGGATGAAAGAGCTTTCTGAATTCATGAGACTTGCTTCTCAGTTACAGATTTAATAACTATTACACTTTAAAATGGCTGGGCTGTTTTGCTGCCTTCAGCAGAAATTTGACACGCAAGCAACAATATTGTTAAATTAAAGAGATTTATTTAGCAGATAATAAATTAGATTTATTATTTATCTCATAAATAATTCTTACTACCGGCACAGGGCTAGCATGTGGTTCTAATATTGCACAAGTCAATAATCTTTTATCAAGAGATAATAACTATCACACTGGAACTAGGAACAGCTTTCAATTCCCTTGCATTAGTAGACTGTGGCCCTTATATTAAACCTGTGTAATTTTAATCAGTGTAAAATGGCCAGTGGACAGTTCAGCACACATTAGGATCCTACACGCATTGCTTATCCTAATTAACTCTGCTGTTTCATGCCAAAATGCCATTTGTTTTCCATTAAAAGACCAGGCACACAAAGAGTCTGTGTTTGAGCTGCAAATTGTGAATAACAGTCATAATATTTATCTAAAGATTAGTGCCTATATTGGTCTTTAGAAGTCAATCAGCCAAAATTGAGACATAAAGATGGTCAGCGTATCACAAATTAGACTTAGATCTAGTACATTTACAGAAAGTCAGGCTGCAGCCAGGGATCATTCAATAAGGTAATTTGCCCAAGCAGAGAATCTTTTTGTGCAGTTTATTGTACCTAATGAGATGTTCTTTTTGTCAGAAATTAAATCCAAACAATGCTCCGGAATGAACTCTATGTTCCAAGGCCAGGTAGTATTTATTTTTTTTTAAGCATGAACTCAAATGCTTCTGCATCAGCAGTTTTGTCTCTATAGAATATGTATTAACCGTTTTGTTGCATGTTCATCAGTAAACTGCCTCAGAGACTACAGTTCCTTATGAGTTTGAAATAAAATAAATATATACATATATATTTTTAGTCAGTGCCCAAGGATTCAAATAAGTGGTCCACAGGTCCACTAGAATAAAAAAAAATGTGGATTTAATAATGTGGATTGTGAGCACAAATGCAGACCACAATTTAAAAAAAGTAACAAAACACTAAGCAAGCAGTGTGTTCCCAAAGCAAGCAGTCATGACATCCCATGACCTGAGACACTACCAGTGTACCGTATCTCCAAGCAAACCTATCGCAGTGAATGTTTTTTGAGTGTGGAAAATATTTTACCTTAAATAATAAAAGCGAGAAAGAAACATTGCTTCTCAACTGTTTGCCGATCCCTCGTCTGTCATTATAATGTATGTTTACCTGTTGTTCTATTATACTTATCTCAATAACATGATGGACATCATATGCAAACTGCTCATTACATTTTTTTGAACCCCTGTTGCTGACCTCAGGAATTTTTACTTGTACTGTACTACAGTAGATAAATCAAGTATCTCAGAGTATAACCCTGGGAACTTTTAGGATTTTCTTCCGCTTTTCATCTCTTTTAATTTCGCTCTAGCTTCTCCTCTCTCTATGTATACCTCCGATAACCACGCTCAGTCACAATCTACGCTTTTCAAAAAGGCTGTAAAGCCGAAATTTAAACTGCTCAGTTATTTTCAACCAAAAAGTCTTGATTGGGATGGAGGCTATCCTGATATTACAGCAGCATTTCAGTTGTTGTTGCACCAGGCAATTTATTTAATCATTCAAAAAGACAGAAAGTCACCAACAATTGAATTTTACTACAGCCAATAGTGTCAATAAAATTCCAACATTACACCAGGGGAGCACAATTTTGGCCTTTGGGGTCGGGTTATAGCTAATGAAATTCCAAAAATCTACCCGTCATGCATTTCTGTTCACTATGCAAGGACATGTTGACTCTTTATGGTCTGCCCAATGTTAAATATCCCACCGTCAACCTGGCCCTTTAACTCTTTTTACTCAGGCACTGTGAGAGACAGCCCTGCTTGTGTTATTGGAAAGAGGAGATTCAGAGCTTTAAATGAGGTCCTATTTGTGTATTTCTGGTAGATGAACATATTAGGAGATAGCCTTGAATGCGAGTTTTTTGCAATGTTGCTGCTGCGCTGTAAGACAGACCTACCTCGGTGCAGTAAACAAACATTTTCACACAAAATAAGAGAAATGGCGACATCTAAGGCACAAAGACCTATTTTCCGATAAATATATATTTGTTTTTCGTGTTTGTGGATCAGATACACGAGACCAGAGCTGTTTAGGGTTATGTTGCCATGGTCGCCACCATGCTGGTCATTCAAGCTACAGTGAACAGCCCCACATGATCAGGGTGCCTGGGACAAATACATTCAATGTGTTTTTTTTTTTCTTTTTGTTTTCTTGTGCACATTTTCAAAGAATTTTTTTTTTGTTTGTTTTGCTTTTGGTCCTTTTTGTATATATGGCCATAATTCCTTTATTTATTATCCAATTTGTTAAAAAACTAAATCCATGTTCCCTACATGTTGAAGTTTCATTGTACACTGTCAGATTTGAGCTGGCCATGCTAAAATATTTTTACAAACAATAATTCATGTTTTTTCCCCTAAAAAGCAACTTTCTTTTTCTGTGTTTTTTGTCTGTATTGAACAGGGTAAGTTTCAGACTATTTCACTTTTTTTATGAAAGCCTAGTGTGTGCACATTCATTTCATGTATGGCATGTACCTGTAACCTTTATCATTAAAGAGTTATAGCCTCACATCTGACAACAGTAAAAAAAAAAAATACAGACGAAAATAGCTCGGACCCTATTAGCAAACATGATAACTGATGCTATAAGCTTTCTGGTAGTGTTATACAGCTATTGCCAAAAGTTTTGCATCACCCTATAGCATCAACAAATTTTACTTCATAAAATTGAATGAAACCTACTGAATAATGTTATGTTAACATCCTAAATTACATACTGCTTTGTAGTTCATTTCGATGATGACCACCAACCAATACTTGGGATATGCCTACCTTAGGTAGAGCTGCAGATAGGCCCTTCCGTGGAGTGATGGAATAAGTAGTTGCTCTGCGGAACTCACTTCTTCTTTTGCCATTTCACCTTGGTACGGTAAACTTCTGTGTCACTAACAAGAATGCGTTTTTCGAAAAGAGCTCTTCTGAGTTGACTGCAATTCCCTTGCATTCGTGCCGAGAGCTAGCTTGCCACTCTCGTGGAATCAGCGGCTCCATTTTGAGTCTTTTCTCCTTCTTACGGTCTGCTTACTGGACAAGTGGCTTATCTCCATCATCAGCTGAATGAGTCTTTTGGTCTCAGCAGTGTCTTGCAGAGCGCCGCAAGCCAGACAGTTTTGAGTGCTTTCACACCTCGGCAGAAAACAGTCCATCTCATAAATCCAGTCAACGGGAGGCTCAGGCACCTCCCAAAATAGTTTTGCGGTGGAATATCCCGGACGAAGAGTGCACATATTGGTGGAGGAATTGCTGTTTCAGTGGAATACCTAAATAGTTAATGAGTCTTTGTTGGAAAACATGGATCGAGAATTGATTAGCAGTTTGCTAAGCATGTGGACTGGCAGAGCTATACTGGTGTTCTTTTCTGAAAAGAAACTAATATTGCAGATAGCAGACTGTTTGGTTCAAATTGCATGTACTGCTAACAATTGATAAGAGACCTTGTTTCTACAAGCTTCTTGTCCAACATTGACTGCAAGCTAACAAGATAACAGTGCTATGGACCAGGAGGGGCTAGGCTCTAAGACTTTTGGGAATACAAAGCATAAAGGAGCTAAAAGGCTCCCAGGGACTGCCGTTGGACCCAAAGGTTCACAGGGAGAGTAAGAGATAATACCACTAGGACTTAAAGGGTCTAAGGCAAAACGGAGAGAAGATGACAAAAACCAGATGTATGGACCTTTTTGGGGCACCAGGGGTTTGAGGAATGCACTGAGTTCAGAGGTCGTCACACTAGATCACACACACACACACATACACACACTCACACTAAATGAAATATATGTTAACAGGATAATGAGTTGTACCTTTTCTATTGGTTAAGTGTCAGAGAAAGAGGAGGAGAGAGACACCTATGCAGAAGGGTATTTAATGTCATGCAACAATTGTAAGAACGAGTATTCTGTGTCCTGTACCTGGGACCAGACTCCCTGCATATTTCAATAAACCTAACAACTGACTGAAGAAAAGGACTCTGTGCAGTTTCTTGAATCTACTTACTCACCATCCTCTTTTTTAAGTTACATCAGTCTTGTTTTTACAAAGACATTTCTTTCGTACCCTGAAGTGGAGACGAAACGCGAGGAAGGCAGACCCCCGGAACCTGGACCTGTCCTTGCCAGCAGGAGAGCCTTCGAGCACCTGAATTGTTGAAGACACGGATCAGCTGGAGGAGGCAGTGAATGTCAGTTAAGTATTCAATTTGTAGTGTTTTAATCCTCTTATGAACTCGAGAATAAGCAGACCTTAAAGTAAATTTAACGATTTGTTTTAGGTAGAATGTAAGAAAAGTATTATTGTGATTTATACAAATGTATGTGGGTTTTATTTTTTTATTTTTTTATAAGGCAATTATCATTCTGTGTTTAAGGCTAGAATCCAAATTTAGCTGTCCTGGTAATTCTTGATAGGTTGTCTGCACGCAGATAGCGTCTTTATCTCGCAAGAGTGAAAATTGCCTTCTGAACCAAAACTATATATATATATATATATATGAGACTGATTTAACGATGCTTTGATTATCAAATATAATGAAAGTAAACTAATTAATGTTACTAACGATACCCCTATTAAGACCATTTAGTCTTAAATAGCTGTCAAAAATGCAGCTCTGCCTGTACACAGTTCCTGTATGGGTGTCTAGGATAATGGAAACAGGCTATTGTTACGCACGAACCCTGCGTTCCTACCCAAGGTGGTTACGGCTTTCCACTTGAACCAGTCAGTGGAATTAGAAGCTTTCCATGCCCCTCCCTTTGATTCGGAGGAGGACAGGAAACTGAATTCTCTCTGCCCAGTGAGGGCATTGAGAGAGTATATGGATAGGAGGAAGGCGCTGCGTCAGTCTGACCAGCTCTTCGTTTGCTATGGTGAAGGGACCCTAGAGCAAGCCCTCTTGAAACAGCGACTGGCCCACTGGATTGTGGACACAGTATCGACTGCTTATAATGAGGGTGGCCGCGCATTCTACTAGAGGGTTGGCCACGTCATGGGCACTCATGGACTGACATTTATACTACAGCTAGCTAGGCTACTCCACATACTTTTACCAGGTTCTACCGAATAAATGTGGTAGATCCCTCTATGCCTTCATTAGGCACAAGGGTCCTTGAGGGTGCACACGTGCGTCACCAACACTAGTTGGCGGTAGCGAGGCGTCCCTCGTATGCTGTCCACTCACACTCCCTCCCGACGGCTCCAGTATACTTTCCCAAAAGTATTGGTTGGTTGTTGTCTTCAAAATGAAAGGGAGCGTTAGGTTACTTACCGTAACCCTGGTTCCCTGAAAGAGAAGATGCCCACCAAACCTTGCGAGGTCGCATTACTCACATTCGCCACAGAGCTTGCTTGCTTGCTTCCGGCAGGCGGGACTGAGGATGTCACTCCACGGAGGGGCCTATCGGCAGCTCTGATATAAAATGCTCAGCGAATACCTACCTAAGGCAGGCAAATACACAAAAGTATTGGTTGGTGGTCATCTTCTCTTTCAGGGAACCAGGGTTATGGTAAGTAACCTAATGTTTTCCATATACTGACAAAAACTGGAAAAATGTGACATTTCGAAATCTGAAATATTTACTACTATTATGGCTTCTGGTAGACTTTTGCAATATCATTTTGTAGTTTCTTTGATTACATGATGTTAAATACAATATCTACATTTTTTTTTTTTAAATGATGTCTCAATCCTAAAATTCTAGGTGATGCAAAACGTATGGCCATAGCTGTGTCCAAGGCTATTTCACCTCAGCAGTGTATTTCGGGAATAGAAACAGGTGTTGAAGGAAATAATTTCACACTCCATGTCCAAGTATCTCAAACTACCTAGAAGGGATGCAAACTGAGTTTACTAACCTTTGTTTTCAAATACATTTTTGCTATAACATTGATTTATTTAAAGACTGCACATATGGGACCTACAATGTGAATAGAAGAGCACAGTGGGTGAGATTTAAGGAATTATTTAATGAGCAATAACCCCTTTAAGCGTTATGTGTGCCATACCCAGCACCTCTGTTCCAATGCTATAGGCTTGCCACTTGCATAGCAGAAACCATGTTCACAATTATGTATTCCAAAGCTTTTGAACAGTTCCCTTTTTACCACTTTATTACTTAAACAAGTACAAAGACAATACCTAAAATATTACAATACTATATACAGCAATATTCCAAACGTAAAATAACAATATCTATGAAATGTTTCGTTAAACATGTATTCAAATAATTCTCTGGGAACATAAATAAAATTAATATTATAAAAGAATAAGGTATTCTATGTATTGAAAAAGTAAGAAATATTGACAATGATTGAATGAGACTACACTTTTGATGTAGCATAAACCATTACTGCATATTTATTTTTTTCTGCAAATAGAGGATTGGTAATAAATGCACAAATAATGTACCTTACGTTCATAGCCAATCACATTTCCATATTTATAGGTCGGAATAATCCATTTGAAGCACCCTTGTCCAATATAACTGGATCTCATTTGATTTAGGTTTGAAAATGCTAAGGTATCTTGTCTCAAAGTGTATTGTCAAAAGTCAATATTTTTCATCAATATTATTATTAGGTGAATTTTTTGTAAAATGCTAATGATATGGATGACATTAACACAGATTGATATCAGCACATTCTCAGTCACAAATACATTAAGAAACAATTGCTCATGTACCACATCAGGACCAATACAATATGTTCAAATATTAATAGCTAAGAAAATGCTACTGATCTGATTTAGACCAAAATGAAACCTAACCAAAGAATCAGTTTTAAATAAAGCTTGAGTAAATGGAATTTGTAGAGCTTTACCCCCCCAAAAGGCTTTTTTTTGGTGCTCAGATATGTTTAAAGTTGCAATGTCCTTGTGACACAGACACAATGATTCTTGGTGACAAATCTCCCTCCTGACCTGTGAGGGCACTGTGTAAAGGGAACAGAGTGCCCTGGACTGGATGGCCAGACAATTAATTCCCAAGGTTAGGCAGAAGTCAGCCATCTAGAAAGGGGGCGGGGCTATGGTACACTAAATCATCGACCCGGAAGGGAAACGATGTGGCAGCTGCGGATTGGAGCAGTGGTTGCAATCATTAACCAAGTGGCCATGATTGATGGTATATAAGGGGATGTAGTGAGGAGATCTGTTCCTTTGTTATGGTTAAGGCTGAACCGGAAGGAGAACCGTATTGTCTATCATAAGTGTTTTGTTTGTTTTGTTGTGTCTAATTATACTTATTTGTTGTTATTAGACAGCTAACATGATCCGGAGCTGTCGCTACAGGCCAGCACAAAACCTGGACAACACTGCATTTGTTTCACGATAAATTGTATTTGCACCACGAGCACTACAGCACTCACTTTGGACTGGTGACCGTGTTTGTATATTATGTGTGTATTAAATACCGTGTTTATTGTTTCAGGACTGAATCCCTGGGTTAAACTGTGTAGTACACAGCCTAATTAATTATTACTTACCGTTGTCAAGTGACTTTTGGATTATAAATAAACACCACTGCACCTGGATTATCGTTGTCTGTCTGTTACTGATCATTGCATCACTCCTGCACCCGCACACTGCAAACTACTTTGCCACAGTCCAACATTAATTTTAAATTTTATATTAAACTAAAATTTTACTTTTACCCTTCTTTTTTGGTATATGTTCACTACAGTCTTCCATAGTTTAACCTTTCTATGCTCGCTATTTAATTTTCCTATTTTACCATCCTTGTTTACCCACAGGAATCTTATATGTAAAGTATAAACAATGATGGGCCTTGTGGTTCTCATGAAATATACGCTGCCAGGATACAGTAGAACCTCAGAGTTATGAACACCAAATTTACGAACTGACTGGTTAACTGAACACCCTACTTTGAGTCGGAAATATGCAATCACTCAACCATGCATGCAATGCAACCGTGTTACACTTTCAATTGAAAGAAAACATTGAAAATATTTTTAGAAACTTGACAGTGATATCATCCTCAGCAATGAGAATACGGTATCAGGAAATTGTGAGCGATATTATAAAAAAGGCCAAGAAAAAAATCCAACCATTTGAGACAAAAATCAGCAGACCAGTTCAAACAGATGCATCGTACGCAAAGCTGATGCTGATGATTTTGATCAAACAAATGTATCCAGACAGAGGTGAGGCAGATTTCAAAGCAAGAATGACTGAGCAAGTTGCACAGATGCATTTTGTTTAAAATAAAATAAAAACAAGCACTATGTTAACCCAGCTTTTCCTGGATGTTTAAATCTGTGTTTTTCCTACAGTTACAATTTGAATGGTAAGTTCAATTTGGCCTTTTTCCCATTTACTGTACTGTTTTAAAAACATTAGAACCATAAAAATATGAGTATTGCATTACTGTTCTGTATAATTACGGATGTAGATAGTAGGTGTACACATTTAATAAAACCATTAAAAACTGATTTTCAGAGTTACTGACATTTCAAATTAAGAAACAACCTCCATTCCCGAGGGGTTCATAACTCCAAGGTTCTACTGTAATATTATGCATTGCCTAATAGCATTACAACAGCATATACACACATGTTAAAAGTCCCAGTCCAGCACATTAAGACTGTTTGATCAAAAGTAGTGTTGCTAGGATTTTTGGAATTATAGAACAAGTCATTAGGTATAACAACAACTTTATCAAATGCTTTATATACTGTATTTGTTAAATATATTTCTGTGGGCTGCAAATCTGTACTGTGTGGCCTTTAGACCCTACAATCCTACTCTAATACTATCTTTGCCATTGTAAGTGGTAGATATAATTTAACTTTTTACCTGTGTGGTATCAAATGATTATAAAAGTCATTATTGTTATGAAACCATATGAATGGGGGGTGTATATTACATTAGTGGACCTGTTAATGTTGATAGAATAGGATTGGATCACAGCATGGGGAGCAGATTCAATTTATGTGGTAACATTATTGCTGTCTTGTGCAATACCAAGCCCCAGCTGTATACAAACTAATGAAAAAGCCTTTGACAAATGACATGACATAGATTTGCTGTAAAAATCCAACAGCTTTAGCAGTTAATGTGTTGCTGGTTTTGCTTGTAGATGCTTGGGAAAAAAAGATACTTGAAAAGGTTAACTTCCAAACAAATGCACAGATGCAAAATAAACACAGTATGTCTGTTTGTTCTTTGGAATAATATGGAAACTAAATGACAATAGCATTTATGTGAATTCCCATGAATGATTTTAATGAGAAATGAGAAAAAAGGTTGTAAAAAATGAAAAAACTAAAAAAAAAATGTTCCTGCTAATAAAATAATAAGATGTTAGGATCTGACATAAAAGAATATACAAGACTACATGAAACAAAGAAGAAAGTTACCTGAGGAGTCAGTGATGTTATATGGAAACATACGATTGTCAGAAGAAAATGTCAAGTTCTCCAGCAAGTAGGAGTCAGGTGACAAGATGGAAAGATCGGAGAAAAAATTCATCTGCAAAAGCATTCGGAGCAGGTAACGCAACATAGTTCCTACACAAATTTCCTTGATGCCAAAATCTGATCACTTACATAGCATGAGCCGGCATCAGCACTTCCAGTGCTGACTCTGCGCTGAAAACATGGTCGTACGGTTTACTGCTAAACTTGTCCATCGTGGAATTTATATCACTTGTGCATTGCAAATCATCCATCTGTTCCCAGTTTTAGAATACTGACTAATATACCGTTGGAGGTTTTCACTAGGGTTGGATGTGTCTGCTGACATGCGTGCATACTGTTAATTTTAACAAGCAGGGTCTCTCATTTGTGTACTTGTGTGTGTTTGCGCATATTTAAATGTGAGGTCTAAAGCACAAGCTGTGAAGAATTCTTCGCTCCGAACCCCTGTTGGTTCTTCCTTTGCATCCCTCAGCTGCCACCGGAAACACAGGGGAGAGATGCGACGGTATAGCAGGTGCCTCGGTCAAATAAATATTTAATTGCAGGATTAAGGATATTCCTATATCGGCTATGATTTTCACCAAACTGGAGAACAGTGAAAAATTGAATCAGGAGCTGAAAAGGCATACATATTGCATACTTTCTTGTTGGCATGCAAAGGCATTGATATTACTGTAGGTTCTACCTGGTTTATCAGATATATAAATAAAACTTATTTTACACTGCTTTAAATGGCTGGCAGCTTTTGCTTTATGTTGATCATAACAGTAAGACAGAAGGAATCCTAATTATGCTATTAGCTGGAAACTGTAATACATGGTTTCCATATTTACTGTTGCTTTTGATACTCTAACGCCTTTCATTGTTTAGGTTATATGACTATTTGCCTGAAAAGTTTGATTCCATTATGTATTTTTAAAGAAAACGATTTACAAATTCACTAAGCTGAATTATAACGCTGATGTTGCCAGTAAGAATGAACTAATTCTCACTGTGACCTTAAAGCTGTTGAAAGCTAATAGTTCAACAGAGAACTCACTATGTAAGCAATAACACAGAAGAGAGCACAACCCAGTATAATCCACGCCTCAGGTGCATTGTGAGGCACGAGGCGCACGCCTGTTTAAGTTAGTTCACAATGCATACGCTCAGTTAGTTGTATAAAAAGTATCATACAGCAAAACACGAAAATGCATTTACAATATTATATCACGTTTAATAAAGTTCTTCAAATGTATTCAATCAAATCCCTCTTAGGAACTGTAGCAACAGAAAGTGGCTGCCTTGCTAAAATAACATCTGTTCATTTTTTAATAACAGCTGCCTCAATTTATTATCTAGATTGTGAAAATACCAGAACTTACATTTAATAACATTTTCATGAATGTACCTCACATGCATTTTCAATAGAGCCCATGGTTCACAATAATATTGTGAATAACCGAACCAGACCGGAGGAATATTTGAAGTAACAATCAAAAATTATCCTTGACAATTTCTTTTCAAGTCTGAATTAAAGAAACCAACATAAACAAATATAATTGAGTGTGGAAAGTATTATATATTCCCTGATACATATTTATTTTAAATATTTGACATTCAGTTTTATGACTTTGTTGCTGTAAAGATAACAACACTGTGGCAGGGTGAAAGCCCTAAAGGTAGACTATAGGGAATATAGGGTTGGTAGGGAGTGGGTTAAAATCCTCCTTGCCATAAATACATGTGAGAATGTGGCAGGAGCCTTAATTGAATGATTAATGGTTAATTAGGCTCCAGCCACATGGTATTTAAGGAGGAGAAAATCCTTTGTTTGGGGGTTGGTGTGTAGGTGAGTGTAATTAAGCAATAAGGCATGAGAGGGCATGGGTTGTGCTGGATATTGTCACTTCTTGGTGCATTGTTAGTCATGAGCCCTCTCATGCTTTATTGCTTTTATGAAAGAGATTTATAAATGTTTCATGAAAAAAAGTAGAAATCTGTATAGTTTCTAAAGATATATTAACATTTTGAGGTATAACTTTCCACAGCAAAAAATAGTCCCTATGAACTAAAAATAATATTCAGGTAAAACATTTACATTTTTTTTTTTTTTTTTTTTGTAAATGCAATTAATTTAGTTTTTAATGAAGACTTTTAATAACTATAAAAAACGTTGCTTTAGATGTATTTCAGTTCATTTTTTCTGACTTTAAAATAACTATTAAAAAAAAAAAACCTTGCTTAGTTGTATATCTGTGAGGTGCCTGTCTTCCTGCATATTCTAGGTAACATTGTTGCTAGGTAATTCACTCCCATTGACTCTAGCATATACCAAACAGTGCAAGAGTTTGAGGTGCTTTGTTAGGATGAAGATTTTTAATTATTAAGTAATTAATTTAAAGTCAAATTGTATATATTTTTTTCAGAAAGCCAGTCATTTAAGCATTTAACAGCCCAATATGTTTGTTTTGTGGTATAAATTTAATTGTGTTTTTTCTAGCATGTCAATGTTACATTTTTGTACCTGTAAAGAGAGTGAGTGTGAGGTAATAAAGGAGAAGAGAGACGGTAAAGAAAGGTGAGAGTTGGATGGTTAAGATATCGTGTGTAGTAATGTAAGTACTGTTGAAAAGTATAAAAATATCCACAGTTAAAAATTAATGAAGAGTCAGTTTCACAAAATGATGGCTGATACCAACTAAAAGGAGGAAAATAAAACTGAGTATCCGACAACTGGATCCGACCGAAGTTACAGAAAATGACTGGCATGTACTACAAATAAAATACCCAAAAAGCGTCTCGTTTAAAATAGCAAACTGATTCATAGTGCAAATGAATATAAACTGGAAGATATGAAAAGACACCTTGATGTCTTCATTGTCTTCCATGACAGCAGGTATTTTGACAGGTGTTTTCTTTGATTTTGTATGGTGCAGTGATACGTGTTTAAGCACAGGGGCAGTGATTTGCCTTTGTTCGTAAATAGTTTCTAATCGTGACATTGTGCTGGATATTGTAACGGCTTGGAACACTGAAGGACCGGTCAGCATGCAGTATTCTAACACTCCGTTTTATAACTTGAGTTTGGAACTGTGTGTACTCTGTGTTTGGAAGTCTGTAGTGAAGACGAATGCTTGTTCCTGTTTAATTAAACGTGCGCAACAGCGCTTTAAACAGCAGCTTCTTTTCTCTTTACTGCTGATAACATCTGGGGCCTGACGCTATCCTTTTACACACACAATCTCTATCACTTCCTCCAATGCACAATAAATGTTGTTTGGTTAAAGTTAGACCAGTTAACTACTAAGCACAAATCCTTGAAAAACATCCTATTTTAGTTAAAATAAATAAATACATAAATAAACTTAGTTAAAAAACACATCTGTATTGACAGATAATCCTCTAACAATGAAACAGTAGCTTAGTAAAGAAAAAACCAAGAAAAGAATAGGCCATCGATTTTATTCCATGACATTTTACAGAGCTCCTTCTGTGAAATTTGAATTTTTATTCAAATTTACTTCAAAGAGCTTTTGAAGTGAGCTGCTCTTTGAAGTCTTTATTTGCCATTACAGAACCCCGGTATTTTGTCTGTATAATATTTAATTAGTATCAACATCTTTCAATTCAAATTTTAAAATGTTATCAGAAATGGATTCGGGCAAGGCAATTGGGATTACTCTGTCATTGCATTTGCTTTTGCTTATAAGTAATGCCATTATAATTATCAATTTCCCAAGCCAAGTTAGGTAGGAGTTTTATTGTGTTCCTGCAGTAGTAATAATGATACATTTACCATACATGGTATGAATCACTCACTCACTAAGCCTAAGACAGCCTGACAACTAAGAAGCAATCAAGATGCCATTCACTTCAAAGACAACAGCCTTACACCTTGGAAATTGTCCAAATGCTTTAATGGTGGCTCCATTAAGCAGGTGAAAGATAACTATTTAGGTTTGTATGTGTATATATATATATATATATATATATATATATATATATATATATAATTATACCATCATGAATGAATGCCAGCCTTAATAAGTGTTTGCTTCGGGGCAAGCTTGAGGCATACTATCCCTGCTCTGTGGATAATTAGACAGCTTCAGTACTTTATCCACGAATGAGAATGCCCAAATAACCAGTGAGACTCCACATGAGTTAAATAAATGCAGCACAGCAAAATATTCACTCTATAGCACTATGAAATTCAAATGTTGGGAGCATGACTGCTTGTTTGGGTGTGGTGAAGTGGTGATTATGGATTATTTGGCCGCTGGTCCCATCTGTTAAGGGGAGAAGAAGCAGCCCTCTGAAAGAGGAACTACCGATGTCAGCAGGATGGACCGTGGTGAAGACACGCCCTTCTCCCCCATCAAGGGGACTGCATGCATAAAGTTGGAGGTTGGAAGATGGAGGATAGGATTACAACTGGCATTGTGACAGCAATAGCCAGGTGAGTTTACCTGATTTATATAGCATATGAGGAAGTGATCTAATGAGAGAGTAATCATTCAATAATCCCTTTCCCGAATTTCAGCCTAGGCTTCTAAAAGTTATTCAATGCTCATAATTGATAAATGGCAAGCTAAGTCATAAAATATTGGAACCACCACAAGACCTTAAATGGCCATCCACTGCCAGATTTTTATTAACTCTGCAAACATTTTAACTGACCCTGACTGAGTGCTGCTACTAGTTGCTAGGGCGACCGCATCTTCCCAGCTTCTGTTGACAGTCTATTGGTTGGCCTTTTATTGTGTGTGACTCTAAATTCACTTTGTACCGAAAGAAGATTTCCATGTAAGGAGCTGCAAGGTTTTATAACATGTTGTGATAACCAGTGGTGCAGTCCTAAATCCAAAAGTACTGGAACACCTACAAAATAGAGATTTCTTAAACAAAAATCATGCAAATTCCTGTTTTATTTGTTCATTGAGCTTGAGGTAATATTTAATAGGTAATGCATGTGTCTCACATGCGACTTTTATAAGCTACTCCCCTAGTCATGCTGCTAGATTGGCAGTTTTTCCAGCCAAATTTGTCTTGTTTTGAAAGCATTTTGCAGGTAAATACTGTCTTTGGTGGTCTAGTTATTTTTATCGTGCATGTTCCTTTTCTATTCCTTTCGATTATGAGGTCATCACCAGCGCAGAACTTCAGTCACCACAATGTCCTGTATAGTATATCACGTCCTCCTCCTGTCCTTTTTTCTGGAGCTCTGCATCCAATAAAATTACGAATCACACAAACGCTGTTATTTTTTATTCGTCACCAATTTCAGAACTGTACAATTACAATTGTTTTTCAATGTATTTTTAAAGAATGTATCCGCTGACAGTTCTGGACAGTTTAATTTTACACGACATTGTGAATGCATGTTTTTTCCTGGACCTTATCAGATAAAAACAAAACAAAAAAACAACGGTTCTGGTATTGTAAATTGTGAGAAAAAAACAAGCAAAGTAAATAAATAAATGTGTAGCACTTATTTATGCTTTTGTAATATATATTAGATGGAGGTTCTTATGGAGATGGAGACTCTGATTCGTGTACCATCAGTAGTAGCACGTAGGGAATCTGGTTCCTAATGCATATTCAATGGTATGGTACAGAAAGACTATTTTGATTTCCACACGGAAAAGAGATCGCTTCATCGGTGCACATGCATCGAAATTATTCTTAAGTTGATTCCTTAATTTAACTCTTAAGTCAAGGTTCTGCCTATGTGGATAATGATTTACAACCATGGCCAAAAGTTTAGCATCACCTAGGATTGAGACATAATAAAAAAAAAAAAAAATCTATGAACATAATTTAGATATTATTTAACATCATGCAATCTAAGAAAAAATAAAATTATATTGCAAAAGTCTACCAGAACCATAATAGTAGTAGAGTATTTCATGATAGATTTCGAAATATCACATTTTTCAATTTTGTCAGTTAACTATATGGAAAACTATAAAGAGGTATGTAATTCAATATGTTAATGTAACATTATTCAGCAGGTTTCATTTGACTTTATGAAGCTAAATTAGTTAATTCTACAGGGTGATACAAAACTTTTGGCCATAGCTCTACATATGATAATAATTAATATGTTTTTTGAGATTTCATTGGTTTGAGGTTGAAGATGTATACATAATAAACAATATAGGTTGATATGCTGCTTGTAATTTCCAGATTGATTTTCAAATATTTTACAGTACATCTCATTTAGTTTCCACTTTGGAAGAAAGTGTGTGCCTTGTTTCTAATTGCGTCCAGTTTGGGTTGTTTTGGTGTACTCTTTAAATGTATAGTAGACTCTCTTTCAGCATACCGTTGAAATCAAATATTATAATATCATTTTTTGTGTGCAATGCAACAGATGTCACAGCGTAAGACAGGGCTTGCTAAAACCTTAGATCAATGATTTGCACCTTGCTAGTAAGTATCTGGACACAATTACAAATAATTAAAAAATAATTCATAATACATTCATATGTGTTGCACTGTTTATGTTTGTTTCATTGTCACATTTATTTGAAAAAGTCATCTGAAAATCTTCAGCTAAATTAAAGTATGTATTTTTTCAGCTAGTCAGATTAGCCAATTTCTTCAAATCAGTCATAAACCTAGATTAAGATGGCGCTGAGGGTCATTAAAAAGAAAGTAATTAAAATGTTTGCTAAAGAATTTTAGTACCATTACATAGTTATTTTATAGTTGACATATTGAAATATAGTTGAAATATCAGAGCAGTAAGAGTGAGTACTACAAGTATTGATATAACCTATAAACATAACTATATTATATACTGCCTTACTGTTTATATATATATATATATATATATATATATATATATATATATATATATATATATACACACAATTCTGGATTACTATTTATTTAATCCTTCAGCTATTCATTCAAAAGACACTGTTCTGTCATATTAGGTTTGTTTAATGTTTTGTAGGACATTTCATGGCTTAGGTATGTGCCCGTTTGTCACTTTCTTAACTCTACTTTGCAGTTGAAGGTGAGGATTGCTTTTTCAAGTAGGTGAAGAAATGTATTCAGCTATTTAGAATATGGAATCAATCTGGTGTGGTTCATGTCATAAATGGAGTCTGTTTGTTTTGTGGCATAAACACATACAACCCATGCTCTTATCAGCTAATAGCTACTCAGTAATCCATGATATTAGAACAAATTCAGGTGGACCCTTCATTTCAAAGGTCTAACTTTATTATACTAGTATTTACATGCATTAAAGGAGTTATCAGAAACATACGCCCTGTAAAGTAGAGACAGATTAATACAGGCTGTTACACATTAAAGACTGCACATTGTTAATTACAAAAGTAATACTGTAAAGGTTTGAAATTAAGTGCAAGCAGTGGTTAAGAGACCACATAAAGGGTCATAATAGGGAACTTTAAAGAAATTACATTTTTACTAGACATGCTGTCAACTAACCAGTTTGCATTGTTCAGAGTCACATTAATAATCTTTAATTAACTTGTTGATTGGCGGCACATGATAATGCAAATCCCTTTATTTCCAATGTTGGTAAGAGTTTTGTGAATGTAAGACTCAGAATACAAGGGTAAGGTTTTATTATGACGGAACGTTTAATCAAAACGAAAGCAGCTGTTTAATTTGTAATGCCACGCAGAGCAGATTGAGTGATGATAAGTAACACCTGTTAACAGCTGCTCTTTTCTGTATGTGTTCACTGTGTTCAGCCATGTTTTTGCATTCTTGATGTACACAGCACTCAGTTCATAAAAGTAATTAAAAGAATCCTGCCAAAAAAGTGAATGGAATTTTACCAGGGGAAGGGTAAAAGTGTCAATGACTGTATCCACAGTTTGGCTCAAAAGACACCCAAAATTGAGGATAGACCTCGGAAATCAATCAGCCAAGGTTGAAGATCGAGGGCCATTGACCCTCCTGAAAGTAAGGGCACTTTCACACCTAGTTCACTTGCAAGTGATTCGAATCATGGTTAACTTGCAAACAAACACATTTTTTTTAGTTTGCTTCAGTTTGTTGCACACCAAATTAATTCAAGCGAACAGTGAATTTAAATGAGTTTGTTTGGTTCACTTGCAGCGTCATCCAGGCCACAGTTCTAGTGGTTTCACATTGCACTTTTCCAAATGCACTCGGCTCTCTTGTTGATTACTAGAACAGAAGTTCTCTCTGGAAGAACTTATTTAATCATGCCCAACATGGAGAATACTTTACGTGCTGTGCTGTTGTTTGTCTTCTTTGGATTTATTTGGTGCTTACAACATCAAATCATTGCAGAAGAAACGGAACATGTCAAAACAGCATCACGTATTTGTTGGAAAAACACATCTGGTGTTTAGAAGATGTTTCAAGCGAAGGCAAATATTGATAATAATAATAATAATAGCTTGTTGTGAATGTTGTATGCGTGACAGTGTGTTGAGATACAGATGCAACAAAGGAGCTGGTTTACTCAACTCGGGTGAAGCAGTGCAAATGCAACACTAATGTCTGTACCGCTTTGTCTTGGCAAAATATTTTCCCTGCGAATGTATAACAATTATTACATTGTCATTTCATATTTTTCCTATGACTTTTCGTTGCCTTGTGACAGTTTTCTATTATGCTTAAAGAACGTGCATGCTGTAATAGTAAATCTTAAACACTGGTATTTGCGTAATTTCATTGAATAAAAGCTCCCAGTTACCCCAGTAAATCAGCCCCATAGTATTTTGATGTGGTGTTGTGTATGTATGACATTAGGGTGTCTTATCTGGTGTGTGTGTTTTAGACAAGCCCTGCATTGCGTATGTGTGAGAAGGGGAGACCCTTTCATGGTGCTTGCTCAAGTACGCCACTTCCACGATTTGCTTCACTGTTTGGAGCAGTTCATTTCCAAGTGAATTGGAATACGTTTAGTTTCACATTGCAAAATGTTGAAACGGAGCAAAGTGGCAAACGTACTGAGTCCACTTTCAAGCGAACTGAGACCACCGTTTCAAGTGATCTCAGTTCAGTTGGTTTGATGCACATCCTGGTGTGATTACGTGGTTTTCAGAGGTTTTACATATAACGGCAAGTGAAATGAACCGCTCTTCAATCCGCATTAAACGGTCAAACGAACAAGATACATTTGTAAAGGAGGCAGTGGGGACATGAATGACCATACACAACACTGATGACCATGCTAACACAACCAACTAATTATATCAAGTACACTTGCAAGCATACACTAATGTAAATAATTACAATATAAATTACAAGTATCCACTCTGTATCATTTTCACAGCTACTACACAGATACTGGTGTTTATAAGAAAATATATAAATAATTGCCAGTTGCAGTTACCTGAAATTTAGATTCCTAGCAGAACCAGCCAGCATTAAAAGGTTGGACTTAGTTGTTTGTAGATATCTAGAACAACCTGTATGGTTTTCACTCTTAAATCTCTCTTAAGTATAAAGGCAACAGCTTTGAGCTTATGATTTAGCTGCAGTTTGGTGAACAGCATGAGCAACACTTGGCTTTTAAAGGTAAGACATTTTATTGGCAGGATTTCCTCAACTATTTCATCCTTAATTATATGGGTTAACACATGGAAGCTGCTACATCTAGATTTCTGCACCTTTAAATCAGAAATTCCTTTCTAGACATGTACGGAGCACAGCTGGAAATTGCAGATAAAGATAGGTTCTTATGAAGGCAGCTGAGCCCCCTGCCCCCCGGTCCCTTGAAATGTGCTGAAAAGGCTGCACACTGAGTCACTAGCAGTTTTAATGAGATTAGAAATAGCCTGCAGGGAAGTGCACACCAAATGATGCCAACTACTGCGGTTTTGGAGTTGAGAAAGACACGAGGCAAGCGCCTGGGAAAATACAAAAAAGAACACAATTACCTGTAATTGTTTCTTCTGCCAGAATGGTCAGCTGGGTTGGCAAAAACATATTTGAGAGTTATTGTTTAGCTGATCCCTTTATTTAGATGTTTTCCTGTTTCATTTATATTGTCTAATAACATTTTAGTTATTTGTGTCTGTAGAAGACAAATGGTGGTTGGGGGTGGGGGTGGGGGTGGGGGGGGTGGGGGGATAATTATTGTTTGATTGTCTAATTTAGTGTCTTTAGCTGCACAAATAATAGTCAGCGCAGGCCACCATAGTAAATTGTTGCATGTCTCGTGTTTTCTCTGATGCTTCTGTTTTGATGGAATCACACAGAAAATAAGAATACATTTGGTAGATTTTGGGGGTCAGGCTAATAATATAAACATGGAATGTTCATGTTGAGGACTACATCCTGAGCTATTTGTCATTTATACACACACTTTCCTGCAAATAAGAGTTTTTTGATGATCTTTAATGTTGTTCAGTTGTATATCACTGAAACATTTTCCTTTGACCACTGTTAAATGAGCATAAAAACAAACGTGTTCTCTCTAATTATACATTGTCTTAAACATGGTCAGTCTTGACTGTGAGATTTAAAAAAATATATATTTGGCATGTCCAAGTTTCTATAATATTGAAAAAATATTGAACAATGGTGTAAAATAAAAGGAAAATTACTTCAGTAAGAGAACACATATATAATTCATATATATTTCCAGGCTTAAGCATAAAATGGCCTTAGTCATGTTTTTAGCAGCTGTTACATTTTCGGTATTTGACAAATTCTTCTTTAGGCAGAACATATACACGTGTTTTCATATTATGTAATTTTCTTAAACAGGGCTGATTATATGACTAGTCAGGATACAGGAAGCTGGCTGCTGGTGTATTTGACTAGTATCATATTGTATCGGACTGTGGCACACAGACCCACAAAGAGTAAAACATATTTAGCTTATATTTAACTGCAATATAATTCATAAGTATATGAGTAGTGTTAGTAGCATTCAGTTTAACCTTGTGGTGTTTGCCTTCTACCTAAATGTATGTTTTATAGGAATTTCCTTTTGATGTTAAAGGGAATCCCTTCTGATTGCCTTAAACAAGCCTCATGGGAGTGCAATGGTATTTTGTCTAAGAACTGCAGAGGCAGACTGAACCTGAATCCACATTTTTTATTTTGATTCGTAACTAACATTACATTGAATATTTGAATAATGCAGCAGTGTGGAGTAGTGGTTACGGCTGTGGACTCTTGACCAGAGGGTCGTGGGTTCAATCCCCGGTTGGGGACACTGCTGCTGTACCCTTGAGCAAGGTACTTTACCTAGATTGCTCCAGTAAAAACCCAACTGTATAAATGGGTAATTGTATGTAAAAATGATGTGATATCTTGTAACAATTGTAAGTCACCCTGGATAAGGGTGTCAGCTAAGAAATAAATAATAAAAATTCTGATTCCCTTGAAAAAAACTAAGTTCTGAGTACACATGTAAGCAGCTATAGTATGAGCACGAGCAAATGGAATATATTCAGTCAGTCCCTTTTTAATGGTTTAATCTATTCTAATTTCTTATTTCGTATTGTTTTAATGTGTACTTTAAACCTGATGAATTAAAACAAATTATTTAAAGAAATCTGTTTTTTATAATTTTTATGGAGCTACATATTATTAGGTTATGTCATTATCATTTACATTAGCCAGGATGGGGAACAATCACTTTTTTTTTTGCATTTTGACATAAAATAAAACATTAAACCCTTTACTGCACAGAACAAACATCCTGGGTTTTACCACTGTGAAATAAAATTGCATTCTAGGAAACATTGCTGTTGCTATTTGGTAAGTAACAACAAGAGAAATGAAGCCTGCTGAGCTTGTTTCCCTTAAAATAAATGGAGATCAGCCTATTCAGCTGGAATAAAACCCACACTGCTTGGCTGCATTGATGGTCAGCAAAAGTACCTAATTTCTATGGGTTTATGCAGTTGGTTGAATCACCTCTCTTAGACAAAATAATTAGATATTATGTTGGTAAATCATTCGCCTATGATCTTCCAACCAAGATGCCAGATTTTTTCTTAAAGGATCCTTTTTGTACCCAGTAACAGCTGGGTGAAATGGTACAGAAAGGTGATTTAACCCAACTAAGATCATGTTGTAAATGGCTTTGTTGGAACTGGAACGCATGATCTCTGGGCTCAAGGCACTTGATCTTACCACTGGGCTACTTTTCCTTTCGACCAGGGATCAGTCCTAATTTCTGAATGAACATGAATGGCTTATTCAACCATAATAAAAAAGACCCAGAAATCAATATCCCTGGCTTTAAAAGGTAAATCAAATATTTGGCTTGTGCTATAACCTTCTTGGAGACAACAAACAGGGGGCCCTATTCAGTTTTAAGATTGCTTTAAGTTCTGTTTTTTGAAGAGTGATTGTAAACATTCTGTTATGCTAAACAGTGCTTTGAAAAAACTGAATAAACTACGGTAATAAACACTCTCTAAAATAGAGATAAAAAGGTTGCTTCATTAATAATTTATTAACAGTACTTAATAAACATTCCTTAAAATAGTTTCTTAAATACAACCCAGCGTTTCAATATCTTGAGTCATTCCAATAGCTGTAATTGTGTCCCATAATGTTCATATTGTGTGTCTATGTATATACTATAAATGCCTTAAATTATGTGTACTTGAACAATAATATACACTTGTGAAATTACACACTGCTAAGTGCATTGCCCCACCTAATACCAATGCATAACTTTATTGCAATTATAACATTTCCCAGAAGAAAAACTGCAAGTGACAAGGCTAAAGAGATACAACCAGTGTGCTGTTCTCTAACAGCACTGCTTCGAATCTTGTTCACGTTGCTTTTTTCACCCAAAGCTTGTCGTGTTTTAGAAATCCCAACAAGGAGTTGATGGAAGCTCTTGGGGTTTTGTAAGAAAGATCCTTCAATAAGGTAAAACGTTTAGTAATCTTTACTTCAAATTATTTTACTTCGGGAGAAACCTTTTCCCAATACAAGTCATGATGCTGAATATTATTTATCCTAAAACACAACCAAAAATATTGCACATATTGGGGCTGCTGTAAGGATACGTGCAAAGTACCCATATTTCGGCCAAAATCTGCATTTCTCACGCCATGTTTAGTAGGTAAAGGTAAAGTAGGACTTTAGCGGCCACTAGATATGCGGTTTATGCAAAAAATGGTTCACCTGGAGTTCTGCACCCACTATTAAATTAGCACTTTGCCATCATTAATCCATTTAAATGATACTGAAATGTATTCAAATGAAGAAAAGAGCATAGAATTGGGCAGGGACCTGGAATACTAAAAAATCAGTGAGTCTTGGTTTCTAATTTGGTTATAAAACAAGTTTCACCAAACTGTTATTGAGCATTATAACACAAAACATTAATGAGATGTAAGGATGTTGCCTTGTACTTGCTGACCCTCCAAAAACGTTGCATCTCCTCTTACATCTCCTCTTGCAAACCACTGTAGAAGTGAGTAATTATAGGCTGTATAAAACCGCACACCTTCATAGACCTGTCATTGGCCTCAGGATGGCTGTTGTGGTTCACTTCCTGATGCAGCAATGCTTGACTCATGTTGAGGACGGGCAGGAAAACCTTTGGAGGAGAAGGGCAAGACAGAGAAGACCTTGCATATTCAAACCCAGGGTCACATTGTTTGGGATGCCGGCGGATGCAGTGGTAAGGGGTTACACCGACAACATTGACTTTCTCCACTATAGAGGACCATATGGCCTCTTTGGTAGCATAACTGGTGTTGGCTGAAGTTTTTTCCAAATAACTCCATGCTCCTCCTCAGAAAACTTTTCTTTTCCGTGTGCCAAGGGGACTTTGCTGCCCTTATTCTGACATTTTTTTTGGTTTGGTTTGAATTTTGTGCTCCACAAATCCCATACCTCACCTACTGCTCTCTGTACTTGTAACTCACCTCACCCCTGGGCTGTAACTGCGGTGGCTAAATAGCCCGATGCACAGGCGGCGCTCAGTGCGACTCTCATTATCATGATTGCAGCTCATTATTTGTATGTGTTGAGTAATTTGCATTGCTCTTAAGCTTACATAGACTGCAGTGCAAAATAATTGCCTGGGCTCTAGGCAATTTGGATTTTGCAGCCACAATTGTTTGCACTACGCCTATCCTTACATCAGCCCCATTGTCCACAAATTGGCTCTTGGTTTCTAATTTGGTAATAAAACAAGTTTCACCAAACTTTTATTGAGCATTATAACACAAAACATTCATTAATGACAACTGTCTCTCGTAGCTTTAAAATAATTAAAAAAAAGTCCATCTGGACTATAAATGGTAAAGACTGTATTGTAATTTTCATATATTTGGTTGTAAATTGAAAGTGATATACAAACATTTTTGGTTGAGGAATATTTTCTTCTGGTTTGGAACAAATAACATTAAACATAAGTTTTAATATGGCTGTGCTACCAGAAACATTTTATAACTTTCATTAAACTGCTGTGTTAATCATCATTTCACTATTCTGTATTTTACAACATATTTAATATTTATTACAGTAAGGATGTAATATAGCAATAGCACAGACAACATTGTATGTTTATATTATATATTTTGTATATATTATTTTTGTATTTTCAAACACCAATGGATTGGATGAAGGGATTAATTTATTGATATGCATTGAATTAGTAATTTAGCAGACTGACATTTTGCATTACTTTTGGCTTCAATATTTTTTTCATCCATCTTCACAGTCTACCCCCTTGAACAGCTGTTTCAGAATTCATCTAGTTAATTATGGGGGGCTGCCATAGTCTTTACCAATCAAATATGACACCCTGAAAACACCCAATGAATTAATAACAATAGAATCCCCCATATACAAAAAAAGAAGATTACTAATTGAAAGCTTTCTTTGTAATAGCACACATAAGCAGATAGTAAAGCAAGTGATTTTTAACAGAATAGCTGGGTTTCATTAAACATAAAACGAAGCAACTGCAGTAGAATCCTAAACAAGAAATATATTTTACAACAGTACCATCTGCCTTTAACTGTTAAAATGTAAATACATTGTGCGCATAGTATAATTTAAAGCAGAGATCGTTTACCTAATAGCTAGTTATGTATAGATGTAGAACAACACTGAATATATGCTTTCATTAAACCATGAAGGCTGAGGGTAAATATAAGTGCTACTAACATTGAGCTACATTTTGCAGTTTATTCATCTGCTTACTACAATGAGTCTCTAGTGGAAATTGGAAATCCTCGCGATTGTATTTAGTAAGCATCTGCAAAATTAGATATTGGAGCCATTAAGTGACTTGAGAGCTAGAAAAGACAGGCACACTAACACACATCCCTCAACTGTTACAGTATATCAGCAGACCTATGTGTTAAAAACATTTAACCACAAAGAAATAGAAGTTACATTTGTAAAATACTCATAACATAACATTTTTTAAGGGTGATAAACCAATTAAAGAAATGTATGATAAGCTAGGTTTTTAGTCGCCCTGGATAGGGGCGTCTGCTAAGAAATAAATAATAATAATAATAATAGGTTTTTCTGTAATATTTTATGGGAGGGTAAGTACTGATTTCCACACACATGGTAAAAATCATGTAAGAACATGAGCTACACATTGAGGTTAATCAAAGTAGAGAAGTATACAGTAGTTGGCAGGGCACTTAATGCTAGTTTACAGAAAAAATCTAAATACAAGAATATAACCAATTACCTCAAAATCCACAGTTAAGTGCACTTTTGTTTAGCATCATGCATGATTAGGGTTACCAGATGTCCCGAGAAAACTGTGATTGTTCCAGTTTTCAGCCTTAAATTTTTTCTCAGTCAGAAATAGTAAAATTGTCAAATCACTGTTTTGTATTCACATTTTTATAAGTACAGAACTGTAGCAGTGTGCTCAGGAAGTTGACACCACAGTAATTTATTATTAAATAGACACTGGATTACTTATTTAATAATGCTGATTATGTGTTTAATAATTAATATTCTGTTTAACTTCCTGGACCATGGCTAGTTTTTTTATTTTATTTTTTATTTTTTCTTGGAAGTGCCACCAGTCAAGTTAGACTTTAAGTTAGTCTCTATTGTGTTTTGATTAACACAGCCATTTTTATAACCAACTTAATATAAATAAATAAATAAAGTCCACTTTTTTTCACTCTGGAAATCTGGTAACCCTGTGCATGATGCAATGTTTTATGTGGAATAGTTATCTTCCTCAAACAACATGAGACATGAGCCACATTGTCCACTGTGAGCAAAGTTCCCATGTAATACATTTACTATTGATCGGTTACCTCTGTTCAATAAAAAAAAAAAAAAAAAAGTAATATATATATATATATATATATCACCCTTAAAACTGGATTGAAACATTTATAGGTATTTATATACATGTTGCCTGTTCTGGGTAGTACACTCTTTACCTTATATTTTTCCAGGCATACTACAAAGTTATTAGTTGAGAAAGCTCCAGAAAATAACCAGATGCTCCATATTTAAACAGACTAAATTTGCAATGATAAAAAAAAAACAGTGAGAGCTTTAGAAATAACCAAGTTACATGACCTCAATGTAAACAGAAGAATGAAAGGCTTATCCAAAGCAAACAAAGTACAGTACAGCTATCACTATTGTCACGTGTGACCCTATGACCCTAAAACCCTTCCTCCCTTGTACAAGGTACGAGCACCTTTTTGAGTGAAGGGTGTATGTGTCTTTGATAGAACCAGCTTAATTTCTTTGAAGTTTCCACACTGATGATGGGAATGAGAATGTAAAGATGGGAGCCCGGCTAACAAGGTTTAAGTTTTTTGCAGGTATCAGGCTTTTAAAGACTGTCACCCACACCTGTGATGTGCAGAAATGGATAAAACATCCTGTAGTGGCTTTGACAGACCCACTGAGAGTAGAACCTGACCAAAGACTGTGGGATACAAATTGAACATTTGTGAAACTGCAACAATGTTAAAATATTGTAATAACTGTACTGTGTTTTAAGAATATAAAGTCAGCAGAAATACTATTGCAGCAAATTAGGAGCAGGATAACAGGATTCAAACTAAGAAACAGAGCAGATAATTACCTAATGTTAGAAATAAGTTTGTCTCTGTTAACCTTAAGAGGAAGAGGCAAATTAGTTCTTGGAAACTGGCCAGACTTAAGAAATGGGCTTCCCTTATCTGAGATCTACTCAGAGCTGGAAAAGTAAAGGGAATTTGAATCTTGCTGGAAGAATGATCTGTTGACATGAACTGGATGTTGTAAACACTGTTCAGGATAATGTTATGATGTACTCTTTATTAGCTTATAAGTAATACTGTAGGGTTCTATATTTGAATATTCTAGTGTAACATTGGATATTAATATAGGGTCTTTGTGAGTTTGAGTAAAGGGAGCTGAATGGGGGTCATGCTAATCAGTAACACCTGTGTAACCTTGGAAGAAGCAAGCATTTAATTGAATTGAATTAGAAAAGTGTTCACAGTGAAAGTTCTTATCAGAAAAGCAGTAACTTTAATTGGGAAGAAGTTTGTAAACCAAAAACACTGAGCCTCTTAGGTATTGCTGTTCAGTTAAGCATTTTTCCAACCATTAAAACTTGTTGGAGGAAAAATAGACATCTGCTGTAGTTAATCATTAATGCACCATTACAATTGTATTGATGCTAACTGTCTTCAATTTTTTTAAATTATGGAAGGTGTATTATCTGTTTGGCTTTTATGTTCAATTTTGTATCTACATATCGGATATCTTGATATCTAACCAGCTCTTACTCTACCTCTAACTGTTTTGTCAATACTAACTTACTCACTTGGTCATTTTTGTTCATTTAAAAGCAGAAAAAGGTTATTACAAGGACAAAAACATTTGGAAACCCTCCTATGACATGGTCGATTGTGTAGGACCCCGATGGGCAGTCAGGATGGCCCTTATTCAACATGACAAGTTTTCAGGCTGTTTAAATGGTTCTGGAGGGATACATTACCATAGCAGGTAATGCCTGGACAACATAATGCTTACCCTTATTACAAAAAAGTTATTGTAGCAAGACCCCTTTGTAGTATTCACACTTTATCTTTCTGTTTATTAACAGAAATAATGACTTTCCTGCTATCTTCAAAATGTGTGATTTTCGTTATTAGTGTACCAGTGGGTAGTTCACCTTCCCATCTTGACAGCAGTGTTTCCATAAGGTTTTGTTTATTAAGTATTCCACCTCACTAGCTCTGGACTTCTGTACTTATCCTGTCAAAACCCGTCTGCCTTCCTTTCCCTTGCCAGCACCAAGTAGATTTCTGACAGCATTTGGAAGCAGCATTTTAAAATTTGACAGGTTTCATTAAAACTGATGTACATCAGCTGAGGGGGGAAAAAAAAAACAACTGTCTGGGGGAACTGTGCTTCCGAACCAATGAAAGATGTGATGTTTTATGTTGAACTCTGTTGACACTGTGGTCCTGTTCTTCCTGTGTTAGCTAATCAGCAGAGGCTGTTTAAGTGCAGTTGGGGTCAGAATTACTGTTGTGCCTATTGATTTTAATCCTTAAATGTACTTAAAATACATATTTGACAATGCAGTATACATGAAATGGTTATTAAATGTGCTTGAATTTAATATACTCTTTTAAAGCAGCTTGGGAAATCACAGATGTGTACATTTGGGTAAAAAATGCGTTATTTCGTACACATTTCAAATATTTAGTACACGTACTGATTTGAATTTAGTACGTGTTGTAATTGTAATTATTACACTTACTAATTTGGCCAATCAGATCACTGAAAATAAAATGAGTCAATTAATTTAAAGAAAATAGTATGTGTAATAAATTATCCAATTAAAAGTCGCCATTACATTTGAAATTGAAACAAACAAACAAACAAAAAAAAACGTCTGAGTAAGATAAACCGAATCGTGTCACAGTCAACATTGTCTGTCTCAACAAGTCGGCAAAGGGTTACCAGATTTCCAGACTGAAATCTGGACATATTTTGTTTTCTTCAATTCAGTGACTCCGCGAAGCAGTTAAAATAACTGTATACAGGTATAACCAAATCGTAATTTCACAGTTAAACATCGGGTGTATTTATTGCAGATCAACAATTCATTGCTTTCCTTTTATTGTCATCTGACTAAAATAGTAAAAAATAAAAAAAAATAGACATGGTCCAGGAAATGAAAGCGATTGTGAAACACAATCCATCAAATTGTTTATTTTATTTTTGAATGGCGTTAACACAATCACACGGCTATAGTTTTGCAGGTATTACAATAGCAAAACCAGGAAAATGTAACAATTTTAATGTTTCCGACCAGGACAAAAAATCTGGGCTGAAAAACTGTGACAATCAAATTTTTCCTGAGATGCCTGGTAACCCTAAATCAGCAGCACTAAGCAAAGCTATATTTGCACGATAGAAGAAAATCTCTCGCCGCTGTGTTTTCCAATTTCCATATTCTTGATGTTAACCTGAAGGTGATTGACTACTCTTGTAATCACGCTTTGAATACGAAATCATTACAAGCGACTTGTCAGCACGACTAGGCACTACTGTAAAATGACCAGCTCATATGTAAAAAATGTGTAATTAATTTACATTTATTTAAAACATGTACTATTTTATGTATTCTGATTGGTCCAAATCAATACGTGTACTAGGTATGTGTTTTTGACCCTGATGGCCTTCCCTACAATACTCCCTCAATCACACTATCATAATGTATCAATGTGTTCGTACCACTGAATCACAGAAAAATTTGAAGTTATGATGGAGGGCTCCAGTTTGCGACTAAAATGGTTGCAAATGTGACAAAAAAAGGGACAACTGTTTTTTCTGGGTTAGGTACACAAATGCAGCCTCTCCCTTTAAAAGCACGTGTCAATATTTCTGAATGTGACATGGCATCAGTATGTATATTAAAAAAAAAAAACCGCATATATTACATGTTTTAATAAACTGAAGTGTGAAAAGGAAGGTAAGAATTTGATCGAATACACATGATTGTAAGTGCAGAGGGGTATTAACACCTGCAGAATACAGGAACCCCAGGTTCTTGCAACAGTTGTGATGGCGACCAAACGTGTGTGAGTACTGTTGTGTTGCATTTAAGAAATATAGAACAAGAACAGCAAAAAACTAAAATAAAAATACACTTAAGGTTTGTGTGTTGCACACGTGCCATTAACAAAATGCCCTGGAAACTTAAAGAAAATAATTAATGAAGGGCTGTAATGCAGCAAAAAGCTCAACAATTAAACTAAAAAAGGAAGTGAAAAGGTTACCGTACCAAGCTGGGAAAAGTTATCTTTGTGAGCTCCAATAAACCAACGTCATCTTTCGCCAGTCAAATAGTACAGTGCCTGAATACAGTTTTGAGTCAACACAAGCAGATTGTTTTCGTCTGTTGCATCTTGCATCCCAGATATAATAGATTTAGTTACATTATTTACCGTCAGGAGTTTAAGGATGATTTAATTGCGCAGCAGATTCCCCAGTTAGATGATGAGCTAATCTATTCAGCCAAAGAATCAGGCATGGTAATTTAAGAGTACCGTTACCATAATGAAAAACAGCAATGTAGCCTGTTTTATACTAAAGCACGGTCAGCTGTTGCAGGACAAACAAGGTAAACAAATAAGAAATATGAAAGCAGAACGCACAGAAATACTTGGGACTGTAATTAGGAAGTGTACTGCTCCGAAATAAATTTAAAATGAAATGTTCTGCAGCTTATGTGATTGCAGTAAAACTAAAATGCCATTCACTAAATTTAGCTCTCAGATTGTGCTAATGAAAATATCTAAAATATATGACAATGTGCTTGCTGTGTTGTATTTAATATCATAAATATAGCAGAACAAACTCACTGCAATTTAAACTTGCTTGGCAACATGTAATCATAAGAGCTGTCGTGTTACGTGCTGTCAGATCAGGACTTCACCAACACTGACCGTGGGAGCTGCAGCATGCTATTCCCATATTACAACTGTACACATTTAAAGGTGCAGTCACCAATTCCATACATAAATATTTAAAATATAAATCATCAGCTGCATAGATTAACCATTTAGCAGAATGAGGCAACAAACACATGAGTACAGACACAACAAACCTGGTTGTAATGGTGTAGGTCTCGGTTTTAACAGACGTTTAAGATTGCACAGTTACTGGTACACCTGGTAGTCCCTGCTGGAAACACTGGTACTTGAGATGAAAAGGTGGAAAACCACTGATTTAAACCATACAGTGGCTCGTTGAGGCCATCGAAAAAAATGATCTCTATATTGCCATTCTGTTATATCATGATCACCTGGTAATTCATCTCAGGATTTATACAGTACAAGTTGTTTTCTCGAGATCCTCAGATAAATTATCTCATGGTCACGAGATAATGGAATGGTAATATCGATATCCTGAGATCAATTATCTTGTGATCTCGACCTAATGAAGTTTTTTTTTCCAATGGCCATAAAACCAGAAAGAAACCCCAAAATGATGCTTTTCCTATAATTTGCAAATTACAGAAGTATCAATCAATGATAATAGGACAAAGTCTTCTGGCAGTGTGAACTAATATAAATGTATCTAATAGCTTTTCAGAACCTAATCTTTTAAACCAACTTATATCTTAGTTGTAATTATTTGTCTTACCTTTGTTTCACCCGTTGTGTTATAGCTAACTTGAACTATGCAACTGTTTAGGAGCTGAAAACAAGTAAAAAGGTCTAATTAAGCAAATTATTAGTTCAATTAAGGGCTTAGTTAAGTAATTGAGAGCTCAGTTGGAATGAAATCCAGAAGACACATGGTGTCCCCAGGACCAGGGTTGGGAAGCCCTGCTGTAGTGTGAAACATGTTTAACCTCAACATACCTAGCATATCATCACTTATGAGATTTCCCATTGTGACTGAAACTAACTTGGAACTGTCAGTTGTTATATAGTACAGCATGCTTAATAGTTTTCTATTTTGTTTTTATGTGCACTTATAGATTCCCGGATAATGAGTGCCGATTAACACAGTACTCCACACATCAAAGAGAATGAGAATAGTCCTATATCTATGAACACTATTAGATGTTACTGTTTCCGTCTAAGATATTAGTGAGTTACAACCATTCATATACTAATCTTATTGTTGTAGGCAATATATTTTTCTTCAGAGGATAGGTCGTGGCTTATTTTTAAATGTAATTACATTATTTGGTAAAGCTAACAAGATACAGTAAACAAAGTAAAAGATGACCAATTAAACATGCACTGTAGCCTTTAGACGTGCTCTAACAAACAGAAGAGACGTGTGTTAGTGAAACCAATTAAAATGTACAAACTGTCTTGCCAACAACATTTTCTGAAAACGCTCAACATGATACCAAGTGAGATTACTTTCCTATTGACAGAACTCATTTTCCTAACTACAATACTAAACACGTTATACAGTACAACAATACTTTAATATCATGGGAATTAAAGTTGCCATTATTATTGTGTTGCAAAATTATATTAATAACAGATATTGAACTTTCTTAAGCAAGTGGTTGTTATTGGTGTGTTGTTTCAAACAAAGTAATCATATAAAATCAACACAAAAACAATATGCTTTTGAAGCTAATAGCCTTATTCCATGCATGTAAACATTGCATTTCCATATAAAGTGACTCTGTCATGTCTTTGGTCAATAGCCAATTACAGTGTTCTAGGTAAAGCAACACTTAATCCTTTTACTGTCACTGCAGTCGATCCCACGCTGTGCTCAAAACAGTTTAAAAATGATACCATAATGTCATGGTAATATGCCCCACATGCCATGACAGAAATTAGTGCCATTTGCTTTTTTCCTTTTTTTTTTAATTGATTGATTTTTTTTTATTTTATTTTTTTTAGGAAATGCTTATTTAAAATACAGTTGTTTTTGTTGGAAGAAGGAATAGGCTTTGACACAAAGATGTTACAAGAAGTAATTATAAAAGTAATAAATGACATTCTTAAACAAAAAGTATCCCATGTGGATGCTTCATGGCAACAAAAAAGAAAAGGCTGGTATACTCAATGGAGATGGCTCTCCAAGCCCAGTTGAAACCAGACAAAGGCTTTTACAAAAAGGCGGTTAGGACTGCACCCTATGAGAGGAAAATTAGGGCAAAATTGATAAGAGCTTCAAATTTATTATGGCAAGCCATGAGAGTAGAGTGAAATGTGATTAGGCTGAGTGTGCCCATCAGCTCCCTTTGTGATATCTAGCACAATTTAGAGCAGCCCTGAGGAGAGGAATCAATAGTATTGAAAGCAAATTTGGACCACTGTCAAATCAACTCAGTTCTTACTTCCCCAATGAGCAAAGGACGACTGCTGCATTTACACAATAATAACCAATTAGATATGTTGTTAACCCTGTCTAGTCCAGACTAGAGCTCGACCCACAACATGTACAAAGCAAGTGATGACTATAAAATGAGATTAATTATTGACTGAAAGATGAGATTCATTATTGGCAATGTACATGCTTCAAAAGAAATTGGAGTCCTCGGAGAATGTTCTTTTAAAGCTCTTGTAGCTAACAACATAATTCCATGAATCGTACCTGCTGCGCACTTCCATTCATTATATAATGTCTGAACTGCCCAGTTTTTAAACAAACACAGCTATTGTAAACATGATGGGCTGTATGTACTAATATTACTTACATGTTCGTAAATACTGCAGATTCCTAGCCTTCGTCCTTCAAAGAATTTTTGCATGTGATGTAGTAAACAGCTCTTTTTCGTGAACTACCGTAATATCTTCGCAAGTTTACGAACAATATAAATGACTGCTTATTATACAGGAGAGATCGGAATTTGCATGTCATTATAAATGGATTTGCAATGCAGAAAGTCAAGATTTAGATGAGTAGTATAGTGAACAGAAAAACAGTAGGCAAATATAATAGGATCGAGCTATGGCTTCTGCAGACTCCAACCTTGATGCAACTATGACACCAGCCAAAAAGAAAGGGAAAACAAATCCTGTTTCTAAGGGTAAGCACGAAACTTCGATATTATAATAAGATTCATACATTTTCATACGAAAGTAGTTTGAAACTAACAGTCGTAACTAAACTACCGTAGCAGGGATGAAACTAAGTTACGGGAATGAAAAAATTGGGGGTAGGTCTACGAAGTCACAAAAACCTACTTAAATTCAAGATACGAAAGAAAGATCAATTATATTTGTTACTACACTTGGTTAAAGAAACTTCTGTTGGATAGCTATGCTTTCAGATAGTGTTACACTTGCTTGGTCATTTCACTGTCCCCACCACTTTAAAGACTATCAATAACCAATCAGCCCCTTCAACTATTCACTGACATGCTTTCAGCCAATAACATGCTATGATCTAAAAGACCCTGCATAGGTGAAATGACCCAGGAAAGTGCAGAGAATGCAATGGTATTTGAGTAATGTCAATAAGCACTCTGCTTACTCTTTAATAATACTGGGATTGTGTCAGTGCTTTTTAGAAATGGTTCAGTAAGTGCGGAACTGAGAACGCATCCAGACACACCAGAGATTTTTAAAGATTTTTAGTGAAAGTAAAGAACAAGCGTGTTAAATGCCATACTACTGTATTGTACTTGAAGTAATTCATTTGGTACACAAACTACCTTTGTGGTGGGATTACTGTTATTAGTTTGGGGATTGAATCACAGGACCTTTGAAAGCAAACAGTTGCAAGTCTAGCCCCTTGAGTGCACTCTCTCTAATGTATTAAAGCCAGCTGTGAAACCGATAAAGATCCTGCTGATAGGAGTTGCCTCAAGTTTGCTCTTGAGGAAATACCCTCTTATGGTGTAAGGAAACAGTTCAGTTGTACGCTTCAGAATAAGATTATGCTGAGCTTCTTTTGGGGTTTAATATGGATGCAAACTGACAATAATTGTAAATGATTTACTTTGATAGATTATTTTTTCTAATTTTGCTTTTATTAGATTGTTTAATGATAGCTGATTTTTTAAACATATTTGCAGCACACTAAGAGAGGGTAACCTTGGTTCTTTAGAATGTTAAACTGTCTCCAGTATTTTATTTTATGTATTAGTGATTCTGTTGTCAACACACAGCAAATTATTGATTGCTGTAAAACCACTAACTCAGCCTAGTGAAATGGAACTAAAATGTCTGGAAAGGTAATCCTTGTATTCAGAGTACTAATTAAAGCAGAGGGGCTGGAATTTACATGTATTCCCTGTATCTGCTATTTCGTGTAAATACATCTACCATCTATACATTATAAATAGATATAGGTTATATTGCCTTCATTAACAATACAAATAGTAATTAGATTACAACTACAAAATCAGACCTTGTCAAAAGGCAGGTTCTACAACAAAAACAGAGTTGCTTCCATGCTATTTTCCTTCAGAAAGGGGGGGAATATATAGGTCCTACACATATGTACTAGAAAAGCACAAGTAAACCTGGTTATATTAGAAAGAATAACCATAAACATCCAGGTTCAACAAAGGTGGCATTTCTCATGATAAGGCCCTGTGAAAATCGCAGAAATTTTCTTTAAAATTCACGACAGTGTTACAGGTAAAATATCGTATTTCGCGGAATGTGCACGGAAATATGTTATACATTACATGTACAGATTATTGTGACCACTGACAAGCACCAGACTGTTTTACCAATTCCATAATCTCCTGCTTGTGATACTCGGCAACTTTAGGTAAGTATTCACTGGGCTGATGAAGGAATCGCTCCACCATTTGCTACACTCTGTCTGAAGAATTTCTGTAACCTTTTGTTGTCCAATTTTTCAAAAAGGATATTTGCACAAACAAAAGCCTCTGTCAGGTCAAAATTTAATAAGTGGACTTTTGGAATATGGAAGTCATCGTTTTTTGTTTCTTTGCAAGTAAAGCAGTCGCAGTACTGCTCTGGATTTCCGGCCTTCTCGTTCGGTGAATACTTGCTGTCAAAAGACGAGTTTCGGTAGTGATCTACAGTAACGTTGCAGGACGTACAGAAGAGCTCACCTCCATTGCTGTGTAAACTCTACCGGATACTGCTTTACGTGATCTGCTGCAGACACATTTTTAGCCTTTTTAGAGATATCCATTTTATTGTGTACAGTGTGTAGTATTTTAATTTCCCGCTGTAGCAGGGCGATTGCCCTGCACGTGTGTATTTAGTGTGGATATCATTTGTATGGGGAAATGGGTTTATTGTATGTCGTTTTGGAGTTGATTTGTTTAATTACATTTATTGTTTACAGACGGGCGCTCGATTGAGACTTGCTGCCTGCTAGGTTTGGTTGAGGGGAAGGGCAGCAAGTGATTGGCTGTGCTGGACCTCAATCAGCAGATGGGCGGGTCTTGACCGAGTGTCTGTCGGTTCAAAAGCATCCGCAGGAGATGGTTCGGGGCGACTGCAACGCCATGCCAGAGGGGAGCGGCGTATACTCGGGAGGAGAGGGTCCGTTCGGCAGGAACGACCACTACGCAACCCTTAGACTGCAAGCGGTGCTTGTGAAGGCAATGCCCAACCAAGGCCGTATGAAGCAGCACGAGTCGTTGTATGAATACCGGCTCGTGAGTAGGTTAGTTTGGGGGATAGTGATCCCATGTGATGTATAGCGAGGGTTACGTAGTGTAGCCGGTTCCTGCAGCAGGACGCCTCGTTTTAAGGCTAGCGCTCGCCCTCTGGGCACCTTTTATTTGTAGTTTTTGTACTGTGTTTTATTTTGCCTTTTTGTACAGCTTGCTGTTTGTGTCCTCTGTGCGTTACCAATATTAATTGTAATACCATGGAAGTCCATAGACAGTAAGAAACACTGAGACTAAATAAAGATATCGCAAATCAAACAAATCAGTAATAAATAAGAGAACACTAGAAAAATAAATAAAATTAACTAAATTAAAGCCTTTAAAGATCCACCTGAATTGATCCATGACATGTTCTATACCAAAGGAAAGGTACATTTTATAAGAAGATAAATAAGACCTGGTATAAAGTGATATGGCAAGTTGTGTTTCCTTAAAGTTATAAACACTGATTTTAAGAAAGATTATTCTTAAATTCATACAGACACAAATGATATGGTGCTTAAAACCTTTCCCTACAGGAAGTGTCCTGGATCTCCTTGAAACCCGCTGTGACAGTCTGCTGCACCCCATGCAAGTATCAGAATGGTTTTACTTTAAGCCTTGGCTATTTAATTGAGATGAAGCAAGAAACAAAGGTTGAATATTTGCATGCTTGTGATTTGATAGTAAATATCTCGTTGTGTACCTGCTGAAAACTGCCGTATACATATTTAAGGTACTTATTTTATTAATATGATTATATTCGGTACAATTATGTTTGTCTACTGAAACTACAAAAGAGTTCCAATTGTAATTTGTTGTAACTTACAGTATTCATTGCTAAGTTGTTTTCAAAAATGTAAGACTATATTACTTACTTTGTCACATGCTATGGTACTGGAAAATGTATTAGATACAGAATCAGATATTTCAGGAATTAAGCATTGCCTTTTAAGAGCCACTGTTTGAGTCCCCATTGTGATTTCATGTAACTTGCTGTATTGCTTACTGACTGCTAGATAACTTCTAATAATCTATAGAAGTGGCTTGAATAATGACCTCAATACTATTATTGTTTGTTTTATCATGTTGTACAAATAAATCAGTATTGTTTAAACAAAACAGAATAGTCTCAACTGCAGGCTTGCTTTCATATCAACCCCACATAAGAAGTTTGCTATAGCATGGAAATATGATGCTACTTTCAGAGGATGACATCACAAATCATTTATGTACTGTAACGAATACTAATTGTTAAATTCCTTATTATAAAATGGATCTGAGATTTCCTTTAACCTGATTGCTCAATACAAGGACCTCGGATGTTATCGTTCAAACTGTTTAATCACGGTTCCAAATCAGTCTACGTTTTAATACATAACATGCTCTCTGAATGTTGTCTGTCAATGTAGAATGTCTGCTTCCTCGCTGCCCTATACTTTACAATTTAGTATAGCAAATAAATAATCCAGAATAGTGTTTGCAGTCAGCGTCAATGACGAGTTGAAAAAATCAAACAACTGGATGCAGTCTGATTACTTTCAGCAACGTTATTAAAGTATATCACAGTAACAACACAGGACAGTGCTCTCTTCTCTAACAAAGCTAGGAAGGACGACTAGATTTTTTAAATTACTGATTTATTTTTTATTTTTATTTCACTAATACATTTTAGGACCCAACAGTAGCTTAAATACTAAAACTTACACAAATACAGAAACCTGTACTCAAATCCTAATTAAAAAGTTACCGGTACTTTTATTTATTTACATGTTTTATAAACTGTTCACAAACCATGTTCACTTTTGTGTACAAGGTGCCTGAACTGAAGAACAGCTCCATGTAAGTAGAAGATTTTTTATTTTTTTTTTAGTGTTGAGTTATTATTTTGCTCTATTGGAAATACCCAGAAGGTGACATAGTCCACTGCTGGGATATTGAAGCATGAAGGCTACCAGAACACATATGGAATTCTGAGCAAACGCATTACTCAACAACATTTGTATTCATGAGCAACAAAAGCTAGTGCTACATAAAATCACAAATAAAAAGAAAACAGATTATTTTTTTTTATTTTTATTTTTTTACATTTTTTAACATCCATTTTCTAATAGCAATAGAGCCCTCATAAGAAGGCTTTACCATCTGGTAAGGTCCTTCTCGTTATGTTAAATGCCCTCGCATCTCGCCTAACTATCAAGCTGGGGCTGTCGGCAGTTCCATGCAGTCTGTAATATGTAGCCAGATGTTACACAAAGGTCAAATATATTTTCTGGAGCTGAAGTCTCAATTCAAACTGGTTTCATCTCACTCTAGTGCAGATGGGGAAAAAAGGGACTGATTTCAAATGGCTTTTAACACAGTCCCAATGGCAGATGGAAACATGACATTAAAACTAAAACCTTATCCTTTGATAGCCTTAGCTTGGGTAGTGAAAAGACTGGACAAAATGAACAGTGGAGTTTCAGCTGTCAAGCCAATCTCCTCTTTCACACCAAACCTAAGTGCTGTTACCAAGCTACTGGATCCTGGATGCAACTGCTAACCTGGGAAGTTTTTTTTCACAGCTGATTTCCTCCTTAACCCTGAAGGCCAAAGTAGTGTAACACATGGGTCCCCTGCCCAGATGGGCAACTTTCACCAAGTGGGATACAAACCTGGATTACATGGCGTAACCAACCACAAACGGCCGTGCTTTTGCTAGGTGAGGCACTGGGAATGCCAGAGGTAGATTATCTGAGAAAACGAAAGCAATTGTTACAGTTTAAAACCTGTAAGAAGCAACCCAGTTTAAAATAGTTCAAAGTTATTTCTTATTAGTTTAATAGCATAACATTATTTTATACCCCTAAGAAAATTTACCTTTGCACTTGCTTAAAAAAAAAAAAAAAAACAGTATAAAAATTCCTTTGGCTTCACTGTGCCCCCCTGCTTTACTGATACAAAAACAGGCATTTTACTCACTGGCTTTTTCACCGCAGGAATACTAGATGTATACAACTTTACAGGGGATCAATCCTCTGCCAATTTATCTGCAGGTTGCTCCTGAATTTTATGAAATAATGAAAAAACAGGTCTTATCAAAAATTGTGGATTGTAGTTGAATAAAAAATCATCTGGCTTGGACCACCCCCTATCCAACAGTTACACAATTTTGAAAAAAAAAATGAAACAGATTCAACACAATGGATTGCTTTGTTCAAAAGTTATAGCTAATTTCCTAAAATAAAAACCTACATTTGTCCAAGTAAAGTTTTTTCAGTACCTGACTAATAGGAAGTTAGATATGTCAGATTGCATTAAAACAGCAGATTAGAAACATGACCTGCTTCACTGACTGTGTTATGAACTCCATTCTGAACTTGGAATGACCAGAGTAGCTCATTAGGTTTGGATTGACTTCATAATGCCCTGAAGATAAACAAAATGACTCTGTCTCAGAGAACAGATGCTTCCATTAGAGATACAGGGCCTCATTAACCTGTCAGCCACAGATGGTTTCTGGCCCACCCATGACTGTGTGTACTTCCACCAAACCACTTACAGAAATTGCTCAAGGCATAGTGAAGTATTGAAACAACTTTTTTTTAGCTATGCGTTTAATAATTGGTTGGGTGTTGAAAAATGAATTTGTTGTTTTGTCTTTTTTAACACAAATGTATCACAGAGAGGATTACCACTGGAGTAACCAGCCAGGAGTTGTCAGAAACCGAATTTGCAGACTGTTGCAAAGAGTTGTCAGAAGTCCAAAGCTTTGCTTATCAAGATAAAAGACAAATTAAAGTATGTTGGTTGTGTCTTTGATGATGTTAGGGGGTAAAATGCAACATTAACTTGAAGTCATGAGTAATCTCGTTAAATACTATACAATATTTAATGGTAATGGGGTAGGCATTAAAAAAGACCCTTCCATTTTAACTGCAGTGTTACTTTGAACTACTGTACAACCACACGTGTGTTCTACAAGGTCCTTTATCAGCTCAGCGCATTTTTTTCGAGGTATCACACTGACTGCAAATAAATTATGTTACTTATATTTAGGGCTTCTGATTTTCGGTTTTAACCGATAAAACCCGGTAAAACACCCCTGAAACAAAAGAAATTAAATCGATGGACAGCCAATAAACACCGGAAAAAACAACAGAAAAACTGTGGAAATGGTTAATCTATTCACATTGACTTAACCCCTTTCCCATTAAAATTAAAAAAAAAAAAAACTACTACAAAAATAATAATAAATACATTTCCCAGGGCTGCTGGGCAATGTGCTGCCTTCGTGACTTGTATCTATCATTGATTCGTTCTGAATACTTTAAACCCGCCCCAACCACTGAGTGACAGCGCATTCCTACATTTCTATTGGAGACTCCGCTTGCGAGATTTAAAACGAGATTTAGCGAGATTTAAAGCTGTATTACAGTTAGGATATGGAGGATTTAAAACAGAATTGTGACAAAATGTACAAAAATTCCTACACACAAAAACCCCAGAAGAATGTGTCCGTGACCATAGGGATTTCGTTGTGGAAGACAGCAAAGGAAAGAAGGTACAACTTAAGTGTGCAAATACTGTCGAGTTACTATACATATTTTGACATACACACACGCAAAAAAAATGGCAGGTACCTGTACCACTGACTGTACTTCCATAACATGAAAATAGGTTAAATATTATTCAATAAATATGTATATTTATGTTTTCAAGTTCTGGGTAAATTATAAGAACATAAGAAAGTTTACAAACGAGAGGAGGCCATTCAGCCCATCTTGCTCGTTTGGTTGTTAGTAGCTTATTGATCCCAGAATCTCATCAAGCAGCTTCTTGAAGGATCCCAGGGTGTCAGCTTCAACAACTGGCTACAATCATTCTGAAACAAAACTCCCTATTTAGTAAGCAATATGGAATGTACTAAGATACAATCAAATTACTGACATACTGAATTCATTTTAATGTCTGTTCTGATCTGGTATAAAATGGTGAATGGGTGCAAGTTTAGTAATAGTAAACTAAACTAAAACAATTATACTTGACAAACATATACAAAGTTCCCTTGTGATTTCACTGTCTGGCATGCCGGTATACATGACACAATCAAGAAATACCGAGTAAAGAATTTGTGAACGCCCCTTACAAAGTAAAATACACTGTATGTACAATTTAATGCTAATATGACATAATACCTATTTTTTTTTTCTTTTGAAGAAAGAGTTCCAAAAGTGCACATTTGCAAATGTAATTCTACCTTGATATATACTGGCAGTGTATTATCCCTGCATTGTGTGCTGCTGCCACCGACAGGCATGAGCTGGAAAGGGAAGCATTCCTTCTCAGTGGTTGTTCGACATTGTATGTTCTTTTGTATTGTAACTCTCTGGTCAACATTTTGTCAGTTTTTACACATAAGCATAGATTCAAATGAAATGCACTGCAGTATATTAACATTTTCAGGTTTGTATAAGACATTTTGATCTTACAAAGGTGGTATAAAACACAACACTTTTTTTGCATCACTTTTGTTAACTTAAATATAAAATTGTCACTGTATACATTGTTTTTTTTTATAGTGTTCAGTAGGCCGACTACCAGTTCTACTTCACAATATAATATTATTATTATTTATTTTTTAGCAGGCATTGTTACAAGATATCACATTATTTTTACATACAATTACATTATTTTTTACACATTATTTTTACATACAATTACCCATTTATACAGTTGGGTTTTTACTGGAGCAATCTAGGTAAAGTACCTTGCTTAAGGGTACAGCAGTGTCACCCACCAGGGATTGAACCCACAATCCCCTGATCAAGAGTCCAGAGCCTTAACTATTTAATTATTCTGGTTGCCAGTTGAACTTCTTGCACTGGCATACAATTCCCCCTGAATGCTGTTGAGATTTTCTGGACTTATTTCCTTAAAACGTATGTCATTTTTTTCTCTTTAAGCCAGACTTTAAATACATTAATGGTCCAGGATGGGTTTTTTTTGTGTTTTTTCATCTTTGTTTTCTTCTATTTCCTTTAGCTGTGCCTCATTTACTCTTTTGTGTCAACTGTTGACAGTTGCTGTAGCACTTTATTTTTTTCCGGTGGATATTGTCATCACTGGGACAACTGGTTCTGTACCAGTTCTCTGGGATTTCTTCCCCAAATATATTAAATAAAATGGGGAGGAAAGTCACTTATTTTGTGGCAGTTGTTTTTATAACTAATGCATAGAATTTTGTGATGGAATTTATAATGTGCAATATTGATGTTTCTTAAACAAACGAAATATTTTTTAAACAGAATTTGATCTTTGTTAGAATGTATTGTTTGTTTTCATGTTGTTTTTTCTTATATAATGTAAAATATATGTAAACCAGTAAAGGTACCAACTCAGAAAAAAATAGACAAATGTAAGTTTAAAACTGACAAAGAAAAATCAGTTTTAAAATATATCATATTGTAGCATGCACGGGGGAAGGCAGCAGCAGGGCTGTTAGGTGACGTAATCACAAACAGGGACATGAGCCCGATATACGCCCCTTGCAAAGGAGACGGCTCTTTTGTACTGCAGTGTCGGCGCTATGTTTTAGTGTGAGAGGTCCCGGGTTCGCGCCCGCCCTCCGCCTGTGTGTGGATTGCCTCGCCTTGTGTGATGCGCCTGACTGCGTTAACCGAGATCACTACAATATGTATAATTTAGTGAATATGGTAAATGATTGATTTTAGGCTTAAAGTTGTAGAAGGCCAGAGAACCTTCTCAGCTTTCAAAGCAGAGTATGAAGACAACTACGCTGTTACCTGTAGGTGCCAATAAGTTCCCTGCACCAACAGGGACCTAGGAAAGTATAATCGATAACCGAAAAATCGAGTGAATAACGTTGATTTATTGTAGCGTCAAACTAAATCAATCATGCAGCGATCTAGATAATACAGACACATAGACTTTCCATCCCACTAGAAGATAATAATATACAGCTATATTGACTATTAATTTTAATAACATTAAGTGGACTTCTCATATGCGGTGCTGTATTTGAGTTTCGCACTGTCCAATTTAAAGGCATTGAAAACTGACCCAAATTTAGTATTTAAAATAAATATCCTCATATCATAGTAATGATAGTCCAGGACTCACTCTTATTTTTTTTAATTAATTCATATATCTATATTCCAAATTCTCTCTCCATTGTGAGAATGTGACGTAGCACACAGATACCACGCACATCCCACACCCTGTAGGAAGTGCACGGCTAAACCATTGCATGGCTAAAAGGGTGGAAAAATCGCCTTCTCACGCTAAAAATCAGCGCAAGTTGACCAAAACTACTTTTTTTTTTTCATGGAAACATGTCTGAAAGCCGTACTTTATGTTCAAGAGATTTCAGCAGTGAAGATCCCGTTTGTGATGTAACCTCTTTCTTCTATAAATAAAGGCTGTACCAAACAGTTCTTTATTAACAACTGATATCTGCTGGCAAGCTCTGACCAAATTGGAAAAAATAACCATACATTAAGAGTGGTTTAGAGACCTCTTTTAATTGACACCAATAATTCAAGGTTTCAAGTAATTGCCATTTGACTGCTTTATAGTTTAGTTGTTTTATAAGCAAGGTTATAAAAAAAATACTGAAGCGACTACAAATAAAAAAAAATGCAGCTCTTTGCAATACATAAATAAATAAATACATAACGAAGCCCCGTGCAAAGCACAGAAATTGTTTTTATCCTTTTCAACACTTTTGTTATCTTTGCTTTTGGATATCTGATTGATTTAAGACTAGACGTTTCTGTCCTATAGCAATAATATGAAATTCATTGTATACTAGTCTTAAGTGGCATCTATCATGGGTACCTACCAAGGACAAAAAAAGTAAAGTTTGTACCCCAAAATGTATTAAATTAGCATAGCTGGAAATTGGTGCCAGTGGTCTCCTGTAGTATTGCTGAGGGCTACTGACTGCACCAGGCTTGAGCGACTACCTAGAGTTGAAGTAAAATCCCTTAAACCTAATACATTGAGCAAGATTTGTTTTAGATGAAAGAAAACATGTTTTTTTTTTAATGTTTCCTGAGGTATTGCCCACATTTTAAAGCAATTTTGGGCTTGTTATTGACACAAAGTATTTGAATGAGTTACTATGTATTACAATATGACTTTTTGGCACACACTTAATCATTATGAGATGAAGTAAAAAAAAACAAAAAACGGCAAAATCACGTTAAAGGCACCAGTGATTTCTAATGCCTTGGTTATCACTCTTTTAACTGAAGTACAGTACCTTGTAATATATATATATATATATATATATATATATATATATATATATATATATATATATATATATATATACTGTATGTAATATATAGTTAAGGTGGGAGAAAGTAGTAACTATAGAATTATGGGTAATCTGGATATGCAAATTTCAGCATTACAAGAGCCAATCAAAAGGTGAAAGTTTTTGTGTTCCACAGGCAGGTCTTTTGCGTCTAATACGTAGAGTTTAATACATACGGTACTGTTTAATACGTACAGTTTATTACATACAGTACTGTTTAATACGTACAGTTTTCCTGTTCCACAGGTAGACATTTTGCGCAAATAAGGTACATCTGGGTCAGTAAATGACAGTCACGTTGGCATTTGTGATGTCAAAGGAGAAATCATTACTGCTCATCAACCTGTGATTTATCAATAATGAACAGAAAGCGCACAGTATTGAAGATAAAATTTAAAATAATAAAGTTCAAGTGGCGAAGGAATGCGACCTACCTCTACTTTTGCCAAAGTACAAGAAGCACTGCTTCAGTGGTTTAAATTAGCCCGTACCAGAAAATTACTACTGAGCAGTCCTATCCTTCATGAAAAAGCTCAACAACTTGCTGACGCTTTGAGCTGTGAAAACTTCTCCAACACCACTGGCTGGCTTGAGAGATGGAAGAAAAGGAAGGGCATCATTTTAAAGCATCAGTACGGGGAGGCCGCCGACATTGAAAATGAAAATGTAGTTGATACGCGGGTCCATGGTGTTCTTCCAACAATGATTGCCGATTGGGATCCAAAATATATTTTTAATGCTGACGTAAGTGCCCTTTTCTATCACCTTTTACCTGTTTTATTTGACTTTTCTGGTGAAAATTGCAGCAGATGAAAAAAAGTAAGGAGAGACTTACAGTTATGTTTTGTGCAAACAGCGATGGTAGTGAAAAATGAAAATGAATGGTCATCGGCAAATTTCAAACCCTCATTGCATTACAGGAGTGAAATCCCTACCTGTCATTTACAAAGCTAACAAGAAAGCCTGGATGACTGCTTTATTTGAGAACTGGCTATGGGACTGGGACAGATAGGTACAGCATAAAGGCAGACACATCATCGTGTTTGTTGACAACTGCACTGCCCACCCCTCTTTACACCTGATAAACATCAAGCTGGCTTTTCTTCTACCGAACATAACTCGGAGATTGCAGCCCATGGACCAGGGACCAATTTAAAACTGAAAGGTATTAAGCACTAACAGTTAATGACATTTTAATAATCATGTAGCTATGTGTGTAATAAAAAAATATAACATTAGATTGATTTTTTCTTTTATTGTTAGTGCATTGGGGACTTGTTAGTGCATTGGGGACCCTCTGTTCTAGATGGGAATGTTGAAATGCCAGCATTGGATGGAAATGAGATGAGCCATCTGTGGGACTCAGTGTGGATACATATGATACTCTATTCCTGACACTTTAAACTACAATGTATTTGTAGACATAGACAAAAACTTTGAGGTCTGTAATGAGTCTACTATCGACGAGATAGCTGCAGAGGTGAGACAACAGCACTCTGCTGCAGAGGCAGGTGGCAGTAAAGGAGAGGATGATGACAAAGAACAGGAAGACCCAGAACCCGTGGTTGTTTTGAGTTCTTCTGCACTTCAGCACGTCGCTGAACAATGATCTTATTTTTAGCAGCATGAAGGTTGTGAAGTGCTACCGGCTTTAAATGATATGGAAACTAAAATACTGAATAAAATCTCAAAATCATAACAGAATATAATAACTGATTAGTCTAATAATATAGTAACTTGCTCATTACCTTACACAGGTTGTTACTTAAAATTAAAAAGGAGAGAGCAAAACCAAGACTGAAGTGCAAATTAAGCAGATTGTCTGGTTGTTGTTGTATATAAATTATTGTATCTCCCCAATCTAAACCAGCCACCTCTAGAGTGTTTAATATGGTCTTAAAAAATGACCGTAATCCGTCAAATTTAAGACGCCGAAGATGCAGACAAATTTCCCACCCTCAATTTTGAGGAACAAATAAAACATCAAATAAAGCTGCATTTACAAACATACAACCTCAATTACGCATATAAGAAAACGACGTGTGGAGGCAGTTTGCGGCTGTCTGGTATCACACAGTTGTGATTACTCACACCTGTTTTTCTCCCTTTTTGGTATTGCTTGGCATGTAAAAAAATACAAGGGTCTGATCAGCATTTTCGATCTATCCAAGCTGGTACTGTGTTAGAATAAAGAAAAACTGAAATTGTAAAAGCCTCTCTTCGAATTCCTCAGGAAGCTAATGATGCTTCTTTGAAAATGACTGCCTGTATGTCATGGATGATTCGAGATCGGGCAGTAACGTTTTGGTTCATCTTTTCTCAGCAGACAGTCACGTTGCTGTTTGTGTACTCGGGTGTTCACATCTTTTGTTGGCGATTTTAATACACACATCAATATTATCGAATTTAAGACTCAGGACATTTTTTAGAAGAAGAATTTGGTCTAAAAAGTGTGTCTTAAATTCGAAGGAATACGGTAAGTTCAAGCACAGCTAGTGTTCTTTAATGCATTGTCGATAAAAACATTTCAAAGGCTTGTGAATACACCAGGGGGAATGAAGCAGTAAGAATTCAAACAAAGAACAAGCCAAAGCACTGCATGTTTTTACATAGGAAGAACAACAAGCTTGAAAGCAGGGAGACCCATAGAGAAAAGTATTGGTTGTTTTACACAACAGATACATTTCTACTAGGTGTTTTGTTACAGATTGGTATAATAGTAATTTAAGACTACAGAACTGACTTCTAAACTACAGGTACTGGTACTACAAATGTTTTATTGTATTGTAAATTCTATTACATGTCAATTTCAAGATGTAAATAGAATCAATGCCCTTTGGGTCTAAATATTCTGTGCCTGCTTTATGATTTGAGTGGAATTTGTATGTTAATGTAAGGCTTGAGCCTGGTTTATGAAAGCTTATTGTAAGTTTCATGACAATACTATATTTTAAACAGAACTCTGACTATGATTGATTTGTAGTCGCCTTCACTGTTCATGCATACCGCCAATCACTTGGCATATGTATGCTTTAGGGCATAAAATGCATTATAGCAAAGCATAAAATAACCCTGAGTGGAAAAAAAAAAAAAATCTTTCAAACAAAATTATTGGAAGGTAAGCAATGTCTTTATCTTGCATGTCAAATATTGGAGGTAACAAATTAGATATTTTTTCTTTCTGGTTTTAAATGACCTTTTAAATTGTATAAATCACAAGCTAAAACCTATTAGGGTTTTGAGTTATAAGGAAGAGCCATGGCTTCATTATAAAATTCAGACCTTGGCTGTAATTGACATGGTTGAGAATTGTACAAATGACACTGGTATGATGAGATTTGCAAACACTAAAAATAAACCTGAAATATAAGCCACTGCTGCCTCGTTAGAGGTATCAAACCCAAATTGGTCATTATCTTCTAATCTACAGTACTGGTATCTGGAAGCTGACTGAACTGCAGCTGTCTGTTTCTAGGTTCTCCTGCCCCACCATGTGGACTAAAATAGATATTTTACAACTGTCTGCATGTAAGAAGTCAGTCCAAGAAAGAACAAGCCATTCAGCAGAACTCTTGGTTATAAACTAATATTTCCCCACCAAGCGAAACTTATGAGAACAATGAGCTACTGTAATACATATAAAATGCATCATATCCTGCCATAGCGAGATTCCAGAAAATGTGATTTTGGTTTCTATTAACTCTTCTTAGACACTTATGGAAATGCATAAAGGGACATCATTATATAAGAGAGTACATGGATTTGCAGGGCTGCGAAACAGTATTAATATTTCTGAATTACAGACATGCAAAGTGGGGTTGAAATGACATATTGCATCTGCACCAGCCTCAGGGCAAATGCACATTTAGAATATCATTTAATGTGTAATGTTTTCCAATTTGGGTATGCATATGAAATATTTTCAATAAAATAGACACTGCTTTATTGCAACTACTGGCCAATGCAGACATTTTTTTCTTCCTGTCTCTATTTTCTTACAGTTTTATCTTTAATGCATTGTACATAAAAAACATTTCAAAGGTTTGTGAAAAGTATTGTTCGTTTTACACAACACACACATTTCTAGTAGGTGTTTTGTTACAGATTGGTACAATAGTAATTTAAAACTATAGAACTAACTTCTAAACTACAGACCTGCTGGTACTACAAATGTATTATTGTCCATTCACATTCACATTTTATTTGTTCAACAATTACTCTGTTAGCACACTGATAGTTCTGATAGCACACAATGGTGCATATTGTGTTGTCAATATGCTGTAGTACCAAAGTCAAACAGCTTCCCACAATCCTATCAAAATGACAAAATGGATATCAATTGAAATGGAAAAAATATAGTCAAGTATATTAGATTCAGTGGGGACAATTTTCAAAGCCTTGTACTCCAAAGAGTACAATCAGTTTTCAAAAGGAGAAAATGCCCTGTGAAATTTACAAAACTAGAAATAAACACATTAAGTATTTAATTTATGATAGTGTAATTAAGTTAGGTTGTTCTTTACCATTTTGTAACTTAAAAGGGTGTTTGATTTACACTTTTGAGTAAAAAGCTTTGAAAATCAGCCCCATGTTGCAAGACCAAGATAGTGAATAAAGTTGGCTATTAAATTAATTTATACAGAGCTACTGTTTTGTTTGTCTGCATGACCCTATTAAAAAGCTGTGTATTCCGTAAGTTTAAATGCTGCTGCAAACAGACTGCATGTTTGGGAAAGGGCTTTCAAGACATGTGTACTTTCTCAAGTCAAGGGGAACAAATTATCTAGCACAACACAATACTATACAACCTGTAGCCACTGCTTCACAAATAAGTCATTGGTTATTATTGGACAGTTATTCTTTGGCTATACATATATAATGTATGGACAGCAGCCAGATAACATATGATTTAAATAGAAACCTATATTTAACTTTCCATCTCCTTGTGTGCAGTAAATCACTATTCTCCAAAGGCCTCAAATTAAACATGACTGCTGAAACTGCAACTCAGGAAGTGCGTATCCATTGTGAAATGGTTTAGCACATGCTGCTAACGAAACAAGCTAAAATGATTTGCTATGGCTGAGTCAGGAGAAATGTTGTCAGTAGCTTGCCTTCAATTCTTTTGGTGAACACAGGAACTGGCATGAGGCCTGTAGAATTGTACACAGTAGAAGAAGGTATCATTTTTCACTTCTGGAACATCAGGGGTTCTCTTCATTTATTATTTCAAGGTGACAACAGGGAGGAAATCATTCACCTAAGGTCCTTTTTCATAGCATGGCTGTGACACAACTATATATCTCAGACACTGAGCAACTTTCCTGTTCGATGCACCTCCCTTTTATATACCTGCTTCCCAGTTAGCATACACAAATAACCCAATAACACTTATTTCAAAACTCACAGGCAATTTATCAGGGGCCACGTCCATTTATCTACACCTTAGATAATGTGCTAACTGAGTGTGGTTAAACAGCAAATTAAAAAGCATTATTGCCTAACGTTTATCATCAAACAGCCTGGAATTCTATGACATTAATTTTATTGATATACAGTCCAACACAATTAGATATAAATTCATGTATAACGTATTGCACTAAATGTTGAGCCAGTATAAGTATAAGAGCTGATATGGTTGTAAATGGAGCATACGTTTTGTATGGGTCAGTGGGGACCTCTTACCTACTAGGATGTGCAGTATCAACAATTTGTAAGTTAATGTGCCTATGACTGCTTGTAGGCAGGAGGTTCCATACTGTGCCACGTGTAAGTCTACCAGTAACATAAAATTAATTATGTTGCATTTTACTGTACAGTGTGAACATAGTAAAAGATTATTTTTAACTAAATCTAAATGATTTTAGTAAATTTCCTTTTTTTTTAATGTAGCCTACTTAGTACACAATTAACAAAAAACTTTACAGAAATAATATGTTTTACATTTACATAGAAAATTTGACAGTATACTTATTGCAGTGTTTTTAAATTTTCTTTTTTTGTAGTCTTTTCCTTCTGTTTTTTACATACAAATTTGTGTTTCTTTTTATTTGGAGGTTCCAGAGGTTCGGCAGGTTTCTTTTTTGATGTTTTAAAATCGTATAATTTTAATAGACGTATAGGCGTTATGATAATAATAGACGTTATGACAATGAAGCTCGACAAAACACTTGTCTACTGAAAGTCTTGATTGTTGAAAAGTATGACGGAAATGTGCTAATTATAGAATGTCTTTAATTATTATTATTATTATTTGTTTATTTAGCAGACGCCTTTATCCAAGGCGACTTACAGAAACTAGGGTGTGTGAACTATGCATCAGCTACAGAGTCACTTACAATTACGTCTCACCCGAAAGACGGAGCACAAGGAGGTTAAGTGACTTGCTCAGGGTCACACAATGAGTCAGTGGCTGAGGTGGGATTTGAACCGGGGACCTCCTGGTTACAAGCCCTTTTCTTTAACCACTGGACCACACAGGCACATTTGTATAATTGTATGTCGAGATAAGCCAATAGCTTTCAGCTTTAAGAAGAACTCGAGAGGATGGAAGCCAATAGAGAGTGAGAAGTTTCACTGCACTGCACGCATAGATTTTAGTTTAGTTCAGTGAAAGCTAAACGTTTCTAGCTCTAAAGGCTGCTTCAGTAGGATAGCAGGCACATAAATAGTACATTTACTCATATTTGCAATTTTATTTCTGTATATGTGTGGGCCCCCCTCTGGCGTTGGGGCCTCGGTGCTTGCCCAGGTTGTCTGGGTGCTGACGCCGTCCCTGCGTGAACGGGATGATATTCCTTAATAATGTTCCATTCAATTGACTGATTCTGATTGGTGGATGAAAGTTCTGAGGTTCCCTTTCAAGTCGAAAATAACCATCAAGGTATGGGATATTGCCGTCAGGCAGTAGGGATTGGCTGAGCTTTTATAGCAAAGCTGCCGATAGGCTTCTGCGCGAGCTGCCGTGTAAGCCCGCCCCCCTGGGAGCCCACTACATGCAGCGCGCAGAGACTCTCTTCCTCTTTTGCTTTCAGCCTTGTAGGATTGAGCTGGTAAGTTTTCTCTCTGTGAGATTTTCACTGATTGTACTCGTCAGCCTTGAGCTTGAGAAGCTGGCTACCGCCCCTTCTCGGAGTTGATTTCAGTGTTCGCTCTACTGAGCATTATATATATATATATAATTTATATATATTATTTTTTCTTTTCACGCTTGCTTCGGCATTGCGTTCTTTCCGTGTTGGCTCTCCGTCTTCTTACTTTATATATACAAATATATATTTTGTATTGTTGTATTTGTTTGGGTTTTTGGTATTGTTTATTCTCTCCGTAGGTGTAGAATACAGTTTAGAGGACACGTTGCGCGCCTGGCTAGGCCACGCAATATTTTGCAGCCTCGGTCTCGCCTCAGCTAGACCCGGAGTGCAGCCTGCTGCTAGCAGCCACTCCAATAATACCACCCGCGGATTGTAACATCGCACCGCGTGGTTGCTGTTTGACTGTAGCAGACAATTGTATCTGCACTTTAGTGCGGCTGCAGTTCCTCTAAAATAGAAATAATAAATAAAATTCCCATACAATACATTAGGAAGACTACCGCCAACTACACTTTTCATTGCCCCTTTTAATACAGGTAAGTATAGCACAACACCATTGTCTTTTAGACTGAGACACTGTACGAGCACTTAGCGTCTCCGCTCTGCGGGTCAGCTGATGTTTCGGCGTCTAGTGCATAGCGTCTTCACGCTCAGTACACGCGCTCCGGCGCATAGCGCTTCGGCGTTTTTCGGGGTCAGCGCCTTGGTGCTTTGGTGTAGCGCTTCGGCGCTTTGTGCTTAGTGCCTCGGCACTTGGGGCTTGGTGCACGCACCTCGACGCTTGGCGCTTCGGTGCTCGACGCTCGGTGCACGCACCTCGCTGCTCGGCGCATCGACGCCTCGACGCTTGGCGCACGCACCTCGACGCTCGATGCTTTGGCGCTCGACTCTCAGCGCATCGACGCCTCGACGCACGCACCTCGCCGCTTCGGCGCTCGACGCTCGGTGCACGCACCTCGACGCTCAGCGCATCGACGCTCCCCATCGGCGATCGGGGTGTCTAAGGATGTCTGGGTTCCACCGTTGTGTCACCTGCGAGGCAAAATTGCCGGCGAGCGACCCGCATGAGGACTGTGTGGCGTGCCTGGGACCAGAGCATGCTGCGTCTGCCTTGGCAGACAGATCGTTTTGCGCATTGTGCGCTAATTTTCAGCCGCGCACTCTTCGCCAGAGGGCGAGGAAAGCGGTTGGGAGCTACACCCCCTCCTCTGGGTCGTCTTAGATCCTGTCTGTCCCGCCGTCGCCTACAGCGACTCCGCCCATGAAGCTGCGGCTATCCAGGAGCCCCTCCCAGCTTACAGCTGGCCAGAGATCCCCAGACCATAGACGTGCTCGGGAACGCTCGCGTAGCCCGTCTATCCGACCCCAAGGCCCCTCCCCTCGCAGGAAACACCCTCGCCGGTCACGGTCTCGCTCCGTGTCACCCCGCCATAGGGGACGCTCTCGTTCCCCTCGTCGAGACAGGCGTTATAGGGACAAGTCAGGCATGGCAGAGCTCACGTCAAAGATGTCCCAGTTTATGGACGTGATGATGGGTCAGCAATCGCTGCTCATGTCTTTGACGAACATGGCACCACGCGCCACTGACGCACAGGTCGGGCCGACTGTCAATCAGCCGGCGTTTCCGCCACAGCCACTGGCCGCCCCGGTCGTCCAACAACCCCAAGGGGTGTGGGACGTAGATGCCCCGACAATGCACCGACGACATCTGGGTGCGCAAAACTATATCCACCGGGTATACTCTTCCGTTCCGGTTAAAGCCTCCCCCCTTCCGGGGAGTGGTTGTAACTGCAGTGAAGGACTCGGTTCAGTCCTCAGCTCTGAATGTGGAAATACAGGCATTGCTCAAGAAGCGTGCCATTCAACAAGTAGACCCTGCTCTGATCGACCAGGGGTTCTATTGCAAATACTTCCTAGTGCCCAAAAAGAGCGACGGGCTCTGCCCTATTTTAGATCTGCGAGTTCTTCACAAATACCTGCGGGTGTTATCGTTCAGGCTGCTTATGCACAGGCACATCATCCAGATTGTCCGACAAGGCGACTGGTTCACCACCGTGGACCTGACAGATGCGTACTTTCTAGCTCCTCGAACCTTTTTGAAATGTATGGATGCCATTCTAGCTCCCTTGCGGGCTCAAGGCGTCCGACTGCTGAACTATCTGGACGACTGGCTCGTCTGTGCGCAGTCGAAGGAGCAGTTGGCACAGCACACAGTGATGGTTACAGGCCATCTTCAGCGGCTAGATCTGAAGGTCAATTCAGAAAAGAGCCACCTCGTGCCGAGCCAACAGACCGAATTCTTGGATCTGCATCTGGACTCAGTGTCCATGGAAGCGACCCTGTCGACACAAAGAGTTGCCTCGCTGGAGCGGTGTCTCTCCCTATTCAGGATGAGAGAAACAGTCAGCATGCAGCTGTGTCAGCGCATGCTGGGGTTGATGGCTGCCCCTCGCTTTGGGCTTACTACACCAGAGACCTCTGCAGGCCTGGTTCAATGCCTTCGCGTTGCATCCGCAGAGAGACAAACACCGCAGGTTGAGGGTGTCCCGAACCTGCTGGGAAGCACTGCGCTGGTGGAAAGTTCCGTCGAACATCCGCCAGGGCGTACGCTTGAGTCTCAACTTCCGAAGGGAGGTAATTACGACCGACACTTCCAACCAGGGTTGGGGAGCAGTCTGGAACGGGTCGGGGACTCGCGGAGTGTGGTCAGGACCCTGGAGGTCGGCCCACATCAATGCTCTGGAACTCAGAGCGGTGGACCTCACCCTTCGGCACTTCTTGCCAGTGCTTCTAGGCAAGCACGTGTTAGTGCGGTCAGACAACACCACAGTTGTGGCGTACATCAACCGCCAGGGCGGCTTGCGGTCCCCCGGTCTTCACCGGATGGTAGCACAGATGTTGCTATGGGCACAACCGCGCTCAACCTCTCTGCGTGCGGTTCACCTACCGGGCAGAGTCAATTACGCAGCGGATCTCCTATCCAGAGGAGGCCCTCTTGCAGGCAAATGGCGTCTTCACCCTCAGGTGGTAGAGCGCATCTGGGAATGGTTCGGCACAGCGCAAGTAGATCTCTTCGCTTCGCGAGAGACCACGCACTGCCCCCTATGGTTCTCGGTGAAGGACCTCGACAGCCCCCTAGGAGTCGATGCACTGGCTCACGAATGACCGCCAGGGCCCCTATATGCATTTCCACCGATTCCGATGCTTCCCACCTTCATGGAGAAGGTCAGGGTAGAGCAAGCGACAGTGATTCTGATCGCTCCTCGGTGGCCTCGGAGAATATGGTTCCTGAGTCTGGTGCAGTTGTTGCACAGTCACCCGAGGGAGCTCCCTCTGCAAGCGGACCTGTTCTCCAAAGCCCAAGGAGGGCTATGGCACCTGAACCCCAAGCTCATGCAGCTATGGGCTTGGCCCCTGAGCGGGAGCGCCTGTCAGCCCTAGGGCTTTCTACGGCAGTGATTTCGACCATTCAGAGCGCCAGAGCACCCTCTACTCGGTCGCAATACACGTACAAATGGCAGTTGTTTCAGGATTGGTGTCTGGCACAGGGCCACGACCCAATATCCTGCCCTATGGCAGTGATATTACAGTTTCTACAGAAACTGTTAGATGAAGGGAAATCTCCCTCTACACTTAAAGTGTATTTAGCCGCCATATCGGCTTGCCATGTTTATCACCAGGTTGCCATTTTCTGGCATCGCAGTTCCTGAAGGGCGTAAGACGTTTGCGGCCTCCAAGAATGACCAGTTTACCGTCATGGAGCCTTGACGTGGTGCTAGAAGCCCTTTCCAAGGCACTGTTCGAGCCTCTCCACAGCGTGGATATGAAGCTTGTGTCTATAAAAACTGCGTTTTTGCTGTCTGTGGTATCAGCCAAACGCGTGAGCGAGTTACATGCACTTTCAGTGCATTCATCATGTACTCGTTTCGCAGGAGACGGTTCTAAGGTCTCCATGCGCCCAAATCCGGCCTTTTTACCCAAGGTCATATCCCCGTTTCATATGAACCAACCAGTCGAGTTGATGGCGTTCCATCCTCCTCCTTTTTCTTCCCCACAGGAAGAACGGTTACACATGCTCTGCCCCGTGCGGGCATTGAGGTGTTATAATGACCGTACAACGACTGTGAGGCAAACAGAACAGTTGTTCATATGCCATGGTTCTAGGACCTTGGGTCAGCCGTTGACTAAACAACGCCTTTCCCACTGGATAGTGGATGCTATTAAATTAGCTTATGAATCTGCAGGCCTTCCGCCACCAGGGCAGTTGAAGGCGCATTCCACTAGGGGTATGGCGACATCCTGGGCCCTCTTTAGAGGGGTGCCGGTGTCTGATATTTGCGCGGCAGCCAGTTAGGCTACACCGCATACTTTCATGAGGTTTTACCGGTTGAACGTACTGGATTCCTCTGCTCCACTATTTGGAGCATCTGTGCTACACTCTATGACGCCTCAGGATGCGGACATATAGAGTGGTTGATGGTGTTGACTATTCCACCTTAGGACAGGTGTCATTGCGAGCATAGACACTGAGGCGCAGCTCCGCATATGCGTAGATGTATTGCCTACGCAGTTGCGTTATGACGTAAGTCTGTCCTAATGCCGAGAATCCTCCCTCGCGACGGCTTGGGTACACTGTTCCCATACCTTGTTGGTTATTTTCAACTTGAAAGGGAACGATAGGTTGCAGATGCAACCCCGGTTCCCTGAAAGAGAAAATAACCATCAAGCCGCGAGGTCGCTCCGGAAGCCTTCACGGCCTGAAGAGCAAAAAACGAAGAGAGTCTCTGCGTGTTGCGTGTAGTGGGCTCCCAGGGGGGCGGGCTTACACGGCAGCTCGCGCAGAGGCCTATCGGCAGCTTTGCTATAAAAGCTCAGCCAATCCCTACTGCCTGACGGCAATATCCCATACCTTGATAGTTATTTTCTCTTTCAGGGAACCGGGGTTGCATCCGCAACCTATCGTTTCTAAACACACGTTATGTATGAGATCTTCCTTGTGTACAAAGAAAAGCCCCACAAATAAGATGGAGCGCTAATAGCACGTGGATAAGTTTTCCACACATTTAAAATATACAATTGAACTATGTATCTGTTATTTTAACTATATATTTACAGTAGTCCCTTAGATTGTTGCTCACTGGATTTATGAGGAGCTGATAATGGTTTTACTTGTGGTGATAGAGGCACAGCGTCACTGTCAACAAAGGTAAGACTCCTTGCAAGACACATACATACAGCAGTTAAAATGTTAATGAGTCAATGTGACATTTTAACTCCTACAGTTTCAGAAACACTAAAATAAACCTTAACTTAAAATATTCAGTTGTACGAAACTATGATTGAGTGTTTAAAGTTAACAATGTACTGCAGCAGATGACTGATTTACTGACCTAGGCATAACCAGATGGAATGCCCTGCATCTCAAAACTGACACTAAAGAATCACAGAGAAAGCTAGAGACAGCTGCCCTGATCAATACACTTGCCATTATCTGTCATGTATCAACAAGTGTCATTTCTTCCTGTTAAATCTGTCTGCAAAATGTCACACACTGTGTGCCCAGGAGATAAACATGCTCTCACAGCACAGGTCAGTAAACTATCAATGGGGCTAAGTCATGTCAAGCAGTTCAGCGAATGAAGTATTCATCAGCTAGAATTGTAGAATGTGTCCTTTCTATATAGATAAGCCATAGGTCAGAAAAGATCCTTCTCTAGAGTTGTAGTTTTCAATTACTGTTCCTGGATATAACCAAGCAATGTGCAATATGACTATTTGTTTTCTGCACATACCAGTATATTAATAGAAAAGTGTAGTTTCAAATGTAGTTTTAACAGTAGGTACACAAGCCCCCCACCACCATCTTGCTACAGCTTGGAGCACCAGGAAGTTATTAGGATTTTGCTCAAACAAAGTTTTTTTAATATGCCTTTTAGTGCACATGAATTTGCATCCTAAAAGATATGTAGTTTACTCTATGCTAAATATTTTAGTTAATAGGCCCTGTAATTTATGTATAGGAAATGTATCTGGTTTTCCAAATGGGATTTGAGAGAAATAAACACGCTGAAAAGGATTTAGCATATATTGGTTACCTTTTTTCATACAGGCAATAAAGTTGTGTTTTTTTTCCAGTCTACCTGTAAACCTCAATCTTATCTCATTCCAATATCAACTGGGGCTGCTGTCAGTCCCATCTGCAGTTTACAATCCAGTCTGCAACCGAACAATGCACAAAAGTGAAAGATCACCTGTATATATCATTTTTTGTATGATTGCTATTTATTGATGAATTCACCTTCTAATATTTCCTTGATGGTATATATATATATATATATATATATATATATATATATATATATATATATATATATATATATTCACAGCCTTCATGTTCAGCTGACTTTTTTTCTGCAGTCAGAGATTTAAAGCCAGCCTCTCACGTCCAGTGCAAAGGATGCTCATTAGGTAACTTCCACCATCAGTTAAGGAGATTGACTTCTTGCCAGCCTGCAATCCTAACTGGGACTGAGGGAGTCCCAATTTAAAATGATATTATCTCAATATGCTGCTGATGGAAATAAACAAGTCTGATTTTAAAATGCTTTCAAGTCATTGGCAATGAAAATGTGGCATGAGACAAAATATGGATTTATGAATTACTTTTTGTAATTACTATGGTGTGACACCCTACACACAACGTCCGTCTCCCTTTTAGATTCTAAAGAATGACAGAAACTGTGTTGTTGGTAAATGTTACATTGCTTTAGATGGCAATACATACATTTGAAAAGCATTCTATGCCCTTCTCTGGCACAGCTGTGTGATAGAACCAACTTCCAACAGTATGTAGGCCAAGCAAACCTAAACTGGACATCACAACCTATAAAGTGGATTATGTAAAAAAATAAGGTTTCAAAGTATATCCTGGAGACATTACTCTATTATTATAGAATGTTATTTGTATGTGGCAATAAAAATAACAACAATCATGGAAAATAGCTGCTGGTGGAAAAAATAGAAACAATTTTTTTAGTCACCATATAAATACTGAAGATCCCATTATCCGTAGTGGGATGCAGCCTTAAAATATATAGAAGATACAGAGAGATGAAAAGAAGGCAAATATAAACAGCATGTCAAAATAGGAAAAAAATAATCAAGTGGGAAAATGTCTGTAAAAGGTTTTTCCAACCCTTGAAAGTTCAAGGTAGGATTAGAATGTGGCATGAAGGTTCTTAAAATAATCTACAGAAGATATTTAAACCACCTTCATCTCTGGGGCTTTGAATTGTTTGGCTTCAAAAACATTGAATGGTTCACAGTAAAAAAGTTAGAACACATGCTTCATTGTAAATGGCAGTTTTGCAATATATATATATATATATATATATATATATATATATATATATATATATATATATATATATATATATATATAAAATTATTTTTGCAACCTATTGTGTGATTTAGTGGGCAGGAACTAAGGCTCCTCCCCCGTTCTGTCCCTCCAATAATATCTGCCAATCTCCCTATTTAAACCCTAAGTCATGCCCTTGTTCTCTGTCTTGCGTATTTCATTTTAATGTCGTTACACAGCTGACAAACACTGGACCCGTCGCCTCAATCCCCACTGATCTCACTGGGCCTCCCTGGGTACCCTTAAAGCTTTTCTCGCTCCGAATTCTCGAATGTTGAATCTGAATTCCCTAATGGTCTGTCTTGCGTTTTCGTTTCGCTGCACAGCCCTGCAGACTCCGACTCAATCATTTAAATCTAAGATTATCAATATAGATATAAAATGGCTACTCACCCATCACACTTTCCTTTCTCTTCGGAATCCGAATTCTCCAATGGTGACTGCATTTCTCTTTCTGGACAATCCAAGAAAAACATTTGCCTGTCTGCTGACAACGCTGTGGACCCATTTAGCCAATCCCTCCCCCCCCCCTCGCTTCTACTTCCTGTGACGTTATGCAGTAGACTGAAATTGCAAGCAAGAATAATATATTAGCTCTTTCAAAAGCTACTTCCTGAGCTGTAAACAGAAATAATACTTTTGGATAAACTGTTTCCACAGATAAAAGTAGTCATAGATACTGTACATGTCTCCAAAAAAGCGATCGTATTTCTTTATTTACCATGTACTGCCAATCCATCTCAGCACAACCTTTCCTCCTCACACGCCAGTTAAGCCAACCAGGCTTGTCCACTTGTTCTTTTTACTTCACATCTCCCGCCTGCTGTTTCACCCGATCCTTCAGCTTCTTCTTATTCTTTCTATGTCCTTCGTATCCAAATCTCCAATGATATCAAGCAACTCATTTAGCCTCTCAACTCTGCAGTTTTAATCCACTCTCTCAATGCCATTGTCTCTCCCCCTACCCCTCCAGCACAGTGCAGAAACCAGCCACCGGAAGTCCATAGTACAAGCACGCTCCATCCAGCATTCTTTCATGCAAGCTGTCTATCACTCTTCTAGCTGCTCAGGATATAAATTGAAGGCAAAATGCGTCTTTTCTAACTGCGCATTCATATTATTATTAGCTAAATCAGTTAGTCAAACCAGCCCCTCTTCACTATGGGTGGAAGAAAGAAGCAGATATTTAGCCCCTCTACATTGCTTCTCCACTGCAAATGGCTCCTTGGATTCTCATATGCATTTACTTTTGGAACCTGCTTTTCTCCCTACTCCCCTCCCCTCCTGTCCTAGCCCTCCTGTAGAACAGTCTCATTCATTCTTGCTACAGCTTCAAGAACCGGTTCTTACTCTGCTGCATAACTGAATCAGCACGATCCATGTCTATTCAATTCTCAACCTCAACTCTCCTACACTCTCACTCCTCCTACATATCCGGCTGGTCTGCCTTCACAACCTTCTGCAAGCAAAATCGGATCTCCCCTGAACCCTCCAACCAGGATTTCATTGTTCACTCATAAGATAACCTACACAATTCAGCAATCTGATATCCATCTAAATTCTTCCATTTGCAATCACCTCACCTCCACTCAAGATTACATGGCCACTGCCGTGGCTCCTCCCACATTCTCGCTCTTCCTACGCATCCGGCTGGTCAGCTTTCACAACCTTCTGCAAGTCTCCCGGTTCAGGCGCCTGGTTCCCTCAGCTGATTTTTTACACTTGCCTGTACCTCCATTCAGCAAGCTAATATTCAATTAAATCCATCCCTTTGCAATCTCCTCGCTTCAGCTCATGATTATATGGCCGCTGCCATCGCTGCATCAACCCGCTCCTCCTATTCAACAGGCTGGTCTGCCTTCACTACCTTCCGCAAGCAAAATCAGATCTCCTCTTCACTTTCAACATGACAATCATCCCTCCTCACAGCACCTTCCTCTGTCACAGTGCTGGAGAGAAATATGCTGCATTTACACTTGCGTTCCGGAATCGTTTCGAAATGATTCTGAAACATTCTGTTCCGAGGGTGCATTTACACTTGTATGAAACAGCAGGGGGTGCTTCTGTCAGGAGACGAGAATGCACATGCACGCTTTGTAAGGTGAAGACATATGACACTATGGTGTAATGACAACATCATCGCGCCATCATCATTTGAAAATACTACCTTCTTCCGTGTCACTGCTTAATTACCATAAAATGGCACCCACTGGTGTGGAGATTTGTTGTAAACCCTGCTCAAAAAAAAGGCCAGAGTTAAGTTTTTTTTTCCCCAGGAACAATAGTGCTACAATCATAGCAGGCTACATCTATTGTCATTGTAAAGGTAGCCAAAGTCCCCAGAATGCTTCATTTTTAGACCAGTAGAGCAAAGTAATCTCCAAGATCATGATTATTGCTTTGCGAACATTTAAGGGAAATATATATATATTTACAACCAGACTTAAACCACCCTCTAACATTGGAACCTGTTGGTTTAAAACATGTATAGATATACTGATACACCAAGCATTCATTTCAAGACAGAAGCATAAAAGTTCACTTGAGGAATGCTGCTATCAGGCAGCAACGAGTCTTCTCTAATTAACTGACAGCTTTCCTTTGATATGCTGCCAAAAAACGAATAACTTTGGTACTGTAAATGTTAAACTGAAAAAAGGCATCTGTCTATTTCACAGGCCCTCTGTTGATTAGTTTGGACTAATTAACACTGACTTTTGAAAGTGAGCGATAATTGCTGACATACATAATGCAGTAAGTTCAATAGCTAAAGTGTGTAATTATGAATATTCACTTTGAAACTGGTCGGCAAGAGTGCTTAGGCAGTTTTTAAGTAGAGAAGTGTCCAGTGATACGGATGATGAGTGGGACTTCCTCCCTGACCCCTCTTTCAATCAATTTTAAGTGCTATCACTTTAATGCCAGATTTTTGGATTCTGGCCTCTTAAAGTCAGTGATTTATGGGGTGTGAAAAATGTCTGCATTAAAAAGGTGGAGGAGATTACATCCATTTTGGCCATTATAATTAATAGCTGGATCTTCAGCAGTAACTAATTGAATGGAGGGCAGTATGTTTCCATAGTAATGTCCTACCCAATTTTGCCCATGTTCCAGCCTGCTGCCCCTTTCCTTAACTGCATGTTATAAAAAAGCTTTAAAGGCAAGAATTGCAACTGATGCAACATCTGGGCTTTGCATTTTCATATAAAGGGATAAGATTAATATGGTTATTAGCATATTTATTTGAGCTCTTTAAATTGTTAATTTTGATAACTGATAAACCAATACTTTCAGTAATCTGCCTGTGCTAAGGTTGTAGGAGGCTGTGTGGTCCAGTGGTTAAAGAAAAGGGCTTGTAACCAAGAGGTCCCTGGTTCAAATCCCACCTCAGCCACTGACTCACTGTGTGACCCTGAGCAAGTCACTTAACCTCCTTGTGCTCCATCTTTCAGGTGAGACGTAGTTGTAAGTGACTCTGCAGCTGATGCATAGTTCACACACCCTAGTCTCTGTAAGTCGCCTTGGATAAAGGTGTCTGCTAAATATAATAATAATAATCACATTTCATTGTATCAATATGCTTTATGACAAGGATTGTTTAGTTAAAAAAAATACATTAACTACAAAGAAAACTCCTTTCATAAATGAGACCCAACAGTACAGTAATATGTCAATACTGACACAATAACCTATTGCTAAACTATAAATAACACCATGTGATTATTTACATTTTTAAACACATTCTCATAAAAGATGACGTAACAATGACATGGACATCTGTCTTGAAAAAGCATTAAGAAACACTATTTATGTTGGGAATGACTGTCAGAGTTTGGTAATTTGTATTTAAAAAGCTAAGAACCAGATGGCATATCTGAGTTTATGATTATCGCATACACCCCACAAACATAAAAGTTCAACCACAATTGTGATTGAGCGGAAGTACATACCTGAAATGGAAGCACATCAGGTTGTCTGGGTTCCGGAGGCTTTGGTTCGAAAATGATTTTGGTCACAAATTAAAGTTCCCTTAGTATGTCTCATCACAAAGCCATAACATAACTTTGAACAACACAGGCTGTGAGCAATATTGGTCTCAGAAAGAGAAACCAAAGACAGGTAGGCATGGATTCATCGCCTCGAATATGATTTCTCCATGCGGCATACTTGAAAGCTTAAATAGTGTCTGATACACACGTTATCTGTTCAGGAATTATTAGGGGTACAATACCTGAGATTTTCAAAACTAAATTACTCAAGACCAAGGGTTTGCAACCTAAGTTGACATCCATGGCTGGTCTTTAATGTATTGACTGCTGATCTCGCCTACTATACAGATTTCTATGTCAGGCAACAAGAATTGAAGAGCAGCTCCTTAACTCATAGACACCTTATCAAAAATTAAAAAATAAACATTATTTGAACTACTCAGAATTAAAAACATCATTAAAAGCTAAATAAAACTGTAATTTGAAGCTAATTAGTCTTTAAAAAAAGCTTAAAAAGTTATAAACAAAAATAAGCCATTTGCTCCATCAATGCTTGTCCGTTTCCTAGTTATAACCCAATAATTTAATTTTGTCTGTGCTTTGAGTTGGGTAGATGCTGTTTGAAAGGATTATGACACTATACTATTGGTCTTTGATTCATGTTATTACAGTGAATCACATTTGAAGGAAAGGTGCATGACAAGAACCACTGTACATACTGTGCATGTTAAAAGTATAAAACCATGCTGAAGTAAAAACACTTGTCTCTGTGCGGTTGTATCACTATTATCAAATAGATTAAATAAGGGCCTTATCGAGCACTATTCTGCAATTTTGAATACTGACTTTGGATACTGTTTTAATTCTGGAAACTGGTATTGTTTTTTTTAGTCTTTTGCTAAATTGCACTGCCTTTTATGTTATACACAGTTCTGTGCATGGGTAACATTTTGATTTAATTTTGCTGTTGGGTCATTAATGGGGAATTGTACATACTGCTACAATACGTACCGGATTTAAAAGTATTGTAGCGCTGAGCTGTGGGGTTTCGGGGTATAATAAGACAGACAACAGTTGCAGTTCAAAGCAGTAGGAAACCGCTGTATTTTTTTTTTTTTTTTTTTAGCTTTTAGTGAACAATGGCTCTCATTCCTCTCCTCTCACTCACAAACTCAACCCTCTCTCAATTCTCCCGCCTTCAGGTCCCGCTTCTCTCTTTCAGGCTGTCATCTCCACACACCCCCAAGTCCCTCATTGGTCCAACACTCCTTATCCCTGACTGGTCGTGTCAGACCTGCTCCCACCCGCCTCAGTGATGCGCTCACACCCAGGCAGTCTCTCAGTGTTCAGTCACACAAGCACCAAAACACACAAATAATGCTAACAGATCTGAACAAGAATAACACAGTTTACAAACACACATTATTTACAGAGTACCCCATCCCCTACCCCAGTCCATAATCAGGTCCATTGTTATTTATTTATTTATTTATTTTAACTAACCCATCCTTGTCATAACACATATTAATACAATGAAATGTGATTATTATTATTATTATTATTATTATTATTATTATTATTATTATTATTAATAATTTATTTAGCAGACGCCTTTATCCAAGGCGACTTACAGAGACTACGGTGTGTGAACTATGCATCAACTGCAGAGTCGGAGCACAAGGAGGTTAAGTGACTTGCTCAGGGTCACACAGTGAGTCAGTGGCTGAGGTGGGATTTGAACTGGGGACCTCCTGGTTACAAGCCCATTTCTTTAACCACTGGACCACACAGCCTCCTGTGGAATATGCAGGGTCTTCTCCGTCTTGCCCTTCTCCTCCGAAGGTTTTCCTGCCTATCCTCAACATGAGCCAAGCATTGCTGCATTAGGAAGTGAACCACAACAGCCATCCTGAGGCCAATGACAGGTCTATGAAGGTGTGCGGTTTTATACAGGTTTTATACATTAATAGTAATACAGTAATGATATAAGCATCACACTGGTATAACTGTCACTGAAGTCCGAATTGTATAGGGTCGGATATGTGTCAGTTGTACTTGATGAATCCTCTTGGTATTGAGTGACAAATGCTTTGGCGTTGTTTGTTCACAGGATAACAAGATTTGGAATTCCAATGAAAGCAAAGGGAAAATAGATTCCACTTGTCATATAATATTAAATAAAATCTCAAACAAATGAGTTTTACTATCTTGTGTTGTTTATTAATAATAATAACACTTAACCATAGCCTTTTGTTTCTCACTTTAATGGATATATAAATAAATATACACCACTAATGGTGAGCTAAATTAATTATAAAGATGATCCCAGGATATACTGGGGCTTGAATGTACAGTAAATTGTATATCCAGAAAAGCTTTCTGTTTTAAACAAATTAAGTTAAACTGGCCTTCTATCACAATGTGAGCTTTGACCTGCAAACTCCAGAAACTCCAGCTGGAATTGTAAAGGAGAAGGAGGGCACAAAAGGGCAGACAACGGAGGATCTCTGAAATGAAGTATATATTTTTATTGCTGATGGTTAATTAATAATGTTCGTTTTTTTACATGGCTGATACTTTATTATTATCTCTTTGTTTTTTGTGTACATATGGCATTTTACAGGAACACCAAGAGAGCAGGTATTTTTAGCATGGTCTCATTAGTTGTAAGGTAATGTAAAGGTAAATTCTGGTATGTAAGAAATGTTTTAACTGTCTGTGCCACGAGTACTTTAAATTTGCCCAAAATATATATATATTGGTCAAACACAAGATCCCAGAAAAAGGATGATCTAATCTTCCTTCTGTTAATGTATATGTATTACAGGATAATGACATATATCCTGTAATACATATCCATTAACAGACAGAAGATATCATTTATAATTATATAATTTATTCTATACAGTACTGTATGTGTAAATTAAGCCACTTTCACAAGAAAAACACCATTGAGATAATACTTGTCATAAATAAGGCCTTGGATGCATGGGGAATTTGTTGTACTTTTCTGTAATTGAACTAATACAGCCAACAATTGTCAGAGATTCAACCTAGGCTATGTACAGTATTTAGCAGTAATCAAACTATCAACTCAGATTTTTTGAAAAAATCGATGAGACGATTAATACCAACACAGAACATTTTAAAAGGCCATGGGCATACACCTTTTGCTTTAAACGTCCATCCCAGTGAAAATGGTTAGTATTATTTATCAAATTCCATGGCTACTTTTTTATAGATTAAACCCTGGAGTAGAATCTTTTTGTTATGTTTAAAACACTGCTAATTCTGGATCTTTTGTGACCGGGCTTGGTACTATTAATTCACCAACTGTATTATCTGAATAAGGTTTTTTGTTACTGCTTTCATTTTACTGTATCATAGATGTGCCTACATCATTTTGGAGCCCTTGATTAAAAGTAATATACTTATAGAACCATCTTGCTCAACATGGCTCAGTTGTTAATTTTATATTAGTAGAGCTGGCTACTAGCATCTTTTCACATTGCACTTTACAAATGCTGTTTAAAATGCCTGCTTGGATAATGTTATCAAGGGCTAACATATTTTCAATCCAGTAACATCGGGCCAGACCAAATCAAAGTTAGCACTTAGCGAACAAGGACGTGAAAGCATTCGTGGTAAAAAAAAAAAAAACACAAGAAAAATTCCAAGCGAAATCCTGCGGAACCAAAACAAGCCCTTTTCGCCCTTCAAAAACCAACTATCACTTGTTGACTACAAGTGGGTTGAGAAGGGGGAGTGGGTTGCTATCGCCTGACCAAATCTACTAAATTCCAGCTATAAATCACATGGCAAGACTTTCGCAGGACCGGATTTTATAGTCAGCTTCGAACATGTCGAAAGCTATCGCGTATTAGCAAATAGTAAAAAAAGAAAATAACACTATAAGAACATAAGAAAGAACATAAGAAATTTTACAAACGAGAGGAGGCCATTCAGCCCATCTTACTCATTTGGTTGTTAGTAGCTTATTGATCCCAGAATCTCATCAAGCAGCGTCTTAAAGGATCCCAGGGTGTCAGCTTCAACAACATTACTGGGGATTTGGTTCCAGACCCTCACAATTCTCTGTGTAAAAAAGTGCCTCCTATTTTCTATTCTGAATGCCCCTTTATCTAATCTCAAAACTACAACTAAACATCTTAATATTTGAAAAAAGAAAACAGTACATGTCTCAAAAGAAACTCTTTTCTACTCACAGAGAGGTTTGCTTGAAGCAATGTCTCTTTCCGTGATGGAAAGCTTTTTAGATATATTTTCTTTTATTTCTGATCTTTGTAGTAAACTACGGACGGTACACACAGTCCATGGACATACAGTGGCTCTCAAAAGTATTATTCCCCCTTGGACTTTTCCACATTTTATTGTGTTACAACATGGAATCAAAATGGATTTAATTAAGAGTTTTTGTCACTGATCAACACAAAAAAGTCCATAATGTCGAAGTGAAAAATAAAATCTACAAATTGTTCTAAATTAATTACAAATATAAGTCACCTACCTCTGTTCAAATTATTCATTTCTTAAAAGCACAGTGCTCCATTACATTGAACTTCGATCAAACTCAAGGCTAACAAATGTAAACAAATTAGAATACTAATAAAGGACGTGTGAATGTTTTAACTTTCTCTCGTAAAGTACTTCAACATGTTGGCCTATACAGAAACATTATGAAGCCCAAATTCTCAGCATTTAAGAACAAGCCCACCGTTCCAGTACAAAGGAGGACATTTTGGTTGTACAGTGTCAGCATGCCAAGTGGTCCCCTCGAAACGTATAAATCCGTGTAGATAACAAAATTACGTAATACCTACAAAGGTCATCTCAGAAGCATCAAGGTGAAGTTTTTACATTTGCTTTGGGTTTTCGATGGAAGAAATAATAATAATAATAATAATAATAATAATAATCTTAACTTTTTTTTTCACGGCACTGGATAGCATTTCATTCAACTTCTTATTATATATAATATGTACCGGTGTTGATCCTGGCGACAGTGTTACATGGGTACATAAGGACCTTTTTATTTTATTGTGTTACATGTTCCCATGTGTTGCTACAACTGTTTACGTAAGGTGTGTGTATTGTTTTAATTTTTTTTTTTTTTACATTTTCACCACTTTTTTAAACTTTTAAATTGCATTCCCTGCCTCAAGATGGCTTCACATGTACCCGCATGGACCTCTCAGAACTACATTTCCCATCATCCTGCTCACTGGTAAATCCATTTCAGTTACATATGTGAGCAGGAGTATGATGGGAAATGTAGTTCAGATAGGTCCATGCGGATACTTGAGGCAGGGAATGCAATTTAAAAGTTTAAAAAAGTGGTGAAAATGTAAAAAAAAAAAAAAAAAAATTTTAAAACAATACATACACCTTACGTAAACAGTTGTAGCAACACATGGGAACATGTAACACAATAAAACAAAAAGGTCCTTATGTACCCTTTAAGAAATGCATTTTCTGAAGCTTGAGAAATGCCCAAGGATGTTTTCTTTTATTTAGCTTTTGAGCTTTGGTGCAACACTAGTATATCAATATGTTTTAAATGACAATGAGTGTCCATGGTATTCATTCCTACTTGCTGAGACTTCAGGTTTGAACAATGGCTTAAATGTCTCAATTGTGGGCAGTGTTGGTGCAGAAAACAAAACTGAAAATGGTTTCAACAAATCTTTAAGGACACATACCAAGAGTACCCAGAGAGACTTGTTGAACGTAAATACTGTAGATATGTAATATGACTTAGGAGTTGTGTGGTTTATATGTAATATGACTTAGGGGTTGTGTGGTTTACATAATTAGTTCATTCAGTGTTCCCATCATACACCCAGACGTATAAAAAAACAAACTCTAGCATACCTGTTTGCTTCTTATTGAAATGTGCAATATAGGGTCTGTTTCTTAAAATATCATGTACCCAAAGAATGTCTCTCTGGCTAACAGACAGACAAGCAAGTATCAATGGGGATTAAGGGTATACTGCATTGCCAGTTATTATACCATACTTAAAAATATCAGAAGCAATTCAAAAGTGCAAAAGTGTGTAGGTGTCACATCAGGAAATGAATGGTTATAAATGTTTTACAATGCTATACCACGGTAACGTTGTAGAAATCTCTAGTAAGCATAGAAAAAGAACAGCTAAAGAATGTAATAAAAAGACAAAGGAATTACATCACAGCTCTAAATGTGATCATTCATTTTGACATTAATGGAAATTGGAACTGGATACGGAAATGTACATTGAGTAATCCAACACATTTGGATATTTACACAGTATTTACACTAACACTCATAGACAGTGTATAATAATAACCTTGTTACGTAGCAGAACTGTCAGTGGTTCACATGAAATAATAACATATATCAATCAAATTGAAAGACACATTTGAAAATAATTTGCCTAAACAAAAAAGAGCATCATACTTTTATAAATAAAACGAGTTCATAACACTGCCCAACATTAGTTATTAGTCTTCATAAAATGCACACAATCAGTATGCAGGCATTGACAGTTTAAAGGTATTTCTGACATAGAGATTTACATTTTTATAAGCAATAACCTAATCTCAGAGCTGACTATAAAGCTCCTCCTGCATGTACTTTGCATGCAATATTTACAGTGTTTGTCAGAGATATAAAAAAATAGGTCACAAGACTAAAAATAGGGCTGCTTTCAATGTTAAATGCATGAAATATTAATACCCTGCCTAGCATAGCACAAGCTCCAATAATCTCAGGTAGAAAAGTAGCAATATTCACAAACACTGCTCATATGAAGTACCCAACCCACTGTAAGATGGAAGCTCCCAATAAAATAAAGTACATTGAATGTCACTTAATTGACCCGTAATGTCCTGATCCCTCTTTTCTTTGCTTTAAATAGCTCCCTGTTTAAAAAAATTACATCCATTCCAAACACTAAAAAAAGCTCCCTCTTCTGGGTTAAAACTACACTACACTTAAAACTAGATAACTACATATATAGGTAGTTCAAAGTTGGTGCTAATCTGGTGTGGGAGTGTTTAATAGGAGGTGTGTTCCATTAATCAAGGACAGTCTTTCCCATTATTTTACTGTACTTAAAAATAAATGTTGGTCAAAAAACTTCAAGAGGAATACAAATATGTGTAGGTGTCACATCAGGAAATAAACAGTTAGACTATGGTATAGCACAGTAAAACTGTAGAAATGTGTAGTAAGCATAGTTTAAGTAAGTGAAAGCAGGGTAAATCATAAGTTATAAAGTATTGTAAAAAACATGATTAATCAATAAACATTACTTATATGAAAGATTGTTTGCTCAATCTCTTGGGTATTACTAAGCCCAATAGGCATGAGGCCAAATAGTATAGTGTTGTCATTCTATACAAATCTGTTAATTAAAATCATGTTTTGCTAAATATCTGGGTCATTTGTCTTGATCTCCTGAATTGCCAGAATACAGAATACTTCATGAACACACTGTACATGGAGTGTTGTATATATTTCACTTATGAGAATAACTCATTTGTCCCCTTTGGGGGCTCATCAGTTATTGTCCATTCTTGGAATAAGAACAGTCCTCTATGAACAACACTGAAAGCCACATCAATAGGATAGAGCTGGACTGAATTATTGTACTGCAGTATCATGTGTACTGTATGATGCTACACAACACAACATTCAATATTGCACTACTTATATCAATGTTATAACCACTTTATTAAATACATAACTGACAATGTAAGGTTGACTGTATGTGCATAGTGAGCACTGCACGATCCAGTTGTTGAGCATTTTTCTGTTCATCACACAGTATTTGAGCTTATGAAAAGGTTGTAGAGACAATAAATCCCTGCATATTAGACAGTGTGATTTTAGAGATGAAGGACAAACAGTAAAGACCAGTAAACAGTACTGCACCTTTAGCACACACTTAATTTAGTGTAAAAGTGGAATGAGTAAAATTATCACAATTGATGGCATGGAAATAAATGTGGTTTCATAGTATTATATTGCATTCAATATGAATAAAGGGGTGAGGGGTGTTTGCCATGAGAAACAGTATGCTGTCATCACTGATGTCTTTACTTTAATGGCAGTCAAAATGATATACAATGACATACAAATTGCCATAAAAAAAAGAATTACATGCATAATATTGCTTTGTGGTTTTATAGGCAAGCAACACATTAGTGTTTACAGTTAATAATCCTTTGCATTATTTAATTATAATGAATTATATGCCTAAAGACTGCATTATATATTGAGCCATTTGCATTTTCTTTGAGCATTTTTCTGTTAAATTGTGACAATGGGATTGCATTTGTATTATGCTGAATGTCAAATTAAACCATTGTTGATTAAACAAACATTATAAACTCATATAATCCAGATACCAGTTTTAAATAAAGTTTTTTGCTGTTTGTTTGCCTTGATTAAATATTCATTGCACATTTTCCTAGGGAAGACATTTTGGTTTAGGCATTGCTGAAATTTTAAAGTGCATTGTGATTTTTGATAATTCAAATCATAACAACAACTACATTCAATAAACTAGTACAACAGTTGTTACTGCAATGTAAACTATTTTGTTTTATTTAAAAACGTGTTAAAACAATTGTGACAAGAAAATAATAATGGAATAATGAGAGATGGTAAACACTGTAGGTGCAACACTGTAATGGTTGATGGCAATTGTCAGAATGGCATTCTGCTGTATTTCATCTTTCCTGCACCTCTAAACAAAGAGCCTTTTTAGTTTTAATTGTTACTTAATGTATCGGGTTGTTAATTTCAATTTTAGTAATTATTAATTAATAAATGTCAGTGAGTGTTGTTTGTTTTTGCCTAGAGGAGCCAATGAATATATTTATTTATTTTTTTAATTTTTTTAGCGAGGTCCGACTCCCTCTTGTGGTCACAGCTAATGCAACACGTTTTCAAGAAAATAATACAAGCAAGTGTAATACCACACTAAAAACATAACTATTCATTCGTAATTGTAGAGTTCAGTGTATTGGTTGGTAGGAAAGTGACCTGTTTATCTCTTCCCGACATACATATACAGTATGGGGGAGCACATTTCTTCAGGTACACAGGGGTGACCCAACTGTCTATTTTAGCGGCCATTATGAGTATCCACACCTGCAAAACTTGAATGTTCATTACTGTATTCTGGAGAACAAATGGTTTTGTTTCAAAAGTGGCATTAATATTGTTTTTGTATTGACTATGGAATATCAATGTACTCTTTTACTATCACTTTTAACTACCACACTCCAGTATGGCCAGAATCTGAGCATGGGAATGCATCAGAGAAATAGGCCAACAAATTGAGCGTGGATCCCATGCATCTTAGGAATTAGCAGCCATTGCCTGAAAGGTCCACCAGATTGTATTTTGAGAAATGTACTCACTTGATATAAGACCCTCTGCTGATGTGAACACCAGCAGTTCTCTGACATTTTCTCCTACTGTATCTTAAAAAAGCACACATTGTAATTGAACCATACCCATCAACTGTGATGACTCAATAGATTGCAATATCATTTTTTTCTGAAATACCTTTTATTACTCTTAACTATACAGCATATAAAAAACAATGTTAGCAGAAATGCCAATTCTATTCTCACCACAAGCCAGAATTACTGCTTTTGATCACTCCAATTCATTCAATTGGCTGGGTTTGTCACCAAATGATCAAAAGTGACACGATTTTTTAAAAGAAGACCTCTGTGCATAGTCACCTTTTATGTGACTTCAAATAGCACGGAGCTTATATGAAACCTATACTTTTTTTCAAAACATGTGAATGTCACAGACCTTAAGTCATGAGGGTCTTGAAAGCAAACATTGTATACATAATAATGTTGGAATTACTGATGGGTCCTACTTTTACATAGTTACTACTTTGAAATTACATTTCCCACCCTTTAAAGTCGTACAATGTTTTAGACGCACACTTCCTATAGAGTGTGGACTGGGTGTGGTATGTGCGTGCATAAATAATAACTGTGGAGAGAGAGTGACGACTTTCAAAGCTACGTTGAAACCCGGCCATTTTGTTAACTGATGTATTTACATTGTACAGGTAATTACACACTTATTCCACCAGCAGTTACAATGTAAGAGCAGTAAACATGGGTAGTTGCCCAGTCATTACAATGTTATTACATGGTTTTGTATGTCCTGTAATCTAAAGTGCAATTGATTTATATCAGCAATTCATTAATGTAATCTATAATATTTTCTTTTTCCATCTTATTTCTTATATTAGTATTTTTATTTAACAATTTTCTGCTTGTTTAGTTTCACTCAGAATAAAGATTCTAGCAACAGTATGGATAGTGGGAGAGCCTATCTGAGAATACTAAGTTTAGATTGACTGTATGTCAAGGCTGACTCAGTATTAAACTTTCAGTCCAGTAGTGACTCTGATACATACCTAGCCACATGATCAGTGATCAGCAGACTCATCCTATCTATCTAGCAGCACAACACTCAGAGGTAATAAATAATGTGGTTTCCTACAGTCTTATTTAAAATTGAAACCATATTTGGTTCTTCCTTTAGGGAATCAACCTTTTACTTATAGAAATAAATGGACTCTCTGATGTATATCTGTAATATAAATGTGCCATGTTTTTTTTTTTTTAATCTGTTAAGGGCTGGCAACATTTGTATCCCAAGCAAGATATTTGAAGCCAGAAAAAAACACCTCACTGTAACAGTTAAACCCAAGACGTCTACTACATCTTTAAAGTCATACTGTACCCAGCTCCTTGCAATGATTAAACTGTAAACCTCAGGAAAGTCCATTAGTAGGCACTTCCCAGCTGTAGTTTTTGGACCATTCAGTTTAATTAAATTTACTATTTACATACACTCACACTGAAATAATTATAGTTTCTGGACCAGGTGGAGGTACATAATGATGGGCTGTAATATGACAAGCAACCTGGACATTACTTAGCTGTAATTAAATTAAGATTTATCAAAAAGGAAAAAGGAAAACAAAATGTTTGAATGGTTAATCTCTATAAAAACTGAGTCTGTAATTTTAAAAAGAGCAAAAATCTAACTCTTTGACTTACTGATTACCAGTTTAACCAGTTACCATTTATTTGTTAGTGGACCTTGTCTGTTCCCAACGTCACAAAAACCAAGACGGTATTTCTGGTAATCCGGGAACTGTCGCCAAATTTATATGTGCCTAATTCACAGATGTTGTAACAATTAAAGTAAATGACATTTACTGGTATAGTCTGAAATACCAATTGAATTAAAACTGTGAAGCTGAAGAGGTTTCAACTTGCATGAAAAGTGATTGATTTAGGGGATATCAAATGCTATTAACAAGATACTGATCTTGGTCACATGATCTATTTCGCATGACATTAAAACAAATAATCCAATCATACGAAAGCTGTAACAGCATTCATATGATGTCCATCATCTGGAGATGTGAAGTTTCTATCCCCATAGCAACATCTGTGGTGCTTATGTTAATCGCTTTAAATTGACCTTGATTTGAAAAAAAGCCCTAGGAATGCTGCTGCTATTGTGGCAGTTTAGAGGACTAGCATGATTTCTCTAATAAAAATCTGCACTGAATATGAGGGGGATCATCATTTGAATTGTAGTGATTTCTTTCTTCAGTAACTACACACTCAGTCAGCCACAACTTGCATTATCATCATGAAAAGCTGGAATAAAATGTTGAATATTTTTTTTCATTATTGAGTGTCGTTATTTTGCTTATCTTGTGTGCTAGAAGTAGTTGTCAAATGGTTATCTAAAGGTAGACATTCCATTAGCTGTTATAAATTGATACACCCTGTGACTAAAATATTCCCACTACTTGCTATTATACTGGGTATTGCTGCAAATTTCCTTTTGCACTTTTTTTTCTTCACATTCTCATTAATTAATCAACTCATTTATTATTGCTATGAAAGTAATGTTGCTCTATCTTCAGGGAACATCTGTAGTTTCTCTTAAGAAAGCCATCCTTCCTCTTGTGTCTAAATAAAAAGCCCTTCTCATTAACATTGCTGTGTACTTTGTTTGAACAATAGCTCTAGCAGAGCAAGGCTTCTATTTAGTGTCCGTACATGATTTTCTGTTATATGTGCTGAGTTGAGGTTTATGGAAAAGCAGTTCCCACTTCATATTTGTCTTCTGCTAAGCTTACCACACTATTCTAGTTAAGCTGCTTTATGAGAGCAGACTATGTTGGTTACCAACAATTACAAATGTTTTCTTCCCATGTGTAACCAGCAAGCGAATAGTCAATTTAGACTACTAAACTACTATTTATCAATAGAACTGTTAATATCTCAAAGTTCCTGTAATATTCAAGGAGCAACAAACCTATTTTAAAAAAGGATCTCCTGTTCTCCAAAACATTTTTACAGGGACCTGCTGTACATTAAGCCAACAGCATTGGGAGGTAACATAATTAGAAACTACAGTATTTTATAACCCTGTGGTGCATTGCCAAGATTTATATGTGGGTGTTGTAAGGGTTGATGTAATAAATGAATATGAAATAAATGTACTTTCACTGTACCATATTTTTTCAAGAATACAATGCACAGATTCATTGGAAAATTGTTAAATGTCCTATATATGTCACATGTGTTACATACTAGATGTTTTCTATATAGTATACTATGGTGCTTTTGCTAGGTTAGTTATATACAAGAGATGTAACTGAAGGATGCTCAGTCATGTGTGCAATACATAAGGTACCTGTTATATTTGTATAATTATGGTAGATTCACATTAAATCCTTGCCTATTTCTTAAAGGAAATATAAACAACATATAAATACAACAAATATATATATATATATATATATATATATATATATATATATATATATATATATATATAGGGGATCATTAACAATTAACACAATGTGCATTCTCACATGTTTTCATGCAGGGAGGATTAACCCCCTCCCTGCTGTGTTACACTTCCCCCCCCCTTAAGTGCACAGCACTGATCGGCCATTCCAAGGCCACATCCCCCCCCCCTTTGAAGTCCGATGCCCAGAGGAAGGGACCGCGATCCGACGAGGAGGGACCCAAACTACTTGCCAGGGGCGACCGACGCATAGGCCGGTAACCTGGACGGTGCAGCGACAGGCAGAGGTGTGAGCCACGGGACCAGCGCAGCGACATCTGAGACTCCAGGGGGAACATAGCGGGAGGAAGGGGGAACGCAAGGGACCAGGTGAGGAACTGTGCCTGACGGTGCCCCGACCTGGGCACGAGGTCGAGCACAGGGAGGTCCATGCAATCCGGCAGGGTGTCAACAAGCACGGGGCAAGGGACCGTGCACGGCAGCACCGGACTGGTTTCCAGGGGTGGTGGTCGGGGCTGTGGTGGAGGTGACTCCCTCACCTCCTCTGGCTCCAGAGACGGCAGCTCCAGCCCCTCTGGCTCCCGAGACTGCAGCTCCACCCCCTCTGGCTCTTGGGTTGGCAGCTCCACCCCTTCTGGCTCTCGGGACAGCTCCACCCCTTCTGGCTCTCGGGACAACAGCTCCACCCTCTCTGGCTCTCGGGACAACAGCTCCACCCTCTCTGGCTCTCGGGACAGCTCCACCCCTTCTGGCTCTCGGGACAGCTCCACCCCTTCTGGCTCTTGGGACAGCTGCTCCACCCTCTCTGGCTCTCGGGACGGCTGCTCTACCTCCCATTTCTGGAGCAGCAGGTCCAGTTCTGTAGGCTCCCGCTCCGGCAAGCCTAACTCCACTCTCCACCTCTCGTTCTGCTCCACTTGAGCAGCGGTGTTTCTTTTGATCTTCTCGATCAACTCTTTAAAATCCATTTTTTCTTTTACTGGGTCCTAGGGGCGCCCACAGCTTCTGACACCACGTTGTGACGTATTTGCCCCCACTTAGGGTTCGTTGCCCCTTTAAAAATTGACCCAGACACAGAAATTGGGGTTCAGCGCTTCTGCGCACTTTTAATAATAATACAAACAGAACACAAAACAAAAACAAACACCTAGCTCCTTCGGAGCGCTAACTAAAACTCAGGAACACCCTGACTATAAAGTGGGACGGCTAAGCTGTTTCCCCACAACACAAAACACTCAGAAATTCTATACTTGCCGACTGCTTGGAAGTAGAGCACACCTTCCTGCCTCCTTCTATACAGCAGCCCTGTGCAGACTGACTGCACCTCTCATATACCCTGCACCTGGTCCTAATTTAACAATAATTACCAGGTGCAGGGGATAATTAACAATTAACACAATGTGCATTCTCACATGTTTTCATGCAGGGAGGATTAACCCCCTCCCTGCTGTGTTACAATATATATATATATATATATATATATATATATATATATATATTTTTTCAAGCTGACAAAAACTGTTAAAATAATATGTCCTAACGACAAACAAATATATAGATATTATTCTAGATGGCCATATAGACATATAACAATGACAACCTGATTGCCTCCCTTTGATCAGAACTAAGTAAAAACTTGTCTTAGATTGAACTAATCCTTCTTAGCATCGACCTTCAAACTTGATTGTATAATTTATCACTATAAAAGTATGAACAATAATGGAATGCTTTTTCATAGTAGCATATTTTACCGTAGACATCAGCAAAATACAGAAACCCTGTGGTATAACCTCTTAATGATATTAACATATACTGACCACCCTACCTCACACTTACAGAATTCAGCGTGGAAGAGTTTGTAATGAAACTGGATGAGGATTCAAAGACACTTAGCTTAATGTATCAAAGCTAAGCGTATGATATATGTCAAGGACATCACTTTCCCTTTTACATTACACATTGGTTAACCCCCAGGTACTGTAGGCTTCACACTATCCATTATTGTTAGTGAGGCAAAGAAATTTCCAATAATGACAAATGTTATTGTTGTACACATAAACTCTGGAGGCAAAGACAAGGTTTCTTAGAAATGTGATTCATCCATCAGATATTTGCTGGTACATTTGCTTTGTATGTATAGCTGGCTCATATAGCTCAGTTACTATTTAGCATACATGTAGATTGTGTCACTATTATTTTTAACAATGTTAAAAACAGAATAATAATAATAATAATAATAATAATAATAATAATAATAATAATAATAATAATAATAATAATAATGTACATATGACTGCAGAGGGTCTGTTGACATGATGGGAACATCATAGTAACAAAAACCCTGAGATGGAATAACAGACTTATATGTTGAGTTTTTTGGTATTTTATTTGTTGTATAATTGAAGGTAAGAGATTATTCAGACCAATTTGGGCATTTTGCTGAGAGACGGAAGTTTGCTAACAGAAGGTCAAGTTGGTGTGACATTTGCATTGGCTTCTTTAAGTTATTTCACAAAATGGTAGCGTTACTACCAGTCTTCCTCAAAGAAAATGTATTTAGTGCAGCTGTGATGAATGAATGATGATAATAAAACTGTTAAACTATACCATTTATAAGACATTACAAGTTCACATTGCATGACACAGTAATGTTGATGAAGTTGTGTGCTACTTGATTGTTTCAATTATAGTCTAAATATCCTTGTATTAGATCTCATTCAATTAAATTGTGAAGCATATTTATTCAAATTCCATGGCAAATATGTGCATACATTTCCAAAAGTTGTCAGCCTTGTCAATTTCAATACATGTTAAACACAATTCTAATTAAATCTTCTTTGTAACAAGTGTGATGTACAGGACCTTCAAGGCACTTTGAATTAACTAGTGAAGTTTTAAATAATTCTGTAAATATCATTAAATACACAATTGCAAGTTGTTATACAGTAATTAATATTAAACAATGCCTAAAAAGAGATGACACAAGTAATGTAAAAAAATAATAATAATCTAAAATCTCTCATTTGGCACATAGTAACTTAATGTAATTAGAATGCCCTGATTTATATTTACAGCAATATCTAATTCCAGGCCTCAGGTGGTACTAATTAATAACAAATAAACCACTGACTGTTTGACTATTGGTCACCCTTGTGCCCATACTACACCTAACCAGAACTGATAAAAATGGAGAACACCAAAGCGTAACCATTTCACTGAGGGAGCATATGAAAACACTTGATTTCTCCATTCCTCCATTCCTACCTTAATGGTAGCGGTATGCATTTATGCACTTATATTTAATGATTTAGACTTCCAATACTTTTCCAATAATCATAGAGTTAATCTTGGATAAATGGAGTTAATAATACTTTGGTTAACTAACCATTTGACTAGTCGAAATTAAAATCCTTAGTCGCAGTATTAGTATTATATACATAATGATAACTTGTGCCTTTACCACTCATGTGTTGTTTAGCCCTTCTATTGCTTTTTGGTTTTAAACCATTAAACTTCAGGATGCATTGCCATGACAGTGTCAGGAATCTCTTATAAAAATGGGTTATGGTTATACTGTACTTGGTTAAATTATGTGTTCACCATAGGTTGTCATGTTTTTGTATATATTCTTTACCATACTCTCTGTGCTTTACAAAGTTTTGCTTTGTATTACCATACTTTCACCATGCCTTATTATATGTTGCAATACTTTTACAGTGGTAAACTTTTATAAGGGGTACCACAATTATGATTTTAGAATTGTAATTCCCTTTCAGGAAAAAAAAAAACAACCCAAAAAAAACATGCGAATAACAGAAAGATTTGAGAATTTCGTCCATATTGTCTCAGGCTTATTTAGCTCTGGTCATCACAGAGCACTGTCTCCTGGACCTGTTTCCATAGAAACTTGCCAAGAGGTGACACTTTCAATGACATTCATAACATCATCTTTCGCAATACTTTTAAATTGTAACTGCAATAATTGTTTGGTCTGTTATTGTTGTGACAATTAGAATATGGTCCAGGCCTGGTAGCGGCACCAGTCACTGTTTGCAGCAGTAAAAGAACCACTTATTGCAGACAGTTAAAGGCAACCTTGCTTCTTGGCCAAAATGATCCCCATTGGTCTTGTTATCTTGCAATAATCCAACCCTACTATGAATAAATATATATTACATTTTTTAGATCTTTTTACAAAACTAAAATTATCCCATATTAAACCTGATGATATATTGCTGTCCTTCACAGAAGACAGGCTGGCAATAAAGCCACATTTTCATCTGAACAGTTGCCTCAGGTTAGTTTTATTTTTTTAAACTAAATAATTTATGATGAAATAGATTAGAAGTGACACAAATGTGCAGCATGCATCGCTATGTATCCATATGTGGATTCCAGAAACTGAAGTGATATTTTTCAGCAACAGTAAAAAAAACCAAAAAAAAACAAAAACAAAACAAGAACAAAGCTATGTAATCCATAGAACATTCAACAGCCAATCAGAACGTATCTTGCTATGCACTTACTATACCATCCACTTACAGTGCAATTTTACCAAACTATATCCACTCATGCATGCAACGGTAATAACTGCATGCTTCACTGGGTATATGTCAAGCGTGAAAACAACAGTACTAAAACACTGCCTACCAGACTAGAGCCTTTCATATTACAATATCCTAAAATAAACAAACAAAATGGCAGACTGTCTCTACAAAAAATGGCACTAATAACACAATGCACTCTAAAATATGTAACTTATAACAGCTCCCAAAATGGATGTTGTACTTATGACTACTATTAAACAAAACAACTTAAAAAAAAAACGTTTTTCTTTTTCTATAAAAGTGTACTTTATGCTTTATGTTCTATTCAATAAACCATCCTGCCCCGTGTTTAATTATAGTTCCAAGAAATTTCAGTTGTTTTGGTGGGATGTTAAAGACAAAAACAGTTTCAAATGCTTCCCAGTCGTGACAATGCAGTGTTTTTGGGGGGAATCTATACAGTATTTTTCCCTTGCAAATGTTACTTTTAATTGACCACCATTTTTTAATAGTTGTAATTTCAATGTTAATGAATGTATACCGTAACATATGTATGGGGATAAATGTGCTAAAGTTAAATAAGTACATTAACAAAAGTTGATAAATCATTGTGCTAGCACAGGCCCCAAATTGCTGTTTTAAATATCAGAAATCCTATCCTAATATATTTATACCAGTAATAGCAGTTTGTTAAAATACTGTTTCCGGGTCACATACAGTTAGTGTTGGAGGCTTATTTAAAAAAAAAAAAAAGAAAAAAGAAAAATCAATTACATTGTATTGCAGTTCAAGTAAAGCACAAACATTATTTTATTTTTAACCAATATTTCTCAACATTTTATGAGATTCTTATATGAGATTTCTTTCTGCTGGTGCTCCTTGGGATTCACAACCTTAACCCCATCCAATAACAACACAATTGCTTAGTGCCCAACAATGAGTCCAAATCTGTTGATATGGCTTTTAAGTGCTTCAGATAACACTTTGACACTTTTTAAAATTTGAATCAGTTAATTAAAATAACTCAATATATAGTGCTGTTCACTTTCTCTGATGCTACACAATTTAACACCTGTTATAAAGAAAAAGGAAGCACCACAATGTAACAGCAAGCAGCTTTCTATGACACTTTTCCCAATGGTATAATATCCTACCCTGCTGTCAATCAATACAGCTACAAGTAAATAATACAGTTCATAAGTAAACATGCAGTCTATTTTTGAAATGTAAGAAGCTCTAGCCTGTGGGTATAATTAAACAAATAGAGATATGACTCGTTGTCACTAACACTCAATCACTGCGCCCCGTTTCCTTTAACACTAGCTTTATTATGGCAGGTTGTACAAAGCAGATTTACAATGCTGCACTGAGTTTGGAAAAGTGCAATGTGAACCCAATAGAGCTCTAATCTGGATGAAGCTGCAAGTGAACCAAACAAATGCATTTTAATTCACTTTAAAAGAAAGTGAAGTTCGCTGGAATTTTTCTGGTGTGAGACGGACTGAAGCAAACCTGAGTTCCTGGGTGGTGAAGGCACTCGGCTTCACCTCGTACCTCACCGTGCACCCAGGGCCTGTAGTAGTTTTATAACTACTGCACACCCTGCTGTGTGTTATTGCTTACATATATCATCCTGGTCTTTCATCCTGGTCTTTGCATGTCACTTCTCATTCTTCTCATTGAAATATGTTTAAAAAAATATACATTATCTGTTTATCTAATAATTCCATAAAAACAATGACTGAGTCCCAGCTGTTGACTGGATCAGTTACACATTCTATGACATTGCAATGTATAGTTTACAGTAAGTGCAAACAATACTACTAAAATACAATATGAAATAGGATGCAACTAGATAGGATAACAAGAGGTTATAGCTACAGTGACATAATAACAGTGCAAAGATTAGCTGAGGATCCAGTAACGTAGTGTGTAGATCAGGGAAGTCCAGTTCATAGTAGGAGGGGTAGATCAAGAGATATACAAGTGCAGCGTAAACAGGTTTACCCCAATTTACCCCAACATTTACTATATATTATTTTTATTTTCACTTTAAAATTTTGAGGAGGCGCTCCTAAGGAGCCTCCACTGGTCCATTTACGCCTTTTTGTGCAGGAAGGTTATACAATTTTAGGAAAGTCTTGCTCAAGGTACAGTAACTTGACCTGTTTTGTTTTAGAAGTGCACAATCACAATCATTTTAGATGTTTTACAAGACTAACACACTCTTTAGTCTTCTTGCAAGGAGATACTGATGCAGATTTGTGATTTCCACTGATGTCCACTGGGGGCTAAGTAGTGTATGTTTTACTTGTGATCTTAGAAATATCTAGATCAAATTCCAAAGCTAAGAGCTAAGGTAAGTAAAATAGCCTGCTGCTTCATCTATCTTCCCAGCTGCTGATTTTGAGACAACAAGGCTCGGAATAGGGGCTTACACAACCAAACTAATACAACGCAATGACACTGGAATCAGCAAAGGTACAAAGGACATATGTTTTTAAAAGCCTTTGTGCAAACTGTTATCAGAAGTCTTATCTAAAATCAATGAGTGTGGCTTTGTGAATTGTTTTCTTTGTATTAAATACTAGCAGATATGGCTGTCTTGTTCTAGCAGTATTAGGCTGTAAAAACACTAGTAAAACAAGGCTCATGCTTGTCAGCTTTAAAATCTCACATTTTATTTTTAAACTTAATTACACTGTTGAATAGTTATATTTCGAAACAAAGGTGAAATTAAACTGCTTGTAATACATGGTATGGTATGCATTACATTTGTTAAATGCCTTGCAGGTGTCAACTGTCTCAATAGCTTCCAGTATTGAAATTTGATTAAATGTAAATGTCAGATACTGTACTTTTCAGTTCTTTTTTGATTAGCTATATATTAAGCATCTAGGGATATGAAACATATTTTTTGGTCTGGCATTCAACACTTCTGTTTATAAAACAGGATGGTATTAATAAACTTTTTTTTTTTTTTTTTAATAATTTAGTCGTTGCCAATGAGTTTTTTTTTTATTTTTTATTATTTTCTCCCCAATTTGAAATGCCCAATTATTTTTTAGGCTCAGCTCACCGCTACCACCCCTGCGCTGACTCGGGAGGGGTGAAGATGAACACACGCTGTCCTCCGAAGCGTGTGCCGTCAGCCGCCCACTTCTTTACACTCTGCAGACTCACCGTGCAGCCGCCTCAGAGCTACAGCGTCGGAGGACAACACAGCTCTGGGCAGCTTACAGGCAAACCCGCAGGCGCCCGGCCAGACTACAGGGGTCGCTGGTGCACGGTGAGCCGAGGACACCCTGGCCGACCTAACCCTCCCTCCCCCCGGGCGACGCTCGGCCAATTGAGCGCCGCCCCCTGGAAGCACCCATCCACGGTCGGCTGTGGAATAGCCTGGACTCGAACTCGCGACGTCCAGGCTATAGAGCGCATCCTGCGCTCTAGCGAGTGCTTTTACTGGATGCGCCACTCGGGAGCCATTAATGAACATTTTTCAGAATAAGTGTGGCTTAAATTATGGACATTCATTCGATTTATTTTTTCTTTCTGCAGCATCTGAGAAATCAAAGATAATGTTGTAACTAATATTTTTTATCGTATACACTGTTGGGTGTTTTTCACTTAATATTCTCCCAGAGTGTTTTACTTTAATACAATCAATCCTGGGAATTGTTCAAATGTATGGCAGGGATAAGCAATACATACAGTTGTAGTCAAAAGTTTACATACCCCAATGGAAATATATAATTTCTAGAATTTCTTGAAAACAAAGAATTTTAGGAAAAATATTTTGTAGCAAAGTTAAGAAGTATTCATACCCTTTAATGCTATGATAGTATTGTCTACAAGGTGCTAGAAATTTCAATATGACAATGCAGAACCTAATTCTAGAAAAGTCTAGAAAATGCTGGATTGTAGGTGAACATTCTTAGAGCGTATAAAAGGGTTAGGCATAGGATGATTGCTGTCATTACCAATAAGTCAATATGGGAAAAAGTAAAGAGCTATCTGAAGACCTTAGGCAGAACATTATTTATTGTCATAAAGCTGGAGAAGGATACAAGAAGATTTACAAGCATTTGAGTATCCTAATTTCAACTATTGTTTCTATTAGCAAGTACAAGACTCATGGTACTGTCACAACACTCCCTTGGTCTGGAAGAAAGAAGGTTCTTTCACCAAGAACAAGTAAAAGAATTGTGAGGAAGGTTAATAACAATCCGAGATTGACTGCCAAAGATATTCAAAGTGAATTGGCTGCAAGTGGGACTGGGGTTTCCATTTCAAACATAGGTCAAGTATTGCATGGTGAAGGTCTCAATGGTTGGAGGCTATGGAAAAAGCCACTCTTAGGAAAACGTCACAAGGACAATCACTTAAAGTTTGCAAAATGGCATTTGAATGATGGATATGAGTTCTGGTCAAAGGTTTTGTGGAGTGATGAAACAAAAATCGAGCTATTTGGTCATGCTGATAGTCATTACGTCTGGAGAAAGTCTCGTGAGGCATACTAAGAAAAAAACACCATACCTACTGTCAAGCATGGAGGTGGAAATATCCTTCTATGGGGCTGTTTTTCCTCTAGCAGCAGAGAAAACCTAGGTCCAATACATGGTAAAATGGATTCCATAGTGTACCAAAAGATATTGGCCAATCATCTGAAACCCTCTGCTACAAAACTTGGTTTAAAGCACAATTGGATGTTCCAACACAACAACGATCCAAAGCACACATCAAAATCTACTTCAGAATGGTTAAAGAAGAATAAAATCAAGGTTCTGGAATGGCCTAGTCAAAGTCCCAATCTAAATCCGATTGAGAATCTTTGGTTGCATGGTGTGACAAGCTGGCTTTAGTGGTTATGTCAGATCAGAAAGGAGTACACAGACAGACAGTAGTTGGTAGTGAATCTGAGACGCTGTTGCGCTCAGTGTTTTAATAACACAAAAAATAAAATGCTGAACAAAAACAATACGACACTTGCGGCCAAAATAAATAGATAAACAAAACAAACAGACACTAACAAACAGAGATGAACACTAAACAAGCAAGTACCATGCTGGTCCTACAGCACGACGTAGCAATTGATTATTATTAACTTATTTTACCTCCTCTCTCTCTCTCTCTCTCTCTCTCTCTCTCTCTCTCTCTCTCTCTCTCTCTCTCTCTCTCTCTCTCTCTCTCTTCCGTTCCTTCGCCCTGAACACACAACCCCAAGTGAGTGAAACGTGCATCTATATATACTGTTGTGCCGGGATTCAATTACTAATTAATTATTCACTTGAATCGCAGCACTTGAACTGATTCTGTGCAACCCCGTGCTCACATATTAAATACTTTAAATCTCCTGGCCACGGAGGTGGAAGCAGCGTGTAGTCTCCTGGCGATGGAGGTGGGAGCAGCGTGTAGTCTCCTGCTGTTGCAGGGGACTGGTGCGGCTCTTTCTCTCTTGCAAGGGACTGGTGCGTCTCTCCCTCTCTTGCAGGGGACTGGTGCGACTCTCCCTCACTTGCAGGGGACGTGTGCAGTTCTCCCTCTGTCTCGGAAGGGGAAACCAGCAGGCATTCTTCCTCTTCTGGCGGAGATGGGGACAGCACACATTCTTCCTCTGCTGGTGGAGATGGGGACAGCAGGCATTCTTCCTCTGCTGGTGGAGATGGGGACAGCAGGCATTCTTCCTCTGCTGGTGGAGATGGGAACAGCAGGCATTCTTCCTCTGCTGGTGGAGATGGGGACAGCAGGCATTCTTCCTCTGCTGGTGGAGATGGGGACAGCAGGCATTCTTCCTCTAGCCCAGTGAGGGTGCAGGTAGGCATGGCTCCTCTTACTTGGAATTCAACCTGCTGGGGCAGTCCCATATCGGTAGTTGATCACCATGGCTGCCGAGTTCACAAAGAGCACTGTGGAGTAATGTTGTTCCCAGTGTTCCCAATGTTCCCCATCTCTGGCCCACAGCAGGTCAACAACCTTCGGGAGGTCCTCCCAGTTCCACTCCAGGTCCGACACTCAGTCCAGCATCTCCATTCCTGCTGTTGCTGTCTTCTGCTGTGTTTTCCTATTTTTTTTTTTAAACAAACAGTATTCTTTCTGGCCTGAGTCTTGGGGGCGCTGTTATCCCACCCTGACACCACGTGTGACAAGCTGGCTTTAGTGGTTACGTCAGACCAGAAAGGAGTACACAGACAGACAGTAGTTGGTCGTGAATCTGAGACGCTGTTGCGCTCAGTGTTTTAATAACACAGAAAATAAAATGCTGAACAGAAACAGAATACGGCACTTGCGGCCAAAATAAATAGACAAACAAAATGAACAGACACTAACAAACAGGGACGAACACTAAACAAACAAGTACCGTGCTGGTCCTCCAGCACGACGTAGCAATTGATTATTATCCTCTCTCTCTCTCTCTGTCCCGTTCCTTCACCCTGAATACACAACCCCGAGTGAGTGAAACGTGCATCTATATATATACTGTTGTGCCGGGATTCAATTACTAATTAATCATTCACTTGAATCCCAGCACATGAACTAATTCTGTGCAACCCCGTGCTCACATATTAAATACTTTAAATGCACGTGAAGTGAAGTGCAATCCCCGTGCCTAAATACAATTATACATTTTAAACACTCATGCTCATTACCCACATTATATCCCGTGTACCAACTACAATACACCAACATTAACACATGCAACATACAACATAAAACACAAAAATACACACAGGGGCGGGGCACACTGCCACACATGGGTTTAATTGGAGGTGCCGATAGAGCTTTTTTCATCAGAGGAGACAAAGCCTCTGTTATAAATTCATCTCTCTATAACCACAGTACTAGCAATGACAGGTGACATAGTCTGAGCCCTGTTTTTAATTGGAGGAGCAACTCATACCCTCCCGCCCCCTGCTGAAGAAGTACTGCTACTATGTGCTTGATGTCCTATCATTTAAAAGAGATTATTATTGTTAAAGGTGCCTCAACTAGTTATTAATTTCATTTTCCTTGTCAGGGTATGAATACTTATGAATACAAAAATTAGCATTTTTTGAGTTTTGCAAAAAAAATGCTGAAACAAATACTGTAGACTATTTCTTGTAACTTTTTTTTCTCATCCACAAAAGCAAAACTTTTGCTATAAAAGATTTTTCATGAAATTGTTTTCGAGAGATTTCTAGAAATTATAAATTTCCATTGGGGTATGTAAACTTTTGACTAGGAGGCAGTGTGGTCCAGTGGTTAAACCCCAGGGCTTGTAACCAGAAGGTCACCAGTTCAAATCCCGCCTCTGCCACTGACTGACTCACTGTGTGACCCTGAGCAAGTCATTTAACCTCCTTGTGCTCCATCATGCGGATGAGATGTCCAATTGTAAGTGACTCTGCATATAATGCACAGTTCACAGCCTACCTCTGTAAAGCACTTTGTGATGGTGGTCCACTATGAAAGGCGCTATATAAAAATACAGATATTATTATTAATATAACTAAGTCTGAAAATGTTGTTAAGCCATTGAAGCTTCAAACAGATGGAAGACTAGTTGTAGTTCATCCTTTGTTTTCATAACCAATGTTTCAAGATTCGTGACAAATGGAAGTCATTTGCATGGATTTGTTATGAGTATCAGCAGGAAGTATTTTGAAGCAGAATGGCATTTCAACAGAGAAAATGTTTGTGACATCCTGAAGCAATTGCAGTATGTGTTACATACATAAACAATGTTATCAAAACATGTTTAATTCTACACTACAAACATAGGCATCTAGTATTACAAAAACAAAATATTTGACATAGTACCATAACATAACATCTTCTTTGACAATATAAAACTGGTATTAATTTAAAAGAGGGTTGTAAGCAAAAAACAGGAAATCAGGTAGCCGTTCAAATAATAACGCTCTTAAGCACTTTTATTTAACAAAAATAAACAAAATAAATGATTTCTAAACAAATAATAACAATACACTGTCCCACTTTTGGTTACTTTGGGCACAAAACAACTGGCGCTTCTTCCTCAGCCCCAGTCTCTAATGGACTCATTGAACAATTAATTAATTGATTGGCCCACCAATCAAGGCCCACATTTAATCCACATTCTCACATGGAAAATAAGGCTAAAGTTAACCCTTTCATGGATTCAGATACCACACACATGAATTACTATTCAACATTTATGAAGTAATATAGTTAACACACTTAAATATGAAACTAAAGATAATATTGTTATTTATGTAGTTGGTAGAATAATACACATTTATATAGTAGAATGTGGCAATGCGTGGAAACAAGTACCTGTACATTTTATAATGAAAGCAATAAATCACAAAGATACACACTATTTACATGTGAGGGGCTTGCAAGATCAACCCCAATTGAAGAAGCAGTTATCTAGATATATGTAAAAATTTAGCAAATTTTATTAGAATTGGAGCAGTTGTAAAAATGTGAAAGACAGCTGGAAAGGCAGACAAAGACCCTCCATATACCCCACATTGTGATATACTGAATAATGTATGCAAAAGTACGTCTTTAACACATCTCAACACACTTGGACAATAAGTTCTTTAGATATACAGGTATACTAAACTCTAAAATGTGACATATGTACTTATACTACCTCCATTATCTCCTTGCCTCAGGGTGTATGCATCCCCAGTAGGGGATATTACTGCTGTTCATGAGTTTATTGTAAATGTCATGCCTTATTAAAAATCAATAGGAAATATTGTTTTAGTTCTTGTGTAATACATATTGATGCAAGGTTCCTCCTTTTTTATGTCTTTTACCTCTAAAGGCCTGGTTTGAGTCCAGCTGAACGTCTGTCTTTACTTAGTTTCCAGTGAACATTAGCCCACTTCACAATGGATGTAGGTCTGCCATGCAATTGGGCACAGTTGGCACTCTCTGTTTAGAGATAACTGCTTGTGTTCAGGTCAAAATTGAGACAAGGCAGATATTTCCCAGCCCTTGTGTCTTTGTTGTACCGTTGTACCTTTGCAAAGCACTAAGCACCAAGATACATCACCAATATCATTAGTCATTTTTATTATGGGCTGTCCCTCAAGAAATCTGCGACTAGTGAAATCGGAATGGAGAAAAAGAAAAAATGTTTCATTCTGCAACCTTTTGAAGATTGGATGAAGGCAGACATCGAATTTATGAATTTTATGATGAATTGCTTTATCTTTGTTCTTTGTAAGTGTAGATGCTTCCCGCTAACATCCAATTAGACTTTTATATGTTTCATTAATAATTTAAATTCCTTTATCTTTCTTTTCTGACCTCTTAAATCACGTTTGCACTGCAGGCTGTATTGCATCGAATTTCTATTAAGCATCAAGAAGACCCAGTCTTTCTACCAGAACGAGACCATAGTGGGTGACCTGCTGTAAAAAGACATTTCCTCACAGCATGTGAAAATGAATTCTTGTTTCCCTCTCACAACTTTGACTTTGGCATCTTTTTATGACTCTGATGGCATTGATCACTTGTAGCCAGTAAACATTTTTTCTTAGTAATTGTCACTGTCAGGTTTTAGATGACTCAAGGTTTTAGCGCTCACCTCATCGCTGTGGATTAATGTACTAGCCTTTTTGGTTTGAATGCTAGCCAAGTGGTTTGAACCCATGAACCTAGCTTGGGTCCAAGTTGATGGACTATCTCTGTCAGCAGTAGTAAGGAAGCAAACCCTACCGCTGCTTGTGCTATCCCTGCTCTGTAAGATAAACAGACTTGTATGAACAACAAAAGTAACCTATAGTACATCAAAGCTACAAATATGGATCTATTCAGAACCAAGTCTTGAATGATTATCCACTTCTACTTGCATTAAAAAAACCTATCATGACTGAGCTAGATTTAATAATAGAATATCCTGTCAGCCAAGTCTTTATTTTTACCACTACAGTAAGTCTCACTGTTTCCCAAAGCACTTTTTTTTTATAAATCAAATTATAAATATATATATAAAAAAAAAAACATGTTTTTTTTCTAGTGCAATACTGTATATCATTGGCAGTATTCGATCCTACAGTAAGGTCAAATTCATGTTGTGAGTGCTTTTATTTATACTCTGTTGCAAATGCGTTCTGTAAATCTCATGATTTGTTAATGCTCACCCGTACAGAAAAGTGGCTTATAAACAACATTAACACTATTAGAGATTTTAGGTAAAGTCATATACGTATTTCCGTATTTCAGTGGTTTAATATAACTGAGGATGCACAGTTTTACTGTACTTAAGACAATATTACAACTTAAAAAATAGGCATGACACATTCACCTTCAGTATGATATGCTTCCTTATTGCCATGAAATCCCTCTATTACGACAACCAAAGACATGGGAGTAAAAAGGTCTTAATAGAGATCTGGAGAGCTTAAGACTATGTCTGTGGTGAAAAGGGACTGACAGAGAGTGGACTTAATAGAGCTGGTCAGAAGCTTTGTACAGTAGTTGGGTAGCACTTTAGATTAGAGAGCATGGATAGCAGGGTAATTACATTGTGAACACTCGGTAATTACCAATGGCTCTTACAAGGTAACAACTGTGGCGTAATTACATGGTACTGGCATCTTGTTACCTGATGTAATAACATGACACATGCCATGTTCATGTATTTACACACTTTCTTCACCAGTAGTTACCATGCAGGAGCAGAAACCATTGGTAGTTTCCCAGTTAATACCATGTAATTACATGCTTACACCCCATAATATAGAGTGCTACTAGTAGTTGAATCTGGCATTGTGATGAATTAGGTTATCATGCAAGTACACATCTCACAAATGGGATTTAAGTGAGGGACTGAAGTTTATGCATGAGAATGTAGAAGGAGAAAATAATGGCTGTTCTCTACATTATAAGGTCATTAGTCGTGATAATAGGCATCATAGGGTTTTTGATCTAAAAACTGAGATAACACATTACTATACAAGAATAAGACTCATTCTCATAGTCAAAACATCCATTCAAACTCTAATGTTCATGCAACAGTGTTAAATGATGTATTTAATATACATCACACACTCTCTCTGGCTTATAGCTTAACTTTAAGCACTGCATTAAAATCAGTCACTTAATAAAAACAATACAGATTTAAATATTTAGGCAGCAATGGATTTAGTGAAATGTAACTACTTTATGGATACAGTCCCCTTTATTATACCTGATGAGGCTTAAAATTAATAAGTACGTTTTGAAAAATCTTTCATTTTTGCAAATTCACCAAGCGTAAGCTGTATTGTAAGCTGTACAACAGAATGCATTTACAAACCAAAACATGTGTATCACTCTCATAGTTACAATGAACTATTTTACTAACATAGAGATGTTTGGAGGTTACCGTGCTTAAAATAATTTGCATACCATAATTTGTATACCTTTATGTGTCCTAATCATAATTTATTACTGTACTGTTTCTGAACCCCCCCCCCCCAAATATTACAACACCGACTTCCCAGTGTTTAATAAAGTAGCAGAACTTTTTGTGCTGTTTCTGAGTATGCCTGAGCAATATAAAAGACCTTTAAGGGTGCACTGCTGGTGTGCTCCAGTAATTTTAACACCCATGAAACGGTGGGTTAGATTTGCAATGGAAACACACACAATGTTCACGGTGGAATAAACAGCCAGTTCACACCTCTGATGGTCATAATGGCATAATGAACAGATACAACATTTAATATTATGCAAATTCAGTATCAAGTAGTGTGAGTTCCCTATAATTCATTAATGTGCGTGCTAAAACTCCTCATTATTTCAAAAGACAGTTAATGGAGAGCTTATAACCCCTGTGTACGTCTACATCTTTCTAATTACTCTAGGAAGTGGTCTGGAGTGAAGATAAAAGGAAAGGTATGAAGCTAAATGGTGAGGACTATAATGGTTCATTGAAAAAGAAAGACATATTACGTACTGACAAATGTAACTGTGGTGCTTACACACAGCTCTTGATGAATTTCAAAGAGAATTTGAATAAAGGCAGTTATCTGTATTTCCACTTGTCTGCCTCTGTGGTGTGAGTCATGCGTAAAGTAATTTTAAACTACTGGGCACTTTTTAAAGTTAGATATTATAAACGTATTAAGTTACTAAAGTTCCAGTAGTAAAGAGGTTGCTGCCTAACACATTCACACATATATTTGAACTGTACACCAAGACAAGAACTAAAGTTAATGATTTCATTGCCATTAATAACATTTTATGCAAAATAAACTGTATTGGATGACCAGTAGCTGAAAACTGATATACGGAATAACAAATACTTTCACATAAATTTAGTAAGATTGAAAGTACTGTAGGAGTGAACAAACAGATTTTAGAGGGCTGTCAAAGGTCACCAAAATAAGACCCAAGTAGGGAACTGCCACATGGTGGCAATGGGGAATAGGAGGTGATTGAATACCATGACAACCTGCAGAAAATGGGTTAAAGGAAAATTAAAGTGTCTAATTGTCTTTCTGAACCACAGCAAGCCTTTGATCAAAGTCTATGGACCGAATAACAAAATACTAGATACACTTAATTATAACCTTTAAACTACAATAAATTGATTGAGACAAAATAAAAAATACACAGATCTGTCAAATGTTCTTATGATCTCACTATACCAGCAAATGTTGGACAATAGCTATTTGACTGCAATTCCACATTATATAATAAGATGGAAATAAAATATATCAATTTTTTTCATGCTGGTGAAGCTGATAAGATGTCTTTTTTCAATTCACAGTTCTTTACAAACTGATATCAAATCTATCATGTCAGGGAAACCTAAGCCTAATTACATCTGAGAAGATTTGTATGTTCCAGTACTTGAATCTGTTTTACTATATCCATCATATGTACATTTCTGGTTAGAATTCATTGATCTGGGACCAAAAAAGTCAAATAATTAATTTTAAAAAATGGAGCTCAATGTACAGAAAATGAATGGAAATAACCCTTATAAAATATCCTTGTAGATACCTACAGTATTCTTATATGACTTGGTGTAAAGATAAAGTTGTAAAGTGTACAATTATTAATCCTATAGTAATCTTTATAAAGAATTTCATTTGTGTATGTATATATATATATATATATATATATATATATATATATATAAAGATGTGCTCAAATTTGTTGGTACCCTTACAGCTCATTGAAATAATGCTTCATTCCTCCTGAAAAGTGATGAAATCAAAAGCTATTTTATCATGTATACTTGCATGCCTTTGGTATGTCATAGAATAAAGCAAAGAAGCTGTGAAAATAGATGAATTATTGCTTATTCTACAAAGATATTCTAAAATGGCCTGGACACATTTGTTGGTACCCCTTAGAAAAGATAATAAATAATTGGATTATAGTGATATTTCAAACTAATTAGTTTCTTTAATTAGTACCACACATGTCTCCAATCTTGTAACACCGTGTAACATTTTTTTTTTTTTTTTTTTTTTTTGTTCCTGGGTAGTAAGTGTTATTTCCTAATTGCTTATTCCTCAAAAGTATAGAAAATGGCTATAATTCCCCACAAACTTTGCTTTTGTGACCAGGACAGTGATATTTTGAAATGTACCTATTTCCAATGAGAAAACGGGCGAATTTGTGTCTTTTCATTCACATAAAGTCAGAAAAAACAACATATGAATCCAAATTAACATGTATTTATACTAAAGTAATACAAAAATGACTACAAAAGATTTAGAAGTGAGTAGTTTTTCGAGATTTACGATTATACTGTAAATCACTTTCACGAATCAGCCCCCAAATGTAGTCTCCCATCATGTTCTCGTTATACTGTCCTTGGTAGCGGCGTTCAAAGTCCAGTATATCCTGGTGGAAGCGCTCGCCTTGCTCCTCCGAGTACGCTCCCATGTTCTCCTTGAATTTATCAAGATGAGCATCAAGGATATGGACTTTGAGGGACATCCTACAGCCCATTGTGCCGTAGTTCATCACCAGAGTCTCAACCAGCTCCACATAGTTTTCGGCCTTGTGATTGCCCAGGAAGCCCCGAACCACTGCGACAAAGCTGTTCCAAGTCGCTTTCTCCTTACTAGTGAGCTTCTTGGGGAATTCATTGCACTCCAGGATCTTCTTTATCTGTGGTCCGACGAAGACACCGGCTTTGACCTTTGCCTCAGACAGCTTAGGGAAGAAGTCTTGAACGTACTTGAAGGCTGCCGACTCCTTATCTAGAGCTCTGACAAATTGTTTCATAAGGCCCAATTTGATGTGCAGCGGTGGCATCAGCACCTTCCGGGGGTCCCAGCCGTATTCATCATACTTCAAGGTGTCCAGCAAGGTCTTGATGCTGTTGTAATCCTCTTTGAGGTGCACCGAGTGAGCCAGGGGAAGAGACGGGTACTTGTTACCATTATGGAGCAGCACGGCTTTGAGGCTCCTGGATGAGCTGTCAATGAAGGACAGTATAACGAGAACATGATGGGAGACTACATTTGGGGGCTGATTCGTGAAAGTGATTTACAGTATAATTGTAAATCTCGAAAAACTACTCACTTCTAAATCTTTTGTAGTAATTTTTGTATTACTTTAGTATAAATACATGTTAATTTGGATTCATATGTTGTTTTTTCTGACTTTAAGTGAATGAAAAGACACAAATTCGCCCGTTTTCTCATTGGAAATAGGTACATTTCAAAATATCACTGTCCTGGTCACAAAAGCAAAGTTTGTGGGGAATAATAGCCATTTTAAATCTGACCTCCTTTTCTTTCCCTCCTCCTCCCCCTCCTCTGATCTCTCTATCTCTGTTCCTCTGGAATCTACCACACTCTCTCCCTCTTCCTCAGCTAAAAACCTTGGAGTCACCCTGGACCCCTGCCTCTCTTATTCCCAGCACATCTCCACTCTGGCACGCACTTGCAGATTCTTCCTGAGCAACATCCGAAGAATCCGACCCTTCCTCACCAACTATGCTACCCAGCTCCTGGTCCAGGCCCTGGTACTCTCCCGCCTAGACTACTGCAACTCCCTCCTGGCTGGCCTCCCTGCGTCCGCCACCCGTCCGCTCCAGCTCATCCAGAACTCTGCTGCTCGCCTGGTGTTCTCTCTACCTCGCTTCGCCCACGCTACTCCACTACTCCGCTCGCTCCACTGGCTCCCGATCACCGCTCGCATCCAGTTCAAGACTCTTGTACTAGCCTACAGATGCCTTGATCAGACTGCACCCAGCTACCTCCAGACCCTCATCTCTCCCTACACCCCCACTCGACCTCTCCGCTCCGCCTGCACTAGAAGACTGGCTCTACCTCCGCTACGCTCCCCTGCCTCCCGAGCCCGCTCCTTCTCCACCCTTGCTCCGCAGTGGTGGAACGACCTTCCTACAGATGTCAGGACTGCCCAGTCCCTGACCACATTCCGGCGCCTCCTTAAGACTCACCTCTTCAAACAGCACCTGTAGAACTCCTCTGTTGTATCCTGGGACACTATCACCCTTCATTTAAATATGCTTTATTTTGCTCTTATCTGCTCCCTATTTTACTGCATTTAATCCTGTACCTCAGAATATTGTAATCTCCCAAGTGTTTAATCTGTAGTATTTTGTACTTAATCATATCCTGATGTAACTATCACTACTTAATCATATCCTGATGTAACTTTCACTATTATCTGCTGTATTATTGAATTGTGGTTTGTCACACTTGAGAATTATTGTATTTCTTGTTCTTATTGTATGACTTATATTGTAACACTTGAATGTATTTGTATTTGCTTGCGATTGTAAGTCGCCCTGGATAAGGGCGTCTGCTAAGAAATAAATAATAATAATAATAATAATTTTCTGTACTTTTGAGGAATAAGCAATTAGGAAATAACACTTACTACCCAGGAACAAAAATTGTGTTACATAGTGTAATCAGTCATTCAGCCTATTTAAATGGAGAAAAGTAGTCACTGTTCTGTTTGGTATCATTGTGTGCACCACACTGAACATGGACCAGAGAAAGCAAAGGAGAGAGTTGTCTGAGGAGATCAGAAAGAAAATAATAGACAAGCATGGTAAAGGTAAAGGCTACAAGACCATCTCCAAGCAGCTTGATGTTCCTGTGACAACAGGTGCAAATATTAAGAAGTTTAAGGTCCATGGAACTGTAGCCAACCTCCCTGGGCGCGGCCGCAAGAGGAAAATCGACCCCAGATTGAACAGAAGGATAGTGCGAATGGTAGAAAAAGAACCAAGGATAACTGCCAAAGAGATACAAGCTGAACTCCAAGGTGAAGGTACGTCAATTTCTGATCGCACCGTCCGTCGCTTTTTGAGCGAAAGTGGGCTCCATGGAAGAAGACCCAGGAGGACTCCACTTTTGACAGAAAAACATAAAAAAGCCAGACTGGAATTTGCTAAAATGCATATTGACAAGCCACAATCCTTCTGGGAGAATGTCCTTTGGACAGATGAGTCAAAACTGGAGCTTTTTGGCAAGTCACATCAGCTCTATGTCCACAGACGAAAAAATGAAGCTTTCAAAGAAAAGAACACCATACCTACAGTGAAACATGGAGGAGGCTCGGTTATGTTTTGGGGCTGCTTTGCTGCGCCTGGCACAGGGTGCCTTGAATCTGTGCAGGGCACAATGAAATCTCAAGACTATCAAGGCATTCTGGAGCGAAACGTACTGCCCAGTGTCAGAAAGCTCTGTCTCAGTCGCAGGTCATGGGTCCTCCAACAGGATAATGACCCAAAACACACAGCTAAAAGCACCCAAGAATGGATAAGAACAAAACATTGGACTATTCTGAAGTGGCCTTCTATGAGTCCTGATCTGAATCCTATCGAACATCTATGGAAAGAGCTGAAACTTGCAGTCTGGAGAAGGCACCCATCAAACCTGAGACAGCTGGAGGAGTTTGCTCAGGAAGAGTGGGCCAAACTACCTGTTAACAGGTGCAGAAGTCTCATTGAGAGCTACAGAAAACGTTTGATTGCAATGATTGCCTCTAAAGGTTGTGCAACAAAATATTAGGTTAGCGGTCCCATCATTTTTGTCCATGCCATTTTCATTTGTTTTATTATTTACAATATTATGTTGAATAAAAAATCAAAAGCAAAGTCTGATTTCTATTAAATATGGAATAAACAATGGTGGATGCCAATTACTTTTGTCAGTTTCAAGTTATTTCAGAGAAAATTGTGCATTCTTCGCTTTTTGTGGAGGGGTACCAACAAATTTGAGCATGTCTGTATATATATATATATATATATATATATATATATATATATATATATATATATATATATATATATATATAATTACTACAGGAGCCAAACATCAAAATACTATGCATTCCTAGAAATTGTTAAGGTTATTTTTGTGAGGGAAAATTTAGCATTTTTAAGCCAAAAGTAATTACATGGTAACACCTTTGCACAGGCTATTCCTATTTAATTGTATACTTATTCCACAAGCAGTTACCATGTAAGGGCAGAAAAGGTTAATAGTTACCAAGTTATTACCATTTTATTACATGTATGAATACAAATTAATACAACAACATTTTGTTTGCAAGTAACTTTATCAGACCGGTGTCAAAGAAACCAACAATAGACTGTCATTAATTAAAGCCTTGTGCAGGGGGTGCAACTGCTTTAATAAACTCAAGGTGTTTTTGTTTGTTTGTTTGTTTGTTTTGTTTTTATCAGTTATCACAGTAGCCTGCAACATTTAGTGACCTGCATGCTCCTCCTACTTCCCTCTTCCTCCACTCCTGCACCTCCTTCTCACCTTGTGTCCGTACACAGATGCACATCTAAGGGCTCTATCAATCCTTCTGCTGCCATTAGGAATGCTAGCACTGTCCCAAAAGGAATGGAAACAAGTTTTAAAATGTAAAAAACAGCATCTGTTTCTGAGAAGGTTAGTAGCCATTGATGGGAAACATGACAGTATATTTTGTACTGGTAATATAACAACATGCCTAAATAGAATTTATGTGCATGTTCCTGGCCTTTTCACAAGAGCCTGATATGTCTTAAGAATTTACCTAAATACTGGCTATTGAAGCATTCATTTTGCATTGGCCAAATTCTCACACAAAGAAAGCCTACATCTGCCTGTGAGCAAAGTTTCTTGAATAAGAACTACTGTACAATGTGACCCGGATCTGTCCTTATCAGCAACCACAAAGCATAGTATGAACCATAAGACAACTAGCATTTTAGAGTTTAGTGATTCAGAACACTTTTTAACAGTTTGTTTTTGCCTTTAGAAAACACAAAGATCAGACTTTGTAGTACTACAGCAAACCTTTTTCTGAGTATGCCCTGTACCTATAACAACTTTAATATGTCTTTCTTATTTTAATTATTGTTATTATTTTATATTTATCAGCATTTCACTGAAAACTAATTAACATTCGCTCAAACTCGTATCATGTATCCTTCACATTCTGACAACTACAAATGTAATCTGTTTTTGAGTACAATACATTCCCACAGCAATTGCTGTTTGAAAATCAGCCGTCAAATTGCTAATAAGCTCATTAGCATTTCTATTTTGCACATCTCCACAGAACAGAGGTAATAATGGAGAGATGGCTTTCATTTACTATTGAGTTTTCAGGCTTGTTTGAAGGCCTCATGTTTAAGTAATGCAATTTCATTTGACAGGCTTTTTTTCAAACATTAAAATAGGTCCAGCATGTATTGATTCTAACCCCATCTGGTTCCCACAGTACACATAATACACATAGGTTAAAATGTGAGGAATGACACAATAAAAGGCCCAACCAAGGCAGCAGAATTGTTGTACTTGCAGGACAATTTAATGGTGAAATGGAATGGAAACAATGTGATGTATGTAAAACAGTAAGCTTCTAAACAAGAGATTCACTACCAACAAATTTGGTGCACGTAAAAATCACACATAAAGTAGGTTTCTCACAGTGTTTTATTTTATAATTTGTAAGGGTAATTATTGTTTCACTATCTGTAAATTAAATAGTTCAGGACAACCCACCAGTACCTCAGAGAATGAGAAATGAATGCAGGTTACATTGAAAACTTGACCTCAAACACACTTGATCCTGCAGTACATGTTATAAAACTAGCAAGAACACTAAAATAATTAACTCCCGATAACAGAACGACCCTTTAATTAACTCAGCATTTAATATGGAACATGTGCCCGGGCGATTAAAGCATTACATTTACTCTATCAAAAAATTAGAACACTATTAATACTCAAGTTTGGGATATTTTCTAGATTCTACTAAAATTATGTTTAATTTCTATAATTACATAGAAAGGCTATTTGAGGCTTAAACATTCTTTGGACATTGTCAGGTAAAAACTCATTGTTTATTTATTTTTTTTTAATTAAGGGATCGACTGTGCTGGTGGACAACTCACCAACTGCCACAACCTGCAATACTGCTATACTTATGTGACAGGGGAACTAAAGCAATTACAATCTGATACCTTAAGGGTGAAAGTCCACTGAAATATACCAAAGCTTCAACAGCATCAACTTGCACACATACAGTTACCTATAATCAAGAAATAAAACACATAAACCACATTTTGCAGTTAATAAATGTTCACAAGGCAGGAGCCAGGCCTGTGTAAAGGGACTAGGAAGCTGTGTGGTCCAGTGGTTAAAAAACAGGGCTTATAACCAGGAGGTCCCCGGTTCAAATCCCACTTCAGCCACTGACTCATTGTGTGACCCTGAGCAAGTCACTTAACCTCCTTGTGCTCTGTCTTTCAGGTGAGACGTATTTGTAAGTGACTCTGCAGCTGATGCATAGTTCACACACCCTAGTCTCTGTAAGTCGCCTTGGATAAAAGCGTCTGCTAAATAAACAAATAATAATAATAGAATAAAGACAAAGTGCTTGTGACTTAGTAATAGAAAAGGTGTTTCCCCTTGAGTACTCGGAGAACTGCCCACGCGGAGGTGAGGCCAAACCGATTGACCACCAAGTCTGGGATGCGACGGACTTCCCCCCAAGGGGAAACTAATAAAGGATAGGAGGACAAACCAAGGTCTTCCTGACTTACTGAGTCTTCTAGTCAAGAGAGGTCAGACTCGGCTGATGCTCCGAGGCCGCATGAACAGCCTCGCGATCTACGCATGGAGAACAAAAGCGCTGTAAAAGTTAATAAGAAATAAACATATGAATAGGGCCAGGGGTCTCCCCCCCAGCTATAAGAGCCACCTTCGATAAGTTGAGTCAAATGACTAGTTCAAAAGTTGGGAGCAAGCTTTGCTCTCCGAAGGGGGAGACAGACACGGGTGCAAATGAATAGATTAGCATGAGAATGGAAAACTTTTGTCCTCTCAGAGGGCAAAGCGACGTAGTCGGCCTCTAAGGTTGGAAAGTGAGCTTTATTTGCCCCCAAAAGATGACCCCCGGCTCCCCGCAACTGCGCCACCAATGTAAAGAAGAGAGAAAATTGTTAGAAAAGAAAATTAGTGATTAATTACAAATATTGATTAATTACAATTATTTTTTATTTATTTATTTTTGTATTATTATTTAACTAATCTAACCGCTCGGCGGAGAGGAAAAAACCTGCATTTTGTGGGAAGAAACCTCTGGTGGTCCTGGCGGAGAGGTAGCCCCCACTCTGGGCATGCTAGCAATACTTTGTTTAGTGGAATAATATCGAGGAGAGAAGAGTGACTGTAAGATTCCACTGCTGAGGAAGGACTGATTGATTTTAATGTTGGCTGCTGATGTTGCTGCACCTATACGGATGAATGGGACAATGCGATTGGAGAGGAAGGACAGCTTAGAATGAGCTGAAGACAAAAGATTGAAAATGTATAACTTTAGTTGAAAAAGCTGAATGGAGGAATGGATAGAGGGAAAGGTTGAGCTGAGGGAGCCAGACGTCTGAATTATGCAATCTGAAAATGAGAAAGAGCGTCAGCAGTGTTATTAGTGATACCTGGAAGGTGTTACAAATATTGATAACTGAAATCCAGACTAGCCGGCGGAGAAGTTGCATAATTACAGGGAAGAGGAATGGCCTTTATTAATAATATGAACAGTACATTGATTATCACAAAAGATTAAGATAGATTTTTTCTGCCAAAAACGGCCCCAAAGCTACAACGACGATAGAGAATATGTATTGTCCAATGCTAACCGAGAAGCTGCTTTGCCTGAAAAAGATTTATGATACTCATAAGAAATGGTACCGCCATATCTGACCAAGAGAGTAACAATGTTAAGTATATATGAGTCGGTGAGCATAAATTTCACAAAGAAAATGCAAGCACAAATTCTCCAAGAGTGAGTTTTTTAGACAGCCAAGGATCCTGGAATTTTAGAGTAACAGACAGATCTCCACAGTCAACTACCCTGTGATACAAAAGTAAGAATAGAGACCAAATTAACATCTTTGCCTTCAATAATATTGCCTCTCAGTTGAGGAGAGTTGCGATGACCAATTGAGGCAGAAGAGGATCCTGAACTAGAGTGAAGATTGGCAGCTCGGGGGCAGGTGTGGGCGTGGCTGAAGCAGCGGAAGAAGCGAGTAATGCTGCTGGTGTCCCTGATGAGGATGAAATGGCTGCTGGTCCCAAGTGAGTGATTCTGTTATAAAGCGCATCAAGGCGATCAAATACTGTAGAAATGGAGGTGGAAAGAGGATGAATGAGTTGCTTGATATCGTTAAAAATCTGAAAACGTGAATCGGAGGAAGGATCAGCTGAAATTGAGAGCTGAGGGGTTGTGGTAGCTGAATCAGAAGTGAATGGAGCCTGTACTGTGGGGATGGAGTGTGAACTGACAAGTTTGGATCTCTGCTGTGTCTTTTGAGGGGGATAAACAGGCTCGGCTGATACGGAATTGCAGTATGAACAAAATAGAGCAGCCCGATCGCTTCCTACTTCAATGGGCAATCCTTTTTTAAACAGAGCTTTCAGGAGTTTGTCGATGGGCCAATCTTTGTAAAAAAAGTCGCGCTGGAGAATCATCCTGAGTTCTGATGCGTTTAGAGCGATGAAGAGGAATGTCAGGGGGCAGCTGGATAAGCAGAGGTTGAAGCAGCAGCATTGTCAGATGGAGGAGAAGCGGGATGGGTGGATTTGTTTGAACATTTTTTCGTGGATTATTTGTTGGAGGAAGACCGCCAGAAGGAGAGAAAAATTATTCAACTGAGTCAGATGAAAACAAAAGTTGCCTCGGGTGAGTAGTCATTTTTCCTGATTGAAAACAAAGGTTTGTTTTAAGGTTGGTTCTGCAAGCCTGCATGATAACCGCAAACTGTAAAGCATGACGAGAATTAGGAAGCTGGCTATGGTTTAAACAGGGTGACTGACAGATGTTTTAGCGGGATAACACAGGGGAGTAGTCCCGGCTCCAGCCCCCCGAAATACACCAGGGTTCTACTAACATAGAAAGTAAAAAGCATTTAAGAGTGCAATATGGACATCTCTTCCATTTAACTACTGCCAACACTCTTAGAGTAAATGAGGGCTCCCAGCATACACTGCTCTGTGCTTTTCCTGTATTTAATAAACAATTTCAGACCCCTTATGTACACAAGCAAATTGCAAACAGCAAGTAAAACCAATCATTGTTCTGATGTTTGTAAAACATTTGCTCCAGATTGCAAACAGTGAGTCAAAGAAAAAACAACTGACATTTTTTGCAATTTATTATCAGAATGTCTGCTCAGAAATTGCAAACTCTGTGCTATTTTTCTGAATCAGAGACAATATAATTTTCATTCTCACCAATTTTAAATATCCAAATATATCAAAGTAGAAAAAGGCCATCAATTTTAATTACAAGATTGAAATGATTTGAAACTTGTACCGTTTCAGTTTGAAGGGATTACAAGTTCAACATGTATGAGGGAGCAGGGGATCATTAAAATGAAATAGAGAGCATTTCATACATGTGGCTGTTCCATATAGTGTGTTTTTTTATGAATGTTCTGTTCAGGTTAGACAGTTAAAAGTGGTGGTTGAATAATTCCTTAAATCTTACCTGCTGTAATGCACTTCCTTTTGTACGTACAGTTGGTTTCAAATTCCATTTTGGAAGAAAACATTTCCAGCAAATTGTATTTTTATTTTAAAACATGAAATTTATTTACAATAGATTAAATATAGTTGTTAGTTTACTTTTTTTATTTTCAGGAAATGTGTTACTGTTCCACTTTGTCATTCCAGCTGTGTCTCTGGGGTCAATACATATTACTGGTTGTAAAGTATGTCAGTCATTAGGGGAAACGGTTGGTTAATGACAGGAAGGCAGGTTTTGGAGAGATGTGGACAATTTCACACCAGGTGAAATGACCAAGGACGTCAAAACAGCCTAAAAACAAGGCTTGCAAATAGAGAGCAGTGAACTCTGATCTAAATGATGTTTTAAAGCTGTGTTTTCTGTATTTCATGGCACCCTGACAAGAGCCATCAATTGCCGTAATACAACAACAATTAACAAGACCTGGCTTGACCAACTAACTATTTTAGACTAAATCCATTGGAATGCTGTGTGAAGTCAATGAAATTACTCTTATACTATATATATATATATATATATATATATATATATATATATATATATATATATATATATATATACACAGTGCCTTGCAAAAGTATTCAGACCCCTGACCAATTCTCTCATATTACTGAATTACAAATGGTACATTGAAATTTCATTCTGTTTGGTATTTTATTTTAAAACACTAAAACTCAAAATCAGTTATTGTAAGGTGACATTGGTTTTATGTTGGGAAATATTTTTAAGAAAAATAAAAAACTGAAATATCTTGCTTGCATAAGTATTCAACCCCCACAAATTAATATTTGGTAGAGTCACCTTTCGCTGCAATAACAGCTTTAAGTCTTTTGGGGTAAGTATGTACCAGCTTTGCACACAGTGTCGGAGTGATTTTGGCCCATTCTTCTTGGCAGATTTGCTCCAGGTTGTTCAGGTTGGTTGGTTGACGCTTGTGGACCGCAATTTTCAAATAGTGCCACAGATTCTCAATGGGATTGAGATAAGGACTTTGACTAGGCCACTGTATGACATTCACCTTTTTGTTCATGAGCCACTCCAATGTTGCTTTAGCCTTGTGCTTGGGATCATTGTCCTGCTGAAAGGTGAATTTCCTCCCAAGCATCAGTTTTTTAGCGGACTGAAGCAGGTTCTCTTGCAGTATTTCCCTGTATTTTGCTCCATCCATTCCTCCTTCAATTTTAACAAGATGCCCAGTTCCTGTTGATGAGAAGCATCCCCACAGCATGATGCTGCCACCACCATACTTCACTGTAGGGATGGTGTGTCTTGAGACATGGGCAGTGTTAGGTTTGCGCCACACATAGTGCTTTGAGTTTTGGCCAAAGCGCTATCTTGGTCTCATCTGACCACAAAACCTTTTTCCACATTGCAGCTGGGTCACTCTCATGCTTTCTGGCAAACTCCAGACGTGCTTTCAGATGGCACTTTTTGAGTAACGGCTTCTTTCTTGCCACCCTCCCATACAGGCCAGTGTTATGCAGAGCTCTTGATATGGTTGACTGGTGCACCATTACTCCACTCCCAGCCACTGAACTCTGTAGCTCCTTCAAAGTGATTGTTGGCCTCTCTGTGGCTTCTCTCACAAGTCTTCTTCTTGTTTGAGCACTGAGTTTTGAGGGACAGACTTTTCTTGGCAGTGCTTGGGTGGTGTGATGCAGCTTCCACGTCCTGATTATTGATCCAACTGTGCTCAATGGGATATCCAAACACTTAGATATTATTTTGTACCCTTTCCCTAATCTATGCATTTGTATTACTTTATCTCTAACTTCTGTAGAATGCTCTTTGGTCTTCATTTTCCTTCAGATTCACAGCCTGACCAATGATCCTTCAACAGTGGGGTTTTTATCCAGAAAATGTGACAGCAACTTTAATGGTTCACAGGTGGATGCCAATGGTAAGGTAATTGTGTCCTCGTTAGGGCAATTTCTTTCATCGGTGTAAACTGGGAGCTTCCACAGCACAGTGGATGAATACTTATGCAAGCAAGATATTTCAGTTTTTTTATTTTTCTTAAAAATATTTCCCAACATAAAACCAATGTCACCTTACAATAATTGATTTTGAGTTTCAGTGTTTTAAAATAAAATATCAAACAGAACGAAATTTCAATGTACCATTTGTAATTCAGTAATATGAGAGAATTGGTCAGGGGTCTGAATACTTTTGCAAGGCACTGTATATACAGTGCCTTGCGAAAGTATTCGGCCCCCTTGAACTTTGCGACCTTTTGCCACATTTCAGGCTTCAAACATAAAGATATGAAACTGTAATTTTTTGTGAAGAATCAACAACAAGTGGGACACAATCATGAAGTGGAACGAAATTTATTGGATATTTCAAACTTTTTTAACAAATAAAAAACTGAAAAATTGGGCGTGCAAAATTATTCAGCCCCCTTAAGTTAATACTTTGTAGCGCCACCTTTTGCTGCAATTACAGCTGTAAGTCGCTTGGGGTATGTCTCTATCAGTTTTGCACATCGAGAGACTGAAATTTTTGCCCATTCCTCCTTGCAAAACAGCTCGAGCTCAGTGAGGTTGGATGGAGAGCATTTGTGAACAGCAGTTTTCAGTTCTTTCCACAGATTCTCGATTGGATTCAGGTCTGGACTTTGACTTGGCCATTCTAACACCTGGATATGTTTATTTGTGAACCATTCCATTGTAGATTTTGCTTTATGTTTTGGATCATTGTCTTGTTGGAAGACAAATCTCCGTCCCAGTCTCAGGTCTTTTGCAGACTCCATCAGGTTTTCTTCCAGAATGGTCCTGTATTTGGCTCCATCCATCTTCCCATCAATTTTAACCATCTTCCCTGTCCCTGCTGAAGAAAAGCAGGCCCAAACCATGATGCTGCCACCACCATGTTTGACAGTGGGGATGGTGTGTTCAGGGTGATGAGCTGTGTTGCTTTTACGCCAAACATAACGTTTTGCATTGTTGCCAAAAAGTTCGATTTTGGTTTCATCTGACCAGAGCACCTTCTTCCACATGTTTGGTGTGTCTCCCAGGTGGCTTGTGGCAAACTGCAAACGACACTTTTTATGGATATCTTTAAGAAATGGCTTTCTTCTTGCCACTCTTCCATAAAGGCCAGATTTGTGCAGTATACGACTGATTGTTGTCCTATGGACAGAGTCTCCCACCTCAGCTGTAGATCTCTGCAGTTCATCCAGAGTGATCATGGGCCTCTTGGCTGCATCTCTGATCAGTCTTCTCCTTGTATGAGCTGAAAGTTTAGAGGGACGGCCAGGTCTTGGTAGATTTGCAGTGGTCTGATACTCCTTCCATTTCAATATTATCGCTTGCACAGTGCTCCTTGGGATGTTTAAAGCTTGGGAAATCTTTTTGTATCCAAATCCGGCTTTAAACTTCTCCACAACAGTATCTCGGACCTGCCTGGTGTGTTCCTTGTTCTTCATGATGCTCTCTGCGCTTTAAACGGACCTCTGAGACTATCACAGTGCAGGTGCATTTATACGGAGACTTGATTACACACAGGTGGATTCTATTTATCATCATTAGTCATTTAGGTCAACATTGGGTCATTCAGAGATCCTCACTGAACTTCTGGAGAGAGTTTGCTGCACTGAAAGTAAAGGGGCTGAATAATTTTGCACGCCCAATTTTTCAATTTTTTATTTGTTAAAAAAGTTTGAAATATCCAATAAATTTCGTTCCACTTCATGATTGTGTCCCACTTGTTGTTGATTCTTCACAAAAAATTACAGTTTCATATCTTTATGTTTGAAGCCTGAAATGTGGCAAAAGGTCGCAAAGTTCAAGGGGGCCGAATACTTTCGCAAGGCACTGTATATATATATATATATATATATATATATATATATATATATATATATATATATATACAGTATACACACACAGACAGACAAGACATTTGGCTTCTATTTATAAAACTATATTACTGGTTCAAACAAGTGCCCACCACCTAATTATCTGTATTTCTTTAGCACAGTTGCATTCATTTGCATAATTACTCTGTAAACATTTTGTTGGTGCAGTTCATTGTGCTAATTTATCTTTTTTCAGGGTTATCAAACAGAACCTTGAATTCTCCAGTGAACTCCCAGAAGTAATCAGACTGGTGAAGACTCAGTGTAGTGGGAGTAGACAGCCACACTGGGATGGTGCGTGTCAAATTTTCAAACATCAAAGGTTATCCTTTAATCTTTTAACACATGTCTACATACCAGCAAAACCGAAGTGGCAGACTGGGAGAGTGAGTGCAACAGCTTCAAAAGGAAAGTGTTCACGGCTGTATCCGCTTGCCATTCATGTTGTCATTTTTATGTGAAGCAGTTTTATGACTGCTTCATTTTGTTGTTTATTTTTGTAAGGGTTGAAAACCATGTACAGTAATATCAAATGCACCTGGCATGAGCTCTAATTCTCAATGAATATAGGAATCAGAGACATTACACTGATGGAGAAATGTGTTGAAACATTTGTCAACTTGATAAAAAAAAATGTTCACAGTGTATTATCTAGTGTTTAAGACAGGGCTGTCTAACAGATGGCTTTTGAGCCATATATGGCTCTTTTGATTAAGAAGTAGAGTATTCTATTTAAGGCTCTTAATGGGTATGAGAAGACTACAAGGGCAATCGGTAGTTACTGGTTGAAGAAAGGACAGTCAAAATGTAGCAAAAGTGATGTTCTGTTTAAACATGGCACATGGTTAATGAGCACAAACATGCCATTGTTTGTTACTATTCAGTCAGCAATTTCTTTTTTGTAAACTAAACTTATTTTGTGATTGCCGGGTCATCAGTATGGTTTTCAACCAAAATGGTTAACAGCTCTTGTTTAAGGTATGGATGGCATTGGAGAAAATGTTTTGTTTTTTTCAGTATACTAAACAATATAATATATTCCATCCATTTCCAAATTTAAACAGCCAATCGTTGAAGTCTATCAATGTCAATAAATCTACTGTAGTTTTCAAAGTACAAAGCGCTTATATTTACATATTATTGAGGATGATAAAGAAGGGTGCGCGGAATGCATCAAAGCATGTTATATATGACTTGTTCTTGAAATTTGGGGAGTTTCCCTTGAACCCACAACAAACACAGGAGTTGTGTGCATAAAATATAAAAGTATGCAATTCACCTGTCTTTCAGAAAATTAGTACAAAAATATTCTAGCATGACAGATTCAATGTGTGCCCCATAAAGGGTTAAAGTTATATCCGTATGAAGATACTGCAATGTAGACGTGATTGATTGTTGTGACAATATTTTGAAAAATAACCAATAGTTTGATACTACCTTTGTAATGCTATGAATAATAGTATATGTGGTTCATAATGCTTAATTGAATGATGCACATGGGGAACTTTCATTGTAAGGCCGCAACTCAGTTCAGAACACGTGTGTGTGTGCTTGTCCTAGTTCAATGTTAATAAACAAGGTTAAATCAATCTGGACTGGTGTATTACAACCTAATACTGTACTTGTGCTTGAATAATTCTTCAAATAAGGACTTCTAAAACAAGGAATCTATTAACTTTGAAACAGAATGTAATAAATAACCTCCTAAATCTTGAAATGTCTGTTTTGATGCCAATGCATGTGCAGTGATGTTGAGAATGCATTGCTGATGCCTGAGAAGTACAGTGCAATTAGGGAAATATGACTTCAGGACCAGTGCCGTGCCGTCAGGACTTTCAAGGTATTCTCTGCTGACCAGACAGTGCCAAGTAAACCGTCAGTCAAATGACATTACGTTGCCTCACTCACTTGCGTACAGTGTGCTTACTTATACTGTGAAACATACTACTCTAATTATTATTTGTTCATTTGCCTGACGCCTTTATCCAAGATGACTTACAAGGTTTACTAGAGGTTTTTTAAGAGTCTAGGGGTTTCCTGAAGGGGATGTGATCAGCCAATAAGAGATGTGCATTTCCCCCACGTAAGTCTAAAACAATGACCAGACGCTAGAAAAAAAAAACAAACAGTTGAGGATATTCTCAGTTTCAGTTGAAGGTCTTAACCAATAGGCGAGTCGAAGAATGTCCTTTTTTTAGACAGGCGACCAATCAGGCGTGAGCAGAGGCAGGCCATAAATCTCCCAGGGTATTCTCTGCCTCACTTGAAGGCCCTGCTTTACCAACCAATGGGAAAGTCAAAGCTCTGACAGCTGACCAATCATTAGTGAGCAACCCCAAAACATGAATATTCCTTGGTTAGCACTACAGTTAGGAGGATAGCTGGATTTCGCACGATATTGCTTAGAAATATAGATTGATAAATACAAATACCTTTGCAACATCAAATTATTTCAAATTTTATTTTACACTAAAATAAAAAAAAATGTGAGAAAACTGAGACATCATAGTCGATTTGGTTACAAATCCTTTTTCAAAGAGAACTTTCTCTGAAAAATTGGAGATTGTTAAAAAAAGGGAGATATACACCACAGATCCCTGAGATGCCTCAGGAAGGGAAAGGATATACTCGGCACTTTCAGAATTCAGATTATGAAAGGTATCTTTGGCTTACAGGTAGCTGCCACTTAAAAAAGGAGGAGGGTGGGCGGGGTGCGACGACTCTGCTACCCCAGTCCATTTTGTCACGGCACGCCACTGTTCAGGACATAATTCTGTCCGTGTGTGTCATCATATTTAAGTAGAGACAATTATCTATTCAGGGATACCAAGATACTGAGTGAGCAAGGGGCCAGATTGGGAAAAACTGGGCAATAAAAGCCCCACCCCTATTTGTGCTACACTCCTAAAAATAAATACAATTTGGGTGTGTAAAATTAAAGAGGAGATAATTATATATGCAGGGATATAAAGATATTTAATAAGTAAGGGGACTGAGTGGAATAAAAGGGGAAATGAATGCCTGTTTTAAGGCTGGTGACACCATAATTATGACACTGTAAGATTGTTTTTCTAAACTAGTAAATGCAATGTCTTACTAATAAAGTACTTTGAAACAGCATATGTAATTGTGCAACTGTGTACATGAATATTACCGGGGTACATCTTATCTCTTCATTGAACTACGGATTATGAACATGTTTTATAAATAACATTTTAATATATTATATGAGCCTTCAGATTTAATTTACATGTGAATTTCATACTTTTGATATGCTAAATCATTCTGACAGCAGAGAAGCTTGTTTTACCACTATCTTGTAAGAACAGCACTTGGCAATAATGATTATATTGTATTGAAGTATTACCCAGGAAGGACAAGGAATATGCTGCTAAAATCATATACAGTAATTTAGTAAAGTGGAAGGGAGAAGGATTCATAACTTCTAAATTAGTTAAGATAATTCTTATTGTTGTTGTTGTGAATTGATCCAGTCAAGGGTAGCATGTGCATTTGAAAATGGATCAGAGATTTCCTTTAACCTCAATGGTCAATGTGAGGTCCTTACTCTCTGATAAAGGACCTTGAATTTTATCGTTCAAACTATGTTTATTCACTGCTCCAAATCAATCCGCTGGAAAATACGTAAATACAGTATTCAGGTACATATTTTAAAAGTTTTTTTTTTTAAATCCATCAATAATTTCATATTTTTAACCCACTATTGAGAATACTTGTTATTCCTTCACTGGTATCATACAGGTATCCCACTGGAATTATTGATACCTTTGAGTTTCGGAACAGCCTTACATCCACCATACAACCGCAGACAATACGATCATATCCCAGATAAAAGGTGTCCGTCTGTTGAACAGCAAGTTTCAGCTGTTAATGCTCTTGTTGAATATTACACCGTGTAACAATTATTATTATTTTTTTTGTTCCTGGGTAGTAAGTGTTATTTCCTAATTGCTTATGCCTCAAAAGTATAGAAAATGGCTATTATTCCCCACAAACTTTGCTTTTGTGACCAGGACAGTGATATTTTGAAATTTACCTATTTTCCAGAACATTCCAGATAGATTCAGTGCTGAGTAAACTTGGAGTAACTTCTAGAACTTTCCTGTAATATAAATAGTAGTATAAATACAGGGGCCTTAAGCCCACCAGTTCAGTTTAGTTCCAGCTGCCTAAGTGGATACATATCTGCATTTTTCTGAGATGGCATCAAGAGGCTGCAAGCATCCGGCAGACGCATTTTGCTATGTCTGCGGCCAATTTATCAAGACAAGAGCGAAAAAGTACTCCGTGGAAGCATCTGCTAAGATGTGTGAGGCCTACAAGGCATATTTCGGCATGCCTGTCGGGGATCAAGACAAACCCTGGGCACCTCATTTCACCTGTGAGCACTGCAAAAAAACTCTGGAAGGTAAGATGGACAACTGTTGCTCGGAATTTTATGTTATAAAATTTGTTAAAATTTTTAAAATTGTAAAAGTTTTTCATTTTAAAATGTTTACAATCTTCAATGTTATTGAAAAAATATATCATATATGAAAAATGTTGCATCAAACCTTGCTGGACGCCTTGAAGTATGATGAGTACTGCTGGGAGGTCATAGGAGACTTCAAAATGGTGGCATTTCTGATTGGTCTCCAAGGCGGTTTTACCAAGTTTCCCTGCTATCTTTGCCTTTGTGACAGCAGGGACACCAAGGCGCACTACCACAGGCGGGACTGGCCACAGCGGAACGAGTTCTCTGTGGGGAGGAACAACGTCAAGTGGGAGCCACTGGTGGACCCCCGGAAGGTGTTGATGCCACCACTGCACATCAAATTGGGCCTTATGAAACAATTTGTCAGAGCTCTAGATAAGGAGTCGGCAGCCTTCAAGTACCTTCAAGACTTCTTCCCTAAGCTGTCTGAGGCAAAGGTCAAAGCCGGTGTCTTTGTCGGACCACAGATAAAGAAGATCCTGGAGTGCAATGAATTCCCCAAGAAGCTCACTAGTAAGGAGAAAGCGGCTTGGAACAGCTTTGTCGCAGTGGTTCGGGGCTTCCTGGGTAATCACAAGGCCGAAAACTATGTGGAGCTGGTTGAGACTCTGGTGAAGAACTACGGCACAATGGGCTGTAGGATGTCCCTCAAACTCCATATCCTTGAAGCTCATCTTGATAAATTCAAGGAGAACATGGGAGCGTACTCGGAGGAGCAAGGCGAGCGCTTCCACCAGGATATACTGGACTTTGAACGCCGCTACCAAGGACAGTATAACGAGAACATGATGGGAGACTACATTTGGGGGCTGATTCGTGAAAGTGATTTACAGTATAATCGTAAATCTCAAAAAACTACTCACTTCTAAATCTTTTGTAGTAATTTTTGTATTACTTTAGTATAAATACATGTTAATTTGGATTCATATGTTTTTTTTTCTGACTTTATGTGAATGAAAAGACACAAATTCGCCTGTTTTCTCATTGGAAATAGGTAAATTTCAAAATATCACTGTCCTGGTCACAAAAGCAAAGTTTGTGGGGAATAATAGCCATTTTCTATACTTTTGAGGCATAAGCAATTAGGAAATAACACTTACTACCCAGGAACAAAAATTGTGTTACATAGTGTTATCAGTCCCTGAAGCTGGAGTCTGAATGGTCTTTATTTATTTTTATTTTTTTTAAACTGGCAAGATTTCCTTTTTGGGAGCCTTTAATATTTAATAACCAAGAGATTCAGAAGTATGATTTACAGAATATCCTATCAAATTACTGTTCCAGCCCAGGTTTAATAGGTATCATTAATTGATGAATAACTTTAAGGCCTGGTCAGAGGTTTAATTAGTCCAATTTAATATTAAGAACATCATTTAAAATCGCCAGTGTTGGCTACCTCTCCTATTAAATTATTAATTTTTCACTTTTGTGGGGTTCTGTGAATTTTGGTTTTGAACTACATCATGTTTGTTTTTAAGCAGGCTTGTATTTAAAAGATGCTATTTATCAGATTATGTATTATTACTCTTGTTTGTGAGACAGATAAAATGCAGAAATGCTAAGCTATGCCCTGTACAGAACATCACATTGATATGTCTTGTAAACCATAATATGCTTGGTAAGCCTTGGGTTTCTGCCACAAAATACATCATTGGTTGCTGCCTACAGCCTTATGACACTCTTATGGAAACATAAGAACAAATTAATGTTAGTCTTCAACCCTAAGTTAATTCCTATGATTAATGGTCAATTTTTTAGTGAGTCTGAAGACAAGTTTCACCACTAATAAATAGTGAAAGAGGGATGGCAAGATGTAGGGATGACAAGAAGCAGTCTGAATATAAAGGAACTAGCAAGACTTGAAATTCTTTTACAAAATAAACTGATTTGATTAATAGTATTTATTTGTGAGTTTTTCTTTATTTATTATTTTACATGCCTGTATTACCACACATTATTATTATTATTATTTTTTTTGTTAATTTGTTATTTTAGAAGTGAGTTTTATTACTAATTTACTAAAACTGGTTTGATATCGAAAGGTGGTTTTGAAGGGGGTTCCAAAATAAGTTATTAATGGTTGATTGGGTACTGTAGGTTGTATTGTCAACTGCACTTGTGAAACCTGTACTGAAGTATTGTATTAATAAATCATTTATGACATGTACATGATCAGATTGCTGTTTTAAACTGATGCAATGCTGCTTATGAGGGTCAATCAATATATCTATTAAAAAAACAGAAACACAAGTTCCAGGAGAAATTATGTTGCATTTTCAATGGTAGATGGCTGCTTTTATTGTCATATTTTCTAATAAGGGGCTCAGGGAACCCTACTTTACAGTGTTGTTTGACTAACAAGGGTCTTCTATGTCATTATCTTTCCTCTTTATGATTCATACTTTTGGGGGGTTTTGTAGTTTTTTTTCAACGTTTTTTATTTAAAGGCCCGTTATTTTAAAATGCAGACTGTGTGTGTGTAACACAGTGTTATTTTAATTTTCATGTTCACAACATTGTTGTCATTTAGTATCACTTAGATTATTATGATTTATTATGAGTGTTGGTTTTGTTTATTCACTATTGAATTATTGTTTGATCACGGCATAAAGTGTGTGTGAATATTTCATTTGTTTTGTGTTCCTACCCCTGCATGTGCCTTGAGTGAATGATCCTGCTGAATTTCAGAGCGTGTAATAAATGTCTAGTGATTGACAGCTGTCCTCAGAACAGGAGCAAGGTGGCATCAAAAGCATTGATTGAATCATTTCCGCTTGCAGCTTACTTAAAAACCAACAAACCAGGTTGGAAGAACGGCGAGGGCAGAAAGAAAGCACTCCTGGCACGCCTTGTGTTCACCGGCATTTCTTTGTTTGTGTGTCTGTTGTTTGTGCGATATGAGCTACGTTCGGTCTTTTTAATTCTGGTTTTGTTTTTGTAACAGGTTGCAGACCATGTGTCGCCGATGGCACACATTAAGTATACTACTGGAGCTTGTTACGTAGGCAAAGATATATTGTTTGTAACTCAGAATAGAAGTTCTGAGCTATAAAGGTCTTGTGTTAAAGAAAATGGGTTGAAATTGTAATGCTGCACGAACGATATGTTTTGAAGCGGGTTTGATTATTCTGCTTAATACAGGGTTGCATGTTATCTAATGAATAATGTACAGGAATGTAGAATGTGTTAAAACAAAACTGGAGGTACTTTAATTAAATATACAATCAACTTGAAAACTAAACGCAATGGAAAGAAACACTAGTTTTGAGAGTGCAATATGTTTTATTGGTAGTCCTTTGTGTGTTTATTTTACCAGTCTTAAGTTTGTGATTTTTAAATTAATGTTGTATGTAAATGGTAAGTTGATCACAGTCCCAGCCTGGTTGTGGACTGTTTAATTGATTTAGGAGGGAGGTTATTTGGGCTAAATTGTATTCCTGGTGTCCTGAGGTGTGTACAATAAAGGGTTTGGTGGTAATTTGCTGGTCATGTAGGCAAAAAGCTTAGTCAATGAAATGGTGCCATTCAGGTAAGGGGGAACTGGTGGTGCTGTGCTTGACTGCCTAGGGCCATTCTGGCTACAAGCGCTTGTGTGTCTCCTCAGGATATCAGGACCCTAGCCATTGAGGTGGGAAGTGATTGGTGCTACCTATTTTTAAATACTATGTGGTGTTATTAATGATTATTGATATCTATTGAAATGTGATTTAATGATTATTGATATCTACTGAAATATTATCGGTTAATTGTTGATACCTGCAGAAGTATTATGCAAGGCTGCTAGTCATGACCTGTTTATATATCAGCCTTTCGGTGTATAATTGCTGAGAAACATTGGCTGTTAGAACTGTCTTACTTTTAAAATAGGGTGGTACTGTGACAACAATAAACTGTTTCATTTTAAACAATCCTTTGGGTGTGGTAAACTCATTTCTGCGTATGTGGTGAGTGTCCACCTGCTCTTCTAAATAAAATAACCTTTGTGTGTGGGACTATTTTATTCTGGTTTGCCTTTATGGTGGGGGGGATTAATTAAAACATTCTAGGGGATCTCTCACCTCTATATCAAAATCTAAAGAGGTTGGCGTAGTTGGGACCACAATTATTACCTGCCATTGACTGTAATAGTAGTAATGAAATGTCAATTAATACAATAGATACTATGTATTATCTTTTGGTAGAAGGACAGGCTCTCCACTGTGCGAGCATGGGCCCCCTTGTTACATGTGGTTTAGGGGGCATATAACAACTGACAGGGAAAATCACAAAACACATATTAGAAAGAAATAAATAGTGTGTTGCCCGAAAACAGCATTTTGAAATTGAGGATTAAATGTACAATATATCATGGAGGCTTAATAAGCCAGAATAAGACTTCCTCTTTAAAGTCATCACACATTCACTTCTGCTTCCTATCAATTGCCTAATACTCAACTTTTCATTTTAATTGCTGATGCCAGCAAATCCTTATTACTACAACTGTGGCATTCACTAATATTATTGATGCTTGCTTGGAAGAAAAATGAATTTATCCTTAAGTGCATTTTTATGCAAAGGTTTGTTAAAGATTAATGTATTTACCATTCACTTGCTACTTTGCCTGAAAGTAACAGATTACTGGTGTTCAGTTCTGAGGTGTTATAATAGTTAGAAAGGAGATGTACTGTATAGCTGACGCATTCTGAACAAGCTGGAGCCACTGTAATGTAGAGTCCGGTAGGCCAGAAAACAGGGCATTACAGTAATCCAATCTAGACATCACAACATGCACCAACATTTCAGCATCTTTGCCAGACAAGATTGGTCTCAATTTAACTATATTACGCAGCTGAAAGTAAGACGTCTTAACTACTGAACTAATGTGGGCATCCAGACACAATTCAGAATCCATGATAACTCTCAAATTTTTCACGCTCTTGGAGGGATTAAAAAAATGACCATCAAAAGGAATATTAATACAAGGCGATTTAGCCAAACTATGCCTGGAGCCAGCCAACAGCACCTTTGTCTTTTGTGGATTAATTTTCAGATAATTATCAGTCATCCATGCTTGGATCTCACTCAAACACTGAGACAGAACAGCAGGTGCCATTTCTGATTTAGTGGGAAATGAACAGTATATTTGTGTGTCATCAGCATAGCAGTGAAATCCAAGGTTGTATTTAGCAGTGATGGATGCAAGGGGGAGCATATATACATTAAACAGCAACGGGCCAAGCACAGAGCCTTGTGGAACTCCGTACTTCACATCACCAGTTTCAGAAAATGAGTGACCCAAAGAAACAAATTGGTGCCGGTGTGATAAATATGAGCAAAACCACTCCAAGGCAATGCCTCCAATTCCAGTGAGATTATGCATTCTCTCCAATAAGATTCTGTGGTCTACAGAATCAAAAGTGGCGGAAAGATCCAGTAAAACTAAAATAGATAATTGACTACGAGTCACAGGTCACATGCGTGGTCCTTATATTTGCCTGACCATTGGTATAATCGCACCCATCAGAGTACAGAATCAAGGCTTTCACAGATGTGACCTCTTTTGTAGTTAGTCCATACACTTGTAGTTTTCTTTCATTGAGTCTCATTTATATTGGACCACACTGTTTTTTGTGTCTGAGGTATCTATATATAAATAAAAAAATCATTCAGTATCATCAGCTAATCAGCTTCCAGCTATAGCAGGCATCTAGTAGACAGTAGATGGCAGCTAAAACGTCACCGCATCACCTGTGAATCAAATTTTAAATCAATCCGTGCAAGTACCGACTTTTTCATTTTGACTTGCTGTATTGAAAGCTCAGTTCACATCTACTGTACAGCAAATACTAAACAAAGACACAACTGGTCCAAATTAATTATATTATCCACCAAAACCAGCCAATTAATACTTTGCATCGATGAAAGCAACCAGTCCTGTACCCGCAACTGCTGAGTCAGCCAATCACAGCCTGTCAGATATCTGGCACTGTCCAGATAAACTATAAGCAGCTCTGACAAGTAAAACATGTGTTTGTTTCATAAAACAAAATCTAATTATCTATGTGATCTTTTATGAACATTTTTGGGACTATTTTCTTAAAACTTTGCTCAGCGGAAGGGTACCTGATGAATCATTACACGTCTAAGGTAAATCTAGGTTTTAAAGTGTTTTCATGAAGACGATCATGAGAAAAGGTGTTTTCTATTTGCAATAGTGCCCTCTTTTTGAAGGCTCTACCGTGTGGTAGTTGACCTTGACTTTCGTTAGCACCCTCGTCTTCGGCTCGGGACACATAGCTCCAGTCACAGTCAACTACCACACGGTAGAGCCTTCATTGATGGGCACTATTGCTTAAAGCTTTCACTGAAAGAGCAAAATGCTGCAAGCTATACTGAATCAGATAAAAAACACACTTCCCTTAGGTTCTCTTTCAATCTCCACCAATATTTAATGATTAGCTACATGTAATCATGTACTGATCTTTTAAAGCTCCAAACCAACAGATTTCAAAACCGATACCAAGGTTTGCATTTTTGATAAAGTACATAAATAGTTAAACTTTGAAAAAGTGTAGTAAACTAACACCAGGGAAATATAATTAAGTGGCACTGCAGCTTTGAATATTACCATCAGTATAAAATAGTCAATTCGTCAAGAAGTGCTAATATAAATAGATTAATGCATGACTAAATGAATATATCAATACAGGGGGTTTTATTTAAAAGCTTACCTAATAATAAATTAGAAAACTGAAATTAGAAACTTAGAAGCTTAAGTATAATGATGACATTAAGAAAAATACACATTCATGTTGACATGTAAATATGTAAATGTTTCTATAGTCGGTGTTGAAAATGTTCACCGTTGGCATTCATACACTGCAGACATCGTTGAATCAAGTTCAAGTACACAGCTCACAGTTGCTGCTGAGGTAGTGTTGATGAAGTTTGTGATGTTTCTCTGCAGTTCCTCAGCTGTGTGTGGGGTTATTGCGATAGACATTGTCCTATAAATAGCCCCACAGCTAACAGTCGCAAGGGTTCAGGTCAGGTGATAACAGGATGTAAAAGGCACATCGCATTGTGCAACTAACAGCCTCAATGCCTTACATGGACTATGCAATAGTCGTTGAATTTCTTCTTCTTTGTTCTCAGTTACCACGGTTTTCAGTCTCCCTCCATTTCTGCACTAACTTATGAATGGCCGGCTTTGATGGTGGCTCCTCAACAGGATATTGTTCTTTAAATTCTCTGCACATGTTGTATGATTTGAATTCAGTATACGTTTCAACCAAAAAACATGTTTTACTCTTTTACAGCTCCCACTCAAGTGATGTGATTCATCTGATTACAGCTCCCATATGGTAGTCAAGTCAGAACTGTCACATGACTAGTGTTAGATTCCCCTCTGTTCATATACATCTTGAAAAGGAAAAGGACATCTAATTTTATTATTCTATTTTATTATTGGGTAAACCTTTATATATATTAGAGGTTGGCATGGGTAGAAAATCCGGAACCGGGTATCTGCCATGAAAAATACCCGGATACACAGTCTTTTTCAGGTAATAATTAAGAACAAAATCACATATATTAATGTTTTAAGTGTATGATACATGTTTAAATGCTATATACTACACATACATTTAGTCCCTTCAGCTCTGTATGCTTGTGTAACCTTTTTCAGTACTGGAAACATCGAAATAATAATAATAATAACAATAATAAAAACGATCTCAGTTTGAATACAGTTATTAATGCTAAATGCGCATCATGCTGCAGGATTCTTCGTGACATCTATTGGCCATATTCCACTGTTGTTGTTGTTAAGAACATAAGAACATAAGAAAGTTTACAAACGAGAGGAGGCCATTCAGCCCATCTTTCTCGTTTGGTTGTTAGTAGCTTATTGATCCCAGAGTCTCATCAAACAGCTTCTTGAAGGATCCCAGGGTGTCAGCTTCAACAACATTACTGGGGAGTTGGTTCCAGACCCTCACAATTCTCTGTGTAAAAAAGTGCCTCCTATTTTCTGTTCTGAATGCCCCTTTATCTAATCTCCATTTGTGACCCCTGTTCCTTGTTTCTTTTTTCAGGTCGAAATAGTCCCCTGGGTCGTCATTGTCTATACCTTTTAGAATTTTGAATGCTTGAATCAGATCACCGCGTACTCTTCTTTGTTCAAGACTGAATAGATTCAATTCTTTTAGCCTGTCTGCATACGACATGCCTTTTAAACCCAGGATAATTCTGGTCGCTCTTCTTTGCACTCTTTCTAGAGCAGCAATATCCTTTTTGTAACAAGGTGACCAGAACTGAACATAATATTCTAGATGAGGTCTTACAAATGTTAACATGGCATCCAAGCAAAGCATTGTGTGGAATTTCTTTACCAAAGCAGGAGTAAACGTTTCGTAAGTGAGTGAGTATTGCTTTTCTCATACTGATTTAATGTTATACTTACGCATTTTGGAGTGCGTATGCTTTTTCTTAGTTAATCTACTTCATTAAAATAAAACAAATGTTTACAGTTTTCAGTCTGTTTTCTGGGGAACACTGCTCACAATACTTTATTTATTTGTTTTTTTATTTTTAAATAAAGACTACTTATTTGATCGTTTTGGTAAGAAACTATATGCGCAATAGATGTAGATCAAGCATTCCATATTGGAAGCCACATGGTTACTATTATTATTAGATCTCAAAGTTATTACTGACATAAAACCAACAGGATGTTGTTATGTTGTTTTCTTTCTGATTTAGTTCCTGAGAAGAATAGTCGCCGCAGTTATTATTACTGAGGTGTACTTGCTGCTGTGTGTTATTGTTTTCTGTAAAAAACATTGATATCCTGTCATTTAAGAAATGGCTTAATGCAAAGCTTGTTTTAATGTTGTCTTTATTATGCTGACCAGAGACCCACGCTTACAAACAAATACATGATATATCTTCTAAATTTCTGTCAGACAATAAACTAGCTGGCGGTTTTTTTAAATTTTATATTGTAACCTGATATAACCATACATCCTCACATCACTGAAAATTCAAAGCGACTCCTCATCAAGTGTTGGATTTCTGTTCCTTTCTAATGAGGATTTATTATCCATTGTGAACGACAAAGAGCTAGATTAACAAAGTTTACCATGCCTTTTATCACAGCATTAATTGTAATTACTTTGACAGTATATTCCCAACATTTTAGTGTAGTGTTAGCCATTTTTATGGCATGTTAGTTTACCAGGGTCATAACCTTCAAAAAGCTCATTATTTATAAATATCATGACATTCATAAACCATTAGGGTGCCATTGATTGATCTCTAACACCATATTGTTTTGACCACATTCTGAAAGCATGTGCTAAATTATTATCCTAGCCGATGTAAATTTATGTTTGGTCTCTCGTTTTCATTTATATCACTCAATGTAATGTGTTTTTGTTTCTGTTTTTTGGTTTGACACTTGAAATGATTGAGCTTTTACTTTTGTTTGTATCAAACTAGCTTTCACACAGTTCTTAATTAATGGTCTGCTCAGTCACCCAACTCCCCTATAAACAGTGTCATTAGGACACAGGGCTGATGGAAGACCTTGCTTGGAAATTTCTTTCAGGAGGTTTTGGGTTATTAACCCAGCCCTTCCTCAGCTGGGTTTCTGACTAGATTAATCCATTTTATTTGGTCTCCAGCCCCTTAATAAAAAATAACTATTTCAAACCAATCCAAATGTTTCATTGCACTAGATGGCAGGGCTGATATTAGATATTAGTTATGTGTACTACAGATATTAGAAATCCTATTTTGAAATAAATCACAAAAATGTTATCGGATTCCTTAGTAGTATAGTAGTATATATTTAAATGACAACTGAGATTTCATCCATTAAACCATAAAAAATAATACATTCGAGAATAGACATAGATGAGATTGAGAGAAAGAGAGGGCATGAACCTGGTGTCTTGTGCATGCTTGTCTATGGGAATTTAACTGCTTACACCAAAAAGGGTTTAACTTAAGCCCTGCATACAAGGAAATGTTTATAAAATCTTGGAGGTTTCCTGGTTTCTGCAGTCTTTGCTTCCTATTTTTCAAGAGCTCATCTTTTGAGCAGTTTTTTTGTTGGTGGAGTTCCTTATTATATAGATTGCGCCTTTATTCATTTACATTGAAAACATGTTTTTTATATATAAACAAAATATTTACAGGGAGACATCTTTTCTTTTCTTCATACTGTCCATAATACCCACAGTCGAATTCGATATGGATCCTTGTGATGACAAGTCCCAGGTGGCATTTCCTAACGAAATATAAATTAACGCATTTCCAGTGGATTATACTACACATATGTTAATGACTTGTACAATAGCCACCCCCCATTGTTATCACTTAATTAACATTAAAACAGCTTGCAGTTTTCCTCCACATCTCATATTATTTCCAAACAGCTTTGAGTGGTTTTTAGACATTTCCTTAAAAAATAAAAACTAATCCGCTCAGTTTTCTCTATGCCTCCTACTCCATCTACACAATCATCATACAACATACAGGAACTGTTAAGAAGTAAAACAATGTAAGCAGATAAAAACATTTGGAGGTGTTAACATTAAGAACAATATAATACGCAAATGCGCAGCTTTGGGGCTTAAGGGCAGGATGGGGTAGTTTGGGAAGGGCACAATTCGCGTGACATTACAGGTCTGCCACCTGGGGTGGAGTTTGTAACCACGGCCTATTACAGGTTTGAATGCCCCTGGAGCACCTGTGTATTGAACAAGGTCCAGACGACTTCTTGTGGGTTAAGCAACTTGAATAAAGTGCTGTAGGTGGCTATAATGGAACCAATGCCTTATGGTGTGTTATTGCGCCTACATCATGTAAGACTATCATGGCAAACAGGTTCCAATAAATGATGAGTCTTGTATACAATTAAAACTACATGTGGGGACTGTGAACAGACTGGTCTGTCAATGTCAATTTTTGGTGAAGTAGAAGGCTATATTGTAGAAGAAAAACAGACACCATCTGCACTGCATTTGACCATAAACAATGTAATATATTTTTAGAGAGTGACAAAGCCATCTATGCCTCCAGATGTAGATGTACACTCACAATTACAATATGAACTGGATCGAGTTTTTAAAATAACTTGGCACATGAAGACAACTTTATAACCTTTGTTTGCACTCAATTTCATTTCTAATTAAGTAATTTGATTTTTTGGTTACACTTTACACCTCAGCCTGACTCTTCTCATCCTTCAAATCCCAGTTGAAGAAGAAGTCGCTTAGGTCACAGCACGTTTCACTTGCAGCTAACACATACGACAGTTTTCCTACAGCTTCTGAAGATCAAGCTGTATGCCTCTCTCTAAGCATCTAGAGGGTCCTGTCACAATCACAATACCTCCTAGGGAATTGCATATTTCAACAAAGGAGGTGCTGCCTGTGTAGATTTCTTCACAGAGGGGATCAACAGGAAAGATATCTGCAGGGGATATGCATGTCTCCCCAATACTGACTGCAAGCACTGAGGGTAGATAAAAGTGTTGAATTACAGTTTGAAGAGGTAATAATGGATGATCATCAAAGACATTTCAGCCTAAAGATATTATGAGTTTCTGGATCAAGATCACATACAATAAGGAGGTCAGTGAGATGGGCAAACGGTTTCCATGTAGCAAGGCTGTATAAGAGATTATTTACTGCCAATTGCATAGCAGGCATCTTATCAAGAGCAGAAAGCACAGGGATTGCTGATGGCTCTGGTGTTGTCAACATTTGAAGAATCTAAATATTACAATTTAGTAAAATATAGTAGCACATTGAAAACTAACTGCTGTTTTAAACAATATTATATTAGAAATATTAGCTACTATTTACTTTTAAAAAAACAGGTACTGTTTACTAAAGTAACTGTTATATACAAAGACTAGTTTTCAAGACCTAATACACACACTTTATTACAGTATCTAAGGATGCTCGAAAGAAAAGGTAAGTACGGTTCTGAGTTTGTCACAATGATTGTAGGAGGATGGGGGGGGGGGTTCTTGCTTAACCAAAAGACTCACATATAAGGCTAGTATGATCTGTGTTCAATCTGCATCTAGTTATTACTTCCTCCTCACACAGCCCTAGTAACATCTATCCTGGTCCAAAATACTCTCTCCCTGACTCTTCCTCTCGCTCTCCTGTGCAGCTCTTCTGCTGGTTCTGTGACACCGCCTGGTTTCAATAATTGGTACTTTTAACACATGCTGAGGCACCTAATAAAGTTAGCGTCCTTAAGTGAATATGGTTTGCATATCAGATACCTCTCTCATGGTATTTTGTGATGTAATTTGCATACATTTCCACCCATTAACATTTTTCATTGAATTTAAATGACAGTACTCTTTCGATGCACTAGGTCGCCTGCCACTGGTGTGAATACCGAGGTGTACAAAGCACACAGTAAAGGGGCTTACTGCGTGCAAAAAACATGGCCACTGTTTAGTGAATGAGGCCCTATGTGCTTATAATAAGGAAGATGAAGTTTTTTTTATTTTTCTGATCACTCATTTGTGGAATTTTAGCGCTGTCGCTCTAAACAGGTAAAACTACTGTATGATTCTTTTAGCAGCCACATTAACCCTTACAAAATCCTTCACTATCTCTATAGTATCCTTGTATATATAAATTTTAAGTAAGTTCATGTGTAGCGTTTTCTTATAATCATTGATTGGTACTGTAAAAAAGCATGGATTGAAAATAATCATAACACAAACATGGATACTGCAATGACTTAATGGCATGAAGCATATTTAGAAAGACATCAAATAGCATTTCCATCTATACAGTTAACAAAAAAAAAATGTTTCAGTTTCCTTAAAGATCCAAAACAATGTAGAATTTAGCAAGAGCCTTGGTGTTAGATCTGTGACCTGTGAGGGAGCTGTGTAAAGGGAACAGAGTACCCTGGACTGGATGGCCGACAGTTCATTGACCCAGAAGGTTAATAGTGTGGCATCTGCAGACTGGAGGAGAGGTTGCACTCGTTAACCAAGGGGTCATGGTTGACGGTATATAAAGGGGAAGTAGTGATGTGATCTGTTCCTTGCTATGGTTACACTGAAACCGGAAGGACCAGTATTGTTGTTATATTTGTTTTATTTGATTTGTCTGTTTGTCTAAAAATTCTGTTATATTTCATTGTTCACCAGGCTAGATGGCTAACACGATCCGGAGCTGTCGCCCACGGACAGCAGTAAACCTGGACAACATTGCACTAGTTGTTCACCATTTTTGCACGTAATAAATTGTACTTCACCACAAGCACTACTGCACTCACTTTGGACTTGTGACCGTGTTTGTGTCTAATTGTCTTTGGTACTGTGCTTAATATTTGCAGGGCTGCAACCCTTTATTATTACTGTGCAATACACATAGCTGTGCATTGCAAGATCTTTATTATTTGCTGCCTGGTCATCAGACCCTTGGATTATAAAATAAAACAAACCATTTCACCCATACTTTGTTGTCCTTTGTTGTCTGTTTTCATTGGATTACTGCACCTGCATTTCACCTCCTCTACACCTCTTCAAACGACCCAGGTATGTGGCCATTATTATTATTATTATTATTACATTGTTGTTGTTAAGCATTCGTAATCACTATTATTATTATTATTATTATTATTATTATTATTATTATTATTATTATTATTATTATTATCTGTGTTATTATGCGCAAGTCACCACTTACCTTGTATTACTACCGATGTCGTTCTGCGATCTATTTTTCTACTTTATCGTAAACACTATTGAAGACTGTGATGCATCAGATCATGGGTGAGTGTCTGAGCCGTCTCTGACTTAATTTACTTATGAATAATTATACACAGAACAAGGTCGTGTGCCATGGCAAGATGCAAGACTTTTATTTAGTTTTTCCTTTTAAAACAGTCCGGTGAACAGACATGCACTGTATTTTGAAAGGGATTACAGTACCTGCTCATGACGAGACGTAAAATACGTAAAAATAATATTAATTTTAGACCTGCAATACAACATTTAAACATGCATTATCTAGTCTAGCGCCCACTTCTTTATTGAACCAAGAAAGGAGTATCTGCTGACTGCTGAGTCATGCTTTTAAAAAGACTAGTTTGTTTCTCCTCAAGTCAGATCCAGGAAGATATTAAGATGAAAACTTGTGATTTGTTTCATAGACGTTTGAGGTTGCTCGTCTTGTGTGTAAGCGATTTGTTGCAGTTGAGACACAAATGTTTACCACTGTTTTCAGTGAAAGCAAACTCTTTCTCCCATTCTGGCTTAAAGCCTCACACATTACTTGTGGAGTGTTTACTCAATGCCACATGTCTGCACAAAATGAACGAGCACTTCATTCAAAATTATCAAACTGACTTTCAACCACACACCTGGCTTTCACTCGAGGTGATCGAAATACGCATGCGCAAGCGCACAGTGTCAAAGGTCATCGAATGACGAAATGTCCTTGCAGTGAACATGCAGGCTGAAATAAACAGGAGAGAAAAGGGGAGAGAAGAAAGAATAATAAATATGAATGAATAAGATGAACAAAAATAATAAACCTGTATTTATTTTGAGTTTTTCTCTTTTTTATTTTCACTTTTGTTTATTATTCTTTCTTCAGTTCATTTGAGCTGCAAAGTGTGCGTCACCCAGCATTTCACCGGGAGCCGCACTTGAACTGCCCGTGGCTCGCTCTGCTATAGTATATATCATAGTTATTTTTTGTGGTGTGCACTACAGTATTTGTAGTGTACTGCAGTATGTACTAGAGTATTTATTGTAAATACTATAGTACCTTGTAGCATACTATAGTTGGAACTATTTATACCATATACTGAACAATATGCACTATTAATTTGTGTGTAACGTGCAACATTGTGTACAAAGTGTGCTGGATATTTGGTAAACACGATTTTGTTATATTTCATGAATTATCTTCCAAGATATTCTCAGACTAGAACTGAAAAAAAATATCCAATATCCAACCACCTTCCAACAAATCAATTTCACTGCACTCCATATTATAAGACAGTGGGACATTGCTACTTTAATTCTGCTGTTTTAAATATGGGTGATTATTATTTAGTAGATCAATAAAGCAATGTTAAGGAAAGACATCTGCAGGGTTTGCATCTTTTATTATACATATTTTTCAGACATCTGTACCATTGGCTGGTCCGTAGGTTTTGGTAAGAGCTGTGCTTTCGACTCTGAGGTGTAAAGCTGTATCATTTATGCTCAAGAGGGCACTTCATTCTAATTATCCAGTGCACTTAGGTGTTGCTGCTTTGCCCCCAATTCCATCTATCTGTTCCTGTCTTTAACTACCTCATAAAAACATCTTTGCACAGATGATGGATGACCACACATATAGCACAAGAATATATTACTCTGAGGGTGTATGAGACTTCAGCCATTTCAAATCTCTACTTCTGTGACAAAATCTATAAACCATGCAAAAGTGGGTAAAGTGCTTTTTTTTTCAAGCATCTCTTCCAGTTTAATAAGGAACTAATATATGTCCCCTCCAAGTGTACGTGCTACGTGCAGTGTGCTTTCAAGGAGGATTTAGCTGGCAGATGCCAGGCCTGGTGTCTGCAGGCCTGCCCAATTATAAATTTGACATGGTGGATGCTGGTTGGAAATGTTAAGCTTCTGCATTTAATAGGGTCTGTGTATGGTTGACTAAAGGCTTGAAAGGCATTTCCTTTTGCATGCAGCATGTCTTTGTTGACTCCAGTGCCCCCTAATCTCTCTCAGACATTCCTTCAATTCTGCATGATACTGCTCAAACTGGTTGACACACTTTTGGTTTCTCAATATTGGGGGCTTATCTCGCTAAGCTTTTGCTGTATGGCACCCAGCTCATCCATAGGATGCTGGCAAGCTGTCATGAAATGCTTCAGCTTTGTGGGCCTCTGGTCAGTGAAGAAACATGAATCCAGTTGCCTAGAACTGCTATTGGACAAGCTTGAAATATTTTTTCAAACTCTTAACATTCAGCCTTGAGCTTCAACCTGATAAACTTGCATTGTATCCTTTGAGTTAGGCCATGTACCTGCTTAGTTGATCCTTCTTACTGGTGATTTAAATTGTTCTTCATATGGTGAGCAACATCACAACAGGAGCCCATTTTTACCAATATTTATCAGCATTAGCCAAACAAGTTATAACAGGTCAGTAAAAGGGTACTTTTGGATTCACTTGTAGAATACAGACATATGGGTTGCAGTTGAAACACTGATTAGGTGCCCAAGATTTATTTACAAATTCTTCAACTCCTTATTTGCAGTGACAGTGAGTTGTTGCTAGGGTACCAGGAATGGGAGCTCCTAGCACAATATACTTTCACACGGGTTAGACAAAACACGAGTCAGACAAGCCATACAAGGGCAATGCTCTATCCTCCTACCAAGGAGTCCTGCAACTGGAACACTAATACTATAGCTGACTACATTTTAACCATTTGTATAGTAAGATTACCTTCACTGACCCAAACCAGGCAAATGATTACAAGGGAAGTTTAAAGGCTGCTTGACTCCTACAAGCCTAGACAACCCACCACTGAATAACTGTCACTGGTTCCTATTTATATACAATCAATTATTCAATGTAATCTTCAATTATCTCTCTGCTGGCCTGTGTCAACAATCTATGCGAGACTCCAACAATCAAACTCTGCATTTCTTGCTTAGTTTGTCCACTATGGCCCCTACAGATAGCGCTCACAGCTGACTCCAAATTATCTGAGAGTCAATTCTGATTTTTCCGTTATCACACAATCACATTTTATCTTAGTAAACAAGATTACTAACAAGTTAACAATCATCAACAAAAAACATTAACGAAAACTTTCTTTTTTTTGTTAATGGTTTGTTGATATATAGAAACCTATTTATGAACTAATAAGAAAAGACAGCTAAAACTGTTCAGCATACTGTACAGGTTATTCCTACTTCGGGATAGAAACCAGATGTCTGTTTAGCAAAGGCGATCAGTTTTTATTTTCTTACACCGTTCTATTTGTTAATATATATTAACACAAAATGAACAGATAGACATCACTTTTGAGAATTTGGGGGTCTACAGCCATAGTACAGCAGAGACAAAGATTGTATACATTACAGAATTGATGGCAGCAATTATATTTGCATAATAAATTAATCTTTTGAGGCAAAGCCCAGAAACACATTGCAGAGGTTTCCAATTGTTTGTCTAATCAACGTTTAAAGAGTTGTTTCCATGAAAACTGAACAAATTCAAGGTACATTCTTAATGTAAACGTAATGAAAACTTTCCTTTTGATAACTTTCTTAGTGTAAGTTACCAAGCATCATCAGTTCTTAACTAAAATAAAAATGGATCATTGTCTGTTCTGAAATATTTATTATGCCTTATTTCTACTGTACGCATGGTCTATGAATAGATAAGTGCTTCATCAGTTTATGTAAGAGATCACTGTTTCATGTATTCAATATTTAGTAAAAAAAAAAAAAACCTTGTAAATTACCACTTAGCCATTAGAGCAAAAAAAGGACAATTTATCAAATTGATAAACCAGAGGTTTATGGATCACCTCCTGTATTGCTGTTTTTATAAGAAAGTTTTTGCATTCTTAAATAATTAAAAATGTGAATTCCCAAACCATGAAAAATTCATCTAAGTGTTATGTATTATTAATCAATTTAATTTGAAGCATTCTGGAAGATTCATCTTTCAAAGATTTTGCTTGAAGATAATAAGACCAGACAGAGATGGTTAGTTTTGCAACTACCTAATCTGGGGCTCCATCTCTGATTAAAAAGTAAGCCCTACAGTGTAAATTATATACTATCAATATACTACAAATCCAGTTTATGTAAATTAACTGAGGAAGGTTGTATTGGAAAATGTTTAATACAGGAATTTAATACATAAGGAATTTAAGATGTTCATAAGACTAAAGTCCTATTTTCAATGATTTGATGCGTTTTCTGTAGTAATCAGAAAACCAGTGTTTAACTGGTACAATCCCCAGCATTCAGTCTTCATGTCTTGCAGTAACTATAGGAGGCTGTGTGGTCCAGTGGTTAAAGAAAAGGGCTTGTAACCAGGAGGTCCCCAGTTCAAATCCCACCTCAGCCACTGATTCATTGTGTGACCCTGAGCAAGTCACTTAACCTCCTTGTGCTCCGTCTTTTGGGTGAGACGTAATTTCCAATCTGTAATCCAAGCCTCCACTAACAACCCACATAAACTATTTTCTACCTTCTCCTCCCTCCTAAACCCTCCCTCCTCCCTCTCCTCTGATGACTTTGCCTCTCTTCTCTTCTAAAAACTCAGATATCCGCAAACTCTTTAACACCTCTCCCTCGCCTGCAACCCCTCCTGCTCCAACCCCTACACCCACTGCATCCCCTACTAACTCACCCTCCTTCTCCACCTTATCTCCCCTCTCAGACTCAGACCTCTCCTCCCTGCTCCAGGGTCACAAACCCACCACGTGTGCCCTGGAAACCCCTCCACACTCACCTCTTTCAAGCTGCTGCTCCTGCTGTACTTCCCTTCATCTCCTCCCTTCTCAACACCTCTCTCCTTTCTGGTCTCTTTCCCTCTGCCTTCAAACAAGCCTCTATCACTCCCCTCCACAAAAAACCTACCCTCGACCCCACCTCCCTCCAGAGCTACCGTCCTGTCTCCCTCCTACCCTTCCTCTCCAAAACCCTCGAGCGGGCTGTACACCGCCAGCTCTCTGCTTTCCTGTCCAACCACTCTCTGCTCGACCCTCTCCAATCTGACTTCCGCTCTGCTCACTCCACTGAAACCGTCCTCCTGTCTGTCACCAACTCACTAAACTCTGCCTGAGCTGCCTCTCTCTCCTCTGTCCTAATTCTCCTCGACCTCTCTGCTGCCTTTGACACTGTCGATCACTCTATTCTACTATCCTCTCTCGCTGACCTGGGAATCTCTGCCACTGCTCTGGCCTGGTTCTCCTCCTACCTCTCCAACCACACTTACCAGTAACTGCTCTGGCCTGGTTCTCCTCCTACCTCTCCAACCACACTTACCATGTAACCTGGTGTGGAGCAACCTCCACACCTCGCCCTCTCTCAACAGGAGTCCCCCTAGGGTCAGTCTTGGGTCCTCTCCTGTTCTCTCTCTACACCCACTCCCTGGGCCCCCTCATCGCATCCTATGGTTTCTCATACCATTTCTATGCTGATGATGCTCAGATTTTCCTCTCCTTCCCCACCTGACTCCACTATCCCCTCCCGTATCTCTACCTGTCTGTCTGCTATCTCCTCTTGGATGCACTCGCATCACCTCAAACTCAACCCCTCTAAATCTGACCTCCCTTTCTTTCCCTCCTCCAACTTGATCTTATCTGCCCCCTATTTTACTGCATTTAACCCTGTACTTTAGATTACTGTAATCTGTCAAGTGTTATTTAATATGTAGTATTTTGTATTTAATTATATCCTGATGTAACTATCACTGACACTGTTATCTGCTCCATTATTGAATCGTATTTTGTCATACTTGTACTTGCTAGAACCAAAGTCATTGTATTTATCTTGCTCTTAATTGTATTATTACTTGTACTGTGATTCTTGAAATGTATTTTACGACTGTAAGTCGCCCTGGATAAGGGCGTCTGCTAAGAAATAAATAATAATAATAATAATAATAATAATAATAATAATAATAATAATAATAAGTGACTGCAGCTGATGCAAAGTTCACACACCCTAGTCTCTGTAAGTCGCCTTGGATAAAGGCGTCTGCTAAATAAACAAATAATAATAATAATAATAATTCCAGAGAAGTGGTGTGTTTGGTTGACTGGTCAGTTTGTACGTGTGGTGTTGGTAACTGAGATTCTTTTGTACTGTGAAACCCCTGATTTATGTGACATTTTCTGCAGAGGCAGATATATTTTTAGGGTAGGCCTGTGAGGTCCAGAGACCCAACAGTAAATTGCTGATACCCCACAAAAAAGAGCTGTGTATGCTCAATACAGTACAGCGGTTTTGAAATTTGTATCAGTTGTCTGATTAATAATGAGGTCTGTCATATGTTTCCTACACTTACAGTATATACGTTGTCTAGTACACTATACAAAAAGGCCCTTCAAAGGAAATTAAATTAAGTAAGGGGAACTAAGGAGCACAGTCCCACAAAATTTAAAATGCTAAGCTGACTTGATCCACAGCTTTTAAGCTCCTGTAGGACTCAGAGGAAAATCATGTTGTGAAATAATATGCATAACTTTTTTTTTCATATATCTATACAACACTGGATCTAAACTATATTGGTATGCACACCCTGGTAAATAAACTTGGAATAAAGCATGAAAAATAAAATACCAAGTTATTGCAGAGAGACACATACCATGTTAAAGATATAAGCAGTTTTAATGTAAATTCTTGTTGACAACAAAAAAAATGGTAAATTGATGTTGCTAAATATACCACTCTAAAAGTAAAAAATTACCGAAATAATTTATTGTGTATCTCTGGCCTAAGAAATATTAATGGTATACTCCCATACTGCAGTATTTACTGTCCAGCAGTGTCAGTCTAAATATATCATGTCCATTGTTATTAAAATGGAAATATTATATATATATATAAGGCAGGGATTAATCACTTTTCACTATTGGGTTGCTTACACAGTATGCCAAAGAGGGTTGTGCTTGTTGGTGGAAATATTACAGTATGAAATACAAGTTTTATGATACAATTGGTTTAGAACTGTGTTGAGAATGATGATGTCTATTAATACTTTTTATATTTTTATATTTGTAGCCCCTATGCCGTGGTCCAACTCTCGGCTTGCATTCAAGACATCGAGGCCTGGATGTCTGCCAATTTTCTTCAGCTGAACATTAGCAAATCTGAACTCATAGTAGGCTCTAAAACTCAACTAAATAATTTAAATATAGCTGTCCTGAACCTTGGAAACTGTCTGATGCTGCTTTCCCCCACAGTGTGAAGCCTTTGTGTACTTCTTGACAGCAACCAACTCCTCTGTAGTCAAATCTTCCTTCTACCATCTTCGAAACATCTCCAAAGTCCGTCTCTACCTTTCCCTCCCAGATGCGTACTTTGTCATGCATTTGTCTCCTCTCGACTCTACTACTGCAACTCTCTATATGGTGATCTCCCGGCACGCACCATAAACCGACTGCAGCTGGTTCAGAATGCCGCTGCCAGGATCCTTACCAGATGTAAAAAACGTGATCAATCACCCCCCGTCTTGCCCAGCTGCACTGGTTACCTGTAAAGTTCAGGATTATTTTCAAAACTCTCCCGCTCACCTACAATGCCCTTCATCACACAGGTCCCAAGTACCTCCTCAACCTGCTGACCCGCTATGTCCCTGTCCGCAAGCTGAGGTCCCCCAACTGGACTGCTTGTTATCCCCAAGCATAAGTGCACCACACTTGGAGAATGCTCGTTTAGCTTCATGGCTCTGACTCTGGAACTCTCTCCCAGCGTGATGCTCCCACTGTCGCTCGCTTAAAATCAACTCTCAAGACCCACCTGTTCTCTCTTGCTTTCCATGTTCTTTAAGCCTGATATCTGCTATTAGCTGCTGTGTTGCTGCTACTGTTTCATGTATTTTGTTACTATCATGTATTATGCCTTTTACACTGTATTTAATGTATTATGCATTTTTCTTTGTTGTTGTTACTGCATCTTGTAAAGCGCTTTGTGATGGTGGTCCACTATGCTATTGATTGATATGATTTACTAAATGTATGCTTTTTGCATTTCAGAGGAATTATTTATCATTCAAGTGTCCCCAGGTTAAATATCTGACTTGATTTGCATCACAGTTATGTAATAAAATTAAGTTAATCACAGTATTAGGGTGTCTTAACAATTGTAACCTACTTATACTTTTACAATTATTAGGGGAAACTGTATAAATACTAACAATAAAAATGTTGTACTGATTTTGTCAAAATGTTTGGTTGTTTAAAACAAAACCTCAGCAGGGATATGATAACAACCCCCAGCTCTCTCTGTTATGTGTGCCATGAGGACAAACGCTACTTAGAGAGTAAGTAGCGGGGTTCCAGAAATATATAGTGTGATACGTCTCTATGTGTTGCTACAACTGTTTTAAGTTGTCTGTCTTTTCATTGTTAACATCCTGACAACTTTTTACACTTATAACTTTACATTGTCTGCTCTGGTTTTGAGATCTGTCCACTAACTCACTGCAGGAAGAGAGATTAAAAAAAAAGAACATAACAAGAAAAAAGAACATAACAAGTGCTCTGGCTTTTCTATTCTGTACCACATGGGTCGTTATTGCTGTGTTACCTGTTTGACAATGTGGGCAATAATCCTTAGACTATCAGTACACTAGAGCGGACATTTTGAAAAGAGCTTTGAAACAGACTATGAAGTTATAAGTGTAAAAAGTTGTCAGGATTTTAACAATGAAATGAAAAAATACAGGCACGTTATTTAAACAATTGTAGCAACTAGGGTTGCCAGGTGTCCGGTTGTCGACTGGAAAGTCCGGTTGTAAGGGGGTCTGTACAGTCTCCGGTCAGAAGCATTGACTGGACATCAAAAGTGTCAAACATTTTTGATCTTCTGTTTAGCATCCTATGACAAATACAGCTTAAAAGTAGCAGTAATATAACTGTCAAAACAATATATTTGATTTATTTTTAATCTTTGAACAACTTTCTAGTGCGCAACCACAATCAGTGGAGCAACTCGCTTTTAAAGAGTTAAGTGCCGAGCAAGCAGGCGCGTACAAACAACGTTCAACGTTTAATGACATAGTGCGAGGTGAAATGGCGGAACCCCAAAAGAAGACGGCAAATGGTTGCAACTCCCAGAATTGGCTTACTACAAAGGCAACTGAAGACTCAGCATATCGTTAAATTTGTCGTGTTCAATTCACAGTTAAGTTTGATTCTGTAAAAGCTATCAAGCATCATGCAGAGACAGAGGGTCACAAAATCAAAGTACCAGCACAGGTATGGTCGAGTACTATCGATAAATTCTTTGTAAAGACCGATTACTCCAAAGAAGAAGAACACTGTGTGCGGCTGAATTACTTTTAACATATGGAGTTAAACACCATCACAATTACCGTTCTCAAGATTGTGGAAATAAGCTGTACAGCTCCATTTTCACCGACTCCAAGATAGTTTCCTATTTTAATAAAGATACAGGAACCTGCACGTCTATCATAGACTTTTTTGAGTATGCAGACGAAACATCAGTGGGAATCGCAAACAACTTAAGAAGTTGTCTTCAAAATGCCGGTCTGATGTGTAATAAAATTGTGGAGCAGACAACGCGTCTTTCAATTTTCATGCACCTATAACGAATGTTGGATTTGCCAAACCTTGTGCCAGGGCATTGCAGCTCTCACATAGTACTCAATACAGCGAAACATGGCTTGAAAATGCTCTCGTACGATGTAGAGAACTTGGTCATCAAGGTTTTCAGTGAATTATCGTCTAGTGCAAAGAATATTAGTGTACTTAAAGAGTTCTTTGACTTCATGGAGACAGAATATTTAGAAATCTTACGCCATGTACCTACACGTTTTCTGACTCTTTTCACTGCCGTGGACAGGCTACTGAAGAATTGGCCTGCACTCAGATCTTACTTTGTGAGCAAAGGAGAGGAAAATGTGAACAGCGCAATATGGAACTTTATTTCTGAGCAAAAGGACGCAGTGTCCGACAATGACAATATTACGATTCCAGAGCTGTACATCTACATTATGAGCCAATTTAACAACACCATAAAGGTTCTTGAAAGTGATTCGATTCAGGTAACTGAACTGTATGCTACATTCAACAAGCTGAGAAGAGAGATTCAGAATCGACAAGAGAAAGGCTTCTATGGGTACAAGGTGACACAGTTCTTGAAAAACCGCAGCAGTGTGGAGTAGTGGTTAGGGCTCTGGACTCTTGACCGGAGGGTCGTGGGCTCAATCCCAGGTGGGGGACACTGCTGCTGTACCCTTGAGCAAGGTACTTTACCTAGATTGCTCCAGTAAAAACCCACCTGTATAAATGGGTAATTGCATGTAAAAATAATGTGATATCTTGTAAGTTGCCCTGGATAAGAGGGCCTGCTAATAAATAAATAATAATAATAATAATAATTAACGAGCAGAATACATTTGTTGGAGATGCCCAATGGGCTTACACACGTATCATACAGTATTTAGAAAAGTGGTTCGATTTCAGTGAAATCTCTTTCTACAAGTTGCGTGCACCACTCAATCTGGACAGACCTCTTGAGCTAGACAAACTATGTACTTTGACTACCAACTTGGACATTCAAGTGGACGGCGATTAACTACTTACAAAAATGTGTACATTAAATGATGTGCAACCGGCCGTAAAGAGTTCGACAAATGATGCTGAATTGACACTGTGCCAGCAGCAACAGGAGTACCGCAGTCGAACCAATGTCTCTGATATGTGGGTAGAATTCTTTAAGCGAGGCAAGGCTCCGAACTTACTTCAAATTGTGCAGCATGTGCTTGCTATACCACCCAGCAACGTATTTGTGGATTGCATTTTCAGCGTTATGAAGAACTTGTGGACCGGTGAAAGGCATTGACTCCAAGTGGACATGGTGAAAGCTGAGCTATTTGTGCACTGTAACTATAAAATGACATGTTCCGAGTTTGCAGGATTTTTGAAGACAGGAGCTGCAAAGGAGCTTGTGGCGGCTACAAGAAAAGAACAGTACAATTTTAAGAAGGAGGGAGGAAATGAAGAAAAGATATGTTTCAGGCGCAAAACAATTACAACCCAAAAGTAGACAAATCTAAATCTAAAACAAAATGGCCCAAATGGTTTAATAGATTAATTAAAAAAAATATTCAGCAAAAAAAGGCACTTTACAGAGTGTTTAAAAGGGACCAAATACAAAGTACACAGTACACAGAAAGAGTACTTGCAAACACAAGTTTTAGGTCAGTATTAGGTCCTCTGCTATTCCTAATCTACATTAATGACTTGTTAAATTTGAAGATGACACAAAAATAGGAGGAGTGGCAAACAGTGTTGCAGCAGCAAAGGTCATTCAGAATGATCTAGACAGCATTCAGAACTGGGCAGACACATGGCAAATGACATTTAACAGAGAAAAGTGTAAGGTACTGCACGCAGGCAATAAAAATGTGCATTATAAATATCATACGGGAGATACTGAAAAGACCTAGGAATTTATGTTGACTCAGGAATGTCTTCATCTAGACAATGTGGGGAAGCTATAAAAAAGGCCAACAAGATGCTCGGATATATTGTGAAAAGTGTTGAATTTAAATCAAGGGAAGTGATGTTGAAACTTTACAATGCATTAGTAAGACCTCATCTAGAATATTGTGTTCAGTTCTGGTCACCTCGTTACAAAAAGGATATTGCTGCTGTAGAAAGAGTGCAAAGAAGAGCGAACAGAATTATCCTGGGTTTAAAAGGCATGTCGTATGCAGACAGGCTTTAATCTATTCAGTCCTGAACAAAGAAGACTATGTGGTGATCTGATTCAAGCATTCAAAATTCTAAAAGGTATTGACAATGTCGACCCAGGGGACTTTTTCGACCTGAAAAAAGAAACATGGCCCAGGGGTCACAAATGGAGATTAGATAAAGGGGCATTCAGAACAGAAAATAAGAGGCACTTTTTTACACAGAGAATTGTGAGGGTGTGGAACCAACTCCCCAGTAATGTTGTTGAAGCTGACACCCTGAGATCCTTCAAGAAGCTGCTTGATGAGATTCTGGGATCAATAAGCTACTAACAACCAAACGAGCAAGTTGGGCCGAATGGCCGCCTCTCGTTTGTAAACTTTCTTATGTTCTTATATAAAACCATTCAGACTTTGGTGCTGGGAATTTGCTCTGTAAATAATTTTTATATGCAATGTGTTCTGTGTACTGTAATCAAATGCACGCTTGTTGTAACCTTGAGTGAAACTGCGCGTCTGTGGAGTGTGTTACCATTGGCTCGTTTCCCGTGCTGTGTGATTGGAGCCCTGTGAGAGCTCATTTGCATGTGTCAGCGGCGCTGTATCTAAGAAGCAGTTTTAACTCGCTATCCGCTGTCTCGTCTCTTCTTGTTCTCCTGCTGGGAACAGCGACTACATGCCGCTACTTTACAATGGCCTATATAGTCATCTTTTTTGTTCCGCAAATTTACTATTACCTATATAATACAATTCTATGGGTGATGCAAAAATATTGATGATAGCTGTAGTGTCCGTTTTTGAGAAACTGGAAAGTTGGCAACTCTACTAGCAACACATATTTTTTGGAACCCTGCCACTTACTCTAAGATTAATAACTTTTTTTAATTACAAAGAATATTATTCAACCCCTCAACATCTATCAAAATCCCATTACTGCAAAGAAGATCACATCAAAACAGTTGAGATAGTAAGTAAAAATTGGACTGTTGGATCCAACAGATAATCTTTTACTTTCTTTGAAGTGATGAATGGAGACCATTATTTGCGCATCACATTTGCGCTACTGCTGTAGAATTAACATTTTGGATTAATTTTGTTCAGTTCTTACAGCTATTTTTCACTTGAAAATTGTTTTCCTGTCTCACATTTAAATGTTAGTCACAATTGATTCCATCTGTTTCAACTTTATTTTGTTTTTCTTATGTATATATCTGTGTGGATTGTGTATACATTGTAACCTTTTGTAATTTGTAATTTAATAACATTTAACCAGACCTCTGTGTTGATGCACGTGTGCCATGGCAAGTAATACATATTTATTTATTGATTGATTCATATTGTATCTGGTGGTCAACTCCATCTTAAAGAACACTTTGGCTTAGAGAACCTGAGGGGTGTTCTCTTAACCGGAGACGACTATACAGTAGAGGCAATGAAGGCAATGCCTCCTCAAAATTATAGTTTAAAGTAAATATATTTTTATATTAAATATATTATATAATATATTTTATAACAATGTTGTCTATGAGCTTCTTAAACAGCATTTAAAAAAAAGAAATGTTGCCATTATGTTACAGATTAGTTTTTTCAAATGGCCTGCAAGTATACCAAATGTTTGTATAGCCCACATTGGTTGGATCTAGTCTGGTTCATAGATAAAGATAGAAAGCTGGTGGATTCTTCAGACATTTCATGAATCATCTTTTTACATTTAACAATCATCTTTTGATAGGTTGTAAGTAAAACCCTTTTAAATATATAATCATTTTATTGTTGTATTGTTATTTTATTATGGTCTACTTGGGTCTCTCTTTGTATGAGTGCTTGCGCTACTGAAATGTATCTGTGCTGGCCCTGCAGGCACAAAGTGAATGAAATACATGAAATTAAATTAAAATCTAAATAAGGGATATATAAGTAATGGCAGATCTATACTGACATTGTTTGAATTATTTAAATAGGACTGGAATTTTACAGATTTTTACAGACAGAAATACACTAGAGACGTACATGAAACATTTACATGCCAGTTGAGCTCTCTGCATTATCCTTATAAAAGTTTTCCCTATTATTTTTGCAGTTTTACCATGGTTATACTATGAATTTACCATGGTTTGTCATGTTTTTTAATATGCTTTACCATACCTTGCTGGTCTTTACAATGCTTAACTATGCTTTAACTGTGCTTTGCTTCAATTTATTATGCTTGTACTATGGTAAACTTTCATAAGGGTTACTGTCATCCAAATGGTAGAATGATACCACAGTTGTACCATTTGAATAGTATAGAATTACAGTAGTATACACTTGTAATCCATAGCAATAACATAGGCCCATATCAATTCTAATGTACAGTGTCACAAAAATACCCCAAAATCCAATCTCAAAAATACCGAAATTGACCAAAGGTTTGTTCAGTATTAATTTGAAGAAATATCATATTTTCAAAACACTTTGATAATCTTCACATCTTTCTATGCTACAACAAATAGAAGCATTGCTTGAGCACTGGAGATGTCAGCATATATGTGTTTGTGACAGGGTGGAAGCCCTGCCTGTGTAATGTGTGGGGACTATTGGGTTGGCAGGGAGGGGGTTAAATTCCTCCCTGCCAGAACACACGTGGGGATGTGGCTGGGGCTGTAATTGAATAATTGATGATTAATTCAGTCACAGATGTATAAAAAGGGAAGAATCTGTTTGTTTCAGGTTGGTGTGTAGATGAGTGTAACCATTGGAGGTGTATACTGTGTTGGGAAGTTTGTAGTGAAGGCGAAAGCCCAGCCTATAGTCATTTTGTGTTTCAACCTTTTATATTGGCCACTGCACCTGTGTGTTTGTTGCTGTGTTTTGTTTGTTGTTTTTGTTTAATTAAACGTGCCCAATAGCGCTTAAACTGCAGTTCTTGTGTCTTTCCCTGACATAAACAAGCCTTGCCAGTGACGCTACCCTTTCACAGTGTTACAGAAGCAGAGGAAGTTTTGGATTGGCTGCTACAAGTAAACCCCCCTGAGTAGTTGACAATAATTAGTACCCAGAGGAGGAAGTCAGGCGACTGGTTGCTATGGAAGTCTCAGAGGAATGAAGTTCAGTAAAAGCTGTGAATCTTGTCTGAAAATGTCTTGAAGACTAATATATTTCTTTGAAAAGATTTAAAGTTAAAAATAAAACCAAATATCTGTACCTACTGTGGTGGAGCAAAGTCTGTGCACGTGTGTGTGTGTGTGTGTTTTGTGGCTTGCAGCCATCTTGGTTCATGTATAGAAGAACAGCCTGGGGACAAAATTGCCACCTTTGCACAGCGACAGTGTTAATAAGTAAATTGTGTAATTGAAAAGTGTGAAATATCTTAATAATTGAATTAGAAAAGTGTGGAATGTGGCCAATGGGTAATTAACCCCTGGCCACACCCTATAAAAAGAAACCAAGGGATGTTTGTTTGGAGATGTGCAGTGTTCAGTGAAGGTGCTGACAAGTCTGAACAGAACAGTAAACACAGACAGACAGACAGACAGACAGACAGACAGAGCGCTGAGGTAGCTGTGCTTAGGTGCTGTGTTTATTTTGGATTGGTTGTTTGAAACTGTTGTTTGTTCCTGTGTTTTGTTTTGTAAATAATAAAGCTGCAGTTTTTCCGTCTGGGTTTGCTGTTCTTGCTGCCAGCCACAGAAACACACACACACACACATGCAGAGCCACTGCTCTGCCACAATATAAATAAGCAGAATTTAAGCACAGCAGGTCGTCAGTTCTTTGGGTACTAAATGGTCCAGGAGCATGAACACATTCAATGGCGTCTGTCGTATAGAAAATATTATTTAATGTTTACAATCTGATTGTGTGTTTAAGGTTACTAACCATTAGGGGCCATTTTAGTTAATGTTATCAACATTTAAACATAACATTAGAACCGATAAAGGAAAAACAATAAAGATCGAAGAAACAGTGCAAAATGTCACCCAGAGGCAACATTAATTCCCCAGCATGGAATTAAAACTAACATTATTAATGCTGTGGCTATATCCATTATAATTAACTGTGGTGTTTGTCATACAGAACAAAGAAATGAAAAAATCCCATCTAATGAGTGCTGTCAGTTTTAATACTGCTATAAAACTAGAACTACAGATCTGTAATAAACCCAACATCCAAAACATTAAATCCAACTATATTAAATTTGCATCTTTACCTAACATCTGTTAAAAGTGCACTAATCTTATTTAATGTGCATATCGCATAACAAATTCTACCCATTCTCAAAAAAGGAGGTACGTATTATATTGCTGCTGGAAATTCTCTGAAATTCAAATCCCTTCAGCTGTTTTTAGCTTTTCTGTAAAAAGATTCAGAATCTTCCCATCTATTGTGCCACAGTACTGAAAAGGAAACATATGGTACATGGTGAAAAACACTGTAACAGAGCATGATGCATCACAGCTGCTGTTTTAGTGTATTACACATCCCCAGTTTTTCTACATACACCTGGTTATAGGGATGGCCAAAACTGCATGTGTGACTATTATAAATTAGCATGTGTAATTGTGGAACTGGAACCTTTAGAACTGTCGGGAACACATTACAAAATAAAACTCATTGACAAAGACTTTGAATTGAAATGTGTGTTACATTTAATAATGGAGTATTGTAACTGCTAAATATTAACATACCTACCCAGGGCAGCAGTGTGGAGTAGTGGTTAGGGCTCTGGACTCGTGACCAGAGGGTTGTGGGTTCAATCCCAGGTGGGGGACATTTCTGCTGTACCCTTGAACAAGGTACTTTACCTAGATTGCTCCAGTAAAAACCCAACTGTATAAACACCCAAGTATGTAAAAATAATGTGTAAAAAAAAAAAATAAAGTAAATTGTATGTAAAAATAATGTGATATTTTGTAACAATTGTAAGTTTCCCTGGATAAGGGCATCTGCTAAGAAATAAATAATAATAATAATTATCTAGCAACAGTAACTTCTAGATCTTAAATATTTAAGCCTTCAATTGTACCCACCCTACCCCCACCTGAGCTTAATTTTACCAGACAAATTGTACTTCTCATTGCTTCTGCCCAATTAGTGTAATTCTGCTGGACCCTTAATTAGAATATTGTAAACATGATAATATGTTTTAAGTCCATGATAGATGTTATTTATCTAATTAGTGCATGCTTTATTATCTTAGACAGGATTATCAATGCTCTACTTGTGAAGCACCGGTAAACCCTGCAACAAAACTGAACTAAAGGTTGTGAACAAAGGCTTTAGTTAGATGTAATATGTGAAATAAAAGGCACATATTCCAGTGGGGTATCATGGACATTGTAACACAGACCATCTTCCATTAAGGAATGAGACATATTTTCATTTGGAAAAGGTATTACTGTAACTTTGTGGGCAGTCCTAGTTTAAACCCATACATACAATTGTAGAACCATTTGCAGGCCACAGTATATCCAGCAATGTTAATTTGATGGATTTGGAACAAATATTGCACATTGATACTGTAGCACTGCAATGGATTAGCAGTCTGTATTGGTTCATACCATTGGCCATACCAATCATATGTCAAAATATTAAAACATTATCATTGTGGTTCCATTTTTCCAACATCAAACACTGTACGGTGCAACTGAAGATCATTTGATAAGGGTGTAATTTATTTTTTCAGATCCAGACCTCATTCATTTGCCACTTGTGAGGCATGTTTATTCCCACAGTGATCCATACAATTGAATAAAATATATTTACAGCAATGTGTGAGGATTGTTTTGGCCACAGGATACAGTATGTGTTTTTGGTCTACTGGGCAAGTGATTCCTACAGTAGGTTTTCTTTGCATTATGAAGGGCAGGTCATGTTACCAGGTAGTCTGTATTAAGAAATGATAATAAATCCCTCACAAACTATCTTAATCTTAATTAAGCAGCAGTCGTGAGTACTGAGGAGTGTTTGATATGTTCACTCAAATGAAAGGGATTAACAGCCCTGTTTCTTCAGTGTTTTGCTGATATGCCCTGTCAAGCAAAACTTTATCTGCATATATTTAACACAAGTGTGGTTTTAAAAAATAGAATCTTGCACAATTCTGTCTCTTAAAGGTCTGGACAGCCGCTGATAAATATTTCAACATTGCAATATGTATCTTTTTTACATATGTAATTGGTAAGTTTACTATGTGCATCAGAGATTTATTTGTTAATATTTTCAAGTTTGTTTTTCTATCATGGTTTATTACTGAAATGTATGATGTGCTACATTATAGAATAGATTATCTAAGTATTAATGTATTTTATTTGAACACATCAAAATGAATCACAGATTTGGTCTGCTTTGCATTTTTTTAATGTTTAAATGTGATTGATATTATTTACTTTCTCTATAGAGGCTGACAATAATAGCTTACTTATTTTACTACTAAAATGAAAAGCGAATATTACAACTCCAAGCAGAAAAAAAGCAAAACCAGAAAAAAGCATTTTATCCCCATAAACACAGATGATGTAATCTGCCCTTGTTCAAGTATTATTATGTGGTCTAAAAGGCTATTCTTTTGACATTCACAAGTCTTTCATTCATGCTTTTGTGATATTCATGAACTAGCTCTCTTGTTATTGTTTTATTTAGTTTTTTAACAACAGTCAACAGTTTCATGAATATCCAACGTTATTTTATGCATACAAATAGAAAAAATAACTGATGTTAAACTTTGTGAACATTGTGCGTGTGTGGGTGCATGCAGAATAAGTAGACCGTAGTTTCCAACACAAATCAAAGTTTTATTTGGGGTCCTGAAATGCCCAGGAAAAGACCATCATGTTCACGAGACAAAGGCAAAAGAAAATAGACAATTCATAAGCAAAAAGAAAAGACAAGGTAAACCAACTGGACCATCAACCACATCCAGCCCGTGCGTCAAAGCTGTTCTGCCTGGTTTACTATCAGGTCGATAACAGCCACAGATGGTCTATTAAACCAGGTTTTTTTTACTCCTGTATCATCGGTGAAAACCAGCACAAGCTGTCCACACAAGAGCCAGAAGAGCAGCTGACCACTCGCTGGCTCCAGTGCTTTAGGTAAAGATCCAGCGACTCAATCCTGGGCAATGGTAGGAATTCCCTCATACCCGCACAAGTTGCGATATCAGGCGCATACGCAGAACCAGCAGCTATTGGTTTGGATCACCATCACTCTTTGAAGCTTTGGGCGTAGATAATCCCAGGTGAGTTTCTCAGCTCGGAAGACAGACCCGACTGGCTGCAGAGGCGCTCTTTTTAAAGGGGTGATGAGTATCCAGGAATTGGACTATTACAGGCTACAGGTGTCTTAACAAGGTGAGAAATGTGTATATTATGTGTATAGTTCATTATTTTCTATAGGCTGAAGTATATAAAGATGAAACCAAAAATATGTAAGAATGTATTTTTAAAATGTATGATGTGTTCATGTTTACACTTAAAGACAACTCAAGTGCCTTGTGTTAAAAAACAATTTATTGATGTTTTATTTCCTCTTCCATTAGTTCCCTTTGGAACCAATTTTATAACAATGGAAGATAAAAAAGGCATACCTTTTCTGAGTCTGAAGGAATACTTCAACGCAAGATAGCAACAAAACAGTCAAATCAAAAAGCAAAAGATGACAACATGCTATTCTTAGATGATACGTGTGATACGTCTAAAATAGGAAGATCGACTTTCATTCCCCTGAAATTGCAGTATAATGGATCTGTTTGACCAGCCTGCCACAGACTCGTGCCAGTTCTGCTTTAGTCACTTCTTCTGGATCTGTTTTTTGGAAACACTTGACCCTTTGGGAGTTTTCTGCACAAACTCCCTGACAGTTTGAAAACTCACACTCCTCAGTGGAAACACATACACACTTTTCAAAATGCATAGCAGTCTTTCTAATAATTCATGTCAGGTATTCTTATCTAAAGTACTTCACACACCAGATTCACAGTTTCTTCTAAAAAGATTGTACATGTCTTTCAGCTGCTCATTCTGTGAGTCATATTCCTGTGTTAATGATCATACAGTGTGTGAACACAGCTGCATAAATAATGTCACAAAGCAGGAAACCAAACAAAAACAGATACATTATAAAACTGCATATAACTTGAACATGATGCAATTAGGCAGTGTAGACTTTAATGACAGCATGTATCCCAAAATAAGCAAACTGTTTTTGCTACATTATTTCAATTCAAATGTGACTTTAAGCAACAATATTAAACACATCACTGTCTGAGAAAATTCCAACGAAAATAGATCTAGCACGCTGTGATTGTCTCGCTATTATTCCTGAAAAATTATAGATGTTTGTGAGGAGATTTTCTTAATATGCCAATTTGTTTTGAAAACCTACATACACATACACGTAGGATAAATAAACGCAAGGTCATATGTTGGTCTGCAAAATACTGTTTCAATGTACTGCATTATTTCTATATGTTTGTTAGCTTGACTAAATTGAAGACAACTAGGGCACTAGCTGAAACATTTGTCTACTTGACCTTATTTCTTACAAGTTTATAATTTGTTGCATAAGTGGCAACCAGTCATAACTGTATGCATACAAGTTCGATCTATAGTGAGGTCAGAAACCCACAAGAGCTGTGCAATCTCAACACTCTGAATGGGTAGAACAAGTAATTATGAGATTATATCATCATTCCAAGCAACCACCAGTCATAGCTGCAAACTAAAGATCCAGTCTTAAAATGCTTCGTCAAACAATACTACCTACTTTCAAAAAACAAAAAATGTGTAGTTTGAGAGAAGCCACTTGAATAAGCTCTACAGTAAGCTGATTTATTATCTGTATGTGTTAATAAAAAAGGGGTATATGTACCATTACTAAATTAGAGTGGATAATAAATGACATTGAGGTTTAAGAAAACTGGGTATGGAACATTCATTTTATTCAGCCTACTTGTGTCTAATCTTATTCACTGGGAAATAACATCCAGCCATATATGTTATAAAATATTCATTTGCAATCATGCTGACCTACTTAGTCATATGCACAAGTACTGTATAGTTAATGCCTTTTTTTCAAATCAGCCTTTCAGCAGTAGATGCAGCTGGCATTTATGATGTTTTTTTCGAACATTTAAGAGATACCTGTAGTGATAACTGAACTTGTATTGTTTTGTGTATTATAATAAAACCATATGCATATTGCTCCAAACGCACCAGATGCTAAATACTGGTGTTACCACCAAAATGCAAACACTGTAATAATGACTATTCAATTTACGGTCAACTGCTACTAACCGGTAAGGTAATGTTTTTAACTTCACTAACTGATAATTTAGATATATCCATTTGAACCTTTACTTAACACAGGCTTGGTTTAAAATCAAAGCAGGTGTTTACATATTACCAAACAAGATCAATGTAGGGTAATCTTGAAAACACAAAACATATAATGAGTAAACCACCACACAAAAGCAAGACTTTGATTTAAATGTAGCATTACAAGACCGTGGCAGTTATAACAGAAAGGATACAGTGGCAGAGATCCTAATATTAATAAACAGAGAACTCTAAGGAGGACTTTATTGACTGATGAACTTACACCTTCCCCTCTGATCACTGATTAAATAGCTTCATGAGACAGTCGCTACAGAAAGTGTTTTCTGAAAGATATTGATAGTGGTGAGGGGATTGAGCAGTCCCTTACCTTAAAACATAAATATGTTTACAAAAGCAATTTATCTGTAAAAGAGTTATTTAATCCATCATCAGTTGTAGAATATTTCATTACACAGTATGGCATGCCGCTGTCGCTATAAATGACTAAATACAAAGGAATATTCTTGATATGAAATCTCCCTTTTTCTTGAAATAATGTTCAAATGACACCATAAATTATTTATTTTCATATACAGTCATCCCTCTTTATACTGCCAGGTAAGGGCCATGGGCAAAAATGGGCAATAAGCAAGGGTGGCGTTATAGTGAGAGTCAAAAAAAAACAAATAAAAAAAATCACACACACACACCCTATGTCTGCAATACATTCAAACGTTTTATTTTTTTAGTTATACAATTACAGTATCTCCAGGCCATTTTATTAAAATATTAATCTTTTTTTTTAAACTACAGTACTAGTTCTTAACACAACAGTAGTTTTACTAGTGATGTTTTTTTATCATCTTTTCCCATCTGTATGAAACATACATGGTTACTTGTGAGGAGCAGTTTATACTTAAAAAAAATTAAAAATAAATAAACAAACAATCATTTAGTGTCAAATCACAAAACAACAATTCCATAAAAACAAAAAAGTGTATGATTGCTTTTTTTTTTTTTTTTTACTGTACTGGTCATTTCAACTTTGCTGTTTGTGGCACGATTGTAAGCCTGCTGAATACTATCCCCCATTAAACGATGCCATCTATTTATTTCACGAAGCAATTTAAGCTCAACAGCATTCTTTTTTAAGCAGTTAAAAAAATGTGTACAGGCAAACACTTTTTTTTAAAACAAAAGTAAAAAAATAAAAAAACACTATTCTGCTGTTTACAAAACTGATGCTTTAGTTTAAGTCAGCCTTCATTTGTGCAAAACTTGCACGTAAACAAACAAACCTCTTACCGTACTTAAAAAAAAAAAATGTAACATTTACTGTGGTTTATAAAAGTCACTGTCAAGCCTTTTTCAGGTTAACAAATCGACCCGTTCCATCAAGGTAAGTCATTTGTTTTTATCCATTAGAATGTCTCCAATTGTCCTTTGATTAACAGTATATGCCTCACTTTGGTGAGAAATCATTTGCAGTGTCTTGCTTTCTTATTTTCAGATGCATACATGCAGATTTTTTTCTTTTGCTCTGATGTTAAATGTAGGGTCGACACGCCATTTTGTACTTTCTGTTTTGCTTTGGGAATGGGAGTGTTGATGACATTGGGATGAACGTTCAGTTAACAACGAATTAGGAAAGCGAGTCAAAGGTTAACTGCATTAACTTTGTTGTTTTAATTGGCCATGATTATTTCGCTGGCGCTACAATGAGGGAAACTACAATGCTTATATTTACGTTTGCTTGGCTTGGGAAGTTGGCGGGTGGCGGACAGCGGGGAGGTGATATAACGGGTAAAAATAGCACTGTTTTTATATTGGTGACATTTGTTCTGTGAGAATACCTGGCAGTATGCAAGGGTGGTGTTATAAAGGGGGGCGGTATAACACAGGACAACTGTATATATATTGTGGCAAAGTGTGGGGTAAAGTGGTGGATGGGCAGTATTATGGGGCACGCGTGAACTTTTTTGGCTACGATATTTGTTAAATCCATTTGTACTTCTCTTGCTAAGAGGAGAACATTTGTAAATAAACATAAAGGCACTATCCTGTTTAAAGAAAGAACTTCTTCTTCTCCTTCTGGTTAATCTATAGGGCGCATTCCATCTATTATTTTAGATGATTAGCGCCCTCTATCTGTAGTCCTTTGTCTGTCTTTGTTTTACTTTATTTTTCTGTCACATTTATTATAACTTCCCTTCTTTTCCTGTTTCCTTTATATATTTCGTCAGTACCCTTTCTCTATTCAGTCTCCCTTCCTCTTTCCCTTTTCCCAGCAAGTTCTTTATATTGACTTCATATACCTCAATTTCTCTCAGCCTCCTCTCCATTTTCCTTCTCTGCTCCTCATATTTCTCACACTTTAATAAATAATGTTCTACTGTTTCAGCTACTTTACATTTTTCACACTTTCCATCTTCATATTTCCCCAGTCTTAAAAGATGTTCATTTAAAGATCTATGCCCAATCCTTAACCTATCCAACGCTCTTTCCTCTTTCCTTCCCAAATCTTTGTTCACCCAACTGTTATTCACCTCTTTCTGGATATTATGATAAAACCTTCCTTTTATGCTTTCATCCCATCTCTTCTGCCATTCTTTTACTATGATTTTTTTAACATAGCCTCCCATTTCCTGCAATCCCAGAGGAATCACCACATCAATTTCCTCTCTTTTTAACCCATTTTTTGCTGCCAGATCTTCATTGCCCAGAATGCCAGAGTGACCAGGAATCCAAACTAAAATCACTTTGATCCCCATTATTGTACATTCCTTATATTGTTGCATTATTTCAAACATGATATCTCTTCTATCATTAAACTCCCCTTTTAATGCAATAAGAACACTCAATGAATCTGAAAATATGACTGCTTTTTTAGGCTTTATTTCAGCTATTTTAACTATTGCATATAGTATAGCTACCATTTCTGCAACATATACCGATAAATGGTCAGATATCCTCGCTATTTTACAGATATCTAATTCTGGGATATAATATGCAATCGCCACTCTTCCTGTTTTTGGATCCTTGGATCCATCTGTATATATACATAGCGCCTCCATAATCTTCTCCTCTATAAAAGCTTGACTCTTTCTTTTCAGTTCCATTTTTTCCCCTCCTTTCTTCACTTGCTCACCCAATTCTATACAACAGTTTGGTTTTTCCATCAACCAACCCGGAAACACATTTATATTAACATTCTTTACCAACTTCAGATTTTCCATTCCCAATTCCTTTATCCATTTTTGCATCCAATACCCCAACGTGCCCCCATTTGTTTCCCACCTCTCCTTTTTATAATGATTAATCCACCTATCTTCCATGCTTTTCCGAGGAGGAAATTCTGAATGCATAGAGTTAGCCTTTACCCAAGATTTTATACTTAACCATTTCCTCCTTAGTTCCAATGGCATCTCATTTATTAAAACCTGCATAGCATTTATTGGAGCAGATTTCATAGCTCCTATACACACCCTTATTGCTTTAGCTTGCCAATTATCCAATTTTTCCATCTTACTTTTACAAGTTCCCACTAGAATCTGATTTCCATAATCTATTACACTCCTAATTAACCCTCTGTATATCATCATCATACAAGTTTTATTTGCTCCCCAACTTGTCCCTGAAATACTTCTTAGAATATTCATCCTTCCTTTACATTTATCTATTATAGAATTTATTTGTTTTCCCCAAGTTAATTTTTTTTATCAAACTACACTCCCAAGTATTTAAATTCCTCCACCTCTAAGAATCTTATCTTGGTATAATAAATTTAACTTCTCCTGCTCTCTTCTTCTTCGTGAAAATAATAGCATCTCTGTTTTTGTTACTGATATTTTAAAGCCCCATTTATTTATTAAAGAAAGAACTTGCTGTGTCCTGGGTGTTGTATCTGGTGAAACGTGACGAAAGCAATCCCTGAAATAAACACTTTGTCACAAGGGGTGGAGAATGTGGGCAGCTGAACAACACTGAAGACACAGGGCTTTTTACCGAGGGATTTTAGCTAACCAGTTGTCAGAGGTATACAAATGAGCCGTGTCCCCTACTTAAGACGTCACTGGCATACACCGTCTGTTTACACCGTCACGTTATGGCTACGGAACATGTCTGGAGACAGGCAGGTTGTCCGAAATACTAAGATGTCAGTTTAAAAAATAATATTACTAGCACACACAGGTGGTAGACGCGAGTGAAAGGTTAGGGTAGGTGCAGTATACGCTTTTTGATTAAAAAACCTTTTTTTATATATAGCTTATATGCACATGCCTTCCTGAAAAAGAACTGTAACCACCAGAAATGTAATGTGTTGTATAGTTCATGATATTTAAATTTTGGTTGAGAAAAAAATTGATCCTCTAAGCACACGTTTCCTTTGCAGTGCACAAGAAAGTACAGAAGGCACTAGAGCATCAGCAAGCTCTGGTTATTTTTCTCATAATATTACGTTTAAAAATTTCACTTGAATTACAAATGGCACAGAAAGACAGTACCACACAGTTATGTTAAAATACAATTAATTGTTAAAATGCCAGAAATAAAATCACCTAGCTTTTATTTGTTACTGTATTCCCTCAGTTTGCAAATACCTGCACAATCCATTCAAATACAACAACATCTCAAATCTATTTCTCATACAGTACACTTTACCATACAAAAAATAAATAAATACAGCTAGATTGAGACTTGCTGCCTGCTAGGCTTGGTTGAGGGGAAGGGCAGCGAGTGATTGGCTGTGCTGGACCTCAATCAGCAGGTGGGCGGGTCTTGACCGAGTGTCCGTCAGTTCAAAAACATCTGCGGGAGATGGTTCGGGGCGACTGCAACGCCATGCCAGAGGGGAGCAGCGTATACTTGGGAGGAGAGGGTCCGCCCTGCAGGAACGACAGCTACGCAACCCTCAGACTGCAAGAGGTGCTTGTGAAGGCAATGCCCAGCCAAGGCCGTATGATGCATCATGAGTCGTTGTATGAATACCGGCTCATCAGTAGGTTAGTTTAGGGGATAGTGATCCCATGTGATGTATAGCGAGGGTTACGTAGTGACGCCTCGTTTTAAGGCTAGCGCTCGCCCTCTGGGGCACCTTTTATTTGTAGTTTTTGTACTGTGTTTTATTTTGCCTTTTGTACAGCTTGCTGTATGTGTCCTCTGTTATAATAGTATCCCTGTGGTAAGTTTGGCACATAAATACTGTACCACAATAATAATGACATGGTAGCATGGCAGTGCAATGAATACCACTGTGTACTATTTATACCATTGTCATACCACTAACAAATACAACTGTGAATTTGTTACTACTGTGGTTTTTGTGTAGACTTTTGTTACCATTGCCCATAAGCTATTGAAGATCACTTATATTTGGTTTTTGGTGAAATGTGGCAACAGTTGAAAGGTTAATGATTTAACCTGGCTTGTAATAAAAACAATAATATATGGTACAATAAAAACCTCACCATTTGAGGATTGAAAGACTGGAGACATAGCATGATAATTTACGTAGATAATGCCCATGACATATAAAAGGAAATTAGGATCTTCCACACTTGTTATTATGCAGGCCTGTGACCTGTCCAGTTTCTAATAGGACACTGCAATGATTCATGTTCTGTATATGTCTTCCTGGACAGACCTAGTTTGACCTCTATTGTTAATATTTGACCATAACCACTTAAAGGTTACCTGCTGGATTTGTTTGTACCCTTATACATTATACTTTATTATTATTATTATTATTATTTATTTCTTAGCAGACGCGACTTAAGCAAATACATTTCAAGTGTTACAATACAAGTAATACAATAAGAGCAAGAAATACAATAACTTTTGTTCAAGCAAAGTACAAGTGTGACAAACCACAATTCAATAATACAGCAGATAATAGTGATAGTTACATCTGGATATGATTAAATAGTGATAGTTACATCAGGATGTGATTAAATACAAAGTACTACAGGTTAAACACTTGGCAGATTACAGTATTCTGAAGTACAGGATTAAATGCAGTAAAATAGGGGGCAGATAAGAGCAAAATAAAGCACATTTACATGAAGGGTGATAGTGTCCCAGGATACAAACAGAGGAGTTCTACAAGTGCTGTTTGAAGAGGTGAGTCTTAAGGAGGCGCCGGAATGTGGTCAGGGACTGGGCAGTCCTAACATCTGTAGGAAGGTCATTCCACCACTGCGGAGCAAGGGTGGAGAAGGAGCGGGCTCTGGAGGCAGGGGAGCGTAGCGGAGGTAGAGCTAGTCTTCTAGTGCAGGCGGAGCGGAGAGGTCGAGTGGGGGTGTAGGGAGAGATGAGGGTCTGGAGGTAGCTGGGTGCAGTCTGGTCAAGGCATCTGTAGGCTAGTACAAGAGTCTTGAACTGGATGCGAGCGGTGATCGGGAGCCAGTGGAGCGAGCGTGGAGTAGCGTGGAGTATACTGTACTTTAAACTAGATTACTGCAAAGTTTCTGTTGTTACTTTGAACAACGTATTGGACAAGACAGCTACATAGAACATTTAGTGAGATAGAGAGCTAAAATCTTTCACCAGGCTTGCCAGCTGTGATAACGATGTATAATTTAATTGAAGCTAGGCTTCTATCCTCTATAGAACTCCAACTTCTTTCCCATGTTTATGCATTATTCAGGCTAATGGTGACCCTGAAATTGAAAAAAGCTTCTTATCTCTTAAAACTTTTATTGAGGAGAGCAGTAAAAAAAAAAAAACGCACAAAGACTGAAAGCGTTCTGTCTGCTCTAATGTAAAGTGAAGGATTGCTGTTTTTGGCTCTTGCAGCATCACTTTCCTGGCAACAAGAGTAATCTGATTGGTTGAAACACCAAGGTCCTATACTGTGAAGTGTTTTTCTTTTTTTTTTTTTCTATCGTACCTGTGAAATTATTTAACTTTAAAACATGAAGCACTGAATCTCAAACTCCTTCTCACCCACGCCAGATATCTGAAATAATACCTTCTGTTCAGGCCTAACCGAATCTCACATGGCCATCTACTGTACAGTATATTGTAATTTGTGTGCAGTAGTGCAAGGAAAAGTGCCGATGAAATACTGACATTGGCCGGGATTTGGACAACTTATTTGGTTCATCTGATTTTCATTCACATAAAAATCAGTCTATTAGAAATCAAGGTTATACCAAACAGAACAATGATGATGGCTTATAATAAACATCCTGCTTTAGTTAAAGCAATTTATGTTATAACTATACAAACACTGAGAATTAAAAACAGAACACAGCTATATATCAATGGTATATCTCAGTCCCATACATTATAAATCAGGTATGAAAATGTAATCAAACTGAAAATCTACTGGTTTACATATAATATGTTTTTATTTTTACCATATTCAGGTCTGTTTTTCGATCTGCGTGTCTGTACACTATATTTACCTATTTATCTATCTGTATCTGTGAATTTGTTTTTTTCACTAAAGAACAGACAGAAGAGATAAACCAAAGACTGTAGAGTATAATTGTGCATCTAGACTATCAAAGGGAGACATTGGAGTTTATTTTGATGATCTTAACAGCTACAAACCAAAATGCTGTCACCTTTCAACTAAATAAATCCTTCCAGTGTTTTCCCTTAGGAGTGATTTATTGACCACCTTATTAACATTGCTCAATACAATACAATACAATACAGTGAAATATACAGTATGTGGTGATCTCTTGATTGTTCTGGGTAAAGGTGGCTTCTAGAAAATAGGAAGCAGGATAGAAGGGGTAGACATTTTTAGATACATTTTTAATGTTTACTTTTCTGAGCCAACACCAATGGCATAAGGGTTGGAAGGAGACATTTCCTCATATAATGATCTTTGTGTCAAAAACATGACTTGGCCTATGTTAATGAACATTCTAAATGCATGTAACCCATTCCGTGGGTCAGCGCTTGGCCCAGTGGTGAACAGCCCTTTACCAGGAAGAACAGTGCTCTTGAAAATAGCAGGATTCAGCAAACATTTTAGATTCTGCAAATGGTATGTGAAAAAACAAGTGTTTTATGGTCCATAGAGCAGAGTGCTATTACTAGAGAGCAGTCTGAAATAATTGGAACAATATTTAGTCATTTTCACATGATTACACAATGTTTGATACACATGGTAGTCAGAAGATACCGAATTAAGAAATGCATTATCTCCTTACCACATACATTGTATCACAAAATGTTATTTTAGCAATAAGACTAGACACAAACGACATCACCAGTGGGGCCCAAAGCAAAAGCGTTATAGTGTTACAACCTGACAACTGTTATGCCTGATTGTATCCTTTGTGGTGGGTTGTTTTCAGAGTATCCTTTTCTAAAAGACAGCAAAATTGACATTTTAATCTGCATGTAAATTGGCAACTTCAGAGTATAAGGTAAAAATAAGGGTTTGGCATCATTTAGTGGTTAAGGATTTTAGATACCATTAGTTAAGTGTATTCTTTGTAATAATGAGCAATTATAATTGCTTTGGCAGTAACACTGTATAAAACTACCTTGCCTACTTTGTAGGGAGAGCTGAACAGGTTAGGGTAAATGGGGTCATTGGCAATAAAATCTGCTAGCCATACGTCAGGAGCTTCTGTCGTGTCCCTATGATAAAACTGAAACATAAAACATAATTATTGTTCACTGTAATTCTTGGTTCCATTAGAACTCTTCTTCATTCGTCAAAATGTGACTGGAATGTGTTAATTAACTGGTATGACAGTAGGGTTTATAAACACGGGCATGGCATTTATTTCAATGCTTTTTAAAGTCAATTATTTAATCAAAAAAGACATTGATAACAACATTTCCTTTGAACAATGGTTTTTGAAATGCTTTTATTTTTCATTTAATTATAAACAGCATTCCATCATTTCTTAAGTAGATTCCTTCCTAAGGTTTATACCTCCATTAATTCAGATAAAATATGATGTTGAAAAACCCCAGGGGCAAAACCACTTGACTTATGAAGAATCCCTTTCAAACATCTTGGCAAGAGTCCCACCAATCATAAGTTTTATGAAACATCCATTATTTAAAACTTGGTGGAATATTCTTTTATGAAAGTAATCATTTAAACAGGGTCATAACATTTGTATTGTAGCGGCTGATAGAAACATATACATTTATACTTCAGATGCTGCTTACAGGACCAAGGAAAGATAAGATGAAGAATAACCTGTCTACCAGTGGTTGACAAGCAAATTTTGAATCCAGTTTGGTACATTTTTCAGTTTATACACCCTTAAGGAGCGAGGCAAGGTAGGCTAGTTCTAATTACATGTAGCTGGAGATGTACATTCATCCACTTCAAGATAAACGCACAAAATGCAACATTGCATACCATACTACATAATAAAGTAATATTATTGTGCACCTACTTTTCCTTTCTGAAATTGTAATACAACCATTTATCCTACTGGTATGTATATTATATAAACCAATGGGTTTGCCTTGAATACTTTAATGTATTCGTTAAAATAGGAAATAATGACAGAATTGGGGCAAAGATACTTGCAAACCTAATATGTATACATACATATAAATAAAAAAGAAATCATGGATATGCATGGGGAAAATACACCCTCATTAAAATGAACATCTAGGAATGATCCTTGTTTACGGGTATTTTATTTTCTTCTAACCACATCCATAGCACTAAATATAAGGACCTGAAACCCTCCTAAGGGGAAGAAAAAGAAGGCATGTAATTTCCTGTAGGTGTTTAGTAACAGCTCTTAAAAACAGATAATGCATTCCAAGTACCCTCCAGATCTTGCTTCCAAGTGCAAGTGCCTTAAATCATTGTTGTTTTGCAGCTGAATTCACCACCCCGTGTCAGAAAATTATATCAAACGGGGTCCACAACAACACTTCTACTGCATACCAGTGCTGGTCTTGTCTGCCATTCACATCTATCACTTCGAAGTTTTCATCACCACAATTACCATATCACTGTAGTAGTACTTTGTCTTTTTCAAGTAATGTAAAATGTGCTGTGTATGGACTGATCAAGTAGTTCTGCCAAGTTGTCTGCTACAGAAATATTGTTGAGTGCTCACCACTATAATAATAATAATATATAATTTCAGGGTCATGGGTATCTTTTGAAGGACAACACTGGCGTCTCTACTCAGATGCTGCTGCATTATAATAAAATTCTTAATTATAAATATTAAAAACTGTTCTAAAAGTATTCCATTCTAAATGTTTAGCTTGTTTTTTGACACACAGTAGGGGGAATGGACATCTCGAGACGTCATAGTATGTAGCCCTCTGAACCATAACACCAGTGCTGTGAAATATGATGAGATTCCTTCAGGCCTGCACAAGGCACTATCAAGGCTCTTTCAATATATCACCATTTCTGGGTCTATTATCATATTTCCTGCCTCCACAATGCTGATACAAAGTCCAGATTGTCAGAAAACTATTATACAGAGAATAATACAAAAAACGCATAACTTTAACATAATCACATCTTATTCTATTCATAACTGTATCACTTTGTTTGAGAATTAATTACTAAATATATGTTATAGGGCTCAAGGATTTCTAGAAATTTGGAGAGCATGAGCATTCAGAGGTTTGACAAAAATGTTGAAACCTGTAACATTGGGCACCATTCACTAAACCATTATAGAAAACTGGGTAAGAAGAGTCTAAATTGAGCTTCAAAAGCAATACTCAGCCCAGTGTAGTGATAGTTTGCATTATCCTTTTAATGTTGCATAATCTCTGTTAATCCACTTTAAGGGTGATGCTTGAAGACTGTCCACAGCTAAAAAATGTATGCCAATCCCCCTGAATGTTTGTAGAGTAAGCCACTATGAAGATGGAAGTCATTATTAGGCCAGTTACCACTTGTATGTGTATTGGACTGATTCAGCAATTGAGTACATGCTAATGGAGTCAGACCACCGCTAGGGAAACTGTTGTAGGAGGGATTTTCAGAGACAGGCCCAACATAACCTTTCTGGAAGTTTGTACGTTCACATGTCTCAACTCTCCAGGGCTGGATATTACTACATAACCTACCAGTACTGAGCTAGTAAGTACTGGTAGGTAATGAGCTTGTTGTATAAAAAGAACAATGTTCTTTACTCTTCCTCATGAGAATGTACCTTATAAATAAGCAGATTTCCAAAACAAATTGATTTAGATAACAAAAAGTAAACAAAAATATTGAAGATATTGTATATTTTTAAATCAATATTTCCTGTATTAAGGAAGTAAATGAAGCTGCACTTTGTATTGCCTTTTGCTTAAATTCATGAGCCTGAACAAAACATGACTTATTTCTGAAATAAAATGTATAATAACATGCTCCATCATTTTACTGTGGACCAGATATTACATGTCTGAATTTTAAATTGATGTTTAAGTAGGTCTGTTTCATCGCTCCAAACTATGTTGGTTATCTTATTCCAATGCACCAGAAAAATCATAAACATGACTTAAATACACTTTATGTAGACCCAACAAACTGATACTCTTTACAACCACTAAAACATGAATATATAGTATATATTGCTTTTCTATGTTTATGGATTGCTGCAATTGAAATGATAAACATTTGTGACACTGCTTGTGATCATTAAGGACATGTAGCAGAACTTGATGTCAAATGCTTTTTCAATTAAACTTCTGAGTGACTTATTTATTGAACTACCTTAAATAATTTGCAGGATGCAAAACATTACTCCAGAATGTACCTTTATCGACTTGACCATTTCAAATAAAAAGTAAGTCAAAAAGCTTAATATGGTGCTAAATATTTGAAACCATTACTCTATAAAAGACATAAATAGCAATTTAACCAAATAAGCATTATAATTAGCTCCCCACACAATAAGAAGTTTAGAACATCACTTTGCAAGTGGACACGATCATTAATGTGCCAGTCTTCTAAATTAATGATCTTTGAGCACTCCTAAGGTAGCAGAACACAGAGTAGCAGGACTTGCATAGCACTCATCCAGAACACACAATAACAAAAAGTGAAAGGATGAATCAGAAAGCATGAGGTAGTTACTTAAAATCTTATTAATGCACAACATTTCTGATGCTCACTCTTTGAAGACTGCCAGGCTGCTTAGCGAGAACTGCTTCTACCAACAATGCTGAACAGCTGTCAAGAGTTTTCCAAGGAAAACGCAGAGATTAAAAGTGGCTTTAATCCAACAAAAGGGATTATATGAAGAAAGTGAAGGGGTGTGAACGCCTCCTGCCGAGGAGTTGCAGTAAATTATTAAAACTGTCTTTAGAATGTTGATCCCACTCTTTAACCTGAAATCACAACGTTGACAGTAGAGGGAAATAGACAGGGCTGTTAAAGATGAGATTAATTCACTAGACTCTGTGTGATCATTAGATATGTCCACCAGTGCTCCCAATCAGGAAAGATGCAAATCAAAGTGTTTTCAAAACACAGGGAGTCCACCACATGCCCTACGGCACTCATGTGCAGCTAACTCAGAAATGTATGAATATCTATCCTTAGCAAACTCATCTGATTACTAATAGCTTCAACTGAAAAGTTATGTAATCAATCCATTTGGCTTAAAAACCATTGGAATATATATTAAAGCCATGAAATATGATACATTTAACGAGAACACGTCCTTGTAAGACAAGCACTAAATACATTACTTTATGGCTTTTTTCTTAACCTTTTACTTTTTTTTTCTAAGATTTCTTCCTCATTTACTGTATAATTAAAGTATAAAGACATGGTTTTGAAAGGCTAAAAAAGATAACAAATAAACAATAAAGTTAGTGTTACACCAGCTGTAAATCCTAACAAGCCCTAAAACATTTATAAATTACAGGAAAAATATACTTTTGTCACTTACCACCCTTCCCATATCTCCCCTTGGTTCTGCTCAGCTTGCCAAGAGTTGGAACACAGAACAGGAAGAACAGAAATAAAAGAAGTTCAAATATAGAAAAATTTCCCTTTTTTGCCCTACAAAACATTTCCAAGAGTTATTTTCACAAGCTCTTCACATCTTTATTTTCCTCACACTGCGCTACATTCTCTTTTGGAAGATGTCATTAATCACTGAGAAATGAGAACTGGGGCTTGCTTTGCCATCTTCAGATGTTGAGGTAATATCTCACTGATATAGCCCTGAGGAAAGCCACATTTCTCACTGATCCAGCATCACCCACATAGCAGCCAGCCGATGTGCTACAGTGCTGCTTCTGCAAAATAATTTCCGCTCTCCACTTCAGCTTTCAGTGGGAATACATCTTACTGCTTTCAATGTGAGCTGGATTAACAGCATCCACTGTTTGTGTCCGGTGGAAAAAAGAAAAAGGATGTCAGAACTGTGCAAAAAAAGGAAAGGAAGCAGTTGTCCTGACAGCTCTAATCCTGGCTGTCTAATCCTAATAGCCATGCAACCAACCAAATTGCTCTTTAAAGAGTAATAAGGCTTCAGCCAGCTAGAGCCACTGTCAGTGACACTTCGGTAGGTAATGCTGATTTTAAAAATGACTGAGGAACCAGCTGGAGATAGCCAAAACAGACCGCCACATGGTCCCAGTTCAGAATGTGATGTGCAGTGCAGAATATGCTCTCAAGAGTTTTTCATGTTAATCAGGGCTCTAAGAATTACGAAGATGATAGACTCTCTTGCTGGAATGTTTCTACTGTGTCGGTGCTTTTTTTTTTATTGCTGTCAGTAAAAGCTTCTACTGTGAATGTTAACCTTGATGGTGCTGGATATTTTTAAAGCATTGCATTTAAATATGGCATAGGGTACTTTTAAAGAACCTACGTATTGTTTAACTCGATATTGTGTTTTAGTGTTATTATTATTTTTATCTTACATTTCTTGAAGAAAGTTTCATATATATGTTGAGGAGGTTAGAGTGGAGTAACACATAGGGGGACATCAAGATCGATTGATGCTGCTCTAAATTGTCAGAGTGTACAGTAGCTCTCTGCCATGGCACAAATTTGACCCTGTCCGTGCCAAAATTAATGAGGCACGGCATAAGCTGGCACATTTAACCCTTTCAGGACCAAGCATTTTTCAGTGGGATGCTCCCCCAGGACCAGGCATTTTTTAGCTGTAGTTGACTCTCTTCCTATACAAATTCACAAAAAATCTATTTTTTACAGTAGCATCTTGGAAATTATGTCCTTTTTTTCAGAACACTGGGGAACATTATAAAGTACTTCAGAAACCATACAAACTTTTTCAACACAATATTTCGTTATTTATTTATTTATTTTAAGTTAAGTATTTTTTATTATGTATTCTGCTTAGAGATACATGTATAAAAATGCATTATTCTATGACCCGAGGGACCTTAGAATACTTCCTGAAAGTTTTGTTGAAAAATATTGATGTTTGGGCAAATTACAAGACATTGTTTCACCTGAGTGATAACAGTGACATAATACACATTTATTCTCTGATGTTTTGTTTCTGCTTTTGTCTGCCGAGTTGCTGTAAACTGTCAAAACGAAGTGCTTTTTTATCGTGTTAACACGATCCCGGTCCTTAAAAGGTTAAATGCGTAAATGCACTGCGCTGGTGTTCTGAAAATCTGCGCCTCCCCCTCAAAATGGGCTACCGGTAGCACAGATTAACAGAGTGTCTTGACTTTATATTATATTATTATTATACAACGGATAAAACCAAATATACAAAATGAAAAGGATAACTTAATGAATCAAGTTTATAACACAACGAATACAAACAATTGTACATAATGAAATAGCAAGTATCGAGATATAATTTCATCCTCAGGGAGATCAAAAAGGGTAATGCGGACCCTAAATACTCTCATTTCATCTCATTACTCTCCCTCTGTTTCTGTGTTGTTCAGGAAGGTTAGGAGCCTGCACTGTCCATCGAAAGAAATGCCCTGGAATATTCACAATATTACGAATTTCACGTGTTTGACTGCCTACTGTGAAAAATATGTATTTTATTTTCTTTACAGTATTTTCCATTACTCTTCACCTCCCCTGTTCATTTCATACTTTTATTATGTAGAAGCAACGCTACAGTAGCTGTACATGGTGCTGTGTCAATGCCGTGCATTTGGTTATTGCAGCAATGGGGTCAAACAATTACCAGCTTCATGATTGGTAAATTCCTCATACTGTACAATGACATTTCGACATACTACAAAAAACGTACTGTGTGTATAAAGAAAAACACAACAGCTTCTGTTTTGTCATTTCAGGTTTGCAGTTAACGTTTCTCCTGTGTTGAATATTTTCGGATTTGAGGCAGCAAAATAGGTTATTGGAATTTTAATTTTAATTAATGTGTTAACATGTTTTAAAGGTTTACAGAACTCGAAAATGTTGCTGAATTTGTCATTCAAGGTTCTTTTTAAAAAAGTCTGCTTGTTACTTTTTTTTGCAGCCAACACAGACGTCTTGTTTCCAGCAGAACTTTGTTACATTTTTAAAGATTGTTTCAACAGCGAATCGAGTTACAACGTACATTTTGAACAGTTGACTCAGTAGCTAGGCTAAATGTTAAAATGTTTCAGCCTTGGTTTTTGGGTGATGTTCTTGATGAACTATCAGTGATACCACATTTTAGGCAACTTAAACATCAGTAGAATATAATGTAAATAGAACATGTGTTTTCTAGTGATTTTTTTTTTAATTAAATGGCGGTTTCATGACACTCCATGAAATTTGTTGTTTTTTTTTTTATTGTCATTCATGAATTTCTTTAAAAAATATTGTGAATTTTCCAGGCCCGTAGTTATGACTGCTGCCATAATGCTCTTTCCTAGCAAATGCTTTCTGACTTTTTCTTTGCGCTCAAATAAGACCAATTTGAAATCTGACTTATTTGTGGATGCTTTTAGGCACAGCTGTTCTGCCGCTTCATAAATCTTAATATCACAGACTTCATTTACAAATGAGCCCCACCTACAATTTGCACATGCATATAATTAAGATTTGACACGTCTTAAAATACATGGCTAATGAGCGGCAGAGCGCATTGCACGGCAGAGGGCATTTTGGCAGTGATAACAGCCTTAACTTGCCAAAAGTGTCATAATAGATACAGGGCAATTTTAAGGCCGGCGTAAACTCGGCGCTATGGCCTTAATGGCATCGCCAATACTTGATACATGTCCCTCATAGAGTATAATGAATGTTAAAACAAGAATATTACAGTACTTGCTGAATATTTTTTGTATTTAGTTAATTTGTGTAATGCAGGTTATGTATTCTATCATGCATCCTCCTTTTATATAAAAAGAACTAGAGAAAAAAACAATACTTTCATGTTTATGTTTGACCTTTTATATGTTCTTCCTAAAATTAGAAATGCCTTTCTTTTCTCAATGTCAGGACATACTTTAAAATATATTTAAATATGTTGAACAAATTCAGTGCAGTCATAAATTAACTGCCTGCACAAGGGTACAACGTGTGTAAGCTGGCTAATATGCATGCTGTAGCTTTAATGTCCTAATTACAGCTTCTAAAGGAATCCATGATTAAGTCCATACTTTTTCATACACTGTGCAAGCAGAATCCACACTGGGTGTTGATACATTCTTCTCCACTTAACTACCTACAATAGTTGTAATAAGGTAAGGCAAGAGTTTAAAAAAAATAACCCTGTACTGTTGTGGTGTCTTAGGTCAAGACTGTATAGGATTTCCACTCCATCATTTAATGTATGACTCAGTCTTGTCATCCACACAGCATGTTCTTACCACAAGCACAGGTAAATAAAAAGAAAATCAATTTGTGTGGAATGACTTACTAGAAACAGTGATGGCCAGGAACTCCTTTAAGTAATGGCTCTTTGGACACGTTAGGAAGACTACAGATGTTCTGGCCTGCTGTTGATTTTACAGCTGTAATTATGTAGCTGAACTGACTTAAAGATGTAATAGTTGTTGTTGACAGTGGTCAAATTGAACAATTTAACAAAACATAAAACAAGCTTTTTTTTGTTTAAGTACAGTGCAAGTTTAAAATGTGTTTGGTGGTCTCAACTTAGCCCTCAGTCAACATTATAAAACAGGGTGTGCAAACCAAACTCTAATTGGTCCCTAGCAATCACATGACTGTCCATAAATATCATATAATGCGGATGTCATTTTTTAAATCACAAAAGTATTCATCCGCCATCAGCTGTTAGAATAAAACAATTTAAAATAACTCATAATTCTAAAGCACCATATTCAATAACTGAGGAGCCGTAAAATGAGCAGCGTTGACTTTTTGTTAAAAGATGGCTGAATGAACTGGATGACTAAGTGAAAAAGAACGAAACAATCTTGAAGAAACAAAAATGTGAAAAATACCAAAAAACGACTTCATGGGCTATGAAAGTGTTTAATGACTCAATTCTGGAAGAACAAAATGCCAAAAACCTGTAGAGTTACATACAATTCTACAGTGTTTCCAGCTTCCTCGGACTGACAGCAGGGATAAACAGATCTGAATAGTATAGAAGTTGGAAGAAACATAAATGTGATTTCTAACAGTAATTTCAAATCAGCAAATTATGTGTTTGTCTCCGTTATTAAATTATTTAGAAAGTCTGGTAATGACACAGCGCTAACCCATAACGTTTTCTTTTTTTGTAAGTATCTTATTTCTTCTACTCATAAAAAGAAAACGCTGTTTAATACAGTTTTGTTAAGGACGATTAGTGGGTTGTCAAAGTTTTGATTTGGTCCCAGCCTTAGTTCTGTTTCTGTTATTCCACTGTGCCGTTTTTCTTTTAAAGTAAAGTTAATTACTGGTACCGGTACTTTGTCAGATTTGGGAAATTGATCTTCATACCATTCGTCAAACGTTTTTCAATTAAAAAGGCAACATTTGATTGAATTGATTTGAATTTTTCTTAATTAATGATAATTTACAGATATTAAATGTTATAGAATAATGGCGTATTAATTTAAATTCAAAGCTTTTGGTGCTGCGTCTGCATTGAAAGTTTGCATGAGATTAACGTATGGCTGATAGAACACAGCTAACCAATCAGAAAGCAGGATTTTTCCAAGCAGGTTTATAAGGGTATTTATGTCTTTTTTGATGTTACAAGGGGGTGTAAGGAACAAATTTATTCTGCTGATGAAGTACGCTTCACAGATAATAATGCATATAACAGTGATACACACCCGTACCCGAAACTGTGCAAGATAGAAAGTATGTTTACCACATCAATCACCTTGTATATGACGTGATTGAAAATTTGCAACGCAAGTTTTCTGATGTATACGTACTAGATAAAGACATTAGCATTGATGAGAGTTTGAAGGGCGTCTGCTTTGAAATCTATAGCACAAAAAATAGTTTCTAAAAAGTGATATGACTTTTTGTTGCATTGTTGATAATGCTGCCATTGTAAAACAAAAAAAAATGTTATTTTGTGATTTATACTGTTATAATGCTACAATTGTAAACACATTGTTATTTTGTCATTTAAGTTCTATTGAAATTGCTTATTTGCGGGCTAAGAATGAAAAATCTGCAAAAAAAAAAACAACACTTTTTTGACATGGAAATTGCCAATATAACTGGGCAGCTGGGTGGTTAATACAAGGACGGTAAAACATGACTGACGTGTATCTGAGTGTCGTATATCTCAGTGCTGACTGTATCTGGACAGCGTGTCCTGTGTTATTGCTTATAAAGTATAAAAGGGGTTATAGCAGGGTAAAGAGATACAATTACTGTAATGTTTGCAATCGTGTATTTAAAAATCATGTATTGCAGTTACATTTTTGAAGAAGATTTACTATTTATTAGCATATCTTGAATGAAGGCTAGTCTAGTTTTTACATACATTCTAATGCAAACAAATGTGATTCCACTCAGTAAATCAATTAATAATTGTCTACAAACTAGGATAGCAATAATTGATAGAAATAAATGATTCATTTCCCACCGTTTTTATTTTTCTGTTTTATTTTGAATTGCATGAACAGTGGGGCTTTTTCACCTAGATCAACGCAAGCCAAGCACAGTTACTCTGAACTCTATTCACTTTCCTAAACATGTTTCTTTTGATGTGCTTGATGATTTCATTTCTCAACTTTTTCAGCTGCTGGGAGCATTGTATATAAACTAATGCCATTTTATTAAATGCAGCCCATTGTGCTAGCCTCATTCTTTCAAATTATAAGCCTGAATTGAATAAAAAAAACTAACCATATAAAAGCAGCATTACCAACATTTCCTCTAAATTTAAATACAAATGAAATTGATTTAACACATTTTACTTACTAGTCTTGTCTCAAATGTTGGAGATTGAAAGGATTCTTAAAAAGCAATAGCTTCATACGATTTTTCAGTTCGTCCCATGGTTTGATTTGGCTGTTGGAGAATAACATTATAGCAGGACCCATAGAATGATGCTTACAATAACCACAAAAAAAAAATGACCCAATATTGTCCCTGGGTTTCGGGTTCATGCACACCAATAGACACAAAGCTACTGTGGTAACATACAGTATGTCAAACATTTCCATTCAGTACTTTTTATAGTATATGCCAGCTTTGACTTTCAACCATTTTCAATATATGACTCATACAGTTATGAAGCATATTGCAGGTTTACACAGAGAATATCATTACCTAAACTAAACATCTAATTGTAAGTGAGATTAGATGGTAGTGGTTGGTTTGCTGTTGCTAGTAACACCATGTGGCGGAGTGTCCCACCCCTGTGTATTATTATTTGTATTTTTGTTTGCGGCGCAGTTAAAAGCGCCGTGTCTTTTATTATTTATAATTTAAAACCCCGTGAGGATGCATGACTGATCAGCTACTGATTATTTAACTAGCTGACAGTCATGCATCCTTACCAAATGCGTGCAGACTGTGGCAGAGGGGTAATAAGGTAATTAACAACTAGTTAACCCCTCGGCCAGAGTATAAGAAGCTGCAGCTGTCTGTTCTGCAGGGGGTGGAGTGTACAGAGGAGAGTACAGGGAGAGAGCGAGAGTGAGAAAAAAATAATACATAGGGGCGGGACACTCCGCCACACACCATTTTTAGCCTGGCCTAATGAAAACCATTGTAAACTCAAGTGAGTCCTTAGAACATGCCTGCAGGTATGTAGAAGTCCCTGGGAACTTTATTGGAGATTTTATTGCTTTCACTCTCAAGAACAATCTTTAGTTGCTGTTTGTTTACGTTGCTGGAGTATGCACCATGCAGTATGTGTTAAGACCTTAGCACAATGCATATAACATGACTGACCTGTCCCACATTCACACAATACATTAATCTATTAATCTATTTTCTTCAAATGTCCCTCTTTCCCTGTATAGATTATCACAGAACTCAGTACTGAGAAAAAGAGGCTGAATAACAACTGCCTCCTTCGAAACGCATCCTTTATCCAGCAGCAAGCCAAGTGGAGCAATGGCATGGATGCAAATCTCTACTTCACTGTCTCCTTCAGGGAGCTTCATCTCCTTATCATAGAAAGACAACAGTCCTGGCTGAATGGCAGCAGGGTATGTCCATCACTCCTGTGAATCTGGATGCTGCATGACCCCCTTGAATGTCTTCATAACCAATAAGCACAGAATGAGTATAGGGCATTGGTACACAGCCATATTGTTATCAAAATGCTATTTTGAGGTGTGCTGTATGAATAATGAAGAGTAGGCAATTCTGTTTGAGGTACATACACTACACTTTACTGTGACATTAATGCTTTACAAACTCATAAAACATTTAACATATAAAAAGGTAACGGTGTGCTCTGTGCAAGATCTGTTGCCATGCAGGAAATCTTAATAGACAACACAACTTGTGTTGGTAAGTACATATTTTACCTTGAATGTCATCTCTCTCTCTCTCTCTCTCTCTCTCTCTCTCTCTCTCTCTCTCTCTCTCTCTCTATATATATATATATATATATAGCATAATTTAATGTGAATTTAGGTCACATAATTATTACATTGTTGAAGAAGGATCTGTTGTTAATTTTTAGATAAAAATAATTGTTTTGAAAGGCCATTTAAATGTATAATTCAATTTATATTAGGCCATTAACAAAGACAGCATTTCCAATAAAGCTGTGCTCTGCACACTAAAGAAGCAAAGTTTTTCCCCTGGCGATTTTGTTAGTCCACACATATCAAACAACGTATCAATGTGTCGATACATGATTGCTCCCGGTCGGTATTTAAATGCCTGGAGTACAAAGACCAATGGGGCAGTGATTAGAAAGTCTATTTATTGACAGAAGTCCATTCACACATTAATTGGATACGAGATGTGTTAAAACAAAGTGTTGTGTCTTTGAAAGAAATATGTCTTTATAATGTACTACCCCTATGAAAAGAGCTGCTAGTTAAATACAGTATGTTTGCTTAACCCTGCCAAAAGCAACCCCATTGAGATATTATACCTACAGCTAAAATCTAGATTATTTTATAAATTGTTATTTTGCAAAGGAAATACTAAATGCCTGGGCTTTTGTCTCTGAAATTACAGATTGCAGTCACATTACATGTTTTAATAATAAAACTTGCAAGTCTGATAAATCTTCAGTTCAAATAGACCATTACCAAATTATCTTCAGTGGCACTACAGGGACAATGGTACACAGCTACAGTGCAATGGTAACATCTACGCATTTTGACACACAAAACTATATAATCAGACTTGTAGGACTCAGACTTGGACTCAAGTCACGGCCGCAAAAGACTCGGACTGACCTTGTGTGACATTCGGGCTCCGTGACTCGGAGATATTAATGACGAATCCTTTTTTTAATTTTCTATTACACAAATAATATTACAGTTACTAGGAAACCTTTGCACAATAAAAACCCACCCAACAAAACATATCCAATCACTAGTTAATCCTGTTGTCTTTGCAGCCAATCATAGTAGGAAAAAGAAATTGGAAGCAAGTTTGATTGCACCGTAAACACCTCCCCACACAAATCCAACTGGTAAACACACCCCCACTCAAACCCATCGCAAGCCAAGTTGTTTTTAGTCGTGCATTAAGTTATATAAGGAATACATGATGTCAGCATGGTAAACACTAAGTACTTATTTCGCTTTACTACTTTAAACCGTGTTCTAAGGTTTTTAAGCACTGTAGAAATAAATTTCTAAAACTGCATTCTTCAAAAATACGTAATTTAATTTTGAGTTTACTGAAAACAAAAACGAATGAAAAATAATAATCACACAAGTTGTAATCATACTTTTAGAGCTTCTTAATTCATATCAGAAAGTCAATGTGTGATTAAATATTCTGTGCTTTGCTTCTAATCTCCACTCGTTCCCAGCACACGCCATATCTGTTTGCAAGAAATTCACCTGGCAACTTCAGTCGAACATTGCTTACCGTCAAACAGGCAGATATATCAGGCTGATAGGACAGAAGGACTGATTGATAGTTAAAAAAAAAAAAGAATGACAGAATAACTTAATACCACTTAATTTACCAAAATGAAAATGATTTATAATGGATGCAGGAAAAATACATAAACAATGCGCTGTGCAGCATCAGTCTAGAAATCTGTCTTGTGTGAACTTCATGTTTTTGTTCCATTATGAACCTACACAAAGGGGAAACACCAGGGGCGGCCGGTTAACAGTGTTCGCTTGCTTGCCGAACCCTCCATCTCTTATTAATGAATTACGCTTCCCTCCTTCTGGGTGATGTGCGTTTCATTTCCCCCCTCTCATGTGACACTGGCACATCAACAATGCCGTTCATCCCATCAGTTTAATGGGCTGAAGCCGTGCTGTGCTCGCTCATAAATGCGAGCACCCAAGTCCACCTTGCACATGCGCAGTAGCAGCCAGCCGTCAGCCAGGACTGGCTATTATTGGCTTAAAAATATCTGGATGGAGCGCAGCCTGTTAGCGACCACAGTGATCAGACGACCAGCGCGCATGTGCCAAGACAACAAAGGCTATAAATATGAGCAGCACGACTTCATCTCTTCTCAGTCTTGTGTGTTACTTTGCAGAAAGACAGAAAACATTTAAGCTGTTTAAATAGTAAAATAAAATGCAGAAGTGTAATTATCTTTGTCTAACTTCGTCTAACTTTAAATTAATGTTATTTGTCTTATTTGTTCAACTTCGTTCTTTTCACAGTTTTAATCTGCTTTTATTTTGTGCCATTCAGCAGTGCTTTAACTTAAGATCAGTAATATCTTGCTGTGTTCGGCAATGTTTCTTTTTATTTTTTTGTGTGGTTAACATATCGTTTCTGTTTTGCAAAACAAATAATACTAAATTTACTATTTAAGAACACAGTATATATACAGTTCTGGCAATGCCTAAATCAGATTAGCAGATTTTACCCGAATTGAAGTCAAAGTAGATGCTATAGTCAGAGGTGAAAGTGACTTTTATTTCATACCTATGTAGTGGTACTCACTCAAATATGGTCATGCTGTTTTCTGTATTTTACATTTTTTTGATTGAATTTATCATATTTTCCAGTCTTTTACGTTGTTTTTAATATAACTTATTATATTTTTCCACCATTAAGAACAATTTATTTGAGTTTGTTTCAAGGACTCGTGACTCGGACTCGAATGATAGTGACTCAGACTCGACACTCGGGAGAGACACAGACTTGGACTCGAGGTTTGAGGACTTGACTACAAGTCTGATTATATATATATATATATATATATATATATATATATATATATATATATATATATATATATATTATTGGGGCTGTCAAGCAATTACAAAATGTGTTGCGATTAATCTTGAGATTAAAAAAAATGATCTGAGTGCATCTCATTTAAGTGTGTTTTATTACTGATGCTATTGTAATGTTGGAATGTATTTTCTATTGTTTTGGCCAGATTACAGTATTTGCACTGTTCAGATTAAATAAAACAAAACATTCACCCAGTAACGGTTATATCCTCCATAATTGTAAATAATATAATTTTAAAATAAATGTGGTTATTGAAATAAAACAAAGCTACAATGTTAACGGGTCTGCAGTCGGTAGCTATCCAACAGCACTGGTTATACTTATAGTATCGTACTTAGCTTGATTCATGGGTTTGCAGCAATCCTGAATTTCTAAGAGAGTACTCTGTCGAAACTGACGGGTTTCATTTGTTGTTGTATTGTTGTTGTCTGTAGCAGAAAAACTATTATTGTACTTTGAGAAGTGAAAGCATGTTTAGCACACAGGTGGTACAGCAGACTAGATGAACTTCTGTGATACTGGAACTCACTTTAACAGTAGATACAAGTAACCCTCTTTATATCCAATGAACCATCAAAGTTTTTAAAAAATAAACTTCCCATTCACAAGTCCTTCAGTTTGAGTGTTTGCTACATAATGTGGTTCCGTGACTAATTTTATATTCAAACAATGACTACCCTCATTTAATCCTGGCATGCACTAAAATGGTGCTGCAGGAAATTAATTACAGTATGCTAAGAGGGACAAAACAGGAGTGAGATTAACGTGCGTTAAAAAAAAAAAAATCGCTGATTAATTGACAGCTCTAATATATATACGCTAAAAATATATATATATACAGTGCCTTGCATAAGTATTCACCCCCCTTGGACTTTTCCACATTTTGTAGTGTTACAACCTGGAATTAAAATGGATTTAATTAGGATTTTTACCTTTTGATTTACACAACATACTTAACACTTTGAAGGTGCAAAATATTTTTTATTGTGACACAAAAGTTAATTAAACAAAAAACAGACATTTGTTGGTTGTATAAGTATTCCCCCTCCGAGGCAATACTTGGTAGAAGCACCTTTGGCAGCAATTACAGCTGTGAGTCTTTTTGGGTAAGTCTCTACCAGCTTTGCACATCTGGATCCTGCAATTTTTGCCCATTCTTCTTGGCAAAATTGCTCAAGCTCTGTCAAGTTGGATGGGGACCGTTGGTGAACAGCAATTTTCAAGTCTTGCCACAGATTCTCAATCAGATTGAGGTCTGGCCTTTGACTGGGCCATTCTAAGACATTCAGGTTATTGTATTTAAACCACTCCAGTGTAGCTTTGGCTGTGTGTTTAGGGTCATTGTCCTGCTGGAAGGTGAACCTCCGCCCCAGTCCAGGGTCTCTTGAAGACTGAAACAGGTTTTCCTCTAGAATTTCCCTGTATTTGGCTCCATCCATCTTGCCCTCAATCCTGACCAGTTTCCCGGTCCCTGCCGATGAAAAGCATCCCCATAACATGATGCTGTCACCACCATGCTTCACCGTGGGGATGGTGTTCTCAGGGTGATGAGCAGTGTTGGTCTCATCAGACCAGAGAACCTTTTTCCACATGTTTGCTGTGTCTCCCACATGCCTTTTGGCAAAATCCAAACGGGATTTGATATGGGGTTTTTTCAGCAATGGCTTTCTTCTCACCACTCTTCCATAAAGCCCAGCTTTGTGGAGTGTCCGGGTTATAGTTGCCCCATGGACGGTTTCTCCCATCTCAGCTGTGGATCTCTCCAGCTCCTTCAGAGTTACCATTGGCCTCTTGGTTGCTTCTCTGACTAATGCCCTCCTTACCTGTTCACTGAGTTTTGGTGGACGGCCTTCTCTAGGCAGAGTCGCGGTTGTGCCATATTCTTTCCATTTTTTAATAATGGATTTAACGGTGCTCCGGGGGATGTTCAAAGTTTGGGATATTTTTTTTATAACCCAACCCTGAATGGTGCTTCTCCAGAACTTTATCCCGGACTTTATCGCGGACTTTTGATAGCTCCTTGGTCTTCATGATGCTGTTTGTTTAGATATGCTCGCTACCAAACTACCAAACTCTGGGACCTTCCAGAAACAGATGTATTTAATCTGAGATCATGTGACACTTTAATTGTGCACAGATGGACTCCATTCAACTAATTATGTAACTTCTGAAGGCAATTGGTTGCACCAGAGCTTATTTAGGGGTGTCACAGCAAAGGGGGTGAATACTTATGCAATCAAGACTTTTCAGTTTTTTATTTGTAACTAATTTTGAAAAATATGTAGATTTTTTTCCCCACTTTGACATTATGGACTATTTTGTGTAGATCAGTGACAAAAAATCCTAATTAAATCAATTTTAATTCCAGGTTGTAACACTACAAAATGTGGAAAAGTCCAAGGGGGGGTGAATACTTATGCAATGCACTGTATATATATATATATATATATATATATATATATATATATATATATATATATATATATATATACAGATGCTGCCCCCTCCTCCCTAACTTTTATTTGAAATGAATATTTTCACCCTTAATTTCCGGTCTTTAATAACAATGCCCGAGGGGAAATATCACAGCTCACATGACTAGAACAAACAGCCTAGAAGTTGTTGCTCTGTGTATTAATGATTCAGACAATTGCTTGCATCATAAATGAAGGTTCAGATGACAAAGACGTGGAGTTTGGCGGTTTCAAATAGGACGATACAGACTCTGCAGTGTGATTGATTACGTTTTCCTGTTGTTGCGCTACAATCCATATTTTTGATTATTTATTTTTTTAGACACTGCAAAAGCTTCTAACTCAGTCATTTTAATGCTATAGTGCTACTTTGGATGCTACGTTAATTTATTATTTCGTGTTGTGTTTTCACACTGGACACGCCAATTTCTTACTTACAGAGATTATGTAAAGTGATTTATTTTAGTGGACCGAAAATTTCACGTGTTTATATACGTTTTCAATGTAGCGACTTTTATTCTAACATTTTTCACCTACAAATGTGTTTTTTCATGATGTGCTAGTTTTGCACTGTACACTGTAGCTTTAGTTTAATGTTTGTTTTGTGAAAATTTTTGAAATGGCAAAACAGTGGAAACACTGCAGCAACTTTGAATTATATTTCACCAGTCAATAAATATGTTACCTGCACTCCCTGATTCTTTAGCGTGACTGTGTGCTGTGCTCTACCTTTGAATTTTAAGCATGTCTACCCACCGTGTAATTCTCCATTTGCAAGCCTTCAAAAATTCTTAACTGAATATGAAAGCTCCAGTGAGGATGCGTACACATACCGAACCCACCTCTCATAGATCAGGTTACTCTAGCTTCGTACATATTCTAGCAATCAAGCTTCCAACTCTTTACAGCTCTTACTGTAAACATGGGCCTCTTGTTAATCCCAAGAACCCAACTGAAGTCATGTGTTCAGCTCTGTGAAATCAAACCCAAGACTCTGTCCAAAAGTGCAATATAATGTATCTATTGGGAAACAATTTAAAATCTAAATTGGAGAAACTCAGATTCACGATTTTAGACATCATAGAAGGGAAAGCTAACACAAATCTTTAGCTATCTTATTTATTCACATTTAAATCTATTTATTTACTCCTTTATGTAATATGTGTTTGGAAGCTAGCCCAATGTTATTTTGATTTGATAATGGTTTAGCGTTTGTCCCTTCCTATTTAATTCATAAACAAAGCCTCTACTAGGTGCTAAACTCTGTTAACATGTGACAGGACAAAAGAAAAACCCTTGATAGATGCTTGATTATAAATCATGAAATATTCAAAAGAAATATTTGCATATTTGTCTTTTTATGTTGAAAAGATACAAGAGCATACACATGGACCCATATATTACAAACACTTATTACAGTGTAAAATGTGCTCCATTTTATGAAAGGCTTTGAAATCTGGTGATGTTTCAAAACTAATAAGAAACATTCCAGTTAAATTCAAGAATAGAGGTCTCTTAAATCAGTTTACTAAGCAGTTTAACTCCCCCCCCCCCCAGAATACACTTTGTTTGCTTTTTAAATGACCCAATAACACAAAACGTTCACATTCACAGCTCACACTTAGTTTGCAGGAATCAGCTTTATATCTAAAAGGAAACTTTAGGGCAGATTAAATCTAAATTCTGTGGTGACCAAGCTAAATGTTGGTATTAGAAAAAGAAATTCAAGGTGCAGTACAAAAGGTGTTTGTAGGGGGTGTTTCGTTTTAACGTGGTATAAAAATGCATTTATTCAAGCAATGCAGAACCTGCATTTAGTAATTTGGGTCTTTTTTTTGGAAGACATCATTGAAGTTGTTCTTATACTGCACGCTTTTGTAATCAAGCATCTTGTGTAAATAAGCACATGTCCTGTGGGTATGGTACTTCTACAGTAAAATTCTTCTTGAAATAACAGAATTTAAATTCATACAAGGCTTGAATTACATGGTATACCAGGTATGTAGGTCTACTGTAATTTTGTTTTTTAAAGTGTTCAAATAGTTTGTTAACATTGGAACGTTCCAGTTGTGGGCTATATTTCCATCTTCAGCCATTGTTTGAATGAAGAGCAGCAAAAAAAAAAATGAATTCATTTTTTTTTCAAAACCTTAACTTTTTAACATAATACAGACAAACAAACATTCAACAAAAACTGATTTTTTTTTGGTTTTTTTTACTTTTTCTGTTGCCCCTAAATGTATTTAATACCTTCACACATTCCAGAGCCAGGAATACATAATGTAGCCTATCCTACATTAGAATAAATTAAGAAAACAATTACAACCTGCAGTAGGCCAAAAAGGGAATTTCTTTGCAAACATACATATTTTTACTAAAATCACTTATAAAATGGGTTTTATAAATACTCTACCCTGATGGTCCAAACCGGTCACATGGGGGTGTTGATATTACAGCATATCACCATGAGTCGGCACTTTTTTTCAAAAACGGGCACATCACTGGCAGATATCCATACGCCACTAGAATTTAAAAACAAAAACGGCAGACATATTGGAATTTATCGCAATAAACATGACCGACGAGATTTATGTAAATGTTGAACTTTTGGGAAACCGAAGTGTACATGAGATATTGAATGAATCTGAACTGGACACCAATGATTAATTAAAGTAGTGAAAAAAGCCGGTCTGGGGCCGGTCAAGCACATTTCTTAGGGACTGCTGCCATCTGCCAGTGAAAAACAAAACTGCAGACTATAGGAGTGTATAATGCTTATTCATTTAGTCTAGCATGCCAAAAAGACGTGAGAGATTTTGCAAATGCACAGAGAACCCCTGTACGCTATTCTCAAGGGAGTGACAAATTTGGACTCGCTTGCACTCCACATGGAAATCGCGGGATAAGCAGCTGGGTGGTTAAGTATCATGTAGACTAGTGTCCCCTTGGCTTTATAAGGCAGGAAGCAGAGTGCCTTTAACCCTTAAGTGTGTGGTTATATCATGTCAACCAACCCCCGGGAGTGCCTTAGTGCTATCATAAAATAATTATTAGATGTATTTACTTTTAAATGAACACAACAAATTAAAAACAAACCTTTCCAATAACAGTTAATGTCACTACGCACAAGAAAATAGTTCCAGTGAAAAGTAAACAACATTCATAAATATAATAAACTAGCTGAAGTACCCGGCATTGCCCGGGGAAATTCAATATTTCAATATTTCGTGCATGGCAAATTGGGGAATGGTAGCCTTATGGTTTCCTATAAGTTACAGATCTTGGGTGTCGCACAATGCACTCAGACCCCTTTTTTTAACTTTTTTTGGGGGGAGGGGGTTGCCATTTTTAATTTTAATTTTTACATTTTTGTTATTTTTATTTATTTTTTGGTTTTGTGTGTTTTTTTTTTTTTAATTTGAGATACATGGCTACTGTAGTGACCCTGCAATGGGGTTACTAAATAAAGAACCCCGGGGGTCAAAATTTTGGATCCAAACATAGCCCTCGACCTTCCCCTGGATGAAAGAGGAGGCCATGCAAAGTTTAGTTGCACTGGCTCCTGTCGTGTCCGAAGGCATAAAGGAACAGACAGACAGACAAATGTTCTTCTTTATATACAGTATTAAGATATTGATTAAAATGTGTATAAGTAAATAGTTTCTGCATATCAATTATATTAACATAGTTCTTGCTAATTTACTATTTCATTAATGGACATGCATATTTAAACATAGTAGATTACATAAATACATCTGATTTTCTTTGATTATAGATCAGTAATATTTAGATAAATGTTCACTTGAAAATTGCCAGATATTGTGCAGTTTGAAAAACTGCCAGAAGGGGAGCTGCAATTGAAAGCAGCAGCCTGTTTCAGAATGCTCACTGTGCCTTGCAGGAACTTTTTTTTATTATTCTTAACTTTTCCAGCTCTGCTGGTGTTACTGGGGGATAGTGTGTTGTTTTGTCTTTTCCACTGTCTTAGTTTTTTAATTACTGCTAAGAATATGTTGTTAGCATTGTTAAATTTTACGTCTTTAGCTAAATTCACTTTTCTGGTATGGTGGGTCATTCACAAAGCGATTGATACGAGCTTGCAGATTTATAAAGCTTGATATGCTGTATTGTGCTGAAAGTACATTAAATGTAAGTCTACCTTTTTGTTGGAGACAGTTTTGTTGGACATTCACAGCCCATTTAGAAGCCTTTATTAGGTTTTTTGTTTTTTTGCTTCGGTCAAGTTTGAGTTGTTTCAGTTCTGGTTCTGTTATTTCACTGTGCTGTTTGTCTTAAAAAAATTTTTTAAAAAAAATCGAATTACTGGCACTTTGTCCGGTTCAGGAAATTCATCTCCATCATACCATTCAACAGTTTTCCATTAAAAAGATTATAATTTGAGTCTGGGTCTGACATTTTTTTAAAGTTAGTGGTTACTTATAAATATCACATGTTATAGAATTAGGACAGTTAAGTGGAATCTGAATCAGTATCTGTTGAAAGGTTTGTGAGATTAACATATGGCTGATAGAACGCAGCTAACCAATCAGGGAGCAGGATTTTTCCAAGCAGGTTTATATCATTATTTAAGTCATATTTAATTCATACAGGATATCAAGAAAATCAAATTCTTCCTTTTGTAGACAACAGTGACACATTATTATTATTATTTTATTTCTTAGCAGATACCCTTATCCAGGGCGACTTACAATTGTTACAAGATATCACATTATTTTTTTTACATACAATTACCCATTTAAACAGTTGGGTTTTTACTGGAGTAATCTAGGTAAAGTACCTTGCTCAAGGGTACAGCAGCAGTGTCCCCCGCCTGGGATTGAACCCACGACCCTCCGGTCAAGAGTCCAGAGCCCTAAGCACTACTCCACACTGCTGCCCTGTATGATATGCCAATGAGAAGCAGAATTGCATTCAAGGTTAACATTTTAAGTTTGTAAGCTACCACAGTACTTGCATTTGTTCTATAGTTAACCCCCTGCATTCCAGGAATCTAAGAGCCAAACAATCTATAGGATTATATATATGTATATATTGCTAACAAACACATTTTCAATATCCTTATTAAATGTACCTGCAGAAGTTGTATAATATCTTAGTAATACTACATTATAAAATGAAGTATTTCCAAAATGACTGTCCCAGTAGTCAGAGATCGGAGAGTAATAAGAGGCTGGATGAGTTAGCGATGGCTGTCATAAAATCTGGCAGGGCATTCTATTTACAATATGTAATAAAACTGTCACCGAAAGGATTTATAAAGGCATTTGCCCTAGAAAGCTAAACCCTTTTGCCAAGGGCAAGTTAATAACCCCTGCAGTACATTTGAATATATTGGCACATAGATATTTTGTGTAATAGAGCATTGCAGGGAATGTAGCAGACACTTAAAAACTCATGATGGATTCATTTTAAAATTGTTATCTTAGCAATGAACAACAGGCGTTCTTCAGTGCGGAAAGCCTGAAAACATAATTGTGATAAAAGAAGAAGAAAAAATGATGTGTATACCTGCAAGTATAAAGTGAGTTTCCACAGTAAAGACATGATCTAATTTATTTTGTGATAACATGAGGTAGAATAAATGTACTAAAGAATACTTTACTGTTATTGTTTTGCATTTGTTCTCAATGTTTTACAATGTGTCACGGTTCCATAAAGCAACACTAAGGGTTGTCTTTCTTGTGGTTCAGCCATCCTTTGTCTTTCAGCTGCCTTTGTATTTATTTTTAATCTCAGTATGTTACATGCCAATATGATGTCTGGTGCACATACACGGTTTATATGTCCAGTAACTGCTGCCCTTGAAATTTCTAAATCCCACTGGTGCAAACTTAAAGAGTAAGTAGTGGATTTCCAAAAAATATATCGTTATACATCCCCACGTTGTTAACATCTTGGCACGTTTTTACACTTCTACATTTTAATTTTGTCTCAAAGGTATTTTCAAGATGGCTGCCTAGTGCACTAAGGTTTTAGATCCGATGTGTGTTCTCCCTAATTACACACACACACATATATATACAAAATGAAAAAGTATATTGTATATGGAAACTCAACATGTACAAAATCTAATAGATATACAAAAAAAAGGTATATAGACTTGCCAAGACACACAAAAAAAAAAAAAAACGCCAATACAACTAGCGCTGTTATCAAGTCTGGTAGATGGGGGCACTATATTTTTAATTACTAAAACTTTTTTATTTCGCAAATAGTTTTTAAGACCTATCGGTAGCTTAAATATTGAAATTTACACAAATACATGAACCTGCACTCAAATACTAATAAAATAAAAGTGTATGAGGTACCCAAGGTGGTTCAAATCAGGTCGCCCTGTCGCCAAATGCGACCTTCAATTTTAATATGGCCAGTAGATTTTACTGTAAAGTCGCCACATTGGCAACTAAGCATTTCCAGTATATACAACAGAACTTTGGTCCTGTAATAAAGGTTTTCTGCTTAACTGTCAGAATCTGCACTGCCATGTTGATCTCAAAGAGCCAATCCTTTCATGGAACCAGACCCCTTTTCTTGTTTCCATAGTAACACGCACCAGCCAGTCAAGTTAGGGTAGAACAGCGGAAATTATCATTATGAATGTATGGGAAATAAAATAAAAACATTTTCTCAAAATATCTCTTCCATACCCTAAATAAAATGTCAAAGGAACTGAAGCAACAATCAAATCTATTTGCATATGGATTTGAAAAATCCACATCTGGCCAACTCCATGAAAATGAGAATGTAACTGAAGATGAGGAGGAGGAGCTAACAGTGTGTTGGTATTTTAGCCAGCTTGTCTATGAAAAATAAAGAAATGTGTTCACTTCCCTGGAATGTTTATATAGTTATCTTCCCTGGCATTTGATTGACATAGTTCTGTTTCCTGGCATTTTATGTGTATAGTTCCTTGGCATTATGTATATACTTCACTCACTGGCATTTTATGCACACATAAAACAGTTCCCTGGTATTTAATGTAAATAGTGCCCTGACATTCATGTACATAGTCCCCTGTACACCCAGTACATGAAAACAAAGCATGCAAAAGCAATGTGTGTGAAAAATATACATGTCTCCTCATATTGTCGTCATTTGAAAATGTTGGCCACCATAAAAGTTCACTTGACCACGAGGTTTTGAAAGCTAGTGGCCAAATGACCACCAGCATACAGAGTGATTTGTCCCACCCTGGAGGTACCTGAACTGAAGAACAGTGCCATGTAAGTAGAGTATTTTTTCTTTTAGTATTGAGGTATTATTTAGGCTATTGGAAATACCCTGGACACCACATTGGCCTGGTTTCCATGCAGCTTAGTCATCCCTCTCTCTCCACAGTCATTATTTATGTGACGTAGCAGCACATACCACACTATAGGAAGTGCGCGTCTACAACATTGTACGGCTTTAAGGGGTGGGTAAAGCGTCTTCTCACGCTAAAAAGACCAAACATGGAAACATGCCCTAAACTCATACATTATGCTTACGAGACTTCACCACTGAAAATCCCGTTTGTGACGTAACCTTGCACAACTTTCTACTATAACTGAAGACCGTGCCATGCAGGCCATTATTGCCAAGCTTCTTTAACTAACTAGGGGGAAAAAAGCATACAGTATAAGCTGTTTATTCAACGTTTCAGATTACTTCCAATTGACTTATAAGCAAGGTTATAAAAAATACAGAAGCTACTATAAATAAAATAAATACCCCTTGCTATAAATACATAAATAAATAATGAAGCCCTTCTCTACACTTACTCTTGCTATCTTTGTGATTGGTCATCAGATAGCTGATTGCTTTAGCCTATACTGTTCTGTCCCTTAGCAATTCATTGTATACTAGCTTTAAGTAGCATCTATCATAGGTACCTACGAAGAAAAAAAAAGTCACGTTTGTACCAAAATATTTATAAAATTAGCATAGCTGTATAATTGCTGCCGTCTACCGACAACAATAGGCTTGAACTTGTATGGACTACTGATAATATTGGTTCATCAATAACAACAAAATATATATAATATATGGGAACCACATTCTATTAGCGAGAGCCTTGCATTGTCACTGCTGGATTTGGATTCAGGTTTTTCTTGTTGTTATTATTAAGAATAATATGTAGTGGGAAACATGGCAGGTCGGGTGGCCTGATTTACTACCAATATTTGAAAAATGTACTGTACTGAACATTTTGACTGAATCATTTTTATATCATTAACTTAAAGTACTGCTGTATTAGCTCCGTTCATAGACTATAAAGATCAGATTTGCTGAAGCTATGGTTCTTTAGGAAAACTTGTATATTATATATATATGTACATGTGTATAAATCCTTCGGATGAGACTTGTTACTCTGCAGTAGCAGTTGCATAGTTCACACCTAGTCTCCGTTGCTTTGGATAAAATCGTCTGATAAATTCTTATGGAATATTTTACTGGCCAAATGAGACAGGCTGAACTTGCAGTGCTGTAACACATCCTAAAAAAAGTTAGTGGAAACCCAGATTAAGAGAGCTGTACAATACAAGAAAATATGAACATTTTTATTAAATTTAAGCTTGCTCTCAAGCAATTGAAGTGTATGGATACAAGCTTGATTGAACCAAAATTAACACAAACTGAAACTTATCTTCTTAATATGAAGTCATCTCAGAAATTTGTTTCAGGTTTTTATGAATTTATATTGCTTCATACTAACATAAAAAATTACTCCATTAAAAATAAATGGGTTGAAATCTCTCAGGAAGCTTGGAACCATATAAATTCTAATGTTAAAATTTGTTCAATCAATGCTAAGCTTTGCTCCATTCAATTCAAAATTATAAATCGCTGCCATTATACACCATATAAACTATACAGATCAAACCTAAAACAGAACTCAAACTGTTGGAGATGTGAACGTGAAGATGGAACATTAATGCATATGCTTTGGGGATGCAGAAAATTACAAAGTTTCTGGCCAAAAGTATTACACTCTATACCACATATCCTGGGATTACATTTAAGAAATGAACCTCAACAAATTATTCTGGGGGAATTATCATCTTTACTTATAAACACATCTCAGAAAGTAATCCTTTTGTTTTTACTGACCACTGCTATACGCTGCATCCTAATAAACTGGAAGAATATCAATCCACCTTCATTTGAGTTCTGGAGGCAGACTTCAATAGAATATTTAGAATATGAGAGAAACTATTATTATAAATTACAGAAATCTGATGTATTCTTAAAATGTTGGAGCAAAGCTTTAAGCCTATTGATAAAAACATCTTAGATACCATATTTTTATCTTCATTAAACATGTATGAAATCTATCTTAAAATATACTATCAGTTGTTTTCCCATGAACTGGTGAGTTATGTATTACTATCAACATATATTTTGATGTATAATCTCTATTTATTTATGTTCCAGATGAAATCCCTGTTTTAAATTGTTTTGAAATCTCATGAATAAAGTTTTATTCTGAAAAAAAGCTGTACAATATCAGTCGTTGCATGAGGCCAAACTGGAAGTTAGACAGAAACATTTAATTATACCCTCTTGTATTTTAATATTGATTAGGTTATTTTCATTGGGTTATTTGCAATTTGTATTCATTAGCAACAAAAACGAATGCTGCATTAAATCACAAAATGTACAAACTGAAACACTCTACATGTTTTTTTTTTTAATGTATTCATTTTCTAATAGCAGTAGAACCTTCATAAGAGGGCTTTACCTTCTGGTAAGGCCCTTCTCGTTATGTAAAATGCCCTGCTTCGGCTCGGGACATTAAACACATGAGGCGGGCTTTGCCAGACAGTAAAGCCCTCTTCTTAGGGTTCTACTGCTTAAATGTATTCACTTGCATCCACATTAGTGCCTCTGATCTGTATTTTAGTTCTGTTCTGTAACTACTGATCCTATGATGCATTTTGAGTTGCCATAGTGCTCACACAACAACGCCATTTCCATGAAGCATAGAAATGAGTAACAAAGCAGCACAAAAAAACTTGCATTATCCTTGCAGACAAAAGTGGAAGTTGAAAGCAGAGGATAATGCATTACCGTAAAATAAAAAGAAAGAAGTTGCTGCAGATGTCAACATTCCCGCAAACACTGAAAAAACTGGGATACATTAATGAAGACCTATGAACAGCAAAACTGTGGATGCAAGCCGTCAGCATTTCCGATTTGCTCAATTCCTTCATGTTGTGGTTTACTTACTTTGTGTGATTTAAAAATGTCTTTTATAGAATGGAACATCCCGATTTCAAGTTTCAATGTATAGTTCACTACAACCATATTTTCAATCAAATGTACAGTACTTTTAAATGTGTAATACTTTTCACTGTACTGTAATTGAAATTTGATTTCAGTGTTACTATAACATTTATAAAAATTGACATATGCATTTGGCTTAGACTCTTGATAATAAGAATTATTGATTAACACATTTTTTTGCATGTCCCTTCAAATTTGTATTAATGAGAGCTGACTGTGTGTGTGTCTATATATATATATATATATATATATATATATATATATATATATATATATATATATATATATATATATATATACTGTATATATTAGTTATGTGGTGTTCAGTATTAAACATTTGTATAAAAATATTAACGCATTTAATAAGTCAAAAGATAATGTCAACATTCAATATTCATACTGACTTTTAAACAAGTGCTTAAAAGCTGGGCACTTGTGTTGATGTGAGGGGAAATGGTCACCAAGGAGTAATTGTTTGGAAAATTACAATCACCACTTAGAAACCAGATTGCAGACCTTATGTTAAGGACAGTTCCCTGAAGGTCATTCTATTCATCTGTCTAAAGTGCTGGAAATGTCACTATGACATAAGCATGTCACAGCTATTATAAAATGAAGGAAGGAGCATCAGTGTTTGTAAGGTAATTAAGATATCAGGTTTTCAACAGCTATGTGTGTTCATTAATGCTAGTCCAAGACTCAGATTAGCTCAGTGGATTAATAGATCTCAGATAGATCTTTTACTGCTGTAGCAAATCTTTTGGAGTCGCCTCAGCTTTGTTCCAGTTTCACAAGTTTCCAGATTCATCAAATGTTTTTATTTAAGATTGATTTATATCACTGAATTATACCATATTACCCCAGTAGTAACGTTACAAAGTTTACATTTGTTTGTAAAAGTGTAACTACCTGCTGTAAACTAAATGGCAACATTTTGGTATATTCACTGTAATACATATAAAAACATTACCTTATATATAGATGTTAAACAGTACCGGGTACTTCACAATTACCACAGTGCATACTGCTGTCTTTCAGTAAAGCAAAACAAATAAATCAGGTGCAGTGCAGAGCATTTGTAGAAATGCTAATCTGCAAAGAGCATTATGTAGCACACACCAAATTGTGGGTATTACTTTTGAATATGTATACAACTTACACAAGCAAACTAGCAATTTAAACTACTGATCTGGCAATAAAACTGCTTTCAATTTAGAACAAAATAGCTAATGTAAAGAAAAAAATACATGCACATCCAAGTGAGAAATAATGGACAGGAATACAACTGTTAGTATGCGACAAGTAAGGGTTCTTGCATCAACAGTTAAAAATCCTACGATAAAAGATGCAGTGCACGTGTCGGCACATGTTCAGACACCAGTTCAAATATGCATTCGGGAGCCAGGCCATGCTCTTATAGGTCAGCTTCCTCTGCTTGGGGATGGTGTGGTTTCTGCAGTCCTTCCAGACGTAGTTTGACATATGTGATGCCCAGCATTAGCAGTTTCTCATACAAAGTCCATTACACTCTTTATCTGCCCATAACAAAGCCCCTGCTCTTTATATGTATGTTTTGGATCAGTTGCACACTTTTGTGAATAGTAGTTACTTTGTATTTCAGAATCCTTTTTTTGCCACAATGAATGATTAATCTTTTGTCCAAAGCAGCACCAGCAATCTGAATATTCTCAGCCAAATCCAGTATGGGGCGAGTTGAGCAATGTAAATAATGTGATGTATACCTGAAATATTGACATTGTATTGTTTCAACAGGGAAATGTAAAAAGTGTAACTTTAAGAAACTGGATTTTAGTATGCCTCTGAAACCCCCTGTGAAGGTGATAGAGTGTAGGCAGTCAGGTGTACCTATGTCACACTTCACATTTCTCTATATCTGGAGAAGTGCTTATCCAATTGTCATAAAACCTGGTTTTAATATTATTTAGTTTGCTATTGATAATATGAGATTCTGGGGATATAGGGGGTGTCTGTCTGTCCATCCATCCATCCATCCATCCATCCATCTGTATGTCACACTTTCATTTGGTATATATCTGCTTATCAAATTATCATTATACATGTGTAAAGGTCTTTGTTGTGCATACATTGTTATTTGTTTATTTATTTACTGGTGGTTGGAGTTTGTTTTAGAATGTTAAGTAAAAGTGTTTTGTTATTCTAAATTGTTTCTCCTTCCTCACATGTCCCTTCAGCCAACATCGTTGTTTTGGTCCCGTCTGAATGAATAATGTGTTGGTGTCTGGCCGATTTCCTCATTTTGTTGCTATGGAAACCCCTGCCACTATTTTAATGGACTCCTTACCTGCCTGTCACCTCTGACCACACATTTCCATTTCCGTGCGGGTCATTTAAAAGACCTCGGCGGTAAACATTCAGGGGGCCATCTTGTACAGGTAAGCAGGAGCGGAGAATGAAAAGAAACAGACCTCCAGGTTTAACTGATCTTTTCTACATCATGTATGGATAATGGCAATGACTGGGGCAGGGACAGGAGAGTAGGATGAGTGCTAGATTCTTGTACTGCATATTTCAACTATAATTATAAAGCTGTATTACATTTGTCTTCATTCTGTATTGTTTAGAATTATATTTGTACACTTTGTGTGAAAATGAATAAGCACATTTTACTGTATATTTTTAAATAAAACTAAAAGAGGAGATAATGTTTCCCATTCAGCTTGATATATGCTTCATTTGTAGCAATTGAAACGATCCTGCATACTATCATTAGTCCTGTTCTCTGTGTTAACCACAGGATCATCCCCAGTTACTATGCTACTTTTAGTTAATTGCAATTCAACCATGGAAATGATCAAGGTTACCCTGTCTGGTAAGCGTGTCTCAGAAGACTGATTTGATTTGAATAATCTGTAAAGTTACTGCTATTTAAATAGCTGTGCACACTTATATTATTTTATTGTATTTTGAAAGAAGTAAGTTACTGGGCATTTCATATGAGGGTTTAATTTGTCATATTAGATTCTGAAATTCCATAAAAATTACAAAAAGCACAGTTTATATATGTAAATTTATTTTGGTAGCAACATCAGCATCATTCGGCATTGAATTTCAATATGCAACACAATATATCGCCATATTGTCATTAATGATGAAAAGTATTTTCATTTAATGGAAGTGGTCCTGTGTAATATTTGCCTGTCAAACTGTTGCTCATGATATACACAATTATGTTTTATTGATGAACACATTTCATCAGAAAGGAACTTGAAAGCCCCAAGAAAAGTTTTAAGATACCTACACTTGTTGACTTTTCATTGCCTTTTAAATGCTGTACTCCCCGTGCCCTGTGTGAATGAAACAATTTCTAACAGGATCCTTTCTCAACCAAAAATAAAATATCATGAACTCTGACAAAAGTGGCATCTCTGTTGTCTGTAGTACTGTTCAGGAAGGCATTTGAACATTTCATGTTCTATGAAAGAGTCATCATGTTTTATAAAAATGGATACCCAATACTAATGTTATACTAATTCCAAACAACATAGTTTTACACATTACAATGAAAAGCTGGAACTGCAGGTAAATTTAGGCTGTTGAGCTGCTGCAGATATCTCTGGATCAAATGGTCTAATTAGCACCAGTTTGTTCATCCTTACTTAGGAGCATCTTTTTTTAAAGATGGGATCATTTCTTTGTCGTAGGAGAAGTACATTAATCTCTCCGTTGTTTTAATTACCGCACTTTCTGCTCAGTCAGAAATGAAGGTCACCAACCCTTAATAAATATTGTTTTTCTTGCTTTATTTTATGAACATAATTAATAGCCTCATTCTAATGAGCACATCTAACAATAGCAATGAACCTGAACATCCTAACACTGAAGAAATTACACTCAACTAAGTAACAACTCAAACACCTATTGACAAGATTATTTGAATGCCATTGCTGTTATTCCTTATTTTTTTATTAAAAGCTTACGCCTCCTGCAGTGAATTGATTCTAGAATGAAGTCTCTCGCCGGCAGAATGCTCTGGATCCAAGGCAGTATTTATAGAGATGTATATCATGAGGAATGGAATCGATTGAAAAATTGCTTTTCGATTAAATCATAGAAGCCCTAATATATATATATATATATATATATATATGCAATAAGGCCGACAGGCCATTCGTATACATCGAATATACAGACGCCTCAGGCAGGAGACGTATATTCAATGTATACGGACGCCCTGAAGGTCCTTATTGCACTTATAATCCAGGTCAAAGCGGATTTGAAGAAAAAAAAAAGCAGAAATCATGTTTAGGGCAAAAAATTATTCTTTTTTTTATTAAATATCCTTATGCCAATAAAGTAGTAACTTTGAACTACAAACTGAGTTAAGCTGAGTAAATTAATTTTATTGGCATGTGCAAAAGAAAGTGCATCTGTATTTTTGACATTGCCACTTGACATTGCGGAGTTGAGAGGACACCAAGTTATTTTTTCCCTGTCATTGGCAGTGCAGACACTGTTTGAGCAGAACAGACGGGAGGAATAAAAATAAATACAACGACGTCACAGATTTCAAAGTATGTGTATGACAGGGGTGGATAATGTGCAGAAGTGTGTTTTTGTGTTTTTCTATAGCATTTACAAAAGAAGGAAGCCTATTGTTACCGACAAGGGGCTGTAATGCCCGAAGCCGCAGGTAACAATAGGTTTTCTGAGGGGCATTTCATTTTCTACTATGAGTAAAGATGACTTTATATATGTTGTTTAAATATAGCTGATACAGCATAAGTAATTAAATAAATAACAGAAATAAATAACAGGAAATATTTTTGAAAGTCATACCGTTTAGCTATCAAAGTTTTTTTGGCATACAGCTCTGTCTGGCTTGCTGACTGCTGCATAATCCAGTTTATATTCCGGCCATCATATTTGTTAACATTGTTGAATTTGTTTGAAAGTCAGAATCTTTCTTTTGTAGTATGTTTTGTAATTCATTTTCTGTTGTCACAGAATCGCTATTCAGCAGTTTTTTTACATTCAGTCATTTTCTCTTGTGAGGAGTGCAGGGGAGAAGGGTGTTCCTTTGAAAAGGGGCGGGACTGACAATGATGGGAACCAATCACATGACTGAGGGAGACAAAGTTGATGGAATTTTGTGAGGCAGGAAGACATTCAGCTTGTTCGATGTGGAACAGGAACAGATTTTTGCCTTTTGGCTGACAGTGATTTGAGGGTGCTGTTTGTGCATTGTGGTGATTTTGTTTAGACAGAAAGTTCTAAGCACTTACATCATATGTAATATACTATAACATCAATCTTATTGGTCAAATATATAAAAACATCACGCTATACAGTACAGACCATCGTAAATCAAGGCTACGTTTATTGTATTTTGCCAGTACAGTAGTCCGTCACATATCTGCCTGTCACATATCTGCCATGATCAATCTCTTCAGCAAAGTTAGTTTATTATTGAACAGAGAAGATTGTAGGTCCCACCAAAGTTTTCGTACACAGTGTTGTGTGTGCTCCGTGCGCACCTGTTGCTGGAAGTGTCACCTGAGCTTTTCAATGTGTTGACTTGATATGTAAATACATCCTGTTCGCCTGCAGAGCGTATCAATTCCGTCTCGCTCTCCTGCTTGTCATTCAGCAGCGAATGCACGCACCCACACTGCACACTGCTACTCACAAGCATTAATACCCTGTATCTTTCTAAACAAGGGATTTAGGGGAGCTCCCTAATAAAAGCTGAATCGCAAAACAATAATTGTGTGAATATAATGTACCGCCGTCCCTTTTCTTTGCAGTACCAGCAATAAAGTCGCTGACAGGGTAAGTGTTGTTCAGTCTTTTATTTATTAACCACAAACAACTGTAGCTGGCTTCCAATCTCACACTGTAGGCAGGTACTAGCTCTCACTCAAAAAAACTGTCACACACACCTTTTTAACGGCTCCACCACTCACACGCAGCCATGCAATCTAACTAACCCCATTCACTCCCAGCTGCACACACACACTCGCATGCATACCAGCTTAACAATGCACACAACACGTACAACACAAAACAACCACAGCAGCGGGTCTTCTGCACCCCCAGTTGTCCGGGTCACTACAATAATAATTGTTACAGCTGTATATAATGGTATTTATCCTCCCTTACTCTGGTCCAACGGCAGGCGGATATGCAACGGATTACTGTATTGCATGGACAGTTGATCTATAGAAGACAGTGAATTAGCAGTACAGCTATGGCCAAAAGTTTTACATCCCCTATATAATTAAATCATTTTGCTTCACAGAGTCGAATGAAGCCTGTGGAATAATGCTACGTTAACATACTGAATTACATACTGCTTTGTAGTTTTCCAAACTTAACAAAAAACTGTGACAGTTCAAAATCCAACATGCCAACTATTATGGCTTCTTGTAGACTTCTGCTGCAATATTATTCTGTAGTTTCTTTGATTACATGATATTAAATAAAACATCTAAATTATGTTAATCTAGGTTTTTTTTTTTATGTAAGTGATACAAAAGTGTGGAACTGCTCCTCAAGCAGACCGGGCTGTTAGACTGAACAAGCAGAAGACGTTCCACAGCACGAAGGTGAACGGTTTTCCAAAATCAGGTTGTCCAGTAATGTTCAGTCTGTTCGGGCTCACGAAATTACGCCTTTAGTATCACATCTTTCATCACATCGATAACATGACCTTAACACTGACCTATTGCCAGAGCGTTCGCTCTGCGTCCCGCCTCCAGATAGACAATCTGTCAGCTGTGATTTGGGAATTTGTGTTTTGATTGACAGTTCACCAATACTACCTTGCTATGTTTTTTTGTTTGTTGTTCTAATCCCAGTGGAGTAGACGGAACCTATATATATATTTTTTTTATGTCTAATCATTAGATGGACTCGGGGCTGGGCCCAGGTGCAGTTGCATCCCTTGCAGTTGCCTCAAAAGTGACAATTATTGCAGAAGCAATACAGATAGTAATCAAACCAAATACAAATAATCTCTCTCAGCAAAAAAAATAAAATAATATATGTAAAAACCTAATAGTTGATAGTTTTCAGGCGAGGACGTTTAATTTTACTATAACCATTAAACTATTTTATATATAAAATGTAATACATTGTTAGCATTTTGGATGTTCACAATCATGAACAAAAACTCAAAAAATAAATTATGCTAGTGTAAAAGTATAAAAAAGGTTTTCACCAGTTTTCGATCCAGTGATCTTAGGTGTGCTAACCACTACGCTATAGGCTTCTGCTTCATTCCCGCCCTTCCCCAACAGTGACGTAATCACCTCACACACAGAACTGACAGACAGGCAGGGAGAATGGAGCTGGTGTAGTGAGAGATACAGAGCGAGCAGTAACACACAAGCACAGCCACACACATTCAACAAAAATATAACAGGTCTCTAGGGTCTCCCCCCCACCTTCCCTCCCCAAGTCAATCAGCATAGTTCATCGGGCAGCAGTGTGGAGTAGTGGTTAGGGCTCTGGACTCTTGACCGGAGAGTTATGGGTTCAATCCCTGGTAGGGGACACTGCTGCTGTACCCTTGAGCAAGGTACTTTACCTAAAATTGCTCCAGTAAAAACCCAACTGTATAAATGGGTAATTTATGTAAAAATAATGTGTTATCTTGTAACAATTGTAAGTCGCCCTGGATAAGGGCGTCTGCTAAGAAATAATAAATAATAATTGTCCATGGTCTCCTTCCGCATGGCTGCCCCTCCACTACACTATAATGTTAATGGTTGTTTTTTCGGTTTTCACTGGAATAACCAGTTCCATATTCCAGTAGAGGGACAGCTGAGGAACAAAATGAGGGGTCTTGTCTTTCTAACTGGAACAGAGGCTGAGATTTCAGAAATTAAAATGTAAGGGAGGTACCTCACACTGCTGCCCCGGGAAGTGCTGTCTGTCTCGGGAAAACCTCTCCCGAGAGCTCGGCGGTGGCTGTCCAAATTCTTTCTTCGTCAGATTATTTATTTTTTCGTGAGAACGAAAGAACCTCACGAAAGAAGATCCCCCTCACCACAAAAGAAATTAAACATTCCAAACCGTCTTGCGCAGGGCAAGGGAAAACATTGCAAAAAGTAATGACTTTTTTGCATTTTTTCACTATCTCTATCTCAAAAACCGCACAAGCGACTGGAACGCTACTGTCCACATCAAGAGAGCTACCCCAGGGGACAGTGCATACCATTTTTCAGTCAAATCCGGCAAACAACTCAAAAGTTATTAAAGGGCAAAAATTTGAGTTTAACTATCGCGCCCCTTTTATATATAAGTAATTATCAAGACATAAACCCCTGCACATTATTTAAAATTCATTTTGATTTAGTCACATGCAAGGATAAACACTACATAGAAATGAAACATAGTGTTTCTGTTTGAAAAAGAAAACGCTGAATAAAAGTTAAACATATACAAATCAGACAAACTGAAAAAAACTGTCAACATTTCAAAGTAACAGAATATACAAACATTTACTAGTTACTGTAAAAAGCTTTGTTATAAAAAAAACAAAACACAAAATGAGTACACAAAATAAATAAATCATTTCAGTGTGACACTTAGTAGTTATATCCATTTTAAAAACAGGATCAATATATCAGACCCAGTCTATTTCAGATATACATGCTGACAGGTTATAAACCTGGCCATTCAAACACATAGTCACGTTGTACCCTGTGGTTTGTCTGGCACTTCAATAGTACTTCTGATCACTAGAAATGTAATAAGACTAATAACTCAGTCAATATTGAATTTGCAGGCCCACAGCAGGTGGAAGCTATGATCTTCAGTGCTTACAAAAGGCCAACACATGCGCTTTATTTACAAGGACGTTAAGGGCAATATAGTACAAACAGCAGCAGTCGAAGTACAACAGAATACCAACACTATTACAAAATGACAACTATGCTAGAATACAGAAGCTCAAATATGACAATAATTATTTAGCAGTTAGTACATAACATTGTAAAGAAATCTTCAATGCTTGTCAGACATTTTTCTACAGGAAAAGTGGACAGTAAAAGTCCAAAATTTGAGACTGGTGTGAAACTGATTCTTTGTCCAGGGTAACTGATAATCATGATTTCCATTACATGAAAGTAGATGTTAAAGCTTCATGCTGATTTGAACTCGGCAGAATTCTTCTTTCTGTGTGTGAATTCCATTAAAGACATGTACAGTACCTATTCTTTAAGCCAATTGTTTACTATTGTTGGACTATGACTGTAGACTATGACTTTCAAAGTACTATACTGATTTTACCACATAACTGTAAGTTTCAATATATGTGAATTAAGGTTAGAAAGCAGAATTCACAACAGCATGATACTTTCCACACGGACAGCTTTGTAAATTAATAGATACAAATTGATATTGATTTAATATTGAATAAAAGCAAATCAGGTGCAACTTGTATTTGTAGTAATTGAACAGAATGACTGGTATGTGCATTGAATATTGGTTTAAACAGCAAAGTAGAGTAAAATTATAAGTATCAGTTATTTCTTGACAAAAGCAGTGTTTGTTTAAATATTCAACAATGCTGAGAGACCCACAGTTCATACTTCAATCCTTTTCATCCATGTAAAGCTAACAGAATAAAATAAGTTTATTAACTCTTTCACTCCTATAGCACATTTCAGCATCCTACATTCTAAACACATTGCTGCCGAGAGCGCCAAAACAGAACCAAACTAATCTTAATTAACTGTAAAATAGGTTGTGATTTTACACCAACCAATTCATGATTCAACACCAACCAATTCAAATTTCAAATCTCTGTCAATCAAGACAACATTGACCTAATTTATTTGTGAGCTTTCAGTTCTTTAACAGTATTACCTGAATAATAACATTGGCATATTTAAGAACATCTACAATTGTACTTAATGTTTCATATAACTTTTCTCAAGACTTGAGGCTACTGTGATTTAAAGGCCCTCGGTGCTAGAGAAGACTACTGTATTAATACCTTGTGTGGGGGGGGCACTGTGCATATTTCACTATGCTCCTACTCGTTGATCATTTTCATGTAGTTACAAGCAGCATTTGTAAAGATGTTATCCAAAGGGTCAGACATCACAGGTGATACTACTTTGGGTTAGCTAGCAACGTCCTACAACTTAAGGCACAAAAACTAAATAATCATGGGAATAAATGGGAGAATGTTTAATTTGCACAGAACTACAACAAAAGACTTTTCAAATATATGTTCCTTCAAGGGTAGGTTGTTTGGGTTAAATATGGGAAGCCTCTCTGGAGAAAAATAAAGTTGCTACAAAAAGACGTAGATTTTATAAATATACTCACTGATACAATAGGTAAATGCATCATGAGCGTGCCAGTGTCTCTCATATCGTGATTTCATATGAACATGGACCAAGTGAGACATTTACATCCTGATCCAAACCTCTGGGAGGAGGAGAGAAGTCATTCATTAGATATCTATCTATTATTAACTGGCTTTCAAGAACAGCCAGGTTTCTGATTGGCCCACTAACTATTTAAGTTAGTGTCCCAGTTGCTGTCATGCTGAAAACAGATTGAAAGCAACCAAGATGAAATAAGCATTCTATTTTGGTCATTGAAATTATGCTCCACACTGTAATTTGATATAGTATTTTTCTGATTTGTTTAAAGTTATTTTATCACTATTATTTGTGTGGAAAAACATTTTGCTTTCCTGTTTATCTAATCTGCTGGAGAGATCCCATTTGAATCTGTATTTACTTCTGATAATTCATGAAAAAAAATGCTCTTCTGAATCAGCTCATTCTAAGAGACTATCGATCTGGACTGTCATCAGTGGTTGAACACTTACAGGCAAGGCGTATATGGATGGTTAAGTACAAACCTATTAGCAAATACCTTATGGAGTCAAATAGGATTGCTAGAATGATGTACTTACTTTATAATCATCCTGTATTGTAAAGGAAAACAAAACTAAGGTAAAACTAAGCAGGGAAATGTTTTGTCTAGTGCCTTCTTCAATGTACTTATTCAACATGTTTCGATTCAAACTCTACTTATGACCCACTTGGATAAAAGGTTATTGTCAGGCAATCCAACTTCTTGACTTTTGGACAATTAGCTAAAACATGTGGTAGCTGAAAAGGCAGAGATGGGGGAGATCATGGGGTCAATTTAAAAAGTACATTGAATCTTTCATGTTGTTCAGTGAACTAGACTGTAATAAACTATTAGAGTGAGACATATTTGCAGAGGGAGGATGGAGGCAGGCAGAGAAACGGACACAATTTGAATTTAATTGAATAGTTGGAAACCCTCAATCCACGTACTGAAACATGGCAAGGCTGAAATGAATGGTGAAGATGAATAGATGATCAATGGAACTAATGACTGTATATAAAATGTAATAACTAATATATCCTGCTTTATAACATGGAATATTAATTTATTCATGTTTCTTGCTGTATCACACACCATGTGCTTGTTCTGCAAAACATATTCACAGTAATTAAGTTTCAAGAGCAAAGGGGTACTATTCTAAATCCACAAAAAAGGTTCTGGAACACTTGCTGTAAATGATTACATAACAGTAAGAAACAACCTGGTTTTAACTCATTGTCCTTAGATTAACCTTCTGAGCAGTTTCTCACTTGTTTGGCCAGTTTTATTTTCCTTTTCCAAAAAAAAGTGTTAATGGGAAGTTCACTAGGCTGCAGCAATGGCTGCATGGGCGGTCCAGAGAATAGAAAGCCGTAACCTGGGGAGTCCACTTCTGTCCTGACTTTGAAGGCGGGGAGGTAACTGATGCTGGTCCTCAAGAGGGCGGAGGGGAAGATGGAGGTAGCATCTAATTTTGTAGGCAGAAACACTGACCCCGAACCACGGAAAGGCTAAAATGAAGACTCCATATGGTGTAAACTTTCTTTTAGATCTCTTAAATTAGCCTACACAGTAATTCAAATTGTGTTGCAAACCTTATTTGCGATAGTAGAACTCACTGACATAAATCGCAACAGTGGAGCCCAAAGTATTTGACATTTCTTTAGATTATGAAATAGCACAACAGTTTACAAAAGTATGCAAGCTAGTTTCCTTGTAAAAATGACCACATCAAGCTTTGTACAACACCATTTAAAATGTACCCCTGTTTATTATTATTTATATTATCCTATTTTTCTATATACTGAAAAAAAGCTGTGATAAAATACTCTTCTTAACCTAGAGACCAGCAGCAAACTTCACCATATTGATTTGTACATGATTGATATAGGTTGGGGATGCTGAGATCAATTTTGTATTAAAAATGTATGTCGCTAGGTGGTATTGAGTACTGTGATATAGAAACCAATGTAATAACTTTGATAATTGAAGTATAGCATTAACTAACTTGGTATGGTGCTGCTTAAGAGTGCATAAAAAAGCTAAATTGGTGAAAGGCAGAAGCAATGCTATACCATGATTATACCTGGTTGCATTAACCATCCTCACAACCTCAGAGTTGTCTAACGGGGGGTATGTGACATAGATATTCCACACATCAACCATCTTTGTCAGACACTTGTCAGAAGAATAAAATACAACGATGAAATATGGTCAAAGCAACTGACCTTACAAGATCACACAGAGGTTGGCCAAATAATCTTGTCATATCTGCCAAACAAAAAAAAGAGCTGTGCGCCCATAAAGTGCTTTCCCCTTTAGAGCAATAGTAAAATATATGCATAGTCTGTGAAATTCTAAGTTATGTCTGACCCACTTTCCTTCAGTGAATTGTCAAAATAGAGCTGAATATTGTAACATGTACAGTATTAAAATAAATACACCAAAACTGTACTTATAAGGCTATAATTCCATATGCATTTTAGACTCACACTGATCAAGTAAGCAAATCAGCACAAAGGAAATGGAAGTATATACAGTATATGTAATCCCCATTTCTCATAAATGTGAACATTTATTTTAGCTGTGTTTATCAACATCAAATGACAGTTGCTTAAAAATGCCACATGCATCTAATTACCATCTGTCATTTGCGTCTTATTTATTAATTTATTTTTTATTAGCTAATTGCTTTTGCTCCAAACCTTATGAAAGTAACAGCAGTGTTTGCAGCTACAGTATTAAGAATTGATGTGATTCTCAAAATAAATTATTCTTAAATAATGTAGCAATTATCTGTTTCTGTATTGGGTAAACAAATACAGTGACTTTAGTATTGCTTTATACAATTCCTAAGGTTGTTTAAACCAATCAGAACACAGTTAGTTAGCCCAACCAAACCAGAGTATGTAATCTCAATCACGCAGCTGTACAGTGTAATTATATGTGGTTATATGACCTTGCTTTCTAATTGAATAGATGTTAAAAATTTGCTATTTTGTTATGAATACTACTGGCCAAACATTATGGTCATTGTAATACCAAGAATACAAGCTGCCCTGTATCTGAGCACTGTACCTGCGCTAGACCACCTGTGTTTGGCTTATGTTAATGATGATCACATGGAAGTGATCCCACGGTAACCATACCGGTATTGTATATATGGGGGTGGGGGGATAAGGGGGGTTCCCTGACTGCTTTTTTTTTATCCCTGCATTTTCAATTTTCATCCCCGTTAGGGAAAAGAGAAGTTGCACTTAATGTCTTTCTGCTGGAAAATAGCATTTATACAGATGATATTCATAACCAGATACATTTACAGTATGCTTCACCTTGTTGGTTCTTACTGTCAATGACTTTTTTACCTACCGCAAATGATTATGTTTCTCTAAGCACTTTCGACCATACAAACACCAGGAACCAGCTAACACACTGCCAACACTGTTTGTATGGGGTCAGCCAATAAGACTCAAAAGAACACACGTTTTAAAAACTTCAGTTCTTGAAAGTACTTGGAGAAACACAATCATTCCTCCTAAACAAATGGACCAGCATTGAATTGTAACATCTGGTATTTCTGACAATTTTAGTACCAGTATTTGTAATATACTTTTAATAATCATTTAAATGACTAATTATTTCTTGCTGATAACTGAATTAGTTCAATACATGTAATGGTTGCTAGGAATGAGTGAAAGTGCTATGCAATAGGAGTCTTATTTCCATCCTTGTGTGTGTGTGGGCATCACGGTTTGTGTGTGTGTCTGTCTGTGTTTCTCTCTCTCTTTTTTCTCTTTCTCTCCCTCCTTTCGCTACCTATCTATCTGTTTGGAGAATGCACATCTGAAACCATTGCTTGTATTTCTGAAATATACTTTTCAGAAATTGTATTTTGGATTTTGTTCACAGTAAAATGTGGCTTATTTCACAGTATTTGACAATCTAAAAATAGGCATTTCTAGATATTTCACTAGTAAACATAATAATTATTAAAGCAAGAAAAAATAGCGTTGTCACATTCAACATTGATAACAAATGTTCCTAAATATTTAAATGTTTAAAATGTAGAATATTTCATTTTTTTTTGTCCTCCTTTAAAGACATTCAAAATACAAACATAAATGCATGTAAAAATAACAGTAGACATGTGAAATGTCCACTTCTTGTACTGGACAGAGCAGAATATTTCCAATCTCTGATGCAGGTGGTGTATTGTTTCATTGAAGACATTTTTAAGAAATCGTGCATTTCAATGCAGTGTGTTAAATCATTTACCAGAGCCAGGTTCCTAAATGCAGTGTAACAGGTAGTGTGTTAATAAAACAAACTTTTGCTGTACACCACCCACTCGATATATCGCAGGTGTCAGGGGCCAATACAAATCTGCTATATATTGAGGGCCGCGATATAGCGAGAGACCCATAGAAAAACAAACAGGCTAATAACAAATACTGTACAACCACTCCCTCGTTTTATCGTGGGCGTCAGGGTCCAATATAAATCCAATACGCAACCCGCTTTTTCTCATTTTTCATATAAAAAGCAGCGCACCGTTTTAATTCGTACTATGGAGGGTAATTGCTTCTCATCAACTTAAGTCTCTACTTTCATGAGTCTTCCTCTCCTTTCTCAAATGCCCAAACCGCTGCATTGAAAGAATCCATTCCCAACACAGGAGTCTTGTTGCTAGGGAGATGACGTCACTGCCCTGTGACTTTTGCTAGTGCATTGCTTAAAAAACCACTTCAGCAAGTAGATATTTAATTTGCTTTGTGTTATTATTTTGTAATGCGTATGTATATGATAACAGTACAATATTAATGCTTTGTTTTTATTTGTTCTGTATATTTTAGTTTGTGATGTGCAGTACAAAATAAAACAAACAGTAATTCATAGTGAAATTGTCTATGTATATTGCAGCTAAGGCATGCGCAGTTCGACAGTAAAAATGGGGCGCCAACTCCAGGACCGCGATATATCCGAATCCGCAGTATAGCGATATAACGAGGGGTGGGTGTATTTATTTTAAGTGATAAAAAATATGTATATTTACACTATTCTTTCAGAAATGGGAATTTTCACAGGGAACTATATATTACAGGGCAATGGGTTAATAGTGAAACCCATAATAACAGTGAAACAAAATACAGCCTTAATTATAATTTAAAATAGGTGGAGGAACCACGTATTCGGATTGACAGGCTGTATTACAGGCGGCCAGAAATGACCCATCTTGTTTTGCGACTAACGAGCTCAAGCTTTATCCGAATTACAGTGGATTCAAAGCCTGGCGCCGCAAGGCTTATTCTCCAGTCCTCGCCCCGGCTCGTTCCCGGGGCCTGCAGGCCTTTCTACTGTTTCCAGCTGTCCTCAGGATCAGACACGACTCCACGATGCATTCGTTCCAGTCACCCCGAGGAAGCCCAGGCCTTCCTGGACTCTCTTGACCTGTCTTCTACTGTTATTGCCGAGTCGGGCATCAACGGGGTGAAGAGAAGTGGATCAGCTGCACGACGCCTCGATGTTGGCTGATTTCGGACTGGGGATAAGACCTGTTCTTTTAGACCATCAATTGCGGGTTACGGCGCTATCATCTTATGCTAGTTATTTTTTCCTTTTGAACTTTTTTGGATTGTGAACTTGATTGCCTTTTTAACTTGTCTCTTTGTTTTTGGCTGATCTACCTCGGTCGGATACTGAGGTAATTTTTGTTTATTATTATTGTACTTATTAGATGTAGTCTGGCTATTGTATTGAATGACCGATGGGGGGAGGATGGAAGTGGAATTGTATTTGCCCTGTCCAGCAGCGCCACGGGTATGTCTTTGTTTGGGTGTGGGGTACTGGAAACCGTTGTTGTTATTTTTATTTCCTGTTCTTTGGGGTAGTATTTTTGTTCTGAGGGTGTGTGTGGGTTGGGGTGTGTGTGTGTGGTGGTGATCTGGGGGGGGGGGGGGGGCAGAAAGGACCTTGGGAGATCCCCGATTGTGTTATTTTGCTATAATCTAACTGAGCTAGTATTGTATGATCTGTTTTTTAATGTCAATGCCTATTTATATCTGATCTGTTTAGTTTATACTTTAGCGGATATTACTAAAGGCAGCTACCTTTGTGCATTCCAGGACCTACATTTGCGTTATAATCTCCCAGGTATTTCTTTCCCTTTTTTTTTATCTACGTCTTCGCTCTGCAATGCATGCCTATGGTGTTCCCTGGAGGACAGAACTATCATCTCTCTCATGTGTTGCATAATATACTGAACACAGGGGGTAAAACGAAGGGACTGGTATCCACACTCTATATTCACCTATTAGAAGCCTCGTATAAACCACTGTTAGTTAATGCTAATTGGAATATGGACGTACCGCCTATAAACGAAGACATTTGTTGGGATACTGTCTGGAATAATATAAGCTGTGCTTCCAAAAACCCTAATCATCAGCTGATCAATTTCAATTTTATTCTTAGGCTATATTTAACCCTTCGAAGACGATTTCAAATTTACCGGTATGTGCGCTTTGTCGCCTGGGGGCCATGGGCACCTTTTTTCATATGATCTGGGAATGTCCGGATGTGGCTATATTTTGGGGTCGGGTTTGTTCAGCTTTGTCCACTATTCTCGAAAAAATTATTCTTTGTTCCTCTATAGTCCTTTTGTTGAATGATGACTTATCATTTGATCTGTCTCTATAGCAGAAGCGGATTTGGCTGGCTGCGAAAAAGAAGGTTGCCCTGCGTTGGCAGCTTCCGCGTTCTCTGCCCTGGCGTCAGTAGACCCTTACTTTTCTTGACATATATATGGAACTTTCCATTGCTCATATCCATGGGGCAGACTGACCGGGGTGTAATAGGGTCCCACTGTAATCCGTCCTCCCGATCTCTTGTGGCATTGCATAGGGCAGCCTGAAGTCGGGGCAAACGGCCTGAAAATGATCATACCGGGAGTTCTGGTATGGTCGGTCATTTTGCCCTGACGCGAAACCGCGAGGTCGCCGAGCTCGCTTTCTGCAGTCAGCTGTGCTGTGTCCACCAGTTGGCTGAGGCGGGGGCATTAGCTGATTGTAGAGGCGGGGTTGGGCAGTATTTAGGCTGTGCTGTTTCTGCTTTCGGGCTCTCTGTCCTGGGTTAGCAACAGGAGTATGCTGTGCTGTTGTATGTGTGTTGCTACTTTCTTCTGCTCCTGTTCCAGACCCCTGAACAGGCGGCTGCCTGCGTCCCTACTCCTACCTTCTCCTTCTCTTCCCGAGTGTGTGCTTCGGAAGTACCCGGAAGTCTCGTATCCACCCAGGGCAGCGAGTGCTGGAAGGAGCCAACTGCTGACACAGCGCCACCACCACTAACGTGGCCATTTAAAGAATGGCAGCTACTATTTGTTGTGTTCTATATTATTATTGTGCTGGACTTGTTTGTTTATTCTTTTTATTTTAACCCGGTTCTACCATTGGTATTACCAAGGTTTTTTTGTGTTTATTTTTGTAATACCTGCTACCCTACCTGGGTGCTGACTGTGGCTTCGGCCCTTTTGTTTTTTTTGTTTATTTTTTAATCAATAAACCACCACTCAGTCGCCAGGTGGCACTGAGGTTTGCCCACAAGCTTCCTGTTTGTGTGACGTCATTGCTGGTCCTCCCAAAGACTACACCTACTACCCTCTAACAGGCAGACACTATTAAATTGTTGATAAGCCTGTCCCCAGCTATCATTGATTGATATGGGATCTTGGGGTCCTTTGGGGGATAGAGTGGGAGGAGGGTTGCCACCTGGGGAGGGGGGTTTAGGTTGAAAATGTGATTGTTCTTGTCTGTTGAACTGTTTTATTGTTTTGTTAATTTCTTAATTTCTACATTAATGACTTAGATTCTGGTATAGTAAGCAAACTTTGCAGGTGACACAAAAATAGGAGGAGTGGCACCCTCCTCCCACACCCCCACCAGAGTCGCTGCTGTTAGGATCCATAGAAAACTGCTTTTTCTGACCCTGTGGGCACAAAAGTCACCCTCACGCCAGCAAGCCAGTAGCCACACAGGACAGTTCATACAATTAAAAATGGTTGCCTGCATTTTCTGAACAATTAGATAGAGAATAATGCAGGGGGAAGTATGTGATATGACAATTTAATGCCTACCTGAGGGGTTTATCCAAGCATCCCACCCCGATGGTGGGCATTAAATTCTCATTTATCACACACTACCCCATGTGGTATTTTTTATAATCTCTGATGAGCAATTCTTCCTGCCAGAGTTATACAGCTCTGTGTTGCTTGTTGTGGAATTCCTTTTAGTTTGACAGCTCGCACTGGGGTTACGTTTTGTTGCTGGTGTTAATGAGAGCGTGTTACCCCAAAATAACCGGCTGGTCATTATGGGAAATATCAACTGGATGAGCCCATTGAAAACATTGCTCACCAGTTATTATATAGTTATTATTAAGTTAAACTGTGGCGTTTCTTTCTGTGGCTAATAATTAGCTTTATATATGAATCTTAAGCAAAATTACGCAACATCCTACACTTTGGCCTTGACTTAAGTTTAGTGGCCTTGCTGACCTCTACAAATTTATTGAGAGTAAAGCCATTTTGACTTTGCTCTTTTTTTTGTTTTATCCAATTTAGACCCCTGCTACTGCAAAATCAGCTTTTAGAAAATATTTCTAATTTCATATTTATGATATAAAGGAGAGATATTGACCTATCTTCCTATTCTCTGGAGAAAATGAAAAAAGAAGAAAAGGAGCACATTAAAAATTAATCTGAATTAATTAGCATTACTATTTGCATTGCCTAGTTAGAAAATTGGAAGATGTGTCTGTACTGTATTTTAAACAATTGCTCCACAGATATTCTAGAAAAAAGCTTGTTAGTGCTTTGGTGTATTATAAAAGCAATCCCTCATGATATTTTTTAAAATTCTAGATTTATTGTGACCAAAAAAATAAATCTGTAGACAAGAGCTTTAAGTACAGTATGTCCTTTTTCTGTTTAGATTGTTTTGGATCCGCTTGTGAGGCAAAAAATATGTATGCTTCATAGTTGCAGATTGTTAGAACAAACGGTTTTCCCCCAAACTCCCCAAACCTACAAACTGGCTATTAATAGATCCATGAGCATAATCATTTGCAAGTGCACATTGGTGTGATTGCTGTGTTGGGGAAGAAATCTTTCTAATTCATAAGTAGTCCTTAATAACAAATACTTCAAATGTAGTAGATTAGTGTTGTAATTAAAAAGTATAAGCTTTTTACTGGTACAGTCGTCCAGTATAGTAACACTTCGCCTAAGGAGAACACCCTTGTGACTGATTTTTCCCATTGTAAATGCTCCACCTAAAGGAACAGAAACTTTGCTTAAAAGAACACCTTTTTGGCACTGCTAACAAGTCGTTCACAATGTATACAGTACTGCTTTAAAACCTGATAACTCAACATCATCAACCTTAAATTATAAATTGTTTATTCAATCTTTTCAAATGTGACTTATTATCACGAGAGTATCTTGAGGCACAATGATTGGTTTATTCAATCTTTCCAAAACCACGTCCTCTCATTGCATCGTTTTGTATTCGGTTTCCACAAGTGCACCTCATCGCTACAAACTAACGAAATGACAAAATGTGCCGCTGTTTCTCTTGTCACAAAAAGTTGGAAATTGTTCAAGCTCCTTAAAAAAACCCTGAATCAGATACAAGTCACCGAGCAATTTGATGTTTTCACCATTATGTTAAATAATTGTGTGCATGTCTTGAATATTGCTCCTGTATAGGATTCATAATTAATCTAGAGCTGCTGTTGCATTTTTTAACGTGTGAAGGGGTGCTATTTTAATTTACTTTGACACTGACAGTTCATTTATTAAGGTTAGTTTGTCTATTACTTTATTATTATAGTTTATTAACATTCACTTGCCTATTGCTTTTCTCTTAGTTATTCTGTCCACTGCATATGTTGATGCACGTGCATCATGACAAGTAATAAATATGTATATCTGGTGGTCAACTCTGCCTTAAAGAACACTTCGGCTAAGAGAACACTTCGCTTGCTTCTCAAGGGGTGTTCTCTTAGCCAGAGACTACTGTACTTGATTTAATGAAACAAACGGAAAAGATCTCAGAGTATAGAAGAGCATAAATACCTAGTTATGCTTCTTGAAGTCTGGCATTTCAGAATTGGACACAGTGAAAAATGCTTATATGCTCTTGCAACAATTGGGTCAGGAACTTTAGATTATAAGATTGGAGGGATTTGTAGGTTGGTGATCTCTGGCTTGTCTATACACTTACGAAGAAATCAGAACCTGAAGAATGAATTTGGATTGACTGAAAAGGCTACAACATTTGGGACTTGTATTTCCAATGTATGTCTTTGTGACGGGGACGACCCTGTCACTGGTTCAGCTGTGCTGCCACTTTGGTAAACAGGAAGGTTTGACCAGAGCTGAGCTGAGTTGATTGGGAGGTCCTGATTGGCTGGGAGGGCGTGCCCGGGGAGCTTACGCCTGTTTAAGAAGGCAGCAGCGCCAACATTCAAGGCTACTACAAAGCCATAGCTACACAAGCGGGCGCTAAGGAGGAGAGCGTCCACCCCATGGAGAGAACTACTACACAAAACCCTTCCACTCCAAGACGGTGCTCGTGAAGGCATTGCCCAGCCGAGGCTGTCTGAAGTGTCACCATGAGGATGCCGGGACTCCGGGAGCCCAGAAGTAGGTCAGTTTAAGGGATTTAATCCCAAATTAAGTACAGTGAGGGTTAGTAGTGTAGTAGGTTCCTGGAGCGGGATGTTCCTTTTAGTAGGACTAGCGCTCGCCACTTGTGTGGCACACTTTTATTTTTAGCTTTGTTTTCTTTTCCTTATTAAATCCCGCGCTAGGATAACCATTGTTGGTACCCTAGCATTGGCCTGTGTTGTTGCTCTGTGTCTGATTCAGTATTATTCAGTGATGACTCACATACGTAACATCGCCCTGTTACAGTCCTGCACAAAAACATGTATAGACTTATGCATGATGACTGTCTTGCTGCATGATCTGCCGCAATGTTAGCAACTAAGTTGGAAACTAGTGTGGACTGGTACAAACTTCCAAGAATTGACAAAAATAGATTTGTGCAGTAAAGAGATGTGGTTCATGGAAGAGCTTGCTTCTTTCTACAGGACTCCCAAAGGATTCCTACACATTTCAGCACTTAGAAGGCACATATATTTCTCTTTTTACCAATTGAGAAAACTGTAATTCAAGGGGAAGGGTCACACAAATATAATACACAAAGAGCATTAAGCTGTCCTGCTTGAACTTATGTGAGTGAGAGACCTACCTAAAAGTACCTCAGTAGAAGCTGTGGCTAGAATCTGCCCTGGTGAGAGAGCTTTTCCTCCGCACTTCATGGCGTTCAACCCCTTTGAGATTCAGATACGCCGTGACACTGGGGGCATGTGGTGATACAGTCATTTGGAACAACTCTACTAGAACAGTCAATGGAGTCGGGCAGTCATCAGGAATACTGGGTTTAAATGTATGTATCAAATAAGGGAAAACCTTATAAATTAGGATCTTTCTGTAGGCTGTGGGCAGCAATTGCATAACACGAATCACATACCAATATGCATAATCGGCAGTTTACAGGACATAAGCACTATTGGGATCAGATGTATCTAGTCACATATGCTGCCCAAGCTATGCCCCTGGAAGCTCCTTGTAGTGGATGAATGTAACTCTCAAATTCCAGTACACAATATAGAATGTCACATTTGTAGAGAAACAAAGAGGTTTGGGAGTAACTTTTTGGCTGCATCAGACAAAGGCAATTGCTTTAACAAGATTAATTTGTTAAATATTTTTAATTGAGAATTAATTGATTACTCTCTTGTAAGTACCGGATAGTAAAGATATACAGTGCCTTGCATAAGTATTCAACCCCCTTGGACTTTTCCACATTTTGTAGTGTTACAACCTGGAATTAAAATTGATTTAATTGGGATTTTTTGTCACTGATCTACACAAAATAGTCCATATTGTCGAAGTGGGGAAAAAAATCTACATATTTTTCAAAATGATTTACAAATAAAAGACTGAAAAGTCTTGATTGCATAAGTATTCACCCCCTTTGCTGTGACACCCACTAAATAAGCTCTGGTGCAACCAATTGCCTTCAGAAGTCACATAATTAGGTGAATGGAGTCCACCTGTGTGCAATTAAAGTGTCACATGATCTCAGATTAAATACACCTGTTTCTGGAAGGCCCCAGAGTTTGTTAGAGAGCATATCTAAACAAACAGCATCATGAGGACCAAGGAGCTATCATAACAAGTCCGGGATAAAGTTCTGGAGAAGCACCAATCAGGGTTGGGTTATAAAAAAAATATCCAAAACTTTGAACATCCCCCGGAGCACCGTTAAATCCATTATTAAAAAATGGAAAGAATATGGCACAACCGCGACTCTGCCTAGAGAAGGCCGTCCACCAAAACTCAGTGAACAGGTAAGGAAGGCATTAGTCAGAGAAGCAACCAAGAGGCCAATGGTAACTCTGAAGGAGCTGGAGAGATCCACAGCTGAGATGGGAGAAACCGTCCATGGGACAACTATAACCCGGACGCTCCACAAAGCTGGGCTTTATGGAAGATTGGCGAGAAGAAAGCCATTGCTGAAAAAAACCCATATCAAATCCTGTTTGGATTTTGCCAAAAGGCATGTGGGAGACACAGCAAACATGTGGAAAAAGGTTCTCTGGTCTGATGAGACCAAAATTGAACTTTTTGGCCTTAGCGCAAAACGCTATGTGTGGCGCAAAGCCAACACTGCTCATCACCCTGAGAACACCATCCCCATGGTGAAGCATGGTGGTGGCAGCATCATGTTATGGGGATGCTTTTCATCGGCTGGGACTGGGAAACTGGTCAGGATTGAGGGCAAGATGGATGGAGCCAAATACAGGGAAATTCTAGAGGAAAACCTGTTTCAGTCTGCAAGAGACCTGGGACTGGTGCGGAGGTTCACCTTCCAGCAGGACAATGACCCTAAACACGCAGCCAAAGCTACACTGGAGTGGTTTAAGAACAAGAACCTGAATGTCTTCGAATGGCCCAGTCAAAGCCCAGATCTCAATCTGATTGAGAATCTGTGGCAAGACTTGAAAATTGCTGTTCACCAACGGTCCCCAACCAACTTGACAGAGCTTGAGCAATTTTGCCAAGAAGAATGGGCAAAAATTGCAGGATCCAGATGTGCAAAGCTGGTAGAGACTTACCCAAAAAGACTCACAACTGTAATTGCTGCCAAAGGTGCTTCTACCAAGTATTGACTCGGGGGTGAATACTTATGCAACCAACAAATGTCTTTTTTATTTGTTTAATTAACTTTTGTGTCACAATAAAAAATATTTTGCACCTTCAAAGTATGGTTCATTATTTTTGAGACTTTACGTCATTAAAACATTAGTTTGTGCAGTTTTAGATATGCGGTTTTATATCAGCGCTTTATCAAAGTTTATCAAATATGCTGTAAAGCAACTTTAATATTTTACATGTCAGGAATGTAATTTGAATAACAAACCAAATCATTCAGGTGAAGGTACTGTAAGTCAGTTTACAGTAGTACTAAAAATAAACATATTATTAAAATTAGACATTTGAGTGAAAAATGTTTTCAATGTGTCATGACAATTGTTTTAAAACTGTACAAAAACTAAATAAACTGGGGGTGGTTTCTGCTTCAGTGATATAAAATAGCATCAGCTGTGTTTTAGAGTTACATTTTTGGAATATATCCGGCCAGGTTTTCTTTTTCTCGGTCTGCAAATAATGGTCAACAGTTGCCAACAGCCATTGGAGCATCCATGGCACTGAGCGCAGTGCCTGGGTGGCGTGAATACTGAGCAGTATAGAGCAAAGTTGGTAAGGCTTAATGAATCTGACCATCTGCAGCTTGGAAAGCTTATGCACAGGTAAATTGAACAATGTGAATGATGTGACATTAAATCAAGGAGAAACATTTACTTTTAAAATGTCGGGTGAAAAAGCTATTGTTACAAATCAGTAACAGAAGCACACATCTGGTTTAGCAGGCTTGGTCTGTAGTACAGATGTGTTAAAGTTTATAATGCATGTTCATACTTCAGATGTTTCAGTAGGGATTTAAAGAATGAGAAATACACAAATAAGAACTATTCCTTTCAATTCAAACATAACATTATAATATGCATCTGTACAATCTAATATTTGCACAAGAGCATTTAATGTTTAATATATATTTTTACAACATTGTAAATCGTGTATTTTTATGTTACTTTGGTTTACTTATATATCCACATGAGAAGACATCAATTTTCTAATGTGTTCAAATTAATTGATAAATACATAAACATATATATTCCAACAATGTCATTAGCTTTATAGCGTTTTATGTTTAATGGGGCTCGGTTATGTCCCTAAAATTGATTGTACTGGAGAGCGATTTATAGAAAATCCAATCCATTCCTGAAGCAAATGTTAAATTGCTTCTACATCTGTGCACAATATGCTGTGTTTTTAAACTGATCTTTCTATATAATTCTTTGGCCAAACCATGGTCATACAATTAACAGCTGGTAATGGTATCTTACCATCAGTATATTAAATGATTACATTTGGCCATTATAGTACCATTTTACCAATGCCTCTCTCCTCTGTAGCTGCCCCATAGTACTGAGTCATTGCCATTGAAGATCACTTGGAAACTTCATTACACCTTAATAAACTACCCAGCAAGCCAGAATGCATGTAGTTGTCTGAGTGTCCCCTGCTGTGACTTCCTCAAGGCAGCAACATCCAAACAAAGTGGTTAGATAGGGGGTTTGGACAACTAATGTCTGCCATTAGTAATTTTGTGTAAACTATTGATTTGTTATGCAAATTCAGCAGGTAGTTATCAACGTCCATGGCATGTATTCTGTGTAAGAAATAAACAACGATAAGAGCTGAATCTGTACAAGAAAATCAGAGAAACTGTGAAATATGTTCTACTGATTCAATACTTTGAGATGTTTATGCCATTTAAAACATTTCTTCCTAATTGATACATGTTCACTAATGAGATTGATTTCATTTATTTCAAATAACGCTAGATTTGAAGGGTTTTATACTAAACACAGTTGGAGAGCTACAGCTGCTGTGCATCAGCAAATAGTTAATTTGTCAAAGAACCGGGCATAGATCAAATAATGTACATGGATACAAGAGGACAAGGGATAATCAAAAATATTTCTGAAATACTTCAGAGTAAGAAGTGAATCAGGGTGTCATAAACAGATTACCGATGTTGATATGATGAAATTTCTGTTGTTCCTAAACCTGAAATACTAAATGAATGTGCAATTGTATTACTTTGGTTTAATCATTTGAAATATTAAACTGAGAATGCAAACACTTTTATAAGGGTTGCGTTTGAAATGTGTAATTTTATAATTAACTAATTGTTGAAATGATTGTTGCGTAATAAAATGGTATTTGCTTATCGTTGAATGGTTCTGTGGATTAATTAATCAACAGTACATCTGGCCACACAGCCACTTGGTTTGATATGTAAAATGAATCAATTAAAAGACCAATGGGTGACATCACAGAATTGTTTAAAATATTTAAAATCTATATTTCCCAGTTTAAGTCAGTTTCTGTTATGAATTGCAGTACACAGTACTATCCTGGCTGCTTATTGATTGTGTTGTGATAGACCTTTTTCTTTTTTTCTTACCCTGTACATACGATAGTAAAGATTCATCAAGACTAGACAACAGTTTGGCATTCAGATATCTGCATTTTTGATCTGCAGAGTGTGTTACAATTCTCCAACAAAAGCAGGTCTAATAAACTTTAACTTTTTAGGTCTTCTAAGAGACTAAAGAATGACAGGTATATAAGGACGGAGAGGCTGCCAAAACATATTTAGACAGGATTCAGAAATGCATCCTGACAGGTGTTCCCCAGAGAATTGACAAGTCAGACTAGCTGTCATCAGAAACTCCAGTATATTCTTTTAATAACCTGTCTTAAATTAATTGAACTGAAAGAAAAAAAAATGTCTGTGAATTGCTTTTATAATCTATTTTCTAAAACCAAAATATGATAATGTTTTCCAATAATGTACAGCTATAGTCAAAAAATATGTAACACCGTTAAGCTATTTGAACTAAAATTGCACTTTTAAAAGCGCTTTACTAGCTTTATTTTTTTATTGACTATTTACCTAAATAATATTTATTTTACATTTTATTAAAAAAAACCTTTTAAAGCATTCTTTATTTGTTATGTGTTTGCCTCTGAGGATAATAATGGGTTAAATTTCTTGGCAGGCTATGGAGCAGTCATAAAATGCTATATTTCTATTAGTCAATCCGTGTGTCAATCACAGTCAGCAGGGTGGTCTGCTCTACAGAGTCTGTTTGGTGTCAATTTGTCATAAAGATGGTGTCTATATTTTTCAGTATTACTTGTGGAAACAGTTTCTTGTCGTCTTGTTAGATGGAGGACACATTAAAGTGCTGTATGTGAACTTACTAAAGCCTCTTTCACACTGTCATGCTCCACCCGGGCTGCGACCAGGTGCCATGCGGGTCGGCTATGCAATTTCACTCTGCTTTTTGAAGACCAGGATGACAGAAGCAAGTACATAATCCGCGTATAGAATGCTCCAGAAGCAGCAACGTTCACATGACCACCCTTTCATCTGTTCAGGCTTTCAAGATGGAGTGCTTGTTATGGACACTTCCATCCAAGCTTCTCTGGATTGAATCGTCAGCCCAAATGTTGATTATGTTTCTTCATCGCTCCATGCCATCCCTGCAGCAATCTGGCTCATGGTGTGACTCAATCAACAGAAATATGGCTAAACAGAAAAAACAGAAATGCCTCGCGGAAGTGAAACCTTCAGGCAGACATGGCCGTTTGACAGCTTACAAACGGCCATCATGCATTTTGTCTCGCTCGACGCGGGTCAAAGCGTGTCGACCCACAACCTGAGAAAGGGGCTTAATAAGAATGCAATATTATATTTTTTTTCACTCATTGTTCAATATTAACTTCTGCAAAATGAACCTTAAACCTTACCACTTACTGGGTCATGCTCTGTATCTTTTTAATTATGAGAATGTATGTAACAGCCCCATAGTAATTATTTCTTGTGGTATATGAATACAATAAAGCACAACAGGATGTCCGTATTATGTCCAATATACAGATGCCTTGGGGCGTTGTGATACTCGAGGCGAAGCCAAGGCCCTCCAAACCCTGAGACTGTATATTGGACATATACAGAAACCCTGAAGAGCCTTATTGCATTTATTATCCAGGTCAAACAGTGGATTTGAAAAAAAGAAGTAGAAATCATTTTTATGCCAAAAAATATGTTCTTTTTAATTAAATAGCCTTACACCAATAAAGGAACTAAAAAGTAATCTCATTTAGATTGTTTCACTGCGAACTAAGTAAATTACATTAATTTAATTGAAATGTGTAAAAGTGAGTAAATAATGAATTTAAACAGTCCAGTTTATTGTTAATATGTGTTGAATTGTACATTACCAATGAATGTACATTGGTGAAAGAAATGCTGAAAAGATTCAACAGGCAGCGATGCTAAAACGGCACTGGATTATTTTTGTTTCTCCGTGCAGGACACCCTAGATAGCACTGTATGTCTACCCAGACCTTCCTCACCAAGCCCAGAACCGTTTTGGTTGACAGAGCTTCGGACTGCATTCATTTTTCAAGGTCTGTCAGAGGGGGGTGGATAATGTTCAAAAGTGCTTTTTTATGATTTCCTGTAGCGTTTACAAACCACTAAAAAGACGATGTTTGAAGTGATGAAATTGGGAGTATGTATGTTGACTGATTTCCAGATTTCTTTTTTTCATTTAGATTGTGGTTTATTCCAGCCCAGAAACTAATGTAGCTTGACATTATATATTTCGTCTCCCTTGGCATTTCTTACATTTCCGTAGAAATCCCTTAGTATATATTTTGTTTACATATGTATTTTCTGTCGCTGATAAATCTACTTCAATAAGTTTATATTTAGCCAGTCCTGAAAAACGGTGATTGCCCAGTTTATCATTTCTTTTATATTTTGTTGTTTTCCTTTTCCAATTAATTTACACGGTCTTCCCCCAAATCTGCATTTTCTGGGATATTTTTTTTTTTTTGGTGGTTCATTGTCTTCAGATTGAAAGACGTTCATATTTGCAAGTACTGCAGTGGAGTGATTTCTAATATGTGATAAGGCCCCAACTATCCATACACAACATATACAATATACGGACAGCTGCACCCAGGCGCAATCAATCATTGCTTGTTTCAGGTTCCATAGCCACAGCTGGATTAAATTTATTTATATATATATATATATATATATATATATATAATATTGTGATGGAGTGTATGTCTCAGACTGAAATTTGAGGCCTTTAGGACCCTGGGCATAAGGGTTAATGCACTCCAACTCTGAAAAGGGCAAAGTGAAGCCAGAGGGCTGATTATTAGTGTGGGATAATCAAGTTATTGGGGAAAATGTAGGTCATCTTCCAGATTAGAAAGGGGTATTAAAGCTGATGATTTTTTTTTAAATTTCTGGTTGAAGAGAGTGGGGGTGTGAGGAGAGGTAAGGAGAAGTAAGGAGAGAAGAGTGGTGATTGGAAAAGGTACTGTGAAAACAAACAAAGAACAGTGTTTTTTAAACAAGCTTAGCTTGTCCCTCGATAGTCCGGGAAACTCGGAGGACTGTGGCACCATTTATTGTAAAATATAGGACTCTTTGGGAAGAGTTAGGTTTATTTTGTTGGATTTGTTTTAGTTTATTGTAAATAATAAAGATTCCACAACCACGCATTAAACATAATATTGACACAAAAGTACTATATAAAAAAAAGGCCCTAATATATATATATATATATATATATATATATATATATATATTAATCAGTCCATAGAAATGCTGGCATGTGATTGGTTAAAACCTCATCACATGACCAAAAATAGATCCAACTATTGCCCCTGTGACACTGCTTACAGTCAAAAGTTTTTTCCTCCCTCAAACTCCATCACGCTGAGCGTCCTTCCTCTCTTCACACAACAAAGCAAAAACAGGGGATTTTTCACAAATGTAGTTGATGCATGATTTATTTATTTTTAAGTTTCAGCAGCAACTGACCAGTAACCCGCAGTGTACTGCAGTATCAGGTACCACACCTACCGCGGTACTGGGGATATTTTCCATGGAACCCACTGTATATGGCAACATTGTTTTGTGCCCCACAGAATCATCACAGAATATATATGGTATGATTTTATTTTCACTACACCCATAGTACATTATTAATTAATATGTCCAATACATGCTGCAGTGGAGGTGAACTGAAGACAGTATTATGTGTTGATGAGCATGGAACACTCCAGAAAGAGATGACTGATAACACCACCAAGCTGTTTGCCAGCAAGCAGCTCCTACAATTTGAGAGAAAAATGTGTGGGAGCAAATAACCCCGTCAGCAGCATTAAAAGAACGATCTTAGTCACTCTGAAAAACTGGCAGGATGAGAAGTGGGTGATTTAGTAAATTGTTACAGTTAATGAAAAAAAAATTCTCCAGACAGTGGATTATATATATATTCAGGATTTGGAGAGCTATAAAAGCCAGGACTTTATTGGACTGGCTTTCTGCTTTTGTGACAGCTACAAATTGACAGTAAATATTCTTTTGAAAGAAAAAAAACTATACATGAAGTAACAAAATGCCTGTAAATTATAGATATTTTTTAGTTTTCAAAATTATGTTTGTTTTTCTTTCAAGAAACAGAGCTTAGGTGAGTGGATTGGCTGAACACTGGCTTTTGAATCAGCTCTCTCTTTTATCAAGATAAGTCCTTATTATTTTTTTATTTTTTTTTAAGTAAAGGATATAATCCCCAGTTAATTTAACAGATTGTGTTTGGAAGAGAGATGTTACTTGGATATAACTTTAGAAATATGTAAAAGAAAACCGTGGTTTTAAAGGAACAGCAAGTTTGGCAAACCCATTTTCCTTATCTGTCATTACCTGTGCCATTTTCAATATAATTACATCCATGGCCTTCTTTAGAGGTAACGTAGGGCAGCCACTGCCTCACTTTCTAGTACAGTTCTAGACAATTTTGTGTTTAACTGAACATTGTGCCAAGCCATCAATTTGTGGCTCTGCATGCTGCTTCCCATCGGCAGAACACCTGAAAGAGGGTGTACAAAACCATTACAAAACCATTCTTTATCAAGTTTTGTTTCATCGAATGTGGTCATCGATTTGATCTTGTTTTGGTACTACAGTACATGAATTATATGTGCATCAGTGAGATAAACTAAATCAAGAGGTAATATTAAACAAAGACAAATAATACGTTCTTAATAAAAACACATTTACTCTGTATTTAACTGCAAAACATCTAATGGCTATTGATTTACCTATGAAATGATCATCACTGACACTGAACATAAAATTGCCTCAATATTTAACAATGTCCCACTTCAATGGAAGAAATGTATCATTGTACTCTCTGTTAGGGCAGCTCTACTCCTATGATACCGTGTTCTATAATTTTAAGACTTGTTTGCACAATTTTAGAACAGAAAAAACAGGTGTAATTCCCTTAGGTCCCAATCCTATGTATTTACTCTTAATATACCACGAGGCTGGTCTTTGATGAAAACTAAATTAAACACATGTGTAGGTCATAAGCTACGGATCCTGCCAGCAGCAGAATTCATTAGAGGAGGTCCACAGAGACCTTTTCCTCAAAAGACAATTCAATCATAAGCACAGTGTACAGTGCTGAGTTGTACAGAAAGCTAACTTCCTAAGGGTTCTATATAGAGTACAGGTATATACCCTCCAACAAATATTGGGACAGATGAATACATTTGGAACAACTGGGGTTGGGTATTTGTTGCCTGTTTTGCTCACTAAGGGTCTCTTTCACTAAAGTTAAATTCACAATAACGCTTTATTGGACTCATTTTCACAATACAGTAGTCTCCACATATAGGAACACCTCCTAAGAGAACATTTTGTATAAGGGAACAGCCTTGTGGTGAAACAGATTTTCCCATTGTAAATGCTCCAGCTGAAAGAGTAGGAACTTCGCTTAACACTAGAATTATTATACTCATAGCTAAAACTGCCACCGGCGGTCATTATGATGGTTACATTAACATCAATATTAAAATGAAAGACAAACTATCGGATACAACTCAAAAGCTTTTTGTTCAAGTAAACATTTCAAAAGAAACTAGTGTGTAAACGGGTATATATGTACATACAAAACAGTAAAAATGAATTATTTTTTTAATTTAAAACAAAAGTAACATATGTTTTCTCTTGCGTGTGTCACTCAGTGCAGCACTGAATCCATGTTGAGCTCCTGCAGCCTGCTGCTTTGCAGTTTTCTGATCAAAATGTTTCTGCTGAAGCATGGCTAGCTCCAAGATGAAATCTCCTACTGATATTTTCCCTGGTGCATTCCTTGTACAAAACGAAGGAATTGATGACTGGCAGGTCAAGTAGAGATAACAACAGGCTTGTATATAAAAAAAAATAGAATATTGTAGGTTATATTCAAAATAACAACATGTATTGTAAAAGGCAGTCAAAATGGCGGTTTGGTGGTTCTAGGTGGGCGGGATTATAACTTCCTTATTTTCTTGATCCTGCCTTTCAAACACCATCAGGGTATTTAATACATGTATTTAGGAAAAGTCATAAACGGACAACTGCATAACTTTTTTTAAATTTCAAAATTTCAAACCGTCAAAATGACTGCCGTGGTCTTTCTAGTGTTAAAAGAACACCTTCTTGGCACCGATAGTGATTCGTTCACAATGGATATAGTGCTGTTTTGTAACCTGATAACTCATCATCATCAAACTTAAATTCAAATGGTTTCAAAAGGACTTACACAGCTGTTTCTCTTGCTACAAAAAGTTGGAAATCGTTCAAGCTCTTGAAAAAAACCTGAATCAGACACAAGTCGCTGAGCAATTTGGTGTTTCCCATTCTGGTGAGCTGCTTCACTATTCTGTTAAATAATGTGCATGTCTTGTATATTGCTGCTGCATTTTTTTAAATGTGTAGGGGTGCTGTGTTAATTTAGTTTGACAGTTAGTTTATTAACGTTAGTTACTTTATTATTATAGTTTATTAACATACACTTGCCTATTGCTTTTACATATTTAGTTCATTTAATATGTTGATGCACATGCGTCATGACAAGTAATACGTACAGTATATATACACGAGGGGGCTGAGCGCCCGCTTATTTCTTCCCATGTGGTGCATAGGCTACAGTATATGTCTTTACTGTAGTTTAAAATAAAGAAGCAACAGAACATCTTCTGATACAGTGCACAAGAGCCATGGCAACTATTTCAAAATAAAAGAAAAAATGCAACCTTTTAAATAAACTTTTGGCAAAATCTGCATGCTCCAAGTAGGTAAAAATGGCCTAGAGGAAGTGATTAAATTTAATCTGGTGAAATTATTTGTAAATTAGGAAAAATAAAGATTTACTGTAATTATTCATGAGCCACATGTAACAGAATAAGGTTAATGTGAAATATGTTTAATTGTAATAGAAAAAAGAAAACATTGCGAAACTGTAGAAAACATTAAGTGAATGTGGACATAAATGTCAAATTTGATAACAGACCGAGCTAAAATTATAATAACAGCAGACTAAGCATTTCTGGATTCCAGATAAAGAATAATATCAAAATAAAATAAGCCTTTATACAAGTATGTTTCATTTACAATGTGTAAAAGTCCAAACACATGCAGGAATGCAGTACTCTATGTGCTAATTATTCCATGAGCATTGATTCACGCTTTTGTAACCTCAAAGGCTGATTATTGTAATTTCTTGTTTGCTGGTCTCCCAGATACCTCATCGAATAGGTTTGCTTGTTAAAATTGCTGCTTCCAGAACACTTACACATAACAAGTCTACCTGTCACAATTCCCCAGTTTTAAGGTCACTACGTTGGCTTCCAGTGAAGCATCATATTGATTTTAATATCAATCAATATCAATTTAATTTCAATCGATATTTTTAAATATATACTTAACACGTTTGTTGTTATCTTTTTGTAAAGCATTACTGGGTTGGCCACTATAAATCAAATTGGTATGGTATGCTGGTATGGTTAATAACAACACTGTTCATTATTATAATTCACAATCTAAATGGAATTTACAAATGTGCTATTAAGAGAGATCGAAATAAGTTGCATATTGGCAGGAACTTGTTTTCAAAACGCAACAAAATTAGGCCTATTGCCGGATAAGGTGGATGTTAAGTAATAAGTCAGATATGACATGGGTTACCGTACACTAAATGTTACCAACGTATACTTCACAAAGGTTTAACAGGGAAAACAAAACTTAAATAAAGATGAATTTTAAACAACTATTGCTATAAATGATCTGCTTTAACCATAAGATTCAGTCGCAGCATACAGATATGAAAAACAGCATTATAAACCAACAACTTCATATCTGTCTGAGCTTTTAGTCACTATAACTATCACAGTCACGTCATTGGATTCTTTATCATGCCCTTTAAAGTGCTCTAGACTGCCATTGCAGTGCATTTATGTGGTTCTATTACACGGTCTTGGTTAGATTTTAGAAGAACTATTACAGACATACTGAATATGGTGCTATAATAACTCATGCTCTGCTCCATTATTCCTAAAGGACTTATTTAGTGGGGAAATGGTAAGGTAAGCAGAAATGTACTGCTACAATTTTTAAATTACTATACCTTACAAACTATACCTAAGCACTGGCAAAAGACAGTGGTAATACTATGCAGCATGTCAATATGTTCTAGACATGCAATTAGTATTATAGTATAAAGGAAGATAAGTGTACTCCCCATATCAAACAGAAAAAACTGCTGTTTCCTACAGTAGCTTATCAAAGAATGCAAATGTGATGACAAATCTATTTTAAGATGTTATTTTTGGTTCAGTTTTTTGGGGGTTCTTTTCATAAGAACATAAGAACATAAGAAAGTTTACAAACGAGAGGAGGCCATTCAGCCCATCTTGCTCGTTTGGTTGTTAGTAGCTTATTGATCCCAGAATCTCATCAAGCAGCTTCTTGAAGGATCCCGGGGTGTCAGCTTGGTTCCAGATGCTCACAATTCTGTGTAAAAAAGTGCCTCCTATTTTCTGTTCTGAATGCCTCTTTATCTAATCTCCATTTGTGACCCCTGGTCCTTGTTTCTTTTTTCAGGTCAAAGAAGTCCCCTGGGTCAACATTGTCTATACCTTATAGGATTTTGAATGTTTGAATCAGATCGCCGCGTAGTCTTCTTTGTTCAAGACTGAATAGATTCAATTCTTTTAGCCTGTCTGCATACGACATGCCTTTTAATCCCGGGATAATTCTGGTTGCTCTTCTTTGCACTCTTTCTAGAGCAGCAATATCCTTTTTGTAATGAGGTGACCAGAACTGAACACAATATTCTAGGTGAGGTCTTACTAATGCATTGTAAAGTTTTAACATTACTTCCCTTGATTTAAATTCAACACTTCTCACAATATATCCGAGCATCTTGTTGGCCTTTTTTACAGCTTCCCCACATTGTCTAGATGAAGACATTTCTGAGTCAACATAAACTCCTAGGTCTTTTTCATAGTTCCCTTCTTCAATTTCAGTATCTCCCATATGATATTTATAATGCACATTTTTATTTCCTGCATGCAATACTTTACACTTTTCTCTATTAAATTTCATTTGCCATGTGTCTGCCCAGTTCTGAATGCTGTCTAGATCATTTTGAATGACCTTTGCTGCTGCAACAGTACACCACTGGTTACCTCGCTCCATTTTGAGGTTTCTCCTCTAATCAGAACTTTCTGTTTTCTACCTGTTAACCACTCCTTAATCCATGTGGATGCATTTCCTTGAATCCCTATTGCGTTCAGTTTTAGAATTAATCTTTTATGCGGCACTTTGTCAAAAGCTTTCTGGAAATCTAAATAAACAATGTCATATGCTTTGCAATTATCCATTTTCAATGTTGCATCCTCAAAAAAGTCAAGCAGGTTAGTTAGACACGATCTCCCTTTCCTAAAACCATACTGACTGTCTCCCAGGATATTGTTACCATATAGGTAATTTTCCATTTTGGATCTTATCATAGTTTCCATAAGTTTACATATAATAGAAGTCAGGTTTATTGGTCTGTAGTTACCTGGTTCGGTTTTGTCTCCCTTTTTATGGATCGGTATTACGTTTGCTATTTTCCAGTCTGTCGGTACAGCCCCTGTGTCAAGAGACTGTTGCATGATCTTGGTTAGCGGTTTGTAAATAACTTCTTTCATTTCTTTGAGTTCTATTGGGAGGATCTCATCCGGCCCAGGGGATTTGTTTATTTTAAGAGCTCCTAGTCCCTTTAGCACTTCTGCTTCTGTTATGCTAAAGTTATTTAAAACTGGATAGGAACAGGTCAACATGTGGGGCATGTTGTCCGTGTCCTCCTTTGTAAAAACCTGTGAAAAGTAATTATTTAATATATTTGCAATTTTTTTGTCATTTCCACCATTTCAACCCATTGGGTTTTCCCATTTTATATGGGGGAAGTTGAAATCTCCCATTAGTATGGCTTCTCCTTTTCTACACGCATTTCGAATGTCATTGTATAACCGATTATTTTGCTCAGCGTCTGAATTTGGCGGTCTATAGCATGCTCCTATTATTATGCCCTTTGAATATGTGTCCATTATTCTGACCCATATTGATTTTGCATTGTTTTATTTGTCCTGATTTAACACCTGGGCTTCAAGACTATTTCTTATGTATAGCGCTACCCCTCCGCCTCTTCTGTCCTGCCTGTCTTTCCTATATAGTGTGTACCCACTAATATTATATTCGTCTCCATCACTCTCAGACAACCAAGTTTCTGTAACACCTATCACATCATAGTTACTTGTTAGTGCATTAGCTTCAAGTTCTAACATTTTGTTTCTGAGACTTCTAGCATTAAGATAAATACATTTAATAGTTGTCTTACCTGATTTGTTGCCCTTGTTTTGATGTGGTCTCCCTTCTGTTTTTTTTTTGTTTTCTCCCCCCTTCCTTTCTAGTTTAAATGCTTCTGGACCTCCTCAAAGATCCTTTCTCCGAGTAGATTGATTCCCTTTCTGTTTAAGTGCAGTCCGTCCCACCTATATAGATAGTCCTTGTTGTAGAATGTGCTCCAATGTTCAAGAAAGGTGAAGCCTTCCTGTGTGCACCACGATTTCAGCCATGCATTTTGATTTTGTATTTCCAGCTGTATTTTGTATTTTTCATCTGTCTGATGATGATAAAGACATGACTTTGAACAAAGTATAACTCATACCATATGACTCCATGCTACAGCAAAGAAGTGGTTGTGTTGCTTTTTTTGCAAGTGAACTGAATAATATAGTAAAATAAAAAAATTAAAAATTCAGTACCATGATAAACTGATGGTGAATTCTGAGTTTATTTTAAATTAAAATAATATTGTGTAACACTAGCTATGGTAATGTGACAGGGTGTCTCTGATAGTTATTGCCTACTTATGTGTGAGTGCGACTGTATATCTATATTGTTACTGATAAATGTCTTCATTCATAATCAGCTTTTTACAGTCTATAAGTGTGCATGATTTTTTTCAGGAAAAAACAGTATTATTAGGGGTGTGCAGAGTACGGCAAACCAAATTATCGTTTAGAGATATCCCAAAATGCATTTCAAGATATCTTAAATTGAACTGCAGATATCTCAAACTAACTCGATTTCAAGATATCTCATACTCATTTAGAGATATCTCAAATTCAATTCGAGATATCTCAAACGGACCTGTCCTGTTTGATATATCTCAGATTGACTTCCGGCTCATTTCAAGATACCTCAAACTGGACAGGAAGTCAATTCGAGTTATCTACAATTCAATGTGAGATATATCAAACTGGACAGGAAGTCAATTTGAGATATATCGAATTGAATTTGAGATATTTCGAAATTAGTTTGAGATATCTTAAAATTGAGTTAGTTTGAGATATCTGCAGTTCAATTTAAGATATTTTGAAATGCAGTACGGAGAGATATCTGCTTATTCTGTACTTTTTTCTACTGGTATATTCCTGTTATTGTGTTGATCAATTGTTTGTGCAACATTGGTGTGCAGGCTTGACTCGGTCCTAATTACCTCTATATTAAAGGTGCTTCCAGTATACTGACCCGTTGAGTATATTTTTGACCATTGCTAAAATACGTCTTTATAGCACTGCTAAAAGTATATTACTTTGATTGTGTATTTATGATCATTGCTAAATTGCCTCTTTTATACTTTGTGGTTAAAAGTATCCTAGTTGCTTCAAGGTGCACTTCTGACTCTTTAGATATTATTACCCATTAATCCATGTGACTGGTACATACTCAACTATCCATTGTTAGGACACCCCTGTGAAACAGATTGTATTGTGTTGAAAAGAACTTGTAATAAATTATTTGGAGTATAATTGTTCCAAATTGGATAAATCTCCTCCTCCCGGCCTGTTGGAGGCGCTACACAAAGTATATTGAAATGTTATTAATTATTTTTTAAGTGTGTATACCAGTACCAGTAGTACAAGGACAAAATTAAATCGTACACGTGATCTCAAATAAAACAAAGAAAAAAGAAAAAACATGAAAAATGTATCCTTGAAAAGGATTAGATTAATTTGGTTTATCCAAAACAAGGAAAGGAAGAATTTAAAGAAACTGTGGCAAAGGAAAAAAAAAATTACATCATGGCTGTTCAAAATATATCTTACATTCGAGGACGGGAGCTCCCAAGGGGCGGCGCACAATTGGCCGAGCGTCGCCCGGGGGGAGAGAGGGTTAGGTCGGTCAGGGTGTCCTCGGTTCACCGCGCACCAGCGACCCCTGTAGTTTGGCCGGGCGCCTGCGGGCTTGCCTGTAGCTGCCCGAGAGCTGCGTTGTCCTCCGACGCTGTAGCTCTTGGGTGGCTGCATGGTGAGTCTGCAGTGTGAAAAAAAGCGGTCGGCTTGACGGCACACGCTTCGGAGGACAGCGTGTGTTCGTCTTCGCCCTCCCGAGTCAGCGCAGGGGTGGTAGCGGTGAGCTGAGCATAATAAAATAATTGGCCATTCCAAATTGGGAGAAAATAATAAAAATAATTGGCAACGACTAAATTAATATATATATATATATATATATATATATATATATATATATATATATATATTACATTTGTTAAGATAAAAAGCCCTGTCATCTTACAGGATGATAATACTTTCCTTTTCAACAGAATGTATAATGAAACAGTAATTTCTTTGTGTGCAAAAAAATAGTAGGCTAAAGACCTCATTAATGGTAAGAAACACTAAAAATATCTTACTTGTTAAGATAGGTATATATGTCTGATTGAAAAAAAAGGTGTTTGGTAAAATTAAGCAGCACACATAACTCGTAGAACGAAAAATATTTGCCAAAATATATATAGAAAAAGGGTCTTTCTAAAGGCGACTGCTTTTCAACTAAAATAGCAATAAAAAACACTGTGATAGGTTACAGGACCCTGTCCCTTGACTTGGTCCATATAAATACTATTCGTATGTGTAAAACTGTGCAATGCTGATTTCTGTTGCTTTTCCCCATGTCTCTCTCTACAATCTTTTGGGGCTTGTTTGTGGCCTTTCTTTTTGTTTTGTTGAAAATGGAATCACAAATTAAAGGATATTATTTATTTTTTAAACTGTGGCACCGTTTTCTTTTATAGACTTCCCTACAAGGTCTTGAACGAACCTGCTTACATTCAGATAAAGAAAAACTCTGTCTTAAAGATTATATAAAAATGATTTGCTTTTCAAGATGGATAGTAAAACAGTTTTTTTGTGTAAAAAGTATATATAGCTGGCTTAAGGTTTTAGACACACAAAATGGTTGCTCTTGTTAGACAAAGACAAGATCACAAACAACTCTATTATTTGCATGGTCAAGCACACAAACTAAAAGACTAGCCTTGAAAAGGGCTGACATCCCCAAGTTCACATTCCCAATATCAACTCAAAAACCTTTTATTTGTAAGTACTTTAATAATTGGTATTATTTTACAGAGTAAAAGTATTATATCTCTTAAAAGAGTTTGATTCTGAGTTGAATGTTCCATCTGACCTCCTCACTTGATGCTTAGTTCTATTGTCGGACTGTGTCACACATCCCTCTGGTCCCTCCTCCTTCCCTCTTGGATTGGCTGCCTATCTCTAGACTTGACATTAACAGTTATCACTGCACTATTGGAGCCAGGAGATGATTTGGTTACGAATTTATTTTCAAGAACTTTCTCAGAAAAAATGGAGGTATACACTAGAAATACATGAACTGATGAAGGCACAAATTCTTCAAATAGAGGTAATTATGTGGGATTACTTTCTCTGATTTCTGACTATGACAGCATGTTAAGCAATCGCTTGTCAATAGCCACAGTATTCTCGGGTACCTGTAACAGATTCCAAATGGCTTAATCTCTTCAGTGCCTGCCAGGTTCTGCTAGATTTAGAAGTACAAGGAAGCCAAGTACGTAGCTATGTAAAAAACCGATGTCCTGTGAAAATGTGTTACATTTATTAAAATAAAAATGCTTTTAAAAAGACCAAATTAGCTTTTTTTTTTTAGATTCTATTTTAGTATTACTATGCAGGACAGCTGCTATAATATCATTACTTTTATAAAAAAATGTGCACAGATTAAGCTACAGATTCATCTACCGATTAAATCAACTAATGCCCATAACCGATCAAAAATTGTAATCGATTGACAGCCCTAATTTTATATATATATATATATATATATATATATATATATAGTAACGTAGCCTCTCTGTCATTGGCTTGTTTGCCTTTTAAAACACAGGATTTGAAGGTTTTTAAAGCACTACGCGCTATTTTTAATAATCACAAAAACAAAACAAACAAAACAAAAGCCTATCTCAAACGTAGAGCCTACCTTCACTTATATGCAGGTCCCTGTCTAACGTGCAGGACAGCTAAGCTGTTTACCTAACATATAACACCAAACAAAACACTTTATTACAAACAGTTAAACCAAACGTAGGTTTTACACAGACCTTTACGACATTCCGTCGGGCTCTTCACTCCACAGCAGCAGCCTAGAGCAGACTGACTGCTTCTTTTTTATACCCTGCACCTGGCTCTAATTTTCAATAATTGCCAGGTGCAGGTGATAATTAAACAAAATAATAAAACAATTAAATTAAACAAAAGCAATTACCTTGGCAGGGAGGCTTTACTTCTGTCCCTGCCCTAAAACAAAACATTTTTCATATTGCAGGCCCCCCTGTCCTGCTACATCTGTTACAATATATATATATATATATATATATATATATATATATATATATACATATATATATATATATATATATATATATGAATGCTTCCTCAGTGGTCTGAAGTCTAGGTTTTCAGTTAGACTCTAGGTTAACATTTGACACACACACCTCTACAGTGGTGAAGGCAGGGTTCTTTCAGCTAAAGAAAATCTCTAGAATCTGTCCTTTCCTGTCTCCCAGGGATGCTGAGATCCGTGTTCATGCCTTTGTCACTTCTCGCTTAGATTATTGCAATGCCCTTTTTGCTGGTCTTCCTGCTCGTTTCTCTCAATCATTTACAGTTGGTACAAAATGCAGCAGCTAGAATCTTGATAGGCACTAGACGGACTGAACACATTACTTCTGTTCTTGCGCATTTGCATTGGCTACCTGTCTGTTCCTGTGTCACTTTCAAGATTCTGCTGCTGGCATACAAGGCCCTACATGGTCATGGTCCTTCTTAGCCCATACATTCCTGGGAGACAGCTTAGGTCTTCCAATTCAGGACTTCTTAAATGCATTTCACCTAAGCATATTACTCTTGGTGGTGCATCTTTAGTTGCATTGCCCCTTCCTTATGGAACTCTCTGCCCAACTGCATTCGAAATTGTACCTCAGTTTCTCAGTTTAAAACATCTCTCAAAACGCACCTCTTTTCAGCTGTCTTCTCTTCTTAGGCTTCCTAAGTTTTGAAATATGAACTGAGATTTTTTAATCTTGTTTTTATTCTTACATTGTTACTAATATATTTGGGAAATTCTGCTTTTATCTTGTTTGTATTGAAGTTTACAATGTTAATAAATTTGTGGACATTTTATGGTGCAGCGCCTTGGGACACTTCGATGTGAAAGGCGTTATATTTAAATTAAATTAAATTATTATTATTATTATTATTATTATTATTATTATTATATATTCAGGCCTTACCTAGCATTTCCAGTATTTTGCACCCCACAAGCTTGTGTATTTCTAAGTGATGTTAATCTGTTTTTGACATATCCAATGGTTCTGGGTAGTTCTGAGTGCCATTTATAATTTCTTTATATGAACTGAGACCATGCTTTGAAGTGAGCAACTTCCCTATTCTGGTTTGTGACCCCTCACTGAAACCCATTTTAGTGCAGCATATGCAATTCTTAATGCAGGTTCATTTGAGTAATACAATCTAATTTACATTCCAGTCCGCATTGTACTTTTTGGATCACATGGCAATATTTGACAAAAATGATTGAGAACACCATTGAGATGTCAAGGCAGACTACAGGTAGCCATGGAATCCTGTACTACCCAAGTACAAGAGAAATGAGATGTTCTGGCAAATTCGATATTTGAGCAGTGGCACTCAGAACTAAACGTAACCATTGGAAATATCATACACACTTAAGGGAAAAGTAGTTTTTTTAATTAGGTGATGTGAAATATAGAACTACAGTTGAACTTTATAACTACAGTACCTAAAGCAATACCTGGATGGATGGCAACTATGTGGAGTCAGCGATGGCCTTGGTTATGGAAATCATTGCAAATAAATGATAAGGCGGAAGTTAGAGTGGTTTAATATCATCATCTACAGATCATAATACAAATGAAAGGCCAGATGCCAATGCATATGTCAGTTTCTTGGTAATTACTGTACAATATAATTTCATAATACTAATAAAAATGTTGAATCGCTTTTATTTTTCAAAGACCTCAAGGTAGACCTGTACATGGCTTCCGCAATCTGTAGCAAAGCATCCTATGCCATTTGTGTTCCTCCAGCAGATTTTTGCCATTATCTAGTCTTCACAGCCACTTTCAAATACAGCAGGGACATTCCAACAAGCTTCACATGTTAGACTGCTCATGCCCCAAGCATTACTAATACGCATATAGATAATCTGGTGCAAATGAGTAATAAGTGCATGCCATACTTATGTTAAACCTTGCATTCATCCAAAAGGCCCTCTTTAGCTTTAATCAATGTCTGGCAGATAGATGGCACGCTGTCCAACAATTTCTCTGGAACTTCCCTAGACAGCAAGTTACATGCTGTCAACAGATACTGTCAGAGCTCATCCCTGCTCTTACATGCCTTGGAATTACATTTCTGTCCAGAACATCCCTGAGGACATCAGCTGGCAATATCCAGTATTGCATCTGTACATGACGAGCAAAATATATAGACATTTAAAGACAATTGGATGAAAGTATTAATTGCAAAAAAAAGTTAAGAACAGTTACAGTTTTGAAGATTATGTATGCATTATGCATAGGTGTGAACAGGCTGGCTCGTGTGGTGACGTCAGGCCAGGTGCTGTGATTAAATGCGTTGCTGCACATTTTAATAAACAAATAAAGTAAATAGTTAAACAAAACAAAACACTTCACAAAACAAAAGGCATGATGGCCAAAATAAACAGACAAACAAAATACTAACATTAAACCCCAAAACAAGTATCGTGCTGGTAGTTCCAGCACGAGTAGCAATTGTTTTTATTTCTTTTAGTTTCCATTCTCCTGACTCTCTCTTTCCCGTTCTCTCTCTGAACACACCAACCCCCATGTGGCCAAGGGATTAACTGGCTATCATTTACCTAGTTTAGCCCCTGACCACATTCGGCACTGGGTTTTTCATATGTGTGGTCAACAGCCAGTTTGTCAATAATCACGCATTCTCAAGAGTTTATCTGGATGAGGCATTTTAACCCCATCCAGGCTGTAAACAATAATAACAATAAAAACGGTGTGTTTTTAAATACACCAAACAGTACATTTTAAATAATAATACAAAATAACAGAAACACACACAGGATACATTAGGCTAATGCAAACTATCTAAATATGTGTTAATATTTAAGACTAGTTGTTTATACTGTATATTCATGAGGTTTGTCTAATTTTACACTGTTGCACACTTATTATTTATTGTGAGAGACAACTGATTAAGATAATAATAACTGTTTAATGAATTGTCATTATTTTAAACTCTACTTTTTGTTGAATTTCTAATATGCAAAGTTCCAAGCATGATTGACAAGAACATACATGCCAAACCAGTATAAGTATTGTAGATAGTAGGTGCCTCATTTCAAGATTATCTTGTTATTCACTTCATGCTAATATTAGATTTGGCTTTTGGGGACCAAGCAAGACGTAGCTTCGCTGCAACATCTGCACACATGGAAGTAAGATATGAGCCTCCAGTGCTTTTCCTCTGTCAAGTAACATGGATTTCCTATTGGCCCAGTGTTGATGGCTGAAGTGTAATGCTGGCTCCAGGGATCAGTCTATTTTGGCCTCCCTGGCGCATCAGCACACACAGCGGCGCCGATGCTGGCTCCATGGATCAACCAAAGTCATCAGGGTCATCAGGTAGGCACCTCCGTCTCCGTATTTCGTCCACCCCACCCAGCCCAGTTTACTTGCCTTAGCCAGGTCTCAAATCAGCCTATTTCCTCCTCAGCTAGAACCAGTTGCTACTTCTGTCTGCCTCGTCGAACAGAACCTTCACTATATTCTGCCATTTCTGTCCACTGATTCTCTGAGAAGCCGGTCATGGAGTGCGTGACAAATCCACATTCCCCCACCTCATCGATTCTCCCCGCTTAGCCTGTGACACCGCCTTGACACACCTTATCCTCTCGTCCTGCTTTTGCACTTCAGTAACTACCAACTTCCTACTTTCAGGTGGAGCTGCTTTGTGTCATCTTGGGGGCGTCAAACTGAGACCCAGGCCTTCTCTTCCCTGTTGTACTTGCCCCATGATATCACTGATATGAAGGGCAGCCTTTGCATCTTATACCACGTCCTTTACTGCCCAGTATCCCAGTTCTCACTACGGGTGCTACCTCCCTCGCACACTCGTCACGCGATTCCACCAGTGTCATTTCTAGCCAAACCTTGAATTCCTCAGTTAGAGCTGAGACTGGCAGCTGCAGTTTCCCTTTACCTTACAGTGCTATCCTGTTAGGGCTTTGTGGAACTCCTAGCCATTTCCTAATGTATGAACTAATCATAAGTGCACCTCAAGTTGTTTGACACCAAGAATTGAAATTTGAAGAGTAAATATAGAAAGCAAATACAGTACACTAGGTTACCTAGGTCATTACACACATTTGGAGTACCATGCTTCAAAATGGTAATGTTTAATAAATGAACACTACCACAAACTGGTCCGTCTATGACTCCCGCACTTTAATCCCTTAAGGTATCCTAAACTCAGGACAGTATATTGGAACTTCAGAGCTTGCTCCTTATAAAAATGTAGCTGACAGTCAAATAAAGCTACACATGTCTGTTTTGACTACATTTGATTTTTGTTGCTGCTTTCCTGAAATACAAAAAGTATATTATTGAACAGTGTCATCAGGATTACTTTACTTATCAGACACACACGCTGTTCAGTGTTTTGAAATTTCTATTTCAGTTTCAAACATTTTTTTGTATCACATAAATGCTTACTGTAATACATGCAGTGTTTTCTGCTACATTTAATAAGATTAAGAGATCACATGTTGTTCCATTACTGGAGATCAGATGGCTAGGTGTATTCCTTGCCAACACAATCTCTGGTGGTTAAATCCAGTGCTAATGCAATCAGACTAAACAAATCTCTTTACCCAGGTGTAGTAAGCAGAGTACCATCTGCCAGTTGTTGGATGCCACCAGGCGCTGTAGGTCTGGTATAACTAGGTATAAAATGTATGTGTAGGATATCTGTCTCGGGTATTAGTTACAGTGCTCAGAGGTATTTGGCAGTTCATGATTTATATTGCATTTTATTTTTACCCATCTTTCATATTTTCTTTGCCCCTGAAGGAATGCAATGTCTCCTCTAGAAAGGGTCATTGAGCATGACCAACACTAAGGCCACATGCTACACTTAGAAGTGTTTTTTATGGCAGCATATACATATAGATACGCATGCACAGTTTTTCTCACACGGGCGTGCCTTTCCTAAAAGTACAACCTTCCTAGTCAGGACTAAGATGAAAGAAATAAAGATATTTATAAACAGAGATAGCCACCCAGGCCACGGATTGGTGGACAGAGTCAGATAAATAGATAGAAAGTAATATTATCCCAAGCATATTTTAAAGCTGCAGTGACCCACAATCTTTATTTTAAATTATGATCCCAGAGTGACAACCACATGTATGAAAATGTAAACTTGATATAAAAAAATAATTCCCCATTTCAGTTATGAAATTACTTGAGTTCAGAACTGTCAGTTTTATTAAGCCTAGTTTGGTTAATTATTTTATAGCTGGTACCATTATATAGTAATACTAAAATAAAAGTATGCAATTCTTTGACATGTTTCGACTTAAAGTTAATACTTTATGTGTTGGGTGTCTCTTATTGTACCTTGTGAAGTTTGAGTTTTGGCCGCTCTCAGTTAAACATGATGTATGTATAATAAGACATGCAATACACAATGTATTAACTTATTGTAAATCACACAAACATATTGCTTACTCAGAAACTACTAATTGTATTGGTCCCCAAAAATCTGGATTTTGTCTGCGCCTTAAAGTAACTAGGCTTCAGATATGTTGGTAATGTCTTAATGGTAATGTCTTGTTTTGTAAACAAATATAAATCTAAAGTCTGAAGACAAATTACTTTGCTGATTGTTATCTTATGAGGTGGTGTTGAAAACTGGGGCTGCTATATTTAAAACATGGGACCATGCTTTGACAAGCAATGGCTTTGTAAGAAGCTTCTGAAATATTATTTTCATCTATGAAGTTCAGTATCATGAATATTAACCACCCAACTGGCCATTTATTTTGGCAATTTCCATGTCAAAAATTGTTTTTTTTTTTATTTGATTTTTTTACAATTGCAGCATTATAATAACAGTGTGCAAAGTCATTGTGCAGTCATATCACTTTTTAGAAATTCTTTTTTTGTGATAGATTTCAAAGCAGATTCCCTTCAAACTCTCATCAATGCTAACGTCTTTATCTAGCACATATACATCAAAAACATGAGTCGCAAATTTTCAATCATGTCATATACTGTATCTTCCACAGTTTCACTGTATCGCTGTTACATGCATTATTATCTGTGAAGTGTAGGTACAGTGCCTTGCGAAAGTATTCGGCCCCACATTTCAGGCTTCAAACATAAAGATATGAAACTGTAATTTTTTGTGAAGAATCAACAACAAGTGGGACACAATCATGAAGTGGAACGAAATTTATTGGATATGTTAAACTTTTTTAACAAATAAAAAACTGAAAAATTGGGCGTGCAAAATTATTCAGCCCCTTTACTTTCAGTGCAGCAAACTCTCTCCAGAAGTTCAGTGAGGATCTCTGAATGATCCAATGTTGACCTAAATGACTAATGATGATAAATAGAATCCACCTGTGTGTAATCAAGTCTCCGTATAAATGCACCTGCACTGTGATAGTCTCAGAGGTCCGTTTAAAGCGCAGAGAGCATCATGAAGAACAAGGAACACACCAGGCAGGTCCGAGATACTGTTGTGGAGAAGTTTAAAGCCGGATTTGGATACAAAAAGATTTCCCAAGCTTTAAACATCCCAAGGAGCACTGTGCAAGCGATAATATTGAAATGGAAGGAGTATCAGACCACTGCAAATCTACCAAGACCTGGCCGTCCCTCTAAACTTTCAGCTCATACAAGGAGAAGACTGATCAGAGATGCAGCCAAGAGGCCCATGATCACTCTGGATGAACTGCAGAGATCTACAGCTGAGGTGGGAGACTCTGTCCATAGGACAACAATCAGTCGTATACTGCACAAATCTGGCCTTTATGGAAGAGTGGCAAGAAGAAAGCCATTTCTTAAAGATATCCATAAAAAGTGTCGTTTACAGTTTGCCACAAGCCACCTGGGAGACACACCAAACATGTGGAAGAAGGTGCTCTGGTCAGATGAAACCAAAATTGAACTTTTTGGCAACAATGCAAAACGTTATGTTTGGCGTAAAAGCAACACAGCTCATCACCCTGAACACACCATCCCCACTATCAAACATGGTGGTGGCAGCATCATGGTTTGGGCCTGCTTTTCTTCAGCAGGGACAGGGAAGATGGTTAAAATTGATGGGAAGATGGATGGAGCCAAATACAGGACCATTCTGGAAGAAAACCTGATGGAGTCTGAAAAAGACCTGAGACTGGGACGGAGATTTGTCTTCCAACAAGACAATGATCCAAAACATAAAGCAAAATCTACAATGGAATGGTTCACAAATAAACATATCCAGGTGTTAGAATGGCCAAGTCAAAGTCCAGACCTGAATCCAATCGAGAATCTGTGGAAAGAACTGAAAACTGCTGTTCACAAATGCTCTCCATCCAACCTCACTGAACTCGAGCTGTTTTGCAAGGAGGAATGGGCAAAAATCTCAGTCTCTCGATGTGCAAAACTGATAGAGACATACCCCAAGCGACTTACAGCTGTAATCGCAGCAAAAGATGGCGCTACAAAGTATTAACTTAAGGGGGCTGAATAATTTTGCACGCCCAATTTTTCAGTTTTTTATTTGTTAAAAAAGTTTGAAATATCCAATAAATTTCGTTCCACTTCATGATTGTGTCCCACTTGTTGTTGATTCTTCACAAAAAATTACAGTTTCATATCTTTATGTTTGAAGCCTGAAATGTGGCAAAAGGTCGCAAAGTTCAAGGGGGCCGAATACTTTCGCAAGGCACTGTACTTCATCTGCAGAATAAATTGGTCGTTTTGACCAGTACCAATCCTGACAAGGTTTCCTTACAACACCAACAAAAAAATAAATACCCTCATCTCATTCTCTGTAGCAAGCATCCATTTTTTATTCCCAGCTGTGCTTACTATGGATGGGCCGGTCTGTCAAGCACATTTCTTAAGGACTGCTGACATCTGCCAGTGAAAAACAGAACTGCAGTATATACTTTGCTTATTGATTTAGTGTAGCACATCAAAAAGACGTGGGGAACTTTGCAGACGCACAGAGAAACTACTGCACGCTATTCTCCCAGGAGTGACAAATTTGGACTGGCTTGCGCTCCACGTGGAAATCGCAGGATAGGCAGCTGAGTGGTTAAGTGTTGCAGTCACTGAGTACATTTTTATACCCTAGGGGTGGGGTCAGAAAGGTAACTTTATTGGACCTCTGAGATCCCACCCCTGGGGTATAAAAAAAAGATGGAGCACGCTGATGTCAAGCTTTAATTAAAAGAACGGCTAATTGGAATAATTAACCCAAGAGAGGGAGCTCGGGACTTTGTTTTCAACAGAAGATGCTTGATCTACAAAGACAAGTGGAGCACTGATACTGGACTTGTACTGACAAAACTTTCACTGCCTTTTGTTATTATTATTATTATTATTATTATTATTATTATTATTATTATTATTATTTATTTCTTAGCAGACGCCCTTATCCAGGTCGACTTACAGTTGTTACAAGATATCACATTATTTTTACATACAATTACATTATTATTATTTTTTTTATACATTATTTATTTTTTTAATACATTATTTTTGTGTTTCATCTCTTCTGCTCCGTCTTAAAGCAACTGTGGATTTGTGTTCAAACTGCGACCTTGGATACAATAATAATCTCTGCTGGTGATTGCAGTTGGAAAACGTGAAGATATAGAGAGGCACAGACAACATAACGTTAGAAAATTGTCATTTATTTTATTAATTAACATAGTTATTTTTTACATTCACAGTTTAAATATCTTAAATTCTTATTTTCAAATGAGTTCTAAAAACTGTTTGGTCTTTGTAGCATCTGGTGTCTTAATGTTATCACTTCATAACTTCAGTTGCTAAATGCTGTCAACATCTTCATGCACAGATTATTGATGGCTCCACCAGTCTTCTATGTGTCAACGTTAATTTAAATATAATTAAAATATCATTTAGTACTGAAACATTTAATCTGCATATATATCCACTTTTCAGGAACTGCACTCGACTGATTTACATATTGTTGCGTGTTTGTAGAATGAACACACAAGAAGCCAGGAGTTGCATTTTAGGCACCAAAGGTACTTTATTAGGTTGCTAAAAACAACTAGCCACCCACAACAAACTCACAAAATACAACACAGAGCCCCATCCCCACCACAACAGATCCCTCAGAGACAGTGGTGTGAAAAGTCACTCCCCCACCCCCCAATAACACATAACTAAGACCCACACATCCCGTTGGTGATATTATTGAGGGTGATGAAGAGGGGTGCACGGAATGCATCAAAGTATGTTATCTATGATTTGTTTTTCAAATTCGGCACACTTTAGTGAACATGCAAAAAAAACGAAAGTCATGTGCATAGTTCCATGCCTGCCTGTAAATTAAAAACATTGCTAATGTTACAAGCAGATGACCCCGTTCCTTAGGTGATAAGTCAAAGTAATTTATTTTGATCAGTGGGCCCTTTCTAATGCAGTGGATTGTGGTATACTGGACGAGTAATGTCGTTATTTTTTGGTTACAACTTTCTAGGACTTTAAACTCTAAAATAAATCAGGAGGTAATGCTGAATTTAGAGCTTAGCTGTCATCAGTCTTTCGTATTGTTACATTGATTTTTATAGTATAGACTACAATAACTATGACAAGGTACTGTACATTAAAGATAGGAAACTGCATTCCCGTTTTGATTACAGTACAAATAAAATAGCAACACGGTTTAAAATACATATGTTTAGATTTGTTTTATTTACAAGTTTGATACAGTCTTAAAGTTTGCAAATGTTAGAAGCTATATAGTGATTGCTATTAACAACAATTGGTCTGACACACATATTTCTTAAATACACAGTCATACTAAAAGGATGATTGGATGACCCAGGATGATTGCCTGCATTAAATATGACTTTCAGTAGATAGCACTACAAAAAAGTTTAAATGTGTTTGATTCATTGTAATGGTTGTTCTTGCAGCTTTCACTCTAGCTTCACTGTACTTTCACGCTACTCTCCTGCACATTTCACCCCACTCTAACATGTGTATTGCTGTATGTATCAGTTAAACAATTCATCCAATGATCAGCTAGAGAGGGCTTTATATATTACCTCAATCCATTCTTTCCCGCTGTACGTAAGGGTTCGCCTCCTCCTCTCCAGCCTACACTTGTTTTTTTTCAGTTCTGTCTGGGGAGGGCAGCTATCCTTGGTATACGGGATCCTTGGTATACTTTAGGGTAGGGATAAATTTAGGAGAACTTTAATACCACTCCAGTTTCATTTAGTTTGTGCAGGGAAAAGGTTCCTGGTTCCTGGTGCCGGACCTCCCTTTTAATGGGAGTAGCACACGGCCCGAGCTTGGCCACATTTGTTTTCTTAGTTATTTTTGTAGTGTTTGTTTTTGCCTTTTGTATATATTCATGTACTGTTTTGTAGACATCCTTCTGCCCTAGAGGCAGCCACAAACCACTGCAACTGCACCTTTGAAAATAATAAAACGTGGACACCTGTGCAGCGTTTCAATGTCAAACCCTCTGTGTCTCTCGTTTCTCAGCGGATACCCACACAGTAAAAGTACAACCCTGTTACAACGACCGTAAAATACATCAACTATATTTCAAATTAAGTCAAAGTTTACTTCATTTAATCAAAGTTTGATATCTCTGGTTGTTGTGATATTATTTTGCAAGCCTGAATAAAAACAGTCACATGACAGACCTGTAAAGTATTTGAGATTAAAAAAAAGTTTAACACAGTTATTTAAATATAATGGTTTCTTGAATGTTAGCAATTATTGAGAAATAGTGTTTTGATACATAACCTCATCTTAATGTAAAATTCAATACACCAGGCGATCAGCTGTCAAACGAAATTAACACAGCACCCCTACACATATTACAAAATACAGCAGCAATATACAAGACATGCACATTATTTAACAGAATGGTGACGCAATTGACCAGAACGGGAAACATCAACTTGCTCAGCGACTTGTGTCTGAGTCAGGTTTTTTTCAAGAGCTCGAACAATTTCCAACTTTGTGTAGCAAAAGAAACAGTGGCGCATTTTGCCATTTGTTTACATGCCATTTTGTAGCGATGAGGTGCACTCATGGAAATCAGAATACAAAACGAGTCAATGATAGGACAGCGGTTCTGGAAAGATTTAATAAAGCAATCCCTCAAGACACTCTCGCAAAGTCGCTTTTTTATAAAACAGTACTGTATCCATTGTGAACTAATCGCTATTGGTGCCAAGACGGTGTTCTTTTAAGCAAAGTTCCTGTTTCTTTAGCCGGAGCATTTACAATGGGAAAAATCTGTTACACCACAAGTATGTTCCCTTAGGTGAAGTGTTCTCTTAGGAGGTGTTGCTATACACGGAGACCACTGTACCAGCAGTTTGAAAAAAAGCCTTTGAGAACACCTATGTGGTATGAAAAACGGCAGTCTTTTAACTCATATGCTTATTCTAATTGTAAAATTCAATGAGCTTTTGTTTTGAATTTTGCAACATATCAACATAGTACCATATAAATGTATTGGCCCTTTCCAAATACAGTATTCTTGGGCTTAGGCAGAGTTAGTCATTGACTGTTTGTTGCTACAGTATGTGAAGTATGCAGAGGTAGTGTTAAGAATCAATACTGGGGTTGCTAAAACAGTGTGTTATCCATAGGAGTGTGTAATACAACAAACTCATTACAGGAATGACAAAAAGTGCATGGAATGTATCGGAGCGTGTTTTACAGTGGCGCACGGCTATATCCTAAAATTACGGTTGGATCACGGCTAATCCTAAAATTACGGTTGTTAAAGTACATCACACTGCAGAATGCTAGATACATTTTTTTTTTCTTCTAGTATTATTTGGACAATGATGTGTGGTAAAGGGAATGTTAAATTTAGTACATATATGTCAAAGGTAAAAAGAAATGCTCAATACATTGTAATATATGGGAATATATATATATATATATATATATATATATATATATATATATATATATATATATATATATATATATATATTAGCTCAAAGAGCCAGCTGCCCTCATATATATATATATACACACACACACACACACACACACACACACACACACAGTATATAAAATACTTGAAAAAAATAAACTTTTCAGAACCTTTCAACAGTTATACAAACATAATTAATTTTACTTACAAATTATACTTGCTGTACTTGTTTTCATTAAATTAACTTAATAGTGCAAAGTATGGGTCTGGAATCTCCTGATATGCAAAATAACTGCTATAAAAAAAAAAAAAGTAGCTATAATAACACAAATGGTAATGAGTTTCAGCAGGGGGACTAAGAGCTACAGATGCAGAGTCAATTAGAACAGCCATTTTTCTCAGGTTATTTTGTTGGTACATGTGCCTAATAGTGTCATTCATTTAATGCATTAGATGGGACATGCATTCACCCAGAAGGTATTTTACAGCAAACATCATTAACACACAAATTGCTCTTAAGAAAAAAAGGGGGGTTCATTTTTCTACACATCAATATACTTTGCAAAGGCTATTACATTTTAGTCTATGAATAATACAACAGAATAAATTAATATCTAGAAACAGTAATTGTTTTGTTTTAGCCTTTGTCTTTTAGAAAATGGGTTAATGAATTGACAGCCCTAGAATCTCTTCCGGAATTTAGGAAGGTGTTTCACATCTTCCAGTCGGACAGTTAGCTTGTCAAGAAAATGGTTTCTTCATCATTGTAGCGCTATGTTAACAACTGCAACAATAACAGGTTCCTAACACGGCATTCCAGGTTGTGTCTTCATAGGTCTGTCAAGGGGGTGAAACATCACCATTCTGTATTTTAAAGTGCTGTACCCTTTGGGAAGAATGTAAAATCACTGTTCAGGTCAGAGTACTGTGATTTTAGTACTGCATATATTTAAGGATGTTACAATATTGTTGAAAACAGCAGCTCTGTACAGTAGGTACTTCCTGTAAAATGTTATCAACATATCAAAAACACTAAAAAAAAAAGAAAAGATTGCATTGGAACTGTTTTGTTAGCTTCAATTACCGGTACTTTAAACGTGCCAAGTGGTTGTTATTGAGAAAGCATGCTAAAAGTGACCACTAAAACTCAGAGGTTGTTTCTGAATATGGCTGAGAGTGCTCAGAGTGGAAACTATGGAATAATGTCTGGTAAACCGATCAGATCTAGGAATCACATTTCCACTATACAATGTAACTTGGTTCTTCAACTCTGCATCTTTACTTTTCACCAGTGAACACCATACTGTGGTCTATTTGTTGTTGTTAGATTCTTTGTAATATGAATGTACTTTTTATTGACTGAAAAATCATTCTGTTTTTGAACACAAATTTGGACATCTATTAGTTTTATGGCAAAAGCCGCAGAAAATCAAAAACATTGTTCTGCCAGTGTTACATTACAATTGTGTTACCTGTTAAAACCCACAACACTTGACCTTTATCTCGATAGGTATTAAATACTCATTTGTGACCTTTGGAAAAAGAAGGGGGGAAAAAGCTAATGACAGGCAGCAGCCCAGGGTAGCATTGTGCCAATGCACTGACCCTCTACTTCAAAAGGCAGTGTCCACTTTAGGCAGAGGCTGGGAATTTATCTCCAGAAAAGACTAAATGAGACAAATATTTTTCATTTGGTTGTTTTATACAGTGAAACCTAATATAGTCGTACACAAAATAGACAAGATATTTGTGGCTGTCTAAGACAGGCAGCTGTTGTTTCAAGTTAAAGCAAAGAAAACAGGCAGCCACAACATGTATGTAAACACAAGAGTAAACGGTCTGAAAGTACTCTCTATAGCTGTTTCAGAATTATTTAATAAAGTACTGCAGATACATTCAGGTACATTTTTTTATTATATGTTAGTTTTTATATGTGCTACAATTCTAATGATTTTAATAGTATAGTAGCTCCTTTTTTAACTAACCCTTATCTCCCAAACACACAGAAAACCGAGCTGCACTGTACATGATCTTCACATAGCTTTATTACATTTACTTAACTATTGTCTCCTGTAAACTGAGGCTGCTGTCAGAATACAGCTTAGTAAGGAGTTGCTTCAGTGACTCACACCCAAGAGATTTCACTTGAATACCAATGTAGGTGGACATTCAAAAGGGAAGAGCTCTGTACAGTGACTGAGGCAGATCCATTAATGTTATCCTGGTTGTATTGCCACTATCTAAAGTGTACAAAAAGAGCTATGTGCATTCCCATCACCTGGTTACTCCACATTCACGAGCGAGGTCTCAGTGACATTGACATGCCAGTCCTGGGGGTGGTTTTACAGACTCTCAGCAGGGGCAGTCAAGCAGCATGAACAGCCTCTGCCTTCACCCTGGCCCTGCTGAACCAATCAAACCTTGCCTACCTGTGGCGGAGTGTCCCGCCCCTATTTATTATTATTTGTATTTTTGTTTGCGGCGCGGGTAAAAGCGCCGCGTCTTTTATTATTATTTAAAAACCCCGTGAGGATGCATGGCTGATCAGCTACTGATTATTTAAATAGCTGACAGTCATGCATCCTTACCAAACGCGTGCAGACTCTGGCCGGGGGATAATAAGATAATTACCAACTAGTTAAATCCCTCGGCCAGAGTATATAAACCAGCAGCTCTCTGCACTCGGGGTTGGGGTGTTGGAGTAGAGAGTACGGGGAGCGGAGAGAAGGAATAACATTTAAAAAACAATTGCTAATACGTGCTGGATTATCCAGCACGGCACTTACTTGTTTGTTTATTTATTCGTTTGGCCCTCGTGCCCTTTTGTTTGTATTTTGTTTAAATCTTTTGTTTGTTTATTATTAAATACGCTGAGTGCTTTTGCACTCGGTTTCACCCGCCCATCCACTGTTTTGGAGTCAGTTACTTCCTGGTCTGTGACGTCATCCACCACACCACTGCGAGCCAGACTGCCACACTACCATAATAATATGCATTACATGTTTCAAGTGGAAAGGCCAGTGGAATTGGGTCTGTGAAACACAATCTGAATTAAAATATTCACACATGAAGGCATGCTTGGTTTACCTAGTTTATTTATTATTATTCACAATTTATTAAATGGTGCTCATGAAAACTGAAGGCCAATGACACTGTATAGTGAGGCACAATTCCAACAGGCCTCGTGACAGCTTTTCCTTACAGATCTACAAACTCACCTCAATTTGACATGAACACTCCATACAGTATTGGGCCTTTCTATACTAGAGCACACCAAACTAGTACAGAACACCAAACTCATTGGTTTACCTAGTTTGAGCATGTCACAGCTGTGTTACATTTCATTGACACATATATTATAGAATTTCCTCTGGCTTAAAACATTTGTTTTCACTGTAGCAGTACAGTGACCAGCTCTTTATAAGCACCGTGTACATACATGAACCATTGATTTGCAACTACCAACAGCTTTCCTGGAATTGCAATATGCATTACTGAACAGAAACCTTACGTTTCTTCCAGTGTAACACTAATCTGTGGTTTATCACTGCCACTGAAGTCTACTAGTACTACATCAAAACAGACACTACTCTCCTGCACCCTGTGGAGTTACTGCTTAGAGTCACGCTAGTTTCTAAGCAGTAACTCCACAGGGTGCAGGAGAGTAGCCCCCTCAGCTATGCCAGTGGGGAATCCTTTATTACTCCAAGGTTTTACATGTCTGCTGATAGTGAAAAAAACAGTCCTCTTAAATGTACAACGGTACATACTGTAGTACTTAAAGGTGCAGTGCCCAATACAGGTCTTTACATTTTTAGAAGGTTGATATAAACTTAAGTCAGATCTATACATACAGTACTCCCTGGGAACTGCTATCAGTCACAAAAACATGGAATGAGAGGTAAATACATTGAATTTCTGCTTGATTATTCTTACTGCTAGCCCCCAGATGGTACTCTTTGAATCTGTGCAAGCCTATTCATATACACATCCAGTATAAGCTTAGAACAGAACTAGAGGTCTAGAGCTGCCGTCCAGAAATCTAGAGATTTTTTCTAAACAGTTTAACAAGAAAAATAATATATATAGTTCAGTAGTTCGGGACAAACACCAATCACAAAATGTTTTAGTACAAATATTTATTGTGGAGAATGCAGAGTATGCGATTTTACAGAGGTATGTTGTATATATACATTAATTTGGCAAATTTGGTTTGAGGGCTCGCTGCCTGGCCAACTGGACGAGGCTGAGACCCCCATTGATAAAACATAGAAATTGTTATTAAGAAAGGTGGAGATGGGGAGGTGGTGGGTTACGATGAAATCGAAACGCAACTGAGAGGTAAGTGAAGAGGGTATTTTTGTGCTAACAATCTTAATTAGCTAATGTGTAAATTGAATGATTCAATTTGGACACGCGGTGATTGGTGTCTGACCCTTCTCCCAAACTTTAATTTATTTCTGTTCAAGATACTGTTTTAGTTTGGCCTGCACACGTTTCTTACTGTGTTTAATTCAAGGTTTTAAATTAATGTTATTATGCATTTCATTTATAAAATACTAGTTTACAGACGCTTGGAGTTAATTTACCACATATTCTATTTTTAAATATAGTTCAAGGGAATTTGACCACTTTTACTTGCCAAACAACATAAATGGAAGGAGTGCATTATGGGTTTTTCATACCTGATTGCTGTTCCACCTACATTTGTTTTTCCTGTCATTTCTTATTCTCATGAAACTTTTATTTACTAAAGCTCTTTCTTTATTGTTCCATAACAACGTGGAAAACAATCACATGTTTTTCCAAAAAAGCAATTAGCATATAACATCAGTATCTTCATGTAGTTTACATAATGTTTCAGTATTCTACAGGACTGGCATTTCCATTTATATATTTATGAACAAGTCACTGGGTTGTGTGTGAAAGGAAAAGAGGACAAGCTAATACAGTTTTTGTCACGTCAATATATTGCAATGGGAAACTATCTGGGATCAGCAGTTGTACTTTTTTATGAACTAAAATAAAACTTCAGGAATCAGTCAAATCAATCACTTCTTTGACACAACCGCATTAAATAAATCAATGATGTTGAAAGGTTAGGCTTTAATATACTCGGTGTCAAACTCTGTTGACCAGTTTATGTACAAACCATGAACAAAATATTGAATTACTGATTTGTTTTTGCCTCCCTTATTAAGCTAGAGTAGTATTGCTGTTAAATGGTATTATCATTTACAGTGATACAGTCTTGCTATAGGGCAGAATCTGCTTGTACTTTTCTAAGCTTTCATGCAAATGATTGTTTCCTTTATGTTGTGATCTTCGCTGTACATTGAGAGCATGTGGGTGTGTGCGTGCATTTCAATGTATTTGGAGTTGGAGTGTGTGACCTTTCATTTCCCTTCAGAACTTGACATAGAGACATCATTGCTAACATGTATATAGAGCAATCCATTATGAACAACCAGATTATGTGAAGACAATAACTTTTGTCTGTTTTTGTCTGTTTTGCTTGATGAGTAACAGTGTTTACATAATATTATTGATTATTTATTCCTAATATAAGGAACAAATCTATTGCAGCGGATTTGTGCAAGACATTAAATATTATGAACATGTAAGTATTTCAGTAGATTACAGTTGAACATTTTTTGTATTGTTTTTTCATGGTATGCTGAGTGCCAGTTTGAAAGGACCTCTGTAGCGTACTTTGTTCTGTATTGCATCACTTAAGACAAATTTCAAGTAGTTGTAATTAAGTACTTAAAGCAAATGTGTAGTAAGGGTACAGTAGTTCAGCTCAGCAGTCACACATTTCAGTAGTTTCAAAATCCTTCAATGTTTTAGTTTTTTTTATGCGGTTTAGAAAAGTATATGTCATTTTTCACTGGCTGACATATGAAAGCTTACTTGTAATATCCTGTTTAAGTGAATCATGCATGTGGCTACAGTACTGGCTTCATTGGTTAGTTATAATTTGTTTCACAAGCTGTCTCGGTATCTAATATTAAAATATACAGTAACTAGACAGGAAAATGGTTAATAGCAGGGCATCAGTTAAATTGTCTCTACTGTGTAGCACAAGAGTGGTGCTATTAAAAAAAATGTAATCCAGGCAAAGATAAGTACTGGTACCTGATATCTATATCATATATTTCTTGCTGTTGGTTTGTTATATACACTATTGTTGGTTGGTAACATAAGCCCATTCAAAGACATTCAGAAATACTACTGAAGCTATTTGCTGACACTGGTGTGTCTGCTTTTTTATTTTTAAATCAAGCATGAATTTAATAATGGATTCTTGGCATGTTTAAACACAATTTCCACTGCTGGGCACTCTGTCATATGAAGAAGGGAGCAATTGTGGTGAAACTTTCCAAGATTTATGATTTGGTTTGAAGGCTTCATAACTAAGGTCGTTTTTCCATTGGGGAATTTACCTCAGACAGAAAATTGAAATCCTTTCTTGCAACAGCAATTTCCAGTTTTAGCTTAAGATTTGATTTGTGGCTGAGGCCTTGAAAAAGAAAGCAGTTTTGACATGGCAAACAAGCACAATAGTTTCTGAACTCTATTTCGTATATACAGGAACACAAAGAACTATAAAGAACAGACTTTAGTTAGACTCTAAATTGTGATGAATAAAAATTAAAAAAATTGTAATGTATTTTAATGATAATTCTACAATTGTGGTGTATTTCATGTCTCACAATATTGAACATAAAAAGTATTACTATTTATCAACTCAAGTAAGTATACCTATATGACCAGGAGGTACTTCAGAGGTAATTTTTTAGTCATTAATAATTACCATTCACGGAAACATCAAGGAATCTTATTCAAGCTTGTTGAGAATCAGCTGTTCCATTTTTCCCTTTTCTTGTTGTTTTCACTATTTTGTACCATTTTAAATAAAATTAGAATCTTGTTGCTTTGGAAACCTATTTTTACACCAATAATATATGTGTTGTCATGACAGCTGTGGAAAGACACATCCAGTACCAATGAAAAATACAAGTTATTGTGTTTTCTTCTTTTATCACAACATACCATAATTAATACTCTATAGCCTGCAGCTATTTCTTGACTCACTGCTCTGATAATAATCAAGCATGTTCTTATGTTTCCCTGGCTCCTGCATACTCTGGGCAATGGTGAATAAATCATGTCTCAATGTTCATTCAACAGATATTCTGTTTCATCAACAGTGAATTCTACTGTTGCTCTGTCAACTTTTGTTGAATTTTTTAAATCTCCCCACACTCAATCCAAAGGTTCACATGATCGCCTTTATTTTTTATGTGTTCTCATGAATGGTTTATTATTCTTTATCAAATTTAAGTTTTACACTCTTAGAGGGAGTTACTTATAATTTCCTTTACCTCCCAAATTCAATACAATCTTTGACTGGTAAACGCCATTTGTTTCATTCTTGGAAAATATTGTCTGAAGGAGCATTAACATGTATTAAGTGACACTGCCCTGAGACCAGCATATTATATCTCCTGTGTCTTGAAACTATTTTTTAATTCAGATTGCAGTGTGCATATATTATATTACAGAACTCTAATATGAAATACATTGACACAGCATTATTCAACCTGGTTGGTGTGAGAAATTGTCTTGTATGTGTTCTGCTGATAAAGGCAGCCATTCTGTATGTAAAACTAATAATAACTTTGCAACTGCCTGTTTCTTACACTTTTGACATTGATAAATAATACACATACCAGGGGAAAATTGTTTTGCAATTGTAAAATGCCTTCTTATTCAACTAGTAAGTCATTATACAGTTTCAGTTTTAAGTTCAAGTTTGTTTACAGCTAAAATACAACCAGCGGCCCACATGTGCCTCTGGGGACCCAAGGTGTGGCAGCCCTGCTGTCAGGGGCCCACATGCGCCTCTGGGGACCCAAGGTGTGGCAGCCCTGCTGTCAGAGGCCCACATGCGCCTCTGGGGACCCAAGGTGTGGCAGCCCTACTGTCAGAAGCCCACATGTGCCTCTGGGGACCCAAGGTGTGGCAGCCCTGCTGTCTCAAGGTTAACAGTACACTTGCTGTTTTGAAAGGCTACTTTGCAATTCCCCTTAGTTGATAGAGCACCAGACACTTTAACAGGCCTACAAATCACTTGTGACTAGCCTGACTGCAGAAGGAACCCCTCTTGTTTGTCGGGTCTCCTCAAAGACAGTGACCCCTCTCCTGTTTGTCGTGTCTCCACAGCAACGGAACCCCCCTTCTATAATGATGGGCTTTTGAAGTGGCGGAACACTCACACTAACTTTGTTTTCTTTCCGGTTTGCAAGCCTCTTTGTATGTCAGCTAACCTTAAAGACGGTGTCCCCTCTTTGTATGTCAGGTCACCTCAAAGACAGTGGCCCCCCTCCTGTTTGTCAGGTCTCCTCAATAACAGAACTCCCCTTCTATGCGTTGGGCCTTCAAAGAGGCAGAGGCTCTCTCTTTACATGTTTTATATGTTACTAACTCCATGTGCTAAACATTACATCAGCTGGCCTTGCTCCTCCCCATGAATAATAATAATAATAATAATAATAATAATAATAATAATAATAATAATAATAATAATAACACTATGTAACACAATTTTTGTTCCTGGGTAGTAAGTGTTATTTCCTAATTGCTTATGCCTCAAAAGTATAGAAAATGGCTATTATTCCCCACAAACTTTGCTTTTGTGACCAGGACAGTGATATTTTGAAATTTACCTATTTCCAATGAGAAAACGGGCGAATTTGTGTCTTTTCGTTCACATAAAGTCAGAAAAAAACAACATATGAATCCAAATTAACGTATTTATACTAAAGTAATACAAAAATGACTACAAAAGATTTAGAAGTGAGTAGTTTTTCGAGATTTACGATTATACTGTAAATCACTTTCACGAATCAGCCCCCAAATGTAGTCTCCCATCATGTTCTCGTTATACTGTCCTTGGTAGCGGCGTTCAAAGTCCAGTATATCCTGGTGGAAGCGCTCGCCTTGCTCCTCCGAGTACGCTCCCATGTTCTCCTTGAATTTATCAAGATGAGCATCAAGGATATGGACTTTGAGGGACATCCTACAGCCCATTGTGCCGTAGTTCTTCACCAGAGTCTCAACCAGCTCCACATAGTTTTCGGCCTTGTGATTGCCCAGGAAGCCCCAAACCACTGCGACAAAGCTGTTCCAAGCCGCTTTCTCCTTACTAGTGAGCTTCTTGGGGAATTCATTGCACTCCAGGATCTTCTTTATCTGTGGTCCGACGAAGATACCGGCTTTGACCTTTGCCTCAGACAGCTTAGGGAAGTAGTCTTGAAGGTACTTGAAGGCTGCCGACTCCTTATCTAGAGCTCTGACAAATTGTTTCATAAGGCCCAATTTGATGTGCAGTGGTGGCATCAGCACCTTCCGGGGGTCCACCAGTGGCTCCCACTTGACGTTGTTCCTCCCCACAGAGAACTCGGTCCGCTGTGGCCAGTCCCGCCTGTGGTAGTGCGCCTTGGTGTCCCTGCTGTCCCAAAGGCAAAGACCCATCAGGAATGCCACCATTTTGAAGTCTCCTATGACCTTGATGCCATCTCAGAAAAATGCAGATATGTATCCACTTAGGCAGCTGGAACTAAACTGAACTGGTGGGCTTAAGGCCCCTGTATTTATACTACTATTTATATTACTGGAAAGCTCTAGAAAGTTCTAGAAGTTACTCCAAGTTTACTCAGCACTGAATCTATCTGGAATGTTCTGGAAAATAGGTAAATTTCAAAATATCACTGTCCTGGTCACAAAAGCAAAGTTTGTGGGGAATAATAGCCATTTTCTATACTTTTGAGGCATAAGCAATTAGGAAATAACACTTACTACCCAGGAACAAAAACAAAAAAAAAAATTGTTACACGGTGTAATAATTATTATTATTATTATTATTATTATTATTATTATTATTAATAATGTATTTATTTATTAGCAGACACCCTTATCCAGGGTGACTTACACTTGTTACAAAATATCACATTATAGAATATCACATTACAGATAAGAGCAGTTTTAAAGTACAGTGAAATCAGTAGAAAATACCATCTTGTTGGAAAATGGCATCAGAGAAGGGAATGAGTGGGTTCAGTAACTGGATCGTCATAGAATATTTTGAGCTGCAGTTTGACCAAACAAAAAACAATATCTCTGTAAAATATAAACTGTGCCTGAGAATTATTTCTAACTATAACATTTTTTTCCCCAAATTAATCATTTAAGTAACTACTTGCAATTTTGTTATTTATTACTTTTAAAATTAACGTGTCCAACAGTGGCAAGAAGGTGCGACTACTTCCTGGTACCTAATCACTTCATGTAACGTTGTTTAAACACATTCCAGTTGTCTAGCTGCAATAAGATCATGTGACATACGGGATGCAGTTGTTTATCAATAGCACTGTATTTGAAATATTTGCATATCCTGAATTAACGTTAAGAAAAAAATAAATGAGTAAAGCTATAAGCTTAAATAATAATTAGAATGATAGAGACTTTAAAGCCTTAGTTTTCAAAGTAATGCAATTGCAAACATCTGTTATATATGAGGGGGAGGCAGTTTTTTGTTACAGTAATTTCTTCAGGGGACCGTAAATCAAATTTCAGCAACAACAAAAATATCTCTGTATAATATTTACATTTCTAATCAGACTGGAGGAAAGTGACAGGTTTCTAAATGTCCAGCACGCAAGTCAACGAGAGGGAACAACCCACTCAGATCTGTCAGGGCTCTCTAGGTACTATGGAAATAATCAATAGTTTCACAGCCACTTGTTAAAAATGCTATTTCCAGCTCGACTTTCTGAAAAGACCCCTTCACATATAAAACCACATATCATTCTACCTTGCTGAATACTGAAATGAAAAATAGGTGCCCACTGTCACAGAGCTATATTGATTATGAATGAAAAAGTGATCATTTTGTATTAACTTGCCCCTCAGCATTGCATTCTGTCAAGGCAGCTGAAGGAAATTAATGCTTTCATATCATGGTTAAGAAAAATATGGGCTGTTGTTCATTTTGCCCTGTAGACAAAGAGGTATATGCCTCTCACTGGAAGGTAATGGCTTTCAAAAGGGAACAAGATCCTAAGAATTATATTAAAGTCATTATTTAAAGCAGAGTTTTTTGGGGGATATTTATTATTGTGGACAACGCTCTAATGAACCTCCAGCCTTGGCATTTAAAATAGCAATTTGTAGTAATTACATTTTGTATCATAAAGCTACTTTTTTAAATTAAAAAAATGACTTATAAAGGTTACATATTACTCACATGGTACCAATCTTCTTACTTATTTTTTTTTTTAAAGGAAGTTTATACATCATTTCTTGTGAGATACAGAGTTTTAGTTTTTCCATCATAATTATTTTGTAACCCCAAAAAATCTGAATAAACTTTTGTGAACAGTCCTTCACTATTTTTAAAGTATATACTGTATATATATATATATATATATATATATATATATATAGCGTTATTACATTTAAGTGGGATAACATAAATGGAATAACATGCTTTACGGGACTAGTTTCGAATGTGTCTTTGTTTACATTCCAATCCAGTGGTGTACTGCTTAAATTCAAGACCGAGCTGCACTTCGATAGTTTAAACAGTACTGCCACCTACTGCATATGTGTTGTATAACAACTTTCTGTTGTTTTGATTTGGACCCGAATTTCCTTGAGAACGACTTTAGTCAAGAAATACCAGTTCCCGATCTGCCTGCATCTGATTTATCAGAACTGTGTAGCCCCTTCATTCACACCAGTAATGGTAGGAAACAACAGAGAGAGGCTGCAAATTGACAGATTAAGCTCACAAGTTCTATCTAAAGACTGTTGCGTAGATGCCATAAACAGGGTTAGAAATTAATCTGTGTGAAACTGAAAGTAAAGATCCGCTCGGTAAAATTATCACTGAATTAATTAATTTAATATAAAAAATGTACACATTTTATTGCTATTTGTTTTAAAATATATACTTGTGGAATAAACAGAATATTGAATTTTGTGGTATATGGCGAATAAAAAAAGGTATACCGCAAAAGATCATTTAATATAAGATTAATCACTTAACAGACACTATATATATATATATATATATTAGTGCTGGGACAAACACAGATTTTCAAGTTCGGATATTCGCTTATAATTTACATATTCGTTCAGATATTCGTTTATTTTCAAAAAGTAATAAAATCCATTACATTGCTCAGAACACAGGCAGAGACAGCATAGCAACAGGGGCAGGGCGGCCTTACAGCAAGACGTTACAGTAACATGTCAAAATATCGCAGGAGAAAAGAATACATTGTGTAGGCCTTACTTTACCCCAGTGAATTAACTACAAAATAATGGCTGTCAAATAGCAGTTCAAGTTAAACTTTGTTTTGTTTATCCCCAACATTAATAGTACATAAAGTTCATATCGCATTTCACAGGTCATGTTTACATATAATTCTGTGTTATATACGCAGGACATTTTAAGAAAAACGCTAAATAATAACAGCAGTGCGTTTCTAAAACACAGATGTAAAAGACAACAGATCCCCTTTTCATCCCTATCCAATCATTTCATTTATATTACGAAGTAGTTGTATGCAATGCAACATGTAAAAATGGTTCCACTGCTCCCTGCATCCTCTTTTTTTTAATTTAGTATTCGGCAATTGATTTTACACCGTTTTTCTCCCAATTTGAAATAGCTAATTGTATTTTAAGCTCAGCTCACTGTTACCACCCCTGTGCTGACTTCAATGGAAGCTCCTGAGAATTATTAAGACTTTGATTTGGAAAGAGCACAAGTATTTTTTGACTTGGGTGCTAAACGAAAAATTTAAAGAACTTTTAAACAGCAAAACTGTAAAGACATTGGTACACTGATTTTTACGTTGTGAACGGGGGAAAACGTTTCATGGTAAGCTTGTCTTTATGTCTATTTCTATACCATTATTTATACTGTGTACTGTTTTGCATGTTAACATCGTTAATATGAAATAGTTACTTTGGAAACTAATATAACCATGTTGATGCAATATGCAGATGTTATGGTTGAAAGCGCAGATTTTGGGATGGTATGCTTTTTACAAATGCACATTTTAAAGGCTAGCGCGAACTCTGCCACATTTGATTTTTTTTTTTTTTTACTTATTTTTTAAATTCCTTGCCATTGCCATTTCTTCACAGTAAACAAACAGTGGCCATAGACACGTTTTCATAAAGTAATAACATGAGGTTTATTTGTGACTTATTGTAGCTGAACGAAACCAAACAAAAACTGAAATTTAACTTTAAACACTTCAAATAAAACAAACGTAAAAATGCAGTTGCAAAATGGAGGAAAAGACTCACTGTTTTGGTTCTGATAGTTGCAACAAAAAATATATAATATATACAATCTATATAAAAATCACTACAAAACATTTACAGCAAGTTGGGTACTGTTTAAGTGAGGCATTTCAGAATGACGTGCTTGCCTTTTTTTCTGTCATGAGATTCTCATTCGCGCTAAAGCTGCACACCGCTTTTTTGACCATGATAGCTTTCCATAGAGACCACTATGCTTGTACGCGCATAATCTGGTTTGCTGTCTAAAACTTTTAAATAGAGGCTCAAGAGCTCATGTGTTGATCCTGTGTGTTTATATATATATATATTTGTATCCGAAGAAATACTCACATTTTGCCTTCTTTGTGACCAGCACACCACTTATCAAAATCATCAGCAGCAGCTTTGCGTACGATACATCTGTTTTTAATATCGCTGACAATGCAATACCGTATTCCCATTGCTGAGGATGATACCACTGTTAAGTTTTTAAAAATATTTTCAATGTTTTCTTTCAATTGAGAGTGTACCACATTTGTGTCTCCCAGTTCTTACCATTTCAGTAGGTTAACATTGCACCTTTTAAACTAGATTCTGGTGGCATTATAGGCATGGTTGAGTTGTATTTCTTCAACTAATTAAATTAAAATAGCACTCAATAAATTACATTTCTCATCAGCTAACGTAAATAAAATAGCACTTAGTAAGTTACCTTTGTTAGTCTGAAATTTGAAACCTTACGGTATTCCATAAATGGAGGTGTTAAATGCAGTATTCTAGGTTGTAGTGCAGCTGGTGATTTACAGTAATATATGTACTCTTGATGTATTTAAAATCTTTTTCTGACATGACATTTGGCTGAAGGAAATGCAAACGAGCAGTTCAGCTCAAACAAATGTCAGATTCCGTCACTAACCTGTAATTATCTTTCAATACAATTTCACATCACTACCAAACGGGTGCGATTAATGGTGGCATAGATCGATTAACCGATCAATTGAAACTGTCACGATTAAAAACCCCTAATATATACATACACAGTGTATCAATATTTCAGCAATGACACCATTCCAAATATATATAAAAAAAGTTTTTTTAAAAGAGTAAAAATGTACTCTTTTTTTCATGTATTTATTGGAATTTGTCTGGCAGGTAGGATGGTATTGTTATAACTGTAGCAATATAGCACTTACAATCTAATAAAATAAAGATAAATGCCACTGAAACAACTTTCTTGTACAAAACTTAATGCCTGGAAGGGAATGTCATGATGTGCCTATGACAGGGATATTACAGATTTATTGGATATATAATGGGAGATGAAATAAACAGATTCTTAACACCAGAGGTCATTGCCCTGTAGGCCAGTATGTTTTATTGATGTATTCATATTCTACAGAGAATGACTCCAAAACTCAATACTCCAGATCTGGGATAATGAAATTTGGAAAAGGGTTGGGTAATTGCAAGAAAGAGAGGGGTGAGGGTAATGGGTAGGGGATCAAGCGCAGTAAATTTTCTGGTAGATTGGTGTTATTTTATTAAAGCAACTACATCTATATTTTTGGACACACAGAGAGAAGACTTAGTACTTGAACAATGGGAGTTGGGAGAGCTAGTTTTGTTTTGTTACATTCCTGTTTCAATGTCCATTGATCAAAATGTTGGGGACAGTAGTACTTTTTGTAAATATTACAGCCCAGCAACCCAATTTCTTGATCGTAAAAACAACCAACAAAATAAGATCAAGACAAGGAGAAAGGGAAGCATGAGAACTATTTTTTTTAATTTAAAAAAAAATTTTTTTTTATCAGTTTTGCTTAGTTATAGAACGGAGTCTTGTGTAAGGTGGGTGGAAATAAAAAGCAGGCTAGTGGCACATAATGGGACTTGGTAATGATTTTGGGTGATATAATAATATGTAGTCCAAGGGATGATTTTCTATTTTGTATTTATTTGTCCAAAACAAAAAAAAGTTCTATTAAATAATTACAAATGGATGTCATATTTCAGTCATCAATCAGTTTACACAGATCCATTTGTTTAGTTACAGACAGTGATATTATTCATTTAAATAAAGTAATTAAATACTAAAGTATAGTATTTGATCAAAAGAAAACTCCATTATTACAACTGTTGGTGCAGCAAATTAATTCCAGCTGGTAAAATGCATTGAGAATGTACAGTATCATATGTAAGGTACAGTAGCTGGGGAATTAGAACAAGAGAGATGTACAGGATAATACTCTGTTGATCACAGCATAAGAATTTGTAACTTTGCTAAATCTAAAATACCTGATAATTCATGCCTCAGTCTTACTGCAGACTGAACCGAGCCCTGTCTGTTCCCATCCTACTTAAATTAAATCCATGTACACAGTTGAATTTATCAGAAGTGTAATTGGATTATCTATTCCAAGTCATGTAAACACAGAAAAGTATTGTTTTCAAAAAGCCAATTTTCTGATTCAGTTTTCCGTATTATTCGTTTTCTGAAAACTTGAGCTGTTATAAACGTACTGAATAACATTAGAGGTATCGATAACATGAAAAAGTACCATGACCTACCACACTGTATGCACATGTCAACTTGTAAGTGCGACATACTGTACAGATGGACAGGTTACTCCAAATATGTCCCCAGATCCTGTAGTATATGTATAAAGACAGGGATAGGTACTTCCTTATACCTACAGATTATCCAATGTGACATACAGTGGCTCTCAAAAGTATTCACCCCCCTTGGACTTTTCCACATTTTATTGTGTTACAACATGGAATCAAAATTGATTTAATTAGGAGTTTTTTGCTACTGATCAACACAAAAAAAGTCCATAATGTCAAAGTGAAAAATAAAATCTACAAATTGTTCTAAATTAATTACAAATATAAAACAGAAAATAATTGATTGCATAAGTATTCGCCCCCTTTGCTATGACACACCTAAATAAACTCTGGTGCAACCAATTGTCTTTAGAAGTCACATAATTAGCTGAATGGAGTCCACCTGTGTGCAATTAAGGTGTTTCACACGATTTCAGGTTAAATACACCTGTTTCTGGAAGGTCCCACAGTTGGTTAGTACATTTCCTAACAAAAACTACATCATGAAGACGAAGGAACATTCAAAGCAAATCCGGAATAAGGTTCTTCAAAAGCACCAATCAGGGGTAGGATATAAGAACATTTCCAGGGCATTGAATATCCCCCGGAGCACAGTAAAGTCCATTATTAAGAAATGGAGAGAATATGGCACAACTGTGAATCTGTCTAGAACATTCTCAAAAACTGAGTATCCAGGCGAGAAGGGCACTAGTCAGGGAGGCCACCAAGAGGCCTATGGCAGCTCTAAAGGAGTTACAGTCTTCCACGGCTGAGCTGGGAGACAATGTGCATACGGCAACAATAGCCCGGGTGCTTCACAAAACTGACCTTTATGGGAGAGTGGCAAAAAGAAAGCCATTTTTGAAAAAATCTCACATCAAATCTCAGCTAGAGTTTGCCAGAAGGCATGTGGGAGACTCTGAGACCAAGTGGAAGAAGATTCTATGGTCTGATGTCAAAACAGAGCTTTTTGGCCTCAACGCTAAGAGCTATGTTTGGCACAAGCCTAACACAGCACATCATCCTGAGAACACCATCCCTACCGTGAAGCATGGTGGTGGCAGCATCATGCTATGGGGATGCTTCTCTGTGTCAGGGCCTGGAAAGCTTGTGAAGATAGAGGGCAAAATGGATGCAGCAAAGTACAGAGAAATCCTGGAGGAAAACCTGCTGAAGTCTGCAAGAGACCTGGGACTTGGGAGAAGATTCATCTTCCAGCAGGACAATGACCCCAAACATACAGCCAAAGCCACACTGGAGTGGCTTAAAAACAAAAAGGACAATTTCCTGGAGTGGCCCAGTCAAAGCCCGGACCTCAATCCAATCGAGAATATGTGGAAAGAGTTGAAAATTGCTGTTCACCAAAGGTCCCCATCCAACTTGACGGAGCTTGAGCAATTTTGCAAAGAAGAATGGGCAAAAATTGCAGTGTCCAGATGTGCAAAGCTGGTAGAGACTTATCCAAATAGACTCATGGCTGTAATTGGCTGTAATTGCTGCCAAAGGTGCCTCTACCAAATATTGACTCAAGGGGGTGAATTTGTATTTGTAATTAATTTAGAACAATTTGTAGATTTTATTTTTCACTTTGACATTAAGGACTTTTTTGTGTTGATCAGTGACAAAAACTCCATCCATTTTGATTCCATGTTGTAACACAATAAAATGTGGAAAAGTCCAAGGGGGGTGAATACTTTTGAGAGCCACTGTACATTTATACAAATGTCTCCATAATCTCCAGCAAGGGATACTACCAGTCTCAATTTTCCGGTAGTATCTGGGCTTTCTCTTAAAGCATTCAAGCTTATTTGCAGAAGTGTATCCAACACAGATTTATATTTGTATGGTACTTTTTACAGGGTGATTCATAATTCACTCAACATTGTATGAGCATCGTGAAAACTGGAGGGTACACAGAGGATGCAGAGGAAAAATGTCGATAACAGAAACACTCTGACACATTGTCTGGCCACCAAAGGGTTGTTCAATAATGACAACATTTAAGCAGAATTGAAAACAATGCAAAACATCAGTTCTGGGTGAATTATGAATCACCCTGTATAGGTATTGTACCTGTGTGCACTTTTCTTTCTTTTCTTTTTTCTTCAATGAATTCCCTTGCAGACCTACACATTAGGGGATTCCACCCGAAGGGAGAGACACACAAAAGATTAGTCTTCCCTGTTTTACTCTGTCAATGCCACTTAATCAGACACACAGGGTGCTCAGTGCAGTGCCGCTTGATATATTTATCAGGAGGCACTTTACACCTTCCCTAACAAATCGGAATAATAAATGGGTTAGCATTGTTGTTCATGAAAGTGTTAAATAAGGATTTCCATTTGGTACCTTCCTGTTTTTTAGGCCTTATCTTTGAGGAATATGGGTGCAGTTAATTAAAAACACTAAAACTGAACAAAAGAGCAGAAGTAAGCCAGTGCAGGTGCTTATTGAGCAATAAAAGCGATTCTATTCTATAATAAAGAAGATTGAGTAATCTGTAGTACTGTGACACTGTAAACAATAGTATAAATTAAGTATTGATTATAGAGAGTGAACATTTGTAAACAATTAATATATTTTTTCACTGAAACATTAAGACTGCCAAGTGTTTTTCAGCTTAAAAGTTTTTTTGGAATCATATATATGAAGTTGATCTTTGCTTGTGGGTACATAATTTGGTGCAGCACCAGGGCAAAGGTCATGATGGGGTCATGCAGTTAAGATAGGTATTATCATTTTCATGATTCATAAGGCCTCCATAACCATAAGTCATTTACACTCTTTTCCAAACTATAATACTCATTAGCTGAATCAGAAAGATATATGTTCACATGTCCTTTACAGCTGTCATTCTATAGCATAAGGGATAATAAAATAGTCAAGGTAATATTATTTTGTGTAAACGGTGAAGGCATTAGCTGAAATGTTTTTCAACTGGACAAAGATCTACGGCAGCTTCTGGCACCATGTCTTGCTGACCACGGCATTCTCCTTAACCTTTCATGAATACCAAATTCACTAGCATGAACATTTTAAACGGGAAAAAAAAACATCCTTGAACTTTAGAGTTGTTTCATGTTTTCTATCAAATTAACAGTTATTTCAGTGTAAAGGCTTTAAAACAGGCTTTATTTTAACCCTGTGACCTCATTAACCAAGGTGTGCCATACTCTGTTAGCTACCTAAACTCATCATTTTGCAAATTTGATGTGACTAGCAAAAATGTCAAAATTGTTTTCTAACATTTAGAAAGTATTGGGTTGCACTGGAAATAATGGATGATGAACACTCTTGAACTTTGCAGCTTAATTTGTGACTGAATGATTCATTTCAAAGAGGCTTTGGAATTATATATACATGCATGTTACCCCAGGGTTAGAATTGAATTGACGCATGATATTGCTTTTAAATCTAATCTGAAAAATAAGTGTTCGTATTTACTGAGTGCAGGCTCCCCCTAGTGGTAAAGGAGGGACATGTTTAAAATGGAAATGAGGTGTATAATATTACTTTTACTACTATTTAGTTTAAGTAGTGTATTTAATATATGTGTGTGTGTTATATTTAAATGTAGATGAGGTGTCTTAATTACAGTATGTTTTAGATTTATAACACTTACTGTACCTTCTTTCTCATATGAGCATTGTATTTTTACTTTGTAAAATTAAATGCTGTCTATACTCGGTCCAGTGGTTAAAGAAAAGGGCTTGTAACCAGAATGTCCTTCGTTCAAATCCCACCTCAGCCACTGACTCATTGTGTGACCCTGAGCAAGTCACTTAACCTCCTTGTGCTCCATCTTTCGGGTGAGACGTAGTTGTAAGTGACTCTGCAGCTGATGCATAGTTCACACACCCTAGTCTCTGTAAGTCGCCTTGGATAAAGGCGTCTGCTAAATAAACAAATAATAATAATAATACTCTTGTACTGTAAATACAGTGTAGCAAACTGTAAAAAGCATAAGAACAAAGCCTCACTAGGGTCAAGCATTAACAATATCCAATACATCTCATTTCTGTGTCTCTGTGTAGGCCATTACTAATTTGTGTTGTACAGCCACCTAACATCTATCAGGTTACATTCCTTAGACTCTTTTAGCATATTTGAAGTATATATACCCTAAGGATCTATTCACAGGTGCTTTGCAACACTGCTTACTTGTCCCTGAAAGCTAATTCTGACACCCAGATTTATAAGCAGGGTGGAGAAGGATGAGAAAGAAAAACATGGACACCTTATCCCTAGGGCATGCTTAGTGCCTTTTTAGGCCTGCCCCCTTAGCCACCTATATTACTGTAGCATTACATGACCTGCCACAGAGCAAACATTGCACAAACAAAGAAGCGCAGCAGAAAACATGAAGCAATACAATGACAAACAGAAGTATGAATGAGGTGCAATAAAAGCAAATGATAAACAGAGTCCTGTACTACCATCAATAATAACATATATTAAACAATATCATTGTCTTTGTGTCCTGTCTATGCTAATTTGGGGATTCCACAAGTGGAATCACATTGGCTCTAGCACTCCCATTGGGTAATGGAGGTAGACTGAGCAGTTTCTCCTCACTACACTACAGTGGACCCTACTGGCCACCTGCAGGGCTGGCCTTTGTCCTCCTCATAGGTGTAAGGAGGCAATACTAAGAGCCGGCAAGCACAAGCAGATGTGGGTGCATATTTCATTTGAGCTGCGCAATTGCGCATCTCAGAAGTTGCAGGCTCTGTATTAACTGCGGAGTGTTGAAAACTGCACCTGTGCATCTGAATGTGGGCCGCAGTATTTAAATGAAGTGAATGCACCGCACGTCAGAATAGTGTAGGTTCTGGATTTGGCTGAAGGGGGAATTGTGTGGCTGTTGCTTGAAATCCTGAAGTCCAACAACCCTTTCACACACAAATGCTGCTACTGAGCAGTCTCAGAGATGTTAAATAAATTCTTTAAAATACCCATTCACACGGCACAAAATTGCACAATCTATGCCGGTATAATACCGTCATAACCCTTTCACACAGGCAAAGGGATCATGACAGTCAACAGATCGTTCTCATGGCTACAGAAACTTCACTTCAACAAAATCTATTTTTTTCTTTCCATACCTTGCAACGCAATGCATTATATTGCATACTGTGTATCATTTAAAACAACTAAGGTTTTGACAGGGTCACCTTTAATATTTTATAAACACCCTTATTTAATTTATAACTATGTATTAATTTTCATCACCATTGTTAAACCATCTCAATTACTGTACATCATGAATATCAGACGATGATAAAACGTTCAAAAAAATTCTAGCTGTACATTCCTTGAACAAAACTGTGGGTTGCCACATCTGCCCATGACAGAAATACCGTATGTTATGGGTTTTCATGACTTATCTCTAGGGCCCCGGAAAATTCACGATATCACGAATTTCATGGACATCGTGTATTTGACTTCCTACTGAAAAATATGCATTTTATTTTCCTTACAGTATTTTTACATTTTAATTTCATACTTTTATGAGCCCAGGAACCGGAGTAGCAACATCAGATCCTCCACGGGGAACGAATTATAAAGCAGGGGGAACACCAGTGACATCTGCTGACCGCGCAGCGATGTCTGGGGTTTCATGGGGAGCAGAGTAGGGGACTAGGCAACTCAACCTGGACCTGCAGATTACCGTCCTGCGCTCCAGTCGCCCATCTCACTCCATTTGAGTCACCGGACAGTCAATTCTCGTTAATACGAATTTCAATGGACTAGCAACAAATTTTGCATTATACCACTAAATCGTATTATCATGAGTAGCCTATAAGTCCGTTTTTATTTAAATTAGTCAGGGTGCAGTGCTAAATTGTGTACAATTACAAACCACCTGCACATTAATAGAACAGGTGTGTTTCCTGTTCCTATACAGATGCTCAGAATTAGCTGGAGGGGTTAGCGGCACATGTGTGCAGTCTGTTGGTCACTGGTTTTAGGAAAAAATAGGTATTTCGCTGTTCACCTCAAATGCATTGAGCACAACTGTCAGTGCATGAGAAAAGGCGGACTGGGAAATGCCAGCAACAATTGTGACTGTTTAAAACATGCTTTCAAAAGTTATTTAACACTTGATGCAATTGTAAGTGTTGCAATTGTCAGCAGCTTTCATACATCTCATTATAATATTTCAGAACCCTTATTTGCACTATCTCCACCCCCCTTTTGCGCATTTATGCAGGAACGCCCATAACTACATATTCATCTGAGGTTGAACCGCAAAGAAAAACTGAGACCCAAAGCAATAAAAAGCATAGGTCATTTAAAAGGGTAATGTTTTATTTACAACATATAAAAATATGATAAATAAATGTATGAGTGCCCTGAGGATTCAAACTGAAATATAATGAAATTGAAGAATCCACCAGCTGTCTACCTTTATCCACGAACCGGACTAGACACAACCAGTGTGAGTGATGAAAATATCGTGTATATTTGGAGGCCATTAGGAAAAAATTGAATTTGCAAATATTGGTTTTAAAAAAGCAGTTTTGAACACTTGTTTTATAGAGAAGCTCATAGGCAACGCTGTTAAATGTTTTAGATCTTACTAATAAAGCTCGTTCCACCTCATGTTCTCTTGGCCGACTAATATTGTCCGTCATGGTGCAGATACGATTGCTCCTGTGATTTTTAATATTGTGAATCTCTCCCTAAAAATTGAAACTGTTCCAGCTAGTTTAAAGCAATTGTAAAGCCAGTACTTAAAAAATCTACATTGGATCCTGATGTCTTGTCTAATTATCATCCAATTTCTAATTTACCTTTCCTTGCAAAAGTCTTGGAAAAGGTTGTTGTTGTTGCTCAGTTATTATTATTATTATTATTATTATTATTATTATTATTATTATTATTATTATTATTATTATTATAATAATAAGTATTATTTATTTATTTAGCAGACACCTTTATCCAAGGCGACTTACAGAGACCAGGGTGTGTGAACTATACATCAGCTGCAGAGTCACTTATAATTACGTCTCACCCGAAAGACAGAGCACAAGGAGGTTAAGTGATTTGCTCAGGGTCACACAATGAGTCAGTGGCTGAGGTGGGATTTGAACCGGGGACCTCCTAGCCCTTTTCTTTAACCACTGGACCACACAGCCTCCTATATTATGGACTATTTGGCCGCTGGTCCCATCTGTTAAGGGGAAGAGAAGAAGCCCTCTAAAAGAGGAACTGATCTGCCGATGCCGATGTCAGCAGGGTGGACCGTGGTGAAGCCACGCCCTTCTCCCCCATCAAGGGACTGCCTGCATTAAGGTGGAGGCTTCATTTCTATTGTTTTTTTTCATAAACTGCTGACATAATGTATATTTTCAAAGTATAAAAAATGTAACCCTCCCTATACACACCCAGTGTATGCCCGCAGGAAACTGAGGGATGGGTTGCTAGGCAGACTCAGCGTGCTTGGATCACATGGCTATACTGTGTGAGATATTGCTGACAAAAACATACTGATGGAAATTATCACATGGGAAGTTAGTGATGGTAAAAAAAAATGGGGGGGGGGGGGGGGTTATATTAAAACTCTCTGATAAACAAGTATAGTAGATATTTTGTGAGGTTTATATCAGCAAGTGTATTTTTCTTGCATTTTCATGTTCTTGCTCTTTTAAAAACCGTCTCCTTAAATTCTTCTGTTATTGGTTTGTACCTCATTGTTTCTGAGTTGACTTCATTGCTTGGTTGAATGTCCATATTTAAATTTTGAATGAACTATTTCTTCTCCGTTGTACTGTGCTTGTTGCAGCGAGAGTGATAATGCTGGTGGTTTGTTTTTTAATGAAGTTGCTGACCTGGGAGCGTCATGACGTAGGATCTTGTATATTGTAGGAATATATGTCTTGCATGTACCTATGTATGTACATGAAGAGTATAAGGATATATTTGTTTGGGACTGTTTATGCATCTCGGACCATGCTGTGCAAGCTGGAGCTCAGAGCATGCAACTTGCAGAGACTTGCTCAAGACTGTTTGCCGCTCGTAATTAATTGGGACTTACAATTGAGGGCAATGCATGGGACTTTGCAAAAGAGTTCACCCTACCTAAACAAATGGATGCAACCTTGCACCAGCGGTGACCTCTCACCAGCGTGGGAAAAGTGGACAAGGGACTGAGGAGTGCACATGTCAGTCAAGGGGAGGTAACCGGGCTGGGCTTCTGATTGGGTACAGCATTTACAATGTTTCAACTGTGTAAGTCTGCGTATGCCTGCAAGCTACTCAGGGTTGGTGATGTTAAGGAGTGTTGCTGAGTCCGTGCTGACAATCGACTGAACCTGTTTGCTGCCTGTACTGCAAATAAAGACCCTGTTGTTTTGCTGCAGACGTCTGTACATTATTAAATGAATAGTAGACATATTTACACTGTGGCTTATGCTACAAAAAGTCGTATTGCACTTTTGCCCGTGCAATGCGAGTTTTTGATGCCACAAAAGTGCAATATGACTTTTTTTTAGCAATACAACTTTCTCTGTCAATCAAGATTAGCTCGAGCAAAAAAAGTTTGTCTCACAAACTCAACATGTTGTCCCGTTTTCAACACCCAGCTGACAGATGCTCAAAAAACTTTTATTAGTCAACAAGAAAATCTGATTTGGCTCTGTTAACATCTTATCTAAATATTTCTGTGCTTCACTCTTGCAGTTTATGATTTAAATATTTTCTCCTACACTGTTTATACAGTAAATAGAAAATAGATCTAAAAAGGCTATTGACACAAAATTCAGCCCATCTCTGAAGATCCTCAGCTCTCTGCAACTATTATCTTTAGAATGTTGATGTACAATGTACATATTTTGTAATATATGGAGATATATTCAGTTTATAAATACAGTTACCAAAATCACAACATTCTGAAAGCTAAACATAACTAACAAAACTGTCCCACATCTACTGTAATTCCTTTTTTTTCTTTTTAACTTTAGTATGCAAGTGAACATTTTGTTAGACATGCCAAGGCTGTGACAAACAGGTGCAGGAGTGCCTTGACAGGTGAAATTTATTGGCTGCTCCAAAGTCTGAAAATGCATTCAATAATCTGCCTGGATGATTAATATATCCCACATGTACAAGCGTGCATAAAAGGCCAAGAGATGGCTGTAATTTACACAAGCAGGTAGGACAACTCAGCAGTTAAAGCCTTCAGAGTTGTAAAACTGGCATGTATTAGTAGTTCCAATCCATTTAATTACAGTTTAAACTTTCCAATCTGACAGTAATAAATTAGGCAGAGGCTACATTGCTGGCTTCATTTAAAGGCTGCTTTTGTCTCGTGGCCTTCTTTCATACCTATCCAAGTGCTACCTTGTCAGTAATATGAACTCTGTCTTTCCTAATGAAAGTTTATTTCCTAAGAGATAAGGTCATTTGCTGTTACCTGTAGCTCTGCTTTTATAATGGAACATGCCTATTAGCCCTCTTAAATGTACTGCCTGTGTGTTTAATATTGAATTAATGAACAGCTATTCTCCTCCCTCCTAAACCCTCCCCCCCCTCCTCCTCCCTCCTCTATCTCCCCTGACGACTTTGCCTCCTTCTTCTCTTCTAAAATCTCAGATATCCGCAAACTCTTTAACACCTCTCCCTCCCCCGCACCCCCTCCTGCTCCAACCCCTACACCCACTACATCCCCTACTAACTCGCCCTCCCTCTCCACCTTCTTGCCCCTCTCAGACTCTGACCTCTCCTCCCTGCTCCAGGGTCACAAACCCACCACGTGTGCCTTGGACCCCCTCCCCACTCACCTCTTTCAAGCTGCTGCTCCTGCTCTACTCCCCTTCATCTCCTCCCTCCTCAACACCTCTCTACTTTCTGGCATCTTCCCCTCTGCCTTCAAAAAAGCCTCTATCACTCCCCTCCTCAAAAAACCTACCCTCGACCCCACCTCCCTCCAGAGCTACCGTCCTGTCTCCCTCCTACCCTTCCTCTCCAAAACCCTCGAGCGGACTGTACACCGCCAGCTCTCTGCTTTCCTGTCCAACCACTCTCTGCTTGACCCTCTCCAATCTGGCTTCCGCTCTGCTCACTCCACTGAAACCGCCCTTCTCTCTGTCACCAACTCACTTAAGTGTGCCCGAGCTGCCTCTCTCTCCTCTGTCCTAATTCTCCTCGACCTCTCTGCTGCCTTTGACACTGTTGATCACTCTATTCTACTATCATCTCTTGCTGACCTGGGGATCTCTGGCACTGCTCTGGCCTGGTTCTCCTCCTACCTCTCCAACCGCACTTACCAGGTAACCTGGCGTGGAGCAACCTCCACACCTCACCCTCTCTTGACTGGAGTCCCCCAAGGGTCAGTCTTGGGTCCTCTCCTGTTCTCTCTCTACACCCGCTCCCTGGGCCCCCTCATCGCATCCTATGGTTTCTCATACCATTTCTATGCTGATGATGCTCAGATTTTCCTCTCCTTCCCCACCTCTGACTCCACCATCTCCTCCCGTATCTCTACCTGTCTGTCTGCTATTTCCTCCTGGATGCACTCGCATCACCTCAAACTCAACCTCTCTAAATCTGACCTCCTTTTCTTTCCCTCCTCCTCCCCCTCCTCTGATCTCTCTATCTCTGTTCCTCTGGAATCTACCACACTCTCTCCCTCTTCCTCAGCTAAAAACCTTGGAGTCACCCTGGACCCCTGCCTCTCTTATTCCCAGCACATCTCCACTCTGGCACGCACTTGCAGATTCTTCCTGAGCAACATCCGAAGAATCCGACCCTTCCTCACCAACTATGCTACCCAGCTCCTGGTCCAGGCCCTGGTACTCTCCCGCCTAGACTACTGCAACTCCCTCCTGGCTGGCCTCCCTGCGTCCGCCACCCGTCCGCTCCAGCTCATCCAGAACTCTGCTGCTCGCCTGGTGTTCTCTCTACCTCGCTTCGCCCACGCTACTCCACTACTCCGCTCGCTCCACTGGCTCCCGATCACCGCTCGCATCCAGTTCAAGACTCTTGTACTAGCCTACAGATGCCTTGATCAGACTGCACCCAGCTACCTCCAGACCCTCATCTCTCCCTACACCCCCACTCGACCTCTCCGCTCCGCCTGCACTAGAAGACTGGCTCTACCTCCGCTACGCTCCCCTGCCTCCCGAGCCCGCTCCTTCTCCACCCTTGCTCCGCAGTGGTGGAACGACCTTCCTACAGATGTCAGGACTGCCCAGTCCCTGACCACATTCCGGCGCCTCCTTAAGACTCACCTCTTCAAACAGCACCTGTAGAACTCCTCTGTTGTATCCTGGGACACTATCACCCTTCATTTAAATATGCTTTATTTTGCTCTTATCTGCCCCCTATTTTACTGCATTTAATCCTGTACCTCAGAATATTGTAATCTCCCAAGTGTTTAATCTGTAGTATTTTGTACTTAATCATATCCTGATGTAACTATCACTACTTAATCATATCCTGATGTAACTTTCACTATTATCTGCTGTATTATTGAATTGTGGTTTGTCACACTTGAGAATTATTGTATTTCTTGTTCTTATTGTATGACTTATATTGTAACACTTGAATGTATTTGTATTTGCTTGCGATTGTAAGTCGCCCTGGATAAGGGCGTCTGCTAAGAAATAAATAATAATAATAATAATATTGTACACTTTAGTAAAGAGCATTGTCAAAACACATTGCAAACTGAAATATATCTTGTTTATCTTTTAATATCAACACTATATTCACGTTTACAGAAAATGTATCATTACATTACTCTTTTTAGATGGTTGAAGGACTTAACTGACAGTGGGGAAAAAACCCCACCACAATTAAAAATGACTTGATAGACATGACATGCTTTATCAAGTATTTGAAGAAAGGGGATTTCAGCTCGATGAGGGTCACTGAGAGGACCCTGGACGAGCTGCTGTGCAACATGGCGAATCCACTTGTGGTCCTGCACCAGCAGGAGGTTATGGAGGCTGCACAAGGTAAGTAAAATACAGGTTACTGTGAAATATATCAGTAATTATTATTACTTCTTATAATGTATTTATTTGGCTGATGCCTTTCTCCCATCTTGTCTTATAGATCAAATACTTTCTTGTGTAGGGTCTCCCAAAATAATTCTTTGTTGCTTCATAGTGTACATTACCATCTTAGGCACTAGGTATATAGTGTCAAATGTAACACTGTGGATCAGCATAGACAAATTAAGTATTTTCAGTAGTCAAAGTGTTTTTTCTCCAGATCCTTTGGAACAAGAGTGAGTGACACATACCGTGAAATACACATACCGTGAAATACACATACAGTTAAGGAACACACTTCTCTGTTGCTCTCTCTTGGCAATTCGATTTAGACATCTGTCCTGTAAGCATCCCGCTCTTTGCCATTATTCCCCTCTAACATGTAACAGGTTTGTGCACATAAAGTTCAGTTTTAATCGCAATGATTGAAACCAAGTGAGCTGGCTTTACTCACAGTTGAGTCCCAGAATCTATGCACGTTGCCACTGGTGTGCATAATACATTATGACTAGACAGATATATGAGTTTGTTATATTTTGACAGATTATTTATATTCCACATCAGGCAAATTCAGCAAATGTAAATATTGAACATCTGCTGTTTCATTTTTGGCCATAAAATCCTTTGATGCCCTGTAATGCACCATACAGTGTACATTTTTGGTTCTAAATTGTTTCTAAATTGTTGTATAAGACATTTAAACATGTAAGCATTTGAGTTAGTTGTAGTCTTGGTTCAGTAGGCTGAGCAATGGCCACTCCTTACTCAGTTTCCCAGTTTAATCCCCCGGGTATGCCTTGCCTTTTTTGCCTGCGTTGCTTTTGCTTCTCTGCCTCGCCTGTATTCATTCAGCTCATTTGACTTCTCAGATGGTAATAGGGAGCTTGTATTTATAAAGCTGAACTTCAGCAGTAGGCATAAAAATGGTGGTAAAAAGTATGTTATGCAGGGCAAGATAAAGCTTGTGTATTTAATTTCATAATTCTTGTACAGAAGATAACGGGCCTCTACATACAGGCAACACAAATTATTCAAGAGGCAGAGGGTGAGCCACAACAGGACACGGTACATGCTATCGGAGAGGTAGGAGGAGAACCAGGCCAAAGCAGTGCCAGAGAGTCCCAGGTCAGTGAGGGAGGACAGGAGAATAGAGTAGTCAACTGTGTCAAAGGCAGCAGAGAGGTCAAGGAGAATTAGGACAGAGGAGAGGGAAGTGGCATGAGCAGAGAGTAGAGAGTTAGTGATGTAGAGAAGAGCAGTTTCAGTGGAGTGTGCCAGGCGAAAACCAGATTGGAGGGGGTCAGGCAGAGAATGTGTTGACAGGAAAGCAGAGTTGGCGATGTACCACTTGCTCGAGGGTTTTAGAGAGGAAAGGGAGACAGGATGGTAGTTCTGGAGGGATGAGGGATCAAGGGAGGGTTTTTTAAGATGGGGGTGAGGCAGGCCTGTTTGAAGGCAGAGGGGAAACAGCCAAAGAGCAGAGGTGTTGAGAAGAGAGGAAATGAAAGGGAATAGAGCAGGGGCAGCAGCCTGGAAAAGTTGAGTGAAGAGGGGGTCCAGAGCAAACATGGTGGGTTTATGGCTCTGGAGCAGGGAGCAATGATCAGAGTCCGAGAGAGGCGAGAAGGAGGGTAGATTAGTAGGGGTTGCAGAGAGTGATGGGGAGTGAGTGAGCAGAGGACAGGGAGTAGGTGGGGAAGGAGGCGAGATATTGAAGTTTGCAGATGTTATTCATTTTGGAGGAAAAGGAGGAGCCAAAGTCATCAGCTGAGATAGAGGAAGGTGGAAGGGGGGAGGTGGCTAAGGAGGGAGGAGAAGGTAGAGAAAAGTTTACGGGGATTGTTTGTAGAAGACTGAATGATAGAGTGGAAATAGAAGCATTTGGCCCCGGTGAAGACGAGGTCCAGTAGATGGCCTGCTGTGTAAATGGGGAGCGGGGGGGCGGGGAGAGACAGAAGGCAAAGGAGTGAAGAAGGGGAAGAAATCCAACAGAGTGGTTAGGGTTGGAGAGGTGGATGTTGAAGTCACCTAATAGAACAACGGGTGGAGGGAGAGGGGGAGAGAGGAGGAAGTCAAGCTCATCAAGAAAGTGAGTAAGGGGTCCAGGAGGGCGGTAGAGAACAATGAGGGGGAGGTGATTTTAACAGCGTGACACTCAAAGGTGCTAACAGAGAGAGAGAGGGGAGAGCAGGGGGGACAGAAAAGAGCAGGGAGGGAGAGAGCAGAAGTCCTGTTCCCCCACCCCGTCTAGAAGGGCGAGGAGAGTGGGACAGGACATAGAGAGAGGAAAGGACAGCCAGAGTGGTAGTTATCGGGAGATCCACGTTTCAGTGAGAGCTAGGAAGTCAAGAGAGAGGTGAGAGGCAAAAGCAGAGATAAAGTCAGCTTTGTTGGAAGCCGAGCGACAATTCCAGAGGGCACCAGAGGGACCCTCATGCGTCTGCGACCTGGGATCGCATGGGGTCAGATGACGTTGAAATATGTCAACATTTGCTGCATGGTCGTACGCTGGTAACCATCATGGAGCAAGACTTCGAGGAACTTTTAATAGAATAAGTTTGTAAACATCCACATTTATATAACTACTCACTTAAAGAATATAGAAATCCCCCAAAAAATAGAAAAGGACTGGAGAGAATGTAAAGCCTGATGGAGAAAACTGTGTGATAGATTTGTGAAGAGCAAGAAAACCCTGAAGTAAAGAGTGGAGTCGGAAGCTTGTGTCCACACTTTGCTGGGAAATGCCAGTTGCTATGTGCAGTGTGTCTGCAGGTGTTGCTGGCATCACATGTGTATTTTTGTGTTGAAGCAATGATCCCAATCTGTTTAACAGATCATCAAACCTTTTACCTGTCATTCTGAAAGACCTAAAATATATCTCACTGTCACATACCCGCATCTCTCTAATTAATGTATACAATTCTGCCTTTTGGATTCTCTGTTGATTGAGAGGACGAGATGTACCAGCGTTGTCATTTTTTTTTAAACCTCTTGTATAAGAGGTACAAACTCAACACATCTCCATAACTGTCTGAATATGTATGTGTATTTGTTTAACAAAATACAACACGTTTACTACATTTTAGCATTACATTTTTGAATAAGAACAAGTGCAAAAAACCACAGCATGAATGTGACAAGGAGAATAAAGGCTAAAAATGACATTTGTTGAATATTAGCAGCAGCGCTCTCTGTTCTACAGACAGATATGATGTACAGCCCTGCATAATCAGCTCTGAGCCCCATAAATCTGGTCCAGGCTGCAGGACTTTGATGAGAACGCGATATATTTGAAAAAGTTCTTCTCAAATGTCACCCTGAAGTCTCTCCAGACACGGGGCTGTTCTAAATGTCACAACATTCTCATGTGACCTTTTGTTAGCATTCTGATTGCTTCGAACAGAATCCCAGACTTCTTTAAAATGAAGTAAGATTTAGGTTTTGTTTTATTTTTATAGATTTTCTGTGTCAGTTTTTGATCCCAACACCTGTCCTTAAAAGTCACAAACCCTAGGGGTTACAGTAAACAGTTCAGTAGGGTTAAAAGCAGTGTTTGGTTTTCCCATTGCAGTATGAGTAGCAAGTAACAAGATGTTTATTTCAGACAGAAAAGGTGAAAACAATAAACTGTTAACAGCTATACAATCTTTGTGTAACACCAAGGTTCCAGTAATATTGAGACTTTCATGCTGTTGGTTTATTTCTTTAATCTATTATTTATTAATTTCAATGTAGATTGATCGAATGTGTGATGTTGTCGTGTATAAACTTACATTTTATTTTGAAATGTCTTGTAATAGTTTATGAATACAGTTTAAAAAAAAAAAGAAAAAAGAAAAGTCAAGTCAAGCAAGACCTTCTGTGGTACCAAATACATTTAAGTTCCTTTTCTTAAATATGTGTAATAGTCTAACTATGTACCTATTTAGTACAAAGGCCACAGACAGGTTAGCTATGTAAGGAATAAACCACACCGGGCCGTGCGGTTCCCATGATATATACCACGCCTGAAGTGGTTTATACCTCTTATAATACAGCTAACTGTCATTTGGGGGATGAAAAATAATTAAAACATATTTTAAATTAAGACAAAACCAGAAACATTTATTGTGTATGCATCTGCAGTGTAATATAGTCCCACATTTAATTTAATTTAATTTATTGTTCACTTATTGAAAATAAATGGCACATATCCGTTTATTGTAAATTTCTGTGAGTTTCAAATGACACCGAAAGTAAGAGGAAAAGCTGCCTTGGATGCTGAAGCTGTATCTTCAGTTGAGTTTGTGTACTCGTTATATGCGAGGCACACATATTCAAGTCTGTTTTCATCCTTTCGGATCTCAAAAGATGTTTTTGTTAGTTGTAGGACACCCTTGCATCCAGATTGTGCCAGATTAAGTTGAAGATCAAACCAGACTTTACGCATTAATCCGACCGTGGTGTCGGGACAGTGCCTCAGTTTCCCGCAGACGCTTCAAATCCAGGCCGGTAATTTGGGGGGTGGTGTCTGGCCTTGTCTTTAGCTGCTTTTCTAAAAGTTTTCCTGACTGACAGGAATACGTTCTTGTTGGTTTTAAACTCGCTGTCAGCAGAGATGTTAAAACTTCTACTGTTAAAATATCTATTTAGTCCAACTCAGTGTTGTAAAACTGGAGACTGAATACTGCTCCCCGTTTGAACTTTGAACTTTGTTGTTCCCTTTGTTGTTGAGATTTTCTTTTACTTATTTCCTTAAAATGAATGTCCATATCTTTTTCCTTTTAACCAGTCTTTAAGTACATTAACAGCCCATGCCACTGGGGGACACCAGGGAAAGTGAGGACCCACAGTAAAGTGGAGCAGGCCTACTACTGGACATCAATTATGGCTGACATTTTTAAATGGGTATATAAAATACATTCAATATTTAAAAAAATAATAATAAATCCCCCAATGAACAGTTTAGCAAAGGCTTTATTAGTTGCTTCTAATGAGAGGCCCCCCCTCAAACCATTTAGACGCTAAATGTGCCACAATTCTGAGGAGGAGAGCACTAACGTACAGTTAGAAAGTGTGGATGCTGACAACATAATTGAAGAAACAATAAAGCAAGTGACTTCTTTAAACAAAGAGGTGGGTGACATTATCTGTTCCTCTGTTATTTATGGAAAAAGTAGCAATCATTTTACCAAAGAGACCAAATGTACATCTATGTTGTTACTTTGTAATTTTTAAATTAAATAATATAATTTCTATGCTATGAAGTAACAAAAGTGGCCTACATATCTATCAATGCAGGTTATCAACAGCATTCTCAAGGCTCGGGAACAGCAAAAAAAAGAAAACATTTGAGGGGAGGAAAAAAAGCTAATAAAAGCATTTCATATACATGAAGGAAATGAGGTCCTGAAGAGAAATGTAAAGAAAGATGGATGGAAGGGACAGAGACTTGAGCACAACTGGACAGGACCATACTGTCAAAAACGTTAGTGAAAAGGGAGAAAGTAAAGGTGCAACTCTGAGGAAAGTGAATGTGAGGCATCGCAAGTCATTCTTATGATGGGAAGATGAGGCTAATTTATTTATATGCATTTTGTACTGTCAGTGTTTGCCATATGATGATAAAGACAACAGTAGCATTTAATTCACCCACTCTCGCAGTTTACCTGTAATTATGTGTTATACCTTTCATGAGGATATGCAGGCTACTTTTGATAAGACATGCAACTAAAAGCTAATAGCACAATGTTTAAATTAAACCATACTGCAGTTATGTTTATATTGTATAACAACTTAAGTGCACTGATGAAAAAAATGTTAGAAAGACTGTTTTTCATTTCAGTGACTGTTATCAGACGGCCTTCATGTGAGGTACTTGAGCAACATGGCCATGACTATTGTGCACAGCAGGAAAAAGAGATAGGCAGGGGAGATGAGGCTAGAGGCAAATACATCAATGTGGTTTCACCACATAGGGTTCAGATTGAGGGTGAACTGTTACCAGTATCTGGTCAGGAATGCAAGAGACTGTGTCAATCAATCAAGTAATATATACATTAATATACATTTAAAAAAGTAGCATTTCTTTCAAAGGCACACACATTGAATTATTTACTAAAATTAAAACAGTACAAAAAGACAACCACAATATAAAAAGTATATATATATATATATATATATATATATATATATATATATATATATATACACAGTGCCTATAGAAAGTCTACACCCCCTTTCAAAATGTGCACCGTTTGTTGCCTTATAGCCTGGAATTAAAAATGCATTAAAATAGTTTGAAAAAAAATATTCTAGAAATGTGTAGAAAATTTATAAAAAATAAAAATTGAAGTAGCTTGGTTGGATAAGTGTCCACCCCCCTTGTAATAGCAATCCTAAATTAGCTCAGGTGTAACCAATCGCCTTCAAAATCACACAACAAGTTAAGTGGCCTCCACTGGTGTTAAATTGTAGTGATTCACATGATTTCAGGATATATTCAGCAGTTCCTCTGCTGGGTAGTGCATTTCAAAGCAAAGACTCAACCATGAGCACCAAGGAGCTTTCAGAAGAACTCTGGGACAAAGTTGTTGAAAGGCACAGATCAGGGGATGGGTATAAAAAAATATCAAAGGCCTTGAATATCCCTTGGAGCACGGTCAAGACGATTATTAAGAAGTGGAAGGTGTACGACACCACCAAGACCCTGCCTAGATCAGTCCGTCCCTCCAAACTGGATAACCAAGCAAGTAGGAGTTATCCAATTATGATCTTTCAGTTCTGTATTTTTAATATATAATCTTTTTCTCAATAAAAACTTTTTTCCCCTTAACAGTGTGGAGTATGGTGTGTAGATATGTGGAAAAAATCATCATTTAAATGCATGAAACTGAGGCACTGACACAACAAAATGTGAAAAAGTTAAAGGGGGTGTAGACTTTCTAAAGGCACTGTATATATATATTTTAGCTCAAAGAGCCAGCTATATATATATATATATATATATATATATATATATATATATATATATATATATAAAACAAGTAGCTTTCGATTTAAGGTTAGTGAAAGCAATAGATTAAAAAACACAGCGCATCACCCAAAGAACACCATCCCTACTGTGAAGCATGGTGGTGGCAGCATCATGTTATGGGGATGTTTCTCATCGGCAGGGACTGGGGCACTTGCCAGGATAGAAGGGAAAATTAATGGAGCAAAGTACAGAAAAGTTCTTGAAGAAAACCTGCTGCCCTCTGCAAGAAAGCTGAAACTGGGACGGAAGTTCACCTTTCAGCATGACAATGACCCAAAGCACACAGCCAAATCTACACTGGAGTGGCTAAGGAACAAAAAGGTAAATGTCCTTGAGTGGCCCAGTCAGAGCCCCGACCTAAATCCAGTCGAAAATTTGTGGCATTAGTTGAAGATTGCTGTCCATCAACGCTCCCCAAGAAACTTGACAGAGCTTGAACAGTTTTGTAAAGAAGAATGGTCAAATATTGCCAAATCTAGGTGTGCAAAGTTGGTAGAGACCTATCCCAACAGACTCACAGCTGTAATTGCTGCCGAAGGTGCTTCCACCAAGTATTAACTCAGGTGGGTGGAGACTTATCCAATTATGATCTTTCAGTTTTGTATTTTTAATATATAATCTTTTTCTCAATAAAAACTTTTTTCCCCTTAACAGTGTGGAGTATGGTGTGTAGATATGTGGAAAAAAATCATAATTTAAATGCATGAAACTGAGGCACTGACACAACAAAATGTGAAAAAGTTAAAGGGGGTGTAGACTTTCTAAAGGCACTGTATATATATATTTTAGCTCAAAGAGCCAGCTATATATATATATATATATATATATATATATATATATATATATAAAACAAGTAGCTTTCGATTTAAGGTTAGTGAAAGCAATATATTAAAAAACAAATGGGTTGTAGGGAGATAGGCAAATAAAGCATTACAAGATCCAATCAAATCGTGTGAAAGTTGCCTAACGGCTTCTACATTCACAGCATTTTAAAAGTCAAAATACAGTAGCTGCATACATGTTTCGCCCTTTTTGGGGCTCATCAGTACAGCGCAACTGTATTTTGACTTCAGAAAGGCTCAGGAGAGTAAGTAAAAACAAGTAGCTTTCGAGTTAAGGTGAGGTGAAAGCAATAGATTAAAAAACAAATGGGTTGTAGGGAGATATGCAAATAAAGCATTACAAGAGCCAATCAAATCGTATATATATATATATATATATATATATATATATATATATATATATATATATATATATATATATATATATATATATAGTGGTTTGCAGAAGTATTTACCCCCTACCAATAATGTCACATTTTGTTGAATTACAAATAATGTATGCACAGTTTTTCAAACAAACTTTTTTTATTCAAAGCTGTAGTGGTTAAACTGAACACTGTCATATGAGGAGGAGGTTAAATGTCAGCAAAACTTGCAAAGAAAATGTACAAAATGAAATTTACTGGTTGCATAAGTATTCAGCCCCTGAAGTCAGTACTTTATAGAAGCACCTTTTGCAGCAATTACTGCTATGAGTCTTTTTGGATAGGTCTCAACTAGCTTGCACAGTAGGATGGTGAAATTTTTGCCCATTCTTCATGGGAAAATTGCTCTAGTTCTGATAAGTTTGTTGGGGATCGTCGCTGGACTGCAATCTTCAAGTCTCAGATCGGATTCAATTCAGGACTTTGACTGGGCCACTCAAGAACATTCATTTTCTTCTTGTTCAACCACTCCAGTGTGGTTTTGTGCTTCGGGTCATTGTCCTGCTTTTTCTCTGTAAATCTTACTTATTTATATTCTATATGCATTTTTAACTTTATCAATGTCGAGTAGTTTGTGTAGATTCTACATGTAAAGTCTAATTTGAAAGCATTGTGAAGTACGCTAGGGTGCCAACAAAATGTGAAAACTTTGCAGGGGGGTGAATACTTCTGCAAACCACTGTGTGTGTGTATGTGTGTGTATATATATATATATATATATATATATATATATATATATATATATATATATATATATATATATATGGCTATGTGAAAGGGTTATGACGGTATTATACCGGCATAAATTACACTATTTCATGCTGTGTGAATGGGTATTTTAAAGCATTTTTTAAATGTCTCTGAGGCGACTCAGTAGCGGCATTTGTGTGTGAAAGTGGTATGAGACATCTAAATGTTACACTATTTGTAATGAACAACTTCAAATACCCCTTCTGTTCATGTTTCCAATTAAATGATTGTATTGTATTAATTTATTTTGTTATAAGAGCATCTTGACATTTTGATAGTACAAGCCCAATACATACAATTCAACTGAGCTCATTTCAGAAAATCCCTTACAATGACTTGCATTTTAGAAACTATTTGCACACCAACTTTGAAGTCAACCCCAGGGCAAATGTTGAGCATACATTTGGTTACTAAATGTCACAGAAACTGTAATCGGCAACAACACAGCCTACTCTCTTTTACAGGTTACTTACTGATAACATTTTTCTATAAAATGGCAGAAGTATTTTATTCTTCTTCTACATATTTATTGCATAATTTCTGTTTTCAGAAACATAAATTCATTAAAGATGCACACCTACTGATATTCTCTTATAAAATATAGAAAAGCATTTCAGGCTATTGGTTCATTTAAATGGTAATTGTGGATGGCTCTTATTATTGAAAAAACAATGTAAATAAACTAGAGGGAATAAATGCTGAAAGAGTTAATGAACCTAATCATTTGTATATAAGTGCTATGCCAAATTTGGTGCATTGCATTTTGTTCAATATTACCCAAGTGCATTGTGCATTATCATGTGTAAAATAAATTGTTGTTTTACAGTTTACAATAACGTTTTATGGCTGCTATTTATAAGAAATGAAATAATCGCTATGAGCAAATGTTTTACTGTGGAATATCCCTAGATGTTGAAACCCATAAACATGCCATTACTGTCTTGTATTGTGCTTCTTAGATGCAATAAAGAAGTACTCTAATTCTAAATGAAGAATGTAACAGTGCAGATTTTTGTCTCAGACGCTGTGTTTCATTTTCAGTGTCAAGGTTTTTTAAATAATAGAATCCTTTTGCACTTGTGTCTTCGATCCTTTCAACATTTATTTCTGCCTTAAAAAACGTATTCTCACAGAGTAGTTTAATGTTTGTAAGCACTGATGCTTTAAAGGTAAAAATGTACAAAAAGGGTGTTTTTTCATACATCTGCCTAGGGTGGGCCATTCCAGCCCCTTCCTGCATATCAATTCTATATTTATTTAATCTAAATGTATAAATGTGTTACATATTTTTAATAATATATTACATTAAATTGGATTAGCTGTATATGTGTGTTTGTCTTATATATAGGGGGAGACACGTAAACAATATGTGAAATATAATTAAATCTATTCGCATTATATTTAAAATATTTGTCATATAAATATAAACAGTATATTAGACACTGATACTAGTATGGCAAATCGTTTTACTAGTTTATTTTTAGTATTTCTAGATATCTTACTATCAGGTGTTTTGTATTTCTGGATGAAATATGAGCAGTCACAGTAGTCCTGAACTGGTGATTGGTTTGCAGTACAATTTTTACAGAGAGGTAGCACAGGGAGTGGGTTAGTGGAAGGAATTCTGTATTTCAAGGTGACACCAACATAATGCAATGAAGATATTATATGGGGAAGTCTTGAGGATTGGGTTATTATAAAGAGTGTTCATAGTCACAAAAAGGTAGTGTCTTGAAGTCACTTTGCCACCTTCCGTTGCAGTTACACTGTACATGTAAATATGGTCTAGCACTTCCAACGAGAAAGCACATCAATCAAATGGTTTAGTGGTTGGCACATATGCGTTCAGATAAAGCTGGTGGCTCAGCTGTGTGGGAGGAGGATCACAGTTTGCTGGAGAACAGAAAGGAATCACCCCCAGCATAAGCCCATTGTAATTGTTTTTGTGCAATATTGTCACCAAGCGGGGGCAGTAAAACTGTAGTTGGAAAACATATTACAGTATATTTAATATTATATACCGACAGTGATATTGTTTTGTTATATCAACCAGATGGCAGAAGTTGTGGTTCTTAAGGATCAAATTAAATGTTTGTCGTGGTAACTTTTTATTTCTAGTACATTTTGTTCACTTTATAAAGTTAAAGGTACAGCACTCGGCTGTCTTTGCTGGACAGAGTTTTCACAGGTCAGGCAATATTCACAAATATTTATTTAAAGCATGTGTTTTTACAACTATTCTAGACTGCAGTTGGCTTCTTTAATATAGGACGTCTGTGTATGAGGGGATATCGGCATGAGTAGAAGTGACCAGATTGAGGATATGAGTGTCAATACAACCCACCCAGTGTCCAGTTGTGATATCACTATTTTGAATTGAATTTGAAGATACGGTGCAGAATTTTTTTGTTTTTTAAGCAGGTGAGGAATATTTAGACTGAGGGATGGTAGAAACTGAATATGGTACAGTTGATGAACGGGGTTAATATGTGTTGTGTCCAAGCATACAGTAGGCTAAACTGGTACTCTAATTGGCTAAAAGATAACCTGAAACATCTCAGATTTGACAGTAGAGCATTTAAAGTTATTTGTGTTACTCTCCTCGTGAGCAGCTCCATATTCCCAGCCTGTGGTCTGTGAGACATGGTCTGAAAAATGACCAACATGAGGTGTTTCTACATTCATTTATTTCCACACATCTAAATATTAATCCAAAGAACACTGCAGATAATTTAGCAGCTCAACAAACTAAACACATGTAGTTGCTATTTATCTCTCTCCTTTGTGAAATATCGACATTCAAGAAAGTATTACCACCTGGTGGCCTGCTACAGTATTATTCACTGCTAAAACAGTACTGCATGCTGCCATTTGCAAATTCCTATGAGAGAATTCCAAAAAGAAAATCTGAAATGACCCATATATTAGAACCAGTCCAGTAGACAGTCCCTTTAGATATTGTAATAGAGGGATCATATATCAGCTCTGTAAAATATTGGAAAGTGTTATGCCGTTCTGGGTGTTTTTTTCCTGTCTGACGGTTGACTGAATGTGGGTAGTACAGGAGACTTGGCATCATGTAATTTTCTGGGATGTTTCTGTATTGCTGCCAGACCCGCAGCAAAACCGGAGCTGGCCCAGACTTTTGAAATGTTGCTTCCCCACACCATTTACAGTGGGCTTGATACAGTGATGCATGTTTCCCCTGTTTGCCTGTAGTATAGTGGGCATAATAAGGTCCTTATGTCATAAAACCAGTTCAGTTCCACTTGGTTGATCATGTAATCTAGGCCCAAAGGGATAACACATAGCCTGAAAAGTGTAGGGTGCTGCAATAATATTTTCCAGCTGTGTAAATAAACACTCAGAAACCAATTTCATCACGATTTGATAGGAGAGGATATTTCACCTAATAGACTGTATATCAGCTTTATGGGTTGTTGAAAGTAACTTTTTTAGGGAGAGTGGGGGAGGTAGTTACATTAGTTAGATTTTTTTTTTTTTAAAAGGTGTGCAAATGGTGGTATTTGTTGTCTATCTGAAAAAACAATGTTTTCTTAGGGTTAGCAATTGGCGCAATGTGATGACAACTCTAGACGTCACTGTACCTTATATACTGTCATTCTCGCAAGCTTTCAAACCAATACCTGTAAATACCTGTTTGTAAAAAAACAAACAAAAAAAAAACAAAGTGAAAGATTTCTATTAAGCTGGAGCAGGTTAAAGCACATGCAAGAAAACAAACCAAAAAATATATTTAATCTCCAGTTAACTTCTACAGCCCCATGTGGTTTATACAAATATTAACATATTTAAATTTGTGTTGCTTAAATGCCCAAATGTATAATATTTGAAGGCAGTTTAAATTAAACATTTCATCACATTTAATTGCCATACATGTCCGAGACTCCTCTGTCTAAACAAACACACAGTACATGCTTATTTTATTTTACATGACTAAAATTAGGAATCTGTTTGCTTTTTTACACCATTGGTTGTCAAGGTGTTGGTGAACAACAAACCAAAAAACCTAGGGAATTAGCCAACAATAAGGGCAGTTTAAGTATTAATTGGTCCCAAAGCACAATCCTAACTACTGAGATACAATGTATATTTGAATTGTGAAAGTACTCTAATTCCACAGTGACCGAATATCAGACAGAAATAATAAATTGATGTGGGTTGAAGACAGTTATTACATGAATGCCATTATGTCTTGTATATATTTTTGGGGGTGTGGGGGTTATTTTCTACCCAGTTTGAAATACCCAATTCTAATCTTGCAGCCAACTTCCCGTTAACAAAACAATTGCCTTTTTACCTCCCAAACCTAAGCAACAGATGTTAGAAAGCTACTGAATCCTGGAAGTAAGGGCCCTGCCTTTGAAATTTCCACCTGGACTCTCCAGGTGCCTGACCAGAAGTGAGTGCTGAAGCTTGATGAGGCGAACAAGCCCCACTCCACCCTCCCTAACCCAGTGGGAGTGCAACCAGCACTGCAGCTCTCCCTGACAAACAATCAGGTTTAAAGTGTTACCTAATACCTACATACAGTATTATGATCCACATGACACAAGAAAAAATAAATGTGATTCTGAAAGTTTAATAATGAAAAATAAATAAACTACAGTGAGAAAGCAGTACCTGGAATTTAATCAGATATAAAAAGAATACACAGAAGACTAAACTATGGAAGACTACAGTAACTTTTGGTCACTGCAGACACTGAATCCATCTAGCACCTTTCATAATCACTAAATATAAATAAAGAAACAGGACGTTTTAAAAAAAACATAATAATGAAGCTCAGATCTGATGTATGGAGTGGAGATATTTAAGGTATTTTTTTAAATTCAATATCAACATAATGTACAGTGTTTTGTTTTTAACATTGCACTGATTCTTTTAATTTTAGCTTGAGCAAGAGAAACACAGCTGTGCAACAAAAATAAAGGAAATGGCTCCACCAAGTGGTCACATATATGGTTTATTTTATACACCATTTTAGTTGTATCTGTTTGCACCAAAAAACTGGAGTCTGTGAACATTAAAGGATAATGCAAGTGACAGGTTCCTTCAGACTTCAGCCAAGTGTTTATTTCCGCTGTTTATTGGTTGTTTGTTACTTGTTTACTGTAAAAAAAAAAATATATATAATAATTGCTTCATTTCTGTGGTTTTTTAACCCAAGCAATGTATGCTTTACATGGTTTACGAATCAGGTATAGCAAATGTCATATTTACTTATGTATCTCATCATATTTAATTACCACCTGATATAAAGTTTGGCAGGCAGTCCGCGACCGCCAAAGGTTTACACACTACATGATCACCGTAATACTTGCTGTAAGGGGGTATAATGTTCAATTGCTATTGTGGTTCAATTCATATTTTTTAATACTGAATATATTTTTGTTTTGTACTTGTTTTTATTTTTTTATTTTAGAGTGCCAAATTGATAGCCTTTATCAGGTGTGCCACTGAGAATCATAAGTTACTGATTGAGCTATCTAAAACATCAAACATCCAGTCATAGATTCTGACATGCCATCATCAGGGTTATTACAGCATCCCAAGATCCTCTCAGCACGCTAGAAGAGATATAGAGTCTTTTCAATATATCTTTCATACGGCTTTCTTAACTTAAATACTCCTTTTGGCAATAGGAACAGCAGAGAGCAATCAACTAAGTGGCCCTGTCCTTTGTTTGTCCTGGAATAATGCAGAAATGTCCAAAAAGCTCTGAACCTTGAATGCAGTAGACATGCACAGTGACGTCTATATAGTATAGTATATGTATATATATAGTTTGTCTGTGCTTATTTTGCCTTTGTTACTGCAAGGTTGTCATTCCCATAAGCTCACAAACCCCTGCATCCCAAGAGGCTCTTCTGCACCTCCCACAATGTCAGGAACCGTGTTCAGGGTGCCCTGTGATATAGATTGGAAAACGCTGCTGTTCTTATTTGGTCTCTCTGTTCATCTACAAGAACACTACAGTTACCTTCAGAAATAACCACTCAATAGCACAAGTTTCCTTTTTAATCAAAAACCATGGGGTCTTGTGAACAGCAGAGGTACCCCAACTGTCTCCAAAGAGTGTAACAGTTTGGCAGCAGCTCCTGTAAATTAAGTATTTTTTGATGGCAGACAAATGTCAAAACGTTTTTTTTTAAATATATTTCACTAGGATATACTTAAAAATACAGGTACTACACTTTAACTACACTTAATTATTACAAACACCTAACACAATTCTAAGATAAGGACAGTAACTATGTTAAATACTGCTTTTCAACAGTTTTAAGTGGAACCAAATTGAAAATATAAAAACTGGCAATTAAACATAGTATGTATCTGCATGTAGTCATGGTTTTCTACAATTGCTGGCCTCTCCATAAGCAAATATTATTATTTGTTTATTTAGCAGATGCCTTTATCCAAGGCAACTTACAGAGACTAGGGTGTGAACTATGCATCAGCTGCAGAGTCACTTACAATTACGTCTCACCCGAAAGACGGAGCACAAGGAGGTTAAGTGACCTGCTCAGGGTCACACAATCAGTCAGTGGCTGAGGTGGGATTTGAACCGGGGACCTCCTGGTTACAAGCCCTGATACATTTCCAGCTGGATCAGTCATTAATATAAACAAATATACCATGTGGACACCTCTGACTTGATTTAAAAAAACACAATAATATTTAAAAACTCAGGGACCAAAATCAGCTTTAGATTTACGTCTGGGACTCCAAACAAATTAGTATAGAAATCTTCAAAATATTAATTTTAGGCCAATATGTATTGTACTTTGAATGTAAAAACTATGAGCTAAATTTGAAAGAAAAACATTTCACATGGTAGACCCCACTCGTCACGCAGAAATCCAAGGCTGCATCACTGCTGTTGGTATTAATACATAGTAAGTCTTTTTAAATGTCTACTGCTATCAGGTTTACATTTCAGTAACTTCCTTTGTTGTATAGCACACCATATTGAACTTGATATGGAAAAACAGTTAACTGAGGCTGATGCTGCGTAATCAGTGTATTTGTTATGCATCTGTTGGGTGATAGATTTGTTTTTTAGCAGCTCATTAGGCTGTGCTATCATATATTTCTACTGCTTTTTAAAAAATTAGCAGGGAAATATAAACTGTTGCAGTGCAGGGATTTGAAGAGGCACGATAAGTGTAACATTGATGTCTAGTACCTTTTAAATTAAATGGTTTACCCAACTGATTGTTCGTTGGATTTGGTCCACAAAAACTGAGCCTGATAGCAAACTTGTTTCCCTCAGCAACATGTAATCACTTCAAGTTAATTAGAAGCTAAATCGGTCACCTCCCATGCTATTGCAAAAGGGGGATCTTTTTGTCTGCTAATTTATCAAATATGCTGCTGTAAAATCTGAGCTATTAGCTGTTTTCCCAGGTGACATTATCAATGCATCAAACACCACCTGTTCATTCTTTTGTTCCATTTAATAGGCCTTAATACCAGACTTGCTTTGAAGGCTGGAATAATATGTCGTTTTTACCTCAGCCTAGAATAACCTTCTCAAGCAAAGAGATTATTAGCTAAATTTCAGGCAACATATCCTCAGCACTGAATACTGCTTTTATTTTACAAACTGATTATAAGTACACAATCTATCTGGAGGACATTCCATTAACTTTAAGGAAAGAAGGACTTCCATGATGACCAAAGCTTATTTCTCATTCAGGCCTTGGAAAAGAACCTAAATCGCTGATGGGGAGCACAGATTCAGTGCAGTGTACTAAAAACAATGCAGACTGTACGTCCATCCTGTAAACTCAGTACTGTATCTCAAAAACTACAGTAATACAAGGGTGTTATTTTAGCAGGATGCTGAGGGTTCACAAGTGGAAAGGTCTCGGGCAACAATCGTGATGGATTATAAATTTGAATTCCTTTTCACATTAGTTTACAAAAAGAGAAACTGGAAGTTATTTTAACAATTCAGATGATTAGATAAAATACATATTTAAACAGAAGATATATCAGTAGCATTGTGTACATTTGGTACATGTTACATAATGTTACATAAGTTGCTGCATTTTGAAGTTGACATGGCATGATCCATGTATGTGTTAACACTGTGGAAGCTCTTGGAGGTGTGGGTGCTTCTGAAGCAGGTAGTTTAACTATTGAAGTGTCACAAGAGCACATTTTGTTCACTTACAGAGTACAACTTGGTTCCTGTTTTATTTCAGTTAAATCTGTGAAATGGAAATAGGTCTTGACAAAATAGACCCATTCTCTGTAGAACCGAATTCGGAAATCATTTTGTACAAATACATAGTTGGTTCTGAATAATTTTCAAGAAAACATAGAAGTCCTGCCCACTTCTTTTCCAAAGCGGAATGCAGATGCTATAATGATGTTGTCTGCATGAGGGAATGGTTGAAGGTACTGTTGTTACTGAAGCTTTAAAATAAGTAAAATAAATACCTGATAAACATTGTTACTTAATTTAAAGAGCAATTAGCTTCAAATGTCATTTTTTAATGGCATATACAGGGTGAATCATAATTTGTGCAACATTGTTGTTTTGCATTGTCTTCAATAACTGTTGACATTATTGAACAACCCTCTGAGGTGCATCACAGAGTTTCGCTGGCATAGACATTTTTCCTTTGCATCATCCTCCACATACCCTCCAGTTTTTGCGATGCTCTGACCATGTTAGATCAGCCAACGTCTGGATAGAAGAGCCAACACCATCTATTGATCTGCGACTTTGCATCAATTTTCTTTTTGTTTTTCTGGCATACATTACTATGCACTAGACACTGCTAATCTGGTGGATATTGCTGCTAATACACTTACAGAAGGGTACAATCACTTCATTTGAATAGGAATTAATATTTTATTTATTTATTTGCATTTTTATAGCGCTTTTTATACAGAAGTATCTCAATGCATTGTACAGTACATAAAAAAATCAAACCACAATACATTTGTAAAACATATTACTCATCTACCACAATCATACCATTTAAATAACATATTCAAACAGTATAAAATAATAATTTATATATATATATATATATATATATATATATATATATATATATATATATATATATATATACAGCGCCTTGCGAAAGTATTCGGCCCCCTTGAACTTTGCGACCTTTTGCCACATTTCAGGCTTCAAACATAAAGATATGAAACTGTAATTTTTTGTGAAGAATCAACAACAAGTGGGACACAATCATGAAGTGGAACGAAATTTATTGGATATTTCAAACTTTTTTAACAAATAAAAAACTGAAAAATTGGGCGTGCAAAATTATTCAGCCCCCTTAAGTTAATACTTTGTAGCGCCACCTTTTGCTGCGATTACAGCTGTAAGTCGCTTGGGGTATGTCTCTATCAGTTTTGCACATCGAGAGACTGAAATTTTTGCCCATTCCTCCTTGCAAAACAGCTCGAGCTCAGTGAGGTTGGATGGAGAGCATTTGTGAACAGCAGTTTTCAGTTCTTTCCACAGATTCTTGATTGGATTCAGGTCTGGACTTTGACTTGGCCATTCTAACACCTGGATATGTTTATTTGTGAACCATTCCATTGTAGATTTTGCTTTATGTTTTGGATCATTGTCTTGTTGGAAGACAAATCTCCGTCCCAGTCTCAGGTCTTTTGCAGACTCCATCAGGTTTTCTTCCAGAATGGTCCTGTATTTGGCTCCATCCATCTTCCCATCAATTTTAACCATCTTCCCTGTCCCTGCTGAAGAAAAGCAGGCCCAAACCATGATGCTGCCACCACCATGTTTGACAGTGGGGATGGTGTGTTCAGGGTGATGAGCTGTGTTTTGCATTGTTGCCAAAAAGTTCGATTTTGGTTTCATCTGACCAGAGCACCTTCTTCCACATGTTTGGTGTGTCTCCCAGGTGGCTTGTGGCAAACTGTAAACGACACTTTTTATGGATATCTTTAAGAAATGGCTTTCTTCTTGCCACTCTTCCATAAAGGCCAGATTTGTGCAGTATACGACTGATTGTTGTCCTATGGACAGAGTCTCCCACCTCAGCTGTAGATCTCTGCAGTTCATCCAGAGTGATCATGGGCCTCTTGGCTGCATCTCTGATCAGTCTTCTCCTTGTATGAGCTGAAAGTTTAGAGGGACGGCCAGGTCTTGGTAGATTTGCAGTGGTCTGATACTCCTTCCATTTCAATATTATCGCTTGCACAGTGCTCCTTGGGATGTTTAAAGCTTGGGAAATCTTTTTGTATCCAAATCCGGCTTTAAACTTCTCCACAACAGTATCTCGGACCTGCCTGGTGTGTTCCTTGTTCTTCATGATGCTCTCTGCGCACTAAACGGACCTCTGAGACTATCACAGTGCAGGTGCATTTATACGGAGACTTGATTACACACAGGTGGATTCTATTTATCATCATTAGTCATTTAGGTCAACATTGGATCATTCAGAGATCCTCACTGAACTTCTGGAGAGAGTTTGCTGCACTGAAAGTAAAGGGGCTGAATAATTTTGCACGCCCAATTTTTCAGTTTTTTATTTGTTAAAAAAGTTTGAAATATCCAATAAATTTCGTTCCACTTCATGATTGTGTCCCACTTGTTGTTGATTCTTCACAAAAAATTACAGTTTCATATCTTTATGTTTGAAGCCTGAAATGTGGCAAAAGGTCGCAAAGTTCAAGGGGGCCGAATACTTTCGCAAGGCACTGTATATATATATACACACACACATATGCATCCATAGATACATCCATACATAATAATAATAATAATAATAATAAAACCCACTAAGACAAGAAAGCCATTTTATAAAAGTAAGTTTTCAGTCTTGACTTAAAAACTGTAATGGTCCCAGCTTCCCTGACAGACTCAGGCAGAGCATTCCACAATTTAGGAGCTTTACAAGAAAAAGCCCTTCCTCCCATGGTGATTCTGTTGACCCTATAGGAATAAACAGTAGCCCTGCATCGTGCGAGCTCAGAGTGCGATTCAGAACATATGGGGTCCGTAACTCCTGCAAATAACTGTGTGCTAATCCATTCAGGGCTTTATAAGTTAGCAACAAAATCTTAAAATCAATTCTATACCCCACAGGGAGCCAGTGCAAATAGGCCAAAACAGAGGTAATGTGTTCACTTTTCCTAGTTTTAGTCAGAATTCTAGCGGCTGTATTCTGAACAAGCTGTAAGCAAGAAACCACCCGTTTTGGGATACCAGAGAAAAGTGCATTACAATAGTCAATTCTTGATGAAAGAAATGCATGCATTAGCCACTCAGCATCAGATACGGCAATAATGGGTTTAAGCTTAGCTATATTTCTCAGATGATAAAATGATACTTTAATTTTCCTAATGTGATTCTCAAATGATAGATCAGGATCAAAGATGAACCCCAAATTTCTCATTTATAGTTTTAGTTCTGACGAGAGACTGCTAAAGTCTGGCTCATGTGAATTGATATTCTTTAGTTGATGCTGTGAACCTACAAGCATGACCTCTGTTTTGTCAGAATTCAACAAGCTCTGTGACTTCCAACACTTGATGTCAGCAAGGCAAGCAGCTAATAGCACCCCAGTAGAAGGATTGCCTGGATCCAAAGACAAGTATAGCTGAGTGTCATCTGTGTAGCAATGGATATTCATTCCATGCCTGCGGATAATATCACCTAATGGCAGCATATAAGTGAAAACAACAAAGGACATAAGATAGAGCCCTGCGGAACACCACAGGCAACTTCTGACAAATCAGACTTCATCTCCCCAATAGAGACAAATTGGATAGAACACCTCCTGACAAACCCACTAAACTTTCAAGACGATTCAGTAGAATGGAATGGTCCATGGTATCAAAAGCAGCACTAAGATCTAGGAGAATTAAAATTGAAGGAACGCAGAGTCAGAGCTTATCAAAAGATAAGTTAATACCTTAACAAGGGCCGTCTCGGTGCTATGTGCAGCACGAAATCCAAACTGGAATTTCTCAAATACAGTATTACAAGTTACAAACTTGTGTAATTGATTAGCAACAACTCTCTCTAGAACCTTTGATAAAAATGGCAGATTGGATATTGTCCTATAGTTGCCGAGGGCTTTTTTTGAGCAAGGGCTTTACCACCGCAACCTTAAATGCAGAGGGAACTCTAACAGAGAGAAGCGATTCATTAATAATTGTTAAAATGCATGTATTAATAACAATTTATAATAATTTGGTAGGGACTGGATAAAGGGCACAAGTAGTAGGTCTCATACGTAGAACTAATGCAGCCAGGTCTTGTAAGGTAATCGGAGAAAAAGCCTCCAGCGTTGCTCTATCAGGTATTGTTTTAATCAGATTAGAATAGTATGACGATCTAGCCTGGGACAGAGCCTTCCTATATTTAGTTTGATGGCTTTTCCATGCAGAGTAATGAACATGCAGATTAGTACCCTTCCACCTGCGTTACAATTTGTGACCTTCACATTTCAGCTTATGAGTTGTATCATTAACCCATGGTGTGCTTCTTTTGTAAAACACCCTCAGAGTTTTAACTGCTGCTACAGTATCTAAAATGTTAGTCATGGAGGTGTTGTAGGTGTTAACCAATTCATCCAATGATACAGACTGAGTAACTGCCAATAAATGTAATGCCCCACAGAACTTTACAGCGGTTGATGAATTAACTACACTGGTTTTGATTATATGATCCTGGCTCTTTGTAGCGTACAGTAATTTAAAAAATAATTGCAAGATGATCAGAAATAGTAAGGTCAATAGGTCAATATTTTGAACAACCAGGCAACGAGAAATTACTAAATCTAAAGTATGGCCACAATTATGAGTCGGACCCTGAACATGCTGGACAAAATCTAAGGAGTCCATTAATCCCCAAAATTCCGAACATTTACAATCCAATTTAATATCAATATGGATATTAAAATCACCCAATAGAAGAATCCTATCGTAGTTAACAGACAATAGTGATTAAAAAAAAGAAATTCTCAAAAATGCTTGGAATGCCCATGCATGGTTCTCTGTCAGAATGCTTCATGTATTGCTGTACTGAAAACATTTCAAAACAGTAAAAGGTCAATTGCAATCTAAATGCTGCTTTGTGCAATTATTATTGGAGAAAAGCATTTTAGCAATACTTTGGCTCTGATTCGCAGCTCTGAAATACATTCCTTTATACTGCCATCAACATTGCTTTTTTTCAATTAATGATGGTACAACAGGAATGTTCTTACATTGACCCCTGGACATGGTCCTCAAGAAGAAACACCACTGCCTTAACTCATTGTGCTAAATGTATGCATTATTGGAGCATTATACAGTCTGATATAGATTGCACTTGCTGAAAGGGACTGGAGCATGCACAGAAAATGCAGAATGAAGAGGTTTGCATTATTCATTGGAATAATGGATGTAATTATGTTTAGATTTTGGTTTATATAATTAAATACAAGTTATTTAAGCCATTTACTTCATGAATGTATAATAAATGTGCCAATATTTATTTTAAGTATACTGTATATCCCATCTATTCCATCAAATGTATTATCTTTGAGTGAGGGGGGCAAAAATAAACCTGTTGGTGGATTGGTATTTACCTATTTCAAGATCTTTTATAATTTAAATCTGTCCAAATTAATTTTAACATGTACAAAACAAATGCTATATACCTGTTTCACAGACCACGATTAGCACTAATCTTGGACTACCTAATGTTACCATTGGTAAGGTAGTCCAAGATTAGTGCTGTTTTGGGTCTGTGAAAGCACCCCATAAAGATGGAACATCCACAAAGGAGGTCAAGTTATATACAAAAATGTGTCCGCCCTGTAAGGACGTAATTAAAAAAGTTAAACAAGATAGAATTTGGTTAAACTTAGAGCTGTCAAAAGAACAACAACCAGGAAATCTGTAGGTAGTCGTTCTTTATTCTAACTTGGCTGGAGTGGCTGCTGTGACTCTCAATACTATCAATTGTCTGTGGCAGCAAAAGTTTTTTTTTTAATTGATTAACTGTGCTAAAAAAAAGATGCAATGTTTATTTCGATACTTTATCATGTATCTTAATTGTAAAACAATCCTCTACTGATATATTGGTGTTTATTGTTTAAGTCTATGACTTCTTGGTCTGTTGCTGTAAACCTGTTTTTTAGTAAAATTTCCCATTTGCATCGTTTTGGGAGTTTTGACCTTGCACCATTCAATGTTGCTTTATAATTAGACTCTGAGATTGTATTCTCTGGCTACTCTTAGGAATACACAACATTTTATAGCATGACATTATGTCCCATCATGTCCAGTAGCATGAAATAACTAGAGAATATAACTATAGAACTAGAGAACATAGCACAGACCCTTTTAAAATACAACATTATTCTTTTTTATGTCCTGTCAAAAAAAAAAAAAAAGTGCTGCTTTGCCCTTAACCAGTGAGGTGAAAATGATGTGAAAAAGAATAAAAAAATCACATATTGAGCACATTGCATGCCAAACACTGCTGTTTTGCAAATTAAGGTGCCATATTCTGTAGAACAAAAGTAAAAGAAAACTAATTTGGGTAGCAGTTAACCATCATGTATTTGTTCTGGATTGCAGCACCATCATCTGGGTTTTACTGTAACAACAAGAATTCATAGCAAAACTTACTATCAGCTTTGTGGTTTACAAGAATGGTGCAAGAATGTTAAGTATACCCCCCACCCCTTTAGACGGGCTGGATAAACCCCCCCCCCCCCCCCAACATATACCGGTAAATGTGATCAAGGGGCAAAACTGACTGTCTTTTTCTGCATAACTACCACCTATATACAGTCATTATCACATTATTGATCACTGTGTATTTACAATGTTGCTCAACTCCCAATACAATTCCCAACCTTCCTAATGCAACCTTCCTATATTCAAAGAGAATGTCTTATTTTGTATACAATACTTATTTTGTACAACTTAATCAAAATCTATTTACCGTATTACTTTGAATAAATGCTGCTGCGTTTATTTTAAATTGCTAAATACAGCTGCGGCTCTTATTCAAGGGTGGAGCTCATTCGAGGGCGGAGCTCATTTGAGAGGGGAGCTCATTCGAGGGTGGAGCTCATTCGAGAGGGGAGCTCATTCGAGGGCGGAGCTCATTCGAGAGGGGAGCTCATTCGAGAGGGGAGCTCATTCGAGGGCGGAGCTCATTCAAGGGTGGAGCTCATTCGAGGGCGGAGCTCATTCGAGGGCGGAGCTCATTCGAGGGTGGCGGTAATTAGAAATACTTTTTATTGTGGTATTTGAGGGAGGCGTATATTGAAGTTTATTTCTGTGGATACAACTTGCTCAGAATGGCAAAGAAGTCCTACAGTTTTAAATTGAAAGCTGTTGAGCTCGGAGATCAGATCAGTGTTTGACTAGGTGAGGACACATACCAGTGCAGCGTGGAGAGGGAAATAATAATGAGAGAAACGTCAATTCAACACCGAGAAGGTAGGTATATTTTCCCTTTCTTTTGTTACAGCAGTTTCTAAGTTGCAGGGCTGAACTCTTTTATATACAGTGTGTTTCTTTCTCTTCAACCAGCAAGACAACTAACACCTCCCGGTCTCCTGATCCAGACAGGGCTTCGGTGAGGAAGATGAGTTGATCCCGTGGCTCTCCCCAACGCCACAAAGAGAGCTACACTAGCTTCTGCTTGACACTCCAAAACACCACACCCCCCAATTTCCGAACTTCCTGTCTGGATCAGGATTCTGCAGCGTCTCGTATTAGCCAAAATACCGTGTTTTGCCATACTGTGTTTTGTTTGCATTTCTTTATTAAGTGCTGCATTTATTTGAGCTGGGGTAGGGAAAAAAATGTACATGTTTCATTATTGAGAGCGCAGTTTATTCGAGGACAGTATCTATTATAAATCTGATATCTGAGTGCAGCGCTTATTCAAGAGTGGCAGTATTTCAAAGTAAAACTGTGTTTACTGGCCTGGCAATATCAGGGAGGACTCACATGACAACAGTCTGGTCTGTTTAGCCTAGCTACATGGGTTTAGTTGTGTGCTAGTATAAAATAATTTTCTTGATAATGTATTGTGTTTAAAACTTAATCTAAACTTAATGCTTGCAGCTTACAACTACCGAATAAAATGGTCTATGCACTTGATCCAGCATGGAGTGAAAATGTTACACAAATAAATGATCAAAAACCAGTATTGGCAAGTATGTTAAACGTGATAAAGGTAACAGATTAAAGTGGTCTGCCATGATCAATCACCATACATACTGAATTTGAACTGGACTCAAAAATACTGACATTCAACTGTGAATTAAATGATTGATTCTTCTTCAATGACATGTCATGTACCTCTTGATGCCACCTCATTAAATAAACATGAAGCACTATGAATTATAAAAAGCAATTGCACAGTCGTTGAAAGTATTTGACTAGTAAAGATTGTGTCTTCATGCCAGGCGTCTTTGTTACTTGCAACTTCAATAACCATTTATTTTAAGTAATAAAAAACTCAGTCTACAGGGGTAATGTCTTGTTGGATGTGTGCCAGTGCATTTGATCTGAATACTTATACTTCCTTAAGTGTTTTGACTTGCCAAAGCATTACTATTCAACATACTTGATGTCCACATTTTTTAAATGCAAGATGTACATTGTAAAGTAAGTGCTAGAACTTAGCTGTCAAATGTTCCCATTTGTACTTTATGTAATTGAGGTTCAGTCCATTTGTTTTTCATCAGATAAACCACTTTCGAGAAGATGATTTGTTTTCATCAAAACATCATTGGATAGGAAAATGCTACAGTAGGCTTTCACCTATTTTAACATAGTACAAACACTGCAAAAAGTTATTATGGGGAAAATATAAATACATTGCCAGAGCTTTGTAATGCAGCAGGGCTAATTTACTCACCTTGAAAGCCTTCACTGAAGTTTAAATCTAGCCAAAGTTGCAATTGAAACGAGTAACGACAGCATAATATAAAGAAAAAAAGAACAATAGTGAATATACACAAAGACAGCACTGGAATATAAAAATCTAGTAAATATAGGGTGAATATCAGAATTATAAAAAACATGTATAGGTAATGTGAGGTGCACTACCAGAACTGATCAAGAAGAGGTATCCTAAAACACATGAACAATGCTAATTATCCTTAAACCTAAATGAAATGATATTCAAAATTATAGTAATAATATTCACATGGGGGTGAGATCCCTCATCCCACTTAAGGCCTAATGCTATTTTTGTGCTTATCAATGATAATGCGGGAATTGACCACTTTCCAACTCATCAGCGTTAGAATATATAATTTTTTTATGAAGTTGTGTATCATGTTACCATAATGGGATTTAATAATTTCAAATTACTTAACATTACTTCTAAAATGTATGCATTTTGTCTAAGAAACACACATAGTTTTCTCTTTGCACTTTATCTGAAAGCTAAAAAACTAAAAACACAAAAAGACTATTAGTCCATGGGCCAGACCAGATATTGGTACCACCTGAGGTGGCAAAATCTCATTGTGATTTTTGTAAAGGTCCATGTCTATGGATTATATTTTGATATGATAACCATGTGGCAGCTTAGTGGTAGTTTATAGCATATGCTAGACCAAGGGAATGCGTGTGTTGATATGATCAGACTATTAAATGCCATCAAAATAGTCTTGGAAATGAGATGTGGTCATTTAAATATGAAATCACACCCTGTTTTTGCCATTTTTCCAACACTGTTGGATTTATTTTGTTATAATTCAACCATAGACATGGCTATCACACTTGTTTTACTTTATCCCATTCCCCTGTTATTCAAGTCAATGTGGTGTGAAAATTGTGCATAAATAACATAAATTGAAGCTGTTATGGGCAATTCCAGTGTAACTCACATGGCATTCAGAGAAAATGTTACAAACAAATGGGGATACAATTATCCTTTTAACAGTTTGAGAATGATACATGAAACAGTCTCCAACCATAAAGCTCACTAAATCAATCTTTTATTGTTATGAACTATAAACATTAACTTATTAATGTGTTTAGAATAATGTAACTGCTACCAACATGTTTTAATCTCTTTAGTTTGGGCAATTTTACTATGTACCCTGTATAAAATGCTGTGGGAGTACGTGTGTGATGGACCAGGTCGTTTACTGCAGCTGAAGCAGGTAGGGTTAGAGGTAGCGGGTGAACATAGGGCAGCAGTGTGGAGTAGTGGTTAGGGCTCTGGCCTCTTGACCAGAAGGTTGTGGGTTCAATCGCCAGTGGGGGACACTGCTGTTGTACCCTTGAGCAAGGTACTTTACCTAGAGTGCTCCAGTAAAAACCCAACTGTATAAATGGGTAATTGTATGTAAAAATAATGTGATATCTGTATAATGTGAAATAATGTATAATGTGATAACTTGTAACAATTGTAAGTCGCCCTGGATAAGGGCGTCTGCTAAGAAATAAATAAATAATAATAATAATAATAATAATAATAATAATAATAATAATAATAATAATAATAATAATAATAACTGCTGTATCGTCTCAAACAGTTCTGGAGAGACTGGCCAAGTTGACTGAAGACATCCTGGTAGGTCTCACGACCTCCAAAAGCGCTCACAGTGTCACAGCCTGTGAAGGCATGTAATCCAATTAGGTCATTACAGACACTGCCTCCCACTGAACTTTCCAGTTTGCCAATGTCGAGGAACCTGGTGCGGTTTTGTGTTCCACACTTCAGGTACATGGAGCAGGTTATGTCACTCGCAAAGCCAAGGCACAGTATCAGCACATCTGTGTCTTCAGCAGTAATTACTGTAGCCTTTGACCCTGTCTCTGCAGCATGAGAGTGGCCGCTTCTTCTTGTGTAGACCTCAGCTCGATGATTTCTTCACAATGGTCTCCGGTGATCTTGTAGCAGACCTCCTCACTTGTTGCATAAAGTGACATGCCCTGTAACCTCTCCATGTACTTCGGCAGCTTCCATTGTTCCACCAAGAAATCAATGAGATCAGACTCACAATGAGATTTTCCCACCTCAGGTAGTACCGATATGTGAAAATTCTGATCTTGGCCCATGGACTATCTGCCACAGTGGCAACTCTGGCAGTTAAGGAACAAGCAAATATTATTTGAAAAATGTTAAGCAGGGTAGTTCCACTGAGATCTTGTTTCCATGTAATTTGGGGAATTAAAGCTTTGCTTCTTATAGTTAGCCAGGGGTGAAATTAGCCAGGCTAGAATTGTATTGATCTGCATTGGAATGTATCCATGACATCGGGGTTAACACCCCTGCTAATCGTTGAAATATGACAGTTGAATCTTTAATGACCAAAGGGTACACAGTCCTCAGTTGAATGTCTCATTTAAAGATGGCACCTCATCAGGCACAGTAGTGCAACATGCTGGCTCATTGGTTGAGCTCAGTCTCACAGGGAAAGTGCACCCCTTTTCCATGGCGGTCCCCAATACCACTAACTATGCCCAACCTTGCTTAGCATTTGAGCTCTAACCAATTCGATTCCAAAGTGGTATGATCACTCACTCAGAAACAGGAAAGATTGTGTCTGGAGTTTGTTGATATACACAATGTCAACAAGCATCACTGTGTTTAGTGCTTATTGAAAAGCACTGTGTCAACAGGTGTATATTTCATACAATGATAGCTTCTAAGAAAACTGCTGCAGCCCTGAAAATTATGTCATTATATGCTGTACTTACCTGTCTATACTAAGTAGATCTGTGTCACTCATGGTAATCAGTAGTGTAATTTTAACTTGATTTCAATACACTTCAATCTTCTCTGGCCTGTTTTTTTTTCCTTACTGTTTCCACATTTGACTTACTGGCTTCAATTTCCCCTGAAGTTACACTTACGCTGTCTCTGTAGGAACTAGCATACCAATGCCTTTATATTGATCTGTGGAGTCAGCTTACAGGCGATCAATAATTCTTATATCTCAGTGCTGGCTGCTCTGTAGGCTGTTATATGCCTGAGGTTGATAAATAGCAGTTTCATATTATGCACCACAGGATTTTGTATTATTATTTTTTATAAACCTATATTTAAATACCACTGTAGCAATTTATTAGTTTCCTAGTGTAAAATGTAATTATATATCTATAGATAGATAGATAGATATAGATAGATATATGGATGGATAGATAGTGTGTACTGTAATAACCATGGGGTGTGCACACAGTCAGTGCACCCTAGTCATTTGTAGAAGAGAGCAGTGGGCAGGGAAATCCACTTTTCCTACACCCGGTCCTACCTTGTTGAATTGATCTGACTTCATATAAGAGTAAACCAAGCAGTGTTAAATATAACAGGCTGGAAGAGGTCCATGCAAACATTGAGGGAAAAACTGCGCTGAAGCAGTTCAGAGCAGATTTAGCAGTGTGCAGATTGCTCAGATGTTGGCAACAACAAAATTGGGCACAGCAAGAGGAGACTTCCCCAGCTTTCCCAAAGAGTGCTAAATGCCACTTGGAGTGAAGAGATAGTTGCATTTACTCTACTTGCCCCTCCTTCGGACTCCTAATTATCCATTTGATCCAATGACAAACCAAAGAAGGAAAGTCATTTCCACACATATTTTAAAGTCAGAGGCAAAATAAAATAATAATACCAGCAAGAAGCTAATAGAATAATAAGAATGACCCCTTTGAAAATATAGGGCCAATAGCAAACCAAAAATACACTTAAATAAATAAATATTTGCCTACAAGATGGTAAAATCATTCTAATGTTAAATGTAATAAAAAGATAAAGATGCATATGTCTGTAATAAAAATAATGATAATAATAATACAAATAATAATAATAATCGGCTATATTGTGACAATGGAAAAAGTGGTGATATTATGTAACTGGTAGTAATGGTGTTTACTGTATATTCATAAATCATTGGATTACCATTGCTGAAACTTGGTAGAAAGATAGCAAGTAATTACTTACTCTAGGAACCAGAGGCAATCACTCCATGAAGGGCAAACAGTCTCCTGGGCCCAACCCTTGTTTAGGGACCTGCTCTCTTCCTGACACTGAAAATGCACACTCAGGTCCAAACACAATTGGAATGTCACAAGCACTCACACTGCTAGCCAAAACAGTGTTCGTCTAGCATTTACTCTGCAGCTGTGAAAGTGATTTGATTTCCCATGAAGTCTTTGTGTCCTTTTAACTTTAATTGTTATTTATTTAAGTGGCTCTGTAAGGCACTGAATTCTTAACACCTATTACAGTAATAGAAACCAAGGTCTTGTCATGAGCAGTACTTTAGAAGGTAACCACCAAGCAGGTCTGGTCTGTGTGCACTGCAGAAGAGTTAGATGACTTTCCAATGACAAGAGAAAATATAAATTGTCTCTGCTCTTCTTCTCAGTGATTGAAGTGGGCCATTGATTGCCAGAATACTGACTCATTTAAAAGTACTTTACTACTGGAATATGCCAAAGTAGTTTATCATGGGTTATTATTCTTCCTTTGTACTTTGTGTGTGTGTTTTTTTTAAGTGTGTTCACAAAGGGTGCTGGGTTGACAGAACAAACAGCAGCAATACACAATGTACCTGCATTGCAATGCAATCTGCCTTTCTCAATTAGGAGTGCAAGGCTGGTTCAGTCTCCATGCCCATCCAAGCCTGCCAAAAACCTTTTGTTACTCAGATTTGCAAAGTGCCTCACAATGCATTTGATGTGTGCATTGACTCAGTACAAAAACACAGTGTGTGTGTGACAAAGCGGGATCCTCACTGTAGGGCAGTTGGTTCTGTGAGGTGGTTGTCCCTAATCAAGCCCTGTCTTTATAAAATTGAACTTTCCTGTACCCAGTTAGTTCTACTTGGAAAGCTGTACTGGAAGGAACTCCCATTGGTTGCTGTCCAGAATGCTAAAGCCTGGGACACACATGAGGGCGATACCGCAAAACTGGTGGACACACAACAGTGTATGCGGTGGTGGTTTCCAAAGTATATCATGTCCCTACCAATACAGCCAAACTGGCCACAAATTACGATGAGACGGAAGAGGAAGATAATGATATGCTGTTTAGCAGTATAAGTCCAGTATATGCAGTTAATTTATTAAAGAAAATATTGTTATTTACGGAGCAGGAAAGAAACATGTCATTCATGAATAGTGAGCTAATTTAAAAGTTACAGAATTGAAATGTACATATGTTGCTTCACTCTGTGTTTGAGATTTCTTAGTTACATTTTAAAATAAAAGAGGTGTTAATTTAGAAGGGCAACCTTTCATTGTGCTTTAAAAGAAATCCTTTTATGTTTCTGAAAGCTTCATTTTCCCCCTTAACTTTCTGTTCTTACAGAATTAAATATCAAGAACTGTGTCAACACTAACAAGCCCCAAATAAAACCAGGCCAACATGTTTTGAATGTAATTTGGGATTAACATGTCTTCTTGTTACTTATGTGTGTGATGAAGTAGTATAAAATATTAATCACACAAATCATGTTGATGGATATTCTGAAGTTTTCATCCAGATAAGACTTATCATGCAATCCCCAAACCACCCATCTGATTGGTTAGAGCTAGAGTTGCCACTGTGGTAAAATGTCTCAGCTGCAAAATATTGCTTGCCTAGTTCTAAAATTCTGCTGCTGCGAAATTTTTCCGCTACAGTATTTTTTTGTCAATGTGAGTTCAGTCTCATTGAAATAAATGGGGAGCGATATGCACGGTAAAATGCTGCATTTTACGTGTGATGCCGCACCGCTCATGGTTGTCCAAGGCTTTATCCTGCTGCTTGCCTGTACTCCCACTGAGGCCAGGCTCTTCTGTACCAGCACATTACCACGTTCACAGCCCCCTCATCTGACTCAACTCTGCCTCCTCGACTAAGATTATTGTATGATGCTGAAAGTATTTCAACCAATCATTTGCCGCATTTCCATACTTTACCTGTGCATAACAGCATCATATTGTTATTCGACAATTATGGCACTCTGAAATTACTGTATGAATTACCTTTTGAAAACACAGGAACATGCCTCATTGCAAACCCCAATGTGAAAACAACATGTCAGCAAAATATACTGGCCATAACAACACTAAGCATGATTCGCAAAGGACTAAAAAGCAGATGTCTTCAGAGCTGGTGAAAAGCAGAGGACTTCTACTAACCTCCCAGACGTGGATTAGTTTTCAGCAAGGAAAGTCGGTAAATTCAAAATGAAATGCGATGTTGTGGCCAGAGAAGGTGCTTTTGTGCATGATTTGTAAACAGTGAACCGGATGTAAAGATGGAGGAAGAACAAAGCGTATCAACTGAGCACCTTTTCATGTCGTTGTACCTTCTTTTCCAAAGGCTAGAATAACCAGTTCTTCCCTTGAGTGATATGTATTGCCATACATATCTCCAAATGCATTTTTCAAAGCATCCATTTGTTATTAGTCGCTGTGGCAGGGCGAGGAGCCCTGCACATGAAAAGGGGGCGGGGCAAAGCCCTGCCATAAATGTATTTGTTTTTTTTGTTATTAAAAACAGCCCCTGTGCAATTTATTATTTTGTATTTGTTTTGTAGTATTATTATTATTATTATTATTATTATTATTATTATTGGGCAGCAGTGTGAAGTAGTGGTTAGGGCTCTGGACTCTTGACTGGAGGGTTGTGGGTTCAATTCTCGGTTGGGGACACTGCTGCTGTACCCTTGAGCAAGGTACTTTACCTAGATTGCTCCAGTAAAAACCCAACTGTATAAATGGGTAATTGTATGTAAAAAATAATGTAATTGTATGTAAAAATAATGTGATATCTTGTAAAAATAATGTGATATCTTGTAACAATTGTAAGTCACCCTGGATAGGGCGTCTGCTAATAAATAAATAATAATTCTTCTTCTTCTTATTATTATTATTATTATTATTATTATTATTGTAATGATTTATTTATGTATAAATATGTAGGTGAAGCCGTATGTTTTTGTTGTTTTTATTTAAATGTGTTCTGGCAGAGGCGAGGTCGGCAGCTCGTCCTCTGCCAGTATTAATTAAAAAAAACTTGTGTAGATTGTGGCCATGTGGTAATGAGATAATTGATAGTTAACCCCTCGGCCATAGTAAATAAAAGCCTGCAGCTCTCTGCACTCGGGGTGAGTGTTCTAAGAAGGAGGAACAAAAGCGATGTAAACTGAAAAGAAAACGAAACTAAAAGAAATCTGTGTCAGTGGAGGCTACTGCCCAGCCTGACCGATCTATGTGTTTTGGGTTCGAGATTTTGTTTTGTTTAACTGTTTTATTATTTGTGTTTTTTGTTAAACCTTTTATTTTAATTTTGTTGTTTAAATAAATTGCGCAAACACCTTTATACCTGCAGTACTGCCTGTGGTTTCCTTCCTGCATACTGGCCTGACGTAACCACATCGGCTACCCTGTCACAGTCGCCAATTATGTTTTGTATTTTTGCCCGTCCCCAATTTGGTTATGCTCAATCATAGCGTTTTACTGAACTGTAGAATCTCAGGACATATTGTACCATTTTTAATATTACATTATGGTTTATTGTAAAGTTGGTATTGCTTTGAGGCGAATACCCCCGGGAATGCTTATATCAATTGTAACATAACAGTGACATGGTCAATTCGCACAGGAGTAAAAAGACACAGGACGCTTGAGTTTGAAATTTTACAGAAGGTCCCGATATTCTGTAAAGAAAATCAGAGGACCATTGGGAAAATTATATGGGATAAAAAAATTCTGAATCCACCTGTTTATGTGGTGATTGGTAGTCCCGTGTGAATCAGGCTTAAGTCTGGTTTCTCAAACACTGACTAAAACTAATTCTGGAGTAGTGCTAATCTAGGTCTATGAAACCAGTCATGTAAACTACAAAAAAATCTAAACTAATAATACAAAATATACCTGCCACATCTCAGAAATTATACAAAGCCACATAGAATTATATTACACTTCTTTGGCAGTATAATATAATACTATTGGATTACTTCTGTCTTGTACTCTAAGCTATTTGATTATAGCCTTAATTTATTTAACACATTACTATATATTTTTTTTTAAAGACCGAACAGGTTTCACCCTAGCACCTCTTGCTGACACATTACACTCTACATCTCACTCATGAAGCAGAGTACTGAATAGGTATCAAGCTATCTGCATTACAGGTACCCATTCAATTCTGGTAGTTGTCTGTTGTGGCACTCCTCAAATCATATTGCACATTCTTAGGTTCCTCTACTTGTCAAGATATTTTTCCTAATCAGTAGCGCAAAGTGACCAAGAAACAACCACTAACCATCCTGTTTTTGTGCTTCCAATAAATGCACATATTCTCATTGTGTTTCTGGGCAACATGAATTATAATACACCAGATGGGAGATTTAACTTTAAGCTATGCTTAACTGTACTTTGCAGATACTTTGGCGGCTGAGGGACAAGAGCCTGGATTAGATCGCTTTTCTCCATTCCACCGACAGGATAAATAGAGATCTGCACAGCACATGGAATATAGCTCAGTAATTTAGGCCTATTTATCATAACAGATACCCTCAACCTCTATCTGTGGAGTTGCATTTTAGACTTTTACACTGACATAGGATTACTATGGAAACTTTTTTTGTGGTGTTGGTGTGTGTTCAGTCTTCCTTTTTGCAATCCACCATGAAAGCTTGATTTTAATGATTTTATTTACAGCAGACCAAAATCATCTTGCATGAAAGTGGCTTTGTAGTAAATCTCCACAGTAATCATAACCTGCATCCATGAATAGTTAAGAGTAAATTAGATATCTGATATGCTGATATAATTTACCACAATGCCTAAATATAAGAAAACTAAATGCAATTATTTTTTAAATAATATACATTTTTACTGATTGTTTACAAGATCAAATATTGTGGTATAAAAATGTAAAACTAATTTGAATCATTATAATGTTCATACCATAAGTTACGTCACTGATATTATTGTATAATGCTGATGGGGTTGTTCTACTTCATTAGCGGCTGTTAGTTCCCTTTCAATTCAAAGACGACCACCAGTGATACTTTTGGGATATTGCCTGCCTTTGGTAGGAATTTCAGAGCATTTTATGTCAAAGCTGCCCATCTGCGAAGTGACGTCCCTGGTCCCGCCTCCCGAGGGATCAAATAGTCACTGCGCAGAATGCTTGTCCTCTTTTTGCTTCTCACCAATGGTAAGGAACTAACCTAGTGTTGAGTCGAGTCTTTCAAAGAGCACTCACTGAGTACCTGTAATTCCCCTGTGATTCATTCGCTGTAGGTTTGCCATTAGTGGATTGCCACTTCCCCGGAATCAGCTGCTCCACACTACTGAGCTGCTTCTTCTAAAATTTCTGCATTCTGCTTCGCTTGCGTCGTTGACCTTTTACTAACTCTACTACTGTAAATGCAGCTAAGAGGGAAGGTATCTGCATGATCCTCCATCTGGGCTCGGCTGCCGTGTCACCGCTGTGGAGTGAGTCTGCTGACCACTTACTCATAGTGTGTCTGTGTGCATAGCAGTTAAAAAAAAAGAATGTACTTCTCTTGTTACAGTGTATTACTGTTACCAGTGTGTGTTGACCTCAGTTGTCTTCCCTGTGTGTTCTTTGAAATAGGCATTTGAATTCCCTCTGCCCAGTGCGGGCATTGAGATGTTATGTTGAGCAGACCAAAGCTTTGCATCATTCTGACCAGCTCTTTGTCTGTCATGGTACACAGACCCTGGGACAGGCTCTCTCCAATCAGCGACAGTTGCACTGGATTGCGGACACTGCGGTCTCGACTGCGTATAATAATGCCGGCTCACTGTCCGAGATTTGTACTGCGGCTAGCTGGACTACGCCGCATACCTTTACCAAGTTCTACCTCGTTAATGTGGTAGATCCCTGTGACAAAAAGACAATGATTCTTGGTGGTAAATCTCCCTCCCGACCTGTGAGAGCACTAAGTAACGGGAACAGAGTACCCTGGACTGTTTGGCCTGACAATTTATTCCCAGGGTTAAAAGGAAGTCGGTCATCTGGAAAGGGGGCGGAGCTTCGGTGCACTAATTCATCGACCCGGAAGGGAAATGTGGCAGCCACGGATTGGAGGAGCAGCTACAATCGTTTACCAAGGGGTCATGTATAACGGTACAAAAAGGGGACGAAGCGACGTAATCTGTTCCTTCATTTGGTTAAAGAAACAGCCCGGAAGGACCTGTATTGACCATTGTGAAATATATCGTGAGTGTTTTGTTTGTTTTGTCTTGTCTAAAAATACTGTCTGTTATTTTAACCGTGAATTTAAACAGAGCAATACACGCCACTGTTTTGCCTGTTAACATTGTTTATTATTTACTATTGTTACGCCATCAGGTAATTGGATTACAAACCATTAAACAATATTGCACCTGGATTATAATCGTCTGTCTGTTTATTGATCACCTGCACCTGCACACTGTTAACCACTTTGCCACAATCCCTCAGTGCCTTCATTGGGCACAAGGGTCCTTGAGGTGGCAAGCTCCCACCGCTGACCTTATTGGTTGTGCGTGGTTGAGGTATCCCTCATTAGCTGTCCGCTCACACTCCCTCGCGACGGCTTTGGTATACTTTCCCAAAAGTATCGTTGGTGGTCATCTTCGAATTGAAAGGGAACGTCACTGAAAGAGAAGACGACCACCAACCAGCAAGACTGCTTCAGTCGCTTACTCAGCTTCAAGGCAAAAAGAGGACGAGCATTCTGTGCAGTGATTATTTGAACCTTTGGGAGGCAGGACCAGGGACGTCACTCCGCAGATGGGGCTATTGGTAGCTTTGATATAAAATGCTCAGAAATTCCTACCAAAGGCAGGCAATATCCCAAAAGTATTGTTGGTGTTTATCTTCTCTTTCAGGGAACCAGGGTTACATCCGTAACCTAACGTTTTGTTGAATAAATGTAAAAAAAATCTATATTATTTGAGAATATCTTTACAATATTTTACATGCCCTTAGACATGTATGGAAACAGGAACAAATCTCATCTCATGTTAGTGGATTATTCTTCAATGCAATTGTAAATCTTCACCTGTATGCATGCCCTAAAATGTGTTAAATCCATATGTTATGTATCATTTTTAAGCTGCAGGCTAAAAGATATGCATGTAATTAATGCATGAGTGTAAGTTATTTTACTATGATAGTTGCCATGAACTTAATTAAGGTTGAGTAAGATCTATAGAATTAAATATTCTGTTTTTATTTGATGTCTGGGGTTAATAACCATCATCCTTCATGGCTATGCATTTCTTTCTGTGTTACCCATTCAGATCCATCATGTACGTGGCTACTGCATATCAATCCTAAAGATAAACATATTACAATGTGGATCTCTACCTATAGGCATCTCATTTTCTAAAGGATTTTAATATGGAGCTACATTTCTCAATTCAGAACCATGTGTTTTAAAACACTGAACTTTTTTTTACATTCCTATCCCATGCCAACACAGCAGGTAAGAAATGAACCAACCCCCCCTCACCCCCCGCCTCCCCAAAGTTGGGGACACTGCCCACCTCCAAGCACCACAAACCAACAGGATGCTGTGTACTGTATGTACAGTATATATACTGTAGTCTTTTTATATGTACATTCTTTTCAGTAATCTTTATTTAAAAAGGTACAGAGCAGAATTTTTCGGGTTCATCAACAAAGCCAATCAAATTCCTGAGAGAGGTATCCTATTTCCAGCAGCACAAGTTATATATTTTCCCTCTAGGGTTTGTATGTACTCGTATACAGTCCTGCATAACAAAAGCTGCTTTATCCATTAGTATTCTAAAAACAAAACCATGAAGCTATAGCCGCTGGCACAGCAGGAACCTTGAAATAATCTGTGGTTATCCTGCTGTTGCAGTGCTACAGTGAGTGCTCAGATTTGTTCATGTTGAGCATCATAATTATTAATGTTTTACACCTGCAGTAAGGGACATACTTGTCTTTATATAAGGAACCTGTGCTCAAAAGTAGGGTCCCAAGCCCCAACCATCACTCAGTTTCCTATTGTAATATAATATGGCTAATATTCCTTAATTTTACCACAAATCAACAAAGCTTTCACTTCAACAAAGCATAACAGAGGTAATCTCGCTATAAACTAACTGCTCATACCTGACTGAAAGCCACATTAAAATATGGCTTCATGGAAAGACAACACTTTCGAAAGCTTCCTGTCTGCTCTAATGATCACTTGCTATTTAAAAGGTCAACCATTCCTTATTAAATTAATATTACCGCTGTCCCAGGTTTGCGGGCACCTGCTGTTATCAGGCAATAATAATAATAACTTACTAAAGGAGATTCCGCCTTGTGTAACAGGACAGATGCTGAGCGCAAGCTGGCGAGCCCGAGCACTGCAAGCGAGCCTCTAAACCACAATGCAAAAGAGCTAGGCTATCACTGCCCGTTACACTTGCAAACCAAAAGAAGCACTATATCAAAGCAGACACGAGAACAACAAAACAACTAACTAACAAAGTACAACACAGCTAAATTAAGAACTACATTTGTCTGTAGCTTAAACTGATTAGATTTTGATCTTGTAAAAAAGCTTTCTTTGATTGTGCTGCTTCTGGACCAATTAAAGAACAATTCAATTCTCATCTTTTTACTTTGTCATCCATCAGGCTTCCTTTCACTTCACTGTGCCCTTGGGGCGCACTGCTTTATAAAAACCCATTAATGCTGTTATAAACCATGTATTAGGACATAACCAAACCAAATAAATCACTGGTAAAACCACACAAATTCCAGGACTTTGTTTCCTGGTGGATACCACCAATAGTGGAAAATAAACTGTTGAAAGTGTTCTATGAAAAAATAAAGGTTTTATTTATTTAAAGTTCCAATTAGAAACTCTATTTATTACTCTATTTCCTTGAGCTGCTGGAGTCTGTTTTTTCTCTTAGGCTGTCAGCTGGTGCTTAATTCCCTTGATTCTCTATAAATCCTGCCCAAGCTGTTAATTGCAGAGGAAGAAGTGCCAACCTTGTAGAATAAATGTGGGAAAAATAAGTGGCACTATCTCAGTGCATAAAGTGGAAGAAATGCAGTCTGCTGACTGTATCAGTAAAGGCTAAAATGTCATAACATGGGGTGTGCACGAAGCCAAAACATGAAACCTCGACCCGTGTTTTTTTTGTTTTTTTTTTACATAGGTTTAAGGTGTCGGATGGTCATCAGAAAAGAATAGCTCATTATCATTTGTTTATGGACATTAACCTGTATCCATAATACTGTACACAAACCAAATTCCAAGTATTCCATGCATAGGTATCAATGTGTAATTTAAATAAGAGTAAATTAGCTTCCAATTGGCTTTTAAAACTTTTAATTGTCATTAATTGGTACTCAGTGGTAAAGGTGAGGCAAGGATAGCTTTTCTTATTTTAAAATCAACTGCTTCTTACAGGCAATTACGAGTGTGCGTATCAGCCCACCCCTACCATAAATACTAATGTAAGAAATATGAAATTAGGAGGGGAGATATGACAAGAATGTGGGTTTTTACAAAAGCATATCCAGAAGTAAAAATGTTATAATAGTTTTCAGAGAGATTTTTACAACTATTAACAAAAAATGACAGAAGTCAGGATTTCTTCTTATAGAATAGAATAAGTAATAAAAACAGGATGGTTAAGGGATAAGCTATTAGGCAGTCTTGCCATTAAATTAATAAAGATCGCAGCACATCTTTTCATGACTGTGTTGTGAAATTAATTTAAGTGCTATGCAATTTTCCTCAAATCCACTTGAGGCATTTTCTACATTTGCCATCACAAACTTCAATTTTGAATATCTGACATGCTTAAATTCCCTCAATCAGACATAAGATTTCAGCATTCCACTTAAACCAGTTTAACTGAGATTTAAGCCTTAAAACAAGTCGTAAAAAGCCCAGTCTATGAACTCAATCACAACGTCCCGATTTAGACCACAAGGTGTCAAAATACTTTTTTTCAGTCTAATATAGACTATGTAGCAGTCAGTTTAACTCAGGTTTTCTACTTTTGAAGGGGCAGTATTTCCATTTAGAAATATACTCACCGATATATAAATAGAATACAACGTCAGATAAGATGTTCATAAAACATATTCATTTGCCATTTTTATTTTATATACAAAATGTAGGTTTAAAAAAATGTTGATATAAATTATTATTGTTTAATTGGTTTTACAAACGATAGGTACTACAGCTCAAGCTGTGCCTTAATTATTTAATTTTAGATTTTTATATTGTGTGGAAAATTAGATTTTTGTGAAAGGGGTTATACAGTGCTACCCTGTTATAACGCGGTTGTCGGGCTCCATGATTGGTGACCACGTTATTTGTGTTTCGCCTTTTAACGAATATTGGCATATATGTTTCCAAATTAATATTAATATTGTAGCGTACCGTGGAAAATGAAGGAATGAGACAAACACAATTTGCAGATACTCGAATCAGCATTCCAACAACGTATTCCAAATTAGGTACCTTTTGTCAAAAGTTAGCACTCCACAAGGAAAATTTTTTGTTCTGTGCAGTAGTTCCCCACTCGTTTGCTGCTAAACTGTTTAAAAATGTACAATATAGTCATGTAAATGCTATATTACATTTTATTTCATATAGGCATAGTCAATATTACAAGATACAACATAATTCCTGTGTAGATGAATTTCCAAGGAAAGATTCATTTGCGGCATTAGTCTTTAATAGAGCTGGTTTATAATGGGCTTAAAATAAACCACTAAATGGGTCTTGTTAAACCAATTAATTGGTTTAAGTGTTTGGTGCGTTGAAATAGAGTTTAATTTAGACCAATTTAATGGTTTCACTGGGGTTAAACCAGATCCGAATTTAGTATCAAGATTATGGTCTAAGTATGTGATACCTTGCAATCCTCCCACGATGTTCTGGGTTCCACTGTTATTGTTAATAACTAAATATGTATTTGTATGTGCTATGATGCTTTTTCATTTTTAAAAGCAATTAATATAACTCCCTGTTCTTGATATATTTTCAGACTTAATGTATCCATGAAAATGCACATCAACCATGCTTTTATTTAGTAATAATGAATTTACATTCAAATGTAAGGGGAATGAATTGCAAATGTAATTAGTCAAAAGCTAACCATGAAGGTAGACAAAAGCTAACAATAAGAAAAGATAGATTCAAGTGTGGTACAGAAAGTATGGTACAGAAAGTAAGGGCTCCATTATGAAAGCAGTGTAGTGTTCAATTCTGCATAACCATATTTACAAGAAATAACGTAGCTACAGGAAACAACTTTTACTATTGTTTTGAGTTGTTTCTTGTTAGTTTTATAATGTTTTTTTTTTCATTTAGAAATGTAAACTTTGCCCTCACATTGAAACAGCCCATAGAGCTGTAATTGAACATGTAACATTTCACATGAAAACAAGTCTTATCAGTCATTATTATAAGATTCTACCAGGTAATGACAAAACTGTTTAAACATGACCTTGTGGTCCTGTCTTCATCTCTTCTCCTGTAATTATTCTACTTCCCTGCTGCTGTCTTAATTGTGTTAGCTTCCCGGACTGATTTAATGTTTTCTCCTCTCCAAGATTTCTCTGCAACCCATATGGAAGATTGATTTTCTTGTTTTTTTCAGAATGGCTCCACTACATATTTTTTTTCCAGAGCAATATGAGCAGTCATTTATGTTTTATAGAAATCTGCCAGTCATAACGTGGAAAAGCTGGTAGATAATAGTACTTCACACCTTTTCTACTTGGAGTACCCTCTGGAGTCTGCAAGTTTCAGCAGGTGTTGTAATGGCTTTGTCAGTCAAACACACCTGATATTAAGAGTGAGTGGAAGGTCCTGCACTTTAACAAACACAAATGTGGATGACAGTTTTTCTACAATTTTTTCACATATACTATACAAGCGAATCATTGAAATGGTGAAAAATCATACACTGTAGCTGAGATTGTGCTAAGCCCTTTATAGCCTAGAACCCCACCGGCAATAATTTTATGGCTGTTTTTACGACTGTCTCTTAAAAGTGCTTTATGAAACTCATTTTGAGACTGTAGGGTTAGAAAAAACTATTTTTTCTCAAATGTATTTTCTACCCTTATAAGTTGAGTTTTTTTCAACAATAAAACATTTTTGTTGTAAATTATGTTACCTTAGGGGTTGTGGAAGGGTGGTGGGCAATTCACTGACACAGAGGAGACAGAATTTTATTTGTAACGCCGCTCAGGCACACTGATTTATTTTTTACCCGCAGAGGGTGCTGTTGTCCATGGCCTGAATACTGGCAACAGTAAACAGGACCACGGTGTTACCAATACTGGTATACAGTCCAGTGCATCCGAATGCACAACCAAGCACAGTTCTTATGGCACCTTAAAATATAAAATAAACAAAAAAATTATTAATAGTCTATATTAAATAACAATGGCAATAAATACATTTTGTTTTGGTTTCTTTTATATTTTAAGATGCTTTATTTTAAACTTCACATTAACAGTGGAAGGGAAACACGGAAACACATCATTGCAGACTTCTTTAATTAAACACAAACTGAAATCTTTTTTTCTAAGTAATTAATTATGTAGTGCATAGACAACTGAAATACAACAAAAAGTATTTACTTTGAGAAGCCTACTGATGCACTGTACTTTTTTCCTTTACACAACTAAAATATACATAGACTTAAACAAAAGTTTTCTGTGATATTAAATTAAAGCACTGAAAGCATAGGGAAGCATGGTTAGGGTACAGATGAGTACAAACATGGTAAACTGCAGAATTATTGTGCAGATTTACCATGGTAAACTTCCATATATAGAAACAAGCTTAGTTTTATTTATGCTTTCTGTTTTTGAGGACCCTTTCTTTTAGATCTACGTTTTGGTTTGTTTTCGCTGTGCCCAGGGTCTGCGCTATGTTTAACACATCACATTTAGTTTGTTCTGTTTTTTTATTTTTTATTTTATGCTGTTTTCTTTTTTGTAATCCTCTAAGGTCATACCATTTTTTTTTATGTTTTTTTTTGGCCCGGCAAAGTGTTAAATAACATTTCTTAATTAACTTGACTTTGTGGAAATTTGTTTTCCTTTTCTTTTTGGCTGGTGTCATAGTTGCATCAAGGTCGGAGTCTGCAGAAGCCAGAGCTCGATCCTGTTATATTTGCTTACTTCTTCTTTCTGTTCACTATATCATTCATTCATCTTTGCCACAAGGAAGTTCTAAATCTTGACTTTCGGTGTTGCAAATCTATATATAATGTGATGCAAATTCTGATCTCTCCTGTATAATGAACAGTAATTTATGCTGTTCGTAAACTTGCGGTGATATTACGGTAGTTGTTCACGAAAAAGAGCTGTTTAGTACATCGCATGCAAATATTCTAGGATGCTACGAATTCGCAGTATTTACAAACACGTAAGTAATATTAGTACATAGAGGCCACTATCTGCAAGAGCCGGACAGTAATGCAGAAACTATGCTTAATCACCTGTGCACTGTAAGAACCCATAAAAAAGTGAAATGGAATAGGCAGCATGAAGCAAAGTCAGGGAAGGAGCCAAAAAGCTCCTGAAGGAATTAGTATTGATGGGCTTGCTTTGTATAATGCAAATGTTACATTAGTGGCTGAGAGAGAGAACGTGAAGGAGATAGAAGCATGCTCCATAACAATGCAAATCAATACATCTGAAGTTAAATACTTGTTAATGTTATTTATCGACCTTCCTACTGCATTTTACAATACATTTAACAAAAAACTACTTTATTTTAATTAAAACACAAATGCTGGCATTTGAACTTTAGACTTTTGTTGTCCATTCAGATACTTTATTTTAAGAGAGTTGTTATGTATTAAATGGGCACACTTGATGGATTCTTCCTTACCTATGCACCTATAATTTCCTTTTCCTCACTAATTTCAAAATGTCAATACATAGTAAAGGTGCATACTGACCATCAGATCTGTTGAGTCACATAGAGCTGGGCTGTTTCTGATATTTTAATTTAGGAAAGCTTGTACTCAGCTTCCTATCTAACATACCGGTATTTATAATATTTTTTATTATGTATTGTGAAATAAGTAGAACATATTTTTGGTACAATCTGCTGTTCAAGAGACTGGAGTTCTACACTGCTCGCAGAGTGGGAGTCCTGAAGAAAATATTTTCCTTGAATCATATTTCATTGAGCAAGTTGTGTATTTTGGTTGACAGTTTGTTAAGCAGAATGTTGACGTAGTCAATTCCTTAGACTGAAAGTCCTCACTGTCCGTTTATATGTTTAATTGACACCTTGTTTTTAGTTTCAACTTGCTGCATCCTTCTACAAGTACAATTTCAAACATGTTGTGTTATACAAGCTATGCTATACAAGCCAACTGATACTAGGACATTCTGGGTAGTTGTAACACAGTGCTATCTGGGCCCACTACAGTATACAGTACTGTATGTTCTGGTTCTATATAACATAGCTTGAGCAGGGCTTGAATTTGCTTTTGATATCCTCGCGTTACTAAAAGGTAGCCCAGAGCATGCCTTCTGACAATGTTCAGTTCTCAAAAGACTAAACAGGTCATTATTGATGTGGACACTGGCTTACAAAAGCAAGCCCAACAGCTAAATTGTAAAGGATGTTGCTATGGCAATGATTACTGCTGTGTAACTATTATTTGAAGTATGAGACTCGTATGAGATCGTATAATGAGGTAAAACGGTTATGATTGAGCTTTTAAAGTTGTGCTTGAGTCAGAATACATTTTTGAGAGTATTGAACCAATCGAGCTGTTATGCAGGATAAATACTAATTCACAGTGATTATGACAACTTGTGAGTTACTGTGAGATCCATAATTGCTGATACTGAAGGTTGTTACCCTGTCTGTGTAAAAAAAGATCAGATCTGAAGGTAGTACCATTATTCTACAATTAGAAAATGGATTGGAGATTTTCTTTAACCTGATTGGTCAATATAAGGTCCCTAATTTCTGGTAAAGGACCATGAATGTTATTGTTTAAACTATGTTTAATATCTGTTCCAAACCAATCCACCAGAAAATACATGAATACCGTATTCATTTATGTATTGTACTTTTTTTATGTTTGATGAGAGAAAATCACTGTTCTTGTACCAACCCTCTGAATGGTGTCTGTCAATGTAGACTAAGTCTGCTTCCTCACTGTCGTACACGTTCAGTCAATCTATTTAAATATAGTATAGCAACACAGTAACCACAACAGGAATAGCAACTAGTCTCTGGTTTGAAGGACAAGTTGTAGAAATCAAACAAGTGGATGCACACTGAAACTTTATGAACACACTGAGAACAAGTTACTGAACAAGCAGCACTATCAGCATTAACACGTGTAGGCTATATTATTATTATTATTTATTTCTTAGCAGACGCCCTTATCCAGGGCGACTTACAATTGTTATAAGATATCACATTATTTTTACATACAATTACCCATTTATACAGTTGGGTTTTTACTGGAGCAATCTAGGTAAAGTACCTTGCTCAAGGGTACAACAGCAGTGTCCCCTACCAGGGATTGAACCCACAACCCTCCGGTCAAGAGTCCAGAGCCCTAACCACTACGCCACACTGCTGCCCTGTGTGGCGTAGTGGTTAGGGCTCCGTAAACCGACATTAAGCTCAGCTATAGTTTGAATGACTAAAACTTTAATGAATTTTATGAGCGAATGGTAACTTGAATACTAAAACTTACACAAATACACCAATGTGCGCTAAAATCCTAATTAAAAAATAAAAAGATACCAGGATATATTTTACATTTTTTAAGAGGTAGATAAAAGCAGTTCACAGACCATGTTCACTTTTGTGTACGAGGTACCTGAACTGAAGAACAGCTCTATGTTAGCAGAAGATTTTTTATTGTTATCATTTAGGTTATTGGAAATACTCACAAGGCGGCATACTGAAGCGCAGGCGCAGGCACTTAATGGCACGAGGTGGGCCTTACCAGACAGTAAAGCCCTCTTCTGTTCTATTGCTTAAGTAGCTATTTATGAAGCCTGTATCCTAGTAACAACTAAAGCCTTGCTTCCATCTGCTACTGGAATTGAAAGTTATATGAAATCAGTTTTGACTTGGACTACGGACTGAGAGAATTTGATTCAGCCCAGTAGCTCTGATAGAGGAAGTAACATACAGTCACAGACAAAAGTATTGGCACCCTACACTTAATATAAGAAAGTTCAAGAAAACATGTTAAATACAAGCATGTAGTGAACATTAGCCACTAATTAATATGACAAAGACCACAGTATACAATATCTGGTAGTATGACAAATAATCTTTATAAAAAAAACAAAAGCACTTACAGTAAACAATTTCAAATAATGTTTTTAAAATGATATCTCAATCCGAAAATTCTAGCCGATGCTAAACTTTTGGCCATAGCTGTACACATTATTCTGAAGCACTACAGCATGAATGTCTATGAGGCTCCAGCACCCACATACTTTATGTTAAAAACTGTACTGTGGTTTGCTAAGCCAACTTGACCTCAGGAAACAACGAGGAATGAGAAAAAAAAAAATTTACTTGGAAGGAGCAGAAAGTAATGTGGTATCTTAAAAGGTTACACTGAAAAGAGCAAATGCTGATGCATGTTCTTATCTGTCTCGTAACATAATGAACAAGACAGATAAGCAGTTGCAAAATGATTTTGGTATCTAATGAAACAAAATCTTTTTTCCAGTGATTGATTTCTGTGCTTTCATTCTTAAGCTAAAGCAACAGAAATAGCATTTAAAGTGATGTAAACATATTTTTCATATGTTAATAACATTAAAACGTGTTTTAAGCTATCTCCTTTTATTCAGTCATGCAGGTAAAATATTCTATGAAAAAGTTGAAAGTTTTAATTGACTGCCAACAATGTAGCAATTACTATGTACTGGTTTCCAACAGATTCTATGAATATGATTAACATTATCTTTAATTTGTTTGAGAATTACATGTCCTGCTGAATGCATAACTAGGATGTATTTTTCTATTCCTTGTAAATTATTGTGTTAATATACAGTACTAGGTTATTCTGCAGATTGTTAGTAACCCATTCATAGATATATTAAACACTCAAAAGACTTCTAGAATAAATGTTTCTCATTTTTTATGTTTCTTTTTGTATGTATTAACCCATTACAGCAAGTATTTTGCTATCTATGTACTTTGTTTGGGGCCACATTTTAGTGTGTCCTTCATTTGTTATTTTTGGGATTGTTTGGGATTCCACATGGACCAATACAAATAATTCGGAAAGCATTTGTCTTACAATGTGTAAATATTAACAGTTCTAGAAATCTACAAATGAGTCATGAAACGAAATAAAGAAAAACAGTGTATAGTAAATGAATAATCAGAAAAACTGACCGATTTATAGTTTTATTTAAAAATGTTGCACGTTGACCAACAACAATTAATAATTTAGTAGCCCACAGCAATGTTAAGACTGGAGCTGTTTGACAAAAGAAAACAAGGAGGAGAGAAGTTCCTTGGGATAGGCCTTTCATCATCAGATTACACCCTGCTGTAGAGTAATCTACTCCAAGACTAGTAAACACTGCCAGTGCTAACGCACACTGCACCACTGGTGCCAGTCTCTGTGGACTGTGCACTTGAGTCATTGCAGACAGATCATCAGTTCTTTGCCTGGGCTTTAATGAACCACAAACAGAAGCAGTTGCATCAAACACCGGTGAATTAACCCCTATTTGCCTCCGTGGAGAAGTGTGTGGCTGGAGAGGTCCCTAGATAATGGCTTCCGGTCAAAGTTCAAGCTGCAATATGCTTACAGCAAGAAATACTGGATAGGGTTACACTCTGGCAATGATGCTGTTTCACAGGGTGGTGTTTGTACTGCAGCCAATTTCTGTAGCAGTGCCAAATGATCACAGAGTTTGCAGAAAAAAACAGGAAAAATGGAAAATGCTTTTTTAGATAGCAAGCTAAGAAAATAAGCATTTGCTTTTGCAATATTGTTAGTTTATAGGTATGCTCTTAATATTACTGTAGAAAGAGGAAATAATTACTGTCCTTTTTTATGAAAAAGTATGTGTCTGATCATCAGCCGCAGACTGTAGACTCCCCTGGGAACAGTCATGCATTTCACTTCAGTTGTCCTAAAACATTTGATGAAGAATAAATTCTGTGTACCATAGCGTATAATACAATATAGCCATGTTTAAATCAATATCTGACATCTTCAAAAGGTCAGACAAATATATGAGGAAATTTGGTTCATGGAACATCATACATTATAAGACTATAAAAACCTTTATATTACATGTTTTTATTTCCTCTTTCAGTACAATTTATGATCCTTGTTAAAGGCAAACTTCAGAAGCCTTTTTTTACAGATTGTATAGCGTTATCTTTTCTTTATACACTCAAGCCTTCATAGTGATGCACTTTGCCTTTTAAGTCAATGGATCTTAAAGAAAGAGGAAAATGCGAGACGTGCTGTTGCTAATGCCAGATTGCTGCTGTTCTGGATCAAAGTGTGGAACCTTTTTAGAAACGTGTAAAAAAACATTATTAAAGGAATGGGCTGGACAAACTACACTTAAATACCTAAACAACCATGGAAATACACTTTCTTTTCTAGATCCATCTGCAGAATTTAAGTTCATGTATTGAATTGATTGTCCATGAACATTTTTTTACCACTAAACCACTTTGAATTGGGGCTATGGCCTGGCAATAGAATGAGGCAACTGCGACAGTCCTTTTGCTTAAGTTGACCATGACTCTTAGGATATACAAGTGTCATCTCGGGATACGCGTCACATATTTAAAAAAAAAACTTTACCGTAAAACAGTGATCCTACATGGCTGTGAATTTGCAGCAGGAGACATCAATTAAAAATATATATGATATATGCTGTTAATATTCAGGTTGCCTCGTTTATAACATACTATTTTGTAATCATGTCAAAATATGGGTGGCTATGTTTGATAGCTGGGGGATAACTGTTAGACTGAGTAAAATACTAATAAATAATAATAATTCACATTTGAATGCAAAGAAAAACAAAGGAATAACACACACATAAAGATATATATATATATATGAATCTAAAAACTTTTCATTCAACATTATTCATTAATACACAACAGCAGACACATTGTTTTGTAATGTGATGCTGCAAATATGCTCTGGTACATAAAAAATGTGTATGCTTTACATTGGAAACATACACTACAGCGACTTTAATAACACCCTCTGCTGTTTTTAATGAAGTGCATCTGATTCAAAGCTGGTCAGATTTTAATTTTGATTACTTCATGATATTGGACTCGGCTTTCACCAAGATAAAATGAGATAGTAGTGGTGGGGACCAAGCAAGACGTAGCTTTGCTACAATATCTGCACACATTGAAGTAAGATATGAGCCTCCAGTGCTTTTCCTCTGTCAAGTAACATGGATTTGTTATTGGACCAGTGTTGAAGGCTGAAGTGTAATGCTAGCTCTAGGGATCAGCCAATTTGTGGCCTCCCTGGCTTATCAACACACACAATGGTGGCGATGCTGGCTCGAGGGATCAATCAAAGTGCAGCCTCCCTGGGGCCTCAGCATGTTAACCGTCTGGAATGGGCTGGGTGGGGCCCATCACATCGTTAGATGGGCACCTTCTGTCTTCTGCGTTTGTCGATTCACCCACTACACCTCAGGAAAGCTTGAAAATGATGCTTGCATTGTAAGATTAAAGGTTTCACAAGTACTTAATCATCACAAATTACATATCCAAAGGATAACATCTATCACAGCTATAAGAGCCTCTTTTGTTTTAGTAAGACGGAAATGTTTTTTTGCCATCATGTTTATTATGCATCAAACTTAAAATGTAAAGAAATGTGCATCTAAATGGAGACCTTCTAAGAAAACATACAAGTTGAATGGAATGTAATGACTTCAGGTAGGTTCCCAAGCTGATCAATGACCAAGACAAATATAAATAGTACACAGGAGGCAATGATAGTAAGTAGTGAGGGTTGTTCATTAACACAGACTTACTTAAAAGGGGCATATTGCCCTTTCAATGCACTTTCTCTGTCTGGCTTTTTTACTATTGACAAATTTATGCTATCATAAAAAACTGTGTATGTTTTAGTTCTCAATATAAACTAACTCTCTAGAGACAACTCATTTTTCCCCTTTGGGGAGTAAGTACTTGTTTTAATACCGTTTTCAACAGCTAATTCACAATTGTATCTCATACAATCAATGAGATTACTTTAGTAATACCTTACAAATACCTGTTCAATCATGAGTTTATTATACACACATTGCTACATAAGAATAATCATACTATGTAGGCAGTGTTTGAGGTGGTCTTCCACATTGAAAAAAGCACTAGACTTTGAGCATATTTTCAGTGTAATTACACTAGGTTAAAACAGCAAACCAAATCTAAAAAATTAAATGTAATAATCTTATAAACATTTTCTTTAGTACACTGAATAAGACACAAGCCAAAAGTAAGTCTATTTGCCTACATTTTCAAACAAATATATTCTTGATAGCAACTTCTGTATGTGTACCATTATTATATACCAGAGTTGGCCTTAACTATAAGTACTGCAAAGGAGCTGGTCAGTTGTTACTGTGGATTTCAAGACGGCAGAAAGTAATGGCTGATGGGCGATTTTATGGTTAGCAGTGGTGTAGTTCACCTTAATGATAGTGTGGGCGGCTTTTCTTTATTATTGTTTTTTGTTGTGTCTGGTCTGTTGTGTTGTATATCTCTTGTGGGTTTACAGTTCTGTATAAAACCACTTACCATGAACTGCGTTATGCCCTTGTTATAGTATTAAAGCAGCTGTTTGAGAATACCCTTGCTGTAAAAACCACGCTAAAGTTAAAAACGAAGAGCAAGTGAGCTGCTTAAATGTCTAACTGAATTAATTCCCATCCTTTTTTTATCCCAGTTATGTCCAAAGACAGTGCGTGTCCGCCCTCCATGTTAATAAATATAGTTGGTGAACTGGATTTCTTGAGCCAGCTCGATCGCCCAAAACAGCACAATAAACATCCAACAAGTTGTTGATGCCATCTCAGCACTGACCAAATAAAATTGCAAATGAACGTATTGATTGTGTTTTATTTGTTTGCGTCATTAATATTTAACGCAGCAGTAAATCCAACACAACTTAAAAGAAAGGAGAGAATCTCTGACAGCACGAACCAGAGATCGCTGCTGTCCAAGTGAAACTGGCAGCTGAGGTAACCTTCACAGTTGCCAGGTCCGCTTATAATACATTTTTAGAGTCGCGGGTTTTAATTTGCATAAACACCCATACTCTAACATGGGTTGCGCTTGTTTTGGGCTTGTTGTGAAAGGCAGGGCTTGATGTTGACAAGAGCTTGTGCAGGATAAAGCAGGCAGTGGCAATTTTGGGAACGAATTAATGCACTTCAGTCCGTTTCATCAGTATCTGCCACCTCCCATTCAAGTGCCCACTACCCGTATTTGCCCAAACGTGGTGATGAATGCTTCCTCAGCAGCTGTCAGTCATCTGGACGGGTAGGGTTTCTAAGCCAGAGAAGTATACGCAGCATCACCTGATCCCCTATTTGCTGTATTGCCGGGATGAAAGGGATATATATAAAGTGCCGTGAAAAAGTATTTGCCCCCTGTCTGATTTTCTGCATTTTTGCATATTTTTGAAGCTGAATGTTATCAGATCTTCAACCAAAACCTAATATTAGATAAAATGGACCCTGAGTGAACAAATAACACATAAATTTGAAACATATTTCGTTTATTTATTAAAGAAAGTTATGCAACACCCAATGCCCCCGTGTGAAAAAGTAATCGCCCCCTTAGACTCAGTAACTGGTTACGCCACCTTTAGCAGCAATAACTGCAACCAAACGCTGTAGTTGTAGTTAATGATTAGTAGTTATTGATTAGTCTCTCACAGCACCGTGGAGGAATTTTGGCCCACTCCTCCATGCAGAACTGCTTCAACTCAGTGACATTTGTGGGTTTTCGAGCTCAAGCTCGTTTCAGGTCCTGCCACAACATCTCAATGGGGTTTAGGTCTGGACTTTGACTAGGCCATTCCAAAACTTTAAATTTCTTGTTCTTCAACCATTCTGATGTAGACTTACTTGTGCTTGCTAGACGGATGGCCTGACATTCTCCTGTTGAATTCTCTGATACAGAGCAGAATTCATGGTTCCTTCAATGATGGAAAGGCATCCAGGTCCTGATGCAGAAAAGCATCCCCAAACCATGACACTACCACCACCATGCTTGACCGATGGTATGAGGTTCTTACTGTGGAATGCAGTGTTTGGTTTTCGCCAGACATAACGGGGCCCTTGTCGGCCAAAAAGTTCCACTTTTGACTCATCTGTCCATCGAACATTGTTCCAGAACTCTTGAGGATCATCCAGGTGCTTTTTGGCAAACTTGAGACGAGCATTGATGTTCTTCTTAGTGAGCAATGGTTTCCGCCTTGCTACTCTGCCATGAATCCCATTTTTGCCCAGTGTTTTTCTGATGGTGGAGTCATGAACACTAACCTTAGCCGAGGCAAGAGAGGCCTGCAGATCCCTGGATGTTGTTCTAGGGTTTTTTGTGACTTCCTGGATGATTTTACGCCTTGTTCTCGGAGAGATTTTGGCAGGACGGCCACTCCTGAGAAGATTCACTACTGTCCCAAACTTTCTCCATTTGGAAAATATGGCTCTGACTGTGGTTCAGTGGAGCCCCAGAGCCTTAGAAATGGCTTTGTAACCCTTTCCAGACTGATAGGCATCAACAACTTTTTTCCGGGGGTCTTCAGGAATTTCTTTTGTTCGTGGTATGTGTGCTGACAACTTCACTCTGATGGTAAGGGCCAAAGTTTTTGTTAACCAAAGTACTCAAACAGCTGACCCTAATTATCCCTTTAATTGGGTTGAGTTAAGTAGGGTGGGGGGCAATAACTTTTTCATACCTGAAGAATGCATGTTTGATTACCTTGCACACCAAACAAATGAAAGAAGCACCAAACTTTGGTGTCATTTTTTCTCTCAGACTCCCACTATATACTACTACAACCCACAAAAAAATCTGACGAAATACAATGTGAAAAATGTGCAAAAATGCAGAAAATCAGACAGGGGGCAAATACTTTTTCACAGCACTGATATATATATACTAATGAATACGTGAGAAAGTGTAGTCCTGGGGAGCAAAGGACTACACCTCCCTCCCAGAAGGTCACAGGCTGAAAAGCCTTAATTTATTTAATTGTTTTATTAGTAATTATCCCCAGCACCTGGCTATCATTGTAAATTAGAATCAGGTGCAGGGTATTTAAAGAAAGCAGCCAGTCTGTTCAGGGCTGCTGGTGTGTGTACAGCCGTAATTATAGAAGAAAGGTAGTGTAAAACCTTTTTGTGTTGTGCTGTGTAAAACTGGGTTTGTTTTGTTTTGTTTTGCAACCGGTAAACAAGCTTACCTGTCCGGTTATTAGAGAAGGTTCCAGCCTGTGTTAGTTAGTGCTCCGACGGAGCTAGGTGTTTGTTTTATTTTTGTTATTGTTTATTAAAAACATTGCGAAAGGGCTTCAAAACCTCAAGTTCCTGTGTCTGGGTCAACATTTAAAAGGGGCAATGAACGTGAGAGAGTGCAGCTCGATCATTATATATATATACTGTATATATATATATATATATATATATATATATATATATATATATATATATATATATATATAACGTCTCTGCCGGTTTTCAGCAATGGTGAGCTGCAATACCTGTTGGTCAGTTTCATTTTATACCTCAGAGTTTATTTTTAATTAATGAGTCGTAAGATAAATTAGTTGAAACAGTATTCACTACTAATGACATGACACCCCACTAATGAAATTTGAAAAACAATTTGGGCAAGAGCAGTAAAAAGCATTATTAACCAACCAGGCACAAGGTATTTTGTTTTATTGCAGCAGCTTAGATTCACTCGTGTACCAGTTCTCTGCGCATGGAAACCACATTTTCACAAAATGTCACTAGTAATCTTCAAAAACAGCATGAGTACTTTACGCATAGCTAATTTACATATCACCCCCCACCTTTCCCATTCATTTGCATGACGTCAGGTGAAAAGCCCGGTTTACTCAAGTAAAATAAACTGAATGAATGGAAATACAAAAAAAAGCATTTTACACGAGACATTTTTCTCATGTAAATGCCTCGAGTTAAAAAAAAACAAAACATGAATGGTGCAAATCTGGTCATATTAATGCAACAGCAACAGCCAAAGTGTCACAGGTTAAATTGTTGTCAAAAAGGCTTTCTAACAAGATAAACAATTCTAGGACTATTAACAAGGGTCATAGAGTGAGTAGCCAACGCCAATAAGTGTTTTAGTAACACTTTAGGTATCCGTTATAAGTGATTATAAACAATAGCAAACAAAACAATGGCACACCACATGTGAGCAAAGGAATTTGTGTATCTTCTGTATTTTAAAATCCTAGAACTAAGTTAGAGCACTGAGATGCAAAATAATTACTGTATTGCAAAAACAAAGCCGCCCCATACAATTGGCGAGACAGAAATACAAAGACAGACAGACGGGCATAGAAAGACAAACTCAACTGAAAATACAGGCAGACAGACTTTATCCATTATAACTGAAACAATAGCAATAAAAAATGGCAAAAGTGTATAATAATAATTATACTATGTAACACAATTTTTGTTCCTGGGTAGTAAATGTTATTTCCTAATTGCTTATGCCTCAAAAGTATAGAAAATGGCTATTATTCCCCACAAACTTTGCTTTTGTGACCAGGACAGTGATATTTTGAAATTTACCTATTTCCAATGAGAAAACGGGCGAATTTGTGTCTTTTCGTTCACATAAAGTCAGAAAAAAACAACATATGAATCCAAATTAACATGTATTTATACTAAAGTAATACAAAAATGAGTACAAAAGATTTAGAAGTGAGTAGTTTTTCGAGATTTACGATTATACTGTAAATCACTTTCAGGAATCAGCCCCCAAATGTAGTCTCCCATCATGTTCTCGTTATACTGTCCTTGGTAATGGCGTTCAAAGTCCAGTATATCCTGGTGGAAGCGCTCGCCTTGCTCCTCCGAGTACGCTCCCATGTTCTCCTTGAATTTATCAAGATGAGCATCAAGGATATGGACTTTGAGGGACATCATACAGCCCATTGTGCCGTAGTTCTGAGTCTCAACCAGCTCCACATAGTTTTCGGCCTTGTGATTGCCCAGGAAGCCCCGAACCACTGCGACAAAGCTGTTCCAAGCCGCTTTCTCCTTACTAGTGAGCTTCTTGGGGAATTCATTGCACTCCAGGATCTTCTTTATCTGTGGTCCGACGAAGACACTGGCTTTGACCTTTGCCTCAGACAGCTTAGGGAAGAACTCTTGAAGGTACTTGAAGGCTGCCGACTCCTTATCTAGAGCTCTTACAAATTGTTTCATAAGGCCCAATTTGATATGCAGTGGTGGCATCAACATCTTCCGGGGGTCCACCAGTGGCGCCCACTTAACGTTGTTCCTCCCCACAGAGAACTCGGTCCGCTGTGGACAGTCCCGCCTGTGGTAGTGCGCCTTGGTGTCCCTGCTGTCCCAAAGGCAAAGATAGCAGGGAAACTTGGTAAAACCGCCTTGGAGACCCATCAGGAATGCCACCATTTTGAAGTCTCCTATGACCTTGATGCCATCTCAGAAAAATGCAGATATGTATCCACTTAGGCAGCTGGAACTAAACTGAACTGGTGGGCTTAAGGCCCCTGTATTTATACTACTATTTATATTACTGGAAAGTTCTAGAAAGTTCTAGAAGTTACTCCAAGTTTACTCAGCACTGAATCTATCTGGAATGTTCTGGAAAATAGGTACATTTCAAAATATCACTGTCCTGGTCAGAAAAGCAAAATTTGTGGGGAATAATAGCCATTTTCTATACTCTTGAGGCATAAGCAATTAGGAAATAACACTTACTACCCAGGAACCAAAAAAAAATAAAAAATGGTTACACGGTGTTATTTCTAATCACATTCTATTTGTTAATAGCATATCTAATAACATGTTTATAGTTTGTTTATTATTATTATTTGTTTATTTAGCAGATGCCTTCATCCAAGGCGACTTACAGAAACTAGGGTGTATGAACTATGCATCAGCTGCAGAGTCACTTACAATTACGTCTCACCTGAAAGACAGAGCACAAGGAGGTTCAGTGACTTGCTCAGGGTCACACAATGAGTCAGTGGCTGAGGTGGGATTTGAACTGGGGACCTCCTGATTACAAGCCCTTTTCTTTAACCACTGGACCACACAGCCTCCTGTTTATAATCACTTATAACGGATACCTAAACTAAAGTGTTACGTTGGCTACATCTCACTCTATGACCTTTGTTAATAGTCCAAGAATTGTTTATCTTGTTAGACAGCCTTTTTGACAACAATTTAACCTGTGACACTTTGGATGTTGTTGTTTTCCATGAACTCCTTAGGATTTGTTCCATTCATCTCAAGATCACATTAAATACAGCCTTTTCACAAGGACATACAGTACAAGACCTCTTGATGAATGGCATCTCTCAATTTAGCGTTAGCACAAAGTGGTCAACTTAAGAATCGCTCTGTATATATTAAACAGTCTTTTACATCCTCATCCATCCTCAAGCCAACAAGACGATCCAGATGGATATCACTGGATGCGAGGTCTGGGTTGTAAAGTGTGTGGGGTGGGGGTGGGGGGGATACATTTTTGAATAGTATTGCACACTTTGAAGGAGTATTTGATGGTGAAATGTTCTAAAATAAAATATAGCTGTTTTTCATTTTGTTCCCATTACAGTGTAATAGGTTGTAGTTTATGTTCCAGAAAATAACTCAAATTACAATTTCAGTACAGATTGCATTACTGATAGCAGACTGGAAATTGATAACATTTTGAGCAAACTCCTTATTCAGTCTGGACAATCTTACATTAAATAACCACCTTTATTATAATACAAATCTTACAGATTTCCAAAAACATTGAACCCAAACAATGGTTGAAAAAAAAAATAAGTAGAGTAAAAATAGTTGGAGCACAGCCTCCGGTAGCGCCTGCTAAAAAGCAAATAATAAAATAATAAATAGTTTGCGAAGTAGGATTATATACCTTATAGGTTGATGGGAACTTGCCGGCAATTGGCTTGTAGATTGACCAATGAAATATACTAGGCACTTGTATTATTGATACTATAGATTCCCTGCCTGAAAACCTTGCAAGCTTTATATTTATCAAACTGTTGCAGAATCTAGTAAAGGTGAACCCCGGACAGCTTGAGCTGAATTTACTACACCAAGATCAACACCCACACAGACTTAACACTTGCCATAGCCAAAAAACGAACTAGATTGTAACTGACACACATGCTCTCGTCTTACTGTTCCACCTCTAAACTTTATTGAAGCACACCACATGTGAGCAAATGAATTTGTGTATCTTCTGTATTTTAAAATCCTAGAACTAAGTTAGAGCACTGAGATGCAAAATCTAATTTTCAAGTGGATAACAATACAATATCCTGTGAAATACAGGGGTTATCGGAGTAGGGGTCAGGCATGGTTTTAGACGGCTCACGATCACAATTGCAGTTACAATAGTACATTACAGAAGCAGGTCATTTGTAGAAAGCACACTTTTTCAGACACTGTACTGCAGTATGTACAGTATGTCTATTCCTGTATTTCTTGTGTATACTGTGCAAATTAATAGTAAGCTGTATTTCAATATTATAGATGGATTTTGCATTGCCGGATACCACCAGACCCAAGTCACTTCAAAGGAACTTTGAAAGCATGCATGCTACATAAAAACAGAATGTAACACTAGAGAAATGTAATATATAAACTAGACAACCCATGGCATGCTGGTTTATACATTCGGAAGTAAACTGCTCAAGGATATGTATGTACAGTATGAATATATGCGTGAACAAAGAGGCAGATGTCATCTGAAAACACATCTATGTGATACTGTATTCAGTCAACAAAATAGCTGTCCCTTTCTAATGAGTAGCCACTGGTTTATCATTTCCCTAGGTTTTAATTGGAAAGCATTTTAATGTTGTGTCAGAGAGGTATCTAATGTATAGAATCCTTTCACAAGAAAGGGATACAAGTGCCACCAGGAGCTTTGCTTTAAAATGTGATTAAGGCATATTTCAAATTATACAAGCCATACAATCACCCTGATGAAACCTACTTCATATAAAGACAAAAGGAGACTTTGAGGGGAAAGTTAATTACATACAGTATAAACCCCACACAGTCTCCAGCAAGCACAATTGCCTTTTTTCTCTAATCCAACTCTTCTAGGACATTTCCGTACCATATCCAGCACACTTAAGAGTATATTTTACTCTGGCATGTGCCATGCCCCAAGCTCATTAATCAGATTCGGTATATGAGCACTGAATGTTAAAATCTCCAGTCTTTCCCAGCCAAATAACAAAAGGACGCATTAACCTTGGGGCTTTTCAATAGCATTCATTTCCCAACATAAACTTGGCACTGTAGAAAAGGGAACTTTACAGCTGTTGATTTCTTCTTGTTCGTCACTACACTATATTGCACCATAAATTAGACCACACTTACAAGCAGGGTGTGAACAGATTCACTGTGACAGAAAAGGACAAGTAATAAGCACAGAAATGCCTCCAGTCTAACCCAAAGCTCATAATATGTTTTACTAGTATCCATATGCTTCATAAGGCACTTTCTGCTACAAATGTTAAAACTGAAACAGCTTCCCGTATCAGCCACCACTGTAGGTGACTAACTCACTCATTGGGGTGGAAGCAAATAGTGTCTTCAGTGATCGGTCACTTGACAAGAGTTAAATCCTCAAAGTGTTTCTTAAAGTGGTTTCCGAGGCCTGTGATATGATTACTGATTATTGTTTTCACTATTTCAAGTTCAAGTTCATTTTCCTCAAAAATTCGTCCAACACTGGAATCATTTCCACATTACAACTTTTCAGTCATTTCTTCCAGTAGTAAAGTTTCTACAAGAAGCCATCGATTTTATCACTTAATGACAGAATGTTGGTGTTGGGACCCTGAAGTGAGACATTCAGCACATTTCGTTTTTCAAAAATGTCTGCTAAGTATGCTAAGCTTGATAGCCATTTGGAATCAGCCAAGTGTTCTGCATAAGGTGATCCAGTGTCAAGAATGAACAAGTGCAGGTCATCTCTCAGCTCAAAGAAACGCATCAGAATTTTTCCTCAAGACAGCCACCAGAATTCTGTATGCAAAAGCATACAGAAGTGTGTTCTGAACCCATTTCCTTACATAAGATTGAAAACAATCTTGAATTTTTGGGACGAGACTTCAGAAAGTTCAGTATTTGTACTGCAGTCTGCAGAACACAATTAAGTTCTGGTTCAAGTTTCTCGAAGCCAGAGCTCCCCTGTGTATAACACAATGCGGGAAAACAACATGCTGCACCACTTCCAGAACTTTTGCTTTCACTCCAATGTTTTTCCCCATCATAGCATCAGCCCCATCTGTACATACACCAACACAACATGCTCACTGCTTATACAGCATTTAAAAGGGACCAAGAACAAAGTACACACAAAGAGTACTTAAAACTGCAAGCACAAGTCAAAAAGGAAGGTAGAAAGGCCAAGAGAGAGATAGAAATGAACAATGCCAAGGGGGCTAAAACCAATTCCAAAAGGTTTTTCCAATATTATAACAGCAATAGAACATTCAAGGAGGAAGTAAAAGTCTAAGAGATACAAATGGCAACATCTTAGATAAAAGAGAAAAAAATAGCAAATATATTAAATGATTACTTTTCACAAGTTTTTATAAAGGAGGATACAGGCAACATGCCCCACACAACGACTTGCACCTATTCAGTTTTTAATAACTTTAGCATAACAGAGACAGAAGTGTTAAAGGGACTAAGAGCTCTTAAAATAAACAAATCCCCTGGGCTGGATGAGATCCTCCCAATAGTACTCAAAGAAATGAAAGAAGTTGTTTACAAACCACTAACTAAGATCATGTAATGGTCTCTTGAGACAGGAGTTGTACCAACAGACTGGAGAATTGCAAATGTAATACCAATCCACAAAAAGGGAGACAAAACCGAACCAGGTAACTACAGACCAATAAGCCTGACTTCTATTATATGTAAACTTATGTAAACTATAATATGATCCAAAATGGAAAATTACCTGTTTGGTAACAGTATCCTGGGAGACATTTAGCATGGTTTTAGGAAAGGAAGATCGTGTCTAACTAACCTGCTTGATTTTTTTGAGGATGCAACATTGACAATAGATAATTGCACAGCATATGACATGGTTTATTTAGATTTCCAGAAAGCTTTTGACAAAGTCCTGCATAAAAGATTAATTCTCAAACTGAATGCAGTAGGGATTCAAGGAAATGCATGCACATGGATTAGGGAGTGGTTAACATCTAGAAAACAGAAAGTACTGATTAGAGGAGAAACCTCAAAATGGAGCAAGGTAACCAGTGGAGTATCACAGTGATCAGTATTAGGTCCTCTGCTCTTCCTAATCTACATTAATGACTTAGTTTCTGGTATAGTAAGCAAACTTGTTACATTTTCAGACTACACAAAAATAGAAGGAGTGGCAAACACTGCTGCAGCAGCAAAGGTCATTCAAAATGATGTAGACAGTATTCAGAACTGGGCAGACACATGGCAAATTATATTTAAGTGTAATGCAGGCATTCAGGCAATAAAAATGTCCATTATAAATACCATATGGGAGATACTGAAATTGAAGAAGGAATATATGAAAAAGGAGTTTATGTTGACTCAGAAATGTCTTCATCTAGGCAATGTGGGGAAGCTATAAAAAGGCCAACAAGATGCTCGGATATATTGTGAAAAGTGTTGAAGTTAAATCAAGGGAAATAATGCTAAAACTTTACAATGCATTAGTAAGACCTCATCTAGAATATTGTGTTCAGTTCTGGTCACCTCGCTACAAAAAGGATACTGCTGCTCTAGAAAGAGTGCAAAGAAGAGCAACCGTAATTATTCCTGATTTAAAAGACATGTCATATGCAGACAGGCTAAATTAATTGAATCTATTCAGTCTTGAACAAAGAAGACTACGCGGCGATCTGACTCAAACATTCAAAATCCTAAAAGGTATAGACAATGTCGACCCAAGGGACTTCTTTGACCTGAAAAAAGAAACAAGGACCAGGGGTCACAAATGGAGATTAGATAAAGGGGCATTCATAACAGAAAATAGGAGGCACTATTTTACACAGAGAATTGTGAGGGTCTGGAACCAACTCCCCAGTAATGTTGTCAAGCTGACACCCTGGGATCATTCAAGAAGCTGCTTGATGAGATTCTGGGATCAATAAGCTACTAACAACCAAATGAGCAAGATGGGCCGAATGGCCTCCTCTCGTTTGTAACCTTTCTTATGTTCTTATATTCTTCATAATTAGATACGTCCATAGACTCATCAAGTTGCAAGGCAAATCTGGGGCTCTATTTAACATGTTCGATAAGCTGAACCTTTATATCATTAGCAATATCTTCAATGCGTCTTACAACCGTATCATTGGACAACGGAATCGTTTCAAGTGGAGTTGAAAATGTATCTCCATGCGTAATACAACACATTGCTACCGCAGCAGGAAGAACGAGTGTTTCTCCAACTGTGTGTGGCTTTTTACATTTAGCAATTAGGTATGAAACTTCATAGGAAGCTCTAAGTGCTTTTGTAGGGATTGTTGTTTGTTTGCTCAGAACATCCCATTGACCTTTCAGTTCTCGTTCTTTTTGTTGAAAAAACTCTACTGACTTGTCGGCATGTGTTGCATGTTAAGGCTGCAGATGCCTTTTTAGTTTTGCAGGTTTCATGCTATCTTGTGCAAGCACTTCTGAGGGTACTACTCACTTTCAGTAATCAAGTAGGTGAAGCCATACTGCATGTATTCGTCTTGATAGTTTGTCCGTTTGACTTTATTCTGCGTCAGGGCCTTACTTTTCCACTTCACTGCATGTGTGACTTGCTTTTCGGTATCTCCTACCGACACTTCATGAGAAGTTGAAGCAATTTCATTCGCTTCTCTGTTTGTCTCTTCTGTCGTTTTTTTTCTTTCACTCGACTGAGCCAACAATCCATTTTTACATATATACTATACTTCCAGCAAGCTCAGAATGTAAAAAACGCAAAACTGTGATGGTTTCCAGTGCTTACTTGTAAACACGTTACACCATGTGGCAGTTTCTTGAACAAAATGATTCAACGACGCACAACAATATTAGTCAAACTTAACCATTTGTGGTCCATTTATTCAGCGTATCTCAGGCGCGTCAGGTGCAATTTATTTTCACACGAGCTGTTTATTTTACACGCGCTGTTTAAAAGTAATTTTATTCATAGTAAAACAGGTTTAAAAGGCACTGCATATCAACAGGACACTCAGTACTGCATCTCCAGCCCTGCCCCACTCCTTGTTCGTTGTATTTATCACATATCTCTTCATAGTAGTGCATACTGCTAAATCATCTCCTGATCACTCGTTTTATCACCAAACTCCTCAATAATGCTATCCAAGTTTTATTACTATAACATCTCAAAAAGCTTGGCAAATGTCCGCAATTTTCTTTGAGCGCTGGATGCGGAAGCAGCTATCTTGTTTGTTTATGTCTGTGTTATGTCTGTAGTGAAGGGACTATGCATGTTGCTCAGATCCACCTCCGTTTTATTTTCGGCCTCTCTCAGTCATTGAAAGCTTTTCTCTGCTTTTTCCGGAGAAAAAAATGACTAATGACCCGTGCTTGATGTCTATTTGATGATGTCGGACAGGGTCCAAAATCGGACCGGAAAGGAACAATTGTAATGTCAGACCTGGTCTGACTTAGGACCGCAAAGGGTTAAAAAACAATCTGTCAAATACACAGCGCCATCTACAGACCATGTCTGGAGCCATCCGTAGTAAGAGAGTTACTGCTATAGGTAAAATGTGTTAAGTATTTTTTTTTTCCACCAAAACTTATTGCTCCCCCCCACAATCCATCTTGCGCCCCCCAGTTTGAGAACGACTGCTCCTGTATACACAGTCGCTCAAACCTGGTGCTGAGGTCGGTAGCCTGCAGCAATAATATAGGAGACCACTGGCATTTAATTGAATACATTTTGAGGTACAAAAGTACCTTTTTGTAGTAGGTGCCCATGATAGATGCTACTTAATCCTGCATGCATGTAAAGTACAAACAAGTGAATGACTTTCTATGGGGATGGTTTAAACAGGCTTGTGCTAATAACAGGTAAAGATTTTGTTGAATTGTTGTGTTTAAAGTTTGCTTAGAAAAACAGTGTATGTACAGACTGTTTATGTACAGTTATACATTTTCTTTTTTTGTTTAAGCATTCAAATAGTTTTGTCATTTTACCTTTTTTAGGTACAGTATTCGATTTTTAAAACTAACTCTGTAATCCAGCACACTGTTTAATCTGACACAATTTTCTAGTCCCAAGTGGAGCCGAAGTGTGCAGATTTTACTATAAAAATGTAAAACACTTTCAATTGAACACTCCATTCACTGCAAGTTCAATGAACACAGTGACAATTGCACATAACTGAAATGAGAATGCAATATCAATTTACATTTTTAGTCCTCAATTGTCACAAACAAACAAACAAACAAACAAACATCACAGAACAACAATATAAATGGACTTAGACTTTGTTTAATTCCAAAAAACAAAGACTCAGCCTGTAACTCAAAAACAGAAATTCAATATCAATAATACACTTCATACATCCTCTTTGGAGACAGAAATCAAAAGCACTGTTTGAGTGGTACTGGATACAACTTTATTATTAGTCTATCATCTGAATTAAAAAGAGCTTTAAATCTTGAAAAAGCTCAACCCCCAGTAGAGGTAATTATTTATGTGTTTTTGGGACATGTAATTTACCTGAAATTCATATTTTAAAAAGTTAGGTGTGGTGGTAAGACAAATGGCAGTAACTAGAGTTTTACACATTGGATTGACACAAAAGTGGTATCATTGCATTGAACAAGACCTGTGTTTTTATTGAATATATCATAGTGTGGGGTAATATGATCATGTGACATTATCAGAGGTCAAAGTGCACACAGAGTCATGTTTTGAGCTGTTTTTGGACTTTTTGAGTTCAAATGGCTGAAGAATGTGTTCCACCTGTGCTAGAAGTGTTTAAGAAGGTTCATCATATTCCTGAGATTATGTGTCAGTTTTTTTTTATCAAAAAGATTTGATCTCTACCTTGCTGTTTGGTTTTGGCAGGGCGTCACAAATGTCCCTTTCTGACATTTTTGTGTATGGTTTTTCAAACATTCCATGACAAGGGGAGGCAAAAAAGCTTTCCATACGACTTGCAAGGGTTTGAGACAATCAGAATTCTGCACCATTGACACTGACAGTGTTTGCCCAATGGACCGAGATCACCTCTTTAGGTGGACTCGGTATGGTTCGTTTCCCGAGCAGACTTTGTTGTTCTCTCTTCACACCAAACGTACCGAACCGTAGTGTGGACCAAACCCTCTAAACAGACCCATTGTGAACACAGCCCTAGAACACATACTATACGCGATTGTCTGTTTAATGAAAATAAAAAGTGGCAACTGCAGCACAAACAAAAAAACCAACATACAAACCCAACTAAACTTCACTTATCACAAAGAGAACTGTTGTCCGCACAGCGTACATGTATAACAGTACAAATAATCCAACCCCCTCCCAGAAAGCAGAGATGGGGAACACTGTTTAACAAAGCACCAATTTCCAAGTAGTACCAAGCCATTAAACCAGCAAAATGTATGTAAAGATATTTAACTTACCTTGTCCCTGTCCTTTAACGGTCTGACTCCTTGTCATCAGGATAATAATCAAGGTCCCAAATAACAGAATGCCTGATCTGATACCTTCCTGTCCTCCAGCCATTTCATTATTGGGCACTGGCAGACAAAAGCAATCAAAAGGTTAGTTCACTTAAGCCTTAAAATGACAATGACAAAATACATTATAAACACAAACCAACAAATAAAAGAGACCTTCATTTTTGCTGCAGCAAACACATACTGGAATTACTGCTGGCTTCAAACTCCACTTGTAGTCTAATGACATTGGTTGTAATCTAATGACATTACATATGTAATAAACATGGTCTAAAAAACGCACAACACATTTCTTACTGACCCCTTATTTTGTTTTACTTTACTTTTCCAAAATGTATATTTTACACCAGGTGAAGCCATTTACCCTTGAATACAATACATTTGAGGATAAACAGTGATTCCTGTCCAACTTCCTATGCAGCATGTACCAAGACCCACCTGAACCCCCATAGAAAGCGAGGCGTAGGTGGGGTTGTGCTGCACTTGAAGTAAACTTAGGAGTGTGTATCCTCAGATTTGTATTATGGCAAAATAAATGGGCCTCTTCCAAGTCCAATTGAAAGTTTATTGAACTAAACAATCGAGTGAAAAAAATATAGCACTTCTGTAAAAGTTGCTGGCTGTTGCGAAAATTATTTTCACAGCTTTAATTAAAGGGTACATATATTAAGTGAACTCTCGACCACACAATAAAGTCATTTTTCATGGGGATTGTAGGAAGAAATAACAAGTATCTCTCATTCAGGGCAGTCTCATTAAGGGGTTGTACACATTTTTACATAAACTGAAAGCACAAGGAGGATAGAAAAAGATCAAAGTGCATAAATAACCAGAGGAGCAAAATTCAGTCCCAGATAAATAAGACCAGAATGAGACTTTCTAATTACCCTTTAGAGGCACTGTACAACAAAGGGTGCATTCTGTCCTGTGGATGGAATACTATTAAATATGCCTCCTACAGTGGGACAAACAGTACATCTCAGATCGAAGGCTCTCAGACAAATGAATGCGCAGTCGATTCATAAAACTTTAATGACATTTTTTGGAAGACTAAGTTTTAATGGAGCTTTGGGGAATTATAATATGTTGCAGTACTCTGATCTTGTTAATAATGAATAACATTTTCTATATGATACAGGATTTAAAATGTTATAATAAATACTGAGTAGAAATTTTGCAAACTTTTACTCCTTGAAGTTTCCACCCATTAGATAAAAAGGGACACATGAAGTGACACAAAAGAAAGTTTTACTCTGCATTATTTTATTTTATTTATTTTTATTTATAAAGAAATCAAACCAACATACACTGAAAAGAGAAATGAATAGAAAGCAGATGCCCGTAGACAGATTTCATTATCTGAAGGCATGTTTGGGATTGGCTTGTCTTTTATTTTGTGGACATGTAAATGTCCACAAAATATCTTCTATGTGCCCACAACAATGGACCTCGAGTTTTAGCTGCAGTACATATAAAAAACTGTTTTGGACACAATTACTCCTGGGTGTTTCCTTTAATAAGCGATTATGATTGGGGCCCTAAACACTGACCACAAAAATGTATTTAAAGAGAACATTATATGTAGTTAAATGATAACTAAAACGTACTGTATTAGGTTAATTCTTTTAATCACTGGTTCATTGTGCTGAGAATTTTATGGTTCTTCACTTCTTTTACATAATTTCAGGATATGCAAATACAACGTCATATGTGAGCTGCTGCATCTGGTGTTTCTGCTTGAATTACATGTTCTAGTTGCAGCTTCAGTATTGGAATGTTTAATGACGTTATTAAGTACCAGGAAGCAGTAGCAGCAACTTATCATATATAGCTTTGTCTTTATAATACCTGCATATTCCAATTTGAAGTAGTCATAATAAGGGGTAGTAGATTGATTTAAAAACCTTGGTTTGGCACTCCTTTAACTATTATCAAAGTTTAACCATAACGTTTATAATACCAATTGACAGCAGAAATGTTGTTATATTTCCCCAAGGTTGCTTCCCATCTGTGTGTGAGCAAGGAAGCACACATTTCTTTTTTTGTTAGTGTTTTCTGTTTTGTTTTTAAATTACGTATATCATGTTAAATTCAGAGTGAAAGTAGGACTGTGAGAGTTCAGCGTCCAGCTGTACGTTGCTAGATAACCCATAGCTTGTATTTAGATTTCGTAATGGGACATCATAATTTTCATTTAGTAACAACATACAGCGGGGTCTTTCAACTTTCAGTGAGGAAGTCTATTCAATCCTATCACTAACAATTCTCCAAACAAGCTCAAAGATTAGAGAAAAAGTGTAATACAAAAGCTCTTCAATCATTTACGAAATCTCACAAGAGTTCATTACTCAACTAGATTTAAATGAGACCTGAAAGAGGATATTTTTTTAAGGATTACATACTGTTTCGTAGATTAAACACATTATTTATTATCAAAATAAAACATGCAGAGATCTCTCCGAATTGGTACATAGGCAGTCTATGAAACAATAAGGCTCTTGTGGACACTGAAACTGTTCAACTGAAGACCCCAACCACCTTTTGGGGAGACTTGTTCCTGTGTATTATATTTTGTCACTTGATCTTGTAAGAGATTCAAATCTGCTGTTGTTTTTTTTTTTTTAAGTGTTCATATTTTAAGGACAAAGTGCTTTTCATCCATTACAACTAAGACAGCTACACTGTATTCCAGAAAAGGTCTCCCCTTACACAGTGCTCGTTCATTTACTTATCAATACACAGTACAAAGCACTTGATATAAGAGTTTGTCAACAATACATTGTTAGGCTTGCCCTATTGTATTTTTCATGTACCGTTAATGCAGTTATTTAAAAGCCTCTGCATCCCAATTTGCAAAAACAATGCAGATTATCCACCTAATCTGTTTGTAAAACAGAGGTTTTAACAGCCTCTCAGGGTTTAGTCAGCTGCTGATTCAAGCAAATTCAGGGACGCATTACAGATGTAAACAATAAACTAGAGTTCACTAAGTGCTATTATTCACACACATTCCACAGGAAATCAATAGTGTTGACTCATTTATCTCCAGTTTGATTTCCCTTTAAATCTCCGTAAATGAGACAAAGCTGTAATGCAATGATATGATTTGCATACAGTATGCTTGACATGGAAAACACCCTCTTGTTATTTTGAAAATAACTGATGTACCAGTATCTAGTTATCCTGCTACAGGTATCTATATCAGATATTCTCTTGTCAAAGCCCCGCACCAGTTTAATGTCAAATATTTCCTATAAATCAACCTCACTATTCCAAAATGCAAACATTCACAAATTCAGTTCATACACACTTTGACCATGTTGACAGAAAATGATACAGTGCATGTACCATACTTTCCTGTATAAGGGCTATTCACTAATTTACTACATCCAATATTTCACTGTTGTTTGATGTGTAAGTCAGATAGTGAAATAACAAGGAAGTACAGTACAAAAACTCATTCTCAACACACCTCCCCAGTTTAATAGCGGTGTAATGCTTCTCTATTGCAAACCTAATGTACCAAGTTATCATGGGTGGGTAACCGAGCACAAGTGATTCAAAGAACCTGGCGCCTCCAAGGATTTTTGGGATAACCCACTAGGCCACAACCACTCACAACCTGTGAATGCCATATTATTTAAGACATGGCAGTCTATGGTTTCTGAAGGAAAAATGTAAAATAAAGAGCCAAAGGTTCACTGAATTGATCTGAACTGTAATTTCTATTGAAGTTCACATTTACTGTATATTCATTTTTGCTACTTTATTATTGTGTAATGGCTTCTGGGTCATATAATATTATGCCAGCGTAGTTTGGTAAAAAATAGCTGATTCACATAAAATTAACCAGAGTTTAATATTTCCCTATGGTCGCTATGAAAGCACATCTTGTAAGACTACTTGCCCATGTACTCAGTCAGTGCATAAACATTAATTGGTAAGCATGTACAAGCTGTAATATGGGGAGTTAGAATGCTACCAGCCACAGCTGCTACATGGTCGGTGTGCAAGATACTCCTGAGGTTTCAGCCCCTCTTGACTATAAATGGAAACTATACCACAGTGAACCTTGATGCCAAGTGGAAATGAACTGCCACTAGCTAGAACAAGAAGTGAAGCTAAATGAACTCAGCTAACCTAGAAAATGTACAGATTCATTGGACTGTGGAATGGATTTTAAGAGTGAATTCAGCCAGCCCCCCGAAACACTCCCTACTGTACACACTCATAAGGTTTGCATTACATTTCTTTAATACTGGATAGATGAAACCAATGAGACCATAATATAAATTAAATTAATTTAAAACAATATCCAAAAAGATTTATCTTAGAGAATGGAAAGAATGTTATGAGACCCTGTGTTCTTTCAAAGCGAAGTTAATTGTCAGTATATTTTACAGTATACTGTATTATTATGCAAAACAGCTCACCCTGAGAATAAAAATAACTGCTTGGATTCACTGTTTGTTATGCTAGCTACTAGCTGGGGACTTTTTTTTCAAATGGGAAAGTCATCACAATGAAACACCAGAGTTAGACCTACTTGAATGATAGAAACAACAACAGTATTTATTTGTTTAGATCATTAAAATAGGGGTGGCAGTCTCACTTGGTATGGCTATATACCTTTTTCCCAGCATTATTCATGTGTGCATATATACAGTAAATAATCAATTTATTGTCTTTTAGTTAGGGGATACTGGAAAGCAATTGGGTGTCCCGGAAAAACTTGATAACCCAATTAATAAATCAAATGCTGTTTTTGGAAAACTGAAATGTTTGTGGGTTGCAAATTTTAGTTTTTTCTAGAAAATTGTTTTTCATGGAAATATTAAACAAAATGAGGTGATTCCTAAGTTGAGGGTTATCAAGTTTTCCAAGGACATCCTTGTTTATCTGTGAGTTTACTGTTACTGCAGATAATTTTCTATCCATGATCAGTGCCATCTACCTCTCTAATTTGGAGTAGGTACAAATAGTAATACATCTCACACTAAAATAGGTACATTTTAGTTTGCAGTTAGATGTATTGTTCATGAAAACAGTGGAGTTACTAAGAAATACTAAGCCAAAAACACACAACATACCAAATATTACATTTTTGGGTTGTTCCCTTCTAACTGTATAAACATCAAATAAATGACTCCTTTTGTCAGCCCATAGTGCAGAACTCCATGCAACAACAGCATGGGACTGCAGAAATGCAGCCTGTAGATGGGTATATTGAACTTGAATTCAAACCAAAGCTCTTCTACAGAACCTCAGTCTTTTTGCATAAGCCAACTCTTTTTCATACTCAGAACATGTACAGTATGTGGTTATCCCCTGCCTCTGAATTTAGTTATACATTCACGTCTGCTCACCCCCACCAAAAACAAATAAATCAACACACCCTTACGGTGGAAGTAGCTAACAAAATAATTTCATAAACCTTACATTTCCATTCACTGTACTGGATTCAAATATGCACTTTGAAAGAAATATGTTACAGTGAACATAAGATTTAAGAAAGTTCTATGTTTGCTTGACTTGCTCTTAAGAAGTCTATTACTATTTCACTTCCTAATTCATTTAACTAAGCATGTTATTGGCTGCAATGCATGTGAGTGATCAGGGGAAGCAGCTAGTTGGTTAACCCCAGTGCAATGCTGCCTGAAAGCGAAGCTTGCAAATAGACATGTATTTAACATAGAGACGTATCAGATCACACGTGTTAAAATGTACAAATATATGGCTAGTTCCTTAAAAACTACAGATTTTAGACACATATACTGTAGGTTGGCCTTTCCTCTTTAAGAAGTAGGGAGAATTCTGTCTCTGCTACTACTGTGTGTTTCAAATGTAACAGTCCCAAAACTAGTCTCCTGAGCTGGGAAGCAAGCCTGTTATAAAACACTCTGGCTCCAAAGCAATTATTGTGACTAGTCCCAAAAGACTGAAGGATGTAAGACTTTTTATTGTTGTCAGAGTTTATAATTTCTATATACACAGGGGCTGTGAAGTAAATGCATGCGGTAAGAACACACAATGCACAAAATACGGTGCAGATGTCCAAACCACAATACCTTTCATTTTTTTCCAATACTTCCTGCACTAAGCCCTCCTGTGAGTTGATAAATGAAAATGCCTTTCAGGTGCCAACCTGAAGTATTCCCATCAGGTCATATCTCCTGTGGAATACTCACAGCAGGAGAGTTCAGTGGCATGGAGAATGTATTTCCCAGCTGTGCAGATGAATGTAGTTTTCTACATTCATTTTGCAAATTGTAGTTTTCTACATTCAACCTAAATTGAGTCGGCCTTTTAAAAATGTTTATATTTGTCATTTTACTTTACTGACATTTTTAATTAAAAATCATTAATAATCCAAGTACAAGACTGTCAGTGGCATACTATTTTTCTACCGCCACCATTGGTCATTTTATTGGCAGACATCCCAGACACAACAGATTGGAAATTAGTGTGCAGCAATATTAACGTATCATTCTGGATAGCGCTATATTTTTCTCAGCTTTTTCCCCCTTAGAATAAACATAATATGAATTCACACCGTTTTTTTCTAAAAACATCTTCAATGAATTGTTATCTCCAAAGTGACACCCTCTGCATTTATCTGTTCTCTTCTAAATATAGAATTTTACTTTTTGACTTGTGAAGCTACCTGCTTTTTTGATTTGGGTATTTCAATGCATAGTAAAGTTTGAAAACCAAACACAAAAATATTTTCCTTCCAAGTATAAATCATTTGTAAATATTCCTCTTATTAAATCATTTTGCATAATATATTAACATTTATGTTAATTACACCTTTTGTCCAGGGAGTGCAGCAAGTTGGGGGGACCAACAGACAGTACTAAACCACTTGTTTTAACCAACTATAATTTCCAATGAGGAATTCATTTTTGGCATTAAATACACAGAAGTTGGTTTTCTATTGCTGTAGATATTATGGGCGGTCTTGAGTGATATTTCTCTCCCAGGCTACCATACCACATTCTGATCTTCAGTCTAGACACAGTGAGCATGTAACTAAACACTGTCCACAAACCACTTCCACTTTACCCCAAACTGTGTCCCGAATCCCAAAGCAGAACCCAGAATCAGGTCCCAAACCCATTTGCTCATTGTCATTTAACAGCTAAAGTCTCCGTCTTATATTTTCAAAGGTCGTTCTTTAAACCTTCCTATGGTCACTTGGGTGTTTTTCAGTTAACTGCCACTGTGCTTCGTGTAGTTTAAACAATCACGGAAAAGTCATTCAATATCAGTCTCAAATGCTTTAAATTGGGGAGGTTTACGAAATATTGAAGCCTAGTTCTAATGTGTTATTGTGTTCTGTTTTTTCTATATTGTGTATTAATTATTATTATTGTTTGTATTAAACTGTGTTGTGCACTTCAGTGGGTGGGTTGACTTTCACTGCTGCTGTTTATTTGTGTTGTCATGCCAGGGCCTCTTGTAAATGAGGCTTCAGTCCTAATGGGTGTAACGGCTAATAAATAAATAAATGGATGCCAAAGGAAACAGGCTTGGTGGATAATGTATGGTGCCTATTATACCATTCATGCTGTCAAACCTCACTACTGAAACAATGCAAATGACTAGACTAGATTCTGTAATTAAATGTTTAAATTTGTAAATATATACAGCACCTGTGGTATCAACCGGGGTGCAGCTCATCAGTCCGTATGGTTTATGACATGCAGCATAAATGCTAGTTTAATTTATTTTCACAACATGGTCATATTTGACAGGAAGTTTTGGGAAACACACAGATTCTCATGCTCATATCTACTGTCAACACTAAGGATGTTAAGGATGTTACAGACAATAATAACATAAATACGTTGAATACTTTGAACTGATAATGTTTTGCAATGTTGAAAAAATGCCTCTAACTATAAAATGTCTTTACATTAATAGACTCCTAAACAGTTAGCATAGCTGTTCTGTAGTCATTCATTTGGTTATTTGGTATTGTTGCAGTAAATTATAGATCTAAAACAGGTGAATTAGTCAAAAGCTTTATTAAGCTTTATTACTATTCACCCCTTAAAGGTAGCTGCAATTTCCCTGTAAAATAAACAAGGTGATGCTGCCATCTGCTAGACGACGATCAGTGAAAGTCACTCACCTCTGCTTTCCCCTCTTAGAGCCTGCTTGTAGCTATCGGTGTATGCACTGCCAGTGTAATCCAAGTATAGAGACAGCTAGGTCCTGTCCTGTTTGGTATACTAGGAGTCCTCCCTGAGCCACACTGGCAATTCACTCTTCCCGGCACGAGAAAGCACTGCCCCTCACCACAGACAGAGAGAGAGAGATGGTATGGATAATGGAGATTGTCATAGGTTGCATTTGTGGTAATCCAATACATATAACAGACTGCAAGCACCCTACTTCAGAGTAAAAGCCTCTCCCTGACATACCAGCAGACTTAATTAAACTGATTTTATCCCCTGATTTAAAGGAGGAGTTTTTTTTCCTTCTTTACAGTAGCTAGCATTTTTCCATGTCAAAAGTTCTCCTGTTATATTTTAGTATAATTGTTTCAATGATAGACTTTTAATTAAATAAATGAACTGAACAGTCTGCACTTGAGCTATATTTCATACTAAAAGTCTTCAATGTTTTATTCGCTAAGAAATATTACAAGTTAATAACAAGCAATTAAAGCTAATTCTGTTAGAGTTAAAGCTAATGAATATGTGATAATAGTAAATTACTCATTTTATGTTTTCTTTTTTAATATAATGTGGCAATTTCATTTAATTATCTTTTTATGTTATCTTTTACCAAACTAAACACCTGATGGAATTGCTTTCACTCACTGACAGAGAAAGAATGAAGAATGAAAAGTGTGCCCCGGACTGGATGGTTTGACAGTTTATTCCAGGGTCAGTCGGAAGTCAGCCATCCAGGAAGGGGGCGGAGCCACAGTACACCAAGTCATCGTCCCAGATGGGAAGCGATGTGGCAATTGCTGATTGGAGGAAAAATGATTGCACTCGCTAACCAAGGGGGCGGCTGAAGGTACAAAAGGGGATGTGGCCGAGCGAACTGCTCCTTTGTTATGATTATGAACGAACCACTGAAGGACCGTGATATACCGTGAGTGTTTAGTGTTTGTTTGTTTTGTCATACTGATTGTAAACGTTTGTTCTTGTTAGACAGCTAACACGTACCAGGAGCTGTCACTAAAGGCCAGCACCAACCTGGAGAACACTGCACTACTGTTCACAAATAAATGTATTTCACCACTTGCAGTTAAAAAGCACTCACTTTGGACTTGTGGCCGTGTCTGTGTTCTGTATGTGTATTGACTGTATTATTATTTCGGGACTGAACTCTGTGGGTTTTACTGAGCAGTACACATAGCTGTGTATTGCCAGTTATTATTGTTTACAGTTGTCAAGTGACTTTGGATTATAAATAAATCATCATTGCACCGTGAACGTTGTTGTTTGTCATTACTTGAGCACCGCATCACCTCTTCACCTGCACACTGCAAACCACTTTGCCACACTCACCTACCAAGTGACGATTGGTATTGTTGTGCTTAAAATAGTTATTTATATAATAATGTTTTAAAAAATCGTAATTTACAGTGCCTTGCATAAGTATTCACCCCCCTTGGACTTTTCCACATTTTGTAGTGTTACAACCTGGAATTAAAATGGATTTAATTAGGATTTTTTGTCACTGATCTACGCAAAATAGTCCATAATGTCGAAGTGGGGAAAAAAATCTACATATTTTTCAAAATTATTTACAAATAAAAAACTGAAAAGTCTTGATTGCATAAGTATTCACCTCCTTTGCTGTGACACCCACTAAATAAGCTCTGGTGCAACCAATTGCCTTCAGAAGTCACATAATTAGTTGAATGGAGTCCACCTGTGTGCAATTAAAGTGTCACATGATCTCAGATTAAATACACCTGTTTCTGGAAGGGCCCAGAGTTTGTTAGAGAGCATATCTAAACAAACAGCATCATGAAGACCAAGGAGCTATCAAAACATGTCCGGGATAAAGTTCTGGAGAAGCACCTATCAGGGTTGGGTTATAAAAAAATGTCCCAAACTTTGAACATCCCCCGGAGCACTGTTAAATCCATTATTAAAAAATGGAAAGAATATGGCACAACCGCGACTCTGCCTAGAGAAGGCTGTCCCCCAAAACTCAGTGACCAGGTAAGAAGGGCATTAGTCAGAGAAGCAACCAAGAGGCCAATGGTAACTCTGAAGGAGCTGGAGAGATCCACAGCTGAGATGGGAGAAACCGTCCATGGGACAACTATAACCCGGACGCTCCAAAAAGCTGGGCTTTATGGAAGAGTGGCGAGAAGAAAGCCATTGCTGAAAAAAACCCATATCAAATCTCATTTGGATTTTGCCAAAAGGCATGTGGGAGACACAGCAAACATGTGGAAAAAGGTTCTCTGGTCTGATGAGACCAAAATTGAACTTTTTGGCCTTCGCGCAAAACACTATGTGTGGCGCAAAGCCAACACTGCTCATCACCCTGAGAACACCATCCCCACGGTGAAGCATGGTGGTGGCAGCATCATGTTATGGGGATGCTTTTCATCGGCAGGGACTGGGAAACTGGTCAGGATTGAGGGCAAGATGGATGGAGCCAAATACAGGGAAATTCTAGAGGAAAACCTGTTTCAGTCTGCAAGAGACTGGGGCGGAGGTTCACCTTCCAGCAGGACAATGATCCTAAACACACAGCCAAAGCTACACTGGAGTGGTTTAAAAACAAGAACTTGAATGTCTTAGAATGGCCCAGTCAAAGCCCAGACCTCAATCCAATTGAGAATCTGTGACAAGACTTGAAAATTGCTGTTCACCAACGGTCCCCATCCAACTTGACAGAGCTTGAGCAATTTTGCAAAGAAGAATGGGCAAAAATTGCAGGATCCAGAGGTGCAAAGCTGGCAGAGACTTACCCAAAAAGACTCACAGCTGTAATTGCTTCCAAAGGTGCTTCTACCAAGTATTGACTCAGGGGGGTGAATACTTATGCAACCAACAAATGTTTATTTTTTGTTTGTTTAATTAACTTTTGTGTCACAATAAGAAAATATTTTGCACCTTCAAAGTGTTAAGTATGTTGTGTAAATCAAATGGTAAAAATCCCAATTAAATCCATTTTAATTCCAGGTTGTAACACTACAAAATGTGGAAAAGTCCAAGGGGGGTGAATACTTATGCAAGGCACTGTATGCAATAAAAGTCAGGCTCCATAGTTATGTCCTAGTGCTCTTTACGACAGTCCACCGTCTCATAGCATCCATATAAGGGTTACTCATTTCTGAAAAATATATTTATCCACTGGCTATAGTTCAAAGTAGGGTCAGACTTATGCAGTATATATTAAGAGTTTTCCCAAATACATATCTGATTATTTGAATGAGGCAATATTTGTTAGAAATCCGAATAAAAAATGTAATTTGTGCTAATTTCTACTAGCATGTCCACCAGTAAAATATTAACTATTGTAAGCTAAGGAATAGTTTAGTTAATCTCGCGTGGTTGTTGAATGAGAGTGAATGACACGTAACTCCCTGTGTGAGCGAGAAGGAAAAGTGAGAAAGAGAGACGATAAAGATTAAGCAGATCACCATTACTGTGTTCACCTAAATGTGCTCTGTTGCTGTATGTGATACTTTGGATTTGTTAATAAAGTGATTCAACTTGGTATATAGAGTCTCCATCTCTGATTTCTTAATAGCGATTACAATAAATAGTAACGCTATACTATTTTTAATACTCTGCATATGTCATGATGAAAAATGACAAAATTAATTACATTTACTGTACTCCATTACGAAATCAGAACACAGTTAACTGACTCCTTGGCTTGTCCTGTGAAAACATATCAAGCCTTGGAATCATGTCACTAAGTCATATACTTGAGTATTTGTATTAATATCGCAAGTACTTTTTAGTGGGGGTGTAACAGGGGTGTTCTGTTACAGTGTGGGAATCCTCTGAGAATGAGAGAGGGTTTGACTTTGAAACACCGCTCAGGCGTCCAGGTTTTATTTATTTTACAGGCAGCTGCAGTGATGGTCACCACTAGAATACCAGCAATGGCAGCCCTAGTACGGGAGGATGTATACCATGCAGTACATGAATAGCAAAAAGGCAAACAAAACACTAGAACACAGAAAATAAAAGGTGGCCAATCGCTGCTCCCACTAAAAGGGAGGTCCCGCTTCAGGAACCTTCTCCCTGCATAAACTGAATAAACTTGAGAGGAATTAAAATCCCCTAAATGAATCCCTACCCTATCCCGGTCTACACATGGTGATAACAGTAGCTCACCCTGGTTAAGCACACACTTCGGGTGTTGGACGCAACCACCTGAGGCGTCATGTTATCCCAGCATGCCCTGTGCATTATTCCTTTAATTTATGGGTGAATCGCCGTTGCCATGAAAATGATCTGTTGACTGACAGGTTTGAAAGTTGCACTCACATAATCCCTTTGGCTGTGTGAAAGGGTTATGACAGTATTATAGCAGCATAGATTGCGCAATTTCGTGCTGCGTGAATGGGTATTTAAAATAATTTTTTAAACATCTCTGCAGTAGCGGCATTTGTGTGTGAAAAGGGGTAGCCGCCAGGTAAAGACAGATTTAGAAATAAGATGGTAATAACTAAAAATTGTAGCAACAGAATCAGGAACTCATTATTTTGATTACAAACATAAAGAAAGACAAATGTAAACAAGAAATGAAGTGACATTTGAAGCTATCCTCATTCAGTGTTTGTCATTGATTTATTTTGAGTAAATGTAATTCATTAAAGAACACCATGCAATTGTTACAAGAAAATTAGTCATAGGCGCATATACAAAATTTGCAACCGTTTTGTCTGAAACATGTTTTTGGAAAGGTTCAATGATTAGGCTACAGTATTATTAGTACCGTGTCTAACAGTACAATTAGACCAATTTAAGTATTCCACTAAAAAAATGCTATACCTTTAATCCTTTGAAAGTTTGAACATTATAAGAAACGTTTTTTTTTTAGCTTATAGATTGGTCTACTGGACTGTATCATGATTAGTTATGATTTCACTGCCCCGAAAAAGTCTGGAGCACAGTAGATGGAAAAGTCCCTGTTAAAATATAATTGGCTAGACATGGTGGTCTAATGACCATTTCTCTCTTGGCTAAGAGGTAGGCCTCCCTTCTTCACTACTGAACCGTTGAGTTATGAATCCTTCTTCACTCCTGGGGAAAATATGGTAGTTCACTGTCAGCCATTTTATATTAATTTCACCTGTGTCTTTCACTTGCTTGTGGAAATGCCAATTATTTTTTACCACACAGGTTATTTTTTTGAGGAACGTGTCAAATTTTAGTCAGGTTTAGTCAGGTTTGCAGAGTAATAGACAGTTAAAATGAAAAGGGCAGGGGATTATATTCTTTTATTACCTTTATTGTACCAGGTTATATAGCTGGCTACATAAAGATTGTTTTTCAGTTTTGGGTAGCAGAAATACACACTGTATAATAAAGGCAAACTAATGACTTATATAATGGTGCTGAGCTATAAATTCTGTATTGTTTTGTAATTGCCTGAAAATAGTTTGCTGAAAATTGCTCTGCTAATCTTTCATATAATGGACAGTGAAACCTTCAGTGGACACTCTTGGGAGTAAGTAATGTTTCTTAAGATTAAGATAATGATGTTAGTTGACAAAAAGGTTACTTTTACAGTTTTCCTTAAATAGTAAATGAGAATGAATTCGGTACTGGGAAATGCCAGTCTTTGTTATTTGCCGGTATGCAATGTGTTTGCATTTCATGGACCCACTGCAGTGTTGAAATAAGTATTTATGTTGAATATTCTTATCATGTGGCTTTCTGTATTGCATTGGTAGTATTTTTAAGTTAGTTTTGGTTTAAAATGTTGTATAGAGTAAATAGCTGTTTAATAACCAGTGCACACACATACAGAGGTTCCTCATAATCTCGTAGCAATCGTACAGTACCCAAAAGCTTCTCTTCAAATTCCTCAGGAAGCTAATGATGCTTCTTTTAAAATGGCTGCCTGTATGTCACGGATGATTCAAGATCGGGCAGTTTTGTTTTGTCTATTTTCTTGGGCAGTCAGTCACGTTTCTGTTTGTGTACTCGGGCGTAATGTTTTTATTCGTCTTGTCTCGGGCAGTCAGTCACGTTCCTGTTTGTGTACTCGTGCAGTCACATCTTTTGTTGCCAATTTTTAATACACACATCATTATACTCGAATTTAAAGCTGAGCCACTTTTTCAGAAACAGTGGTTTGAAACCTGGTTCCAGAAGACCAGCAGACCTAGTTGGAGGCAACTTTGCTGTATAGAATCCCAAAGTCTCCCGTTGTGTGCCATGCAGTGACCTGAAACCTAGTCTCCTGAAACCAAATTCTGTTCCCTCAGCTTAAGATGCAGGGCATTTTTTAGAAGAAAAAATTGGTTTATATTGTATAAATCATAAGAAATAATTTTTAAAAATGCTCGCAAAATGTAAACCTCGAAAATGATTTTATATATATATATATGCATATTTTCTCAATTATTTATTTTATATTATATATGTTATCACTCATCATTTTTTGCATTCATATTCTTTAACATAGGGTATTGAAGTATTGAAGGTGGTTATTTTCTATTATTGAAAATGTATGTTATACATATACATGTATGGAATGTATACTTGTCAAAACATGATCTACTGTTTCTCATTAGAATTGCAAAGAATGCTTATTACTATCTGCTTCACTTAAACAAAGCCTCCTGAAAGTACAGTATTATCCATCAGCATTATTAATATGACATGGATTGTAAAATATATTTTGTTCTTTTTAATTATGTTGAAGGATTGTAACAAGAGGTCACAGTCAGTGATGGATATGGTAGTTAAGTTATTGCGTTAAAAGGGAAATACTGAGACATTTGTGCAGCTTGAAAATGAATTCAACAAGTTTAAAATAATAACATGTTTACACTGAATCTTAATGTAGTGGTACTATATAAATTAGTTAACTATAGGAACAAAACACATACCCTCCTAACACGACTGTCTTGTTTACCCTCTCTGTTCAAGAATCTGCAAAATACGGTTCCTGTGCAGTTCAATTTATATGGAGAACAAGAATATTGTAGATTTTTTTTTATCATTCACTTGGTTTCCATGCAGTTTAGAAACTCCACATTTTCTCTCCATTGTCGCGAGAATGTGACGTAGCTGCACATATCAAGCACATTCCTCACGCTATAGCAAACCATGGCACAGCTAAAAAAAAGGGTGGGTAAATCACCTTCTTATGTTAAAAAGTCTGACCAAAAACTATGCGCAACTTTCTACTATAACTAAGGCAGTACCAAGCAAAAAATAAATAAATAATGAAGCCCTTTGTAAAGAATAGAAAGACACTTTTTTCATCCTTTACACTTTAGTTTTTTTCATGTTTAGCGATGGGATAGTTGATTGCTTTAAGCTTAGACTTTTCTGTCCCTTAGCATTAAGATACAATGCCATTCATGTTACACTAGCCTTAAGTAGCATCTAGAACAAACTCACGTTTGTACCACAAAAAGTTTTATATTAGTACAGTTGGGAATTTGTGCCAGTGGTATCCTATATTACTGCTGATGGCTCCTGACTTCAGCATCCGGCTTGCGTGACCATGTACAGAATTAAAGTAAAATCTCTTAAACCTAATTCATAGGGCAAGATTTATTTCACAAGAATGAAAACATGAAGGCATTATTGCTATTTGGCACCTGTATAAATGTGGCTATATAGCGCTATATGTCCCCATGTGTTATTATTATTATTATTATTATTATTATTATTATTTATTTCTTAGCAGACACCCTTATCCAGGGCGACTTACAGTGTTGCTACAACAGTTTAAATAATGTACATGCCATTTTTATTTTCATTGTTAACATCCTGACAACTTTTCACACTTATAAATTTAAAGTCTGTTTCAAAGCTATTTTCAAAATGTCCCCTCTAGTGCACTGGGGTTTGAGATCTGTCCTCTAAATCACTGCAGGAAGAGCAAAAACTAAAAATAAGAATAAGTGCTCGTGCTTTTCTGTTCCATAAAACATCATGGATTGTTATTGCTGTGTTACCTGTTTGACAATGTGGGCAATAATCCTTACACAGTCGGGGCACTAGAGCGGACATTTTGAAAAGAGCTTTGAAAAAGACTTTAAAGTAATAAGTGTACAAAAGTTGTCAGAATGTTAACAATGAAAAGAAAAATTGCATATATCTTATTTAAACAGTTGTTGCAACACATGGTACAATGCTATATTTTTGCGGAACCCTCTACTTACGCTTTAAGACATTAAGACTCTCGTAACTTATATAAGAGCTGGGAATCATACCTAATTGTGTTGCTGTGATATGCAGTATTTCTCAGCAGTGTAGGTTAGATAACTTTTTCACATTGCAGAATGCCTCACTGAATCCAATCAAACTGTAGCCACCGGCAAATTAACATGCTTCACCTCATTAATTCATTGTACCTGTTTGTGAATCCACCTGGACTCGGCTGATAAGCAGTTTCATTAGCCCATGAACAAAGCATTTTCGCTTAGACTTTACTCTTTCAGTTGTAAGAGTATCTATAACATATACTATATAGTTTATCAATTACTTTTCTTTTTCATAAAGTATTTCTAGTGATTGATAAGTATCTTGATGCTGATTGTCCTTAGATAGATAGCTGTTTGTTGTTTTTTAATTCTCTGTACTCTACATATATATGTAAAGTTGTAAAGAATAGAAAATTGAAATTCCTTCCCTTCAGTCCCTCGGGATGACATAACGCTATTTTCAGACAGAAACATGTTACAGTGAGTGAATCCTGGTTCTTTCCTGTGTAGCTTTAACAGAAGAGGGTGACTCAATGAGCCAGTCTTCAATATAGTAGATCCCTTCCCTTCCCTTCATAAAAAAGATGCATCTTGGCCCATCATTTCAGTAAAATAGCCTTGGTATTGTGGAAATGCATGGTAAAACCCTGAATTGATAAAGATAAGTCTGAAAATCTTTTCTACAAGTGGACCAAATAGGCATATATGGAAATGAGCCACTGTAAAAAGCCAATTTCCTAACGACATTAAATACACAATGTGTTGAATTGTAGCCATTGTGCATTTCAGTAGTTCAGGATAAACCCCACAACACAATGATTAGGTAAACAAACTTTATTGATGAGGTATGCGAAGCAAGTGAACATAGAACAACAGTTTTGCATAACACCTACTTGGATCGAAGATACCCTACCTGGCCGTAGGACGAGGCAGGAGACCCCCTGTCACAAAGACGGCCGGAGTGGGTGGCGTCAGACCAGATGGAGGAAATAAATAAACAGAGAGATGGGGTTTTGGTAAAGCTGAGCGCGTGATTGCGCTCAGCATTTAATAACAGACAGAAAATAAAAGGTTTGAAACAACAAAACACAGGACACGGCACTTGTAGCCAAAATAAACAGACGAACAAAACGGACTAGACAGTGCACAGACAGACGAACAAAACACGGTGAGCAGATAACACTAATATTTACGTTCTTATTTTACGTTTCTCCTTCTCTCTCTCCCGTTCTCCACTCACCGAACACCTAACCCTGACTGACTAAAAATGTGCCTATTTATACTGTTGTGCTGGGATTCAATTACTAATTAATTATTCACTTGAATCCCAGCACGTGAATTAATTCTGTGCAACCCCGTGCTCACATATTACATTTAACCAGCACGTGAAGTGATTTGTGCTCTCCTCGTGCCTAAATACAAATCTACACTTTAAATACACGTGAAACACAGACCCGTTTATATCCCGTGTACCAATCTATACACCAACATTTACACACGCAACATACATACACATAACACAAATGCACACAGGGGCGGGGCGCTTTGCCACATATACCCCCCCTTGTGCGCAGCACACATGGCCTCAATGGCCACCTCCCCCCTTAAAAATCCAGCAGTCCAGGACAAAGTCTCGGGCTGGGAAGGGAGGTTTCAGTGGGCCCATGGCTGGCCATGCTGTCAGCACCCCTGCCGGTAGTGGCACGGCTGACAGCCTGTTGGTCCCGTCCTGCAGCGAAAAAGCTGCGGGGGCAGGTGGTCCCCCGACCTCCCCCTTCTTCGTAGCCGGCAGCTCCCTCCTGTGGGGCTCCGGCCACAAGAACTCCTGCAGCGAAACTGCTGCTGGGGAAAGTGGTCTCCAGACCTCGTCCCCCTTCTTTGTAGCCGGTAGCTCCCTTTGGTGGGGCTCCGACCACAGTACTGCCGGCAGCGAAGAAGCTGCAGTGGGAGCAGGTCTCCGGACCTCCCCCACGATCTCTGGCAGCGAAACTGCTGCAGTGGGAGCAGGTCTCCGGACCTCCCCCACGATCTCCGGCAGAGAAACTGCTGCAGTGGGAGCAGGTCTCCGGACCTCCCCCACTTTCTTCGTGGCCGACAACTCCCCTTGGTGGGGTTCCGGCCACAGTACTTCCTGCTGCGATGCGGAGCAACTAGCAGCCCCAAGCAATGCGGCACGGCTGGCAGCCCCAGGCGAGGGTGAAGCGTGGCAGGGAGTCAGGACCAGCCGGGATGCGGGTGTTGGCCCTCTTCTCGGCCTCTGCGACCAGGCGATTCTTACCCATGCTTCCCTCAGCAGCCTATGCAAGGGCTGCGGAGGGCCGCCAGCTTCACGCCCTGGTCTTTCTGGTGAAGGGAGAGGCAGCTCCTGCTTCTCTCCCCCTGATGGTGATGGAGGCAGAGGCAGCTCCCGCTCCTCTCCTCGTGATGGTGGGGAAAGTGATACCAGCAGGCATTCATCCTCTGCTGGTGGGGGAAGTGATACCAGCAGGCATTCACCCTCTGCTGGTCGACAGGGACCCAGCAGGCATTCACCCTCTGCTGGTGGACATGGCGGAGGCAGAGGCAGCTCCTGCTGCTCTGCTCCTGCCGGTGGAGGTGGCGGAGGCAGAGGCAGCTCCTGCTGCTCTGCTCCTGCCGGTGGAGGTGGCGGAGGCAGAGACAGCTCCGGCTGCTCTGCTCCTGCCGGTGAAGGTGGGAGCAGCGTGTAGTCTCCTGGCGACGGAGGTGGGAGCAGCATGTCGTCTCCCCCTTTTTCAGGGGACTGGTGCTGCTCTGCCTCTCTTGCAGGGGACTGGTGCGGCTCTGCCTCGGAAGGGGAAACCAGCAGGCATTCTTCCTCTGCTGGTGGAGGTGGGACCAGCAGGCATTCTCCCTCTGCTGGCAGCTTGGTTCCTAGGGTTATGGAAGCCCCGACTTTCCTCTCTTTGGGCTGTGGACGCACCGACTCCTCCCTTTTGGGCTGTGGACGCACCGACTCCTCCCTTTTGGGCTGTGGACGCACCGACTCCTCCCTTTTGGGCTGTGGACGCACCGACTCCCCCCTCTTGGGCTGTGGACGTTCGGGCTCCCCCCACTCAGGCGTAGGACGTTCGGGCTCCTCCCACTCAGGCGTAGGACGTTCGGGCTCCTCCCACTCAGGCGTAGGACGCTCGGGCTCCTCCCACTCGGGCGTAGGACGCTCAGGCTCCTCCCACTCGGGCTGTGGATGCTCAGGCTCCTCCCACTCGGGCTGTGGACGTTCAGGCTCCTCCCACTTGGGCTGTGGACGCTCAGGCTCCTCCCACTTGGGCTGTGGACGCTCAGGCTCCTCCCACTTGGGCTGTGGACGCTCAGGCTCCTCCCACTTGGGCTGTGGACGCTCAGGCTCCTCCCACTTGGGCTGTGGACGCTCAGGCTCCTCCCACTTGGGCTGTGGACTCTCAGGCTCCTCCTCATAACTGCGGAAGGGACAGTTGGCGAACAGATGATCCTGGTCGCAGAGGAGGCACCCCGGCGTTGGCTTGTTAGATCGCCGTGGATGTCTGGCCCTTAGGCGGCACTCCTCCTCCCTGTCCTTCACCTCTTTATCCTCCTTCCATCCCATTTTATTTATTTATATATATATTATTTTGTAATCCAACACTTTTTTTTTTTTTTTTTTCAAAAAAATGCGGTTCCTGCTCTGGCCTGAGTCCTGGAGGCGCTGTCGATCCCACGCAGGACACCACGTGTCACAAAGACGGCCGGAGTGGGTGGCGTCAGACCAGATGGAGGAAATAAATAAACAGAGAGATGGGGTTTTGGTAAAGCTGAGCGCGTGATTGCGCTCAGCATTTAATAACAGACAGAAAATAAAAGGTTTGAAACAACAAAACACAGGACACGGCACTTGTAGCCAAAATAAACAGACGAACAAAACGGACTAGACAGTGCACAGACAGACGAACAAAACACGGTGAGCAGATAACACTAATATTTACGTTCTTATTTTACGTTTCTCCTTCTCTCTCTCCCGTTCTCCACTCACCGAACACCTAACCCTGACTGACTAAAAATGTGCCTATTTATACTGTTGTGCTGGGATTCAATTACTAATTAATTATTCACTTGAATCCCAGCACGTGAATTAATTCTGTGCAACCCCGTGCTCACATATTACATTTAACCAGCACGTGAAGTGATTTGTGCTCTCCTCGTGCCTAAATACAAATCTACACTTTAAATACACGTGAAACACAGACCCGTTTATATCCCGTGTACCAATCTATACACCAACATTTACACACGCAACATACATACACATAACACAAATGCACACAGGGGCGGGGCGCTTTGCCACACCCCCATAGAACTGTACTTAGAAATTTATAGGAGATGGGGTGGGTGGTGGGTTGAGAAAGAACAAATGTGAAAGGAAGGGTGAGTACACAGGTTATTTTTGCTAGCGGTAATTATTCAATTTGGATTCATTAGATGATATGATTTGATTAGATGAAGTGATAATTGTGTAGGGGTTTGTCCATCCTCCCAAACCCAAGTTGTAAACTTTAATTTCATAAAATGAATGAATGTTTTGAGTCCTCTCTGTTGTACAGTAGGATTGGTATGTTTGTCTGACTTCTTGGATACTAGGAAATAGCAAGAATAAAAAAAACAGTAATGCTGCCAATGGTACTCGTTTGATTGCCTAGAGTTTGGAAAGGTTATCTATTTCAGTGGTTAAAATCAAATTCTGTTTTAGAAAAACACGAGTTGGGATTATTCTTGGGTACATCCACAACTATAAACCATCCAATATTGGTAAGTACAGTAGTAACAAAAGGAAGTTCTAATGGAAAAATTCAATTGAGAAAATTCAATTGGAACAAACAATCATTGAAGAAGATTGGGAATGACATTTACTCAAAATGTTTATGAGTTGTTTTAGTATTATTACTTAGACAAGTTAAAGAATGGATTTGTACTGCCTGGGGTGGTTTTGTTTCAGTTAACAGAAAATCGTGTTACTCTTCCCCCGAAAGAGAGAGAGATTATTGCAAAATAAAATGTGCTAACCCAAATAGCTGACCTGTTGTTGGAATTTAAAAGAATAAAAAGATCCTTAAAAATACTGTGCTTGTACGGTTAAAGCAGGTTTGTCAGTTGTTTTCACAGCCTGCTTTGGGTAAGCGTATCCTTCAGCTCTGGTCCAAGTTAGGCCCGGAAGTAAAGGAATCACGTTGTGGTAATCCAGTTTTGTAAATCAGGTGTAAGGATTGTGGCTCCAGCATGAAGGCACATCTCGCTAAGACCATGGTTCTGGTTACACTGGCTGCTGTACCAATTTCGTCCAGGGATTCTTGAAAGTTGAAGTTTAGCAAGTGACTTCAGCAGGGACGGAATGTATGTCTTCTGTGAAGTAGGTTGCAGATTTTCAGCACTCGGTGCAATCCTTTCACCTTACACGCAAGGCACACACTGTGATTTACAATGCACATGTTCAACAGTAACTTTGCTTGAAACGGGTTTCAATTTTCTTGCTTTGCCTGCAATGGCTGACCTGCTATCAGCATCTCCATTTGTCTGTATCTTGTCAACAGGTGGAGTAGTTATGTCCTAATGTGGATGTTTGTTTATCCCACATTTCTTATACTGGTTCCTATACAGTACTTAGGGGTAGGTGTACTAAGATGGGCTAGTCACAGCGCAAACATACCGCAATTTGCATTTTTGTTGTGACACTTAGCAAACTATACATTTTGTCATATATTTATTGCGTCTTCTTAGCGAGATCTCTATTGCGAGAGTCGTGCGACATTGTATAAATAAACAGCGGGAGTTGAGTTGTGGTTTGCTGCTGCAGAGGATGGCTGAAGGATAACTTCTATACATGCAAGGGTGCAAGAATCAAAATAGCATTGTTTTTGTTAAATGTAAACGTCATCTGTACAATGCATTCTGTTCCTTATTTTAATACTGTTATATTATGTCTGCATGTTAGAAAGAAGGTACTGTTTAAAGTCGATTTTACAACCACTAATATGCATGAAAATTATGTGTGGTTGGATTGGCAGGCTCAACAAACTCCAAAACAAACTTTTTGAGATACAGTGGCAAAAGAAAAACAGCTGTTTTTCTCTTTTTTTCAAAAATCTTCCATAGTGCATTGTCCAGTTCTGCCTGAGACTGGGAAGTGAGATATGATTATATGTAAATAATTGTCTTGTGTTTTGCAGTTAAGGTAACATTGTCTATAAACCAGAGCAGGCATCCTTTAATCTCACAATAAACAACACAGGAACTGAAAATTCTAGTCAAATACAAGTGATGATGTCATGCTTTTAGACTGCTTTAGGTAAGAAAGTGAATGAGTGCATGTAGAGGTTTAAAATATTCATGTAAAATCCAAAGTGTATCGGATTATGTCCAAATGCAATACGTAACGTCTATAGCAGGCTAGGACTGTTTAATCAAGATTTATGCAAAATCAAGGCACTTCTCGTGATCACCCGGTATAGTGTGACAGACGGACTCACAATCAACATGTAAGTGTCCACATTGTTTCAATGAGGACCCTAAAGAGAATCATTGGTACAACATTATGGTACAAGGTCTTTACATCTTTCTTTGTTACACACTTCTGTAATTTTAGTTATAAATACCACAAGTTCTGAATTCATACAATAGTTTTTAACTTATTCTTACATGTTTATGAATGCTGAATGCCAAGAAAAAATGCTGGCTCATTAAAGAATCTGTATGTCAGACCTGGAACAATACTTTCTCGGTTTCAACAACTGACAAGAGCTTCTAAGAGCATATTATGCAGTCATGGTGCCTGCCAGACAAACAAAGCTAACCACACAATGAAAGCAGTTCCATAGCCCAAAAGGACTTCTGTCAACACAGACTTTAGATGTACACCAAAAATGCAGTAAGAAAACAGATCAACAAAGTAATGAAAATCTATAAAAACGGTTACATATTATTAAAGCGTACAACAAGAAGATAAATAAAAAATACATTCTTCAGATTGCTTTTCTGTACCAAAGTTACGATTTCAGCCAAAACTAGACAAGGCAATCTTTAGAAACTTGAGATACTATATAAACCCTGACTTGATCAGGTTTTAGATCATGAGGTGAACTGGCCACATGCCAAGCACATGGATGTGTGTCTTTAAGTTCGAACATGGTGGTTTTCATGTTATGTGTCATTTGCAGTATGTACTTTGTATTGAAGCATTAACATGAGAACTATTGCTTGATCATTTTTTTTCCATGTCTGCGCTCAAGAAATTACTTTTTCAGCAAAGTAGCATGTTCTTTTGTTTTATTCAGTCACAGGAAAACAGCACTGTAAGATAAAACGATGAAACAAAGAACACAGGCACAGAACTCCTGCATCGCTCTGTCCCTCACAGGAAAACAGGTCCCTCCATAGCAGGCAAACTCTCCCGTTGTGTTCCTTCAGTCTTGTTTTTATATTCAGGTATAGCAACAGGTGTAACTGTTGGAGACTCGCCAGGGATTGTTACTAGGGCACTCTTTCATGTTAGTTACGGTGTACAAACACCCTGTTGCTTTTATTTTGAATTATATATCCAGCAAGTACTCCATCAATGCTTCCACAAGGGACCTGTCTGACAGTCTCAGAAGGCAGCAAGCTATTTTCTTGACCTTGACTAGAACAACACACTGTCTGATCCAGTGCAGTGGTACAAACAAGTTAGAAAGGCTCTGCTTGGTATTTCACAGGGTATATGGTATTTCACATATATCCGATCTATATGCCCGGCTTGCTGAAACTGGCAACAAATACAGGTAAGACTATACTCTTAAATACTCGGTGACCTACTTTAGACCACGGTGACCAATTCTTATTCTGCTTATGATTTCTTAATTTCTCTTAGATTGACCGATATACCTATTTGTGTCCTTAAAATTATACACGTGGCTTCCCCAAGTCCCCTCCCAAACTCTGTGGCTACAAATAATGTTTTATTTCCTCAAAGTGATTGCAGCTAACAAAACAATTGCATAAATGTTACCTGTTTTGCACTTCTATTAGCTACATAGGTCTCAAATGTACAGTTGTTAAATAATATTATGCATGTATTTTCATTAAAACAGGACATCTGGAACTACATTAGGTTAAAGTCAGTTTCCATGTCTTACTTGCAGGAAATATGTTGCACTTCCTAGGTCATTTCACCTTTGCAGTGTCTTTTAGGTCAAAACACGTTACTGTGTGTGATACACTGCCGTTACAGATTCTGACCCCTGTTGGTGGAATGAGATGAGATCAAAAGCTCTAAAACCATGAATGCAGATGAGCATGGCTCTTTTGCACTGTGGTACAGATGCTTTCTTTGGGTGTGTGTGTGTCGCTGGTTTGTGCACAGCCTCTGCCCTGTTATATTAGGGCCATGACCTGGATCTCATGGATTGCCTATCTCCAAGGTTAAAGAGGGGGAAAGTGTAACGCTGAAAACAAAGATAAATAGTCAAACAATGCAATTTCTACTCAAAATTAAGATTCCTCCAAATATCAATAAAAATATGGAGATACTGAGACCAATTTTAGCTAACATATTCCATGACTATATATTCTTTCTATCTATCTATCTATCTATCTATCTATCTATCTATCTATCTATCTATCTATCTATCTATCTATATATATATATATATATATATATATATATATATATATTCTGACTCTATATACTGTGCACATATATCACTAATTTATCCAGTCTCACTTCATCTCACCTCATTCTTTTCATTATTCTTATGATGTATGTCAGTCACAGACACCCCCCACCACCACTGAAGTACAATACAAAATTAGAGCTATCAACGGTCAGGGGTTTGAAGATTCATCAAGGGAAATGCTTGAGGGAGAAGGGACAAGGGCCTTGCATTGATCAGTACTTCTTACGAAGTCAGTCAAGTCAGTCAAATGAAATCCAGCGACAGGAAGCAAACCACAGTTCACAGGATATCAGCACCCCTGGCATAGACGTGAGGAGGACTTGCATGGACACAGTTAGTGATGAACCTAATGATCCTTGTGAACCCGGTCAGACAAACCAGCATAAGAGAGAAAAGAACCTCAACGGGCACAAGCCTGGAGTTAAATGGCCAAGAGCTTGTGAGAAAACTGCATGGGACACAGTAAACACAGATCTCTGCTTTGCATTGGAAAGATTAAGTGGAACAGTTGAAAAGAAGCTGGATAAATTTGGGGATATCATCTACGCATATGGAAGTGAGAGGTTTAATGTTGAAAAAAGGAAGGAAAAAGTACAAACTATTCCTGGAAAGTCTAGACGGCAGCAGGAGATTGAACGCTTAGTTAGAGAAAAGAGACAGCTGAGGAACCAATGGAGAAGAGCAGAACAAAGTCAGAAGGAGGGACTCAATCTCTTACAAAGGGTCATAAAAGATAAGCTTGCAACATTGCGCAGAGCTGAGCGCCTACGGAAACGCTACAAAAAGAAGGAGCATGCGAGAGCTAACTTTTATAAAGACTCATTCAAATTTGTAAAGAAGTTATTCACCAGTGAGAAGAATGGCACACTAAAAGCATCTAAGGTTGAGCTGGAGAGATATTTGGAGGAAACAGATTAAAAAAGGCAGGAGCCTATGTCAGACATCCCACCTATCAATCCACCAGAATACCAAATGGAGGACTGTGCACCTAAGTCGAAAGAAGTAGAGCAAGCTGTGAAAAAAGCAAGGGCTTCATCATCTCCAGGGCCTAATGGAGTTCCGTACAGAGTGTACAAGAGTGCTTCAGGAGTTCTATGAATTCTGTGGAAATTGATGAAAGTGGCACGGGAAAAACAGGTTGTACCAAGAGCATGGCGCCGAGCAGGTGGAGTCTTTATACCTAAAGAAAAAGATTCTACAAGCATCAGTCAGTTTCGTCCTATTTCCCTATTAAACGTAGAAGGCAAGATTTTCTTCAGTATTATTGCCCAGAGATTGTCAACTTACCTATTAAAGAACTGCTTCATTGACACTTCAATACAAAAAGCGGGCATTCCAGGTTTCCCAGGATGCTTAGAACACATCAATGTGATCTGGCAACAAATTCAATCAGCTAAAAAGGAGAGGAAGGAGCTCCATGTGACATTCCTGGATTTGGCTAATGCATATGGTTCAGTGCCACATGAACTTCTTTGGGCAGCATTTGAATTTTTCAGTGTACCGATGTCAATAACAAATTTAGTGAAAGCCTACTTTGGAGATTTGCAATTTAGTTTTTCAACTTCAGAATTCAGCACTACATGGCAATGCCTAGAGGTTGGAATAATGGCAGGATGCACCATTTCTCCACTGGCTTTTACCATGGCAATGGAAGTAATCATTAGGGCATCAAAATGGGTAGTAGTTCTGGAATGCGACTACCACCAATTCGAGCATACATGGATGACATGACAACCATGACTACAACAGTAGCCTGCACTAATCGATTATTGGGCAAATTAACCAATAACATTGAATGGGCACGAATGCAATTCAAGCCCACTAAATCAAGGAGCATCTCTATAATTAAAGGCAAAGTAGTAGATAAAACATTCTTCATTAATGGTGAGGCAATACCAACAGTGTCTGAGAAGCCAGTGAAGAGTCTTGGGAGATGGTACGACGGGGATCTAAAGGACACAGTTTGTGTGGGAGAAGTTAGACAACAAGCAGTGGAAGGGTTGAAGAGCATAGACAGCTGCGCTCTACCAGGCAAACTAAAACTCTGGTGCTTTCAGTTTGGTCTACTGTCGAGGTTGCTGAGACCACTGACTGTGTACGAGGTTTCTTTGACAACAGTAGAGAAGCTGGAAGCTTTAATCAGTTCATACATCAGGAAATGGTTGGGAGTTCCACGCTGCCTCAGCAGAGTGGGACTTTCTGGTAAAGGAATACTGCAGCTACCAGTCTCCGCTCTAACCGAGGAGTTTAAGTGCGCCAAGGTCAGACTGGAAATGACATTAGTAGAGTCACGCGACAAATGCGTAAGGGAGGCAGCACCTGTGTTGAAAACTGGAAGAAAGTGGGCGGCAAAGAAAGCTGTGGAAGATGCAAAGGCTGCCCTTCGAACTGGTGATATCATGGGGCAAGTTCAGCATGGAAGAAGAGGTCTTGGTCTCAGTTCAGCTCCTCCTACATGGCACAAGGCAGCCCCAGCTCAAAGGAGGAAGCTGGTAGTCAACAAGGTGCAAAAGCAGGAGGAGAGGATGAGGTGTATAAAGGCCATTTCCCAGGCCAAGCAGGGAGAATGGATGAGATGGGAGAGTGTGGAACAACGCAAGATTGGCTGGCAAGACCTATGGTCAATGGAACAGAGCAGGATCAGTTTCCTCATCAGGTCAACATATGATGTTCTCCCATCACCACAGAACTTAAACTTCTGGGTAGGAGAGGATCCCTCATGTCCTTTGTGTTTGGCCTTAGCATTGGAAGACAAGCATAACATGACCAATAAGTTGCCACCTGTTCCATCAAAACATTACACACAAAAGACAACATTCCTCCTCCCAGGAGAGCAACCACCAAGAAAAGGTGTTAAAACCAATCCTCGCCCAGGACAACTGGAAGCTGCTAGAGACTGGAAAATGCTGGCAGATGTTGGTCAACGGCTTATTTTTCCACCTGAGATTGCCACCACTAACCTTCAACCAGATATTGTCTTGTGGTCTGGATCAGCACGCCTTGTTCACCTAATAAAGTTAACAGTGCCATGGGAGGATGCTGTAGATGAGGCGTATGAGAGGAAGAGACTGCGGTATGCTCAACTAGCCACTGAAGCGGAACAGCGAGGATGGAGAGTCCGGGTTTACCCAGTGGAAGTGGGTTGTCGAGGATTTGTGGCACACTCTACAACCCGGTTTCTCAGAGACGTCGGATTCAGTGGCCAAGAGTTGCGTCGCACAGTGAAGAACTTATCTGAAGCAGCAGAGAGGAGCAGCAACTGGCTGTGGTTGAGACGGAAAGATTCTGGCTGGGGATCTCAAGCACAATAGAAAGAAAGAAACGCTGATGTACAGGTAAGTAAGCTGGGCTGAGTTGAGTGGGGGATGGAGGGGGGTGATGCTGGGACGCCAGAATCACCGTCGAGCTCTCTTGCGGTGTCGTGGGCTAGTCGACGAAACACTGAGGATGGAAGGTGCCCACTTGAAGACCCCAGAGATGTACCCTACTTAGCTCAATCCAGACGGTTGTCATGCTGATGCGCTGGGGAGGCCGCACTGTTTTGATCCCCGGAGCCAGCATCGCAGCCGTTGTGTGTGCTGATGCGCCAGGGAGGCAAAATAAGCTGATCCCTGGAGCCAGCATTATACTTCAGCCATTAACACCAGACAGAAGGATATCTACATCATCATATGGAAGGAAACGTAAATGGATGGAGACACATATGGATCACATTAGTTTACTGTAAAGCTACGTCTTAGTTGGTGCTTATCTTGGCGAGAGCCAAGTTCAAATCAGCATGAAGTTTTAACATCTACTCTCGTGTAATGGAAATCATGAAAAAGATCACCATGACCTACATCCGCTGTATGCACATGTACAAATGGATGTTTGTTATACAGACAGATAGATATCCCCAGATTGTGATACTATGCACTGTCAGCTGAACACAACCACATAAACTCTTCACTACAGCTATGAGTGTCAGCTGAACACAACCACATGAACTTTTCACTACAGCTATGAGTGTCAGCTGAACACAACCACATAAACTCTTCACTACAGCTATGGCCAAAAGTTTTCATCAATTTTAGGATTCAGACACTAAAAAAAAAAAAAAAAAAAACTTTATGAACATCATTTTTACCTTTAATTTAACATCATGTAATCAAAGAAGCTACAAAATGATATTGCTAAAGTCTACCGGAAGCTGTAATAGTAGTACAGTATTTCATGTTAGATTTTTTGAATATCACATTTTTCAATTTTTCGTTAAGTATATAGAAAACTACAAAGCGGTATGTAATTCAATATGTTACTGTAACAATATTCAGGTTTAACTCAACTTTATGAAGCAAAATGTGTTAATTCTATAGGGTGATGCAGAACTTTTGGCCATAGCCGTATATAATGATATAAGTGTGACCTATTGACAGGGCGTCTCCATATACCCCATTATTTAAAAAAGGTCATTGTAATTGTATAAGTGGTTCTCTAGATATATGGCATTCAGACAGGCAGGCCTGTATACCGCCAGTTTAAATTCTTCTAAAGAATATCTTAGCAAGTCGCATCACAATTGGACAATCAGTTTTGTAGATATAGTCAAAACCCTAAAGTGTGAACTATTTTCCTATGAACAACCGGCTTCCCCAGTTTAAACTGCAGTTAATTTACTAACCATGTAGTACCATGGTTAAAAGCCAGATGGCAGCATTGGGCAACGTAAGCTCAACAAACTGAACTCTGGTCCCAAAGTTTTCATCCATGATTATTATTATTTTTTTTTTATTTGTACTTATTTTTTATTACAGTTGGAATTGAATTTACTTTTTTTGAGACATGTCAATACTTTTGGAAGCTTATGTTATACTCTGAGACCCCATACACCTTCAGTACAAAATGCACTAACTCACATTGATATTACTACATTTTTTTAAAAATAACATTACAAACTATTCTGTAAAACAAATTATGAAAACTGAAAAGAAAACTGCAAACTGAAATAAATTTGAAATTGTTTTTTTTCACATTCATATTTGCATTCATAATTTAAATTCAGAAGTTTTACACAATAACTTGTAGATAATGTCAAGCACTGCACAAGTGTTGAGAGGAATTGTCATATGTAGTACATCTGTTATCTTAACAATTTTTATTTTGATAAACACAGTTTTGAGGCACAAGAAAACATGAACACAAAAAACAAACAGAAATAACCTATTTAATATGTATGGAAAATTGTTTGCACAGTGTTTAGAAATTAGGAATAAAAAAGAACATTTAAAATAAATTCGAAAGCTAGAAATGTATATTTACAGGGGAAAAAAAGGAAGATGTTTATACTCTGCTTTACAAAAATAATACCAATATTATTGAATTTTCTTTTTACAAAAGAATTACAGATAGGCTATTTTATAAAATCCATAATCCAGATTTTGTTTTAACATCACTATAGCTTTCATATTACATTTCAATGTCCTGGCAAATGATTGGCCGGAATGTCACTTCAGTATTTTCCTCCATAATCAGATCATATCTACACAAGTGTGGTCTGAAAGACAGAAATGTTATTGGAAAAGTCAACAAAAAAAGAAAATCTGGTTTGGGACTGTACACTGTCAGAGAATGAATTATTTGGACTAGTGGGATTAGTAAAATGTAACAGAACTAGCAATAATAAAGTGACATTATGGACAACTACAGTATTAGTTTGCTGAGAAGGCAGTGACCTTTTATATATTTTTGATACACATTAGTAAACAATAATTAGAAGAGGGTGGGCCTGCTAGCAGCTGCTATGAAACTGCTGTTGTTTTGACTGTGACCACAGTAGATTTTGTTTTTGTAACTGCTCCATCGGAGCTAGGCTTTTGTTTTCTGTTTTAGTTTTGCTAAACGTGTTTTAAATTGACAACAGAACTGGCAGAAGGCACATGTGTCATTGTCCATCCATCAACAGTCCAAAGCACCTTTGACCATTGTTCCATAGTCCAATTTCTGTGTGTCTTCTTTCTATTCCTTAAGGATATTATCTTCAAGTATTGCTCATCCTTGTTTGACAGCTTTTTTGGGTCTTCCAGTCCTGGGTTTGTCAATTACAGATGATGTTTCTCTGTACTTGTTGATTATGCTTTGGATACCACACATTGAAAATCGAGTGATGCGAGCTATTTCACTCAATGTTTTTCCTTCTTTATGCAAGTCAATGTTGTTTATAATAGTAGAAAACACTAGTGGAGGCTTTGAGTAAATTGTTGATGCTCATAATGCATCAGAGTAGAAAAATGCAACATGTCTAAGACTTTTCACAGCAGTGTACATACTTCCATATTCTTTATCATACTTGCCTACACATTGCTGTTTTAATCATCATACAGAGCAGTGCTTAAATTATTTCTTTCAATAATACATTAAATCTAGTTTTGTTATTTTACTGTAATAGAATCAGTAGTGTGCACAGCCCTTTGTCTTTTCTTTAAGTCTGTACAAATTTTATTACTATGGAAATGGCATTCCAAAATCTATTGAATTAGAGCATGTTTACTTTTGTTGTCCACCATAACATTTTGAATCAAATATTTCTGATGCCTTCGGTGTGCATCTGGTGTAATTAATGTACACCATTATTAGCACATACAGATTTAAAGTGTTACAGAACAGTGTATACAAGAAACACATTATGTTGCCTTTGCTGTGTCCTGTGTCGTCCTTATCACAGCGTTGTATTTCTAAACATATTGCTGACTCGCACATCCTCGGTAAGTCAACTGGAGAATACATTTCTCAACTTCTTTTTATCGAGCGTTCACCAGGAGAAAGAGACCTCTTATAAGGATCGCAGTACAACCAGATCATCTTCCCTCAGCAACGATGATTTTCAATTCCTACAGGAAGGTGCATGATCTGGATACACTGCAATGTTTAGAAGAAAAATTGTCTTTCTCCTGGCGAATGTTCCAGAGTAATTTCTTAGCCGATTTACCTATGATGTGTAAATACAAATATCAAAAGAGTCAGGATTATGTTGAGAAATATATTGCTGTGATATGGACAACACAGGATACAGCAAAGGTAAAGTAATGTGTTACATGTAAACACTGCAGGGGGTTCTGTAACACTTTAATATCCTTGTTGGTAGATGCCAGTGGTTCACAAATTGAAGCTTGGATAACTACAGAGGATGGACAAAATATTTGAAATGCCAGCCCAAGGGCTGTCAATAGGCCTCCATAGTATGATTCTCTGTGACGAGTCGGCAAGGTCTTTAAATTGTTCTTTTGGGACTTGACCATTCCCCAGTGATTACTGCCTTGAATTACTTCATCAATGTTAGTTGTGGAAGTCTGCAGCGAAGTGAATTAAATTGGTACCTCTTTGAGACTGGTTCCTTGAAAATATTAGTATTTGTGCAGTCTTGAATATAGAAGTATCTGACAACTGAGCTTCTGCTATAAGCCCTCAAAGTAGATTGCATATACTGTCTTGCATATCTTGACTGAAGCACTAGGTAGATGCAACTTTTGTATATTACAATATACCTCAGGAATTCCATTTGCAAAACAAATTATGCAGTCACATACAACTTTGTGTAGCATGACAAAGTTTTTTTTTTTTTTTTTTTTTTTTTTTTTTTAATAACCATTAATAATTTTACATATATTGAGCCCAACATTTACCTGTTTTTGTTATCCAATGGCTTCAGTCTCATCCGTATAACTCTCAGTTTATATCTGGGGCCAATCACATTTCCTGTGGAGAATTTAACTGAGATCTTTTGGACATTCTCCACATCCTTATCAAACTGTGTTAGCAACTGTGTTTCTGTGTACTGTTCAAATTTCGACGCTTTGCTGAAAGAGAAAAAAATAAAAATCTTAGACTTCCTAGTGTTATTTCAGGTAAAGTAATCCAAGATTAGTACGAATCAGGGTCTGTGAAAGCAGACGTAAATGTATTTGGTTATGTTTACCTTCTTGCTGAATAAACCATCCTTGAATCTGTACAACTAAATAATTAATTCTGCCATTTTAAAGACAACTCATTTTATTATTTAGGCTGGAAATGGCCAACCAATTTAGTTTAGCAATTTTAGTTTTTCTAGTGCAGTACATAAAACTACTGATCAAGCCCCTTATGAATATTTAGCACAGACATTTTGTACTGTAATTATGCAGTTTCCACATGCTTTCCCCACGATTGTACTATACATTTACCGTAGTTTACCATGTTTTTAATATGCTACCAAACCTTTCTGTAAATGCTTACCTTTGCTTGTTCATGCTTTCCCTCTGCTTTATTGTATTTTACAATGCTTTTATTAAGGCTTTCAGACATTTATCTTTATACATACATTTTGCATAATGTTAACACAAATACACATACTTTAATTCAGATTTGAAATTGTTAAACGTGTAACTTACTGATCTAATTTTGATTCTGTCACGTTTTTTCCGTTCATCAATTTTATTGTAATGTATCCCCAGCGTGTGCTTTTGTTCCATGTAATAATATCCAGAAGGTAATTGTACTCTTTAGGGAAATGAAAGCAAAACACAATCCTTGTTTGGTGAAGGTTACGTATTTCTTAATCATATATTTCACAATTCAATATTAAATCAATAAATATAAATGGAAAGAGTACACTTAAAAGTCACTTACTACAAAATGGAGGATCTGCTGTTGTAGAAAAATATGCTTTTGTTTGTTCAAGTTTAACAAGAGCATCTTTCCATTTGTATATGTAAAAACCTGTATGTTGAAGAACAAAAACTGTAAAAGCATTGTCCCACACGTAATTTACTACATTCTGCAACAGGTTACAGAGATTTTTAATTTTTAAATGTTTTAATTTTTTGTAAGGGAAAGGGGGTTTAAAAGTAAGTGGGACCTTGAATGAACTGAGTAAATCACTGCTGTTCAACAAAATGTGTGAAACTGTGTATCAAATTACAAGAGACATGTTTTTGCCTACAATGATAATAAACAATATCAAATTGACATACTGCATACAATACATTTTGCTATTAGGTGGCTTTATAGCAATGCAGGGACCACAAGTCACATCACGTGATAAACCTAATTTGGATTTCTAATTCAGGGCGATGCTAAATTCAAGTCAGGTGGACAGGTCCTATTAAAGTGACCATGCAGTGTAAGTCTTGTTTTGTTCACATTCCTCACAGATGGCTTTATCTACACTGTATGTACACATTACAATCTCTCCCTTGAAAAGCATCAGTCTGTGACATACTTGTACAATTGCAACACAAGGGTTTAAAACTGGGGCGTGTTACTTCACTCAGTGTAGCTGTAAGTTAAATGCCTGGAATGTCAACAGTTCTATTAAAAGAAGATGTAATATGCTAAGTGTCCTACAACTGGCATTACAGATGCTAAACACATGTAATATTAGTTACATGTTAGTTTTGTCTATCTTAATCGTATCTAATTATTTGCTAGTAGTCAGTCCGCTTTTTAGTTTTAGTAAATGATTTTATTCACTATTTGTAAGTCATTTTCTGGTGCTTTAGGTTGTCTTCATGATTCTTTAACTTTGTCACTTTGCACTTTCTGTAGACTTGTGTTTTCTTCCTTCATTTCTTTTGCATGTAAGAAATGTACCAAGAGAATACACAGAATTTACTCTATCAGAAACTGAAAACAATTCAACCAGCCGCTACTGCTGTTACTAAAATGCAGCCGTGCCTAATAATAATTTAGAGAGGAAACATGCTCAGTCAGAATCACTTGTGCGTACAGGTGGATGATAATTTTGAAACTATAGGCAGACTGTAAACTTAGAGCTGCAAAACAAAAATGAATTATGTATGCACAGCGGTTTAGAGATAATATAAAATAACTCAAGATAATTAGAGTCGTCCTGCGTACCCCCTATGACCCTTAGATGTGCCCCAGGGGTACGTGTACTCCCGGTTGAAAACCTTGCTCTATATTATTACATGGCACAAATCTGAATAAATCTTACCTAATACAGGACAAGGTGCTGGAAGAAAAGCGTCACATTCAGTGCATTTACCATCCAGAAATTTTTGGTATGATGAGCAGGGGTAAGCCGTTATTTCACAGGTCTTATTTAAAGAGCAGAGGAATAGGAATACGGATCTCTGATGGTCACACACAAAGTATTGTTTTCCTAGAAGACATAAATTAATTATACAAGACACCTTGTATTGAAATTTAGATGCTTGTCTTTTTGACATCTTATGTTATAGTTGTATGATTGACAGCTCGTTTCACAGACCCTAATTAGCTCTTATCTTGGGTTGTCTTACCTAATTTAAAATTGAGTAGTCCAAGATTGGTGATAATAACGGTCTGTGAAACCAGCAGTGAATGTTTAAAGTTTTTAGGGTCAAGTAGGTACAGTTCTGCATTGTGTGATATTCTAGGTATAGACTGCCACTATTGAAGTCTGTTGGCTGCTACTGCATGTATGTAGCAGAGGTACTGTAGGTGTTTTACCTGTCACTGTGACGTGAACATTCTGAGCACTGGCTGTTTTTCACTGCCTTGTACTGACTTTTATGCTGCAGATGATCTTTTGTTTTGTGTATTCCATAACACAAACAAACCCCACAAATCCTGACAAACAATATTGAGATACTGTCATACTTTATTCACATGAAATAGTTCAACAATCTGAATCAGCAAAGTTAATTTAAAACAGTTACAATTGTTCAAGTACCTCAGCCATTCAAAACATAAACAAAACTAAACATGATAACTCTTTGCCAGACGATGGACTAAATAAAGGTTTTGATATGATTAGAAACCTCACAATCATACAGACAGGCAGCCTATATCTCTGTAATACCCCCCACATCACCTCCAGCTCTTGCCTTATCTACTGTACATATGCCTCCGAGTAAGTGATAGTAATAAATGCAACTTTCCATAGTATGATGGACACTTACCAGAAAATATGGTTTTGGGGCAGCCAGGTTGGTCTGTTCCTCCGTTGGCATAGAAATCTATGTGTCCTAGCGGTTCTCTGAAACCTAAAGCTAAAATAAAAAGCTACCTTTCATTCAAATCTCAGAGGTGGAATATCGTATTAGGTGAATAAGAACAGCATACATTTGTATTGCAATGCAAATGCAGTATTCACTATTCTTACATTATTGTCTTTGGAATAACCATACTCTGTGGGCAAGACATATTTTCAAGTTATTTTTGTGTGTTGTTATGATGTGGTGTTATTTCATGACTGCTTATAACCAATTAGAAGTTAGTTCTTAAGGCTAGAATAGGCTGGTGCTGAATTGAAACATGCATGTACTGTAGAACTGTATTCAGAGTATAAAGTACATTTTTTCTAGCTTATGCCGTTAATGTTATTTGCGATTGACTGAAAACAATACACGATCTCAGCTTTTAAAGAAAACTGGAACTAAAGTTGCTGTGTACATAGAAATAAGAACATAAGATAGTCAGTATGACTTGCAACTGATGGTGGTTTCCCACACAGTTCCCATGTGAGGTGGAATGGCCTGAAATATGAATAATCACATGACAGAAGGCTTTCAGAGTCTAAACACAGCGAATGGCCTTTTTTGTGAGACTGAGCTCTGCTGGCCAGTACTGGCATGGCAATCACAACTACCTGTGTGTATAAAACCTTGCCTGTCTGGTGTGAAGTGAAGTAGTTAAAAATGTAAAAATACTTTTATTGGGATCAATTGAAAAGGGATGGGGCTTGCAACTTCAAAGAAATGACCAGTATCCTGTATAACCACATGCTTTTGTTCTCCTTATCAATGTATTACTTTTTTATTGGCAGTGTTTATATCGGAGGTTCCCTAACTGGGGGCTAGGAGACGATTTCAGTTGTGCCAAAAGACGCAAACAGAAATGTCTCCCAATTAACTCTGAAAAATCTATATTTCCCAGGTCATGAGATCTTTTTATGTATATAAACGCTGCTGTTAGGTGCTTGGGGTTATTTTGAATGCAGTACTCACTACCTAGTTGTCGACTGTCATAAATTTGCAATCTTTATTTCCAATGACTGTGATAACATTATGCGCCTTAAGAAGAACAACATTTTACAGTGGGTGGTGGTCCTCATTTAGGAGACATAGGGGTAAATGTAAGGATACGTGCAAAGTGATTTGCAGGTGCAAAACCACCATAATGCAGCCGTAAATTGAATTTAGCAGCAGTAAAGTCTGATTTTAGCGTCCGCTAAAAATGTGTCGTATGTTATTATTATTATTATTATTATTATTATTATTTATTTCTTAGCCGACGCCCTTATCCAGGGCGACTTACAAGATATCACATTATTTTTTACATACAATTACATTATTTTTTTTACACATTTTTTTTTTTTTTACATACAATTACCCATTTATACAGTTGGGTTTTTACTGGAGCAATCTAGGTAAAGTACCTTGCTCAAGGGTACAGCAGCAGTGTCCCCCAGCTGGAATTGAACCCATGACCCTCCGGTCAAGAGTCCAGAGCCCTGACCACTACTCCACACTACTCCACACTGGTGTTCACCTGGCGCACTGCATCCGCTATCAAATGTGCACTTTGCCATCATTATGCCATTCAAATTATATTGAAATGCATTCAAATGAAGAAAAGAGCATTGGAATTGGGTGGGATCTGGATACTAAGCAGGCACAAACATTATACTGTGATGTAAGGATTTTGCCTTGCACTTAGGCAATTTCTGACCCTCCAAAAACTTGACAGCTCTTCTTACAAGGTGTAAACCATTGTAGAAGCGAGGAATTAAGAGCTGAATAAAAGCACACACCTGCAGAGACCTGTCATTGGCTTCAGGTTGGCTGCTGTGGTACCCTTCCTGATGCAGCGACACGGCACTTGTTGAGGAGAGGCAGGAACACGTTCAGAGAAGAAGGGCAAGATGTAGAAGACCCAGCATATTCAATCCCAGGGTCACTTTGTTTGAGATGCCGGATGTGGTGCTAAAGCTTTATCGTCTCACTCTGCAGGTCATCCTAGGCCTAATAGTTGAATTGAGGGATGAGCTAGACTCTAGTGTCAATCTAAGGACCGCTATCCCTGCACATGTGAAAGTGCTGTGTTCTCTGCACTACTTAGCTTCTGGTTCCTTTCAGACCACAGTTGGAATGTCTGGAGGGATAGTCCTTTTCCAGAGTACTAGGCACAATCATTTCCTTAGGATACTAGCATAACTGATGTTGGCTAAGGCTTTTCCAAACAACTCTGTTTCATGCTGAGTGACCTCAGCTGTAAGGACTCTCAGTTCCTTCTCAGAAAAAAAAATATATATATTTTCCATGAAGCCAAGAGGACTTTGCTGCCCTTCCTCTGACATATATTTTTTTTGGTTTGTAGTTTCGTGCTCCACAAATGTCATACAGCGCCTACTGCTCTCTGTACTCGTAACTCAGTCACCTCTGGGCTGCAAGTGTGGCCGCTAAATAGACCAATGTGCTTATTTAGACCCTTATTATCATAAATGCGGATTATTATATGTGTGTTGAGTAATGTGAATTGCTCTTAAGCTTACATAGGGTGCAGTGCAAAATAATTGCCTGGCCGCAATGTACTTTGAATTTTGCATCCGCAATTATTTGCACTGCTCCTATACTTACATCTCCCCCATAATGTCATGGCCAAGGAGATTTTGGAATCCCTGCTTTATGTTTTGTGTGATATATAAAAATACTTGACATTGAGAAACACTGCTACTACTAAGTGTTTAAAACTGTTAAAACACTGACTTACCATCAATATCGGTATGTAAGACATCCACAAACTCTGCATCAGTGGGGTCAAGTCTCTCTGCAGGTGGTTTACCAGTAAACATTGGGCCTGCAGGGTCAAGGCCTACAAAAAAAGAAGTGTAGTTTGTGCTGAGAAAATACTATACAAATGAGCCACAATAGAATAAAATAAATAATTATTAAAAAGCTTAAGTATTTATTTATTACTATTTCGTTGTTACACCCATAACTCACAGCAAAGTTAGTTACTTGCAGTTTAAATGAACAATTTTAGAAATACTAAAAGAAACTAAGAAGTATTAAATATTAAAAGTATTTCTTAATGTCTTCATTTGAAAAATTGTATTTGAAATATATAATTTGCAAAGTTTCTTTTAGTATATCACTGTTGAGTGTTTTATAGTTATGGATTAAACGGACACTGTACTGTGGTAAGCCATGAACAAAAAAAGGAAATTAATTAACAATTTCAACTTCACCTGTGCTATTGATAAAGCTGGATAGAAATTATTATTATTATTTATTTCTTAGCAGACGCCCTTATCCAGGGCGACTTACAATTGTTACAAGATATCACATTATTATTATTTATTTTTTTTATATACAATTACATTATTTTTATATACAATTACCCATTTATACAGTTGGGTTTTTACTGGAGCAATCTAGGTAAAGTACCTTACTCAAGGGTACAGCAGCAGTGTCCCCCAGCTGGGATTGAACCCACGACCCTCCGGTCAAGAGTCCAGAGCCCTAACCACTACTCTACACTGCTGACCTTTAAAATGAATGGGTGGTTCAATTGCAGAACATGCCAAGCCAAATGAATGAATTTCAATATTTCCTGGAAGTATGTCATGATATATAGAGTCTGTTTTCAATTAATATAAATAAATGCTTTGAATCTTACCAGTGATTCTTCCAATTTTGCCACCCAGCATGTTCCCAACAAACCCAGATATGTGAGCTCCAAGACTGATCCCTATCAAATGGAAAGAGCTGAGTGAACTGCCCATTTCCTAAAGCACAAAAGCACAACAAAACAAATTTTACCAGTCATTGTGTCTGTTTACAACAATCATAGCTGTTTCGCAACATTTTAAACATGGAAACACAGGTTAAATGTTTGGAAACACATTTTAAAAGGACAGTCCATCATATGAGTGAAAAATTTGTTAATAATATAGTTCAGACATGGCAACGTGTAAGGTTAATTTGAAATGTATTTCAACAGGAATGAAGTCAGTGCAGCCGTCGAACAGCATATCTGTAATTTGACGTAAGGCCACATCTATCTCATTGCCGCCCACTAAAATCAGGGGCAGGATACCAAATGATAACACCCCCTCATGGGAAGTGATGCACAGCACACCTCTCTTAAAGCTGCAGCAGCTCCATTAACCAGCAGCTTCTCTCTTAGTTATAGCAACTCTATTATATCTGCTTTTATACAGATTCTACACAACTGTTGCATCAATGTCTGGTGTCACAGACCCTGATTAGCACTTATCTTGAACTATCTTACCAAAGGCTGTAGCTTTGGGTTTCATACAATTTTCAGCTTGTGGGCCAATAGTTTGAAACTATAAGCTTCAATTCCACAATACAAAGTACAGCTTCCACATATATTTTATTAAGCCAAAATAATACACACCATAGAAGAAATAATGTGTACAGTGTAAAAAAAAAAATTCTTGCATAATTTAATATAATTATATTAAAAGAATAACTTACTATCATCTGTTTAATAAACAAGGTTAGGATTTGTGCCACTCTCTTTGTGTTTTCTGCTGCTTTCGGATATAAGATGGTAGCAGCTCCTCTGTTCCAGTCAACTATAATCACGTTCATATCTTCAGCAGATAACAAAAGCTGTACTATTGTGTCTATCCACACTGGGGGGGATCCTGATGGCCTGTATCCATGGATTACAAAGGTGGTTTTTCTTTTCACATTCAGCAAATTAGAACCTTTGAAATTTGTGTGATCCAGATGATTTCCACAGTTTATGGTTTCATTTGTGTAGAGCAACAGCTTAACGTCCAGTTTTGTCCCAATAAAGGAATTGTGAAAGTCCAACGCTGTGAAATGCTTACATTCAGGTTCTAGAAATGAAGTAAATAAAATAAAAAATGATGATTTGGAGTTATTTTTAAACCTATTATTATTTCTTTCTTGAGAGTCTTATCAATATCACAAAAACCTCAACATTAAAAGTATGTTTTGATGCATTTTATTTGCTATACCACATAGTCGCAGAGTATTCAGACACATCTGGCATTTTACTGAGACAACTAATTTGGAAGCATGTGTTATACCAAACAGGAATGCAAAAAATCCAATATTGAACCCAATGTGGTGGCCATCTTACAGGTCAAAGTGAAGGAGATGTTAGATTTTGTGGGAGGAGTTTCCATAACACTGAAAATATGAAGTAGCTAGCTCAACTGGTTTATGGGGTATTAGTACAGGAGTTATAATATTGGTGGTGGTGGATTTGCAAATTCATACACTCCATTCATACAAGGATGGTTAATAATAATAATGTAGTTCCATGGAGGTGTTCTAGTGACATGATCAAACAGAAGAGCAAAACTGAAAGAGAGATGTATTGTATTGGAAGTTAGTTCAGTTGAAAAATATATTTTGTTAAATAATCCTTTTCATTTAAAAAGTTTGCTGTGGAAAATATTCACACACACACACACACACACACATATATTTAGAAAACTTTTGATGTTTTTTTTTTTTTTTTACCATACTTTAACTATGCTTTACTACACTGTTTGGTACATTATAGTAAACTTTTATGAGGGATAGGTGATGCTTTCTTCATAGCTGACACTGGTCTCTATTTTGTTATGACCAAATGCCATGCCCATGAAACAAATAGCTTTTTCTAGAAACTTAATGTGTTTTTTGTTGTCAAAAAAGTCTGCTTTCTGATAGAGTATGCCGAAGGCTAAACATAGCGAGCAATGTAGCAAACAGATATGTTTGTGTAAAATAATTGCTCAAAAAAAAAAAGAATTCACATTGCTAAAAATAGCCTACTTCTTTCTCCTAAGAGATTCCACATGGGATAATCATAGGTACACATTTAATTACATGACATGCTTTGAAGCAAACACAATTTTTCAACAGTAATAAACTCACTGAAATCACAGAGAACCTTAAAGGGATAGTATATAACAGCTACATTTATAATATATCAGTTATTAAGTTTAATATTGTTAATTTTGTTCAGTGAGTCAAAGTTTGTGTAGTGTTGAGACATCACAACAGCAGTTTAATCAAGGCTTAACAAAGCACGGCTAGCATTTCAAAAACTGCGGCCTATATGGAAGTCAAAGACGTACAGTCTGAAGTTAAAGATGAAACTCTACAACAGCAATGTGAAATCTGTGCTACTGTACAGTTCAGAATGTTGGCGTGTAACCAAAGACAGACAAACTGGAAGTTATCCACAAATGTCTACAAAACATATGTCCAATTTTCTGGCCGAATAAGATATCAAACAAGGATTTGTACATTAAGACTAAATCAAGTGACATTAACACAGAGATACGGCAGAGAAAACTACAATGGCTAGGCCATGTACTTTGGATGCTGCACAACAACACCACCAAAATTGGAATGTGATGGACCCCACAGCGAAAAATCAAGCGAGGAAGACCAAAAAACACCTGGAGGAGCACTGTTGAGGCAGATCTGAAAGACATGCATATGAGGTGGGGAGAGGCGGAGAAGGTGGTCAAAGATAGATCATTGTGGAGGTCAAAGGTTGTAGCCTCATGTTCCAGAAGAAACAGAGAGGATTAAGAATGATAAAAGTTTGGGAAAGATTGGTGCAAATCAGCAGCTACCATATTGTGGACAGTTGGAAGGACATGATCAGTGCATAACGGTGTCCTTTTTTAAAAGGATCCCCAAAATGTTCATATTTTTATTTCAGGCAGTAAAGTGTTTACAGCTGCTGTCATGGTATTTCTTTACCTAAGGGCAAACTATTCGTGACACAGTCTTCATTACAAAATCAATCTGTTATGCCACTGAGAAAAAAAGCCTCAACATAATCACTCTTCGGCTTAAGAGTTCAGCAGTAATCAGCCTTCAGTACATGCATCCTCCAAAATAGGATTATGCTTCTAAGTAAAGAAGAAAGCCATGCAGTTGTTTAACTCATTTGCATTTTAATATAAAAGCTAAATAATAAGTAATCTTCAATAATCTTGAGGTAAGAAAAAGAAACATGTACTTTATGTTTACTTAAAACCTTTAAAATGTTAAGGCTTTGTTTTTTATTTATCAAATACTTTATAAGTCTTACCTGCTCGAAGTACACAGGGATGAAGGAGCATCAGGATCCACCACTTGAACATTGCTGCTTTTATCTTCAGAACGAACAAAGGAAGAGAATCAGGATTATCTGGAGAGTAATGTGTGTCCTGTGATGGCTGTTCTTGCTTGCAGTCAAATGAGCCACTCGACAGATTTTATACATGTGTGTGGTTTGGAGTCAAGTAGGACCTGGCATCTGAGAAAGCTGTACCATACAGGATTAGGAGCATTTCAGAATGAAGCTCAAAAGACTATTTCAAATGAAAACACACACGATGAACATGCATATAAAGTGTAATCCTAAAATGCAGTTTACCCCTTATCAATATGTGGGGTGACCAGATTTCCAAAGCTCAGAACTGGGAAACATAGATTCAAAAATACTTTATAAAACTACAATGTTGTATATATATATATATATATATATATATATATATATATATATATATATATATATATATATATATATTCCCTTACTCTGGAACCATATTTTAATATGATTGATGATTGTTTACGTAATTAGTGGAATGGTGCCGGGAGTGCTGTCTTGCAGACCGGGACTTTTTTTAAATGTCGGGACACCGGGACAGTTGGTGGGAAAAGGGGACAGTCCTGGTCAAACTGGGCCATCTTGTCACCCTAGTAATATAGTGACCAAAGTAGTATTTGTCAATGGGTTATGTTTTAAAGTTAATGGATTGATACATTGATAAATAACAATACAAGTCAGCGATGTCAGACTAAACAAATACTGAAACTGTAGTTACCCAGGATTTTATTATTATTATTATTATTATTATTATTATTATTATTATTATTATTATTATTATTATTATTACTGTAGTTAGAACTGTAAACATGTACTGTTAACCATTTTTGTTTGAAAAACACACTGCTAATGCTAAAACTAACAAGAAATACCTGTGGTGTATGTACAGTAGGACCAATTAATTTAAACTCCTGCTTTTCAAAATGAAATCATCTTATTGAATATGGCGAAAATACACAATAATGTCAAACTTTGGGAGTTTTTCATATCACATCAGAAACATGGAAAATGAGTTAAAATGTAAGTGATACTATATTTGTAACATTATAAATAGTTTTCAGGGAAGGGTTGTGGTTCTATGTAGTTGATGTCAGTAAATTACAGACCGTTTCAACAAAATTATCCTAAACAAGTAAATCAACCAGACATGCTACCATGCTACCAAAATAGACCCAGAAATAACTAACATGTGTGTCTCATATACAAGGTAGCAAGCCCGAATAAAAATGCTTTAACATAACAACAGTTTCTTGAAAATGAAACATTTTTTGTATTTGCTTGTGTGAAACTAATCTAGTGCTGATCATGTAGCAATTTGAAATGTTACACAAAATGATCATTTGGCAACCATCACAGTATGGGTAAAAAACTTGCCATGCCACTGAGAGTTAGAGTAGCATGCAAAGGAAGTCACTAATATAGCTATTTGAGTAATAGAACCCGAAGAAGAGGGCTTTACTATCTGGTAAGGCAAGTACATGGTGAGTTGAGGTCCCGAGTTGAAGGCAATGTAATTTAACAAAATGAGAAGGGCCTTACCAGATGCTAAAGCCCTCTTATGATGGTTCTGTTGCTATTAGAAAATGGATGCATACAAAAATAAACATTTAATGTTTTTTCTGTTTGTTTTCATGATTTTATGCAGCACTAGTTCTTGTTCCTAATGAATACAATAATGTTCCTCAATATTCCATGAGTAATACGGTTTGCTCAGTTTGCTCGTATTCAATTCAAGACCCTTGTTCTTGCCTACCACTCTTCACCACACTGCCCCCTCCTACCTCCAATCCCTCCTATCTCCCTACAGCCCCTATCGCCCTCTCCGCTCCTCCTCTACGGGCCAAATGGTCATGCCTTCCCTCCACTGTCCATCCTCCTGTGCCTGCTCCTTCTCTTCCCTAGCCTCTGTGGTGGAACCAGCTACTGGAGAACTTCAGGACTGTTCCGTCTCGTACTGCCTTCCACCGCATCCTCAAGACTCACCTGTTTAGACTGTGCTTGTAGATCTCTTGATCTATCCCTCCTACTAAGCACTGTATTCCCCTGACCTACGCACCACGTTACTGGATCCTCAGCTAATGCACTCTACTTGCACTATTGCACTACTAATATGACATTGTAGATATAACTTGTTGTAATCCTAACTTGTTGCATCCTACTTAATATTGTATTTTAGTAGTATTATAAAGGCTTCTGCCAAATAAATAATAATAATAATTCCATGTGTGCCCTGGTAGCCTTCACGTTTCAATATCCCAGCGGTGGACTATGTCGCGTCCTGGGTATTTTCAAAGCATAAATAATAACTCTCTCAGAACCTTAACAAACACATTCAGCATTACTGAATGGAAACCTAAAACACCTTTAATGAGCAGTTTGGTAGACTTAGTAATGAATATAATTTTGTTTCAGTCATCATCTAGTGACTTTTTTAAAAAAAAGTTAATAATCCTCCCTTGACTCCCACACAACATTAGCTAATGGAGGAAATTCCTCATATAACTCGCCCAGATGAAATCCCTGTCATGGCACCCTGAGCAGATGTAAGAAATACCACACATTTGTTCTATGTATACTTTTTAACTGAAGGTTTGCTGTTTTCCCACATCTGCTTCATAACTGAATTTGGTCAACTACTGTTTTTCAAAGTCCACTTCATAATTTTAGGCAACTACTCACTAGCAACAGATGGTAAGCTGGTGACCTTCTATAAATTGGGAATTGGAACAAATATTTACTTAGATTATATTGGGTGCTCAGTAAGTAAATACAATGCTAGATAAGGTTACATCGAATCATTCTGGAGTAACAAGAAGCAGTTTACTTTAGAACTTTACACTAAAGGGAGGTTTAATCAAACAACTTTTAGCACCAACTCCTGAAGCAAGGGGTTGAAAACCAGCAAATTCCCAGCTCTGACATGAGTACACCAGTGCTGAACATTTATCTACATTTAGCAGCTTGTAGTAGTATAGTAAGCAGTTGTGGTTTTGTAGCTATTCCTGATTCGTGGTGAATTTGGTACAGACCCTAATGATTTTAACAGTCCATCTTCTGTTATCCTACCAAATAACAGTATTGAGTTTCTAGAATCTGGTTAAGGAAACTTTTCAAGCCCCTATTATATGTTGCTCTTCATATAATCAGGGTGTCAATCATTGTTGTTACTCTTTAATAATAATAATAATAATAACAATAATATATTTATTTTAATATAGCGCCTTTCATAGTGGACCACAATTACAAAGTGCTTTACAGATGTAGGCAGATGTGCATTATGTGAACTTTACATTATATTATTATTATTTATTTATTAGCAAACGCCCTTGTCCAGGGCGACTTACAATTGTTACAAGATATCACATTACTTTTACATACAATTACCCATTTATACAGTTGGGTTTTTACTGGAGCAATCTAGGTAAAGCACCTTGCTCAAGAGTACAGCAGCAGTGTCCCCCACCTGGGATTGAACCCACGACCCTCCGGTCAAGAGTCCAGAGCCCTAACCACTACTCCACACTGCTGGCCTATATGCAGAGTCACTTACAATAGGACATTGATTTAAGGAGGTTAAGTGACTTGCTCAGAGTCACACAGTGAGTCAGTCAGTGGCAGAGGTGGGATATGAGCCGGTGACTTTCTGGTTACCACTGGACCACACTGCCTAACTTGTCCTAAAGGGACAGTGTTCAGAAGAATGTTAGGTCACATAAGAGTTTTGTATCATTAGGATTAATGATCTTTTACACTCTGCTGTTACAAACTTGGCTTGTCTTGTCACTACAGCTATAACTACCTTTGGATATGTAAACAAATTAACTGGTCAACTACATGTCTGCTTAATGGTGAAGTAAGATAGCACAGGTGACTGAACAATAGTAAACACAGAACAAAGAAAAACAAAAATGTAGACCCTTCAAAGTTTGAAATGATGAAGATTCTCAAACAGATTTCGGCCTTAAGCCAGAAAGATCTGATAGTAAGGTTAGTCGTCAAACCAGTATGCTATTTACCTGCCCATTCAATGAGCTTTGAGTGGGAAATTATTTTGGAATAAAGATATGGAGCAATGTTTGTTTTTTACATGTTAATTCAATATATATACAAATATTGCTTTACATTCTGCAAATTATTTAATAGGTCTCCAGTGTTCAGTGTCAAATATCCAGTGTCAATGTCTCCTATTGGACCAGACTTGGTTTTAAATGTACAGGTCATTCAACTTATTTAGTACTTTCACTGCAGTATACATGGGAGATTCTACTGACAGCCATATTGAGACATATCAGAAAGAAGTGAAGCATCATTACTGACCAATTATCATCAGCTACAGATATACTTTGGATAACCATACTGGAGTTTTCCATATACATATTAATGTGATGCGTATACTATGATGAAGGAAGTGTAGGTTGGAGTTCAGGATTAGACATTACCCTTCAGAGTATGACTGCTTCCAGTTTAGTATTTGAATAGTTATATCATAAAAAATAAGGGAAGAATAAGATAAATTAGGTGCAAGTACAGATGTCATGGGTATCAAGCGCCTCCAATGCTCAGTGCAAAAATACTGGTTAAAAGTCGTGTTCTGAAACTTGAATTTCCCACACTATATAACTAAATTCCGTACTGGCTATATCTGTAGAGTTTTGTGATCTGGGAGGATTGGTAAATAGTGAGGTTCGTCTCCTAAGTGGAGACATCACAAAATGTTTTTTGTTAATCTTTTAAAGATGTGTAAAGTCAAGCTGTGGTTTATTATTTCAAGGCCATTGTGAAGTTACACTTCATATTAAAAAATGTAAAAGTACTGTTTGTCTTTCCAGTTTAGTGTTTTATTGTATTGTGCCTAACTGTACAATCAATTGTGTAAGCTCCTTTATGTCTGTGGCTTTTTTCACACAGTACTGTATTGTTTTAGGGTCATCAAGCTGATTGTGTGCCCTGTCCTTATAAGTACTTTATAAGAATTGTGAAGGTGTCCTTCTTCTTGCTATGAACATATTTACTGCAACATTAAAATATGATGTATACAACAATAAAATAAAATAGATTTGTTTAATAACTGCATGTGGCACTTTCTGCAGTATGGCTATGAATATTTATACTCAAGTGCATATTTGAATCAAAATGACTATAGATAAAACTTAAGAAGTTCAAGCTGGGTTTTACAAAATGACAGATTTATTTTTTCGCCTGTTACATTTTACATTATTTTGTACCTGCACTGATAACCCAGTATGTAACACAAACATAACTTGTAAATATGCTACCCTAGGTCTAGATATTTACTGTATATACCAAGAGCTGTTGACATTTGAATTAATGACAAAGGCTTCTTGTAGTTTCAAATTTAAAAAATAGTGACTTACCAGCTGAAGGAAGATGGAGCAGTAAAGCCAACCAAAGGAGTGACCATAGACGATAGATAGAAAGGATTGAAGGGATTTGAATAATAATAGAACTATTAAGTCTTGAAGTTTCTGTTTTCAGTCACTGGAAAATAACCCTAGTTTAACAAGCTGCACCTCTAGCATTGTGAATCAGGAAGTACAGAGCAGTATTGTGCATGAAACTCAAAGATAAGCTCCTCCCAATACATAACGATAGCTTTCTTGCCCACACTACATTCACCCTTTTAAACTGAAGACACACCTACAGTATCACCTGTCTGTTGGCAAATACTGTCAGATGGGAGGGAAGTGAAGGCTTTATAGAAACTGCAAACAAAGCTATGCTGAAATGAAAAGCTTGCTTTCCTTGGCTGAAACACTGTTGTGGATCTGTCCTATATCATTTATTTGATTTCCCTTCAGCATAGCTTGTTTTCAGTTTCTGTAAAGCCTTGCACTTCCCTCCCTTTTTTGAAAGTATGCTTTAAACGTTTCTTACATTTTAAAACAAAGCATTAAAACACTGCATAAACAGGGGTGAAGAGAAACTAGAACTTGAATTGAACTGACTTGCAGAAAGTGATTACCACCTAATAGGGATGTAGGATGGATATCTGCAGTGTTCTGTCCATTAAGACTAAAGCTGAAACAAGGCGGTGCTAGCTTTATGTATTACAGAATACGACACATTTGCATAACCAAATCTGTCATGATTGAAAGCCATTTAGACATGACGGCGGGTAGATCCAGGGTCAGTAAACCAAATACGCGGCCACCATGTGTTTAACCGCGGTCGTGAGCGCAACCAAGGACCACCGTGTGTTTAACCGGGATCCTTGCCCTTTAGCAAAGGGATTTAATTTAGGAGATTTTAGTGGATTCAGTGTGTGTCAGGGAGAGGATTCCTGGAGCGGGACCCATTCTACTGGGAGCAGAACTCACCTGCTGTTTGGCCAGCTTTTGTTTTGTTAGCTGTTTCTTCCACTGTGTTCATGTGTTGAATTTAAATCAAGGGAATAATGCTAAAATTTTACAATGCATTAGTAAGACCTCATCTAGAATATTGTGTTCAGTTCTGGTCACCTCACTACAAAAAGGATATTGCTGAGAGTGACCAGAATTATTTCTGGTTTAAAAGACATGTCGTATGCAGACAGGCTAAAAGAACTGAATCTATTCAGTCTTGAACAAAGAAGATTACGCGGTGATCTGATTCAAGCATTCAAAATTCTAAAAGGTATTGACAATGTCGACCCAGGGGACTTTTTTGACCTGAAAAAAGAAACAAGGACCAGGGGTCACAAATGGAGATTAGATAAAGAGGCATTCATAACAGAAAATAGGAGGCACTATTTTACACAGAGAATTGTGAGGGTCTGGAACCAACTCCCCAGTAATGTTGTTGAAACTGACACCCTGGGATCCTTCAAGAAGCCACTTGATGAGATTCTGAGAAAAAAATAGGCCACTAACAACCAAAGGAGCAAGATGGGCTGAATGGCCTCCTCTCGTTTGTAAGCTTTCTTATGTATTGAATTTGCATAATTAGGAATTGGTGCCAGTGGTCTCCTATATTATTGCTGCAGGCTACCAACCTCAGCACCAGGATTTTGCGACCATGTCTAGAGTTGAAATAAAATCTCATAAAACTAATTGGTAGAGCAAGATTTGTTTCACAAGAACAAAAACATGGAGAAAACCAAAACTGTTGGTTCCACAAATTTGTTGAAAAAGACAAATATGGGTCTTAATATCAGCTTGCTGCAAACTTGCAGAACCAAAGTTACAAAAATGCCTGGGTGGATTAGCATCAATTTGTTGAACTTGCATGGGCTACCAGTATACTGGATCCCCAGTAGCCAATATATACCTACCGACCGACCGACCGATGCTGACAAAAGCCTTACACTGGAATTCGGATTCAGGTATTATTATTATGTAGTGAGAAATGTATGCGAGTTGGGTAGCCTATTGTAGATGTACTACCAGTATTTTGAACATGTCTATGAAACATTTTGAGTGGATTTTCTTTTTTTGTATCATTAACGTAAAGTGCTGGATTTGATCTCCATTCGTAGACTACAATAATGATCAGAATTGATGAAGCTAACCTTCTGTAGGAAACCATGTATTATATATGTACATGTATAATGTGTATGCAAATATACACTACATGCAGTCAAAAAATGTTTAGCAAATAATGTATGGATAGTGCAAAGCGCTCTCTATGGAATGTTTTCTTGTTTTTTAATTGGTATTTGTGTAACGCTGTCTGGGTTTTTGTTTTGTTTCCCATGCTTTTTTTATTGTATTTTTTTGGTGGCTAAATAAGGCAGACTGCACTTGTGGTTCTTGAACACAACCTAAAAACTTCTTGTAAACCCAGTTTAAGAAAGCTGCAGAATATCAGTGGTCGCGTAATGCCAAATTTGGAAGAATGGCAGAAACATTTAAATACACTCCCACATTTTAATATTGCTTAGGTCATTTGAATGTTAAAAGAGAATTCCCCTGCCTAAAATTACATGTAAACCCAAATTGGCCAAAATTAATTTGATTTTAATTTGATAACATTTTTACAGGAATTAAAAAACAATGTATGTTGCAAAGGTTGAGTATAATTAACTATCTGGATTTAAAATTAGGAATAAAGAACATTAATTACAAAATGAATTTATCATCATTTGTAATCTCTAAGACAACCAAACAACACACAGAACTAAGTGGTTTATAATACCTGATCATTTCTAACATCGAGGGTCAGTCTTTATGTCAATAAAGCTGCACATTTTTTACATACAGTCAGACAGACCGATACCTTCACACGTTTTAAGAAGGATACTTACTTTTGCTCTTGCTTCTCGTGATGCCTCAGCTTCAGCAGCCATTGCTCTCTGCATAGACTGGGGGAGTTTGACATCCTTTAGTTCGACTCTCTCCACTTTGATGCCCCACTCCTTTGATGCATCATATAACACATGCTAGATTGGAAAAACAAACAGTGTGACATAAGTCAGTTGCGTAGACACAAAATATATGCATAAGGCTGAATGTATTTGTGTGAGCCCTATACAACCATTCTACATTCCCCTATATCCCTGTGAGATTGATTGGTGCTGGACTTTTGACTCAGGCGGTTGTGAAGATTTGAACATTAGAAACTGAAATTCAGTTTTTACCTCCATCTGGTCAGCCATCTCCTCTCTGTCAGTAAGGATCTCCGAGAGGTTCTTTGTTCCCAGCATGTTTCTTAGTGTTGTTTGAGCAAGCATTTGTGTGGCCATGTCAGCATTCCCCACCTTTGTGATGGCAACTGTGGGATTGAAAGTGCGGTAAAACACAACACCATCCACCATTATAGTAACAGAGTCTCTTGTTAAAACCTATGGGGGAAAAAACAAGCAAACAAAACACTGTTAGTACAACAGTTTTTATTACACTCAAACATTTGTATCTTTCCACATTCCACTGAGACAGTTTATCCTTATTGCCACAAGAGGATGCTCATGCCCTGCAATACAGGATTTTTTTTTTTTTAACTAAACCTTTGTGTGATTCTCCGAAAAATAATCCAAGAGAGAAAACATTAGAAGTGTATATTAGTCTAATTTTGTGTTGTGTTTATTAAGACGTATATTCCCCAAATGCTTGTTTGAGTGACTGTATATATATTCTGTATATATATATTATATATATTCTTCTGTTAATCGCTCTGCTTATTAAAATAACCATTTCAGGAAATTAGAAAAATCATGATTATCTAACTTTACAATAAACATGATTTTTAAAGATATGAAAAATAAAAAAACATGCAAGTCAAAGTGTTTGAGTAACGTTCTCAGTTACCGATGACTCACATATTTTCAATGTGTCTGCGTTCATTCTCGGAAGTGCAAGACTGTAATAACCACAACTATTTTTTGTTTAACTGCTATGGAAAAAAAAATACCAAAAATACCATTGCATCTTGCATATTGGAAAATGCAATACACATTACGTAAATATAATGTAATTATTTTGTTAGCTCTCTCTAATACATATTTATGACCTCAAACCTTCACGAGTGATTTCCCATTCCAGAAAAAATGCTGGAAATGACACTGGAGCTAAAAAATACCCTGTCTTAATGTTCTACATATTACTTTTCTTAAAAGACATGAATGTAACTATTTTACATCAATAGAAATAAAAAAAAAACTGCTTACTTCCTGAGGAGGTATATTAAATGACACTGTCCTCAAGTCAACACGGCGAAATGTGTCTAGGCAAGGAATGATCCAGAACATACCTAAAAGAAATATAAATATAAACTACATGTTTTTAATAATTCAAGAACATGAAGAAAGTATTATTTTCTTGTTGTTTATAAATCATGTTGTCATCATTCTAGCCTGTTCAACACAACTTGACCCACATGTGAAGGGGCAGGAGCGTATAACGTAATTTAAACCAAGATTTTTTACTGGATAAAAGCAATATATATATTATATGGCATTCAGTTGAAAAGACAGACATTAGACAGTTAAGCAGGAGTGATGATGTAAGCCTCACCTGTTTGTTGAGCCTCACCTATGTTTGTAGGTTTTAATGTTCCGTGCATCTCTTGCTTCAAGTTATTTTTAGCAAGCTGTAGTCTTTTTTTTTTTTTTGAAATGTTGCCATTTATATTATTATTATTATTATTATTATTTATTTCTTAGCAGACGCCCTTATCCAGGGTGACTTACAATGGTTACAAGATATCACATCATCTTTACATACAATTACCCATTTATACAGTTGGGTTTTTACTGGAGCAATCTAGGTAAAGTACCTTGCTCAAGGGTACAACAGCACTGTCCCCACCGGGGATTGAACCCACGTCCCTCCGGTCAAGAGTCCAGAGCCCTAACCACTACTCCACCACTACTCCCCTATTATAAAATGCATACCTGGTCCTTTTGCTCCCCCTTTAACAATACGCCCAAGACGAAAGATGACAGCCCTCTCATACTCCTGTACAACCTGAAAGGAAAAACAAAATAATGTAATTTAATTAACCCAATACCTGGCAAATGCAATTGCTATTATAATGAGACAATAGAAGTAGAGTACAATCACATTTGCCATTTGTACAAGAATTGTACAAATACCAGACTATCTTACTAAGATTGCATTAATCCAAGGGGTCCCAAGTGGCTCACCTAGTATTTATGGGAAGAATAGGTTGAGTCAAGGTTTAAATCCTGTGGGTTCCCTCCTGTGTACGGAAGACAAACTGTCTGTTGTAATTAAGTGTCAGAATGAGTGTAAGCCGTGTTCTTTTGGAGTCTCCAAAAGTTGCGTGTCACCACCATGTGTCGTTTATGATGTATTAATGTATGTGGATTAAAACTGGAAACAGTACTTGACATCTTGACCACTGTAGAAGAACAAATGTACAGTCACCTTCACGATAGCAGTTTTGTCTTGCTGTGGGGCAGGTATAATTTAACTGAATGTGCTTCACAATTCAGAAGGTTCAGTTATGTTCCCTCACCACAGCAATTTCCAGAAGAGCTTACAAGACCCTAGTCAGTAGTCACTCGTAGTGTGTGGTACCACACCAATCTGCACCAGTGCCAATGCAATGTATCCTGTGGAATCCCCACTTCTTAACTATTTGTAGCATTGTGATAATGACTTCCACTTGCCCAACCTTTATCCATAGAATCGTCTTGAGAATTCATCAATAGTTGTTTTGCAAGGATAAACCAATTGTTCCGTTTGAATGTTGGAAATAGGAAGCTAAATGCTCTTACCTTAAAACAGAAGAAGATTGATATGGGGAATGTCACAAGGATCATTAACATGGAAAAGCTTATCAGGATCCATCCACAGAAGCCTACACCCCCACCATTATCCTCTGGAGAAAATCAAAAAGCAAACCATTGTCTATACATTTTTCTATAAAAGACTAAACATTTACACAAAAAATAAAAAAAACATAAACCATTTACTATAGCAACCATTAACCAGAAGTCATCACTCACACACACACACACACACACACTCACACAGACACACACAAAATGTATATAAATCTACACATACTGTCAATGGAAAAGGTATGTTAACAACACAGCAATGTTAGGAATGTTGGATATACTGAGTAAAAGTGCTTATTTATACCAATATTAAGGTACAGTATGAAAATAATACAATAGCATTCTACTGTTTTCTCAAACTACTGTTTAATATGTGTTTTTTGTTTGGTACTAATACTGTGATATTAATGGCACAAACATGTCTTAAGCTTTTGTGGAAAGCTTGTGAATAGGAAATTGGTGTGATGATGTCGATAGGACACAGAAACAGGTTTTAAGTAAAGCTGTAAATAGCGCACAGTAAGGTTAAAAAAAATCATGTAGGAATATTTTGAACCAAGCTAACAGAAAAAAACATGTGATGGAAAAAAATAAAAAATAAATAGAAAACACTGTTCTAGTATTGTATGATCTACTCAGACTTGTAAGTACTGTATTACCATGTTGCTTCATTAGGCCAAATTCTTTTTCAACCAAACACTACAAAAAATGTTTTAAGTTATTTTTTTAAGTTATGTATTATATTTGCATTACATTCTAAAAGCTTCACCTCTCGGTCCACATAGCACCACCATATGGGTTCAAGTCTATCAGGCCACACACTTAGTGACAACTTGCACTTCTTAATTACTGCAGAACCCACTTGCAAGCAACTGCACTGCTCATACAAGTGTCACATTATTGCTTATGGTGGGCATTTATATATCATGGTAAAACAGCCTTTCAAAAATGGGACACACTTCCAAACCATGTTGGAATGGAATTGGCTTTCACAAACTGCAATTCTATCTCAAGAATCATAGTTAAACAACTGGCAACAGTGAGATTAACGATAGAGGAAAGGGGCATTCTAAATGTAATCATATCAGTGCTTTTAACCTTGAAAACTGATACATAGAATGACATAGCTGAAACATATTTATATTGGCTATACAGAATTGCACAACATGCTACTAGTGGTGATATAATTTCTATGATACTGTCGAATCTAGACAAGGTTTACTCAAATACTACTCTGTATCATAATAATAACTAATAATATACTATTATTTCAAGTCAAATTACTGTTCAGCACATACTATTTGAAAGTTTTGTAAGTACACTGATATTTAAAAAAAGAGCTATTGTTTAAAAATAAAGCATAGGAGGCATTTTTCTTCTGAAAGAAACAATTAGCTGTAAAAGTGCAAACAGTATTCTGAACATTGCCATAACAGCAGTAAGATGAAACAGAAGTTACCTTGCACAACCTGATGTCTGTTTTTTCCTTCTGCAACCTCTTTTGCAGTACTTGACTCCATCTCTGGTTTAATTTTATTAATTGGCATTCACTGTGTAAGTTGTCAAACTATGACAATCAGACAGCTTATGATTTTGCTGTAGAAAAAAAAAACAGTTTAAGAATGGTCACGCCCTTCTTGTACCAAGAGAACGTCACACAATGGAACGTAAACAACTAGAGTAGTTGCATAGCAACAGTGGCATATCCATTCCTGGCATTAGAAATTCCCATTCTGTGTGTAAATCTACAGACTGTTTTTAACTGTACTACTATTTTCTTGTTTTCTTCTTTAATTTTTTTTGACAATACAATACTGAGGCATATAGTCTAAATAAAATGTCTAGATAGAGTAGTAATGGCAAACCGAATTTGCATTTTTATAATTCATGACTGACATACCTGGAGAAAACGGGCCAGCCAGGTCCTGAAAAACAGGTTGAAACAATGTGCAGTGTCATTTAACTCCTATTCATCAGGACATGTGTACCAAAGGTAAAAAAAACAAAAACCTTATATACTAGATGTAACAGGTGCAATTTGAATTTGCACTGTTCCTTTAAATTTGTATAGCTTGTTCAATAGTGCCTCGTTTGGAGGTCAAGGGCAAGAGCCCATCTGCGCAGGAGCAAGTCAGATATATGTTTATGTTATAAGATACACATATAGAGCATTATGTGTTGTGAAAAAATGTTAAAATCATTTTTGTATGCTGAGTGCGGCGAAACGTGGTTAGCACGTGTTAATATTGTGTACACTAGCAATGTAAATGTGATTGTTTTTTTGGTATTACACTTATTTTATCTGAAGTGACTCCGGGCTTGCTTCTTACAGACCCGACGCTGCATGTGCAGATCAATAAAAGCTGTTGATTTACGAAAAAAAGAGGAAAAAAGTTTCAACGCAGAGTACGAGGGAAGTGGGGTTACATAAACAATGAACTGGTATTACCAATAACTAGACACTGGGGCATTGTGGTGTTCCCTGTAATAATTAAAATCCAATCCATGTAATTGCTAAGAAATTGCAATAACTTTTTTGAATGTCATACTAAAATGTAGAGTTTGTTAATACCATAAAAGGTAGCCAAACGTGTTCTATAAAATATGTATTTCTTATCATGGTAAAATTGTGATTCTTAACTTGGATTCCATTTATCTAGTTATACATAGGATACTAGTATTTAATATACTGCCAAAACAGTATTCATCATTTCCGAAGTGAATATATATATATATATATATATATATATATATATATATATATATATATATACAGTACCATCAATCAATCAGCTTCCAGCTCTAGCAGGCTTTTATCAGACAGTAGATGCCTGCTACTACATCACAACATCAACACATTTAAAGTCAAGCAGAGCAAATACCTGCTTTTTTTCATTTTGACTTGTTGTAATGAAAGCTCAGTTCACATCTATTGGACAGCAAATACTAAACAGACACAAGTGATCCAAATATATTTTATTATCCACCAAACCCAGCCAATCAATACCTTGCACTGATGAACTACCGAGTCAGCCAATTACAGCCCATCTTTGTGTTTACAGCTTTCTTATGTTTTTAATTATTTATGTTTTGTACACGTGCAGTGCATGTATTATACTGATTGAAAAGAATCAATGCTACACCTAGTAATTATGAATTCAAATTCTCTTTGAATTGAAGAGGTTGGATTGTATCAGCGACTGTATACTGGAGCACATCACTATCTTACTGAAAACGTAGAAAACAAAGAAATAACAGTTGTAAAATACAAAAAAAAAATCATACCACACTTCAAAAACGTGTCTTTTCTAATTTGCACAGGACCCACATGGTCCTTCAATAATAAAATGTTCACCACGCAATTTACAGGGAAAATTAGGAAATGTTCATTGTGACTTCATTTCCGTTTTGATGTAATACTTCTGATGTATTTTGGAGGATTCTGGTTAGTAACTGGCTAAAACATATGGGTAAAACATACCCACTGCCATGATCAAAAATGATCACAACTTTGAATAAAATAGCTTTTTTTATAAAACATTATTCAGAACTTCCAGATTGAGACCCAGAGTCTTCAGATGACAAGCCAGTTGATGGAGGGAGAGGGTGACTGTTTCTGGTTTGGCCATCGCTGCCATCTCCAATGCAAGAGGGAGATGAGCCATCGCTGCCATCTCCAGTGCCAGAGGGAGAGGAGCCCTCGCCATTGTTTCCTTCGCCAGAGGGAGAGGAGCCATTGCTGCCATCTCCAGTGCTAGAGGGAGAGGTCCCAGTGCAGACATCTCCAACGCCAGAGGGTGAGGAGCCCTCGCCATTGTCTCCACCACCAGGAGCAGAGCAGCAGGAGCTGCCTCTGTCTCCACCCCCGCTAGGAGCAGAGCAGCAAGAGCTGCCTCTGTCTCCACCACCACCAGGAGCAGAGCAGCAGGAGCTGCCTCTGTCTCCACCACCACCAGGAGCAGAGCAGCAAGAGCTGCCTCTGTCTCCACCACCACCAGGAGCAGAGCAGCAGGAGCTGCCTCTGTCTCCACCCCCGCTAGGAGCAGAGCAGCAGGAGCTGCCTCTGACTCCACGACCACTAGCAGCAGAGCAGCAGGAGCTGCCTCTGTCTCCACGACCACCAGGAGCAGAGCAGCAGGAGCTGCCTCTGTCTCCACCCCCGCTAGGAGCAGAGCAGCAGGAGCTGCCTCTGACTCCACGACCACTAGCAGCAGAGCAGCAGGAGCTGCCTCTGTCTCCACGACCACCAGGAGCAGAGCAGCAAGAGCTGCCTCTGTCTCCACCACCACCAGGAGCAGAGCAACAAGAGCTGCCTCTGTCTCCACCACCACCAGGAGCAGAGCAGCAGGAGCTGCCTCTGTCTCCACCACCACCAGGAGCAGAGCAACAAGAGCTGCCTCTGTCTCCACCACCACCAGGAGCAGAGCAGCAGGAGCTGCCTCTGTCTCCACCCCCGCTAGGAGCAGAGCAGCAGGAGCTGCCTCTGACTCCACGACCACCAGCAGCAGAGCAGCAGGAGCTGCCTCTGCCTCCACCACCACCAGGAGCAGAGCAGCAAGAGCTGCCTCTGTCTCCACCACCACCAGGAGCAGAGGGTGAATACCTGCTGGTTCTACCTCAACCGCCGTGGGAGGACTGCTTGCCCCTCCCACCTCCACCAGCAGAGGGTGAATTCCTGCTGGTTCAGTCTCAAGCGCCGTGGGAGGACAGTATACCACTCCCACCTCCACCAACAGAGGGTGAATACCTGCTGGTTCCGTCTCCACCGCCGTGGGAGGACTGCTTGCCGCTCCCACCTCCACCAGCAGAGGGTGAATACCTGCTGGTTCCACCTCCACCATCATGGGAAGGACTGCTCCTGCCCTGCCTCGCACCGCCCAAGGGTGCCTGCCTCTCACCACCCAAGGCTGCCTGTTGCTCCGCATCGCCAGGGGCTGCCTGTTACTCCGCATCGCCTGGAGAGCCACCAATTACAGGGTACGAGGGAGAAGTGGAGCTCCCGCTGCCGCCTCCATGGCCAGGGGCTCCCCTCCCGAGGGTCCGCTGCTGCCGTCGCCTCCCGAGGGTCCGCTGCTGCCGTCGCCTCCTGGGGTCGCCGCCGTCTTTGCTTCGCCTTGGGTCACCGCCAGCTGTGCTTCACCTGGGAAGCTGCCAGCCATGAAGAAAGGGGGGGGAGGTCAGGAGACCAGCTCCCCCCGCAGCACTTTCGCTGCAGGGAATTGGGTGGCCGGTGGCCCAGAAGAGGGAGCTGTCGGCTATGAAGATGGGGGGAGAGGTCAGGTGACCACCTTCCTTCGCAGCACTTTAGCTGCAGGAAATTCAGTGGGCGGAGCCCCAGAAGAGGGAGCTGCCGGCTACAGAGAGTAGGGGGGAAGGTCAGGAGACCACCCCCACAGGCCGCAAGATAGCTTTAGCCGGAGGAGCCGGCCTGTGTACGCTCAGCCTGGCCGCTACAGCTGTTGGGGTGGGAGGAGGACCGGGACTTTGGGGACTAAGGGGGGAGGTGGTCAAAAAGGCCATGTGTGCTATGCACAAAGGGGGGGCGTGTGTGACGGGGTACACCCCGCCCCTGAATTATTTGAATGTTTTGTAGGATTATTATTATTATATTTGGGACGGTGGGAAAGCCATGTTTTTATTATTTGTTTTTAATTTAAAAACCTGTGAGAATGTGGCTGGAGCCTCAACAAGGTAATTGGTTTATTGATAATTAATTAAGGCTCCAGCCACAGCTTAAAAGAACCCGCTCCAGGCTAATCGGGGCATTTTTCTTTTGAGCCAGAGACAGGAGTACTATAGAGCGAGAGAATACACCTGAAGCAACTGCTACTGCTGTACCACACGGTATTTGTTTGTTAGTTTATTTTGGCCATCGAGCCCTTTTGTTTTGTGTAAGTGTTTTGCTTATTATTAAACGCCGCGTGCAAACAAGTCTCGTTCCCGTACCCACCTTTGCTGCCTTTGTTTTTGTGTTGCTCCTTCCTGGTCTGTGACGTCACTTCAACCACTCTGCCACACACCTGTGTTGTTTTTTTTTTGTTATGCTGATATTATTATTTATTTCTTAGCAGACGCCCTTATCCAGGGCGACTTACAATTGTTACAAGATATCACATTATACATTATTTCACATTATACAGATATCACATTATTTTACATACAATTACCCATTTATACAGTTGGGTTTTTACTGGAGCAATCTAGGTAAAGTACCTTGCTCAAGGGTACAACAGCAGTGTCCCCCACTGGGGATTGAACCCACAACCCTCCGGTCAAGAGTCCAGAGCCCTAACCACTACTCCACACTGCTACTGGACACTGACCCCGACTGTGTGTAATGTGCAAGAAAAAAAAAAAATCCCTATTCAGCTCAAATAAGGAATAATGAAATACTAGTTTTTTATTTCCTTTTGCCCATGGAACCCATTTGGCTCACAGTTGCCAAGTTGAAATTAGAAATCTCATATTCCTAGAGCTTGAAATACCTTTTTCAGTCTTTAAAAGTACAGGGTATACACGTAGTTCACACTTTTCTAAAATGGATTTTCTCTCACATAAATTGAATTGTATTTGCCAGTAGCATCTCTGGTCAGTCTATCTAGGATTGTGCAAAAGAAAATGCCAAATTCTGAAACACTTTTTATGTGGTAAAATAGTAATTCATGAAAGTATAAGACTGATTTTAAAATATGCAATCACAAAATCCTGGAGGGTATTATGCATGATATATAATCATACTGTATAAACTGCATTCCCCTATTGAAAGTTTGTTTCAGAAAGGACACACTTTAATAGAGGACCACTAGCTTGGTGTTTGGTTAGCAGGGTCTTTCCTATCCAAGGACCTAGACCAGAGGGATTTGTCTATTGGTTGAAACATGACTGGAGCCACAGATACACGAACCCTTTCTGCAAAGCTTTATTAGTAATCTAAGAACTGAGGTGGTGCAACAAATGCCCCATAGTGTCCATTATCTTATTCTCTATTAATTATTTAATCTGTACTTAGTTATTTATGTGAAGGTATTCATACAGTGTTGGATGTGCATTGTTCTGAACTGGCCTTTTTCCCCATTCTGGAGTATTTGGTTCTATGAGTTCACACCTTTATTTCATTATAAAAACAATCAATTAAGAATAAACCAAGAAACATGAGAATATACCGGCCACCTGAAAATAATTACTGTGCAAAATATGAATTATCAGCTGCTTTCTCCCTGTGAAATGATACAATATTTATCTCATTAATATTAACATTCACTAAGAACATGACTGATTTTTGAAACTCTGATAGGAAAATTGGTCACTGATTCAAAGCTGTGAGACCAGAGCTGTAACAATACTTACTCAACAATAATATATTTGGGTCAAAACACCTGAAAATAATGTATGTGTCCAGGCACATTACAATCATTTATTAAAATCAAACAGATCTAATTCAGCTGTTATCTATTTAATGTGTAGGTGTAAGCGTTACACTCTTTTTGTTTTTAATAAACTTTTCCATTTATGGACCAAATGTACTAATTTTGATAACAACTTGTGACAGAAATACAATGAGTTCTGGTGATAAATCTTCCTCCCGACCTGTGAGGGCGCTAAAGAACGGGAGGAGAAGTATCTGGAAGGGCGAAACTCTGTTGTAAGACCGTATTGATTTGACAGGTAAACGAGGGGCAGCTGCAAGTAATAAGGCAGCTGCAACCGTTTACCTAGATATCATGCGGGATTACATATAGGGGCCAGGGTAACGCTGTTCTTTTCCTTCGTTTGGGTTAACGTTAGGAGAGAAGGACTGAGAGAGGACCTCTCAGAAATATAAGAGAGAAATAAGTGTTACGTGTTGTGTGTTATTATTGTCTGTCTTTATCGCACCACTACTAGACAGTTAAAGCACACCTCCGGAGCTGTCGGCCACGAAAGCACTATCCGGAGCACCACTGCACAGAGCACCTGCACGTTTGAATTCACCCAGGACTGGTGACCGTGCCTTTGTTTTCTGTTCAGGACTGTGTTGTAATATTCACGCTCCCTGCGCTTTACACATTGTTGTGTACTGCCGGGGATTTATTATTTGACGGTCGCCAGGCCTGGAAACGGCACAATAAACACTTATTCACTAAATTACCGTTGTCTGCCTGTCACTCCTGCATTGCATCACCGCTACACCTGTTCCCCTTACCAGCCACTTTGCCACACACCTGCATCTTTAATATTTGCATTTTGATATTACATTTCAAAGGACTGTCTAGCAGTTTTTACTTTTAGTGCTGTTAGTGCTCACAAAGGTTAGAAGTTGTAATATAACAATGACCTATATCTATATTTATATTATAAAAATACAAATATCATCCTGATCATAAGTCTCTTTCAGTCATCTCTGATTAAACAGGAGAGTCTAGAATTTAATTTTAAATGGGAAGTTTAAATATCTCAATTTAAGCTTATAAATTAGTTACCATATGTACAAGAACAAATTAATAAATAAGCCATTTTGCCTGACATTATGTACTATGTATATCATCTGTATTCCCCTGTTAAAGGTTTGTTCCAGAACTGACAGCCTTTGATAGGGGTGATTGGTTGGCAGGTGCTTCCATGTCCAAGCCAGCACAAAGTGCCTAGGCCACTTACCACACAGATGCCAGGGTTGATGCTAAAATTATATGGGGATGGAGGCATATTTTTAAAAGCTATTACTCCAGTCTTTAAATAAGTCCTATTTTTTGAGAAGAATAAACAAAACTATAACCAAATAACTAAGTAGACCATATAATCCAGGGCCTGAAATATATTAAATATCACAGTTATATTATTTATTCTTCTTCTTGTTTAAATTCACTTTGTTATGATTTTCTTTTTCTTTTTTAAAACTCAGAAGCAGAAGAGCTCTTAAACATCTTCAATGTAGTTAAATTTGCCCTCCACCCCACCCCTGCAACACTGTTACATGACGTTGGTTAAGAGTTGGGAGTTGTAAACAAACTGGGGCTTTTATCAAAGCCGTCTTTCTGATTAACCAGAGTGCTAAGAAGCTGAATTATAGCTGAATGTGGTAAGCAGACACTCATAATATTTTATTGTATATATGATTGAGTGTGACGCAGTAGTTAGACTTTGATTTTTCCAAGCATTACATATTTACATGTTTCATTTTTCATAATGATTTAGTAAAGCCTGTTGTCTAATTGCTTTGGTTTATATAGCTAGGTTTATGAACAGGAATAATAAGTGCTTATGAACACAGTAATAAAAATACCTCCTGATATGTGCTTCAATAATCATTTGCTATACATTTTTTAAAGAAATTGCACATTCATAATTTTGTACTTGCTGAATAATGAAAGGTGAGTTTAATGTCCACACATCCAGTACAGCATGTACTGTACCTACAAGTAAAGCAGACAATAAAATGCTGTTTGGTTTTGCTAGGTCAAATTGCATTATGTTAACTTGAAAGCAGAATCTCTGTTTGCTTTTGAATGAATAAAGATAGCTTAAAAATGGGGATCCATTATGTCATTATGTATTTTAGTGCTAAACAGCTTCACTGATTGTCAAGCAAATATGAATATCAAGTTATCTTTGTTGGTTTAAAGGTGTTGTTGCTCATTAGCTGACGCTAAAATGTAAAACTCTCAGACTGATGTTGAATACCATTTTCCTTAATACGAAACTAAGATGTGGCTTTTTCGTGTATGAATTTTCTTTTATCTTACCTGTTAGAGAAAGGAAATAAATACCATGAATGATAAGGCTGTGACATGTTGATCGATGTCAGGCCTGGGTAACATATTCCTTTCACACAATTCAGTGTTTGGATCATGGTTGCTGCTCTGGCCTATGGTGGGATGTTAGTGCTTATAGGCAAGGTCAGCAGGGTGGACCGTGATGAAGTCACACACTTCCCCGCCATCAAGGGTATTGCTTGCAAATAAAAGGTAGGTTGGGGATGTAGAGAATGAAGTTGCAACATGCAATACATGTAATATAAACCCAATTCAAACTACCTTCGTACAATTTTGCTGCCATTAAAAAATAACATGAGAAATGACGATTTCAAATCACTTTCAATGCGGTCTGATAGCGAGATGGAAACAAGACATAAACTATGACTAATTAGCCAGCAGGCCAGTAAAAAAAAAGTGATGGGGCAGCCAAGGCTAGTTTTATATGTACTGTATTCATGTTTTTCAAGCTGTCCCCATAACAAAAATGTCTATACAACATCTGTATATAACACTTTTGATTGATCTAGCACAGGTTTGGCAATGCTGCACCAAAGAAGGCATATTTTGGCACAATCCAGCATAAAAATGCTTTATATTGCAATATTTGTTCTATATCCATTAGCCACTGCTGATCTTCTATGGTCCAAATTCTACTAGTGTACATACAGTTTTTAACACTTGTAAAAATTAACTTAAATACTGTTTTCATTGCTCACTGCAGCTCAATTATTTCAATTGTCCTACATGTCTTCTTAGCGTCATATAAGGTAAAGCACTGCAGTCTGTACTGCAGTGTAGGGCAGAGTGGCATAGCACCATTATAATTATCATATTTGAGAAAAAATTATTAAAAAAAAAACATGTACATTAATCTAAATCTATATAATAAATATATGCTTTTGGGAATGGCACTGAACCTTAAACAACAAACGCTGAAACAATCACTTCTTGATTGTGAACAGCGCACTCTTGACTTGCAAACTACACATATATGTATGTCGTGATGTTTGGTCAGTTTTACGGCAGGAGCTGTCACTCTGGAAACGGGTAGGAGGGTACGCTGAACAAGGCGGAGGCATTGCAGTATTGTTGCTGCGTAATTAGTGTTATTGTTTATAATAACAGTTTAAAACTATTTATATTGTATTTAACTTATGTTAGCCATGTTTAATAACGACAACGAGGCCGACAGAACCATATTTGTAGGGAATTTAGATAGCAGTGTAAAAGAAGAGATACTATTCGAGCTTTTTTTGCAGGTATTGCTGCTGTGTGTGATGCGATGGAGTGCCCGGTGTTAATTTGCTGTATATATACCAAAGTACATAAATGCGTGTTCGGTGCATAACATTGTTTGCAAGTTTGAAAGGCGTTTATTGGATGTGAATACGAATGCCAGCTGTCAGATCAACGTGTCCTTCTGTGAGGAAGGCCAGTTTAACCATGTCTAACTTGAATTTGTAGACCCGAATATCGTCATATCTCTAAAGTCTTTATGGAGACCAGCAAGGTGCTGTTTTTTATTTACTTTTATTCTTAAAACCAATTTGCAATGGATTTTAATATGTAGTCGTTTTAGCACGTCTTAGTCATACAATTAGCAAGTAATGCATTTAAAGTTTAACTAGTCATTTGACTCAATTAAGAGTAAAGGATTGGAAATAAAAGTGCAGTCATTTATAATTATGATGAATCTTGTGTTCTTGAAATGTGAGGGCTATTGTCTGGTATAATGCCAGCAGGTGCCATGATGAGCTTCCCCACACAAGTGCACCTGAAGCCTGACTTGCACACCCCAGCCATTCAGTCTTGAACTCTCTGCAAGTAGAGTCTGCCAGTTGTGGCAAATTATTATGATGTGGTGGACTGGTGTTCAGTGGGGACTGTCTTATACCACCAAACTTATTTTTTAAATTTTTACTTGAGTCAGATTTGAATGTGCAGTAGGTCCCCTGGGTGAAAGGCAGAACCCGGTGAATCTGCCTGCTATCATCCAGCCCTCCACCTTACCTTTTTATAACCTGGGGTTCAATATCCAGAAATTGAATGCTGACTGTGCTAATACAAAGAAATGTTATAAAAGTAATGATGATCTTGAAAAGCAGTTACTTAAAATTAAGTTTCAACTAATATAAACATGTTATTGAGGTGTGTTAGAATAATGTGGGTAAACCTCATCAGGGTTTGTTTATGTTCTTGCTAGAACTGCCACCTTTTTTTTTTTTTTTTTTTTTTTTTTAATATTTAGTTGTTGCCAATTATTTTTATTTTCTCCCAATTTGGAATGGCCAATTATTTTTAGGCTCAGCTCACTGCTACCACCCCTGCGCTGACTTGGAATGGCGAAGACGAACACACGCTGTCCTCTGAAGTGTGTGCCATCAGCCGACCGCTTTTTTTCACACTGCGGACTCACCATGCAGACACCCGAGCTACAGCATCGGAGGACAACGCAGCTCTTGGGCAGCTTACAGGCAAGCCTTCGGGTGCCCAGCCAGACTACAGGGGTCGCTGGTGCGCGGTGAGCCGAGGACACCCTGGCCGACCTAACCCTCCCCCCCCCCCGGGCGACGCTCGGCCAATTGAGCGCCGCCCCCTGGAAGCTCCCATCCTCGGTCGGCAAAGGAATAGCCTGGACTCTAACTCACGACGTCAAGACTATAGGGCACATCCTGCACACCACGCGGAGCGCCTTTACTGGATGTGCCACTCGGGAGCCCCCTGAACTGCCACCTTTTAAAGATAATGAGGGTTTCAATTTTAAAACTAATTTATGTTGGGTCTAGCCAAGGTTACCAGAAAAGTGGCATTTATCTGTGTCTGACATGTTTAATTTGCTCTGGAGGAATGAATGTCCATTCTTTCCCTTCAGGGAAATCTGGGGTGGAAATCTGCCGCATAGCCTGTTGGCTTAATTATGATTGTAATTTGTGCAGTTTTGTATACAGAAGCACGTGTCAACCGATCACCTGCTTTCAGCCTACTATCAGTTTGACTAATCCAAGTCTGCCATCTGTCATATGCTGGCCAGAATAGCTTTGAATACCGCAATGTTATGGATACCATTAGCATAGGAGTGCAAACAAAGGTTTTCTAACCTGATACTTGCACTAGCAATGCTGTATTATCACTGGCCCCTCCTCTTTCTTTTGAAAATCACTTGGCTCTTGTATACTTCAGTTTGGATTAGGCAGATATTCTAAAGACAGTGCAACAGATGAAAAGTTGTGTCTGCTTCCTGGTACCCATCACATCATGTGTTATAGTTCAAACTCAATCTAGCGTAGCAGCAATCAGACTGTGATTTGCAGGAAAGATACCAGGGTACAGAAGTCCATCTATAGCATTGCATTTTCAATATTTGAAATCCTAATTAAACTAGTGAAGAACCAAAAGATGTATATAATGCTAATAAGAGGTAAGGAAATGTATTTAATTTAAAACATTGGTTAGCACTCCTGCAATACATTAATTTGTAATGCAAGAGGTAGCCCAGTAACATTGAAATGTCTTAGTGATACAGGACTAATCAGCTTCAGCTACTGCAGACTACGTTTTCCAGCTGTTCAGCTGGACACAAGAAAAAATAATAATTTATGTAAAACCTGGACAGGCTGAATCCTTAAATGTATAAAGCTGTAGAACAGCTACCTGTAAACATAAAATAGCTACTATATGTTGATGCAACTGACAGCTGGATCTGTTGTAAGTTTGGTATTAGATAAATACTTGACAAGTGTACTGATGAGGCATTATCCAAGTCTGCTTTCTTTGCTGCGACTCAGAATAATTCCAGAATTGACATTTTGATGCCTGAATGTTATTTATATAATAATGTTGGATAACTTCTACTGAAAAAGTATAGGATTGTTAATTCATATTAATTCAGTTTGTTTGGCTCAAAGAATGTAGCCATAGTGAATAGATTATCTGCATATGTGACAATACAATTTCCTCTGCACCTATAATTGTTTTTTGTCATGGAGTGATCATGTGAACATTTGACTTTTTTTTTTTTTTTAGGCTGGACCTTTGACCAGAGTTACCATTGCAAAAGATAAGGATGGAAAACAGAAATCGTATGGCTTTGTTTGCTATAAGCACAGAGAGGCTGTGCCTTACGCCATAGCTTTACTGAACGGAATCCGTTTGTACGGAAGACCAATCAAGCTCCAGTACAGATTTGGTGAGTTATTTTTGTATGTTATGTGTTGAACCTGTATTTTTTTTTATATTAGTACCATCCAACTGACATCCTCTGAATTACACTTTGTAACACAATTTTTGTTCCTGGGTAGTAAGTGTTATTTCCTAATTGCTTATGCCTCAAAAGTATAGAAAAAGCCTATTATTCCCCACAATCTTTGCTTTTGTGACCAGGACAGTGATATTTTGAAATTTACCTATTTCCAATGAGAAAACGGGCGAATTTGTGTCTTTTCGTTCACATAAAGTCAGAAAAAAACAACAAAAAACAACCAAATTAACATGTATTTATACTAAAGTAATACAAAATTGACTACAAAAGAGATTTATACTTTCACGAATCAGCCCCCAAATGTAGTCTCCCATCATGTTCTCGTTATACTGTCCTTGGTAGCGGCGTTCAAAGTCCAGTATATCCTGGTGGAAGCGCTCGCCTTGCTCCTCCGAGTACGCTCCCATGTTCTCCTTGATTTTATCAAGATGAGCATCTCAAGGATATGGACTTTGAGGGACATCCTACAGCCCATTGTGCCGTAGTTCTTCACCAGAGTCTCAAACAGCTCCACATAGTTTTCGGCCTTGTGATTGCCCAGGAAGCCCCGAACCACTGCGACAAAGCTGTTCCAAGCCGCTTTCTCCTTACTAGTGAGCTTCTTGGGGAATTCATTGCATTCCAGGATCTTCTTTATCTGTGGTCCGACGAAGACACCTGCTTTGACCTTTGCCTCAGACAGCTTAGGGAAGAAGTCTTGAAGGTACTTGAAGGCTGCCGACTCCTTATTTAGAGCTCTGACAAATTGTTTCATAAGGCCCAATTTGATGTGCAGTGGTGGCATCAGCACCTTCCGGGGGTCCACCAGTGGCTCCCACTTGACGTTGTTCCTCCCCACAGAGAACTCGGTCCGCTGTGGCCAGTCCCGCCTGTGGAATTGTGCCTTGGTGTCCCTGCTGTCCCAAAGGCAAAGATAGCAGGGAAACTTGGTAAAACCGCCTTGGAGACCCATCAGGAATGCCACCATTTTGAAGTCTCCTATGACCTTGATGCCATCTCAGAAAAATGCAGATATGTATCCACTTAGGCAGCTGGAACTAAACTGAACTGGTGGGCTTAAGGCCCCTGTATTTATACTACTATTTATATAACTGGAAAGTTCTAGAAAGGTCTAGAAGTTACTCCAAGTTTCCTCAGCACTGAATCTATCTGGAATGTTCTGGAAAATAGGTACATTTCAAAATATCACTGTCCTGGTCACAAAAGCAAAGTTTGTGGGGAATAATAGCCATTTTCTATACTTTTGAGGCATAAGCAATTAGGAAATAACACTTACTACCCAGGAACCAAAAAAAAAAAAAAAATTGTTACACGGTGTTATCCTTGTGGTCGGCAGGAACAAGGAGATCTGTAGTTCTTCTTTTTTTTTTTTTTAATACAAATTACAAGTCTGAACCTGTGTCAGGGTCACAGGATAATTGATGAGGCTATTATGGATCCTTAGGGAAGGGCCCCATCTGCTGCAAAGGATTGTTGCTCTTTTCTAATGATACAATTTTAGAAATCTCATAGGCAGAAGTGATTGGAAAATCACTGTTGTTAGTTAACTGTGGCTTCCATAAAAAAACAGATTTAATTGTACCTGCTTTATTTCAAATAAAATTGCTGAGTCAACCACCTGCATATTGTAATTTGGGTTTCTTTGAGATTTTTAGTAAACCACCTGTCACCCAGTGGCAGAATGTAGCAAACTCATTTTGTTTCTCTGAATTGAAAGCTTAATCCAAAATGTCTTTAATTGCCTCCTTATGCATCTAGAAAAATACAGCCCTTTCTCCCCAGCAAGGGTATTACCTGGGAGTCCACTATGCCAAACTGTATAAGTCCCACTACTGGAGAGATGGGCATTTAGAAATGTAATGTTTACCAGTAAATAACCCTCTAATGGGGGGAGACTACTTCAACTGCATATGCATCTATAATCTGTACTGTAAATGGTTCCAGATTAGGTGTTGATATTTAGGTTTAAGGTGAAAATCAATAAAACATTCACACTGCAATTTATTTGATACATGAGCAAAATAAAATGTGAACAAAATAAAAATCTATTTTATTTCTTTTTATAGGCAGCTCCCATACACCTGATGCAGGTAGTTCTTATCCAGGTTCAGACAACAGCCCATGCAGAACTCCTCAAGGCAGTTGTAGGTGGGTGTTTCATAATACAAACAGGGGGTTCTAATGCACATCTCTCGTCCGTGAACCCATTACAGTACTTGTAGTAAACATACAGCCTAATGTTTAAGGACAATGTGTGAGTGTGTTATTGAAGCATCCTCTAGTACTCCTTTTTTAACTGACATCTTATTACAGAAAACAAAATGTTAATGTTTCAAGGTTTCAGATAAGTAATTCACTCATTTAGGAACCTGTATATTAGTCAGATTGTTTTTAATTTTATATAACAAATCTGCAATTTTAGCACTGGCATAATTCCCTACAAAGATGCATTCTATAATTTTGGAATATTGGTATTATCTACACAAATGCCATTGCCACACTGTTTGTTAAAACATCATACAGTACCATTTGTGTACTAATATTGCAGGATTTTATAAGCACTGTAGACATTGACCTTAGCATTAGTGTGTAATCCAATATAGCTGTCATATTGAGGTCAAATGAAATTTTAGGTAATGGGTCCTATTCACAAAGCTTTCACTCATAAATAAAATTATAACTATTAATTAGTCATTTAGCAGACTTTTTATTCAAATCGACTTACAGAGACTAGGGGGTGAACTATGCATCAACTGCTGCTGCTGCTGCTTCAGAGTCACTTGCAATAGGACCTTGGTTTTATGTCTCATCCAAAGGAAATTATCTATTGAAGTCTGGAGTAATATTTTTTTTTTATTATTTTTATTAAAAATTTAGTTGTTGCCAATTATTTTTATTATTTTTTTCTCCCAATTTGGAATGGCCAATTATATTCTAAGCTCAGCTCACCGCTACCACCCCTGTGCCTTCGCCACACCCCTCGGGAGTGGCGAAGACGAACACATGCTGTTCTCCAAAGCGTGTGCCGTCAGCCAACCGCTTTTTTTCACACTGCAGACTTACCATGCAGCCATTCAAGAGCTACAGTGTCGGAGGATAACGCAGCTCTCAGGCAGCTTAGAGGCAAGCCCGCAGGCGGCCAGACTCCAGGGGTCGCTAGTGCGCGGTGAGCCAAGGACACCCTGGCCGACCTAAACCCTCCCCCTCCTGGGGCGACGCTCCCTAGGAGCTCCCGTTCACTGTAGGACCGGCGACGTCCAGGCTATAGGGCACATCCTGCACTCCACGCAGAGCGCCTTTACTGGATGAGCAACTCGGGAGCCCCCTGGCGTAATATTTTAATTGCCCATAAAGAAAACAATTTTAAGACACTTCAAGGAATGCATGTACAGTTATTTTTATTTATCACTCATAACACAGCTTGACTGAACTCTAGTGCTGTATATTTAACTCAATGTGATATATTTTTTAAAGGAATGATGGTTATCCTGAGGTTTCTCTGTTCCCAACTCCTCCCTTCACAGCCAACACTTGTGTATCACAAGAATATTTCTACTGGCAACATATGGTATGTTACCCAACATCAAGCCTCTTGTATTGTACAATAATATGAAGTTGGTGGATAATGCCACAGTAGCAAGGCAGGCTGTAAAGTAGATGTATTCTAGTTGTGTATTGTGGTCCATTTTACATGCATTGTGATATAATTATACAAGACAGCATATTGCATCTTTGTTCAAGTTATTACTGCTAAAAACAAAGTATCATCCGCTATAATAGAGCTCAATTCTGGAGAGCCTCAGTTCAAGAGAGATCCTGCAATAGACCAAGGATGTGTGACACTGGTGCCTAGCATAGCAGATGCGATTCAGCTATACGTCATTTCATTACTTAACAGGGTGGTTATTTTAAGGGCCCTGTGCAAAGGAAAATGACAACAAAACACTGACATAATAATTGACAATAATTAAACTGCTCCTCTATGCAACTAAGTTGTTTCTTACTAGTTTGAAACATTCATTGTTTCCCAAGTGCTTCAAAATAGGGTCCTAATGGCTGGTTTCACAGACCCACTACCACCTATTCCTAAAGTTAACAAGGTAGTTCAAGATTATTTCTAATCTGGCTCTGTGAAATGTGTTTAAATCATTTAACCATTCCTATAAAATGTTCACAGTATTAAAGTACTGTAATGGACAATATATCATAATATCTTGGTTATTACCAGGACAACACTGACACTTTGCATTAATTCAGAGTGTTCATGATAGATTAAGGGCACTTTCACACCTAGTTCTTTTGACCCTTTGATGCAGATTGAAGTGCATTTTGGTTTGTTTGGAGTCATATGAAACCTCAGAGAACCACGTAATCGTACCAGGGTGCGCATCAAACCAAGTGAACTGAGATCACTTGAAATGGTGGTCTCGGTTTGCTTGGAAGTGGACTCGGTACGTTTGCCACTTTGCTCCTTTTGAATTTTTTGCAATGTGAAACCAAACGTACTCCAGTTCACTTGGAAATAAACCACTCCAAACAGCGAAGCAAATTGTAGAAGTGGCGTACTTCACCAAGCACCAAGGAAAGTGACTCGCCACTGTCACACATACACAACACAGGGCTGGTCAAAACCCACACACACACAGTACAATGACACATACACACCAGACATGAACACCATAATGTCACATGTACACAACAGCACATCACTAAAAAAATAATGTGGGGCCGATTTACAACCCGGGGCTATTCAATGAAGTTACGCAAATTCCTGTGCTATTTCAGCATACACATTCTTTAAGCATAATAGCAAAACTGTCACAAGGCAACGAAAAGTCATAGGAAAAATATGAAATGACAATTGAATAATTATTTAGCACATGTATTGCGTGTTGGTTCATTATAATTGCGCCATAAAAACTCGCTGGGAAAACATTGTGTCAAGACAGACTGGTACAGACATTGGTGTTGCATTTGCACTGATCTATCTGAATTTAGTAAACAGGTTGTTTATATCTGTATCTCCTCATACTGTCACACGTACACTATTATTACTATCATTATAATCATCATCAATAACAGCTAAATTGCAATTTGTTGAATGTACAATATTTAAATATTTTCCATAATCTTAATTGTCTCTGGTAGAAAAAACTGTGGTCAATAAGGCACGCGTTGCTTTCAAACAAGCAAACTTGAATTCACTTTAAAAGAAACGCAAGTTCGCTTGAATTTTTCTGATGTGAAACTAACCAAAGCAAACCTGAAAAAAATGTGTTAGTTTGCAAGTGGACCATGATTTGAATCTCCTGCAAGTGAACTAGATGTGAAAGTTCCCTAAAAGAGCACAGCTGCGGGGCTCCCGAGTGACGCATCCAGTAAAAGCGCTCGCTAGAGTGCAGGATGCGCTCTATAGCCTGGACGTCGCCAGTTCGAGTCCAGGCTATTCCACAACCAACCGTGGACGGGAGCTCCCAGGGGGCGGCGCTCAATTGGCCGAGGGAGGGTTAGGTCGGCCAGGGTGTCCTCAGCTCACCGCGCACCAGCGACCCCTGTAGTCTGGTCGGGCGCCTGCAGGCTTGCCTGTAAGCTGCCCAGAGCTGCGTTGTCCTCCGATGCTGTAGCTCTGAGGCGGCTGCACAGTGAGTCTGCAGAGTGTAAAGAAGCAGGCGGCTGACGGCACACGCTTCGGAGGACAGCGTGTGTTCATCTTCGCCCCTCCCGAGTCAGCGCAGGGGTGGTAGCGGTGAGCTGAGCCTAAAAATAATTGGGCATTTGATATGGTGTGTGAATTGGATGTTTACAATATGTTGCAAGGTAGATTGAAAGATGGCAGCTATTGATGTGTTGCTCCGGTTTTTAATATTTCATGTTTTAGATTGTTACATATTGCTCTGGAAGAAATCACTTGGGGAGAATTCACCTAATGTGAAGTGGAAAAGCCTGCAACCTGCTCTCCACCACAATCACGTCAACCGGAGGCTTGAAACCATTATTAGACTCGGACATTGGTGTTCTTAAGTAGATAAATAGAATGCTTATTCTGTAGCACAGGATACAACAGTTCTTAGCACAGCTTCACAGGGGGGGGCGGGGTACGCGAGACAAATCCTGTAATGGCGGACAACAGATTTTTTTTTACCACATTGTAGTACTTTGTAGGACTTACCAATCCAATTAACAATGTTGAATCTTCTTTCAAATAAAACCACATGTGTACTGGTGTACGCTTCCTTTCTGTTTACACTATAAACAACGCGTTGAGCGCACACATGGCTAATTTACATATTTAAATAGCAGGGCCGTGGTTCAGTCTGTAGGCTAAAAATAAATAAATAAATGAAATAAATAAAAATATTGTCATTGTATGATGTTGCTTCATTTAAAAATGTGTAGTATTTACTTGGTACGTTTACTTTCTGGAGTTTAAATGTTCAGTGTTGTATCTAAGTTTATGTTTTTTAAATAACAGTATTATGGAGTTGAGCAGGCAGCTGGGCCGCCCTAGACAGTGAAATCACTCACTCGTTCTGCGCTGGAGCTGGAGCGATCTTTATCTTTATCTTGCAATGCTGTATGTGCTTTATGTTTTCCATGTACAGTAATTGGCTGAACTCTAGTCCCTCCTCCTTCCCTGTATGCATTCTGTTCCAGCAAATCGAGGCTTTTTTCTTTTTTAAATGACCCGCTTAGCAGCGTAAAGGAATATCCGGTAGAAAGTGTTCTGAGGGTATCAGATGATTCTAGGGCATTTGCCAAGCACTCCCACCTTTCACTTTCAGGGCTTGTCAACTCTACGAAATCAACCCACCCTGACCCTAACCTTAGGCAAACCCAGCCCTAAAACCTAACCCTAAGCGAATACCTAACCATTAAAAATCACCTGATGCCCTCAGGACACTTTCTAGTGGATATTCCTTTGTACTGCACCCACATAAAGCCTTTTGTAACAAAGTCCTATTGGTTCATTGTAAAATACAGAATAGCATACCCTCTGTGTATGGGCTGCATTGTTTACTAATCGGTGTAGTTTTACTGTAATCTGTGATTAAAAAGCTGGCCCGTCCATTGGTAGGTAGGCATTTTTTATTATTTTCAGTTAACAACAATGATTACTTAAGCCTAGTAATTAGAAAATACATTTTTTTTTCTTTTATCATAGGTATATTATGACCCTATCTCAGATGGGGGTACGCAGTAGACTAGATTTTTTGGAAAGGGGTGCAGGGCCTAAAAAGTTTGAAAACCACTGCTTTAAGTGATCCTGCTAGTTAAGATGTTTGAACTGCATAAGTCACTGCTCCTGATGAGCAGACATACTGACACCTCCAAAAACTGACTCCCACGAAACCACTGTGCTTATATATGCGGTACAACTCTACCAACTTGTAACGTTTTACTCATTTTATATAAACACTCTACATATGTACTATTGTATATTTTATACAAAAATACATTCTTAATTAACAATACAATAGCAAAAATAAATTATATTTAAAAAAAACCTTTAAGCCATCTTCCGGGTAAGCTTTTGTTTATTTTAAACAGTGACGGTTTTCCATCACAGTCGCCACTAAACAAAGTAATTTGAGAAAAGACAATACATTTTACTATTTTTGTGAGTTTTGTCCAGCTTGGCTTGGATTGTGGTATCCTGATCAAATGTCCATGTACAGTAGTCCATTGCATATCTGACTGTGGTGGGACCAGAGTAAGGGCGGATATGTAAGAAGTCGGATAAATGGGGATCCCGAGTGGCGCATCCAGTAAAGGCGCTCCGCGCAGAGAGCAGGATGTGCCCTATAGCCTGGAGATCGCACGTTCGAATCCAGGCTATGTCACAGCCGACCGTGACCGGGAGTTCCTGGGGGGCGGCGCACAATTGGCTGAGCACTGCCCGGGTAGGGAGGGCTTAGGTCGGCAGGGGAATCCACGGCTCACCGCGCATCAGCGACCCCTGTGGCCGATAGAGCGTCTGTGGTTCTGCAGTGGAGCCGCCAGATCTGTGTTGTCCTCCGGCACTATCGGTCTGGTGGCATTGCTGTGGATCTGCAGTGCGAAAAATGACGGCTTGGCAGGAGCACGTTTCGGAGGACACGTGTTCCAGCCTCCGTTTCCCGAGTCGGTGGGGGGGTTGCGAGCGGTGAGCCGAGGATACAGATAATAATTGGGCATGCTAAATTGGGGTGAAAACCAGGGTAAAATAATAATTGGCGACGACTAAATTTTAAAAAAAAAGTCGGATAAATGAATCCTGTTTTAAATACCATGATACACAGCTGTAATAATGACTATATTCACACAATTATTGTTTTGTGATTCAGCTTTTTATCAGGGATCTCCCCTAAATCCCTTGTTTAGAAAGATACAGGGTATTAATGCTTGTGACAGGGTAGCCGTCTACCTTGTGGGTGCGTGCATTCGCTGCTGAGTGACAGGCTTACTCACTGTTCAGTTGATAGAGAGAGAGAGAGACACACACACACACACACTATTTAGCCCAGTTGGCTCTGGTGTTGCAGCCGTGCGGTAAATAATAAATGGAACCTTTTTATACCTGACGCCCCACTGGAACACACCTATCTGTTGATTTGGATTCTACACTTGGTAATCACACACAGCAGGCAGGCTGTCCAGGCAGCATCAGGTACTTAATTAATTAATTACAATAAGTACACACTATTTACAATATACATTTACACAAAAAAAAAAAAACACTTCATGTGCAGGGCTACTGTCCTGCCACCGTGTTGTATACACTTACATTAGTGTCGGGTAATTTACACAGTAGCAAAATTCATACGTTTACAAAAAAAAAAAAAAAATCAATTGTAAGCACAACTCGCTTTCGCTTTCCTGTATCCGGTTTGCATTAGCGCTGTGCACGTGGGTGACTTTGCTGAAGAGCTTGATCCTGGCGGGTATGTGACAGGCGGATACACAACGGATTACTGTAGTTTATGATTACCAGATTTCCACAGTGAAAAACAGTAGCAACTCTGAAGCCGTTAACAAAAATAACAGTATATAAAATAACACAATAATAATTATAAAAATTAAACATCGGGTGCATTTATAGCAGATCAAAACAACTCACTATTTTCTTTATATTGCCATCTAGTGAAAACATGTTAAATGTACAAAAAGTCAGATTTAAAAACAAATAGATCAGCTATTACCATTTAAACATATGGTATACACATAATCAGAATGGTTAAACAAATAATCAGTAAGATTGTATGTTTTACTTTTGAATGGCGCTAACAGACAACCTAATACATTACTATTAGCAAAACCGGAATGATTAACAATTTTACTTTTTCCGACCGAGACAAAAAATGAAAACTGGTTTGCAACTATTGCGACAGGCGCAACACTTTAGTAAACCTACCCCTTCGTTTTTATAATTGCAATACTGGCATACCATAAAGGTCACAGCAAGACTTATCAAAGTTTTTCAGTGTACTGTGCATCATAAAACAGACATAAGCAAAACACACTTTCTCATAGTTCAGGTACAGTACAGTGTAACAATCGCATTTATATTTTTTTTCAACAAATGCTAATGTTTCCTTCAACCCCCCCCCCCCCCCCCTCCAACCTAAAACAGAGAATTGTTTCCTGTCAACCCCATGGATGGAATTGCTGTGTCCCATTGTTTAAATATATCCATTTTACTAATATGTCCATAGTGTAATATGATTGTTCAAGGTTGCTAGTGTCTAGCAATAAGGGGTTGAATTAGACACTGTTAACCTCCTGACTGTGTTCTTAACAGAGTTAATACCCTCTAGTCAAGGTTATTTAAAATATGAACTCGAATTGTCATAACAGTATTGGTATAGATGTGTATTAAAATGTAATATGCTTATTTTTCTAATGTTATATTTCTACACTAAAGGATACATGCTTATTATGTTTTTATTCTAGGCATCAGGTTATGCAGCCCAGCAGTGTTCCTTTGATGCTCATATGGCTCAGCAGCAGTATTACCTCACTAATGCAATGACCCAGCAAGCCACAATGATGCCCACGCCTGTGTTCCAAAGCACCGTGCAGGACATCAGAGCTGGCCCGAGTTATTGTATCTGGGAGAACCTACAGCATAACGGAAATGAAATGGAGCAAAACGAAGGACAGTTGGAAAACGACAGTGACAGAAGTAGAGAGAGACGTCATAAAAAGAGTCGTGTTTCCAAACATGCATACAGAAAGCACAAGACCAAGCAGAAGTCAAGCTGATCTGTTTGGATTTGCAACCCTGTCTTTAAACACTGCACCTTATTTTGTAAGGCATATGAAATCCTTAAAATAATATTTCTTTTTTTAATGTCTTCTTGGAATAACAAAATTATTAGAGTTTCTGCTTGTAAAGGCATTTACCCTGTTACATATCAATGTGCGTGTGTTTCAAATGGGTGAAAGGGTTATCATCTGTTGTTTATTTATCTATATAGAGAATGTTAGTAGGATGAATTGTAATGTTTCACATTATTTGTTCTTATAACTTTATATTTAAGTACAAATATATTGTTTTATATTATTGCATCACATGCTGATGGTTTGTTACATTTTGGCATTTAAAGAACATTTGTTTATAAGATTTATTTAAAAAAAATGTGAAATTAATTCATACAAATTTGTTTAACCAATTTGAGGGGAACACTGTTTTGGCAGTAAACTATTATGTAAAGAAGTTGTTTGTAATTTGTTGTTACTGGGCAGCAAATCTAAAAAGAGAGAGTCTGTAGAAGAGTATCCCTGCACAGTATGCAGGGTGGGGCTCAATTATTATTATTATTATTATTTATTTCTTAGCAGACGCCCTTATCCAGGGCGACTTACAATTGTTACAAGATATCACATTATACATTATTTCACATTATACAGATATCACATTATTTTTACATACAATTACCCATTTATACAGTTGGGTTTTTACTGGAGCAATCTAGGTAAAGTACCTTGCTCATGGGTACAACAGCAGTGTCCCCCACTGGGGATTGAACCCATAACCCTCCGGTCAAGAGTCCAGAGCCCTAACCACTACTCCACACTGCTGCCCCAATGGATGTAGGATTCAATAAGACAGATGGATCTGGACCAATGACCCTTTATCCTAAAAGTATATATGATTAATTTCAGAAAAACTTTCTAATCACATGTCTTTCTCTGGATAATGAATTTCAAAATGTCATACAGTACAAGAAAACTAATTTCCTTAGATTATGTTATACAGTTTTTTGCAAGATGCTTTTATGACTGGGAATAATTTGCTGCCACTTGGATTTCAGAAATGCAGCTAGAGAGTAACAAATGTATGTTTTCATAGACTTGTACACATTGCATTTAGGTTAACATGGTTGGCATACAGTGTATCTATTTGCATAATATGTATTGTCATGGGAAGTGTTCAGCAGCAGGGTGCTGAGAATGTGTTATTTAATACATATATTCATCAAATTAAAAAAGAGAAAATGTTTGGGTTTTTTTGTAATTATTTTTATTGCATATTTTAAGTTTGGAAAACACAAGTAAAAGTACTTTTTTTGTTAAATGTATTGACTATGCATATATGCAGCATTTATCAGTATTTATCACATGTACCTACTGTACAGTCAGTGGGCACCACTAAATCACATGGTTAATAGTAGCTGTAGCTTTTATTTGATTGTCTGGGCATACACAGTTGCAAATAAACATGGATCTATCCATTTTAAGGCTACAAAGGCCAGTACTTGCCTTTTGTATCAAGTTTGCTGCAAGCTCAGTTCTACCACAATTCTACCACATAAAAAGTCCAACAATCTTCAGTTCTGCCCAGCTGTACCTGAACTTATTTAAAATGTAATTTACATGTAACGCCCAGAGCACCACTCTCATTGGACGCCACACTGTAACTGCATCACGTGAGGATAGAGCGTGAGGCAGTCTATTCTATGCACAATCCTGCTGTAACAAGGAATTTACTGTATCGGCACATGATATTAGGCTGGAAACAACACATAGGGAATAAGCGTGTAGGTGATCAGAATCGCTTTAATTAAATAAAATACATACTTACCGTAACTGCGTGAGATTTGATTTGCATTACTGAATTTACTTGTAAAAAAAAAAGTAAATAAGTGATTTTCGTATTGTAGAGTCAAGGACTGACGAGGAAGTCGTATAGAGAGTCCTGTCATTATTTACTAATCGTATTGTTGTAACGCAACCAAGCTGTCGAAATCATATTTGTTTAGAAATGGCTCGCACGAGAAACAGTGTATTGGAAACAAGGTAAGGAAGGTGAATCAGTCGTGTTTATTATTATTATTATTATTATTATTATTATTATTATTATTATTATTATTATTATTGAAGTGGTTAGGGTAACTTATAAATTAGATGTTTAATAATGAATTTCCTTAAACTAATGCCTTATTGCTGCGTTTCAACAGAAATATACACCTTAAATGTACAGTAGTTGTCAGGATTAAAACAAAATACATACTGTATCCTTAAAATTACTTTTACTACTGTCTGGATGATCAGTATTTCAGATTCACAGGGTAGTATTGAAAAAGGCTTATGTAATGCATTAATCTAAATGAAATGTTAACTCAGTTACACATGGTGGAGATTACAATCGCCAAGGTGATAAAGCGAGAGTCATGCAGGGTAAGGATTGGCAGTTTTACGAACACGGGGGATTGTGTCAATGGAGCATGCATTGGAGATACAGTATTAGTCAATAGCAGTGCGAGTGGGTACGATACAGTACAATCTATACAAGTTGTCAACCATGCCGAATTTTACAATTATATTTAATATGTATAATTGCTATTGGCAACTTTGTTTAAATGCACTGTCATTCACATGAATGATTTGTTAAACAAATGGAATTCTACAATATCATATATAAAAAATGAGTCTTCTAGTTGGAAGTCAGATTCAGTCTCAACAGGCAAGGCCACAGATCTGACAGATTGAAGTGAAAGTACCTTGTAGGTCTTGCAGACTTTCCTACTTGTTAACTGTGCCAGGCTGCATAGGAGGCCCATCTGTACAACTCGCTGTACACATAAGCTTTATTTATAATTTAATTAGTATTTACTTTTGGCTATGGTGAATAGATGTGTACTGTAAGTACTGAAGTTAACTATGGGTAGATCACGAAAGATCTCCTGAATTTTGGCTGAACATGTTTTTTTTTTTCCTCTTTGTTCTTCTAGAACCTCAACCCTGAAAGGAAAGTTTCTTTTTTCAGCAGGGTGACATACTGGTGGTTCAACAGGTAAGGATCTCCACACCAATCCAATCAGCATTCATTTTTGTATTATTTTATAATACATTTAAAAATTTCAAATCTGTAGTGTGTTCTTTAAAAAGCCTTTTACAACATGACAAGTAAGGTTTTTCTTTTCATCAGAAAGAACACATTTACATAGGTAACAACCTGAGCTACAGTATGTGTAATTAAGCTCACAGGAGAACCTGGCATGGCACAGACTGCAATATTAATAGTATTTCTATCCTTACTAGACACCTGAGAAGATAACCTTAATCTTCTCAGTACAAGTGTTGACTTGCATTTGCTGAGCCCTCTCAGAATAGACTACAATTGTGTTTAATTTTCCTTGCAGTGTTATAACTTTAGGTTATAAGAGACCCTTGCAGAGAGAAGACCTCTTTGAATTAAGCGATGATGACTCATCTTACACTGTATGCCCCAGCTTTGAGAAACAGTGGAGGAAAGAAATTATTGGGCCAACTGAGGTAATTGCAATCATGTTATTCATTTTTACCTACTGAGACACAGAGTTAATCTGAAGTAAGTAAAGTTGTGCTCTAACACTGTACAACTATCAAGAAACAACTAAGTTCCAAGTAGGAGCAGTGGGTGTGCACATACACTGCCTGGCCACTTCATTAGGACCTGTCTGCCTGGATTTGACACTGTCACAGTGGGGCACGTTCTCCTGGTATACCCTAGAGCTCTTGATTACTCTGGAAGACCGCGAACAACAAGCAGATTATTAACACACAGTATTGAGAGTAACCGCATCTGAGAATATATGAAGGTACCTGTCCATCAATACATATGTATGTCACACATTTTTACATGTACAGTACATACTGCTGATAAGCTGTAGGCGATCTACGTTTTGGTGATTTTATTTTGCATTTACAGCAGTTGGGACATATGTATGTAGCTTACATGTTTTCATTTGATTCTTAATCTGAAATTCTGACATTTTCAAGTAAGAAAGGGTTATTGAGTGCTTGTGAGGCAAAACAAAGCAGTAAAAAGCTGAATAGAGCTGCGCCAGAGAAGAACTAGAGCAGCCAGTTATGACAGTATTCATATTGTGTAACATTTATTAAACCAGGTACCAAGAGAAGATGAGGAAAGCCTTTTGGGAAAAGGAAAAAACCATAAGCCCTCTTTGCTTCGTGCTTTATGGCAGACATTCAGAAGGCTTCTTGTTCAGATTGCACTTCTGAAAGTGTTGGCAGATTCTTTGGCTTTTATCAGCCCTCAGATACTCAAGTAGGTGATATTTCATTCAATGCAAATGTGTGTATATATATATATATATATATATATATATATATATATATATATATATATATATACACACATTTGCATATAGATAGATAGATATAGATAGATACAGATATAGATATATATATATCTATATCTATATCTATATATTTTGGGATGTACACAAATGTTTAAATGATTATAAAATAAAGTACCGTAAACTGCTAGTTAAAATGTATGAATATTTAATTGTGATGTATACCCATTTAGTGTTGAATTGTAGATTAACAGTGCTAAGTAAATTATAAGACAGATGTATGCAGAAACCACTAACTGTAGTTTGTTTCCTCGTGTCCATCTTTTAAGGCTCATCATTGCTTTCTGTGACAATCAGCCCATGTTCGATTGGAATGGTTCTACCTATGCAATTGCCCTTCTTGTGGCTGCTGCCTCTCACACCATCGTCCTCCAGATTTACCAACGCTTCAACATGCTGACTGCAGCTAAGATCAAAACTGCTGTGACTGGGGTGGTGTACAAGAAGGTGAGAATATTTCTAGTCCTGAGGCATCACACAACAATATGACCTCTTTTGTGTGGGGCATTGCATATCAACAGTCAAAAACATTAAAAAATATTGATACGCTCCTAAGTAAGTTTACATTTAGCAATGCTGCATTGGTAACTTCCAATTTGTTTTTAACCAGCTTCATTAAACGCTGTGCCTGAGTGCAGTGGGGTGTGCAGCAAACTAGATTTCTGCACTTTATAATTCACTTGACTAAGTTAAGGGAGGTGGATGTTAGAGATGATTAACATCCAACTTGCTGACTTTCCTCGAGACCAAACAAGAAATTGAATGTTATCGCATTATCTACTAAATCTGCTACAGCCTGTATCAAAATTCACAGATTTCATGTGAATTCAACTATTTCTGGGCATTTAGGTCGTATTATATACAGAATATTCTGTAGTGAACCGTAATGATCCGTTATTTTGGGATGTGCACCTATAACAGTAAGCTACGTGTAACGTCTAGATCTAGCCCCACCTTCCTTGAGAGAAGTGTTATGTACAGGACAGCATGGAGTTGGAGTTAGATGTGCTCACAAGTTACTGTCAGTGATTATGATAATTGATATTTGAACCTTTACTGAGTAATAAGATATGAGGTATTCTGTGTTGATTCTGTCGTGTTATTATATTACACAGCGAGACGCTCCATTGAACTATAACCAGCGGCTCATATATGTAACGTAACTCGAAAAATACAAGTTTGGTCTCTTTAATGTACACAATTATATTACACACTTTCTTTCACACTAGAGGCACGAACATCACCGTACTTCTCTTATGTTTAGCTTTACTTTAGCCTGTGAGATTGTTATGTGTTGGCATTCCTAATTAAAATCAAATGGTGTTTATGACTGAAATTGAATAAGTATTGCTACATTTTTTTTTTTAATACCTGTATTTATTTATTGAATTGTATTTTGTCACACTTGTACTTGCTTGAACCAAAGTCATTGTATTTATCTTGCTCTTAATTGTATTATTACTTGTACTGTGATACTTGAAATGTATTTGCTTACGATTGTAAGTCATCCTGGATAAGGGCGTCTGCTAAGAAATAAATAATAATAATAATAAAATAATAATTAATTGTTAACTAGATTTTATTGTAGATTTTTTTTCTGAGATCAAAACCTTATTCTCTTCCCGAGTAAAATTTAGAGCCCTGTGCTTCTTTGCCACAACTGAATCGAGTTTAGACGCCATAACTTAAAAACAGCTTGAGCTGTAACCTGCTCTATTCAGACTCAATCAGTTGTTTACGGATAAGATTGGCATTACATTGGATTTCTAACTAATGTTTGGATAGGATGAGACACTTAGGAAATTGTAGACACTGCTGACTAAGGGAAATGCTTTTGTAATACCAGTTTAGGAAAGATCCTGTCCTAGCCACAAAGGAAATCGTTCTGTAATTCGACCCCAGGTCTTTGCTCAAACTTTGTTTGGAGTGACCTCAAGCTGTTAACAATGTCATTATAGCTGTTAAACCTGTTGTAGAATGGCTGTCCAGGACCGGAGTTGCCCACCCCTGTACATAGTTTCAGTACTGTCAATTTGACTAACTTTTGCCTTAATAATTCATTAGATAAAGAGTCTTGTGTTTATCTTCTAGCACAACTTCCTGTGCTGATAGCAAATTTGTTTATCACAATCAAAGCCTGGATATGAAAAATTTGGACGCTTTCCACCGGTCGTGTAGCATAAGTCGGATGTCATCTAAAATAGAATGTGTGTATATATGTAAATATGGCAATTTTGATGGTGTTCAAAATGAAACAGTAAAATTCAGAACAAAAAATAGACACACAAGCAAACAGAATGGTTTTGAATGTACTGCCAAAAAGGTACCCGTTTAGTTTGCAGTGAGATGCACAACATAGCATTGTCACAACTTTATAAACGATTCTCCAGCTATATGCAAAAATGTGAGATATTGAGAGATGGATGAATGGACCGACAGACACATTCCTATATCCCCAGAATCTCATACTAATGTATGCTAAACAATGTTCATATCAAGTTTCATGACAATTGGACAAACAGATATATGGAAAATGTGGAAGCGTGACAGACGTACATTAAACCTCTTCCCCTTAAATACCCTTTGCACAGGATTTAATACATGTAGTTAAGGGAACTGGAAAATATGTTTCATTCCTGATTTTTTTAACTTAAAGGGGGGATGCATTATTACCAACTTCTTTGCATATCTTGGTTTATTGTTTTGATATCTAATGATTTTAAAAACAGTACTATACTGTACTTTACAGTATTGTCCTTTGAACATTGCTCAGTATGTAGGACTGAGGTGCTAGCGGGCAGGTCCATGCCAACCTTGATTAAGACAAGCAGAAAAGAGCTTGTGCCAATAGACATATTTATAGGTCGTGACAGGCCTAACATATTTCATAATTGTAACTCCATACTGTAGGGTCAGTCTTAAATATTTTCATTGTACATTATATGATAACTAAAGTAGTAGTTAATCTCAATATTTGAGCAACAGGACTCCATGATTTCAAACATCATGAAAATATAATATAAGTGACAGGGACAAATACTTACTAAAATGGCATTTGTATCCATAACTCCTCTAATGCAGCGCCATTGACAACAAATGAAAGAGCCTGTTTTAAATTGTGTGAGTTCAGAATTTTTTAAAAACAAGTTTATTTTTTTTTTTCTTAATCAGCTAATTCAAAATAGACTATTATTTGTTTGTCATTGTAATAAAATTAAATGAAAATATTGCTTGTTTTAGGCCTTAAACCTGGCAAACTGCTCTCGAAGGCAGTTCACGACTGGTGAGGTTGTGAATTTAATATCGGCGGACGCCCAGCAGCTGATGGATCTGGCTGTGAACCTGAACCTGCTTTGGTCAGCACCATTCCAGATCCTGTTGGCAGTCTTCTTCCTGTGGCAAGATCTGGGCCCCTCAGTGCTGGCTGGCATTGCGGTTCTAGTGCTTGTCATACCGTTGAATGCAGTGGTGGCTTCCAGAATGAAACAGCTGAAGGTAAGTGTAAGAAAGAACATAACATACCGTGTACAGGGTTTGTTACCAACATGGATACTTTACAATGCATGAAAGGATGTTAATACACATTTATAAGTTACATGGCCTCACACTTACTGAAATTCTGTATTATATTGTAATTTAAATTATTTTTAAATTACAAAAAAAACATAATGTTTGGCAAACCCCCGTTTTTTGATTGGTTTCATTGTGAGTTTGAAATAAAATGGTCTTTGAACAAGAAAAAATGAACAATGTTTTAATGTTGGCATACAAACGGGCATGTTTTTTCATTGTTAAAAATAAGGACAAATAAGGAAAATAAGAACTTAATATTAGCATTAACCCTCACCTTTGGTTCTTGGGTTAGGCAATAGCTGTAGATATCAGAATACATGATGAACCATTCAGATCCAACATAACTGTATTCTCGTTTGTAAAACATGTATTTTATTGAGTTATTCATACTGTACTTACTCTCTCAACAACAGAAAAGTCAAATGAAGACCAAGGATCGACGGGTTAAACTGCTAAATGAAATTTTGCATGGAATTAAGGTACAGTAACACAAACATATTTGAATAGTTATTTTGTTTAACTTCAGAAATATAATCTGATATGTTTGGTATTTTATGTCATTTGTTGATTAGATCATCTAACTGGCACCATTATTAATAGTAAAATACTGGAACTATGCTGGCTTATACCCGTTCACCTGCTAAAAATGGTAATTCAAAAATCTGTCTTGATGTACTTCCTATGCTGATGTTTTTTATTAGCAATACATTGAGCTAATCTGTTTATTTCTAACAATGTTTAACTTATTTCCACCATGTTTTCTCTGCAGCAAGTTGGAAATAAGAAAGATACTGGTATAATAAAATTCAAAAGATGTACGTTTCCATCTCGATGCTGCTGTTTGTTTAGATTCTGAAGCTGTATGCATGGGAGCCATCATTTCTTCAGAAGGTAGTGGACATTCGAGAAAGCGAAATGGAGGTGCTGAAATCTTCAGGATACTTGACTGCGTTTTCCATGCTGATGTTGACCTGTGTCCCTTTTTTGGTAGGGAACATTTTAAAGCTGTGCTTCATTTTTTAATCTTAATGTATTTTTTCAAATTGAAGTATTGTGTACCTGTTTTATTTTAACAAATGTAAATGACAGCTTGAACAAGATTTTTCAAGCTTTCAGAACACTGTTTATTTTCAACTGTATACAGTAGCCTGATGTACACTGTTTGAAAGATGAAACATCTGTATAATGTGAAATAATGTATAATGTGATATCTTGTAACAATTGTAAGTCGCCCTGGATAAGGGCGTCTGCTAAGAAATAAATAATAATAATAAAAGATGAGGGGAATGTAAAACAACCTATATTTATTAATTGTGTGCCAAGAAACCAGTGCAGTTAATATAAGACTAGAACACAGTAAGTGATAGTTAATGTACCTAACTGTGGGTATACTGTCTTGTTATTTATTCCATTTACTCTTTCTTTGTAGGTTTCCTTGGCAACGTTTGGAGTCTTTGTATTGGCAGATGATGGGAATGTTTTAACTGCATCCAAAGTTTTTACATCAATCTCCTTGTTTAATATTTTGAGATTGCCACTATTTGATCTGCCAACTGTAATTTCTTCAGTTGTTCAGGTACAAACACATCCATATTCATGGGGAACTGTCTTCACAGTAAATAACTGGAGACTAGTGGGTTATTCAGTTTGTGTAGAGCACTCTGGTTTGTGTATACATAGCTAAATTATTCATCTGGGAGTGAGTGTAGTTGGATACAACCTTGCATTTTATTACAATAAAATTGTTTTTTGCTGTTCAAAAATTCAACATGGGTATAAATTAAATACTGTATTTATGATTAAATACTGTATTTATGTAATCTCCTAGACAAAGGTGTCTCTCAGTCGACTGGAGAACTTCCTCAGTGGAGAAGAACTTAAACTGCAAGATGTTCAGACTGAATACCTTGGAGGTAGGTAGGAATTTGTAGAATAATAATTTTCTGATTCTTACTTTAATGCATTTTGAGAGCAGGTTTACAGTTGATTTGTATGTAAAAAAAAAAAAAAAAAAATTAAAATATGCTTCAGATGAAAACCAATCTGTAATGCTATTACTTCATGGAAGTGTGTCTTTGGCGACTTTGTTTATTGTGTCTATGTACTGTTTTTGCCTGACATGCACACTTTTATAATGTATAACTACTGTATGGCTGTGGCAAAGTGCCCCGCCCCTGTGTGCATTTGTGTGTTCTGTGTTGTGTGTTGCGTGTGTAAATGTTGGTGTATAGAGATTGGTACACAGGATATAAACGGGTCTGTGTTTCACGTGTACTTAATGTAGATTTGTATTTAGGCACGAGGAGAGCACAAATCACTTCACGTGCTGGTTAAATGTAATATGCGAGCACGGGGTTGCACAGAATTAATTCACGTGCTGGGATTCAAGTGAATAATTAATTAGTAATTGAATCCCAGCACAATAGTGTATATATAGACGCACATTTCTGTCAGTCGGGGTTAGGTGTTCGGTGAGTGGAGAACGGGATTGGAGACGGAGGTAAATGTTAGGAAAAAGAATAATAAGAAGAGTAATAGTTAACGTGTTTTCACTCACCGTGTTTGTTCGTCTGTCTGTCCTGCACCGTCTGTTTAGTGTTTAGTAGTTTTGTATGTCTGTTTATTTTGGCGCAAGTGCCGTGTCCTGTTGTGTACCGTTTAAAACCTTTTTATTTGTTAATAAACGCTGAGTGCAGCCATTGCACTCAGCTCATCATCACCACCGTCTCTGTCTGTGTATTCCTGTCTGGTCTGACGCCACCCACTCTGGCCGTCTTTGTGACAATGGCATATTTTGCTTTGTGGTTATTTCAGTGCGGTAAAGTAAGGCCTTCACATTATGATATTTATTGTACTTTGATACAGTGTTCAAATAGAGCTTTGATTACTTTTTTCAAATGAACGGATATTCTATTACTTGTTTGAATTTTGAACAGATATCCGAACATGAAAATACCATGTTAGTTTCAGCACTATTATGAATAGAGTAGTCTGTCGCGTATTCCAACTGTGGTGGGACCAGAGTAAGGGCGGATATGTAAAAAGTCAAATAAATGAATCCTGTTTTAAATACCATTATACACAGCTGTAACAATTACTATATTCACACAATTATTGTTATATAATATATTGTTAATAATTACAGCTTTTATTAAGGAGCTCCCCTAAATGCCTTTTTTAGAAAGATACAGGGTATTAATGCTTGTGACAAAGTAGCCATCTGCCATTTCAGCGCATGCATTCGCTGCTGAGTGACGGGCAGGAGATCGAGAGGTTGAAGTTGATACACTCCGCAGGCGTACAGGATTTATTTACATATCAACACACTGACCTGAGTTCATACAACACAGTGTATGAAAACTTTGGTGGGATCTACAGTCACTGAAATAATCTTCTCTGTTGAATAATAAACAAACTCTGTCTTACTGATGGATTATTGTATATTGTAATTATAATGCTGCCATTTTTATGACAGAGGATATATTAATGTTTTTTTTTTCCTATAGGCCATGCTGTAGGATTCACTGGAGCTTCCTTTCGTTGGGATAAGACTGGACGTCCAGCTTTAAGAGAGTAAGTGGGAGTAAAAGTGACACCAGCAATAATGTCAGTAACATCAGTGGTACAAAAATGTCATTTAAACCATTAGTATGCAGTAATTTAAAATGTCCACATATTTAAAATAATTAAAATATCAACCTGAAACAACCACAATAAGTAGTGAGTACTTTTTTTTTTTTTTAAGTCTGAATATGAAAATACCAGATGGATCTCTGGTTGCAGTGGTGGGCCAGGTTGGTGCTGGAAAATCATCCCTTCTGTCTTCTATCCTTGGGGAGATGGAAAAGGTTGAAGGCCTCGTCCAGAGAAAGGTCAGCTTTAGTACTAGGTTGTGCATTTCACTATAATTCTCTACAATTCAGCAACATTTTCTAATAATCTTTACCCATTCCAACCTTCTGTATTTGGTTTATGTCATAATTGATATACGATCATGTTTTCTTAACAATCTTGATGTAGACACTTTATACAGTTCTTCTGATTATCCAAACTGAATTTTTGAGCACTTATTATTCGAAAGGCTACCTGGCAACGAGCCGTGCAATATTGTCATAAAAACACTGCACTAGCCAGACCTGTGATCTCCATACCTGATATTTACTGTACATTCCTGTACATTACAGTATACAGTTAAAGGCTGTAGAGCTAACAAAACAGTTCCAATGTAGTATGTAATCGAGTTATAGGATGGTAAGCTTCTGTGTGTGATGGTTACAATAACACATGTAAATGAGTAATTCTTGGTTAGTCCACTTTTACTTATGCCAATAACAGGGCTCTAAATTGGCAAAGAAAAAAAAGTCCAAAAGGTCCATCAGTTCAATACATTTGTTCAGGATACCAAGGCCACTAAACCTATGTCAAGGCCCAAGTGTAGGATGTATAATTTTGCAAAGGATTCATATATATAACTAATTATTGCCTGTAGAAAGAAACAATGGAGTATAACTTAATATTAACTATTTATTTGTTCAGAAAATTGTGTTTTTATTTTGGCAAAAGCTGCCTGTGTACATTTTGTAATTGTAGGAACTAACCTGTGTGGCTACTTGCTTCTTTGCCAATTGTGTTTTGATTAAAAGATAAGCAAAATGAATTCTAACAGCAGCGACCCTAAAGCTGGATTCACAAAGAGCAAGATTACCGTACCATTATAAAGTTTTGTATTTGTTCCTATCCTGATAAAAACACAAGGATCAATCAAGACTTTAGATATACATTAATGTTTAAAACTAGAGATAATGTAAAGGTACAATAAAGTAAAATGCCAAAAAGGGGTATGTCCATTTGTTTACTCTATTTATTGTACATTGCAAGTGTAAAAGGTTCCCTGTTTGATAACTGTATTGTAATAACCAGCTCCTCCACCCCTGCTCCTATGGATTGGCTACTCTTTTTTACAGTAAGCACCTCCACACTCTTCTGATGACAATTTCACTGGAACATCACTGTCATCACTGAGACAGCACAGCGAGCAATTTAACGCATGGCCGACAGAGAGGTGACGAGATCTCTGACCGGGAAATTACACCTCCCCACTGGCAATATATATTTTTTTAATTTTCTTTTTTTTAATTTAGTGGTCGCCAATTATTTTTATTGTTTTCTCCCCAATTTAATAATGTCCAATTATTTTTAGGCTCAGCACACCGCTACCCCTGCGCTGACTCGGGAGGGGCGAAGACGAACACACGCTGTCCTCCGAAGCGTGTGCCGTCAGCCGCCCGCATCTTTACACACTGCAGACACCCAGAGCTACAGTGTCGGAGGACAATACAGCCCTGGGCAGCTTACAGGCAAGCCCGCAGGCACCCGGCCAGACCACAGGGGTTGCTGGTGCGCGGTGAGCCGAGGACACCCTGGCCGACCTGGCCCTCCGTCCCCCTGGCCCCTGAGAGCTCCCGTCCTTGGTCGACAAAGGAATAGCTTGGACTCGAACTGGCGACGTCCAGATTATAGGGAGCATCCTGCACTCCACGCGGTGTGCCTTTACTGGATGTGCCACTCGGGAGCCCCACTGGCAATATATTAAACATTACTACTGAAGAAATTATCAAGTTTTGCAAAACATTTTTGTAGATTGTGGAAGGCGTTCTATCTTTTTTCAGGACTCTCTTCTTAGGTGTTTTTTTCCCCCACTGATGTGACTTAACCACATAAATCATGTAATCATGTTATTGTTTGGATCCAAGCACTTCCTAATTTGCTGTGTACAGGTGTCTCCGTTGCTATAGCGGAAAGGGCTCTGCGGCCATAATTGCTTTGAACAGACATACATTTTGATGGGCATTGTGGCAATTGAGAAGAGCACCCACAGCTTTAATTTTGAGCCCTGCGAAATGCCCTCATATACAGACGTTTGCCGTCTTATAAACCTGTAATATATGCCTTTCTATTTTAACTAAGAATATTAAAATATTAAATATTTGGCATACCTATTCATTTGATTGTATTTTCAAAGAAGATACCAGGATTTGTTCGTTGTCTTACATTTTTGTATTACTTGTTGATACTAATGAGCTGATTTGCTTTCAATGTACAGGGTTCGGTGGCATATGTTTCCCAGCAGGCTTGGATTCAGAATGCCACCTTACAAGAAAATATTCTCTTTGGCTCAGAAATGAATGAGAAGCTGTACCACGCGGTGTTGGAGGCATGCTGTCTCCTGCCCGACATTGAACTTCTGCAAGATGGGGACCAAACAGAAATTGGAGAGAGGGTTAGTATGGAAAGAAAATTATATCATAGATATTTTTTGGTGATATTAAACACTTAAAATGCAACTTAGTATTTGTAGGACATATCTGAGTTACCATATGTATTCTGCTTGTTTTATGCATTGCTTTGTGTCATATTGTTTTTCAGTCATCACATCCTGGTACTCTGGATGTGATGACTGAAATACAATCTTAACCTACAGAGCACAGCTAGTTAGTTGTGTATAGTTATTAGCAAACCCCCTGTTTTACAGTAATGTCAACAACACTGTGTGTAATATGATTAGCTGTAAATAGGAGCTCATGTGCTTTTTCTGCCTGTGGTGATAGGGAGTGAATCTGAGCGGCGGGCAGAAGCAAAGAGTGAGCCTGGCGAGGGCTGTTTACAGTGGCGCTGACATCTACCTGCTGGATGATCCCTTGTCAGCTGTTGATGTGCACGTTGGAAGACAACTTTTGGACCGAGTGATTGGACCCACTGGACTCATGAACAGCAAAGTATGTGGGGGAAACACGATCTTGAAATACTGTATAAAACCTAGTAAAAAAAAAAAAAATCCTGCAGTGATCCTTTTTCACTTATTGATAGGATACAAATAAAAAAGACTCCTTAAAAATGGCGAATGAAACATACAAATGGTCCTAATGACAAAGCGTTTTTAAAAGAGTTTGACAGTTTAAGAAAAAGGGTCTCACACATGAAACTAGAAATGTTTCAAATCACTGTTTTTTATTTCTTCTCACAAGGCAAGGCAGCTGCGATGTTGACACGTCAACTTTCTTTGCAACAGCAGCATATAGTTGGTGCGGCTCAGTGTACGTTTAGGCTTACATTTGTAGATGTTTGTTTAGTGGAGGCAAGTCACGATGATCTACTTTCTCATGTTACGGATCACTGGACTGTTTTTTGAATTGGTTTGTTAAAGGTCTATACTGTAAGGCCTACTCATTTTTCTGATGACTCAAGGGATCATTCTTGAGACAGATTTTAACGCACACTTCCACTCCCAAACTCCCTGAAGGGAGAATTAGAAACTGTAAATCCATGGTGGCCCTACACCCTGTTGCTAGAATCATGGCAGATTTTTCTAACCACTGTAAGGCACCAGATTGAGCACACACTGAAAACAGCCTCTGTGTTTTTTAGACATGCATTTTAGTGACCCACAGCCCTGCAGTTTTACCTCTTGCTGACATGATAGTGGTAATGGAAGATGGCAAGATAATTGAGATGGGATCCTATCAGAAACTACTGTCTGACAGGCAGAAGTTTGCAGAATTCCTTCAGGTTTATTGCCAAGAAACTAAAGGCAGCCGCTCCAGTGCTGAAGGTATGTTTTTCATGACCTGTACGGGTTTTGTATTAAATTTAGGCTATGTAGTGCATATAAAGGACTTCACTGCTTAACTGATGTATTCTTCTGAAGTATTATGGTATGACTGGGTGTTGTGACGTCTATGGTGTTATGCCTTATAACTTTTCAGAATATCACAACACCCTGTCGTAAATGTCTAACACACGCATTTTTTTTCTTCATAGAAAATACAGAAAAACTGAAAAGCAGCACAGTCTTAAAAGAAATATCGAAAGGGTAAGTCTGAACAGACAGGTAGTTAAGAGTAGACATGGATTCATTATTTTCCATTTATTATACAGGTATTATACTGTACAGACACTACAGTTGTATATTTGTATAATGCAGACCTGGGTCTAGGATATGGTAACTTTTCTATCCTAATAACTCTAATTAAAAAGTAAGTACCCTTTTAATACATTTTACACTGCCATTACTAATGTATGGTGTTTACAGTAATTCTGAGTGGTTATGTTGTTCTGTTGCTCCCATATTGAGTTCTACTCATTTTTCTCTAAATCTGTCTTCACCTGGCCTTGAGCTTGTCTAGAGTAGCAGCCTGGCACTGAACAGCCTTCCTTATTCCATTCAAATCACGTGACAAGGGGACTGTTCAACTCTGCTAGTCATACCTACTCAATCATTTGAATGGTATGAACAGGCTGTTTGTCCCAGCACTTAGGAATCCTCAGAGAAGCTCAAAGCAAGGGGTAAAAGCATATTTACAAACACATGATGATAACTTATTATTGGAGCAACGTAACCTAGAAATGCTCTGAATGAAACCAATCACCATATAGCAGTAAAGGAAATATAAAAACCCATTTAAATGACATTTTAAGCTACATGTTTACAGGTGTATGTTATGTATAATAATAATAATAATAATAATAATAATAATAATAATAATAATAATAATAATAAAAAACAACTATTTGAGCAACATTTGAAGATACTGTGTATTTCTTTTGGGTTGTCTAAAACAGTTTCAAAATAAAGAAAGAGTTGAGCGTTTATACTAATTATTATTTCATTAAAATTTATTCTGAGTTGTTCTCTAATTTTTTATTTTTTTATTCCAGGCACTCTGAAGAAAAGCAAGGCCAGCGTGTAATGAATAAGGAAAAAGTTGCAACTGGAAATGTATGCAAAATAAATTCTCCTTCCCTCGTGTTCTCAGCACGTTAAAGCATACACAAACATATCTTGACTTTTGTATAGACAGAAGCTTCCAAAAATGTAATGGAGGCATAGATATAGAAGTAAAATACCTTTAGTAGTATCAGCAGTGTAGCATGTGTTGTTTTAATTGTTAGTTGTAGCGTATTTTGAAAACTGGTATATCTTCTGATACTCCTGTATATGTCTTGTTTTTGTAAAGCATTAGTGGAAGTAAGGTCTTGTCTTGTTTGTTAGGAGTTAAGCTACAAAAACACAATGTTACACAATGAGTTACTAAAGCATTGTCTTGACCTAACAGACCTATAATCCATTTTATAAGATCAATAGATTAATACTGTATACTGACGTAAAAAAAAAAAAAAAACGACATGCTATTTGCTTTATGACTCACATTTCAATGGAAAATCCATTCCTTGGAGAATCATTTTAAGTAATACAAATGTACTTTCTGCATGCATGGATTAATGAATATCCGATTACCAAGCTCTCCCCATCTTGACTTTTGCGACCCCTTTATGTATTTTCATTATGAAGGATTATTCTGCCGTGAGCACATAATAGCATTAAACCTGCATGTATAAATTAGACTTACACTGTTGTGGTGAGAGACAGACTTTGTGATACCTACAGACAGTATTGCACATTTACATTCACTGCAGTTACTTTATTTGCATGTGATTTACCTTTTCCTCAGTTTTCAGTTGGGGGTCCCAATTCAAAATTGTATTTAAAAGGGGTCCCCCAAACAAAAAAAAGGTTTGAGAACCTCTGCTTTATCAATGTATACAGTGTGTTCTGGTCTGCTAACGTGATCATATTTCAAAACTGAACCTCATGAAATGATTTCAGTTTATCAGACTTATTCAGAGTATCAGAATCAAACTATTCAGAGTATCAGAATCTAGGAGTTGCACAGCCCTAGTTTATTTTCTTTACCCTTTTTTCAGGTTAAAGGATCTGTTATCAATAAATACCTACAATCCTTTGGGTGGATGTGGGTTCTTCTCACTATAGGTGCCTATGTAGGCCAGAATATCATTTCAGTGGGACAGAACTGGCTGCTTAGCACCTGGACATCGGAGGCCAAACAGGTGCAGGATCTGGCTGAATGGAAGGATCTCAGGAACTCAAGACTCACCATCTATGGATTAATGGGTCTCATGCAAGGTAAAATGTATGGAAGGAAAACAAACGTGTAAATGTTATGTTGTTTTAATTAAAAACAGCCATTATACCTAATGCGATAGAAATTGGACAATTAAATGATAAAGCGTTTTATCGTTGGGTGAAAGAAATACATCTTTTTTATTTTAAAACAAGATATATGGGACTACTGTTACACTGTTTTCTAGCCATACTTTTAGTTCTGTTCGCACTTCCGTGGTCATTTCCCCTGGAAGATGGAATTGTCCCAACCTTTAACACTTTCATTCCTGCTATTACCAACCGTCTGATTGACATGCTTTTCAGGTAGTAAAACAGACTTCCTGAACAAAGACATGCAGACTGAGAACTGTATTCTAGTGTAGCTGTAATAACCAGATACAATCTTTTCCAATTAAAATCCACTACATGTTGGCTATAAAAATGTCTCTTTCAAAACGACATTTGAGTGAATGGAACAGCACAACATGTAATGTCGATGGAATTATTGTTAGCTATTACACAGGTTATTTCTTATTCATTTTAGAATTGTCGTTGTTTTTTTCTTGTTCTTCAGTGTGACATGTTGGCTATTTGACTTTTTTCATAGGTTTGCTGGTATGTTGCGGTGCTTTTGTCTTGACCAGAGGGACTTTGCATGCCTCTCGAATTCTGCATCACCAGATGCTGGACAGCATTCTTCATCTTCCTCTTCTGTTCTTCGAGACAACCCCTATGGGTCAGGTCATCAGCAGGTTCACTAAGGTAAAAGGGGAAAACACTTGCTGTCATTCCATGAACTACCATCATATCAAAGGAAGGACACAAACATAAAATGATTGGAGTCACTTGAATCCATGTGAAATGTGAGTAATGAATCTGACTAGGTTTAGTAGCGGAGATACTCGGATTCTCTCTGATGTCTTTATGTTTTACGCCATTGTCAGTTGTTGAAGAGTTACAGGTACAGAACATGCATTGCTGTACCTTTGCTGTATTTGTGTTGTACATATCGCAGCACTACATTTATGAACATAATCCCAATAGTTTTTATATTTTTATAGTGTATCCAGATCATGATCCCTCCTGCAACAACACTGCTGGTTTTCTGTTACCACAAAAGACATTAATTTCAACTAGAGCTTTTGCATTGTGGCATGATCTGGATACACTATGAAGCTTAACAACCTTTTTTCCAAACCTTATCATTTTATTTTGATCTTTTAGGTGTCCAGACTTATATAGTTTTACCTAACTGTATGTTTTAGAAAAGAAAATGAATGTATGAATTTCTCTGAGTCTAAATTGTGTAAAAGACTGCTAGTTTGTTAGGGAAATTATGGTAAAAGGTATAAGCTTTCGAGAACAGAAAGAGCATATTGACCTTGAAGTATTAGCAGTGTTATTGAGCCTATTTATTCCTGATGCGCATTCCAGTCTGTGGAAACTGCACTGTCATAGAGACCACAACCTGGAACACCACATCTGCTGTTTGCAGTATATAAATAAACCTCTAGCACTACTGGCCCTATGTGGCAAAGTGGCTGCTGATTGGAAACAGGTGCAGAGGTGATGCAGTGCAGAAATAATCACAAGCCAGGAAACTATAATCCGTTTTGGAAAAGGGGTCTTTTATTTGTAACTCCCGGTCTGGCGACCAAACAATAAATCTCCGGCAATACACACCAATATGTAATGCACGGAGGTAACAATAATAAATGGAGTGCAGTCCAAACAATAAACACACATTATCTGCCCCACAATAATACAGTACACGATCACCAGTCCAGGTGTGTGCAGTAGTGCTCGTGGTGACCAGGGCGACAGCTCTGGATACATGTTAGCCGTCGAGTGATTCACAAAACAAAAGACAATTACAAACAGCGACAAACAAACAAAAACACTCACAAATACTTTTTCTCTCTTTTATGGGTTTCTCCTGGTCCTTCCAGTTTCTCATTCTTTTAACTAAGCGAAGGAGTAGATTGCAATTCTCCGTCCCCTTTTATGCTATCACGCATGACCCCTTGGTAAACGAGTGCAGCTGTCTCTACAATCTGCAGCTGCTATGTCATTTCCATTCCGGGTCAATACGTTCCTGCAACGGAGTCTCGCCTTCTTCCAGACTGACCGACTTCCCGGCTCTGTCACACCCTATTATAAAGAAATAGATGGGTTTAAATAATTCTAATGATTATATTGTACATAAAAAGTATAAAAGTGCCTTCTTAGAAAGAACTAATGACACACATTGCTTCCTACAGGATATCTTTACAATTGATGAGCGTTTCCATTACTACCTCCGGACCTGGTTGAATTGTATGTTGGATGTGGTGGGAACCGTGCTGATAATTACTGTCGTCACACCAACTTTTCTGTTGGTAGTCTTCCCATTGGCTGTCCTTTACCTTACTATTCAGGTATGTCAACCCTACCCTGGAGTAATTTTCGACCCACAATTTTACCCTAAAATATAACTCTTTAGTGGCTGTTTAATACATTTCTCCATAGCCTTGTCTTCTGTACACTACTCAGAAAGCAGCCTTGTAGACCAATTTGTTTACTTAGGTTGTTGATACACAAGCTTAACCTCACTTGGAACCATCTTCCCTATCTCTACGTGAAGCATATTGAAGGACAAATTCTTAACCTTGTTGCTATTTTTAACAAAAGCGATAGTTGAGAAGTATTTTAAATACACAGAATACGCAGAAGGAAAAATGCAGTGTGGGGAAGTGAAATAAATTGCATACTAATCCACAACTAGTGTTAAGCAGGTCATTGAGTAGGGTCCATTGTTGCTCATCTGAAAATGCAATGCCTTTTGGAGTGCATGCGCCAGTGGTTTTAATCTGTCTCGCTGCAAGGCTGGGTTCTTGCCTCCAGGGTTTGGTATCTTGGTAGCTTTGGTGGGGGTGAAAAGAAGCTATTGGCTTGACAGTGGGAATGGAGGTTACCCATTGAGTCCCACTGGTCAGTAAGTGGGTTGCAGTGTTGTGTTTTCATTAATGCTTTGAAGTGTGATTTGGTGTGGATAGAAAATATCAGTTATCTTTTCTTATTCTTGTTGTTTAGTTTCCCTTTGTATAATTTACTGTTTCCTATCATCCTATTATGTCTAAAACCAAGTGTAACCATTACCTGCCCCCCTATAATCTCCAGCAAATATACATATTTGCTCTTAGTTTGGTTATAGAAAAAATGATACATATGGAATAAAAACAAGAAGAAGAATACATTTGTTCATATTATTATTATTATTTGTTTATTTAGCAAACGCCTTTATCCAAGGCGACATACAGAGACTAGGGTGTGTGAACTGTGCATCAGCTGCAGTCACTTACAATGACGGAGCACAAGGAGGTTAAGTGACTTGCTCTGAGTCAGTAAGTGAGCCAGGATTTAAACCAGGGACCTCCTGGGTACAAGCCCTTTTCTTTAACCACTGGACAATACAGCCTCCTATGATATTAACATATCCAAAGTTTGTACAATACAAGATAAGGCCCTGACTCTCCCTTGGTACAATTTCAGATTATTATTATTTGTTTATTTAGCAGACACCTTTATCCAAGGCGACTTACAGAGACTAGGGTGTGTGAACTATGCATCAGCTGCAGATTGACTTACAACTATGTCTCACCCGAAAGACGGAGCACAAGCGACTTGCTCAGGGTCACACAATGAGTCAGTGGCTGAGCTGGGATTTGAACCGGGGACCTCCTGGTTACAAGTCCTTTTCTTTAACCACTGGACCACACAGCCTTCTTATGCAGTTAACCTAATGTTGCGTATTGTTTTTAAAATGTCCTTGTCAAGAAGCCTGCTGTTTTGCTACATTCTGCACATTGCTGTCTTTCTCAGAGGTATTACATTGCAAGTTCCAGACAGATTCGTCGGTTGGATGGAGCATCCCGCGCCCCTGTGATCTCACACTTCAGTGAGACTCTGTTTGGTGTGTCTACAATCCGAGCATATGGATACCAGGACCAGTTCATTAACCAGAACAAACAAGTAGTGAATGAAAACCTGGTCTGCTACTATAACAATGTCATTTCAAACAGGTAAGGACAGACCCTTTCCATACAGTGTCTATGTGAGGGAAAGCATTGATAACCACTTACAGAACATTAAGCCATTGCAGAAGATAAGCAAGGCTTTAAGATCCATCTTCTTACCTCATAAGAATTAGCACCATCATCACTGGTACCCTTATTTTTGTGCACTGCTTGCTAGTTCTTGTTTTTTTTACTTAAAAAAGGATATGATTTTATTTTCAAATACTGTTTCCTGGTACCTTATCCTTTCCTGTACTGCAGTTCAGCCCACAATTATGGTATAAAATAAAACCACAAAAATATTCAGCACAACCATCGTAGGGAATGTGGCAGACAAATCTGAGGCACTGCACTTGTAAATAGTATGTGTGTTTTGTTTATTTTGAATGTACATTTTGAGGGGATGGGGTTAAAATCCCATTCCTGCCAAATCCATGTGTTTTGGACAATTGCTGACAGCAATGAAATGTTTTCACAGGGAAACACTGAAAAACCAAACCATCTACTGTATCTACTAATTTAATCAACTCAGGTTAACTTCACAAAACAGTAAACCCAATTTATTTAAGCACAGCAATACACTAAACCACTGGCCTAATATTGTTGTACAAACACCCTGTACAAATACCAAATCAAATCAAAATACCTTTACATGTGCACAAATACTGTATTAAGACTTGTAAAATATGTCCACTTAGTGACAGGGATGAATTGTCACAGGGAAGGAATTGTCATGGTCCCCCTGGACTATACTCTAACTGTTTTCCAGATGGCTGGCAGTGAGACTGGAGCTGGTTGGAATCCTGATGATATTCCTAGCTGCCCTATTCATGGTTTATAATACAGACAGTATGGATTCTGGAACAGTGGGTTTAGCCATGTCATATGCTTTAAATGTAAGTATTAAAAAGAAGAATGAAAGCACAGTCTTTCAAAAAGCTTTTTTATTTTTTTATTTTTTAGTTTTGAGACTGCAGTGTAATTACTGGCTTTAATGAGTGAAACCAGCAGTATGACATAAAAATATTTTTTCTTACACTATGTATCTGTTTACATTGTAAGGTGGGGCATTTCATTTCATTTTTCAGTTTTAATGTTACTGTATGCACTGGTGTATTTATATTTTAATGGGGAAAATATAGGTACATAAGTAAATATAGTTTAACATGCAGGATATATTGTAAACTAGATTTACTTAGTACATTTGCTGGAGATTAGGGGGAATGGTGGTAATGTTGATAAAGAGCTGCTTCTAGACAGATGCTCCCTCTTGTGGTCAGATTTAATAATGATTGTATGTTGAAAGGTTGGTCTGCTGTCCTTCTGTTCATATCAGTGGTAGGTTATCAAGTTTCTGAACGGTATGCTAATAAATATTTCCATACTTTTAATCTTTTTTTTTTTTCCAGATCACTGCAACTTTGAATTTTTGGGTTCGTAAAGCATGTGAAATAGAAACCAATGCTGTGGCTGTTGAAAGAGTTTATGAATATGCTGAAATGGAGAAAGAGGTAGATTTTTTTGTTAAATCCTTATCTTTTTTTCAATAAAGCAGTTAGTCTCCATGGAAGTATAGAACATATAAGCACAACTCGTTATCCCAAACATCATGTCCAGTATACTTAGCTTCCCAAGTGAATTCTGTTTTTAACAATATAAACATTAATATCAATAAGTCGAGTCGTGAGGTCATTACCGGTATTATTATTATGTGTTTATTTAGCAGACGCCTTTATCCAAGGCGACTTACAGAGGCTAGGGTGTGTGAACTATGCATCAGCTGCAGAGTCACTTACAACAACGTCTCACTGGAAAGACGGAGCACAAGGAGGTTAAGTGACTTGCTCAGGGTCACACAGTGAGTCAGTGAGTGAGCCGGGATTTTAACCAAGGACCTCCTGGTTACAAGCTCTTTTTTTTAACCACTGGACCACACAGCCTCCTTGTTATATACCCACATTATGTAGTGGTAATGGATGTTTTATATGCAAATAAATATTCAGTTCAAAAGCATTAATATCCTCCATAGCCCTGCTTTATAACATGTATTTAATTAGAGGTGGCTGTGTATTATCATGAAGCAGGAGTACCCATACTAATTCTTAATAAAAAACACATATGTTTAGTTTGTTATATTATTTATGCCATGTTACATTCTTTAAAAGGCTCCTTGGGTCCTATCCAAAAGACCACCTCAAAGATGGCCTAGCCAAGGGATTGTCAAATTCATTAACTATGAAGCTCGATACAAGAAAGAACTGGAGCCTGCTCTGAAAGACGTAACATTCCAGACACTCAGTCAGGAGAAGGTAAGGAGCTGGTTTGAAATTGAGTTACATTCCTTTATGTAAAGGCATATAGGTTTCTTATACTTTATATGTTTCATACAAACAGCATAAGGTTTCATTACTTCATTTGTATTCATAGCTTTAAAACGGGTTTAGGGGATTGTGATGGAGAATGTGTTCCTCCATTACTAATATGGACATTGAATAAACATATCATTAATATGGATATTGAATAAATGGTTATTGTAAATGGGGAAAAAAAGAACACATTTATATTTACCTGGGTTCCGGCAACGATCTCCGGGCCCCGTGGAGAATATAAAAGAATAGTTTAATCGGTTAGATTGAACGGTCCTGATCTGAATAGATGGTGTACACACCAACACTGAAGATATTGCACCGCCTGGCATCTGTATTGTTTTATAGATTGAGGAATGTGTAGAGCTCTTTGGACATTGGTTGCTTCTAACAGCCAAGGAGAATACTGTAAACTATAAGAAAGTTTGTATGTGAACGGGCAAAAGGTTTTAGTATCACTAATAAAAATCGATACTTTGGGAGAGAGACCGACAAGCCTGAATCGGACACATGAACGCACGCGGCTCTGCTGTGCACATGTAGACCATGGGGTGGGAGTGGCCTTTAACCCAACGAATTAACGTAAAAATCATTTTATAGGTCGCACTGGCGTAAAAGTCACTCCCCCCTTTTTGAGGATGTTTAAGAACATATCATCTTTGCTTTACTGAACATTTCTTTCCAAAACCATTCTTTAGACAATAGTTCCAGCTGCATTGGCTTTTACAAATGTGTTGTATTAATTCAAATGTAAAAGAAAAGTATTAAACAGTGCTGCTTCATCAATTAAAGCAAAAAAACAATAAACTAAGCAGTACACCATCTAATAACCAGTAAACAAAACATCTTAGTGTTGCATACGGTGCAGTACAATTGCATTACATTTCCAGCTGTACAATGATGCATTAATTTTGTTTTGTTAATCAGAACCATAACCATACACATACTTTACAAGTGTACCACTGCGTAGGACTGACATGTAGAACAAGTTACAGTATGTATTAAAGTCATTCAAAAGTACTCCATTCAAACAAAATGTTTCTACATCGGGCCATAAACACATTCCTCCCCTATCAGCTTGTTTTTCTTTTGTCATTTTAAGTTTGTCTTTGTTTTGTCTCCAGTCACGTACTGTTTTTTACTCATTGTGATTAACATGTATTTTGGCAAATTGAACAACTTGCAATTTCAGACCTGTTTAGTAGCATTTTTTTTTTTGTTTTTCTTAGTGTCCTACTTTATCCAGTCTCAAAGTCACCAGGCAGTTACTCATTGAGACTGAGGCCTCCTTTACAATGGTGTCCTGGAAAACAGTAAAATGACAATTGCAAAGTACAAACAACACAATTAAAACATTTATGGTTCAAACTTAATCAGCAGCATGCAGAGATCAAAGAACACAATAAATAGGACATGTCTATTTGTTAATGTAGACTGAAGGAGAAACATTGGCTGGATTTCCTAAGCAGTTCTCAAATACAATCTTTAAAACCAGTGAAAGAAAGATTATCAAATTCCATCTTCATACTATGTTGGAAACAGTTTCACATCTTTGGGTGTTGATATGCAAAAGATGAATCTCCCAAACGTATTTGAACCCTTGGAACAGCCAAATTAACAGAATCATGGCAATGTAAACTACAGCCAATGCTATTCCTTTCTATTAGAGCACTCAAAAAGAGAGATGCCAAGCCTTCAAAAACCTAAAACACAAAATAATACCAATGAAAAAGCTAATGGTTCATTAGCGCTAGTTGTATGTGCATATGACTATGATGTTTCAAAGGGGAACACTAGAACAAATCTGCCACATAAATTATATAGTACATCTAATTTATGTAGAGATCTTAAAAGAAAACTGGTAAATATAATCACCATAATCTAAAACAGGAAAAATAGTAGCAGTCACTAATTTTAATGTGCTAGATAGGGGAACAACCTTGCTGTGCGAAAATTAGAATCAATATGTGATTGACCACTGCTTTTAACAAAACCTGATGGCATCTGTATTGTACTTTAGATCTGTGAAATGCCAAATTAGCCCTAATAAAATGCTTGTTAAAACAATCAGTGATATCGTTACCCTTAATATAATTGCAATCAATAAATGTCACCTGTTGGGGCAGAGTTCAGTACCTTGAATGCTACCATATAAGGCAGTAAGTACTTGGTCTGGATAGAGGCCAGTAATATAGCATTTGCCCTGTGATTGTGGCTGTTGATGCAAAATATTGATGCCATGTTTTCTTTTCTTTGCTTTTGTTTTGTAAATAGTTGTTTTTAGTCTATGCTGCCACAAAAATAAAGTTTATTGGTTATTTTCACACTACGTCTGACTGCTGACTCATACCTCCCTGCTGCTCGGAAATCCTTAAAGGGATATGTATTTAAAGATATCCATTTTTGACAAATTCAAAATATAATAAAATCAGTTCTAAAACCTATATTCAGTCCAAGCATAGCATAAAAGAATACCTCCCACAACTCTTCTTACTACAATTTAAGGTTAAAATAAGTAAAAAATTAAAAAATAATATTCACACTTTATATTGACCTGAGGTATTTATTTATAATGTGATGAATTGTTCGTAATGAAGCACCCCCTGTTTCACAAACTGTAAACAATACAGCTTACTATTCACAAATTTGGTAATATAGTTGATGTGTTTTTTTTTTTTGTTTTTTTTTTACAGGTTGGAATTGTTGGAAGAACTGGTGCAGGGAAATCAACCCTAAGTAACTGCTTATTCAGGATCATAGAAGGGGGGAAAGGCATTATTTTAATAGATGGTGTTGACATAGCCAGTATTGGGCTACATGACTTGCGTGGGAAACTCAACATTATTCCACAGGTAAATCATAACAGAAGTGTGAGCACAGCTTTCAGTGCTGCAGTCTACCACCACAGTGCTAACTGACACATTTTATTTACATAGTAACACCAGGGTTACATAATGATTCCAGAGTGATTCAATAGAAATGCATAAAATGATTATGCTATCTGGAGAGTGAATGCATTATGGAGCTTGGGTTAAACATTTGAAAGATTTCTGCATTAGTTAGGTAGAAGTACTACAAGGCTCTCAGGTCTTTCCGTTATTATATTTTTTGTTGATAAGGTAGTTTATCAGTATCAGACTATTGGCAGCCCCAAGACAATTTGAGAATCATACTTATCACCACATAATGTGTGTGCTTGCTTAGTTAGGAACAACCCTATTAGTAAATATTGCAAAATTACAGAAACCTTCAAATATACTTGCTTGTTTTCAAGCATAACTTCTGAGATATTGGAAAGCTTGCAAAAGTATATACAGTTTAACAAAAAACTAAATCTGTTTTCATTTATCATTACTCATCCTTTCAGGAACACCTACACACTAAGCGCAGGCATTGATTAAAATCCAGTTGAAGCAATATTTTGACTATCGATAATTCCACAGCTGTTGAGGTCGACTAATCGAATAGTCGCCCCCCCCCCCCCCCCGCCTCCCATTCAAAATGAGACGTACATTAAATGCGAAATAATGCAAAGTGACAATTATTGCAATTGCAATAAATTCTGAACTTTATTTTAAAATACTTAGCTAACTTTGTTAAATAAACATTAGGCTATGTAAAAAATACCTTCCTATTAGGAAACATACAGAAATGCCATAACAGCAGCAATAACATAACATACCGTCAACTCTCGTGTGAGACTCTCGTATTTTGCAAGCAAGTGTTGCAAGCAAGTCTTTTACCGATATTGTCACAAGCTTTTCCGTTAATTACAATTTCAAATGAACTATAAAGGTTGTGACAATTAAAAAAAAAAAAGTATAATTTTTATTCAATTATTAATTTAATTTTCATTCAATAATAGTTTAGCAATGTGAGCTGCGAGGCAAACGCCTTAACATTAGCATCCTTGTGGCAATAATGTTTTCCGGTCATAACAGCGAAATACAAAATTCATTAGACTATCTAGCTAGCTAATTTATACAATCCACTTAACTAAACGATTTACTTTTCCTACGTTTTCAAACCACACACAACATGCAGACTACCGGTCTACGTTAAATCAGATCGGAAACATACCTGTGCGTTCGAGTTCCAGTGAATAAAAAATAAATAGCCTGTATAGGCAACAGCTTGCTATGTATGTAGCTAGCTTAATAATATTAATAAATAAATGAATGAACAAAAAGGCCTGAGTGGCATTAACGCACTAGCCTTCCATGGAAGCAAAAAAAAATCCTAACTAAAACTTTAGGAATAGTTAGGCTAGCAATGTCCATTATTATCATCATGTTCACTTATTCTTGTTTAAAAAAATCAGCATGTCCATCAGGTCTGGCAATACTGCAGCAGACGGTGCTCAGGCAGAGTTGTTTGTTTTTGTTTCAACTTCAGAGCCTCAGTGGCTATTGCACTGTGATGAAAATGCGACACAAGACGGCTGGCCGCACCGACTACATTATGTATAGCACCAAGTTTAAAGCCATCGTTGAAGGCGAGCTGCAAAGTGTGTGCAAAGCACAAATTCGAGCCCCATTCAACAAACTCCGAAGATGATGTTGCTGGCATTGTCGTGAACACAGGCAGTGATTTCCCCCCCTAGTTAAACCCGAATGGTCTACAGCGGTGTTCAACACATTTGCGAGATTCTCTGCTGTATGCCTCTCTGGCGTGGCGCGAGTCTGTAGAACTACGTTTTTCATTTCCCAATCCTCAATGAAATGACAGGTTATTATGACGTACGACTCGGTATTCAGTGCAGTCCACGCATCTGTAGTAATCACCACCTTCTCAGCCTTTGACAAGTTTCTGCGGACAGACGCTGCAGAATCGGCATGCATTTTTTTCGAGTCTAGTGGTAACTGTTTTAGTGCAGGATTTTTCGTGCATGGATTGTGTATTCAGGTTCCACAAATTTCATCAACTCCCGAAATCCCTCACCTTCAACAAAACGTATGGGAAGCATGTCCTTTGCCACCATATTAGCAATAAATAAGGGCTGATGTTTTTCAGCACGTACGACGTTGTCACACTGACGAGGCCTCACCGCAAAGGATGCAATGGCGGTTTGTTGCGGTCCTCTTTTCTTTTCTGTCGTTGCTAGCGTCACAGAACGGTGTTTGTCTTTTAGGTGGGTTAACATACCAGTTGTAGATTTGTGGTAGTTTAATTGCACTGCACATATTTTACACTTAACAGTGTTTTCATTTACTTTGTCAGAGTATTTCCATGCTGAACTTTTCTGTGAGTAAGCCATCGTTAGCCGAGGTACGTTCTAGTTTAGCCAATCACAGACAAGAAATAACAAATCCCACCCTCCAGTCAATCTTCATTACCGCTACATAGAGAGCCAATCAGCAGTACAGCCTTTAAAATAAAATCAATATATACATATTTTTTTTTTTTTTTAGCTTTCGAATGTTGGATTCACTTGTCGATAGGTGCCATCGTTATCGAATAGTCGAATGTTCGACTATTCGGTCTCACCCCTACTAATAAGATTATCATTTTTTACGGATTGTGCAGCCAGCTTCATCAAGGGACGGTAACCAAGTCCATCCAGGTCTTGGAGATGGGGTGGTAAATGTACAACCTGTTATTAATTGAATAACTAAAGAAATAAATCAGAATGAAAACAGTTCTGGACGCTGCTGAGAGAAAACCGGCAAAACTGTTTCAATTCCTGAGTTCGGTTACCTACTTGTTTTCATTCTGATTATTTGTGTAGGCTACAGCGTGTCCGTCAGCTCAACTAGCGAATGTCAGTGCAGTGTGATACCAAAAAAAATGAGTGGTTGGATTTGCTGTCAATCAACCCAAGTTTTTTGTTGGATCAGCTGTTTGTACATTTTTTTTGTTTTTAAAGGCGCTGTAGTTATACAATGTAGTTAATGCAACTGTGTGCACAAGTCCCTCCTCCCCCGAACCTCCAGAAGATTAGGTACCATCGCCAGTCCTGCGTCAGTCAAAGAGTAATTACATTAGTCAGGATTTGTGAAATTAAATAAAATGGTTTGCTTTGCTTTGAACACCAAATGTGAAATCAACAACCATAAGTACGAATGAAATTATATATAGTTATTTATTATCATAATGTGAAATTGAAATCTGATGCGCATGTTAAAAGTTCAAGTCCTTTGCTTCGTATTTCCTTTTTTGTTTTTAAACGGAAGTGTTCTGAACTGAATCTCTCTTTTTAACTATTTTGCACAACAGTGTATTTGGTTATTGGATCTTCTGTTAAGTTCTTTATTTTTCGAAAATAAAACGTCAATGCACTAATAAGAAATCAGGTTGCCAATTTCACCACTGTGACTGTTCACCTTAAAAAAGTTACCATTGCCACCCTCTCCCGAAAAAAAATCCTGGCTACGCCACTGTTGCCAGGGTTTATTATTTAAAAATGCGCAGTTTATTTCAAACTTTCAAAACATAATAACATAACAAAGAGTGTCTAAGACCCTTCACCGTTATATTTGTTCTCGTGTGAGACTTTCACTTTTTCAGTCAGCGAAAATATGTGCTAAAACGGAGTGAATTTGAGCCCTGTTAAAATGGCAAAAAGACAGCTACGTTTGGAGTTTTTCTACAACAAAAAAGCTAAACCTCCAACGCCAGAGATATCAACAGAAACCGAACCTGACTCTTCTGTAGTTCAGAATGTTACGAACAGCACAAGAGTGTGACGATACTTCCATTTCAAACGCTCAGGTTAGTGCAGGTGTAGCTGTCTGTCGATAAGAGACTCTTGCCTGTAAAGTGTTATTTGCAGCTCTTGATTGTGACAATCTGGCGTAGAACTGTTTGTGATTAAATATCTGGTAATGTTAGAAAGCTAGCTTAATGTTTACATTAAAATTGTTAAAATCGGGCATCGGGTTTGAGCACGTTTTTCTTGGGGGGGGGGGGGGGGGGGGGGCTGTGCCAATGCCTTAACGCATGCTATGACTTTTATCTCCAGGACCCCATTTTATTCTCGGGGCCCCTCAGGTTGAACCTGGATCCATTGGAAAGGCATTCTGATGCAGAGCTGTGGCAAGCTCTGGAAATATGTTATCTGAAAGACTTTGTGTGCTCGTTACCGAAGCAGCTGCACCATGAAGTTTCAGAGGGGGGAGAAAATCTCAGGTAAAATTAAAAAAAAAAGAAAAAAAGAAAAGCGTGCAAAATGGTATGGGTCATACCATGTATTGTAATATAACACTTAAGTTAAACCTAAAATGATAAGTATTAAGAAGTATTACACTATGCAGTAACTGCTGTAGAACTTCTCTAAAAAAGGGGGGATGTTATACAAAATGTGTATAAAGAAAACAACTGTGCTATGAACAAATGATACAAAAAGGTCTAAGTCAAACAATGCGCAATACGGGCTGAAATACCCCTCTATTTTTTAATGTACCAGGCACTACTCTTAAAAAAATGACTTGGCCATTTCAATCTCTATAGTATTCTCTGAAATCCTCCCTATACTTTCCAGACCCTGGGTGCTCACCTACACCAGTACCTGTCCATGCTACATTGATAGCCTTGGATTAGAACATATATCCTTGTTATTTTTGTTTATTTTTATTTTTTACTGATTATGTATCCTACAATATATTCTGTGTGCTTTTCTGTTGTGTTTCTGTGTAGATGAATTATACCATGATCTATTCCAGAAAAAAAAAGATTTGTATATTTCAGATAGAAACTTAAAAAACATATAAAAGTAGACATCAGGTTTTTTGTTTTTTTAAATCCCTCGTATTGCAAGTGACAAATTACACATTCTCATAAAGTAATATCATTACTGTGGTTTCCGTATGCCTTTACACGCAAGTGCCAACTCAAATTTAACTTAAATAAGCTGTAGAAAAGGGGGCATTGTGGGATTAGCGTACTTTCTCTCCTCTGGACCTGGTAATGTGTTATTTATATCCTTGTCGCAAATATGAAATTTGTTTTACAGTGTTGGACAACGGCAGCTGATCTGCCTTGCACGTGCCTTACTACGGAAAACAAAAATATTGATCCTAGATGAAGCAACCGCCTCTATCGACATGGAAACTGACAACTTGGTCCAGCTGACCATTCGGAAGGAGTTCTCTGACTGCACCATACTAACTATAGCTCACAGGATACATACAATAATGGACTCGGATAGGTAAGTCAAGGGCATTTCTCTAACAGCATATTCCTTACATTGTTTTGTTCTATATTCTGCTGTCATAGTAAATTATGTTACATAAAACTTACCTTTACTAATAAATTCTTCTTGTGTGGATTCATTTTCTGTTTCTGTTTCTTCACTTCCTTTCAAAAAGTCACCAACCCCCCCATGTCCTCAACACTGCCCTTAATGGATGAATACAGTTCATCAGTAATCAATACTGCTTAAAACAAGTGATCCGAAACAACAAGAAGAATACATTAGTTATGATAACAGTGAAGTCTAAAAAATAAATATTTATCTGGTATGATTCTGTTTAATTTTGAGTTTATTTTAATATTCAAACTTTTACCACATCAAAGTTATTATATTCATGACCAATTAGAACAGCCACCATGAAAGGTCCTCCCAATTACTACATCATTTACTACAACATGTAAATCATTTCTGTGTACATGGAAGAGACTTGAACTACTGAATATGAAAAAAAATGATACGGCATAACACGTTTTTGTTTTGAAATGTACATTTAATAGTGGTAAATGGAATTCAGCTTCTTGTGCATATATTTTGTGATTATGTGAATAAGAAATCAGTGAGGTGACACCCACATGACCCTAAAACCCTATCCACACTACTGTAATGCTGTTTTAAATGTTTTTTAAACTGAGCAATTAGCCCCCCTTATGTGTTACTGTGACTGTCAATGCTTTACTCTGTTATCCTTGGTATCTGTTTAACAACACTCTTTGTGGTTGTGACAAATTATAGTGAACTTTTAATTTCAGCAACACAACCCTGTTGCTTCGAAAATAATGTGTTGCTGCACTGCCAGCATTTCACTGTTTACCATTGTAACCCATTTCTCAAAAGATCTTAAAAGGTGCCAGCATGTTGTATATTTCAGTTATTCAATTTTATAGCAAACTGAATTATACAGTTGTCTAGAAGATTAGTCACGTAATATTACAGCACATATTTGAACTTTTTCTAACTCATATTCCATTTTCTTGCAGGGTGCTAGTTTTGGATTCTGGAAGAATTGTAGAGTTTGACTCTCCAAGCAATCTGATCCAGCGAAAGGGTGTTTTCTTTCACATGGTTTCCGAGGCTGGCATAATTCAGAACAAGAGTGACTCTGTGAGTCATTGGGACTGAAACAGTCACTGGCTTACTTGACGTACTGTAGCATTTTGAACACCTAAAGCAAAAAAAATGACAGATAGTAATTCCAAACTATTGGTCTTTTCAAGTGCATTTACATGGGGTAAGGGTCCTTATAAAATGATCCCAGTATGCCAAGGTTGTTCCTGCTAATTAATTTCAATTAAGGTATTAGCACCTTATCAGTCTTCCAAAACCATATACTGTAACTTAGATATGTTCATTTGCAGTGTTTAGTTTTAAGGAACACTCAGATATTTTAATACCTCACTTACATTTTAGAATAACGTATTTATTTTGAACCAAAACTATTCATTTTTAACCTGTTACTTGAGTCCACCTTGTTGGACTTACAGTAAATCAGAAAGGCATATGTGATGCCCCTTAGGTCCTTAATGAAAGATTGTGCTAATAAGGCAGGAAGTAATTTAAAATGAAAGCAATACTAGTAATACCAAACTACAAAACAGCAGGAAAGCCTATAGTAAATATACATTACGTTGATACATCATTCATGTGCCAACATCTGCCACCATGCAAATGGAGTTATTGTCATTTAAAACATTGTTTTATTATTCTCAATAACTAAAAGGCAATGACAACGTATGCATGTAATCAAACCAAAAATAAATACTTATTTTTAAAAAAGCACTCAGCACAAGTAATTGCACATAACCTCCTGTAGGAAGTGTATTATTGTCTCAAGAGTAACTGAGCATAGCACAAACATATTTTAAACTGCCCTGATTTGCAGTACAAAACAGTTCAACCTGCTATGTAATATTTTATATTCCACTACCAAACAACCGCTGCTGAACTTACCCAATCCCAAACAAAACTGATAACGAATCTTTTGGTTTTCAGAAGATTGTGTAAGGCTTGTGTATTTATTGTTGACACACAATATGTGGGTTCAAAAGACTTTATTGGGAGAGCGCACGGTATGTTCAGCAATATAGTCATGGATAAATGCATATTAAGTTTTCTTGTTGCAGAATCAGGGGCCTGACATCCATGATGATACTTTTCCTAAGTTTCTTCCACTTGTTGTGCTTTAAGGTATGGTATAGTACAATAGGATTTTATAGATAACACATGGATTATAATAGCCAATGATTTAATACATAATATTGGGATACTGTTTCTAAACTGCAATTTGTCAGAAAACTATTTAAATCTTCTTTTCTTCTTTTATTAAAAACCTAAGCTTGCTCTTGTAATTTAATCTGATTTTTACTTACAAATCACAATGTTGGCTTTGCTTATAACAGTGCCGTTTGGAATAAGAAAAAAAACTTTTGTATATTGCCCCTTAGATGTTTCTTTAATTGTTTACAATTGTTACAAAAGAGTTAAGAAGTCTGTTTCTGTTAATAAAGGTCAGGACTGTTTGCCTAAAAAATATAAGATGCTTTTCTTTTAAGAAAATACATATGCAGAACATGATTTTGTTTTTGTTTTGTTTTTTTTAAACAGATCACATGAACAAGTTTGATTGTAGTATTGTTATGGTAATAGAAATAAATGATATTAGAATGAAAATGTGTACTATTTTTCTGAAACGCAATTTGAAATGGCTGAAGCGTGTTACTTGATAATATCAAATATTAGTTTGGCTTCTGACAGCTCCATTAAAACTGATGAAACTAGAAGGTTTTCTTGAAGAAAAAACTGTTTGTAGTTTTTTTTTTTGTTGTTTTTTTTTTTTAATAAAAAACTTTTTATTTGAAGTGTCATCATTTGTTTTAATTGAACTGTGCTGCTCCTAAAAGTCTTTCAATGATAAAATGATACACTGCAAGCATAAACTTGATATGACTTTATTATTTACTTTGTATGGTAATCTGTAGACTTCCAATTGCATATAAAAACAACAGTAATCACAGTCCACTGAATCTTGACTGCTCAAAAACCATTTTAGATGCCAACTTCATATTTTAAATGCAATGGAAACTCCTCAGGCGAAATCTACAGGCAGTGACCTAAAGTGGCTTACATATTTGTGTAATGTGACTTTTAGCTTTCCATATGTTAAAGACATAATGTAACCCCTTGAGATATTGGCTTTATATTCAGTACACAGCTGTATTCTGTCAAATTTGATTGTGGTAAACGTACAAGAAAAACTACTTTTTTTGTGGCAGTAATTTGTACAAAGCTGTTGTTTGCTGCAGTCAAAAGCTCTTAGAAACCGTTTGAGGTAAGCTGAAAATACAATGTGTTGGTGGCCATGTGTGGCAAAGTGGTTTGCAGTGCGCAGGTGTAGAGGCGATATGATTACAAAACAGAAGACAGACAACAAAGTTCCAAACAAATTATTTTTGTAATCCCGGTCTGGCGACCGCAATGAGTAATCCCAGTCAATACACAGCAATGTGTATTGCACTGTTTCAAACAACAGGTTATAGTCTCAAACTAATAAATACAGTATAACACACACAAAGATACACACACAATCACAGTTCCAGAGTGAGTGCTAACGTGCAAGTGGTGAAATACAATTTATTTGTGCACAGTGGTGAAGTGTTGTCCGGGTTGGTGCTGGCCTTAAGCGACAGCTCCCGGTAAGTGTTAGCCATCTAATAAACAAGTATATAGTTAGACACGACAAAACAAAGAAACACTAAACACTTACAGTACAAATTTGGTTCTCCTTTAGTTTTGCTCTTAACTATAACAAAGGAACAGATCACCTAGCCACGTCCCCTTTTGTACCGTCAGTCACGCCCCCTCGGTTAGCGAGTGCAACCATTTCTCCTCCAATCCGCGGTTGCCACATCGCTTCCCTTCTGGGGCGATGACTTGGTGTACCGTGGCTCCGCCCCCTTTCTAGATGGCTGACTTCCACCTAACCCTTGGAATTAATTGTCAGACCATCCAGTCCAGGGTACTCTGTTGCCTTTACATAGCGTCCTCACAGGTCAGGAGGGAGATTTATAACCAAGATTATTTCTCTGTCACACCATGATATTGACCTAATATGACCTAATATTTTTTATTTTGTTTTGATTCAGAAAATGGCATCCCTGCATGTATTCTGTACTAAATAAATGCTACCTCTCCATTTTCCCTATGGGAAGTAGGTTTCAGTCACAGTGAACAAGAGATAAAAGTGCTAAATTGGTAGACTCTTCCATATCCAATAATGCACATATTACCAATATTTGAGGTGGAACAGTCTCAAAAGACATTACTCTATGGGACAATATTAAGAACAAATTTCACTGAAGAATTAGAGGTGGTAATCATCAAGGAATGGCCACATGCTATATGATTCCAGAACAATTTAAACAATTGCAGATCTGTAACATCTTATCACTGGAATCCTCTGTGTGCATTGTGGCTCTACAACCCTTTGACAGTCTGTGGCAAGATGGCTTGCGGGTGACATCAGACTAGGGAGGAGACAGACAAAGTACTTGCCCGTATCTTTAAGGATAATGGTCTGGATGGATCTGAAGGATTCTCTTTAGGGAATTGTAAGTATGAAATAGAACTGTTTGTTGGGCTATATTCATTCAATTTAGCGAGACCCTAGTCAGTGCTTATTTTGTTTTCTTGTTTTGTTTACAACTGAGAAGAAGTCCTAACTTCATGTCTGTTTTTAGTAGAAAAACTAAATAGTGGTATCAATGTGGCCAGTGGTATCAACCCTAATGTTGTAGTATATGATGGCCTGTACAATATCTAGAGGTTAAAACGATTTAAAAAAAAGAAAACAAGTTAAATTGTTTTTGTTTTTGTTTTTATTATACTATTTACAGTGCTTTAAAAAATCTGAATACTGAAATAAACCCACTCTAAAACAGTTCTTGAAAACATTTTCATGGACTGCAAACTTTATTTATTCAGAATTGGCTTTAAAAAACAGTCCGTGACAAAACATTCCCTTAAACATGTTTCTGTCCTTATGGATTGTAATTGATTGTCTTGTGTTTAGACAGGATGTTGTCTGGATGAGGATATTGTTTGATGCGTCATTTGCTCTTTTTTTAAGCCCTTGAACCAAAATGAAACAATCTGTACTGAGGTTGATTAACTAAACAAGCCCAGCCCACCACTTTTTCCAATCTTGGGTCGGATTGTTTTTTTGTTTTTTTTTAATTTTAGTCGTTGCCAATTATTTTTTATTATTTTCTCCCAATTTGGAATGGCCAATTATTTTATTACGGTGGGCTCACCGCTACCACCCCTGCGCTGACTCGGGAGGGCGAAGATGAACACACGCTGTCCTCCGAAGCGTGTGCCGTCAAGCAAACCGCTTTTTTTTACACTTGCAGACTCACCATGCAGCCACCCAAGAGCTACAGCGTCGGAGGACAACGCAGCTCTCGGGCAGCTTACAGGTAAGCCCGCAGGCGCCCGGCCAGACTACAGGGGCCGCTGGTGCGCGGTGAGCCGAGAACACCCTGACCGACCTAACCCTCCCTCCCCCCGGGCGACGCTCGGCCAATTGTGCGCCGCCCCTTGGAAGCTCCCGTCCTCGATCGGCAAAGGGGTTGGATTGTTTTAAATGAGCTGAGGTAGAATAAAATAATTAACATAGAGGGTCCATCAATCTTAACCGCTCTATGCACATACTAACAGCATACATTGGAAAACGATAGTGGTGTTTAATTTTAGTGGATGGGGCTTGTTTAATATATGTCTTTTATTACAATTATGCTTTTTCTTTGTTACTCCAGATCAGGGGTGCACAATTCCGGTCCTGGAGGGCCGGTGTCCCTCCTGGCTTTTGTTCCAACCTTGCCCTAAATTACTTAATTGGACCAATTATTACCAATTATTGGTCTACTTAAGTAATTTAGAACACAGTTGGAACAAAAGCCAGGAGGGACACCGGCCCTCCAGGACCGGAATTGCACACCCCTGCTCTAGATGTATGCACAGCATTCTGGGAAAGTCATTTCAAACCACATAAAGTAAGACAGAGTAGTGAAGATGGAAAAGACTATGGAATCTTCCAGATCAACAGCTTTAAGTGGTACAACGATGATACTTCCAATGGCAAAACACTGCAGGTGCAGGTAAAAACAACCACAAGCTCAACAGTATTGTGAAATGTTGTTTCTTATCACTAAAGATCATTTTTGAAAGTCCACTGAAAGTCTGTAGTATTTTGCATTTAATCGTATCCTGATGTAACTATCACTGACACTGTTATCTGCTCTGATATTGATTCGTATTTTGTAATATACTTGTACTTACTAGAACTGAAGTCATTGTATTTTATCTTGCTCTTAATTGTATTAATACTTGTACTGTGATTCTTGAAATGTATTTTTTGTTTACGACTGTAAGTCACCCTGGATAAGGGTGTCTGCTAAGAAATAAATAATAATAATAATTTAAGTTCTGTTAACTGTGACCCATACTGTGAATTGTTCGTTTTGCAGGGAGACAGTTTAATGGTGCAGTCTGGAGTAGCAGCTGATGTTAGAGAGAAGATGCGTTTGAGAGCCCTTTTGAGGCCACAGTAGCACTAGCTCTGTAAGTCACCAAGTTTTAAAGACTAAAACAGAAAATGATACACAAAGTTAATCTAAACATGAAGAAGAATGCATTAGTTAGGTTAACTGTGAATGTTCATACCCATACCAGGTTGGTATTTAAACGGCATTACTGTTTACTTTGATGTATGCTTTTAAACAATAATTCAAATGTTTCTTTTTCAGATCTTCTGAAGGATGACCTTAAAGCGCAAGTTGATTGTTCAAAGATCATTGTAGGGAAAGAGGGACTGAAATCATGGTATGTATAGACTAACATGATAGTCATTAGCTATTGGTGTGAGGGGCAATGAGACTGGCTACATTCAGGCAAGTTGTGGGCAGGCAACATTTGAACTTTCCCTCAGCTCTGCAACTGGCCTAAATAACCCTAGTCATTATGTTTTTAGCACCACTTGAGCAGAGTCTGGCGAGGTGGAATTATGTTGTGATTTCTTGGCTACACACTGTCAAGTGAGAGCTACGGTATAACAGACCTGCAGCCCAAACTCAAATCACTTGAGCCAGATTCAAACCTGGGACCCCACAGGTAAAAGGCACAACGACATGACAAATACACCCCAATTCTATTTCTTTCTGAACACCTTCATCCTTGTTTTGAAAAGAGAAATATCAAATAGATGTTCAAAACAGATAGCTAGTAATAAGTAGAGAGCAAGTATGATAAATATATGTTGATCAATATATTCAATATATCAATATATATTCTCTGTCTTTGTGCAGGGAAACCTGGAATAACTACTGCAATGGAAGAAAAATGGAGAGCTGGGTTAGAGGATGTGATTTACTCTGAAGTACAATAACTGAATTACACTGAGATACATTTGTTTCAGAACTCTGTGTGTGTGTGCGTGTGTGCGTGCGTGTGTGCGTGCGTGAGTGCGTGCGTGTGTGTATTTGTTCTTAACACAGTCTTTGAAAATGTATTCTGTGGGAATGGACTGATTCTGACATCGTCATGTTCATTGTATTGTTACAGATCTGTTGAGATTGTGGTTTCAATAATGTAAACATTGCAGGGTTTGGATAAGCAAATACTGTAACCTTACTATTTGAATAACAGTCCACTCCCCTTGTTAGCTTTAACATGAATAATCTGTAACAGCAATAATATTCCTAACAACTAGTATTAGTTCTGCTGTAGCTGCTGTCTTAGATTTAACTGTTACAAATGGAAACCACTGATGTTATTTTCAGTACAGTATTTCAACCTCTTGACTGCATTTGAAGCAAGAAACTTTTTGTTTTTGAATATTGAGTGAAAACCTATTTGTTTCTTTACTTTCTTTTCGCTATAGTGTTGAGGCTTGCATTAAAAAATGACTTCTTTTTTATTTGATTTAAACTTTTTCCTATCAATATTAAAGTGTGAATTGCAAATAAAAATGTCTCCTCTTGCTTTTATAATGGGCTTTTGGCTGAAAAAGATTTCTTCTTTTAGCTATTTCGGTGTGGTGTGCTGTAAGGTTTACAATGACCTTCATCATTGTATAGTTACCTTATGTTACAGTATACGTTGCATCCTAGCCTCCTATATGTGGAGTGGCAACTGGACTTTGTGAATCTTATAAGTCGAATATTTAATACACTGTTAACTGTTTTACAACTAGCTTATCAACATAGCCCCTTCAGTCATGATTAGTATTATTTAACATTTTAATGTTAAACTGTTAAGGTGAAATCTATGGGGTATGACAAGACCCTGTCAAGACTTGAAACAAATTATACAGGGGGTGACTGAAAGTGATATTAGCAACAACAACAACAACAAAAACTAAACAAAACAAACAAAAAAGGGCAGTTAAATTTGCCAGTTAAAAAATCCCTACTTTGGGATTATCAACTCAATGGCTGTTGAATTTGTTTAAAGGCATGTATATGTAAATATTTACTGTTATGTTAGTGAGCTAGTGATTAATATTTAATGAATTAAAAAGGTTTAATTCATAACAAAGCGAAAAAACTGTTCAGGTGAAACTCATGAATCCCCTGCCCATCTTAAGCAAAGGTATTTCTATTTCATATTTCTTATTTTTTAAAATAGAGAAACAATAATTCATTAAATAATTAGACTTGTACAAAGAGGTTGTTTTTTTTCAATATATTTGTTATAAAACTAAACAATTAAATTATACATATAGTAGCAAACATGTATACATACACACAGCAAGAAATCAACAAAAGTGTGCTCCAATTCATAACTTTTGCTGATCACCAGCTCAGCAGCAATTGCTGATTTGTACAGCAGTGATTTGCATTAGGTTATCAGTATTGTCCCATTTCCTTTATCTGCCAGATAACATTGTAAGTGCTTTTAGTACACTTAACAGTTACACAGAACTAATTCCCATTTAATGTGTAACCATTTCCTTTAACATACATTAAAGCTGGTGTTGCATATTATAAACCACAAATAAAAGAGAACTTCCAGATCGATTTGCTTCAGATCCAGATCAATTATTTATCTAAACATTTCATTTTTATATTTTTAATTGGTATTACCACCAGGTACCTAGTTCTGTGACCTGCTAAGTATTTAAAGATCTCTCGGTCAAGGTAAGCATCCCTGTTTTTATTTATTTATTTTTTGTAAAGAAGTTAGTTTAGTGGTTCACAATAACTTAAGACTTTAAGACTGTTGGACTTTAACTAGTGAAGTTTGCAGGCTATTTACTGAAAATGATAAGAAGTCTTTATATGTTCTTAAGTAAGGCTGGAACTAGACCTGAACAAAGTCTAGCAGGTCTTTCCTAAAGAGTATTGGGAATAACTATCCATGAACAATTCCCACAGTGCTACTGAGATATAAAAACAAATGACGTAGCATTTTATACCTTTATAGTAATTATATTGTGTTTTGTCTTACTTAACGGTGATAGTTGCGTATAGGAAGAACAGCTGAGGCATTTTTAACAATTCTGCTGCTTTTTGTTGATAGTTAAATACTTTAGTCTCACATTTTAATTTATAACAAAGAGAAAAAACTGTTCAGGTGAAACTCAAGAATCTCCTGCCCGACTTAAGCAAAGGTATTTCAATTTCATATTTCTTAGTTTTAAAATAGAGAAATAATAATTAAATAAATAATTAGACAGTGTACACACTGGTTGTTTTTCTCTATATATTTGTTATAAAACTAAACAATTAAATTATACATACAGTAGCAAACGTTTATACATATTATGCATATAAATATTACATTAGTGGACCAAACTACTTTTACTGTATGTAGATATTAAAACTTTACAAAGTGTGGAATTGTTATAATATATGTATAAGTTAAGATTTGTAATCTGATTGAATGTTAGTTCTTCAACAAAGTTGAGGTAATAACTGTGTTAAAGTGTAAAATAAAATGGTAATTATATAAGATACCGTAATATTGTTTAACTTCAGCAAAGAATTTGCATGTTACTGTGTTTTAAACAATAAACAGTTTCAGCCAATCAAGATTTTCTTTTATTACAAATGATACATTATTTTTCATTGTATTCTTAACTGGTACCAAGCGCAGGTAATCTAAGCCACAATTTCACTGGGTAATAAATCTCCATGGGGAATGTTGGGTTATATATATACTGATGCACAATGAAAACGCAACAGATAACAAAATGCTGAGTGCAAGTCATGTGATTTCATAAAAACGACAGGTGCTCAGCATTTGTTATTTGAGTTGAGTTAAAATTGCCAAATTGAGTTGATTAAGAGTATAAAGAGCCATTCAAAAAGACATGATTTTTAATTAACGCAAGAACAGCAGCCATGCCCCGCTTGAGTAATAAAGATCGCCTGGATGCTATCAGCATAATTGAAGACGGCCTGCCTGTGAGAAGAGTTGCCTGGAGAATGAGATGTTCTGCTTCAACAATCAGCAGACTAGTCCAGAGAAACCAGGAAATCGGCTCTGTGAGGGACAGGACACGTCCGGGAAAGCAGAGGGTCACCACACCGGCCCAGGACCATTATGCAGACTGTTGCGTTGTTCAAGCCAACCGGTGGGGCGGTGGAAGTGTGATGATGTGGGGAGATGTGGTGCAGATTGAGGGCAACCTTACTGCTAAGCGATACATTGATGAAGTCCTTGAGGCAACAGTTTTTCCGTTCCTGCAAGCCAATCCGGAAGTGTCGATTTTTCAGCAGGACAGTGCTAGGGTTACAATTGCACGACTTCAAGAAAAACAATGTTGAGGTCTTGCCGTGTACAGCTTTTCCTCCTTACCAATACATCTGTTGGACCAAATTGCTAGTACCATCCACAGGAGACAACCTCGACCAGCCAACATTCGCCAGCTGGCTGCAGCTGCACAGGAAGAGTGGCAGAACATCCCACAGCAGTCTGTCCAGAGGCTGATCAGGTTTATGCGTCAACGCTGCCAGGATTGTATTATTGTTCAGGGAGGTCATACCCGATACTAACTTTGTAATGTTTTCATTTTGACAGTGTGTCACGTTTCATACTGAAAACTTATCATGATTCTTTGATTCAAAATATAAGTTTATCGTGAAATGTAATGAGAACATTGATTTAATCACCAAAACACAACATAATGATATCTTTTCAATTTAGTCGTTTTAAATACAAGTTAATCCAATAGCAAATAATGCAAGATACGTGTTTCAAATCGCCCTTAGAAGTGCTGAAAGTAATATGCTACAGTACTGTAAATTACAGTAGATTACACAGTTTTCACATTAGGCAATACACTTACAGTACCCAACAAAATTGACAGAAAATCTATAATTTCCATAACATCTATCCAATGTGTAATCAAAGGTTTGATCAATGAAGACATCCTCTACAATCATTCATGCAAAAAAACATTTTGTTTTTCAGATATAATTGCAACATAGGTGTACTGTCTGTAATCCAATGTAAGAAATTAAATGAAACAAATTAAATGAATGAAAATAAAACATAACGTTTAGCACGCATTAATTTGCATCAAGCCTGTCTTGAGCATTTGGCCATAAATTCTCATCCACATCACAGTGAATGTCCTCATTGTTCATGCACCACGGGAAAAACCTTTTGGCATGGCGAATCCAAGCTTGACATTTGTCTGCATTGATGTCGTCGCATGCCTCATCCATGGCCAGAAGGAGGGTGGCACGCTCATGGGGATGGCGATCGTACACCTTCCACCTCCATGCTGAAAAAATTCCTCAATAGGGTTGAGGAAAGGAGAGTATGGGGGCAGGTATAGGGTCACGAATCGGGGATGGGCCCGAAACCATGCCTGAACCACTGCATGGTGGAACCTGACATTGTCCCACACAATGACATAGGTGACCCCTTCACCTTGACAGGCCTGCTCAATTTCATTGAGAAACACAATGAGGTGTGCAGCGTTGTAGGATCCAAGTAATGGCCTACGTCCTACCACACCATCTTCAGAGATAGCTGCACACATGGAGATGTTTCCCCCACGTTGTCCAGGCACTTGGACGGTCGCCCATTGGCCGATGAGGTTCTGCCCACGGCGCCGAGTTTTGGCCAAGTTAAAGCCCGTTTCATCAACAAAGATGTACTTGTGATGGTTCACAGCAGCATCAAACACCTTCACCCTCTAAAAATATATTTTGGTTAGTTCTTTTTACAGTATAGTTCCAATATGATATTGTGAAGTAGCATGTGCATCAAATAGTAACAGTAATACAGTATATAGTGCTGTACCTGAACATACTCGGCCAGCAGTTGTTTCACCCGGTCGTTGTTTCTCTCAAAAGGCATCAGGTAAATGTGTTTCATAGATACCTGGTGCCTCTTCAAAAGGCGGGCGACTGTTGGTAGGCTGATGGATGCCACATTGGCAAAGGTGTCATCGTTCTCCTCAATGGCCTGCTTTATTTCGGACAGCCGTATGTCATTCCTGGCCCTCACCATTTCCACCACTGCCCACTCCTGCTGTTCGGTCAGCACACGGCCACGGACACCACCATAGGGTCTTCTGTCAATTCTGAGGGTAGAACAGAGTATACTGTCAATAGATCATACTGTAAGAATACTGTAACATGTTTTGTGAATTTACATGCATTACAATATGTCATTTACTGTAAATGTAATGGTAAAGCATAGTGCATATCCTGCAGACTTACTGGTTTTCTTGGTGAAATGTTCTCATGATCGAATTGACAGCTGATCTTTTCAGATTGGGGTGAACTAATCTGGCAGCCTCTGCCATGGTAAGGCCTCTGTTTACCACATGGTCAACGACGATGGCCTGGACTTCATTAGACACAACAGTTCCCTGCCATCTGCCTCCCTCTCTCTGATGTCTACCTCTTTGATGGGGTCCATGCCCACCTCTTTGACCTCTTTGACGGGGCCCATGCCCACCTCTTTGACCTCTTTGACGGGGCCCATGCCCACCTCTTTGACCTCTTTGATGGGGCCCATGCCCACCTCTTTGACCTCTTTGATGGGGCCCATGCCCACCTCTTTGACCTCTTTGATGGGGCCCATGCCCACCTCTGACGGGCCCCTTGTCCACGAGCTCTTTGATTTCTTCCTCTCCCTTGCTGTCTATCCTGCTCCATGTTGAAAGAAATTGTAAGTGTTCACATACCCCCTTTTATAGGGTGACCAATTGTGGTTACCACTATGTGAAATCAATTAGCAATAACGAGTAGTCATTATGTATGGTTATCATGTATCATACATGTAATTTAGATGTTTATACTTTACAAACACACATTTTATTTCTGTAGTTCTCAAAATCCATATATAGTAGACAAACCAATTTAAAATCTATAGGTTTACCAAAAGGTTAAGTGATTAACCATTAAGAGCAGTTGGATTAAGTGATGGTCAAATGTATTTAAACAAATGAGAAGAGAATCATATGAAAAGTATTGTGAGCATTGCATTGTGAAAGGCAATTACTTTATATGAAAGGTATTTCTAGATGAAACACTGATTAGGTTTGGTGAAAAAGTTACTGTGTGAGTTTGTGTGTTGTACTTAGTCAATTGAAAATGTGCTTAAAGTTTTGGAAAAACAGCCTTTTTGATGATCTGTTTTGAGTTTTGTACTAAGTTGTGAAATTTTACCACATACTTGTGAAAATAGTACCACGGCGATTAAAAAAAACTGTATTTCATTTACAAAACTTTAAGGAATGTTTCAGCTTTAAGGGATGTTTTGTTAAGGATGACTTTTAAAGCCCAATTTGTCCAATTAAACCACATTTTCAGCTCTCAAAACCCTTTTCAACTGATTTAGAGAGGTTTTATTCTCAATTTTAAAAGCACTGTTTTATCCCAACACCCCAAAAACAGCACTTAAAGCAGTCCTTAATGTGTGAATTGGAGCCGACGCCCAGACAGTAAAGTTCCTTGTTAATATGTTAGCATGTGTGCTATAGGTATCAAATGTAGTAAATGGTAGTGTGCGTGACATGTGTGATTTGTGCTTAACGTTATTGATTCACTTCAGATACAAATCAATTTGTTATCTAAAGCTTGATGAAATTATATAATTTTATTTGGTGTTACCACCAGGCACCAAGTTCTGTGGCCTGCTAAATAAGCAGTCATTACAACTCATTAGTGTTTAAAAGCAATACATTCCTGGACAGCACTCAGGCCTGTCACAACCGCAAATGAAAGATTTACAGTATTAATTTTTAAAAATAAATTCATAGTTATATATTTATAGAGAACTATAATCATGAGATTGTTTGAATTGTGTAACAAGTAAACCACTTCAAGACTGACAGCAGACATGATTTACTGTGAAATAAAAACATTACCCCATATTATAGCCTATATAAATACATTTACTCTTCTTCCAAGATATTATCATTGTCGACGTGAAGTGTAAGAAGTTCATTGACAGAGAAGATGTGTACTGATTCAGAAAACCCCACAGTCAAGAGCAGATTCTCTTCCTGCGAAATTCTCTTGTCTGTCCTTTTCATAGCTTCAGTGATAGCCTGTGCTGGCTTGATAGCAATCGCATGGCTTTCACTTCAACAGTCCCCAGAAGGTAAGCTGCGATGTTTTTATTTTGTTTTTTCTTTACCAAACTTAATCATTTGTTTGCTTGACTACAATGAATTGGAAAATTAGAATTTGAAGTTTCAAGTTTCTGAAGTTTCTAAAACATAGAAATAGTAACATTTTCCTGAATATCTTTTCCATTTACTATGGTTCTATTAGCCCTTCCAGGACCTTTGGGGGGCCAGGGAGTCTGGATCATTATCAGGTTTGCCAAGAGACCTTCCTTTGAATCAAAGGTGTCAAGGCTTACTGCTTACACTGGCGATGTTTAGTTCCTGAATAAATTACGTTGTTTAAGGAACATAAGGAACATTTATTGGAAGACTAGTCAGTGTCTCTGAATTTGTAGTCTTAAAGTAATTGCTTAGATTACTTATCTGTCTATATTGTTAAAATAAGGCAATATGACCTACATGCTGAAAGGATGTTTGAAAGAAGGCTGAGGAAAAAGTATAATACTTGCGATATATTGTGGAAGAAAGTTAAAAAAGTAAATATAAAAGGATGAAAGGAAGAAAAAAAATATTTGTGTGAAACACATACTTAAATATGCTAAATACGTAAGTTATGTTATATAACTAAAAATATATTATGTTCCAGTAATAATACCTTATGGTGAAGCCTGATTTGTCAGGAAACAGACCCCAAAGTCTACAAACTCTTGTTTATGCCTTTCAAGATGAAACTATCTAACATCTTGCAGACCAGATGCACAGGCAAAGTAGTTGCCAGAAATGTTTTCATTGCTAAGAGATTCTAATTTCATTTTCAGAGGATCAAATCAAAATCAATGGAACTGAAGTATTTTTGAGAGGGGCATTTAAAATTCTCACAGGAGCTATCTTTAGTGAAAAGCTTCAGAACATGTCTTCAGTGGAATTCAAATCCCTTGCTTTTGATATTGAACATATGGTATGTATACATTCAATATATTCTTGACTTACAGATGGTCAAATGTTGCTGTTTGTTAAATTCTAGAGTATGTTTGTGATCTAGAAAAACCCCAGTATAAAGGGGTTATGCCAAAGAATAACAGAAACATCTACAAAAGAAACATTTATAATTTCAGAATATCTTTACTGAATTCTGGTCTACTAAGTTGTTGAGACAAACATAATAATACTAATAAAACAGCCATTGGATTTTAAGCACAACTAAAATATTTCCATTAATATATTTCAGCTATCAAATATTTACTTACAAAGTAGACTGAAGAATAAGTACAAGGACTGTGACGTTTTATATTTCAGGTAAGACTGCTTCCTTTTGATTCAAATACAGGCTGTGCACCTTCAAACTTTATTGGAAGTTTAAATTTTTTCTGTGTCCTGGTTAAGAGAGTAAGAGACATCTCTTGCTTCTAGACAAATCATTTAAACATTTGAAAAGTTTTTTTTAAGGCTCAGATCACTATCAGATCAGTACTTTTTTGTGCATTAAGTATGGATCTCACAACTGCCAGCCTTATAGTTCTAGCTCTATGCGAAAGTGCAATCAAACTGATAATGTTACAAAACTAGTTACAACTTGTAGGTATACTTCCAAGTCTCTAGCTTACCCTTCTGAATTATAAATCTACCTGACAAATCGTATGGTCTTTAAAACAGATAATTGCATAGAGGTTTAAACTGAGCTTGAGTAAACTCCTTAAAAAAAATCTGTCCCACAAGTATTATCTTTTCCAACCAATACATGCCTCACACTGACTATGCAACAAACAGATTTGAAAAGCACTTTGACAGTCATGTGGTGTCTTTTTAAGTTTTTAACTTGATGGCAATGCAATATACTAGCATAATATAAGATGAGACTAATATCTGAAGTACATTTTTTTTCTTTTTTGTGAACTGGTATTAATATGTTAATTTCAATGCTTTCTAGAAATGGAAGTGTGGTGGCCACATTTAACCTGCATTTCACAGAGTCTGTACCTAGTGAGGTTGTGAGACAAGAACTAATAAATGGTATTGAAGAAAATAAAGGAGGTGTAATGGGAACATTTACTGTTGACAAACAAAGCATTGAGGTTGGAAGTAAGTAGATTCAAGACTCATCTTCATCACTTCCAAACAAACTAGGTGTGAACATGCCCTAACTATCCACATTTCCATGCAAATATATCAGCTTTTAATAAGAAGCATCATATAGTTTTGCAATGAATCAATTATGTTAATCAATGTGAAGATGATAATAACACTGATAAGGGTATTATGTTTGTCTGTTTAGTTTTGTTTAAGGAAATATTTCTAAATGGTGTTAATTGTGTTCATTTTTGTATTACTTTTAGTGCAATGTTTACCTGGTTATGAGCAATGTGCTGATTATATGACATGTGTACCTCAAACATTCATGTGCGATGGAGTTAACAACTGTCAAGATGGCTCTGACGAGAATCTGAAACGTTGCGGTAAGTGTTTAACAAAACATACTCTCCAAAATACAAAATGAAATAGAGTACAAAATCAATATAGCAAAAAAAATAATAATACAGAAGAATCAAGAATCAATTGAATTAACCTAGTCATATATTGTTTGATGGGAATCTAGGTTTGTACAGTTGTGTAGAGTTCCAGTACTTTCAGAAGACCAATACTACAGGCTTAAGTGAAACTAAATGTTTCAGGAAGAAAGGTTTTGGCTCACACGAGTGGAGTCACTCAGTAAAAGAATGGCTTCTAAGGCATTCTTACTGCTTTGCCAGTGTAAGTGGCTTATCGAATACAAGGGCCATAAAAACTGCCCTGTAAAGTTGTCTTTAAGATATCCTGAATTATCACTATAAGATTAGGATATAGCTAGGATTTAGCACATACACTCACACCAGAACATTCTCGGATGGTACTGAAGGATATCAATTATTTATAAAACTATATAGGATAAGACAACAGAATGATGTAGTAACTGGGAAATCGTGCTGTTTACTTATGAGTCACTGTATGAAGTTTGGCAGCTCATTTGAGAATAGACAGACAATGTACATAAGCTGCTGTGATGCTGTATTACTTAAATAGGGATTGGTGAAAATCAATAGCACTTGGACAGCTTCTACTGACCTGTTGATTTAATTCCATCTGGAATTAGCTTTTTAGTAGCAGGACAATGGCCTGAATTATCTAGTGTAGTACCATATGTCGTGTTTTAAAATACATATACATGTAACGTGTTTCTATTCAAACTGGACACGTGACACCTATTTAATGACTTGAAGTGCACAACATTTGTGGAATTATTTTGTTAGCAAGAATATCTTTTTTAAATTATTATTTTTGAACATAATCTTGATTGTTTTAATGTTTGTATTCACACATCAGTGGTAATAAATCAGCTGGAAATACGTTTCTCAATTTGTGTTCGGTTATGATCATCATAGTGTTTCTATTTAAAAACATAATCGTGTATTGTGGGAATAGAAAAGAGTAAGCACCGTTGCATAAGGGAGAAAGGTTTGGATACACTAAGATTCTTATAAGAGAAGATTCCCCAGGTGAGTATAACAATCACTGTTATATAATAGATATGAACCCTTCCTGTTACAACGCATACAGAACAAATACAAGTTGAATGTTACAATGTTACTAAGTGCATTTAAGTTATTTACTGGAAAAATGGTTTTCCATTTTGGAGCATGATAAAGTAATGGCTGTGTTAATGGTTTTAATGTTTTCTCTCCATAGCAACACCTTGTGATGGACAATTCCTCCTGAATGGGCCTACGGGCTCTTTCCACTCCATTAATTTCCCTTTGCCATACGATTCTGACGTTTTCTGCCGATGGATCATACGGTAATCAATTCGGTCCATTAATCCATTATTTGGAATGATGGACATGCAATAAAAGTGACTGGTCCTCAAAAAATAACCTTAAATAAAATTTGTATGAGCACTGTGATTTGGTATTGTTTAGTCTATATGTTTGTCTCTATTTAAGCTTTAAGTAATGCACTGCACTAAAAAAACCCAGCCTGGATTTTGAAAGTGTTACAAAAACGGGAAAAAAAAGTATGTAGGCTTAAATTGTTTCTCATTCTTTTGAGAAAAAAATAATTTGTGTATTGCTAATACACCAGTAACAGTTTGGAATAAGTGAGTCCAGCTAGTCATATTTTAGAAAGTAGACTACCTGGCTTGAAATGTCCACTATATATTCAAGATCCTGCTGCAGTTCAAGGTAAAATGCTGTTCGAGTTGTCCAACACTGCCTGGTGATAGAAGTATACAAAAACTCCTTAACTTACAGGCTGATGTCTATAAAATGATTATACAGTATATTGGATACTTCATGAATGTTTCATGAAGGAGTGTAGTTAATCCACGAAGGATAGATCCCCAAGGGGTTATTTAGGGATATCCTCAAGAACATTCATTAAGAATTCTGTTTATACTGTATAACAAGTACAGTATAAAAAGATGCTAGATCTCTCTGGACTGGATAAAATAATATATAAGATGTGACACTATGAAGATAACGTCAAACTGTTTTTTTGTTCCAGCATTCAGAAGGGGCTTTCCATTAAAATAAATTTTCCTGCATTTGTAACAGAAGAAATAACAGATGTTTTGAATCTGTATGAAGGCACTGGTCAAAACAAAGTTCTGATGTGTAAGTCGTGAGTCAATGTAGTACAACATAGAGTATGACTGGTGAGAGGAGACATCTTGGATAAGATTCACCTTCGAACTGAGTTCTTTGGTTAATGACACTACCATTTACATACATAATGTTATTTAAACTAATGCATTCTTTTTGTTGTTTAGATTCACTTTGTAACATTTTAACACTTTAGTAGGTGTAAGAAATACTACTTAGAAAAAATGTTTAATATTTCTGTGTTTCTGTAATGATGTAATGGTGTGTGTGTGTTAGGTGTACCAAGTCAAGTCAAATCACTGTGCTGGAAACTTGGTAAGATGTAAGCTTTTTACTAGTGCGTAATGGTGAAAGGCTGTCATTTATATGTAGACTACACTGGTACAATATAAAACTTACCCATATGTTTTAAAAAATGCAACCTGATTTTTTTCTTTATTTTTGTATTATTATTTCAGATTCACTGTCTGGTTCTACTCCAGGATCTGTAAGGATAATGTCTAGTGAAGCAACTGTAGAATTTCTTTCAGATTATATCAACAATGTCAATGGCTTTAATGCAACATATGAAGCAGAAAACATCAGTATTCTTACCAGTAAGTAATTACTATTAATTAAATTCAACTGATTCTGTTATATAACATATGTTTAACATATTTAAATATATTTCATAGGTCTCTGCTTAAATTAAAGCTCACTTCATGATCTATCCCCAACATACACACACTAACCCTAACCAATTATTTAGTTAAGGAAACTCACTGCTGTGTCAGCAGATACTAATGTCAATCGATAAGCATCGTTTACAAAAAAACTGGATAACTAGCTCATCAAAAACCCATGTTACAGATGAGAGGAAGATCAATTGTTCTTTTGAAGAAGGCTGGTGCTACTGGAGACAAGACCCCAAGGATAATGGAGAATGGATGAGATTAAATGGGCCGACATTTCCACCATTTTCCGGACCTAATTTTGATCATACATTTATGAACGAATCAGGTGAAAAGCATATACATTTTTAGACCCTAGAATATTTTTTGCATTTCAGATTGAGGTACAGCTTATGACATATTTGGTGACATTTTAATGATATAAACTGTAAACCTTGCTGGATAAACAGCTATATTAATATTGAGTAAAATAATGTCTGTATTAAAATACGCTTGCTTAAATCATGAATTACCTGTCATCTAATTGTAAAACATTGTAGAGAAATACAATAAGAAATTGCTCAAAATGATGCTTTTATAAAGACACGGCTTGTGACCAATCAGCTATCAGCATGCATAATAAATACAGTATGACAAGGATGCACGACACAGGATAAAACAACTACCCTATCTGTCCAAATTCACATGTTGTGCAGCCCCAAACACACAGAAACATTGTTGATAACAACAGCACTCAATCATCTTCCGACTTCAATTTCTCTTATATGTTTTGCAAATTTCCATGTTCTCTACCTTCACATGTCTGTACTTTTTTTTAAATGTAGTTTTATTTTCATTTTATTTTAACTTAATCTTATTATCTTTTGATGCTGCTTGTTTTCCTTTGCTTGCAGGGTTTTATCTGAGCACTCCTACAGGGTTTGGAAACCAAATAAGAAGTTTTAGACTGTACAGTCTCCCTTTAGCTGCTGCAATCCAACCACTTTGTCTAAGTTTCTGGTAAGAAACATGAAAAAAGCAGCAACAATACATGTGTTTTACAACATGCCCTGACACGTTTGTACTTAAACCAATAAATCAGTGTTACATTTCCTGTACCTTTTTATGATGGACTATCTGATGGTTCTGAACTCTGTTGCTCCAGTGCATGTTTTTCTCTATAGCTCTCTATACCTGGCTTTCACTGGGGCTCAACATATCCTAGTTAGATTGCATGAACTTCCCCATTAAGAGACAAATCATGTCAGATTGTCCTTTCAACTTGGTTGGCTCTCATGCTCAGTAGTACAGCAAGTTCATGCAGATGAGCCTGACTGTTAACTGCTGGTCTCCTACAGAGCCTGGTATGTATCTTGTATACAGACGTGCTCAAATTGTTGGTACCCTTACAGCTCATTGAAATAATGCTTCCTTCCTCCTGAAAAGTGATGAAATTAAAAGCTATTTTATCATGTATACTTGCATGCCTTTGGTATGTCATAGAATAAAGCAAAGAAGCTGTGAAAAGAGATCAATTATTGCTGATTCTACAAAGATATTCTAAAATGGCCTGGACACATTTGTTGGTACCCCTTAGAAAAGATAATAAATAATTGGATTATAGTGATATTTCAAACTAATTACTTTCTTTAATTAGTACCACACATGTCTCCAATCTTGTAATCAGTCATTCAGCCTATTTAAATGGAGAAAAGTAGTCACTGTGCTGTTTGGTATCATTGTGTGCACCACACTGAACATGGACCAGCGAAAGCAAAGGAGAGAGTTGTCTGAGGAGATCAGAAAGAAAATAATAGACAAGCATGGTAAAGGTAAAGGCTACAAGACCATCTCCAAGCAGCTTGATGTTCCTGTGACAACAGTTGCAAATATTATTAAGAAGTTTAAGGTCCATGGAACTGTAGCCATCTCCCTGGGCGCGGCCGCAAGAGGAAAATCGACCCCAGATTGAACAGAAGGATAGTGCGAATGGTAGAAAAAGAACCAAGGATAACTGCCAAAGAGATACAAGCTGAACTCCAAGGTGAAGGTACGTCAGTTTCTGATCGCACCATCCATCGCTTTTTGAGCGAAAGTGGGCTCCATGGAAGAAGACCCAGGAGGACTCCACTTTTGAAAGAAAAACATAAAAAAGCCAGACTGGAATTTGCTAAAATGCATATTGACAAGCCAGAATCCTTCTGGAAGAATGTCCTTTGGACAGATGAGTCAAAACTGGAGCTTTTTGGCAAGTCACATCAGCTCTATGTTCACAGACGAAAAAATGAAGCTTTCAAAGAAAAGAACACCATACCTACAGTGAAACATGGAGGAGGCTCGGTTATGTTTTGGGGCTGCTTTCCTGCGCCTGGCACAGGGTGCCTTGAATCTGTGCAGGGCACAATGAAATCTCAAGACTATCAAGGCATTCTGGAGCGAAACGTACTGCCCAGTGTCAGAAAGCTCTGTCTCAGTCGCAGGTCATGGGTCCTCCAACAGGATAATGACCCAAAACACACAGCTAAAAGCACCCAAGAATGGATAAGAACAAAACATTGGACTATTCTGAAGTGGCCTTCTATGAGTCCTGATCTGAATCCTATCGAACATCTATGGAAAGAGCTGAAACTTGCAGTCTGGAGAAGGCACCCATCAAACCTGAGACAGCTGGAGCAGTTTGCTCAGGAAGAGTGGGCCAAACTACCTGTTAACAGGTGCAGAAGTCTCATTGAGAGCTACAGAAAATGTTTGATCGCAGTGATTGCCTCTAAAGGTTGTGCAACAAAATATTAGGTTAGCTGTCCCATCATTTTTGTCCATGCCATTTTCATTTGTTTTATTATTTACAATATTATGTTGAATAAAAAATCAAAAGCAAAGTCTGATTTCTATTAAATATGGAATAAACAATGGTGGATGCCAATTACTTTTGTCAGTTTCAAGTTATTTCAGAGAAAATTGTGCATTCTTCGTTTTATGTGGAGGGGTACCAACAAATTTGAGCACGTCTGTATATTGGGAAGCCTGTGTGGCTTTCAAAATACGATTTGTGTGGTGATTCTGTGATTTGGACTGAAGGAATTGTCAATGTGTAAGTTACATTTATGTTATTTAAACTAAATAATAGCAGTTGGATTTGAATCCAGGCCTCTGAAGATGAAAGGCAAGAAAGGTGTTTTATGTAATTGCCTCTTTAAAGGGTACATGTGGAAAACAGACAGGAATGACAATAATTTAATTGATTTTGGTTTTAGGTACCACATGTACGGCAATGATGTCTACAGGTTGAGAGTTAATATCTCAAAGGTACAGAGCTTGCCGAAAATCATTTTTAAAAAAGAAGGAAACTATGGTGACAGCTGGCATTATGGACAGATCACGTTAAATGAGACTGCAGATTTTACAGTAAGTATTTGTCTACAGTGATATAATAAGATTTAGGTATTGTGTGGTTTAAAGTTACCTCTTGTGCTTTTTAGGATAGGTTAGACCAACATAGTCTAATGCCACCACAGCTGTGAGTCAGCAGGGTCTTCACCATCCATATGATACAAGGGTCAGAATATAGTAAAAATCACAGCACACTAAACTACCGGAGAAACATAAAGGTCCTTTTTTAAAATGTTTTTCCTCCTGAGCTGTATTTGAAGCTTCCTACGGCTGCAAGGAGTTGCAGGAGCAGGCCGCAACTCCTTGCGTCACTACGGTTAAATTGGATTGCCAACAAAGTACACTGTGGAAGAATGTCATAAATAGACACCATAGAATTATATGTGAGTATGAAACTGAATATAAACACAAACTACAGCTTTGAGGAAATAACCATCTTCAAATGGTATGCTTTTCAGGTTGTTTTTGAAGCACAAAAGAACATAGGCCTGAGAAATGATATAGCAATTGATGACATTGGACTTACAAACGGCAGCTGTGTAGAAGGTGTTTACCCAGAACCCACTCCTGTTCCGCCACCTACAACCCTGCCTCCACAACCCAGTATGTCACTCACTGTTTTTAGTAATAGTTTTGTGGTGCTCATTTGACTGGAGGTGACAACTCATCTGTCCACTAGTTACTCGATACTTCAGTATTTGTTATGAGATTCTATGCTGTGGATGTAGGTTGTGGCGATTTACCTTTTGTATTGAACTGATACCTGTAATGTAGTATTTTATCACTGCCAGTAATATGTATGCTGCAGTAACTTATTTGTTGTCTTTGTATGCGGCAATATCCTCTTCCTTTTAAAGTATAGACAGGCTAATATTCTATTTCATTATGTACTATTTAACATGTACAATTTAATTATTGTAGCGGACTGTGGAGGGCCTTTTGAACTTTGGGATTCAAACTCAACATTTAGTTCGGCCAGTTACCCCAGAAATTATATGAACAATGCATTCTGTAAGTTCTACTCTGAATTTGAACTTTTTTATACGGTGTATTTTACTGAAATAATACTTACTAGTACCTTTTTATTTTTTTGACCTTAGTATTTGTATTAAATTATTTTATAAAGTCACAAAAAATATATTTTTGTGACTGTATACACCATAACAATGTGTATTGGCGTTTCTAGTATATAATAACAGGGAACCTGTAAACGAATTTGAGACATACAGTAGCAAAGACGTGTCTCTCTTTTCCTGAGATTAACACCCACAGGGTGATTTGTGTAAAGGCTAAACTATAGCATTTATCATTGGCTCAGTTACTTGACTTTGTAAATAAGTGTTTACTATAAAGTATAAAAGCAGTGTTCTGCTATAAACAGATTGAAGGAAATTAAATAACTATCCCAGTTGCGTGATAATGGCTATTTTGTTTTAATGCATCAGGTATATAAATTACTGATACTATTATCATAATGTTGAAATTAAAGAAGATTAGAAATAGGCTAAAGGCTAATAGTTGCTATTAATTATGACAAAATCTTACTTTGCTCTGTTTTATCAGGTGTTTGGTATCTAAATGCAGACGAGGGTAAAAACATCAAGCTACATTTCTTGGACTTTGACTTGGAAGATATTTATGATGTTGTTGAAGTGAGAGATGGGAGAGGAGATGATTCTTTACTGTTAGGTAAGTACAGCATTAGGAACTCTATTCACAAAGTTTAAACTATGACGAATTGTGGCAAAGTGTGTAAGTGAATGCAGGTGAATGCAATGTAGCAGTGCAGAATAAAACAGACAGACAACGATATCCAGGTGCAAGGGAATTTATAGAATGAACAATGTCCAGAGCCTTATGGCAAACACCTGTAAATAATAAAGTTGTAAAGTGATACAGCAGCGTGTATCACTTTATTTGTAATCCCCGGGTTTGACCCGCAACCAAAAAATTTAAATTTAAATTAATATTCAAGGGGAAGGACATTTGAGGGGAAAAAAATCACAAACTTAAAACGTTAAATGTATTTATTTATTTCAATAACAGATGTGTATACAGGAAAAACACCGTTTCAGGATGTGTACTCCACAACAAACCACATGACAGTGCTCTTCACTACAGACAAGTCCACAACCAGAAAGGGCTTTCTGGCAAATTTCACAACTGGTTACAACCTTGGCAAGCCAGGTATGTTTATCTGATGATGACTTTAAAGTTATAAGTGTAAAAAGTTGTCAGGATGTTAGCAAGGAAAAGAAAAATTACAATTACATTATTTAAACAGTTGTAGCTACACATGGGGACGTGTGCCGGTATATTTTTCGGAACCCTGCTACTTATACTTTAAGTGATAACTACAGGGCAAATTCTTTTTTTATATATATATAATTGTAAAGGTTATAATCTGTGACTTGTATTAGGCTAAAAAGAATATGTGGTTTAAAATAGCAATAAAGGTCTTGTTTACCAGTTTCTAATCACAATAAACCCATGAGTATAGAGCATTACTGTGGTAGTTTACTTTGTCTGTATGGTAGCTGAGAAATGGACAGAAATGTAGATTTCAAAGCATATTTAACCCATTAAGTACCAAATTACTTTTCTTTGAAAAAATAAAAACACAAGCTGTATTTATGTAATTTGGGACGCAAATTGAAATACAATGAAGGACAATGGCACTTAAGGGGTTGTTGAACTTATGCAGAGGTGGTCTGGTGGAAAATCTCTGAAAAGTTCCTGAAATACCCTGAGAACTGCACAGTTTAAACTTTTTAACATGATAACAAAACAAACAAAAAAAAACTCCAACCATGTTAACTTCAAGTGCTGGAAAGGTTAACAATTGATATTGTGACATTGAATAAGTACACTTAAAATAAATCAATACTCAAGACACTCACTGCTGGTACTGCTGATTCCTGTTAAAGTGTTGTCTGGGATTACTCAAAACATCCTGTGTTGGAGGGTGCCCATTTCCACACTCAACAAACAATGAAAAGGTATGATGGCCTCCAAAAATCTTGGCATATCCCTACATTTCATTTTGGTTACAAAATAAAAACAATACATTTTATTCAAGTACAAATCTGTGATACACCCAACACAACAAAAATATGTTTATACAGTGTCCTTTAGTTCTTTTTTCACACTTAGATGCTGGATTCCTTGATATACCCCCTTTGGATTTACCAACTTTTTCCAAAAGAGAATTCTAAAAGTAAAATAACACCCACCTCATGTCGTCCATTCCATTTCATTTCTAAATGCTACTTGAGAGCAATGTTTACATTATATTTATAATTACCTTTCTTCTGTGCAAGAGAACTGTTTACCTGCTCATTTTGGGGTTTAAATTAAACAGTTAAAATCGAAGAATAGGAAATGGTTATTGACATTGCACCTGGGTAAATGGCACTCGCTTCATTCGGCTTCACCCGGGAGAATTTCACTGAGTGGTTCTGACTGCATTCCTTAAGCTGGAGGTCACATTTTTCTGACACCTTTTAGAATTAAATCAGGCAGTTGAGTTTATAAATGCAAACCAACATTAAATACAACTGTTAGTAAGTTTTATTAAAAATGTAACTATACTAAGACATTGGTCTATACAGTGATGGGATTTAACCTCTGGGAAGTAGTGTATAATACTGCATGCAATAGGCTCATGTGCTTGTGTGGATTAGGGGTGTATCTACCTGTATATGCAAAATAAGAGATAAAGTCCATTAGAAACAGTCTTTAGGCATTGAATCCTGTCATTAGGACAATTTCAAAACATAGTGTATCGTGCTGTTGAAATTAAAATATTGTGCAGTAAATATTCACAGTAATTAGCCTCATAATCAGACATCGTGGTGCTTATATCTGTGTCAGCATGATGCATTTATACCCTGAAATGATAAAAAGGCAATACTTGAAACCAAAAGAGCAACTACACTTGCACAGAATACAGCATTTCTACATGTTTAAACCTTGGTTTATAAAAGTCTTGTAGTATGTTAAAACTCCTCATGTGACATATTACAGTTTGCACTATAGCCTCTCAAGTCCTTAACAATGGTACATATTCATAGCAGCAATATGGCCATACTGTATACATAGTAACCATTCATAGCAATATCAAAACACAAAACTAAGCAATATCTCCACTACAAACATTCATAAAACTTGCAACGATTCCCTAATTAGGTTGTTTCTGCTGTTCTGTTGTTTTAAGAATCTTGTTCTTCAAGTGATTTCCAGTGCACCTCTGGAGAATGTATTGCAAATGGCAGCCTCTGTGATGGTCACCCAGATTGCCCTGATGTCTCAGATGAATCTAACTGTGGTGAGCATTTTTGTAAAAAATGATACTGTACATATTTAACATGGAAACAGGTACCAATGTATTAGGACGGGTGCATATCCCCTCTTGCACAACTCTCTACACACTTTACTGGGCAGTACAGCTTGCTCACTATCACGGTTTGTTTTAAATAATGTCTCTTCTCCCTTATAGTCACTTAACTAGTAAGAAATGTTCCTTCTGAGTTTATAAGCATTGCAGGCCAGTCATGGACTTGTTTTGTGTTTTCTATCTAAAGCACTTTTTTTATATTCCTGGTTAGTACAGGGGCAGCAGTGAATGACATTCCATATGCTGTCAAACATTATTTCTTCTCTTCCAGTACTTCTGCAAAATGGCACTCAATCCACCAATGGGAAAGTGCAACTCATGATGCGGAGTGAGTGGTACACCGTTTGTGCTGAATACTGGACCAACCAGCTCTCAGAGTTCATATGTCAATATCTAGGCTTTGGGTTAGATATTCTTATGTAGATTATTAAACACTACAGGGCATGTAGTGTTCATATTTATTCTTATTTGTTAATGGTTTTATTGAAGAAATAACTGAAAGAGCATAGCTAGTGTACAATGAGATAACAGTCTTCCAAGTGGATTAAATGTGAGACATTAATAGAGTACACTGTCCTGGATTTAAATAAAAAGTCAGTTATGCAAGAGACCTGCTTTAGTATACATTCTTTTGACTTCCTATCACTTCCACTTACCCAAAAACTATTAACCCGAATAGTAGCACCTTGTCACACACTTAATTCAGACTAGGCTTAGAACTCTAAAACTCATTATAATGCTATATTTAACCATTTATATTCTGTCTGTAAATGTGGCTTATTTTCGGGTAATTTGGTGCAGTCTTAGATTATTTGATGGGATATTTCAGACATATATCTGTTATCAGCCAAAATGAAGTCCAAAACCCAAATGACCCAAATGATGCACACAATTTGGGTCACTCAGCCTACAGTAGCTACTTGTTTGGCATCCTCTTTGGTAGGGTGGGAGCTGTTAAGAGCATAAGAGCATGTCTGAAAAACCTACATTTAATGAACAATAACACAAATTTAAGAAAATATATATTTTTTATTTTATTTAGGACTGGCAATGCAACCCTGGTTCCATCTCCTGATGATGGAAACACCTTTGTAACAGTGAGACAAGCAGAAAATGGTAGTTTAGTGCTCACTCCCAGGTAATTATGGCATTGTTGCTCTTATTGTATTACTTGTATTGTAACACTTGAAATGTATTTGCTTACGATTGTAAGTCGCCCTGGATAAGGGCGTCTGCTAAGAAATAAATAATAATAATAATAATTGTATTAATAATAGTAATACTGTATAAGTTATTAAAACCGAACCTCGAGCTTAACTGTTTTCATTTATGGTAAGCAAAGACATATTGACTTTAATTTTGTTAGCAAATATACTTAAATCAACAATAAATGGTAGGGTTAGGGTTAGGGTATATCACAACGCTATGTAATTTGATAGAGAAATGCTGATGGAGAGTACAACTTGAATTGTGTTTATTTCAAAAGACACTTTGTTTCTTAGTAGAAAGAGCAGTTGCAGAGCAGGTATGGCTGTACTATCACACAATGTGGCATACTTGTCACCCTCTGCTTGAGAGAAACCCAGCACTGAATGGCAGGAGGTCAGGATTGAGACCCAGAAATATGAGGGAAAGCTTGTATGGGTCCTGATGGATCAATGACTGACTAGCCAGTGCCATTGTCACTCACCTGTTATTAGCACTAAATTCACAAAAAAGAGACAGCACTAGAAATAAGCTGAACAATTACACACAAAAAGTAGTGACATACAGAAGCTCACGAGCAGTTTTTTTTATTGTTGGAAAACAATGACATGGATATGCCTACAGGTTATTTTTTTTATCTGAAATATCACTTTCTACCACTTGACGGCAGCCATATACCATTCACAGCATTGATTCGCTAGCTCTTTCAGCATCTGCTGACACAAGTACAAATAAAAATGAAAACACTGGCCATGTACAGCATGATTTTTGTGGTTCTTAAAAAGCAACCCTGTACTCTGTAAATCTCTCTGTTGCAAGATCAACAGATCTGACAGTCTGACAGAGGGCTGTGTAGGCTCTTCTGTATTAAGTGCTGTTAATAATTTCTTCTCGAACCTCGGTATATTTTAAATGTAAAAAAAAAAAAATTAAGTGAGGTGCTTATTTCATTCATATTTGATTCACCATGTTGATGTTTTTAGTGATCGGTATCAGTGTAAATGCAAGTATTGCATTATGGGAATAGAGTTCAAAAATACTTGTTGTTGACAATACTGATAAAATACATAATAAAGATAAATAATAGACTTTAAGTACGTCAGCAAAATACTTTGGCATCATGACTGCAAATACAAACTTAGAGCCAGCATAAAAAGTTAAATAAAAACGTAGGCAAAATATTTGGTCAATCCTATTGTTATATCCTGCATAAAAATAGCAAACGTTTCAATGTTTTAGCTAATGCTTTCAAACGTGTTAAAGGCATTAGCCAAAATGGAGCTGTTCTTTAATAAAACTATGAGGCAAAAATGTGTTTAAACATTCAAACACATACAAACTACTTCACGGAATGTTGCCACAGGGAAATAACACAACGGTTGTATTTTTTGATTGAATTAACCCCTCAATCATAAACTCTGGTGTTTTCTCAAGTAGACGTTTCTTATTGTTTACCTCAGCGTTATTATTCTGAATTAACTTAACATCTATCCGTTTGGGCATGTGTCCAGTTTTATGTGTACTTGGGTAATTGAGTCAGTTTATTGTACTGTACCAGTACCACAAGTTACAGTAGTCAATAGTCCATCACTCTCGAATTGCGTTATTAAAATCAAATACAGTTCTATGGCACTTTTCTTAAAAAGAGAACTCCCCATTAGCCTTTAACAAATGAACCCCAATTATCTAAAAGCCATTGGACAGCTGCCCATCTAATAAACAGAAGTTGCATTTACTAGATTAAATGGGTTTGGGATGAGAGAGGGGGTTTCAGGGGGATTCTAAGGGGGAAATGCCAAACAAAGGGATTGAACATTTACTTAAAGCTAGGATGACAGAGCATTGCCACTATGGGACTATTGTTGCCAGTTTTGTGTTTATAAAACACATTCTTTTTCTTCTTTTTCTTTTTAGTGATCAATGTGCAAATGGATCTGTTGTATATCTAAGATGCATCACCAAGCGTAAGTCAGGTTATCCATAGCCAATTCAATTCACAGCTTTCTTGATACTGTTCACATTTATCTGGGTTATTCTATAGAAAACATAAGCTTCTGGACATTTTGTTGAAAATGCAAAGTAACAAATACAGTAACAGTGTATTGCATGACAAGCAAACTTACAATAGCAAAACAAGAGTTACAGATGCAAATCAAAGTACACGTGATACATTCGCAACACAATGTTGGCTAAAATGAAGGTGCAATAAAGAATGATTAGTATCTTTTCTTATTTTCAGTAGATGAAAACTTATAATTTTTATTTTTTTAGAGATGTTAAAGTTTACCAGTGTAATTTTGCAGTTTCTACATGCTTTTTCAATGGTTAGAATAGGCAAGTACCACAGTTTACAATGTTTTAACATATATATATATATGGTTTACCATACCTCTCTAGGCTCTGCGTAGTGCTAATTACGCTTTGCTATGCTTTTACTATGGTAAAATATAAAAAATCATGTTACACCCTGGACTGTTGGTGTGATTTGCATCTGCACAACATCTCATGGGATTGATTTGTTTGATGTTGTTAAAGATCAACTGGGGGTTCATTGCCTACCACCTGATATTGCCTTCTGTATTACAGAATATTCCCATTTGTTTTTTCTATATCCAGAACTGTATCTGATGACTGTTATTTCCCCAGAAGTAGGCAAAATGTAAAATGTTCACTAATGAAAAGCGGTTTCAGCTAATGAAACAATTCCATGAATCTTTCTTGTCACACATTTACATGCACACTTCAATAGGCAGTTTCAAAAGAAACATGCTGCAGGTAACGCCTTTCTTTCAGGTTGTCTTTTGCTGTTTCTTTTCTTCGGTTGGTTCACTTTATTCAAATAATGACTGGCTGTAAAACATCTCAGTCATTATAAACCTCCCGATTAGAGTGGTCATTATCCTACAATAGATGTCCTTTAAAAGCTAACAGGACTTGCAACTTGTCAGAACTAGAACAACATTTTTAGTATGGAATAAAGAATTGTAGCACACCAAGAAACACAAATTTGAATTTGCCTGTGATTGTTGTTTTTTTTTTTTTTTAAGCTTGTGGAACTAGAATGGTATTGCATAAGAACGATGGGAAGATTGTTGGTGGAGAGAATGCTAAGCAAGGGGCTTGGCCTTGGATAGTATCCCTCCATTTCAAAGGACAACATGTTTGTGGTGCTGCTCTTGTTAACAATGAGTGGCTTGTGTCAGCAAGTCACTGTGCTTATGGGTAAGTACAATTTTTATGACTTTAAAATGTTTTAATCTTCTTCTAACCCAAAACTTTTGCCTGAACCCAAATCAGTAATGTAGAAATTAGCTAGAATATTGTATAAGACCTTTGCACTCTCACAACCTGTCACAGCTATCCAGAGCTCTTTAGGAGGTATGGAAGACAATACTACCTGGAGCCTTACAAAAATATTGTTTTAAGTACGTCAGAATGGAGACAAAACATGAACATAAAGATATACAGTACATTAGTGACCAGACACAGTTCAGGATAAAATAATATTTGAAACAAATGGAACTGTAAATTTTTTTTTTTTTAGGAGAAATGTTCATCCTTCAGATTGGGAAGCGGTCATTGGTCTTCACACACAGCTCAATTTAACATACCCACAGACTGCAATCCGCCGGATTGACCGCATTGTGATGAACCCTCAGTACAACAAGAGAACAAAGGACAGTGACATCACCATGATGCACCTGGAACATAAAGTGAACTTTACAGGTATGATAGGCTCTTCTTCTGACTGACAGAACAAAGAACACTTGATTCAGCTAACAGCACCAGAACTCTAATCAGAACCATGTGCTGTACAATTAGAATATAATTCACTGCAGATTGTACTTAATTGTTTAAAAGGTTACCATGGTAGCAAGGCAATTTTCTTTTGTGCGTCATTTGCCTTATTTGAAAAAATAAATGAAGACTAATTTCTAGCAATGGTTGCACTTTGTACTATTTGTTTTCTGCAAATCTATGAGGATGTGACTTAGAACACAGACGCCTCACTGATTTTATACACATTGATCTTTTATAAATGACATGCCGGGGGTTTCATTTACATAACAAACTAATCGGTTTTATAAGGGATACTCCATTTACAATTCAGTGTGGGCTACATGCAGCAGGTAATTGTCCAGCCACTGTACCACTGCTCTCTCCTGTTGTTACAAAATCCTAAAACACTGCAAATTACACACACAGAAAAAAAAATCTGCATTGCTTGTTGTGAGTTACAGCTATATATGTTGATGTTTGGTAGCAAGGAGAAAAACACAAATTGTAGAATCAAATTGTGTACTATGAATTTTAGGAGATATACACACACACACTGAGTGTACAAAACATTAGGAACACCTGTTCTTTCCATGAAATAGGATGACGAGGTGAATCCAGGTGAAAGCTATGATCCCTTATTGATGTAACCTGTTAAATCCACTTCAATCAGTGTAGATGAAGGGGAGACAGGTTTAAAGAAGGATTTTTAAGCCTTGACACAATTGAGACATGGATTGTGTACTGTACGTGTGCCATTCAGAGGGTAAATGGGCAAGACAAAAGATTTAAGTGCTTTTGAACGGGGTATGGTAGTAGGTGTCAGGCGTGTCGGTTTGTGTGTGTCAACGGCAGGCCAGTGGTCGAAAACGGCTCATTGATGAAAGAGGCCAAAGGAGGCTGACACGAATTGTGCACAGCAAGGCCTACAGTTAGTCAACCGACAGTCCATACAACATTGGTGCCGAAAGACCCATAAAAGAATGCACAACTCGTCATACCTTGACACGAATGGGGTATGGCAGCCGACGACCTAACAGAGTTCCACTTCTTTTAGCAAAACACAAGAAACTGTGGTTGTGGTGGGCTAAGGAACGAAAACACCGGACACTGGAGGATTGGAAAAACATTGCCTGGTTCCTGCTGTTTCACGCTGATGGGAGGACTAGGGTATGGAGAAAACCACATGAGTACATGCATCCATCATGCCGCGTGTCAGCATTGCAGGCTGGTGGTGGTGGTGTGATGGTGTGGGGTGTGTTTTCATGGCACACATTGGGCCCCTTGATAAAAGTGGAGCAACATTTGAATGCCACAGGATATCTGAACATCATTGCAATCAGGTGCATCCCTTCTGGCAGCAGTGTATCCATCTGATAATGGATTTTTTCAGCAGGATAATGCCCCATGCCACAAGGCTAGGATTGTCCAGGAATGGTTCCACGAACATGACACTGAATTCAGCTTACTGCAGTGGCCTGCCCAGTCACCAGATCTCAATCCAATTGAGCATCTGTGGGATGAGATGGAACGAGCTATTCGGAGTAGAGATCCACTACCAACCAACTTGACACAACTGTGGGAAGCATTGGAGTCAACATGGGCCAGCATCCCTGTGGAACGCTTTCGACACCTTGTAGAGTCCATGCCCCGACGAATTGGGGCTATTCTGAGGGCAAAAGGGGGTGCAACTCAATATTATATATACGCCTTGTTCACCTGGTAGAGTTAACAGTGCCATGGGAGGATGCTGTGGATGAGGCGTATGAAAGGAAAAAACTTTGGTACGATCAACTAGCTGCTGAAGTGGAGCAGCAAGGATGGAGAGTCCAGGTTTACCCAGTGGAGGTGGGTTGTCAAGGATTTGTGGCACACTCCACAACCCAGATTCTCAGAAACATCGGATTCAGTGGTCAAGAGTTGCAAAGCATAGTGAAGAACTTATCTGAAGCAGCAGAGAGGAGCAGCAACTGGCTGTGGTTGAGACGAAAAGATTCTGGTTGGGGACCTCAAGCACAGTAGAAAGATAGTAACATCGATGTAAAGGAAGGTAAGTAAGCTAGGCTTAGCTGAGTGGGGGATGGAGGGGGGTAATGCTGGGATGCCAGAATCACTGGGCTAGTCGACGAAACACCAAGATGGAAGGTGCCCAATTGAAGACCCCAGAGAAGTACCCTACTCAGCTCAGTCCAGACGGTTTTCATGCTGATGCGCTAGCAAGGTCGCACTGTGGTTGATCCCCGGAGCCAGCGTTGCTGCCGTTGTGTGTGCTGATGCACCAAGGAGGCAAAATAGGTTGATCCCTGGAGCCATTATTACATTTAAGCCATCAACACCAGGCAGAAGGATATATACATCATCAGATGGAAGAAATGCAGATGGATCACATTAGTTTACAGTAAAAGAAGCTATGTCTTAGTTGGTGCTTATCTTAGCAAGAGCTGAGTCCAATATCAGCATGAAGTTTTAACACCTATTTTTTTCCCACAGATTACATTCAGCCAATATGTCTTCCAGAGAAGGAGCAAATGTTTAAACCAGGAATGAAATGTTTAATTGCTGGATGGGGTAAAGTTGTAGAGCAAGGTATGTAATTACTGTGCTACTTAAAACGTGTCAGTAATCTGTTAAAGATGGTCATCGTCTCCATGAATTAGTACTTAATGCATTAAATACCAGTACTTGTGAAACAAACACACATACCACCATCATGCTTTTCTAAAATCGATTATAAATCAGGTGTCTTCTCAATAAGTGCAAATGTTTTTCTTGTTGCTTGGTTAAGAGTTCAACAGCTTTTAATTTTGCTGTTTACATTGTTTGTACATTTTGTAAATACAGTAAACCTATACATGTAATAGTTCATCTATGTTTTCCTTATTCCCAGGATCTGTTGCAAATATCTTACAAGAAGCAGAGATCCCTCTAATTACAAATGAGAAGTGTCAGCAACAGTTGCCTGAATATAATATTACACAAAGAATGATGTGTGCGGGCTATGAACAAGGAGGTGTAGACTCCTGCCAGGTACGGTTCCTAAAGTATGTATTGCTGTAATAGATCTTTGGGTAAGTGAAATGCCCAGGGGATAAATGTGTTATTACCTGGCTCTCAATTGAGGTCTTCCAGAACCTTCTATACCGTAATGTATGTACATATAGTTGTTGACTGCATATTTCTTGTTACTGTTTCAGGGAGACTCAGGTGGACCCCTGATGTGCCAGGAAGATACCAGGTGGATATTAGCAGGGGTGACTTCTTTTGGGTATGGGTGTGCTAGGCCCCAGCGCCCAGGTGCATACGTCCGTGTCACACAGTTTGTTGATTGGATACACAATATTCTTAACTAATCACTAAGGATTCACAATCATTTTTGTCATTAATCTGCATCAAAATAGTTAGGTTACCATACTTATAAAACAAACAAAAATTGAATTCACATTAAGTTTTGGGCTTTACATTACTCCCCAAAGACAGTTCTGAAGGAATGATAGGTGGAATTGTGAAATGGACACAGATCTCTAAAACGCATTTAAATATCTTTCAGAATTGTCTACTGAAGTGTGGTCCATACACCTCTTACTGAAAGTGTTATGACAGGTTTCCTATTTGTTGTCCAACTCCTATGAAACCCAGTTTGATGAATATTCAACATTATTCTAAACAATACCGAACCTTTATACCACCTACTGACAGCTTTTGACTTTGAGAGTTTGCAAAAACACTGTGCACAAGACCTGCAAATACCTGCACTTCAAAAAGCTTTTTGCTATTATCAGTCCTTTCTCAGGAGGATTTTGAAAATGGTGTCCAACATGTATAACCAAGGATTAATTCGAATGTCTCAGATTTATGTCTGGATAGATTAAGGTTAATGTTAAATAATAGAAACTTATGTTATATATGCAATATGCAACCTGTCTGTGTAGTGTATCTTATTCTGCGTGAAAACATATTTTCTAAGAGTTTACTTCAGTCTTTCATATATACACACACACACACACACACACACTGTTGTGCTAAAGTCTTAGACATGTTGCATTTTTCTACTCTGATGCATTATGAGCATCAACAATTTACTCAAAGCCTCCACTAGTCTTTTCCACTATTATAACAACCTTGACTTGCATAAGAAGGAAAAACATTGAGTGAAATAGCTTGCATCACTCGATTTTCAAGGTATGGTATCCAAAGCATAATCAACAAGTACAGAGAAACATCATCTGTAATTGACAAACCTAGGACTGGAAGACCTAAAAAGCTGTCTAACAAGGATGAGCAATACTTGATAATAATATCCTTAAGGAATAGAAAGAAGACAAGTGTTGAATTGACAACAGAACTGGCAGAAGGCACGGGTGTCATTGTCCATCAAATCAACAGTATGAAGGTCACTCTTGAAATCAGGACTAAAGGATGTGTTGCAGTAAGAATACCTCTGTGAAGAAAGTGGAACAAGACTAAAAGGCTAAAATATGCACAAGAACACAGAAATTGGACAAAGGAAAAATGGTCAAAGTTGCTTTGGACTGTTGATGGATGCGGCGCCTGGGATTGCATTAGGTGACAGCAATTAATAAATCAGATTTAGATATATAATATAAGCAGTCTAGAACAGTTGTATGAATATCACATATTCTTTAATACATCCTACCAGACTTTAAAACAACTAAAAAAACAAACAAAAAAACATGTGTTGTCCAATACAATTAACTAGCTCAATTTGTTTTTAACCTCCAGTCATTCTATCAGAGATTACATTCTTATTAGCAGACTTCAAAATAAAATAATGAGGCAAAGCTTTGTGAATACACCCTTAGGTTTCTTACCAGTAAATCCATGAAAGGCAATGTACAATTACTGACCAATAACCATCAAATTGGAAGTGTAGGTGTGATTTGTATACTCTAATGAATGTGTTTAATTGTTGTATTTTTGTAATTGGGTTGTTGTATTAATAGGACTGCTCTCTTATTTTTGTATAATCTTAACTCGTGGCTTCGGCCTTGTATAACTGAAATTAAAATAACTGATTTTTTCCTATTTTAGATTGTGCATTCTGCCTTACAGAAACTAGTGGTTTAAAATCTGCAAAGGGAAAGCAACACTCAATTTTGTGAAATCTAATACATACCCAAATACATGGATGGGTCATGTGTTACAATGTCATTATCTCATCCTCAGATCCAAATAGTAAACTCCAATGAATGTCCAATAGCATAGCATTTATTAATCAGACTCAACAACATACCATAGCTTTGGGGGTCTGTGAAGAAGAGCATGTACATTATATGTACAGTATTGACACAAATTTTGGACACAACAATCACGGAATCTTTAACAATATGCTAAATATTTTAATGAGCAAAACATCTCACAAGTAGAATTGTAGCCTGAAATGTTCCCCTTTTCCTAGGAAAGCAGTACAACTGGCGATGGGGAGTTGTTACTGGATAACCTAATCCAAACTACTTGCTCACTAAATATCTTGGTATCCCTGAATAGTTACTTGTCTAGTAATCTGAATAAAGTTATCCAGCAACAAACCCCCATTCCCAGGTGTACTGCTTACCAAGAAAAAAAGGTAACATTTTGTGGTGCTGATATACGTGTGAGATGAATTGCTTGTTAAAGATGAGACGATTATCTATTCAGAGATACCAAGGTATTTGGTCTGAATGAAGAAAAATAGGCAATACACTGCCCATCCCTAGTCTTGTTGTAAATCATGTGTTGTTTCCATGATTTGTGCCGGCACTGTATTTGCAGATGATTACAACTTAGAGACAAAAACTGAGGTGCTTATACCAGAGAGGGAGACAGTTTTGTCAAAGTTAATTTGTTGAAACCTGTAGTGTTAACTACAATATTATGTGTCCTGCTTCACAGAGAGGCACTGTCCCTTTAAACATTTTACTTTTGATATCTCATCTTAGACAGGGGACTGTTGCCATCATCATTTCATGCCCAGTTGCTTTGTCAAAATGTAGACCAAAACCACACAGGCCCCCCATTTCATAAGGCCAGATTTAAAATTCAGCTTTTCAATTGCATTTCAGAGACATTAGCATTTTGACTGTAACTCTTCATATATCACAATTTTGGCAGCATTACAGTAACATAGTAAATGCTATAACAACATGCTATTAATAATATGCATGTTTCTTTACTGTGGTAACAATCACAGTACAGTATAATATTTTGTCCATTTATTTGACATTTCTCTTACTGGCGTTTTCATAGGCTACTCAATGGGCTGCGCATTTCAAGTGTGGTACAAATGATCACTGCAGCACTACAACATGTGAAAAACAAAATAACACAAAGCTGTTTCTTCAGGACACATAGTTCTGCTTGATGACAGGAACACAGTGTTTGTTTCGAGAACTAATGAGATGTGTACTATGTATTTAAGGCATATTTATAATTTTCTATATGTAACCAAGAAGAGCCAAAAGCAGAAGTGCCAGTATATGATGTATTTTACATTTAATATTTAATTTGCCATGAATATTATATAACATCCTATTTTTATTTATATTAGGTTGAACTGATAACACTTTACTTACTAAGATGGTGAATAAAAAATAGATGCAACCATTTCAACAAGATGGTTTTAAATATGACACTTAAAGCTTACAGTAAGTGAGTTTTGATGCCACCTTCTGGTACCGTCTCATACATGCCAACAGTCCCTATATGGTTGGGACAGTCCCGATTTCACGTACCACGTCCCGATGCATAGGAAGAAAGTCCTGATATTTACACATAGAAAAAAATTCATCTATTCTGCACAGTAGAGTTAGTGAAAACCACACGCTGTGCTCTTCGTGCGGCTGACACATCTGCTGATCACTAACTCACCGGTATATTGTTTAATGTCTGTGTTTACTGTCATGTTGGTCGTGCGGTGTTGAGTTGAGGGGATACATCAAGGGGACAAGCGTCCCGCTCAAGTTTCCAAATGTTGGCAAGTATGCTGTCTTGGCAAGGAGGCACTGTGTTCTTGTCTACTGTTGCCAATTTATGATACCGTATGCAAATTAGCATCCTGGATCTTAACCTTCTTAGGTTTTTTTTCTAACCCCAAATCATAAAAACACGATCAATCATGTGAACCAGTAAAATGTTAAAGCTTGTTGAAAATGTAACTTGCTATAATTGTATGCTCTAATAAAAGCTGTGACATATACCAAGGGCAATCAGATTTCAAATAAGGTTTCTTTATTATGGTGCAAGCACATATACACCTATACATACGTTTATTTCTATTTACAATATAGTGACAGATTAAATGAAGGTGGAATTTTCTCTGAGAATATCCAAAGCTGGAAACTGTATTGTACTAATTATTCTAAGTATTGAACATAAAACCTGAATGAACCAGTAACCAACACTGAACATGCGTGGCTGTTTCAGACAGGTGGCGCCTCTCTCTTTCAGTTGTATAAAAGAAAAGAAAATTGATTCTGAGGTTTACTGGCATGAAGGGTGCAATATACTGTATAAAGTATACACTACGCATCCTCGTGGTAGTATTTAGGAGAATATTGTCTTTAGAATTGTGTGTGGTTTTAAATGTCAATTTCTGAGTAATATTTAATCACACATCAAATATAACACAAAGAACACACCCTAGACAGCATCATCCAGCTGACCTATTGCATATGACATTTTCAATCTGTCACCAACAAGCATTTCCCAGATGGTCTAGGTCTTTCACTTCTCTGAGAAATGCTCGAGAATCTTGTTTTCTACTAATTTGAATGAGATTGGTCTGAAACTTTTCTACTAAAACCACTATTGGAGACATAATTGAGACTCAAAAGAGAAATACATGACAATTTAAGTGAAAATTCAACAGAAAACTGCACATATGTATTTATCTGAAAATTGTCATATTCACATTTAAACTATGTGTAAATACACTGCAATAAACTTCATCCTATGTGTTGATTTTCTCTATTGAAGTCAAGCAGGTTAGGAAAATGACCCAGGATAGAATTTATTCTTCAGTGGATAAAACAAATCTTCAGATACATTTCAGTATTAGAATAACAAGTATTTATTTTGTATTTCTTGTGTGTCCGTTTAAATATATCTCTCTTTAAATGCTCAGAAGGAAACATGACTCAAGCATTTCTCAGAGTGGTTTTTGTCTGTTTTTTCACTACATGACCTTCAGGCATTAGTAGATGTAGCAATTCTACAAGAAAACATAATGTGAGTAGATGGCAATATGTGTTATGTCAACGAGTTTAAAAAGTGCTAATTTCTCTTCAATTAACGTTTGCAAACACAAATAAAAATGAAATCTGGAAATTATTGTTATACCGTACCAAAGATAAAGCAGCCAATATTTAGTTAAAAGAATATTCAGATATGTGCTTTCTTCATTCCTAACACACTGAGGTGTAGCTTTGACATTTTAGGAGACAAATACAATCCATACAGTATAAAATAGAATATCATCATCCTGACCATACCCACACACCCCCAGAAAGTAACTAACTGTTTATTATTGTTAAGGGTTTGGGGTATTTTCCTTTCAGGCAAGACAATACACTATTATCCAGGTGAACCATAACTGTCAAGCGTTTTCATTCTCTGCTCCTCTCTCACAGTTCTTTCCTTGGTTTGCATTTGTTCAGCTGTACTGTATATTCCAGAGCCTTATTTGTATGTGAAGCAATTCCAAGCTGCCAGGCAGAGATCAGGAAAGTCAGCGTACAGTTTTCAAGATCATATGCTAGTTAAACTTCCATGCCGTTTTCTTTCTTCTGGCTCTTTGAAATCCAAAGTGTTGACTGGTCTGGGTTGGTTTTGGTTCGTGGTTTGCTGTAGAATATTAAATGCAGTAAATGACTAAGATCAAGTGCAATATTTATTTTTTATTCAACTCATTTTTGAACTAAGTCTACCTGGAAAGTTATTATATATGTGTGTGTGTGTCTCACTGCAGCAATTCCCACAAGAGCTCTGGAGAACTGAAGGGCAGTGCATGCCTTCCAATTCCACAACCAAGCTAATTGCCGCTTTACTCCCAGGAGCTCTGCAGCAGATGTTGGCAAGCTACCGGCTCCTGGAGAACAAAGTCCAGCCATGCAGGTGTCCGCTTTGAGCTCACTGGGCACCTGGCTAGTAGGGTCTGCTGTAGTGCAGTGAGAAGAAACAGTACCTGCCGATTTTGCCCAGTTAACATCAGAAGCTTCACACAGCCATTATGACTCACCTCTGCACACCGTGCAGTCATGTACCCTTTTTTTTACTTTTAAAACAAAATACAATATAAAATATATTTTACTTGCTTTTGATGAAAATATAACATGACCTGGAAACATTTTGAGATGCTTCAAATATAAACCTGTCTAACCTGACTGTTATATGTTAATATGTGTGTAGAAACAACACACATGCCTATAATTAACTGCAATATGCCTTCAGTGACTGTTTTGAAAAAAAAAATGAAATGAAATCAAGAATTATATGAGGTATCTTTTAAAAATGTACACTATAACCAAACACCTACACAGAGGTTTCCAGAAGTATTTACACCTTCCTATTTTTACAATGAAAAATACATCAGTTCACTTTGATATTAATACCATGAAGAAATATAGATATGCATTATGATACTATCAATAACCAGCACTAAAGAATGCCCTTAGCAAGTTCCATCACAATTGGACAAGCAGATCTCTAGTAACAATATAACTAGGGCTTCTGTTTTTTAGTTTTTATTAATTGTGTTTTTTGGTGCTTATTTTTAGCTATTTTCGAGTTTTATGTAAATCTTTTTTTTCAGGGCTTTTGTTTTTAATATACTGTAGGAAATTAGTGTTTTCGGTATAGTTATAGTTGTAACTCAACGGTACCTGTACACTTAAGTTATACCTTCTTTCCTTTGCTGTCTTCCACATCTAAATCCCTATGGTCACGGGCACATTGTTCTGGGGTTTTTGTGTGTAGGCATTTTTGTACATTTCGTCACAATTCTGTTTTAAATCCTCTGTATCTTAAATGTAATACAGCTTTAAATCCCCCTAACAAGCCTCCATCCTGATTGTAATCTCGTTTTAAATCTTGCAAGTGGAGTCTCCAATACAACTGTCACTTAGTAGTTGGGGCAGGTTTAAAGTATTCAGAACGAATGGCAGATGCAAGTCAGGAAGGCGGGACATTGCCCAGCAGCACTGGGAAATGTATTTATTATTATTTTTGTAGTAGGTTTTATTTTTTTATTGGGAAAAGAGTAAAGTCAACGTGAATTGATTAACCATTTACGCAGTTTTTCCACTGTTTATTGGCTATCCACCGATTTCATCTTTTTTGTATCGGGGGTGTTTTATTAGGTTTTATCGGTTAAAACCGAAACTCAGAAGCCCCAAATAGAACAGCCAGTCTCCATATAACCTCAGATTAAGATAATACATTAACTGAAAAAGATGGTCAAAAGAAGTTTCATCACAATTGGATCAGTGGTTCTCTAGACACAGTATATGCACAACACAAGGTGACATTCATATTGACCATGTCTGGATGCATGTAGCGTATGTACACCCACTTCCACATAACCATGTCGCTGGGTACATGCATCCACATTGGGAGACTATAACACTACATCAGGGGTGGGCAATTCTGGTCCTGAAGGGCCGGGGGTCCCTCCTGGCTATTGTTCCAACTGTGCTCTAAATTACTTAATTAGTAATAATTGGTCCAGTTAAGTAATTTAGGGCAAAGTTGGAACAAAAGCAAGGAGGGACAATGGCCCTCTAAGACCAGAACTGCCCACCCCTGCACTACATGGTTAAAATAGTGAGGCCACTTACCTTTTGCTTAACATTTGGAAACAGCAGGTCCCTGAGGCCACTAGTATCAACAGCAGCAAAGGTATGGTTGGAATAATAACGTAAATAAGAAGTAAACCTAAAAAAAGGATAACATTTAACTTCAAAAAATCTATTTAAGAAAAATGAATACAGAATTATAAAAATCCACATCCTGACAGTCAGTATTATTTCAACCCCAAAGGCAATAGTAATTAAGGTTGCCACCTGGGCCCATAATTCCAGAGCACTGGGAGACAGAACAGGATTTTGAAGTTGCCTTTAAACTGAAAGAACTCAACAAGTGAATTGAGTGCTAAACCTTTGCTAAATTGATTCTGTTGATTAATTATCTCGAGGCAGCATGACAATACATAATAGCGTTTAACAAATTAAATAAATAAATATGTACCATCATCAATATTTATTTATTTTATTAATAGTTTTAAATATATATATTTTAAAGTTTCTTTATAGTTTCTAATAGTATATTGCCTTCTCCCGCTAAAATCATTAATACTGACCAGCTGTTCACTATTCCTGACACCACGGATCTGGGCAATACACATAGACCCTGCACCACAGAGATAACACAGACATAAACAAACAAGATAGCTGCTTCCGCATCCAGAGCTCAAAGAATATTATGGTTATTTGCAGAGCTTTTTGAGATGTTATAGTAATAAAATATTGGTGATAAAATGAGTGATCAGGAGATGATTTATCAGTAAGCGCGACTATGAAGAGGTATGTGAAAAATACAGCGAACAAGGGGTGGGGCAGGGCTGGAGATGCAGTACTGAGTGTCCTGTTGATATGCAGTGCCTTTTAAACCTGTTTTACTGTGAAAAAAAATACATTTAAACAGTGCGTGTAAAATAAACAGCTCGTGTGAAAATAAATTGGACCTGATGCGCATGAGACATTGAATAAATGGACCGCTAAGGGTTAAGCAAGTGTTTAGTGCTCAATTCACGTGTTTATTTCTTTCAGTTTAAGGGCAACTTAAAAATCCTGTCCCATCCCAAAGTGTTCTGGAATTATGGGGCCACGTGGCATCCCTAGTAGTAATATACATATAAATGTGTCAGACTGATATATACTTATGATTCTGAAAACAATGTCCACCTCATAATAACTCAGACTTTACCTGAGGATCCTGAAACATCAACATGTTGCGCATCTTCCTCAGGCTTGCTGGGTGGATCATTTTTTGCAGGTGTCTTGGTTGGTGAAGTTTCTAAAACATAAAATGAAAGCAATAATAAAAATAAATACTATTATAAAGATTTGTATTATTATTATTGGCATCCTTGTAGCTTTAAAATTCAGATTTTTAAAGCCTACATATTTACAACATACTTAAAGCTTGGTATACAACCATCTTAAACCACCTTAATAAATGGGAAAAGCCAAATTCGTAACAATATGGATTCAGATTTGGGCTTTGACCCTTTACAAAAATATTTAAAAAGACATAATATCTTTACATGTACATTAAAAGTATGGGGTGCAGTGTGTTAAAGAAAAAAAAAGTGTTAATATTTTATGCTGAAATTTGCATATATTCAATTAACATTACAAGAGCCAATCAAATTGTGTGAAAGCACAAAGTGGGTGGAGCTCATTTGCTTACAAACTCCAGATTTAGCTGGCCAGTTAAATATTTAGCTAAATGTTAAATCTTATAAAGAGATTTAAGATTTAGTTAAATATTTAGCTAAATGTTAAAATCTTGTAACTAGATTTATAAATTATATCTGAATGTACACATTTAAAGAAAATATTTATTTATTTTCACAACATTTATAAATCTGAGGAAAAAATACAAGATTTAAGTTAAATCTGGAAAAAAAGACATGTTAAAATATTAACGCTTTTTTTTCACGTGGCACTCCATAAAAAAGGTGGTGCTTACCAAGTTTAAGTATATACAGTTATGACCAAAAGTTTTGCATCGCCTAGAATTTTACGATTGAGAGATAATTAAAATAAAAACATAATTTAGATAATTTATTTAACTTCATGTAATCAAAGAAACTACAAATAATATCGCCAGAGTTTACCAGAAACCATAATAGTAGTACAGTATTTCATGTTCGATTTTGTCAGTTTTTTGTTATATATTGAAAACTACAAATCGGTATGTGTTAACGTAACATTATTCAGCAGATTTCATTTGACTTTATGAAGCAAAATGTGTTAATTCTATAGGGTGATGCAGAACTTTCGGCCATAACTGTACACACACATGCACACACACACACACGCATGCATTCAATAGAACCATTCTACAGATTAAACATGACAAACAACCATTCCTCCTTACCATAGTCTGGCTCTGCTCTGTCTCCTAATTCTTTCTCCAAGATGCTTTCTTTATAGGAAGATAAATTTAATGTATCATTTCAGTATCAGTAATATGGTAGCTGTGGTGTTGCATACAGAGGTTGCTAGGCTTAAATTCCTGTGTGTTGTATGCACTACATTTTATCAAGTTTTGCGGCAGGTGAATGCAAGCAGATCAAATTAGGGCTGGGGCATTTTTTGCCCATTATAGCTTAACTCAAGACACCTATGAGACTCAGGGCCCAATACACAGAATGTTTTACTTGGCGGTCATACCATTTCTATCTTAATATCAGTGCTAATACCATTCTTCAGCAAATAATCTAACACATAGGTCAATCTGTGTGCTTGAATTTGTGCTATTAACACATTTTCTTAATGGCGCTTTATTAACATTTTTGAGGAGTTCCCGTGTTAATTATAAAATCCCTGCAATTCACTGAGATGCAGGACACTTGTTAGCACCGTTATTAAGACTAGCAGAAGTCAGGTTTTAAAAAATGAGGTATTAACCCATTGTTATAAACAGGAATAGTAGGAAGATATCTGCCATTCTTTGGTTACAAAGCACGCACCACAGAGCAAGAATTAGGCAGGAGAAATCCCGTCCGCCCCATATCAGATGACATGTTTGTTAAAACGTTTCGCCCTACATGGCAGGCAATATCAGAATTATGTGAGAAGCTTAGACCCAAATTGGAGTCTACAACCAGGTGATCACATGCAGTTTCTGTTGAGGCTAAGGTTTTATTCCAAATTTGAAATAGCCAATTGTATTTTAGGCTCAGCTCACCGCTACCACCCCTGTGCTGACTCAGGAGCGGCGAAGACGAACACATGCTGTCCTCCGAAACGTGCGCCGTCAGCCGACTGCTTCTTTTCACTCTGCTGGACCGCCATGCAGCCAACCCAGCGCTACAGCGTTGGAGGACAACACAGCTCTGGGCAGCTTATAGGCAAGCCCGCAGGCGCCCGGCCAGTCTACAGGGGTTACTGGTGAGCGGTGAGTCGAGGACACCCTGGCCGACCTAAGCCCCTCCCCCCTGGGCGTCGCTCAGCCAATTGTGCACCGCCCACTGAGAACTCCCACCCACGGTCAGCAGTGGAATAGCCTGGACTCGAACTGGCAACCTCCAGGCTATAGGGTGCATCATGCACTCCACGCGGAGCGCTTTTACCAGATGCACCACTCGGGAGCCCCCATTTTACGATGTTTTTAACTGCGGTTATTTCATGTTACAATTAGTATAATTTTACACCAAAATACTACACATTCATATATAAGAATAGCCTATAGGAATCTTGCAGAAGGGTTGTAAGCCACACAACCCGACTCAAATGTCTGATATCAGATCGGCCTGCCACAAATTATTCTGTTTGTGTTGCAGTGAGAGATTAATTTGGAAAATGTTTGAATCAAACAAAATGAAAAACAAAATGATGGAATAAATAGGCTACATTAAAGCCCCTTTCACACTGGCACGCTCTACCTGGGTTGTGACCCGGTGTCATGTGGGTTGGTTGTTCAGTGTTTTTTGTGTTTGTTAAACCTTTTTATTTTTGTTTATTTAATAAAAGAGATGAGCTCCATTGCGCCACAGTTTCGCTCGCAGTTGCTGTATGTCTTGCATTAATTTCCTGGCCTGATGTCACCCCACCAGCCAGCCTGTTCACAATGCCCAAATACATCAGTTCACAATGTACATGCTCAGCTGACTGTATAAAAAGTGTCACCACTATACAGTAAAACAGGAAAATACTCTTACAGTATTACACGTAAAGGAGGTAAATTTAATGATGCAGCACTGGCAATGGTTTTGGATTTGGGAATGCAATACACTTAGGCAGGATATACACTTAAATGATATAAAGTACACTTAAGTGGGATAGACTCTATAACAGGAAGGGTTACATTTAGTTTATTTTGACTTATTTATTTTTTGATAATTTACTGATTGTGAAAATACAATATTTCTAAAAGATGGACATAGCATCTACTGTTGTTCTTTCAGGTAAGCATTTAAATATTCAGGAACATTTGTTTTTAGATCGTAAAATGCTGTGAAATAAGCCATTTTTTACAGTGGAAAAAAACAGCCCAGCTCATGACATGCAACATAGGATTGTATATTATAATCCTATTACATTCCCATATTGCAAATATGCACCCACCCAATGTATAAATACATTTTTTCGGATATTTGTTCTTAATTTTACCCCAGATCTTTTCTATTGACTGTTAAGACTCGTACCTCTGCCCTTCGTAAGGATTTTTTAAAATATTTAAAAATGTACTCATTAATTTATCTTGAATGGGGATAATCCCTGGAATAGAATCCATTTGTAATGAACGAATTATCGCAGATCAATTAAAAGCCTCTCAATAAAATATGCTCTTGGCGTGGCCACACACTTAAGCAGAAAATAGAGGATGTCGTTAACATTTATGGCCTAGATATAAACATGCTCACAGATTGCCAAACAAAAAACTGTGGATCAGACACTTTTTCTGTGTTATACAACAGCTTCTACAGCTTGTAAGATGTTTTATTTGAGGTGTACAAATATTACCATGCCAAAAGTTCAGTACATCAAGTATTCTTTATAAATCATGTCCTCATCGCTATTAAACCAGAGTGCTACATTTCATGCACGAGAGGGCTTACATTTTGGAAGAACTTAGTTTTTGGGATGGCATTGGGAAAGATGAGGAACTAGGAACCAGGCAATAAAGCAGCTGCACAGTGTGTATGTTTCACTCATAGTCAGATGAAGAAGTCTAGTTATCATTTCTATTGGATTGCCCCCCATAAGTTAAGATTTTAGTTTTTTGCTGCTCCGTAATTACATAAAATGCTGTCTTGGTCCACATTTTAAAAGTAAAGGTTGAGTTTGTAACATAAAAATGAGTACCTGTAATAGAAAGCATCATTTGGCAGACACTCATGAGAACAAAGCAGCATTTATACAAAGCCAACAGGTGCCGCAGGTACACAACCTCAAATGCAAAGCAAGTGCATCCAGCACAGGCAGTTATGAGGTAAATGTAGCCACCACAGATTAATTGTAATAGTCCCATAAACAAACAAAAACATGGGTGATTTTAACATCACACCCTGGTGAGAGGAGGTTTAGCTACTGTGTGCCAGGGCTCTGGAATTCCCTGCCAACTGCTATTAAGGGGGTCAAACATTATTTGATTTTTTAAGTTGGAATGTCTGGAGGGATAACCAAATCCACCTTTTCCAGAGTGCTAGGCAAATTTCTGCATGTCATGCTGAAAAGGGCAGGCCAATACATTTCATTTCCTAAGGATACTAGCATAACTGATGTTGGCTGAGGCGTTTCCAAACAACTCCATTTTATAGAGTGACCTCAGCCGTAAGGACTCTCAGCTCCTTCTCAGAAAACCTTTCTTTTCCGTGCGCCAAGAGGACTTTGCTCTCCTTCCTATATATACATATACAGTATATATATATTTTTTGGTTTGTATTTTTGTGCTCTGTTCTCCTAACTCCGTCACCTCTGGGCTGCAAGTGCAGCCGCTAAATAGAGACCCATTGAGACCCTCATTATCATAATTGCAGATAATTATTTGTGCGTGTTGAGTAATTTGCATTGCTTTTAAGCTTACACAGGGTGCAGTGCAAAATAATTGCCTGCAATGCAATTTGAATTTTGCAACTGCAATTGTTTGCACTGCGCCTGTACTTACATCTACTCCTTTGTGTTTTATGCATGAAAGAGATACATTGACAATGACTAGCTACACTGGTTTATTTTAACTTGAAGAAAAATGTTGATCAATATCTCATATTGTTTTTTATCACTGGCAGCAGCACCAGAAGTAGTGGGGTCTACAGTACCACAGATTCACAGAAGAGACCTAAATTATGCTTCATTATACATATGGGATATTTATTAAAATTATTGGTTTACAGGAGCAGAACGGTATTGTTGATATTGTTATTGACCTCAACTATAAAACAATTAGAACCCACCCCAGTTCAGATTCATGAGTGCAATGAGGTTAATTTTCTTGCTTATCATGGAAACACTGAAAGCAGTATTTAGACACATTAAAATGAAGCTGCAGTATGTGTACTGTACCTGGTTCATACTTGCAGATAAAGTTGTGCTTCATGTTGCACCTGTCATCGTTCCACTGGTAAAGATATGCACCTCCAAGTCCATGCTGTGCAGTTGGCTGATGGTACATCACTACACATGCTTCCCCACCACAAGAAGGCTCATCGTAATACCAGTTTCTAACATAAGAATAATGGATACTTGGTTTGAGTGATTAAAGCACTTAGAGCTAACAAAATTATTCCAGTAAATCTAAGGCTGCATTCACACTGGGTCCGTTTCAAACAGACTCGGTCTGGTTCGCTTAGTTTGAAACAATCAATGTGCTTGCTGTTCACACTTATTATTAATTGTTTATTTAGCAGACAGCTTTATCCAAGGCGACTTACAGAGACTAGGGTGTGTGAACTATGCATCAGCTGCAGAGTCACTTACAATTACATCTCACCCGAAAGACGGAGCACCAAGGAGGTTAAGTGACTTGCTCAGGGTCACACAATGAGTCAGTGGCTGAGGTGGGATTTGAACTGCAGACCTCCTGATTACAAGCCCTTTTCTTTAACCACTGGACCACACAGCCTCACACTTATCTGTGAACAAAGGGACCGAGTTTGTTTGGATGACAGCTAAAAAATGTTGTCCTTTTCCATTATTTTCAGGACCAAGTTCGTTTGTGTTCAGAATGCAGTTTTCAAGTGCACTTGGTTTGTTTATATGGTCTGTGAACCACATGTTTACAATACCCATATTGAGGTATATTGAAAGATGTCAGCTATTGATGTATTGTTCCGGTTTTGAATAGTGTATGTTTTACATTCTTACATATTGCTATGAAAATCTGTGAAATGTGGCATATGTAATAATCAGAATGATTAAACAAATAATCCATAAGATTTTTTTTTTTTTTTTTGAATGGTGCTAACACAACTTAATACATTACTTTGCTATTAACTTGCTGACCACACCGATACAAAACTGGGACAATAGCAAAACTGAGATGATTAACAGTTTCCCAACTGGGACAAAAAATTAAGGCTGAACTGTGACCATCCCAGTTTTCCCAGGATGCCTGGTAACCCTAATGTACTGTAGTTCCGAGACATTTTTTGATCTACTTGTTTCTTCAGAATATAAACTAAACTATGCATGAAATGTTTACTAATCAGGTTACCTTGTATAGTTAGTTTCCGAGGTGCAAAAGGACCGAGTCCAGCAGTTGTTGGTGTGTTTGGCTAACGGCCGAGACCACCTCTTTATGTGGACTCGGTACAGCTCATTTCCCAAGCGGACTCTGTTATTCACACTTCACACAAAATGTACCAAACCATACCGAGTGTGGACTAAACCCTCTAAATGAACCCAGTGTGAACACAGCCTAATACATATTGCTTTTTAGGTCTCATGTTACCTTATTTAAAGATTCACATGGTAAGCATGTATTTCACTTTTTAATAGTATTTTTTCAAAGCTTTCAGTGATGAAAATGTATATCACTCCTTTCAAATATCTAAGTGCTACACTTCCACATCCTTGCAGAAATGCAGCAGACACTTGTCAGGAAACGTAATGATTGGGTACTAATACATGAAGTCTAACACTGATGCTTGGAGATCAAATGTATGTTCATACATACTGTACATACAGTATGTACGTATGCCACATTTCACAGATTTCTCCATCAGATATAGGCAGGTGTCTTTATGTTTGTATTTGGTAACAGGTAATGCGAGTCAAAATGCAAAACCTCTGGGTTTGAGTTCTTGTAATGGAAGGAATAAGAGAAATTCAGTATGTTTCATTTACAAAGTGATGGAATTACATAGTAGATAAGCGTTCCTTAAAAAAAGGTTCCATATGGTGAAATAATTAGGCTTTTCAAATCTGTGTACACAGGGATCAAATGTGCTTTTTTTGTTTTTGTAAAGGGATCTTGGAAATAACTACGTAAAGGCAGATTATTTAACAATGCAATCCAACTACACCTTATAAAAATGTATAAAACACACATCTTGCTTTTGAAATAAACTTGAAACTAAATCTTACCTGAATTCTGAGACACTTCCGTCTGTCCACTTGTAGAGGTCTGGGCAGCCAGTGAAAGCGTTATGTCCATGTCCTTCCACATTTCTAGTCAGTCCAATCCAGAAGTCTCCATCAAAAATCCCTGAGCCTGACAGTGTCAGGTCCTGCAAGAGTTTTTCTATAAGCCTCTGCTCAGCCTCGCTATCTATGCTTAGAAGGGCCCCACCATCAATCTCACAGGCATTCCAGGCCTCTTTGAAGGCTACCCTGCTTGACATATCTGGGAAATAGGCAATCTTGTAACATGGGTGCTTTGGTCCACCGTAACACACAGTCTGACCTGAAACAAGTAAGAGAAAAAATATTTACTAAATGCACAAAATAGGGATGGGTGATTTAAACTAAATAAATTAAAAAAAACTGAAAATGAATGGTATCAGCATTTATTCAATATTGACAAATGCTCTTTGCTGGCAACCTGCACACCACTTGATCTCAGGCAACTTAATATATTTGTTTTTACAGAAGTACAACCCAAATACTTGTTTCTCATTCCTTATTATACTCAATCACAGGAGTCAGAAACCAGCTTATGGTGCATGTTACAGTACAAGAAGATATTTTATGTGTTATTGGCAAACATGAACAAAAGATGTGTTTTGTTTGTGGCTATTTAATGGAAATACAGCTCATTTGCAAATAATCTACATGAAAATTCAGCTTCAGAATCAGCCAAAACAAAGAGAAAGGACACAACTCCAGTGGAGACTATCTCAAAATGGGAAGAGATCACGACACATCCCAAGAAATCCACATGTGGCACTTCCTCTTTAAAATAAATGAATCATAATGTAATTTAATATTGGATTCATGTAAATGCAAGAAAGGTAAAGGGAGAGGTTTAGAAATAGTTAAACATATCTCATTATGAAGAGGTTCATAATAAGTAAGGACTTAATACATTTAGACACTTTAAGAAGGGAAGAAAGCTTAGTCAGTTCCTTTTTACTTTATTGACCCCAACATTCTTTCCTACGGAATAATTAAGATTAATGATGCCACTTTAAATTCTTTTAAGTTTTAAGTTCTCAACAACTCCATTGGGAAAGATGTGCATGGCCTGAAGCTGACCCAATTTTACAAATGCAATTACAAAGATACTTGGTTCCACCACTCCACTTAAAAACTGAAGTCTAGGGTCAGGAATGGATAATGATCTAAATAAATATATCTCTGGAATACATTTAATTAACAACCAATATATTCAATTCTCAAACCTATGTTTTGTGCCTATATACTGTATTTATTTAACCAGGAGAGTATCCACTGAGATCATTTCCACAGAACACCACAAACATATAACCACAAAGCAAGCACATTACAATACTAAATAAGACCATATTAAAGTAATACATTAATCCATAAAAAAGAGCTCAAGGTGTTTGTACAAAGCTCAGCTGCAACTGACTAGTTCAGCACAGAGAATCTTCAATGAATGAATGGCAATGAATGAATGATGACGATTGCAATTGCAGATGATTTATGAACTGTGAAGGGTGCTCAGGGCCCGATGACTGTGATGGGTACTCTGGGCCAGAGTGAAAGATAAATGTGGCCAGAGTTCTTGTTCGTGGGTGCCCCACGGCTAACTGTGTGAGGCCAGCTGGAAAAACATGAACAGTTACATGCATCCCAGTGCCACAGATAGGATGTGGCTAAAACAACGAGGCCGCCAAACCATGAATGAATAATAATGAATAATTAACATGCTCCACAGTGGTGCCCTGCCACCTATCCCCCAGATATTGAATTTAATGAAAATCAGCAACTGAGACATTGCCCATCCCCCAGAGCATGACTGCATGGGGGAGAGAGCCCAGCCTGTCCAACCCAACCACTCACCCTGTAATACGAACTGCTCAGCACTCAGGTAAGGAAAACCTCCTACTCACATATTTTTAATTTTTTATGTGGAAACCTCAGGGAATCTGTGGCTGAGGGCAGCCCTTCCTCCAGGCTCTAAGCTGTCAACTCCCGTTTCGGCCTCCCAGCTCTTGACTGAGCAGCCGAAACAAAAAGAAGCGACATGGAAGAATATCACACAGAGCTTTTATGCACTTGCTGATGACATGTGGGTTAGGGGCAGATTCTCCTTTGCAGAAAAGCAACCAAGTTTACAATTCCAAGTCCAACACTGATCTACTGCAAGCTTCCTTTTTGTGTAAGTCTGTGACGGGGTACACCCTGCCCCTGTGTGTATTTGGTTTATTTTGTATTCTTATTCTTATTCTTATTCTTATTATTTAAATGTATATATTTTTTGCATTGTTATTTTAGGTTGGCAGGGAAGGGTTAATTGCCTCCCCTGCCAAATCAATTCACGTGTAGAATGTGCCTGAGACTGACTGAATGACTGACAAGCAATCAAGCTCAGGCACAGCTGCATAAAAGAGGCAGGAACCTCTCAGTCTGGGTTGGGGTTTTGTTCAAAGTGGAACGTACAGTAAGTGAAAGATATCTATAACAATTGCTACTTGTGCTGGCTTTAAAGCAGCACGTCACTTGTTTTTGTGTTTATCGCTGTGTTGTGTCTATTTGTTTTGGCCGTCTTGCCTTTTGTTTTATTCAGTGTTTGTTTTGTGTTAAAACCTTTTATTTATAATTAAATACACGCAACCGTGCTTCACCTCGCAGTACAGTGTTTGTCTCTTCCTGGTCTGAAGTCATTCAAACTTTGCAAACTCTTGATCATGAGTTCTAATAAAACAAACCAGCCAATTCAATAACTTAGAAAAAAGTAATCCCCACTATACAATGTCAGCATTTTTTTTTTTTGCCATATTTTAAAAACTGTCTTGTGTGCTTTTGTGTTTTGAAAAGACTACACACTTCCGACTTTTTTTTTTTTCCTTTCTAAAAAAGGTTTTCTGCTTAGTATTAATACAGCTTATGTAAATAAACACATCACATTTTTGGCAGAATAGAAATCAATAGAATTTGACATCCTTTAAATTATAAACTCATAGTTATTACATCTAATAGTGAAACACATTTGCCTGCATAGGCCAATTTGACCTATAAATAGCTGTCACTGGGAGCGTGTGCGTGTTTCCAAAGGAAGGGGCGGTAATTACTAATAGGTTAACAATACATAACAATGCACACAGTCCTATTGTTCACATTTCTATTCATACATTTTGATGATGTATTGTAAAAGCTGTGTAAAAATATAATGCGTTCTGGGCTAATACCTAAGATTAATATACCGACTGTTAAATGTCTAATAACAAGATTAGTTTCCAGCACACAAGGTACTTTAAGTAATTGCCTCTGCCCAGATTGCATTATCATCACTTGGTGCTCTTTATGATATCACTGGTTGCTTGAGAGCTCAGAAGAAAACTCAGCAGTTTCTAGCCTCTTGTAAAGCAAAAACTTTGCAAGAAGGAACACTATCATTGAGTGAGTATCACTGAGTAGATTATGTGGCTCTAACATCATTTAGAAACACGGGGTGTTTGATACATTTTAAATCAGCATGCATGTATGTAAGGACACGTGTAAGAAATACATTTATTGATTGTTTTGTTTTGTACAGCGCTTTGAGACACCTAGGTGTGAAAGGCACTATAATAAATTAAAATTATTATTATTATTATTATTATTATTATTTTAAAAAAGTGAGACAAAGATGTACTGTCACAGTAAAACAGGGATATAATGAGGTTCATAAAATTATATATTAGTTCTGATTCCTCTACCAGCTTTATAAGTTCCAGTCTTTTTGTAGTTGTACAAATCTGTGTTTATCTCGTCTTACTGTTTTTATATCATCGAAAATGTGAATTGACTGGTTCTTTCTGGTATTGCCAAAAGTATGCTCCTGAAATTTTGATTTGTTGAGCATCAAATCCAAATAACAGTGTACCGAAGATGCCCTTCTGCACTGCCCTGAACCACGATTACAAACCTGCAACATCAGGGAACACAAAGTAAGAAAAAAAAACCTTCTTTAGTGATCTTTTTCCCCATCTAACCAGTTTCATTGATTTTGTTTTTGTTCAAGGGGTGTATTTTTTGATAAAAAATCTAAATGTACAGATACATATAGTAAACCACTATAATATACATTTCAGGTGTTCTTTTTAAACTGTTTGGGCTAAAGTCAATAAAAAAACAAGGCTATAAATGTGTTAGTGGCAAACAGAATTCCGAAAAAGGGTTCCCATTTTATAACACTATAGTTGGGAGCCACAGTTATATAATGGGCAGTGTTGTGTGAGGCACTGCTAGCTAAGGATTCAAAAGCTGTATAACCACAAATGCAGAGGAGCCCGACTCTTTTGCATAGTGGTTAAGATGCTCGCTTGTGGTGTGCAGGGTCACCAGTTCACACCCAGCTTCTGCCCTGTGACAATGTCCTTGCATGAATTTTTATATTTTTTCAATAAATGCCAAGCCATAGCTTGATTTTTTGACAACATTTTACAGCACTGGGGAAACATCCCACCAACCATATAGACACGGTCATGTTTTTGAAGCTATGAATGAAAAATCAATAAATACAAAACCCCTATGATACTCAAGAGCATGGCTATAATACATTATACACCTAATACATGTTTAATAAAAAGAATGATGAAATAAATACTTTTATTTAATAAACCTTTATATAGTGTTACTCATAAAAAAAAAAAAAAAACAGCCAGATCTTAGCTTACAGTCCTCCTTCAATATGATTCGCCCCATTAGAATGCCTCTCTCACATTCTACCACAATTTCCTTCTGGACTGAGGTACACCAGAATAAAGCAATGCTATATTCCCCCATTATACCGCCACCCTCACTGTCCGCCATCTGCCAATGAAGCAAATCAAGCAAAAGCATTGTAGTCTCATCCACTTCGCCATCAGCAAGATACTCTGTTAAAAATATGTTATGTTCCCTATTGTTTAATGGACAGAACACTATTGTCATTGCTATACTGAAAAAGGTTGAAAAAACCCCTTGTTATGTTGCTAACGGTATATCCATACCTGTCAACTTTATAAAATCCGAAATCGGGAGTGTGTGTGGGGGAGTGGGGGGTGCAATCCGTGATACCTTTTTTACTGTTTCCCCTGTACGGGAGAGTTGACATCTCTGGTATATCATCTGTTTGGTACCTGTCCGATAGTTGGCAGTTTGAGTGTGTGGAAAAGAGGATATGTTTTTAGGGATTACTCACAGACCACAAGGATGGTTGGGAACCTCTGAGCTGAAGGTAGTGAAAATCGTATTGTAATGTATACCTTTGCACTTTTAATTAATGGAATGCCTACTTACAGTAACTAATGTGTTCCTATTCATATTTCAGCAGGTAAGCTGGTTAATACTATTGCATTACTATGAGAGAAAAGGAAGTTTCTCTAAGGTTCTAATATGCTTCTGTCTTTCTTACAACCAGCAGGCAAGGCTGAGCTGCCTCTTAAACACTGCAATGAATCTGTTTTAAAGATGATGCTTCTGGGATAATTGTATCATTGCACAGTGAATACATAATCAAACATTACATCATTACATATTTAACAGACAGAATGTCATGTAAGCAGGAAAGTGATAATATGAGATGAGCAAAATGTTTTTTTAGGAGAAACATTTAAATGATCTTTAAAAATAATAACTGATTTACTATATTTTGCCACAGACCACAATGTGTTATTAATAATAATAATAATAATAATAATAATAATAATAATAATAAAGCAAGACCTTGTGAATGAATCATTGGATGGCTAAGACAGATCAACAAGAAAATAGTAATTTGGGGTGTTGAATTTGAGTTTGCTGAAGTTTATTTGTGAAAATACTCTTTGCAAATCAGACAACTTTTTGGAGTTAGTTTGGTATCTTCTAATATAATAATCAGCATGTACAGTCATTTAAGAGAGTGGTTATTTTCAAAAAACATTTCTTATTAATGACTTCTAAAAGAGAGCCTTTAACTTCCCAAAACCTACAAACCAACTTTTGACAGTGCTAGGTAGGAACCGTGTTAACCTTTGAATCAATGTACAAATACGACTTGGAGATTTTGAGATATTTACACAGTATTTAACAGATGACCAGCTTTGAAAAGTAACTGCACCATATTCTACTGCTTAAAAGGGTGGCAGCAATTGTCTGCACTGCCAAGAGGAAACCAAGTAGATTTGATGAAAAATTGTCTAAATGCAAATAATATGTTCTAAACGGCAGAACCTGTTTTCGATTGAAATAAATATAATTTTAAAAGCGTTTTTTAAAAAGCGTACTGCAGTTGTTTTTATATTATTCTAACATTTTGATCCAGTTAACGCTTTATCACAAAATAAACACTGAGTCATAATTCTCAAGTGCTTTTTAAAAATTCTAACATTCATGTTGCTTGTTTTCTTAGCATTTTTTATTTACATGTTTCACTTTTTCACAATAACACTTGATTTATTTTGATGCCCGTACTTTAGTTTAATATTTAGCTACATTTTTACTTGTATAAAGTGACCTCTAACTTTTCCTTATTCTACTTTGCTTACAAATGATATAATTAATGATGGGTATATGCATTTTTACATGCCCTTATTTACCATTTCTTCTGTTCCATATTTTTACTATACTTAGTAATGAATTTGTTTTGAGTTAGAGACACCCTTTCACAACCTGGTTAAGCTTTTAGATGTGGTCAACTATGTAAAGAGTGCAGGCAGCCTCTTTGTGCTCCATTTAAAAGTACACTTGAAAAAGGTACATAAGATGAAAAGGGCTCAACTATTTACCTGTTCAGTAAGGGAAACCAGAATTGCACACATTGAAAAAGTGAGAATGCACCAGGTTCATCTTCATCTCTAATCAACTTTTGTGGATTACATTTGCAATTGTATAGTAATATAATAGATTTAAAACTGTTATAGTAAGAATGGTAGTTTTCTGGTATATGGTAAGTATACTCACAAACAGAAACTAGAAACCCTAAATATTACTTACTTCCTCTTTGAAACATTAATAATGTATTTGCACTTTCATGGGTAAATATTTATTCACTCCAATTTAGAACATTTAACTATTAGTGCCAATTGTACATTCAAGATAAGTCAAGATCATGCAGTGTAGGTACAGGTGCCATTTTACAGCAGCAGAATCCTAATTTAACCGTCAAACAAAGAATTAAAACAAAGTGAAAAAAACTATTAAACTCCACTGAATTCAGCTATCCACATAGTATAACACATACACAACAATAGACTGAAATTATATATAATATTACTGTAGATACATTTATATAGGGATTTCTGTGAGAATTACCCCAAACTGCTTCACAATATAACAGAACCCCATTTTACAATAGTTATTTTTTTCACCTAGCTTGGGGGTAACTATAAGAAAGCTTCACTAAGTTGATTGAGTGTTGAAAGAGACAAAAGCATGAATTACTTACCGCTAACAACTCTTGTCCCAAAGCTGCTTTGAACTATTAAAATCACCCCCCAAAATACTGTGATCATCTTCAGCTCCATGTCCATCTTCACAGGATCTAAAAGCACAGCAAATAAATGAAAGAAAGGAAAGAAAAAGAAACAGAGCTACAAAGCAGAACAGTGTCTAGTCCAGAAATTAATTCAAGTAGGCCAGTCTTTTAGTTTTACTAAAGAACATTTTTAGTTCCAGTCCAGCTAATTCTGTACGATCTATATGGATACAAGCTCTTGAGCTATCTTCCTAGCATGCTGTGTGTTTTATACCAGGAGCCTGTGACACTCTAATTACCAGCCCCTCTGGCTATTGATTTCTGCAGATATGCCAGGGATTCACAGCAGTAAATAAAACAGCTTAGTGATGTCACCTCACTAAGCTTATATGCTTCTATGCTTGGATATTCAGAAATGCTGTCTTATATTAAATATACATTTAAGGGTGTTGTGTCTAATAAGATCAAAAACATTGTTATGTTTCATTATGATCCCATTTTGAAGGCAGGTGTTTCCGGTAAAATATTACCAGTATTAAAAAACACAATAATATATATATATATATATATATATATATATATATATATATATATATATATATATATATATATATATATATTCTGTTTTGTACCCTAAACTACAGCAGAGCTTGAAGATTCCATGGTTGATCTCGAAGTCAAAGCTTTTGACACAATAAGCAGGGCAGCACCATAATACATATTTCTTAAAGACAGATATGAATTTAGGGGCTGTGTCAGCATTGCTTTAGTGTTACAGATGTTACAGTAGTTTGTTTGGCTCCCACTGTGAATTAGAGAAGGATTTAAGTAGGTTGTGTCCCTCAAGAGCTAAAACGACTATTGGTAAATGCAGGGCTTTCTTATTACATGGGGAAAATGTTCAAATGTGTTCTCTGCAAAAGTACAGGTGTAGCTCTCTTTCAACTGGTGGCACGAAAGGAATAGACAGGTATTTTATAGTAAAGTAAGTAGAGATGGTTAATATGTTACAATGTTAAAATATATGCAGACCAATAGAGAAAGCTACCACGCTGTTGTGTAAACTCAATCTGTGGAGAATGGTAGAGATATCTGTGTGTAAATGAGAGCGAGAGAGTCATTTGACGCAGGCAGTAGGTAAAGGACAAACACTTGCAGGTTTGGGTCGGGTTGCAGGTCTTATTAAAGCCGGTTGGGTCGGTTCGCGTGTAAGAAGACAGTGTTGCAGCGGGTTGCTGGTTCGGGTCGGGTCCTGTAGTTGCAGGTCCGGATCGGAAGAGGGTCGTAAAATTCTGACCCGCGCAGGACTCTAACCAGGGCTACGGTAAGTAACCTAACGTTCCCTTTCAATTCGAAAACGACCACCAACATACTTATGGGAAAGTATACCAGAGCAGTCGCGAGGGAGAAAGAACAGCAGTATATGAGGGATGCATCAAAACCACATAACCCAAGGGTTAGCGGTGCAAGCTTGCAACCTCAAGGACCCTCGTGCCTAATGAAGGCAGGGAAGGATCTACCACATTAAGGCGGTAGAACATGGAGAAAGTATACAGCTTAGCCCAGCTAGCCGCTGTACAAATATCAGACAGCGAGGCCCCTCTGAAGAGGGCCCAAGATGTAGCCAACCCTCTGGCAGAGTAAGCGGCTACCCACCCAGGTGGGGGCAAGCCAGCACCATCATACGCAGTCAAGACTGTGTCCGCAGTCCCGTGCGACAGTCACTACTTCGAGAGGGCCTGTCCTAGGGTCCGTATACCGTGACAGACAAAGAGCTGGTCAGAATGACGCAGAGCTCTTGTACTATCCACATACCATCTCAATGCCCGCACCGGGCAGAGGGAGTTCATCTCCTATCCTCTTCCAAAGAAAACGGAGGTGGATGGAAAGACTCCAGTTCCAGACTGGTTCATGTGGAAGGCTGTGATCACCTTAGAGAAGAAAGCAGGGTTTGTACATAGTGCCATCATCCCAAATGTGCATGTATTTATCTTGCTCTTAACTGTATTATTACTTGTACTGTGATCCTTGAAATTTATTTTTGTTTACGACTGTAAGTCGCCCTGGATAAGGGCGTCTGCTAATAAATAAATAATAATAATACTAATACAGGAGCTGTGCACTGACAGCACAAAAATGGCCACCAAATACACCTTCAAATGTAGAAGGTGACCCACCGGCATCCAGCAGTTCTTGCAAAAACTGCAAGATAACTGGCATAGGGCAAGATACTGGGTCATGACCTCTAGTCAGACACTAGTTCTGAAAATATCTCCACTTATAGGCATATAATGACCTAGTGGAGCCTGCCCTAGCATTCTGCAATGTGCCCACGACCGTGTCAGATAGCCCTAGGGTTGACTAGCGGTCCCATTCAGGGGCTAGACCCATAATTGGAACCTGCCTGGTTCTGGATGCCAGAGAGTGCCTTTCGTCTGACTGAGGAGATCCAGGCAAAGCGGGATCTCCCAGGGCTAGCCTTGTAGCCTTGTTGAGAAGTCTCAGGTCTAAGCCGACGTTATTGAAAGAGCGTCCTCCTCTGCCATCAGTGTAGGTGATTCTCTCTCACCCTGAGCTCCCCTGGGGGAGACAGGAGCTAGTACTGGGGCAGGCAATGGTGGAGCCGGAGCTGCTGCTGGAGCAGCAGGTGCCTGCTGTCGCGACAATAACTCCAGGACCTGGGCCATCTGTGTCTTGAGGTCCATTATGTCCCTCGTCTGCCTCGAGCGCTTAACACGCTTCTCTTGCAGAGATGGTGAGCAGCTACGAGGGGTTGACAACCAAACCTGTGTGCAGGGAATATCCTGCGAGAGGCTCTGGGACAATTGGAGGAGCGTGGGGACCGGGGCCCCCAGGGCTGCTGACGGCTCAGCCACAGGGGGCGGAGCCTCCACCCCCATGGCTCTAGCCAGCCTATTGCAGGGCACCCGGGGCTGAAAAGACGTGCAGATGTCACAAAAGGTCTCATCCCCGAGGGCCAAAGTGGCATGCTGGACGCCCAAGCACCACGCACACACAGTGTGCCCATCCTCTTGGGGCATGTTCACCCTGCAGGACGTGCAAGCATGGAACCACAACATGCTTGCTGTCACTTTTCAATACCGCCGGGTATTTAAGCCTCAGGCACTGCATAACGCGCCTGCACGGAGAGTGCTTAAGCACTGTGTGCACCGAGGTACCATAGTACTGAGGGCACCGTGTGCACAAGGCTATCCGTGCACCGAGGCACTAAGTACCAGGTGCACCTACCAAAACCGTGCACCAAGTGCACTGGGCACCATGTGCACCAAGCACTGTGGATGCTATGCGCACTGAGTTTACTGAGTGCACCGAGTACAGTGTGCACCAAGTACACCGTGCACCTAGTGTACTGAGCACTGAGGGTGCTGTACGCACCGGGGTACTAGACAGCGTGTGTACTCAGCACCGTGCGCAGTGAGTGCACCGAGTACTGTGCACACGGAGTATTGCGTGCACTGAGTGCACAGAGTGCTGCGTGAACTGAGCGCCGCGTGCACCGAGTGTACTGAGCACCGAGGGCGCTATGCGCAGCGAGGTACTAGACACCGTGCGCACGAGTGCACTTAGCACCATGTGCACCGAATGCTGTGTGCACCGAGCAACGTTGTGCTACGCGAACCAAGGCACTGAAGTACCGTGAGCACCAGGCACCGTGTGCACTGAAGTACCAAGAACTGACCGTGCACCGAGGTACCGAAGCACCGGGGGGCAGCTAATGCAGCGGTGCCTACCCTAACCACGTGTAGTGAAAAAAACAAAAGGTGGAGAACACACTTTTTTTTTTTTAAGGCCCAACACCCCAGGGTGGACGGGCCGAGGCAGCTGCCGAAGTCTACTCAACAGCGGGGCAGGTAGAACACAGCCCCGGTGGAGGAATTACATGGCTGACTGGCTGGCAAAGCGAGGTTGTGTGACAGGGTCAACACACAGGTGAACACGCAACAACAGTTTCCACAATAATATTTGTTTTTATTTTTATTTCGCCAAAACTGCGCAGATGGCAGCCAGCAGAATCACTCAACGGCAGGGATACAGCAAAGCCTAGCCCCGGCGGAGGAACGGTGTTCTCTATAAGAGTGTGTGCTGAAAAGACACACACACACACACTCCTAAATCAATACTGCACAGGCAGCCACTCACACACTGCAGATAGCGTACACAGACAGCCTGCAACGGAAGCGAGGCAGGCTGAGAGGAAAAGAGCAGAAAGAAGCTAAGAGTGAGTCAGAGCCGCTGATTCCATGAAAGCAGCAAGCCAGCTTTCAGCACGAATGCAGGGGAACGGCAGTTGACTCGGAAAAGCTCTTTCAAAAACACACTCAGTTCAGTAGCACAGAAGCTTACCTTTCCATAGGTGAGAGGCAAAAGAGAAAATTGTCTCCGCGGGTTGACTGTGTAATCCCTCGGTAGGCGGGACCGAGGATGTCACCCCACGAAGGGGCCTATCGGCAGCTCTGATATAAAATGCTCAGTGAATACCTACCTAAGGCAGGCATATCCCATAAGTATGTTGGTGGTCGTCTTCGAATTGAAATGGAACTTTATTTCACATTCCAGAGTCAGTGTGAAAGGGTTCATTTGAAGTACTATGGTAGTTTTTACTTCAATCTAAGCACAACATTTGATTTCATATTCCTTAGTGATTTATGTGTTTATTTTAAACTGTAGTAATTTATTTTAAATTAAAACATTTCCATCATTTGTAAAGGCAACCTTTAAAGGCCAATAGCTTAGCTAACATTTATCAAGATGGAATTACATGAAAGAAACGGCTCATTTACTTGTAAAAGGTCTTGCATTTCTCAACATTATAGGTTGTTTTTAGAATAGGTGTTTAATTACTGAGTTATAATTAAATCAGTATGCATGTGTATCATATGGATCGTTTCTATAATCATAACAGTTTTCTGGGGCAGTTTCATGAATATTTGACTGTTAAAGCTAGACACCATATATATGCAAAATAATGGATTAATATTATTTACCAATATATTAGAACATATTCTGTAAAATATTCAAATATATTTATTAATATACTGGCATACTATTGTTCCATACATATTTTATATGTATATTTAGTGATCTATGATATAATATTGTAATTCAGTAGGCTCATCAAAACTCCAACAATCCAAACCTACCTATTCTCCAAACCATGTCATCATAATGAAATGCAAGGTGAAAGCAACTGTGTAAACTAAATTATTACCAGTGGATTTCACTATTACTGCAAAGAATGACCTGTTTGTACAGCACAGTTCATTATTTTAAAGTAACTCTATAAAAATTACTAAGAACATACTAACGTGTATCATAAATATAAAACAATGACTATATATTATTACGAACAGTACCTTAAGCAAATCATTAATCTGAACACAGGGTTGGGTTTTCTAAATCTGTTTATTACACATTAGTTTTCAATATTTTGTAATATATTTGATTTCCATAAATGAACCATAAAGAATGGTTGGTCTTTTTTCTGTGTTATAGATGGCCACACCTTTCTATCTCAGCCAGGTCTCCACTGCATGTTTTGTTTCCAATGTAGATTGATTGATTATTGGTGGTGTGGTAGTTCAGGTCATTTATAAGCTTTGGTTATTAGGTTAATGGACCATGAGGTTCTGATTGGCATCCAGCACTATCACTCAACAAAGTAACTCAGCTATATGAATATTCCTCGGGTAACCAAAGGATATAGAAAAAAGTCAGTTGAGCGGATTGAAAGAAATGAGGATCCAAACAGGTGGTATAAAAGCCCTGAGCCATTTATTGTTACCATGGGAACTATAAGGGGTAGGTTTACTAAAGTGTTGCACCTGTCGTAATAGCCGCAAACCAGCTGCAAACGAGTTGGAAGTCTTGGGTGAAATGTACTAGACAGGAGCAATGCTATTTGTGACTTTTTAGGGAATGCTTTGCAGCTGCAGTTTCTGTTTGTGGTTCAAGTGTAGATGAATATGTAATTATGGGCGTTCCTGCATACATTCACAAATAGGGGGTGGAGAGAGTGCAAATCAGGGTTCTCAAATATTATAATGAGATGTACGAAAGCTGCAGACAATAGTCACAACTGTTGCCAGTTGTGCTCAATGGATTTTTGAGGCCAACAGCCAAATACCTATTTTTCCCTAAAAGCAGTGTGTACTTACAAGCCTTGAAAACACATTTCTATGACATTTGTGGTTTTCCCAACATGGTGGGAGCAATAGACTGCACACATGTGCCGCTAACCCCTCCAGCTCATTCTGAGCATCTGTATAGGAATAGGAAACACACGTATTCTATTAATGTGCAAGTGGTTTGTAATTGTGCATAATTTAGCACTGCACCACTGACTAACTTAAATAAAAACTGACAGTATACATTTAGCTTATAGGCTACTCATGATAATACGAATTAGTGTTATAATGCAAAATTTGTTGCTGGTCCCTTGAAATTCGTATTAACGAGAATTGACCCTCCTCCTGTAAGTACCATAACTTGTCAATGCGGCACCATGATCTGTTTTGTGTTAATTGTCTTGGCTGCCAAGTTAATAATAATAATAATAATAATAATAATAATAATAATAATAATAATAATAATAATAATAATTTAAAAAATGCTAGGTGTTCATTTGATTTTACAACTGTACTGTATACTGTATAGGCCTACTGTACAGATTTATATTATGTAATGTGTAGCCTACCCAAAACACATTGGTGTTATTTCATCACAATGATTGATACATGTAAAATACACTGAGCACTATAAATGTATGTGTGAGCGATTTATTATTTTATTTTTAAACCTGACACCTCCTAATGTCAGACAAACATATCCGGTTTAGCGAGGGGCTACTGTATGATTATGAAAAGCTTTTTCATAGAAACTTTTTTTTTTTATTATTTGGGGGTGAAGGTGGGGGCCCCACTATAGATTTGGATGTGATTAAACTGTCTTCCATATATATAGTATTAGGGTCATTCTACGAAAATGGTGGCTTTCCTGTCACGGCCTTAACCACCAGGAAAAACACTTAAAAGTGTCAGATATGACACAAAATATATGTTTTTTGTTTTAATTGAAGTGTTTTATTGTTAATAAAACATATGCAAGACAGTTATATTGCAAACCATTTTTTTATATATTGTAGAACACGGTCAGTACCATGAAATTGGCTTGTCCCTCGGGTCAGGAGTCGTGGTTTAGTGACATATTTTGAGTTAAAAAATATATTTTTCTCCCCCTTTAAATGTCATAATACAAAGGAAAGTATTATAGTTATTTAGTGGACTACTTAAAAAACTAAAATATCAACTAAATATTATAAATAATTTACAGGGAATAGCTGTCCCTCAATTTCATGTCACTGGTGTTAAAATTTATAAAAAACACCACTTTGAAAAAATGCAACATCCTTGCCAACTTCTTCCTGGGTCAAAGGTTCATTGGAGGGGGGGCTGTTTTAAAAAGGACATGGTGAGTGTGCACTCTCTCTTCATATGTTAGCAATTTAATGATTAATTTGGTAATTTCATGCGAGGACTTAAGATGTGTCACTGGTGTTATACAGTTTATAGTAAGGGAAAGTAAATTTGATTAAAATAATTGATACAATCGCATGATTAAGTGATTTATTTACAATTTAAGAAGTGTGGTTTGAGCTACTGTGGCCGCCATCTTAAATATGTCATCTTGTCTGCAGATTTGTCACTGGTGTTATCGTCACTGGTGTTACTGTTCCTGCTGGTAACACCAGTGACAATCAATAACACCACTAACTTTTTTCTCAATGTAAGGTTTTGTAAAAAGCCTAAACAATTATATTAATAAAGCCATAACAGAGGAAGAGCTGGTGACCCAATTCCAAGATAGGCTCTTTCTATTCAGGAGACATCTGTTCAACATCAGATGGCAGTACAGCATCTACCGGACCCTGAGGGAAAACCTGACCAATGATTGCCTGATCCATAAGAACTTCACTTGCAAGTACGCTTCAGAGATTCAGTCAGTTCACTTCGGGGTGTCACACAAGCAAGTGACGCTCCACACTGGTGTCCTGTATGTGGGGGAGGAGCCACCCATCTCCTTCTGCACCATCTCACCCAGCAGAAGGCATGATCCAGCAGCCATATGGGCTCACCTGGACCCCATCCTGGACATGATTAAAACACCAGTACCCTGCCGTGCAACACCTTCACTTCTTCAGTGATGGCCCTGCCACACAATATAAACAGAAGGACAACTTTTACATGGTTTGCACGGAACCTTACAAGATGGGCTTCCAGGGGACTACGTGGAACTTTTTTGAGGCCAGTCAGGGAAAGGGTGCTCCGGATAGAGTGGGGGGTTCATTAAAGAGGTCAGCCGACCTCTTGGTCTGCCACGGGAGAGACTTAACGGATGCAATGTCTTTCTACTAGGAGTTGAGGGACCCTGGCAGTCAAATACAGTTGTATTATATCAGCGAGGAAGAAAGAAAGGCACAGAAGATGTCTGGGGTACCTCTAGTAACCATAAAAGGAACCATGCGAATGCATCAGGTTGTAAGTATCACACCTGGCATCCTAAAATATAGAGACATAAGTTGTCTCTGCCAAGCAGCGGAAGGCGTGTGGGATTGCCCATGTTATGGACTCCAAGAAGTCACCCTCCCGACAGTGTAACCATACCCTGGCGTTATACTGGAGGTCGAAGAACATAATGTCAAAGTTAAGTGCATGCACAGGAATGGAGTCAACAAGTTCTACTGGCCAAGCCCGAGATGATATCAACTGCTATGGGGATGACCAGATTGTTTGTCTGATGCCAGAGTCACTGCCAATGAACAAAAGATCAGTTCAGATTGACCACAGTATCTGGAAGTACTTGGAGGAGCACCTGAATGTGTGAAAGTGGCAGATGTGAACTGGCTACTAGTGAAGAAGCCGTCAGTGGCTAGAAAGCAATGGAGACTGGCTCGGAGATGATAAGAGATGGATACGACACAATAACATGGCAAAGACAAAACATATCTCAAGTAAAAGTGAAGAACAGTTAGTACAGTAAATATTCCATGAACATGTTTTACTGCATACAAAATGTTCGTATCAGTGCTGTTGAGAAAACAGTTTTAGTTTGCGTTCAATGTTAATCTTTGACCAATAACCTTCATTTTATTGTTCATATTAAATCAACACATCTTATGAAATGTGAAATTATTTGTAATGAAAAATATTACTAATAAATTGATCAAATTTGTTTGAAATAATCTTATGCTATGTCATTGGTTTCACATTGCGTCACTGGTGTTGCATTGCGTCACTGGTGTTCCTGCATGGCATATTGGTGTTCTGGCATCAGAGTTGCCCAATTTCATAGAATATGTTTTTTGTATCTATCTACCTGTTACTGCATTCATTAGTAAGCATTTTAAGGATATGATCATTCAATTTTGATGACTCAACCTCAATTATTTCTTATGTTACAACAAAAAACACAATGGTAGAAATAGAAAAATGTCACACAATAGAACTTTACACATACCTGTTTAAAGTAAATTATTACTAATCAAAACGATTTCTTAATATTATCATTAACCTTTTCTGTCTTTGATTATATATGCAAATTAAATAGTCAAATTACATTTTGGAAAGCCTGAATTGTCATCTAAAATATAGGTAACACTAGTGACAAAAAGGCAGCACAAGCATTTTTTAATGTAGTAAAAATTTAACAAATACAATGTTATTTTGATTCTTGTAGCCTTGCATGTATAGAAGTTATCCTTCGGGCACCCTCTGCTGCAGAAAACCACAACTCAACTCCCGCTATTTATTTAAACAATGTCGCACGACTCTCACAATGTATAATGCTAGAGATCTACAGTGCCTATAGAAAGCCTACACCCCCTTTCAAAATTTTCACCTTTTGTTGCCTTATAGCCTGGAATTAAAATGCATTAAAAAAAAAAAAAAAATTCATTTATCTACACATCCTACCCCACAACTTCCAAGTGGAAAAAATATTCTAGAAATTTGTAGAAAATGAATTACAAATAAAAACTGAAAAAGCTTGGTTGGATAAGTGTCCACCCCCCTTGTAATAGCAATCCTAAATTAGCTCAGGTGTAACCAATCGCCTTCTAAATCACACACCAAGTTAAGTGGCCTCCACCGGTGTTAAATTCTAGTGATTCAGATGATTTCAGGATAAATTCAGCAGTTCCTGTAGGTTTCCTCTGCTGGGTAGTGCATTTCAAAGCAAAGACTCAACCATGAGCACCAAGGCGCTTTCAAAAGAACTCCAGGACAAAGTTGTTGAAAGGCACAGATCAGGGGATGGGTATAAAAAAATATCAAAGGCCTTGAATATCCTTTGGAGCACGGTCAAACTCTGAGGCACTGACACAACAAAATGTGAAAAAAGTTCAAGGGGGTGTACACTTTCTATAGGCACTATTTCAAGTAGTATGTTGCGGCTGTACATACAACAAAATGTTTACATTGTTAAGTGTCGCAACAAAAATTAAAATTGCGGTATGTTTGCGCTGAGACTGGCCTATCTTAGTACACCTACCCCTAAGTATGTTGTTTGCTTGGTTTTTTGTTTGTTTTTTTACTGTCAGTCAATAGTCAATGTAGATCTGCTTTACTTCCATACCCAAGCAAAACTGCTGCACAGTTGGATTTAGATACCGTATACAAGCAGCACAAGGTAATTTGTAAGGTTTTTGTCTGTAAAAAAATAAGATAGGAGGAGTAGTCATGTGGCAGAGGGTGTCCTCAAGGTGTATCACAGGGATAATATAAATAGACCTTTTTGCAGTTGCCTATGCAGTTGTGTGTGGCAGGGTTCTGGTTTGAAGTATCTGTGGAGAAGTTTAGAAATTCAAATCAAGTGGAGATTATTGTTGTGTTCTCCATTCTAACAACCATCACATACTCTGTCATGTGCCGGTTTTAAACCTTACCATGTCACCTGAAAATTAGATTTTGTCAGGTTTGTTGGTTTTTTTCAGAGTAGTTATATTGAGATCAACCAATCCTTACTTCACTGTAGCTTTCTGGTCCCTGCACAGTAGTATCCTTGACCATTTATTTACACTGGGACCCTGTGTGTGAAGTGCATGTGCTGTGTGCTGCCGTAAACGTATTTTGCCACCTTTCAACAAACTGTAACTGTTGGCTGTCTGTCAAGTGCTTGCTCAGTGAATGTGAAGCGCTTTGAGACACTGCTTGATGAGAAAGGCGTAATATAACCACAAATCCCTTCTTACCTTATGCAGTTTACTGAGATGGGGCATGTCTTTATGATCTCTGCACAGTCAGCCCATTCCAGCTAGTGCCCCTAACACAAAGTTGTTCAAGCTGTCTTTTTGTAATGTATCTACAATGGGAGATGAAAGGAAAGCTTAAAGCCATGCAGATAGTTTTTGAATGTGGTGCTAAATAGGTTCCATTAGTGGTGATAGCTTATATTTAGGAAATCAATAGCACCAATCTGACGATTCTTATCTTCATAGTAATAATGATTTGGGTGATTATAATGATTCTCTTACAGAACAGACTGCCTTCTAATACTATAGTACACAATGAAATAGCTCCCGAGTAAAATAGCAGAACCTATTTTATCTGTGATATCATCTGCTATCATAAAATGTACACAATAGGGTAAACGGAAGAAAAATAACTCCAGCTCGTGGCTGTTACCAAAGATATTCCAGTACTTGCTGCATTATGATTACCAATTAAACGGTCACAGAAAATCCTTCCATTTAATCATTGATTTTGATTTTTATTCCCAGGTTACCTGCAACCATGGCTCTGATGGCTGTTAACTATGCTATTATATGCACAGGCACAAAGAGAGCTATTACTTCATTTGCAGGCCTGTATTGATCAGTTATTTCCCACAGTAAATATCACTTTGTAGGCGTTCAATAACCACACTAAGAAATTTTGTGACATGTTTTCAATATTTTTTTTGGTGCTCTACATTGTAAAAGATATTAAAGTCTTCTGACATGGTGAAAAAAAGACACATACAGTAAGTTGGCTTCCAAGGTTGTTTTTTTTTTTTTTTTTACCCAGTTGTTATATTTATTATTGAGCAAAACTAAATTACTTGGATAATAGTACATAAATGAGTCAGTGTTACAGTTTAAATACAATGCCAACTACAGTTTAAATACATTGGTACGTGCATACCTAAATTAGTATGTATTTATCAAAAGTACTCATGAATCCAAGGTTGTACTGGTTTCCTGTTCATGTGAATGAATAAACTATATAAATCATAGCAAACTAGGACAAGAAAGATTAAGAGGGTACCGGGTGGAAGTAAGCTAGGTTATTCTTATTAAAAGGTTTCCTGCTTTTTGGATTGTAATGATTTTATCACATCGTTCTCTTATTAAATTACAAAAACAACATTATAATTATCACAGGGCCTCCCCCCTCCCAATTAAACCATTATACAAATGACCATTTGTAGAGCACGAGGGCAGTGAAGACATTGCAAATTACTATAGCATTAGGAGGTGTTAAAATCGGGAAGCATTGATACTTTCATTTAATTTTAGTTTGTTGATCACTTTTTTCGGAGTTCCTATGCATTGATCTCACTGGGGGCTGGTGTGTTTTGATTATTTTGGGGATCTTTAAATCTGTCCCTGCCAGCAATCACAGGTGTGGCCATTCCCCAGTTAGATAATTGGGGCTGATTGGGGAGTGTCCACATGTATAAAAGGAAGGAGAAATCCTTTGTTTGTGCTATGATTTTGTGTACTGGGTTAAAACTTTAGAGTGAAGGAGAATGCCCAGCCTGTATTGTATTGTATTGTTTGAATCTTTGTTTTGGTGTTTGTGCCGTATTGATCTGTTCCTGTGTTTTATTTGTTTTTGTTTAATAAAGTGTGCAACAGCGCTTTAAAACTGCAGCTTTCTATCTCTGGGTTTATTTCCTGCCGGTAGCCAGCCTGGGCCGAGGCGTTACCATGTGTGATGGGGTGAATGTGAGTGACTGTAATCTAAAGGCATTAGGACCTTGGGAAGTAGTGGTTGGCAAGTATTCTGCCATCCTGACAACAGGGGCTCTTTACCACACCTGTCACAATATTAATAATTTGTCACAATATTAATAATTTGTTCCTAGAGGCACAGATGCACTTAAGTCACATGCTAACATCACTAACTGTGTGCTTTTGGGAAACAAGTTTACAAATTGTTTGTAAAAGCTGTATTGGCAGGTGGTGATTCTTGAAAACAAATAGGCAATATATTCTGCCATTTCAGAAATGAAGCAGAAATTACTTTGAAAACACAGAAAGTGGAGCTGACGTGACTAAAAGAAAACATAATGCACTGGTACTGTGTAGATGATAGCAGCTAAAAGCTAGATTGATTGGAAAACAATCTCTTGAAGAACATAAACCACAGACTAATGGATTTGTCACAGCCTTGTTTTTTCACTCAGACTTGGTATTAAAAAATGATTGGTCCTATTTTGTATCCTGCAGGGTTCTTTTTTTAACCATAGATCAGGAATAATTTAGTGCAATGTCAATTAAATTTGCATCACTAACAATGGGCTTCTTGACCTTCCTCTTTGGTTTCCTGTTTTCAGTACAACCACTGCTAACCTCAAGTGGTTACACAGGTCGTACTGACAATAGTACCTGGCATTAATTTCACTTTCCAAACAGTTTAGTTCAGAAATGGTTACGCATGCCATGTTCCTGTCGGTCATATTTGTAAATGGTAAGCGAAGTCATAAAATATTGGGGCAGCCACCATGTTTTTTCAACTATTTTGCAAATATTTTAACTGAGCCTACTGCTGCTACTCGTTGACAGGGCGACTGCCTCTTGTCATCGTCTGCTAACGTTCTGTTGGTTGGTCTGTTGTTGTGCGTAACTGTACTTTCACTTTGAGCTAAAAGAGGATTCCCCTGAAACATGACCTGCTGTTTATGTACTGGATACCAGGACTTATTTTATCTGCTTTTCATCCAGCGCGCTTGCAATCAATCCACGATTCTCAAATGCGTCCGTCAGCGGGATGTTGTGCAGCCAAAGCAGCCTCCCATCAACTCCTCTCTTCAACCTTCATCTTAATCGGCGCCACTATCCATATTTAATTCAACACAGTACACGCTGCTTGCATTCATATTCCTCATACTGCTTGCATTTGTTAGCTGCTATTAGACAGCATTATTGCCAGTATAATAACTGCATGTTGAGCTTTCATTCTGATCGGATTTCATTTTAGCACGTGTCACAAGTTTCCGCCCATTTTGATTTGTGTCAGTGCTCATTGGTTGATCAACTAGAGAAGACTTTAGCAGTGCGACGTGAAAACAGCGGCATGGAGTAATTATTTTATTTAGTGCAGAGATACTACCTGAATATTCGAATGACCATTGCTGCACATGAATTTGAAGGAATAAATCCACATCAGTGTCCTCCATAAATTACATAGTTGATCACAACAGGTTTTGTCTTGCACCAGTTTACCACCTTGTTAGAATTTGCACTACAGTTTCTAAAGGCATGTGATGTGTGGGACGGTAGGGATTAACATACAAAGCAATATCAAAGTTATTGTTAGCTTTGTTTTGTTTTCTTTATTAACCCTTTACGGTCCGATGTCGGACCCTGTCCGACATCATCAAAAAGACGTCAAGCACAGGTCTCCAGTCGTTTTTTCTCCGGAAAAAGCAGAGAAAACCTTTCAATGGCTGAGTGAGACCAATAGGAGCCGAGAGAAGCTGGGGAAAAAATGGGTGGATCTGAGCAATACACATAGCCCCGGCACCACAGAGATAACACGGCCATAAACAAACAAGACAGCTACTTCCGCATCCAGTGCTCAAAGAACATCACAGACATTTGCAGAGCTTTTTGAGATGTTATAGTAATAAAATAATGACTTGGATCACATTATTGAGGAGTTTGGTGATAAAACGAGTGATCAGGAGATGATTTATCAGTATGCATGACTATGAAGAGGTATGTGAAAAATACAGCGAACAGCGGTGGGGCGGGGCTGGCGATGCAGATGTCCTGTTGATATGCATTGCCTTTTAAACCTGTTTAAGGGACGGCTCTCCGCGAGCCAAGTGGAAATCCTGCCCTATTCTAAAGTCACAGGCACATAATTCCAATTTCAGTTCCTGAGGTTTTGCTCCACGCAGCCTTCGCTCATGTTCTGCGAATTTCTTGTCAAACTGGATGCGGTCTTGCAGAGCTCTGCATGTAATGCTTATCTGCTTAGAACGTGCTCCATATACCCTCAGATTTGGATAAAACTCAATAAATGCTAAAAAAAATGATCTTAGCAAGCTTGATCACAGTTCAATGTGCAGTTCTCTAGATACAGTAAATTACATACAGAAAGACTGTCAACAGACAGACAAAGAGCCTCCATATACCCTGAGATTATTATATATTCATTCATTTATACCAAAGAAGGTCTTTAGAAAATGTAATCTCAACAGGATAAACAATTATATATATATAACTCTAAAATTTGACAATTTAGTATGTACGTTTACATAAAACCCCTATTCCCTCACATAGATCTGTCCCAACACATGTTTTAGGACATGGGGTAATCTGGTATTTCTTTATGTTCCTATTTGAATGGTTCAGATAGCACAGCCCAAAATATATTTCTTCTATTCGTAAAGGTTTAGTGGGATGCATCAACAACATTGTTTTGTTAAACCATTCCCAAGAGAGCTGTTCAGTTGAGGGTGGCTAGTAGTATCCAATTACATCTACATTTTTCCTAATTGGTTAGAGAACCGTTATGTCTAATATCCTTTCCCAGAAGGGTTGTGCTGTTTTCTGTTTCAGCGAAACTGGAATGACAGCAGTTAATGACAAAGCTCTTTATCAGCTCAGTGCAATCACTATTTGCATGAGCTCATGAGGTCAATACTTTCACCTTTGCCCTACGCCTGCCCCTGCTACACATTCAATTAACAAGTCAACAAATAGTAATGTAATTCTAGTTATTAGCCTTATATAACTTACTATTAAATGCAAGTTTCATGTTGTACACAAAAATGTAGTTTAAAAGCCTGATACAAACATTAGCCATGCATGTCGTTGGCATCTGAATATTAAACTAAACCAAGCATTTGTGTTCCAGTGCTATACACAGGGATAACAGGTTCATATTTATGATACCCTAGGATTATACTGTACCTTTTTGTACTGATATTAAATAACTGAGTAGGGAAGGGACTGGAGGAAGGGGGCACAGCACAGCCCAGTTAATAGACAATGTAAGTGTGAATTTAATCTGCTTATATATATATAAAATCATGTAAAACATGTGCTCTACATTGAGCCAGGCCCACCTAGAGGGCGGGGAGGCCGGGGAAATTTCCCCGGGGCCCAACACCTCGAAGGGGGGTCCTGAAGAAGGGGGAACTTTTTTTTTTAATATATATAAAATATTTGAAAACAACTAGCCCTGCACAAGACCCTTTGCTTTCCCACCACCACATTAAAAAGAAAAACTCCAGTACTGCACACCGAGCCGATGTGCTTCTGTTGTGTAATGATTGTGTATCCAGGCGCTGTCAAACACTTCCTTTCATACAATGATTTGAACTTTCGCATTTCATATTTTACTACACCAAAAAGCTGAAAAAAAGGCATAGCAATTTTATGTATTTTTTAAAAACTTTAAAAGAACCCTAAAGTTGCACAATATATACCACAGTATGAATTATTCTATTATTAAGATCTGTTTGTTGGAAAGATTATTAAGATAAGTTTGTTAGAAAAATGGTATTGTGTAAAATAAATAAAGTACTTTCTTCAGCTGGTGGTAAACACAATTAGAGAATGATCGGTTATATTGCTTAAAATACAATATATATTTACCAATACATGCTATTAGTTAAGAGCAGAGATGAGTGGTTTATTTTTGGCACAGGATAAATAAAATAGTGTATAGCAACACTATTAAAATGTAGTTTATGCTAAAAACGTTTGTTATTTGATGTTAAGTAAGCTTCCGATTAATGACTATTACACGTGTTTGTACAAAAAAAATATTTATTCACTTACCTAAAAATAAGTTTGAATACTGTAAATAAAATTGAGATATTGAAACTTCTAGGTGTCGTTGACAGTTTCCTTAAAACCCATTATCAAAATACTGTATATCGGTTGAAACAATCTTCCTCGGACACTGCTAAGATTGCAGGTATCACTGCTTGGTTTAGAAACTTGGTTTAGACTACAGCATACTACAAAGTCGGATGAATGTAGTACAATAATAGCCAGGTGCAGGTGATAATTAACAAAAGTTTTTTGGTGGGGAGGATATTAACCCCTCCCTGCTGTGTTACACATCCTCCCCTTTGTCTTAACAAGACACAGGCCATCCCACGGCCACTTCCCTCCACCCTTAAAAGACCACACGCCCTCAAGTCCCACCATTTTCATCTTCACCCTCTTCCATGGGTAAACTTGAGGGTGGGTCAATCCTTCCAGCGTTTCCAGGCCGGGACCGCCAACTGGCGACACGGGACCCCACCGGGATGACAGGGGTGACTGAAGCGACGAGAACAGGATGATGCAGCAGAGGTCTTCACCTGGGGACCGGCGCAGCGATGTCCGATCACCCAGGGGGAGCGAAGCAGTGAACAGGGGGAGCACCAGTGACATCTGGGTGCTCGGGGAGAGCGTAGTACGTAACCAGGGGCAGAGCTGTGGCTGATGATGCAGACTCCTGGGCTCCAGGTCTAGTGCAGGGAGGTCCAGGCAGACTGGCAGGGTGTCCAGGAGCAAGGGGCAAGGGATCATACCCATCGGCGCCCGACTGTTTTGCACGGGTGATGTCTGGGGCTGTGATGGAGGTGGGTGTCTCACCTCCTCCCCTTTGCTTGCCACCCGCGGCTCCGGAGATGGCAGCGTCTCCACTCCTTCTGTTGTTGAAGACAGCGGTGTTTCTCTGCCGGCTTCCATTTCTGGAGCAGCAGCTCCAGCTCTGTTGGCTCCCGCATCTTTTGTTCCAATGGGGGCAACCCCAGCTCCCGTCTCAGCCTCTCCAGCTCCTCCTGATGTCGGCGGTTGCTCGCTTCCTGCTCCGCCGTATTTTTATTGATCGTTTTGATCAAATCTTGCAAGTCCATTTTCTCTGGATTTTTTTGGGGCGCCCACGCTCGCTGCCACCATATGTAACACGACCGCCACTCACAGTCGTCCGTTGCCTCTTTAAAATCAGATCCAGGACACAGAAATTGAGTTTTTGAGCGCTGACACGCTATTTTTAATAAACAAAATAAACAAAACAAAACACCTAGCTCCATTTGGCGTACTGACTAAACTGAACAGGAACCTATTCTAGTAAGCCAGACAGCTAAGCTGTTTACTAAGAAAAACAAAAAGCACACAGTTACCTTTTTAGTACGATTGAGTACACCTTCAATCGGGCTCCTTCACACAGCAGCAGCCCTGAAAGGACTGGCTGCTTTCCTTAAGTACCTGCACCTGGCTCTAATTTACAATAATAGCCAGGTGCAGGTGATAATTAACAAAATGTTTTTGGCAAGGAGAATATTAACCCCCTCCCTGTTGTGTTACTATATATATATATATATATATAATGTAATTACTGTTTTTTTCTACAAGAACTCAAAGACCAAGAGGGAGAAATCAACAAAAAAACAGAAGGGAGACCACATCAAAACAAGGGCAACAACTCAGGCAAGACAGCTATTAAATGTATTTATCTAAATGCTAGAAGTCTCAGAAACAAAATGTTAGAACTTGAAGCTACTGCACTAACAAGTAACTACGATGTGGTTGGTGTTACAGAAATGTGGTTGTCTGAGTGATGGAGGTGAATATAATATTAGTGGGTATACACTGTATAGGAAAGACAAGCAGGACAGAAGAGGTTGAGGGGTAGCACTATACATAAGAAATAGTCTTGAAGCCCAGGTATTAAATCTGGACAAAGAAAACAACACTGAATCAATATGGGTCAGAATAATAGACAAAAATTCAAAGGGCATAATAATAGGATAATAATAGGGACATGCTATAGACCACCAAATTCAGATGCCGAGCAAAATAATCTGTTATACAACGACATTAGAAATGCATGTAGAAAAGGAGAAGCCATACTAATGGGGGATTTCAACTTCCCCCATATAAAATGGGAAAACCTGGTGGGGAGCATGACAGATGAAATTGAAATGGTGGAAATGACAAATGACTGCTTCCTAACACAATTTGTCAAGGCACTGACTAGAGGGGAGGCATGTCTTGATTTAGTCTTTTCAAATAACGAAGACAGAATAACTAAAACAGAGGTCAGAGAACCATTAGCAAACTCAGACCACAACATGGTCTCATTTGAAGTGCTTTTTAAACCCCCAAAAGTAATGACTAAAGCTAAGGTTTACAATTTTAGAAAGGCAAACTATGAAGGTATGAAACAGAGACTAATAGAAGTAGATTGGAGTAAAACAGAGAAAACATCCATGGAAAAAGGAGTACTAGAGGCGCAAAACAATTACATCCCAAAAGTAGACAAATCTAAATCTAAAACAAAATGGCCAAAATGGTTTAATAGATCAATTTAAAAAAATATTCAGTGAAAAAAGGCACAGTGTTTAAAAGGGACCAAAAACAAATTACACAGAAAGAGTACTTTGAACTGCAAACGCAAGTCAAAAAGCAAGTTAGAAAGGCCAAGAGAGATAGAAATGAACATTGCTAAGGGGGCTAAAACCAATTCCAAAAAGTTTTTCCAATATTATAACAGCAAAAGAACATTCAAAGAGGAGGTTAAATGTCTAAGAGATACAAATGGCAAAATCATAGACAAAGAGAAAAAATAGCAAATATATTAAAAATGAAATGCCTGTATATACAGTATACAGTATATAACATGTAAATGGAGATTATTGTAGTTTTTTCAAAAGAAGAAATAAATCATTAAAAGAATGCTATCAATATTTGTAAATGTAGTTGTAGGTGACCTGCCCTGCTCTGCTCATGAACCAATCTCACAGGCAGGTGTGGTGGAGAGTTGCCATTTCTGGGTATGTCCATGGCAGCATTTGTCCCTGCCTCTTTCACTCAAATGTTTGTGTCCTGTCTCTGATTTGCTGTAATTTGTGACACTTTTTCCAGCTGCCCACTGATACCTTGTGATATCCCCCTGTTCAGGCTACAGTCAAGACACCATCCTTAATTCTGTTTGTCTATACAGTTGTAAGAGTCAGCACTATCAAGAGCAGCTATTGTGTATTGACAGCAATACAAAAAAAAATCTTGATTCACTGTAGATGTTCAGTGGCTTATACAATGATACAGTCACTTTGCTGATCTGGCCTGTTATGTATGTCCATGGTGAAAGAGAATAATGAGACAGCAAAATTGCTATTTGAAACAGCTTACCCTTTAAGAATATGACCCTACAGTATGTGGATAAAGTTACATGAGTTTCTGAATAAGGTTACATGAGTGGAAACCATATTTTGAACACTGAGTATGCTGAATAAAAATGTAATATTTTCGTGTTTTAGTTCATTGCTGTGTTAATTCAAGTATCTGAGCTGAGAGCAGGTTTTGTCCAAACTCAAGTATTCACACTTCCCCATAAAACAGAACTCTATTTCTTTAAAAAAAAAAAAAAAAATACTTTTAGTATTGTACACCTCATCAAAAAAAATGCTACACCTCACCTTTAATTCTTCACTTTTTTATTATTATAAAACACATGGCAACTGAAATAAAAAAAGCTTAAAATAAATTGTTTGCTTAATAGCAACAAAATTGTTAAGAAAAATAAAGGTGCATTTTTTCTAAAACAAATTGCCAGTTTAAGAGGAGTGTTTGGGTAAGTGGATATAACTGGACTGAGGCCTGTGCGTGTTTTTCCAAATTGCTCCATTTTCCCAAATGGATTTCTATTGATTTTGAGAATGCATCTCCTCCAAACAGATAATCTGTCCCTGCCACTCAGTTCTACCAGTCACCACTTAAACATAATCACCACACAACCAATACCATGGCAGGGTTGCACACAAGCATTAACCACTTAGTTGCTGTTGACTTACCCACCACTGCAATTAATTAGTGCCTTTAAAAGATTGATTGAGCAGATTTTTCTTTAAATTATTAGATTTCATTAGCATTAGGAACCTTGGGTTCCTCCTTGATTTTCAGTATTTTGATTGGGATTCATTCAATTGATAAAATAAAACTTTCTCTTAGTGATGCATTTTGGAATAGAAACCCAAGACTGTTAAAGGACAGAGCCTATGGTGCTTGAATGTTGAGTTTGCCAACAATATATAATTTACAGAGATAATTACTGAACTTTATCTTATTCAGATTAAAAAGTGGCACCACCTTCAGATTGCAGAATTATTAGATTACACCTCTGTGCCCATGAATTCTGAATTTGTGTCACCTATAAACTAGTGCTTAGCATAACAGTAACCAGTGCACACACATCGAGAGAGTCCTCATACCTAAATGATAAATAAATATTTGTAAAAACAAGAGTTTATCTGATTGTATCCAAATGCAATCTGAAATGTCTTTGGAAGCTAGAAGTGTATGTGAATTGAAGGCAGTTATTGTGTTCAACATGTGGAGTGTGACAGACAGACGGACGGACGAAAACTATGAGGTAATTCATTGGTTAATTTATAAACAGTATGGTTCATTTATAAACAGTATGGTTAATACATTTAAAAGATGGTTAATTTACAAATAGTATGGTTAATTTATTTTTAAGATGGTTAATTTACAAACATTATGGTTAATTCACAAACAGTATGGTTCATTTATTTTCAAGATGGTTCATTTATAAACAGCATGGTTAATTCAGAAACAGTATGGTTAATTTATTTTCAAGATGGTTAATTTATAATCAGCATGGTTAATTCAGAAACAGAATGGTTAATTTATTTTCAAGATGGTTAATTTATAAACAGTATGGTTGGGGGCTCCCGAGTGGCGCATCCAGTAAAAGCACTCGCTAGAGTGCAGGATGCGCTCTATAGCCTGGACGTCGCCTGGACGTCGCCGGTTCGAGTCCAGGCTATTCCACAGCCGACCGTGGACAGGAGCTCCCAGGGGGCGGCGATCAATTGGCTGAATGTCGTCCGGGGGGAGGGAGGGTTAGGTCGGCCAGGGTGTCCTCGGCTCACCGCGCACCAGCGACCCCTGTAGTCTGGCCGGGCGCCTGCGGGCTTGCCTGTAAGCTGCCCAGAGCTGCGTTGTCCTCCGACGCTGTAGCTCTGAGGCGGCTGCACGGTGAGTCTGCAGAGTGTAAAAAAGCAGGCAATGTGAAGGACACCCTTGGGGTCCTTACTGTTATACCATATTAAATGCCATCTGAGAATTAGCACACTCTGGTGAAGATAGGCAGAAACTTTCCATGAAAAGGCTAACATGATGAGTCATTATTTTAAAAGGAAATATCAGATGTAATATCAGATACAACAATTTTAACAGTGTAACACCAACACACAGGTCCTCAAACTCCGTTGTAGATGAAGTCAGGAGTGTTTTTAATTTCAGTGAACGATCATTAAGGCCGACACTAACTTTTGATGTGTCTCTGCCACACCAAACAACACAATAGTGAAGTTGGCTTCTTATTCGGCCAGCTTCTTGAATTCAAAACACACACCTGCACCTTTCTTGGCATTCACGTCCTCTGCTGAGATCCCGGGTGATGGGGTGGAGAGTGAAGACAAGGCACTAGTCGTGCAGCTACTGCTGTATTCTCCCACCTGGACCAGGCTTTCATTAAAGGAGCAACATGAGGATTCAAAAAACATAATGAGAAAACCGAAAAAGATATCAACAGATAGGAAATCTATTTTTAAAATTTGAAACTGACAACATCATAGTTGGTATGTGCAAACTTACCCTCACCATCAACAGATATCATCATATCAATTGCAGTCATGCCGGTAGACGATTCCAAAAGCACGACTGGTAGGCTTATCTTCCAGTGTTGCATATTGAAATATTGTAATGATTTTCTGGATCTTCCAGAATGGTTGTTGTTATCGATCACATGCTTGTACTTGGCCCAATGCGATTTCAGCTTTATTCTTCTTTATTCTTTATTCTGCATTGTTTCACATCGCAAGTGAACCCGTTCATGAAGCCGCTTTGCAACGTGTTCAAACACAGCAGAATTCTATTTGCTGCCATCCGGTTTAGCCTGGACCCCTTCCTCAGACCAAACATTTATACATTTTGTGGTCTCTTCTTCAGACCAAGTGAGTCCGCGGTCGGTAGCCATGTTAATCACACGGAAATGTCTGATAAACGATGACATACTGTGGTTTTTAGTGCAGTTTTAATACAAACAGTTGCTGCGTATTAACTAACTGAACTGAATTAATAACCAAACTCGCAACTTGTTCCGAACAGGATTAACTAGTGCAGTTGTCGCTGCCTTTTGCAACCGAACTGTGTGTGTACGAGGCCTAAGAGTTTCCACGCTCATCCAGTCTTCGGTAATGAGGTGTCATACAGTAAGAAAAAAAAATAATCGAATAACCTAATGTGTACTTTTATTTAATATATACCACATTCTCAAAACAATGATGTTTTGACCACACATTCTTTGTCAGGTTGAGTTGAAGTCAAAGCATTTTGAGTTTTCTTTCAATAAAAAACCTTTCCTCACCTCGGTTTAATAATATTTTAATGCACAGAGAGTGTTTACAAATCTGTTTCCTGGCAGTCAGCTCACAGTGGCTCTTGTACACTCTCTGCGCATAAAATATTATTAAACTGAGGTAAGGAAAAGTTTTCATTGAAAGACAACTCAAAACTCTGTTTTTAGAATTCCTTATATATTAAATAAAAGTACACTTGAGTTTATTTGATTAAAGTTGGTAAGTAGTAGTCATTGAAAAGACCTTATCCCTTGGGCAGACAAATTAAAAAAATGAAATCCATACAAAAAGAAAAAGGTATTTAAAAAAGGGTATTATTGATATGTGTTTTGAACTTTTAAAATTAAAAAACATGACAATGTTATATTTATATATATATATTATATATATAATTGACAGTGGATTAGTTATGTTATAATTTCATACCCATTTTTTAAAATGTTACTGACAAGATCAGAATGTAGTTAGTAATACGAGTTGATAGCAGTGGTACATGAGAGAAAGCAATTTCTGTCAATTTCCCACCACAAGATCAGCTCTGTATCTTTAAAAAAACAACAACGTAGCCTACTCTGTGTATCAGAGGTTCTCAACATGGGGCGTCAGACTTTCTAGGGGGCACTGCGAGTGTTCTAATAATACAGTAATTATTTAAATTTAAAAAATCTACAAGTTTTACACATCAGTCTCAATGAGAATCTTACTTCTTTCTTGCTATGGGATTGACCGCAAGTAATAATATTAACTCTCCAGATGTCTGACTATCAATACATTCAATTCATAACAATTATGTTTCATGGCATTGATATGGAAAAACTGAGATCTCTGTGTAACTGGTGGGACTATGAATAACAACTGAACTCGATGTATTCAGCCTATTTGATAGCTATTCATGTTGCAAATGTAAGCAAGCTGAATACAGAAAGCAACTTAGAATTGTCTTTAAATAGAAAGCAAGTAATACGTTGTTTATTCAGTTGAGTTTCCATATGTCTCATTAGTAGTACAACAAGTTGCAAGTGTTGCCCTGTTCTGCTCTGAACGCACCCAGAATGATGTTATGAAGTAGAGAAACATTTACAGGACAACTTTCAAAGCCTTTTCCTCCAGTTTTTTTAAGTGCAAATAAACTCCAGCTAATTTTCTAAAACTGTTTAAGTGAAAAAATATTAATTTTATTAATCTTTTCCATACCTACGATGTCTCTTGCTAGATTTGCAAATTAAACTTTTACAAATATTGGAGCAAAAAGCTTTGAAAATCACCTTGCTACTGTATTAGCTAAATTAATTTCACAAGTTACAGGTTTATCAATGTTTTAATTAAGAATCTGAGTCAGATTAATAGCAGTCAATTACACATACAGGAGTGGGCAGACTTGTAGTCGAGTCCTCAAACCTTGCGTCCGAGTCCAAGTCCTTAAAACAAACTCGAATCAGTTTTCATTAAACTAGTGGTCGTAGTTGGGGAACAGTTTACCAGATGGACTCTGATATCCCTCTGGAAAAATGTACAAATTATTAAAGAAAACAAAGATTACTTCGATTTATTTTTTCTACCTAGATTATTCTATTCACATTCCTTTTCAACTTGTCTGTCACTATCTTGTTTTCTTTTGGAATTGGAATACTGTTTGAATATACCTGAAGTTTATAGATAAGGTTCAAGTTCAAGTTTGTGAACATTGCTTTTTCACTAGAAGCCATGATCTGGACTATAGTATCTACTTTGACTTCAATTTGGGTAAAATCTGCCAATCTGATTTAGATATTGCTGGAACTGTATATATACTGTGTTCTTAAATAGTACATTTAGTATTATTTGTTTTGCAAAACAGAAACGTTATGTTTCACTTTCATTGCATTTACACTTTTATTAAGTACACCCCAGGGAATTATGCACAGAAAAAATCTAAATTATGCAGAATTATCCTTCTATCCATCTTTCACTAGACTTTACCCAATGCCAAGTTCAAATACTGCCACGAATTGGGAGGGAATGACAGATGTAAGGTGACTTTTAATTGGATAATATATTACATGCACTATTTTCTTTAAATTCGTTGGTTACCCCTCCCTAACTAGTGGCAGCACCAGCACACCTAACTTACAAATCTAAAAATGTCCCCCTTATTAATCTGTGCTGTCTCCCCTTATTCAGTCAATCTAAAATCGACTACTTCTTGAGCCGCTCGGACCCCAATGCAATTACAGACAGGTTCCCCCTTCTTTGGTTCGTCCTGCCACACCATTGCTGTCTCATACACAGCCAGGCCATAGATTTGGTTCAAGCGATTCACGAGACCTGGCAGCAGATCAGTCTACAGTCCCTTCACTCAGACGGGGTTCGGGGGTCTGTCCTACTCTTGCTCCAGGGATAACAGGGCTGCGTGTCGCAGCTTCAGTAAAAAGGGAGAAACAGATCACATATCAAAGTCTTTGAAATCTCCCGGGAGGACACCGAGAATGAACTGGGCATTTGATTGGGGGAGCTCCCAATCGCCCCCAGGGGGAGGTTACGTCACAGTCACCAAGCGCTTATCATCAATCAATCAATCAATCAATCAATCTTTATTTTATATAGCGTCTTTCATAGTGGACCAACATCACAAAGCGTTTTACAAGATACAGTAAAAAACAATGCATAATACATTAAATACAGTGAAAAACAATGGAAAATACATTAAATACAAGGCTAGAATGTGAACATTCTAAAACATTGTGGATCTGTATGTTATACAGAATCATAAAAAGATACAGTGAAAGATCAGAAGCAGCAGAGACACAACAGTATGTGTATGCTTACAGTTAACAGCCTTGACAGTTAGTAGCAATTACCAACCACATGCAATGAAGAAAGAAACAAAACAAACAGTGCTTGCAAGAATTATAAAAGTGCAAAAACAAAAAGTAAAATACCCATAAATATAAATAAGACCTAATTTGTGAAATAGTACAAAATATTTAAATGAAATAGTCAAGTGAAATAAAAAAAAAAGAAAACACATAGAAATCACCCCTTAGCATTCACATTGCATAAATCCGGTGTAAAATTCTTTGATAAAGTCAGAAAGGCCATTATGTTGCTGAATTTGCTTTGTAAATTATGTGGCTGGCAGCGCTTGCTTTTAAAAATTGCTGTGTTGATAGTGTGCATTTTCAATACCATATAACGATATAATGAAGAGAATATACATATACTGTAGTTTTACAAAGGCAGTAAGTCATTTCCGGTCACCATCCGCACATTCTAATAATATTTACATTGTACAAGCCTGTATTCCTTCAAATTTAAGACACAGTTATTGAACCATTATTTGCTTCTCAAAATAAAATTAAATTCGTGTACAGTATTGATGCTTGTGTTAAAATCACCAACAAAAGACGTGACTACCCAAGTACACAAACAGACTGACTGCTGAGAAAAGACAAACCAAAACGTTACTGCCCGATCTTGAATCATCCATGACATACAGGCAGCCATTTTCAAAGAAGTGGCATTAGCTTCCCGAAGAATTCAAAGAGAAACTTTTACAAGTTCAGCGATTCTAACAAACAAAACCAGCTTGGACAGATCGGAAATGCTGATCAGACCCCTGTATTTTTCGACATGCCAAGCAATACAGTTCACAAATTGTGAGAAAAACAGGTGTGAGTAATCATGACTGGAAATTAGGGGCAGCACTTAACTGTAATTCTCAGTGTGACAGCAGACAGCCGCAAACTGCCTCCATATGTGTAATTGAGGTTGTATCTTTGTAAATGCAGATTTATGTGATTTATTTTTGTCCTCAAATTGAGGGTGGGACATTTGGGCTGCATCTTAAATTCAAAGGAAATACGGTAATCCTTTAGAGTATATTTGCTATAGAGTATTAAATGATCAAATTTGATCCCAGATGCTGGGCTCAGCAGTCTTGACACTTTAGGAAGAGCTAACAAAAGTTTTAAAATGTGTTTCCTTACATCTTATTAGCTGTAATGACAATATCATGGCACCCTTTTATTGTGTTACTCACTTATTTGTTTGTTTGTTTTTTTATGTTAATTCAGGATATGTATGTATTTCAAATACAATCATTGATAAACTGCTTCATCCTGGTACCTTTTCTGCTGGTCACATAGTCTGAATGTAGCTAGACCTTTGGAGTGAGTTGAACCAATTCACAAGCGATTAGGTAAGAGGAACAAAAAGTAACTTTCCATCTTCAGCGTTGTTTTACAAAGATCTGCTCCTTTGAAGCAAGTATACAAATCAGATTCACAAGTGCATTGATGCAAGTTATTATTATTATTATTATTATTTATTTCTTAGCAGACGCCCTTATCCAGGGCGACTTACAATCGTAGGCAAAAACATTTCAAGCGTTACAATACAAGTAATACAATAAGAGCAAGAAATACAATAACTTTTGTTCAAGTAAAGTACAAGTTTGACAAACCACAATTCAATAATACAGCAGGTAATAGTGATAGTTACATCAGGATATGATTAAATAGTGATAGTTACATCAGGATGTGATTAAATACAAAGTACTACAGGTTAAAAACTTGGCAGATTACAGTATTCTGAAGTACAGGATTAAATGCAGTAAAATAGGGGCTGATAAGAGCAAAATAAAGCACATTTACATGAAGGGTGATAGTGTCCCAGGATACAAACAGAGGAGTTCTACAGGTGCTCTTTGAAGAGGTGAGTCTTAAGGAGGCGCCGGAATGTGGTCAGGGACTGGGCAGTCCTGACATCTGTAGGAAGGTCATTCCACCACTGCGGAGCAAGGGTGGAGAAGGAGCGGGCTTTGGAGGCAGGGGAGCGTAGCGGTGGTAGAGCTAGTCTTCTAGTGCAGGCGGAGCGGAGAGGTCGAGTGGGGGTGTAGGGAGAGATGAGGGTCTGGAGGTAGCTGGGTGCAGACTGGTCAAGGCATCTGTAGGCTAGTACAAGAGTCTTGAACTGGATGCGAGCGGTGATCGGGAGCCAGTGGAGCGAGCGGAGTAGTGGAGTAGCGTGGGCGAAGCGCTAGTTATAATGTGTGTATCCTGTGGGGGAGGGAATTTAATTTCGTCAATAAGAGAATGACGTTCTGGTAATCGATTTTATAAAAATCTTGGCATTCTGGCTCTTAATGAACCCACAGAAAACACAGTAGTGCTATTCAAATAATACTGTTCCAGTACTCAGTAGATCAACCTGTGTGTCAGTCATGAAACTTTGTTTAAGGCCACAAAAAGTATGACATTTTCATGCCCTATTTTGAAGCTGAGGCAAATGCAACTGCAAAGGCAAATGTACATAGGGATACAGTAATTTAAACCTTATAATATAAACAAGAAACTAGACTGCTGCTCCGCCCTGCTGCTGCATTGTTTGCTGCTAGTTTCATGCTGTTTTATCTGTTCAGAAAAGTTTCTTGTGTACTTGCTTCAAAATATGGCCCTAAATGTGATTTAAAAAATAAATAATAATCATGGTCAGCTGTGACTAGTTCTGATTGAAACAAATGTTGTTTTTTGGGAAAAGAAAATGACGAGCAGCATTTCAGCACGGAGCAAGATTTTGGATACACTACCTTGCTTATAAGAGAAATTGTCTTTCTCCTGACGAACGCTTCTCTTGAGTGAAAGTTTAAAAATGTGTTCTCCAGATTTATAACCTATGGTGTGTGAATAAAATTAACAAAACAATTGGGATGATGTTTTTTAAAAAAAAAAACATTGCTGTTATAGGACATCACATGATACAGCAATAGCAAAATAATTTGCTTCTTGTAAACACAACAGGGTATTCTATAAGAAAGTGCTCGTACCAAAGATGGAATCATTTGGTGCATGACTATCATGCAAGCAATGCTGTTATATTCATTTCAAATAAGGGAGCTACCACAGCTATGTATTTTGGCTGAAAATGTGTAAGGGACTTCAGATTTTTTTTTTTTAATGAATCAACAAATAATGCTTAAAAAAACAGGAAATTACCAATATATCAAACTGCTGCCAAAAAGGTCACTTAAATTGAACCCATTCCTTTCCCATTTACTCCTTTGCTAAGTCAGACTTATCTTTACAGTGAAAACTAACCTTTTATGCCTTGATGCTATATGGCAGTTTTTAAAGCTAATTATTGATAATTACTGCACTCAGCAACTGACGGGGGAAATTCTGCTTAGATCAGATATGCCCTGATTGAAAACCACTTAATTATAACACAGATTGAATGCGCTTGCTAATTAAAGTTGAATTAAATTTTTTTCCCCCCGAGGATGTGCAATGGGAACAGTAATTATTCCTGAAAATAATGAATATATTGTCCTGATATAAATGGAAAGACCTTCGGAGACGAGAGAAAGCTTTTTGTTATATAAATTGAAAAAAAAAATCGAAGTACTTTCAGCAAAGCTGTTAAGCCTTCTGTCATCTGGTTTCATTTAAACAGTGATGTTCAGATACGTATAGGCTTGCTAAAGCAAGGGGTTCCTATGTTATTTATTTTTTGCTTTATTACACTTATGGATACATACAGTGCCTTGCAAAAGTATTCAGACCCCTGACCAATTCTCTCATATTACTGAATTACAAATGGTACATTGAAATTTTGTTCTGTTTGATATTTTATTTTAAAACACTGAAACTCAAAATCAATTATTGTAAGGTGACATTGGTTTTATGTTGGGAAATATTTTTAAGAAAAAAAAAACTGAAATATCTTGCTTGCATAAGTATTCAACCCCCACACATTAATATTTGGTAGAGCCACCTTTCGCTGCAATAACAGCTTTAAGTCATTTGGGGTAAGTATGTACCAGCTTTGCACACAGTGTCGGAGTGATTTTGAACCATTCTTCTTGGCAGATTTGCTCCAGGTTGTTCAGGTTGGTTGGACGACACTTGTGAACCACAATTTTCAAATAGTGCCACAGATTCTCAATGGGATTGAGATCAGGACTTTGACTGGGCCACTGTAGGACATTCACCTTTTTGTTCTTGAGCCACTCCAATGTTGCTTTGGCCTTGTGCTTGGGATCACTGTCCTGCTGAAAGGTGAATTTCCTCCCAAGCTTCAGTTTTTTAGCAGACTGAAGCAGGTTCTCTTGCAGTATTTCCCTGTATTTTGCTCCATCCATTCTTCCTTCAATTTTAACAAGATGCCCAGTCCCTGCTGATGAGAAGCATCCCCACAGCATGATGCTGCCACCACCATACTTCACTGTAGGGATGGTGTGTCTTGAGGCATGGGCAGTGTTAGGTTTGCGCCACACATAGCACTTTGAGTTTTGGCCAAAAAGCTCTATCTTGGTCTCATCTGACCGCAAAACCTTTTCCCACATCGCAGCTGGGTCACTCTCATGCTTTCTGGCAAACTCCAGACGTGCTTTCAGATGGTACTTTTTGAGTAACGGCTTCTTTCTTGCCACCCTCCCATACAGGCCAGTGTTATGCAGAGCTCTTTATATGGTTGACTGGTGCACCATTACTCCACTCCCAGCCACTGAACTCTGTAGCTCCTTCAAAGTGATTGTTGGCCTCTCTGTGGCTTCTCTCACAAGTCTCCTTCTTGTTTGAGCGCTGAGTTTTGAGGGACAGCCTTTTCTTGGCAGTGCCTGGGTGGTGTGATGCAGCTTCCACTTCCTGATTATTGATCCATCTGTGCTCACTGGGATATCCAAACACTTGGATATTATTTTGTACCCTTTCCCTAAACTATGCATTTGTATTACTTTATCTCTAGCTTCTGTAGAATGCTCTTTGGTCTTCATTTTCCTTCAGATTCACAGCCTGACCAATGATCCTTCAACAGTGGGGTTTTTATCCAGAAAATGTGACAGCAACTTCAATGGTTCACAGGTGGAGGACAATGGTAAAGTAATTGTGTCCTCGTTAGGGCAATTTCTTTCATCGGTGTAAACTGGGAGCTTCCACAGCACAGGGGTTGAATACTTATGCAAGCAAGAAATTTCAGTTTTTTATTTTTCTTAAAAATATTTCCCAAAATAAAACCAATGTCACCTTACAATAATTGATTTTGAGTTTCAGTGTTTTAAAATAAAATATCAAACAGAACGAAATTTCAATGTACCATTTGTAATTCAGTAATATGAGAGAATTGGTCAGGGGTCTGAATACTTTTGCAAGGCACTGTAGTAAGTAAAGGCGCAGTGCAAATAATTGTGGATGCAAAATTCAAATTGCATTGTGGCCAGGCAATTATTTTGCATTGCTCCTTATGTAAGCTTAAGAGCAATGCAAATTACTCAACACGCACAAATAATGATCTGCAATTATGATAATGAGGGTCTCAATGAGCACATCGGTCTATTTAGCGACCGCACTTGAAGAGTTACGAGTACAGAGAGCATTAGTCGCTGTATGACATTTGTGGAGCACGAAAATACAAACCAAAAAAATATAAATATCAGAGGAAGGGCAGCAAAGTCCTCTTGGTGCATGGAAAAGAAAAGTTTTCTGAGAAGGAGCTGAGAGTCCTTATGGCTGAGGTCACTCAGCATGAAACCGAGTTGTTTGGAAAAACCTCAGCCAACCATCAGTTATGCTAATATCCTAAGGACATTATATGTATAGGCCTGCCCTTTTTATTAGAAATGTACCAAGCACTTTGGAAAAGTGTGGTCTGAAAGGAACCAGAGGCTAAGTAGTGCAGAGAACACAGCACTTTCACATGTGCAGGGATAGCGAGTCTAGCTCATCCCTCAATTCAGCTGTGAGGTCAAGGATGACCTGTAGAGTGAGGCAATAACGCTTTAGCACAGCATCCTCCAGATCCCAAACAAAGTGACCCTGGAATTAAATATGCAGGGTCTTCTTAGTCTTGCCCTTCTCCTCCGAACGTGTTCCTGTCTCTCCTCAACAAGAGCCAAGTGTCGCAGCATCAGGAAGTGTACCGCAGCAGCCATCCTGAAGCCAATGACACGTCTCTGCAGGTGTGTAGTTACTTGCTTCTCCAATTGTCTGCATCTTGTATAAAAAGTGTAAAGTTTTTGGAGGGTCAGCAATTGCCAAATTGCAAGGCAAAATTCTTACATCACATTATAATGTTTGCGCCGCTCAGTACCCAGATTCCACCCAATGTCATGCTGTTTTCTTAATTTGAATGCATTTCAACATAATTGTAATGGATTAATGATGATAAAGTGCAAATTTGATAGCGGATGCAGAATGCCAGATAAACACCATTTTTACATACACTGCATTTTTAGCTTGGATGTGAGTGTTTTTTGTTTTTTTTTCAAAGCAGGTCAAATTAATTGCACAGCAATTTCTGCTGCATCATTGTCTATGTACTTTAACCATGGGTGATTGTGACAGTCTGGCTCGCAGCGGTGGTGGATGACGTCACGGACCAGGAAGTAACTGACACCAAAACAGTGGATGGGCGGGTGAAGCTGAACGCAATTGCGTTCAGCGTATTTAATAAACAAACAAATCAAAAGATTTAAACAAAACACAAAACAAAAGGGCACGAGGGCCAAACGAATCAACAAACAAACAAGTAAGTGTCGTGCTGGAGAATCCAGCACGTTTTAGCAATTGTTTCTTTAAATGTGACTCGCTCTCTCCGCTCCCCGTACTCTCCTCTGTACACCCAACCTCAAATGCAGAGAGCTGCAGGTTTATATACTCTGGCCGAGGGATTAACTAGTAGTTAATTATCTTATTATCCCTCGGCCAGAGTCTGCACGCGTTTGGTAAGGATGCATGACTGTCAGCTAGTTAAATAATCAGTAGCTGATCAGCCATGCATCCTCACGGGTGGGGTTTTTAAATATAATAATAAAAGACGCGGCGCTTTTACCCGCGCCGCAAACAAAAATACAAATAATAATACATAGGGGCGGGACACTCCGCCACAGTGATGCACTACCATTACAGATTCTGGCTCATGAGGGCAGCAGTGTGGAGTAGTGGTTAGGGCTCTGGACTCTTGACTGGAGGGTTGTGGGATCAATCCCAGGTGGGGGAAATTGCTGCTGTACCCTTGAGCAAGGTACTTTACATAGATTGCGCCAGTAAAAACCCAACTGTATAAATGGGTAATTGTATGTAAAAAATAATGTAATTGTATGTAAAAATAATGTGATATCTTGTAGCAATTGTAACTCACCCTGGATAAGAGTGTCTGCCGAGAAATAAATAATAATAATAATGAGGTTAGAAACTCTATAACCACTCCAGCAAAGGATCCTGCATATTCTTTGTAGTGGTGAAGACATTTGCGTGCTGTGTGCGTGGTTACCCAGCCTAGTTATACAAAGGATGTCAAAAAAATACAATGTTGTTAAAATGACCTTTAAATAACATACTGTACAGATATTAATTTAATTTGACCCTGAATGTATTATCATTCAAAATTCTTAGGTATAAGAGACCAGCATTACATTGGAAAGTTGTGTATACTAGAGAAAGGTGGTAGGGGTTGTTACTTGCACGTTGTCCTTTTTTCTACTTAAAAAAGGGAGTTTACTAGCATTTTAGCATTTTGATGGTGGCAGTACCCTGTTGACAGTGCCTTTTTGCTCATTTGCATATGATTAAACTGATTCATAAAACAATTTGATGGCATTTACCATCATCAAAATTAAAACATGCTCTGGAAACACTCTCTGTTTTTATGTATAACTCCCACTGTATTTCTAACCAATATAATCTGTGAAGAATTTGATTTCCTGTTTGCTAGAAATTATGGGAGTAGCGTGATACAGCATAAAAAAATAAGAGGACATTGATTTACACTGATATTCTGTTTGTACCTTGGCATAATATTTGAATCAGTTAATAAATCTATGTATCTGTCCTGGACCAGATGGCTGTTTAATAATCTTGCAAATGCACAGAGGTGTATCATGTAATGCATCTTCTGTTGTCAGTATTACTGGGGCAATGTTTTGCTGACCTCTCTAATTTGTCCACTTTGTACAATTTACTCTGATTGATCCATGAGGAGCAATAACTGCCCATTCCATTACCTAGTACGTCAAATGGCTTTTAGGAACCCAGCAAATTAATAGGAATGAAGGAATTCTGTAAATAAAATGAGCCAGCATCAATAAAATGCTATAAATTCTCATGAAAGTTTAAATTAATTCTTTTACTTTTAATGGTTTTGAAAGATTAGCACCTAGCACTAGAAATCTGAGATGGATCAGTTGGAACACAGATCTCCAGCACTGGAATGCATTGTGATGCAGTTGTCTTCTGCAGGAATCGATTTGTTTATAAGTGTGTAAGTGGGATATATCATTCAATTCACAGAACTGTCATGAAACATTTTCTTTCAACCTGTGTGTGTGTGTCTGTTAATATAAAAAACTGTGACTGAGATTACAGCAAACATTCCATTAAAAGCTCACAAGTATTTATGGCTTCACAGTATTTGTGATAATTGCCTGTATCATGTGTGCCTGTTGATTGACAGCTGTCCAGCTCATTCAGTCAATGTCGCACATGTTTAAATGTTTGCCTCTTTTGCTTTGGTTCCCAGCAAAAAGTTGCCATTATTTGAAAGTTACCAATAAGTTGCTAAAGAGGAGGCTGTGTGGTGCAGTGGTTAAAGGGTTTGTAACCAGGAGGTCCCCGGTTCAAATCCAGCCTTAGCCACTGATTCATTGTGTGACCCTGAGCAAGTCACTTAACCTCCTTGTGCTCCGTCTTTCGGGTGAAACGTAGTTGTAAGTGACTCTGCAGCTGATGCATAGATCACACACCCTAGTCTCTGTAAGTCGCCTTGGATAAAGGCGTCTGCTAAATAAACAAATAATAATAATAATAATTATTATTATTATTATTTATTGTGCTAATTAGGCCACAAGTAAAGTTAAAAGAGATTGAGGCTGGGGCACCCGAGTGGTGCATCCGGTAAAGGCACTGCGCATGGATGCAGGATGCGCCCTATAGCCTGGACGTTGCCGGTTCGAGTCCAGGCTATTCCATTGCCGACCTTGGACGGGAGTTCTCAGAGGGAGGCGGACAATTGGCCGAGTGCCGCCCAGGGGGGACGGGTTTAGGTTGGCCAGGGTGTCCTTGGCTCACCACACACCAACGACCCCTGTGCTACACATACTTATTTGGACCAATCGGAGCACAGAAATGACTACGTATACCAATTTTAATTGGAACTTATTCTAAAAAAATGACACGTATTTCCTACGTTGGTGTTTAGACATTTTACATTAGCGGCTTGTCATGACAATGTATTCGCTTGTAATCGCTTCTTATTCACAACGTAATTGTCACAGTAGCCAATAACATTTGGTGTATCATTTGGACAAGAAGAAAAATTTAAAATAAAGAATATTGCAAATATGGCGGCGAGAGACTTTCTTCTGCTCTAAAAGCATACATTTGCGCAGTGCAGCCGTCTCATGAGGTTTAGCATTTGTTATTTTATGTGGCGTGGTCCTGGCCCAGACAGGGACCTTGTTTATTATCAAGTATAATACATTTGTTAATAATTGTTATCTCTCAGTCTCCTGCTTTACCATCAAAAATAGTAAGGGTCACCACAATCTATTATATAATAATAATAATAATAATAATAATAATAATTTTATATTGTATAGTGCCGGGGGTGTTTCTTTACAATATTTGCCAGAAGCTCCGCCGACTATTGAGACCCAGCGTTTATTATGTAACATCACTAACATCTTCAAATACTTCAGATGCAATCCCATAGAAGCCACTAACATACAACCTGATAGCATTAACATAACTAAATTGCAACATTCCAGCAACATCGTTAAAAGGTTGTGTCAGTGGGTATTAAGTAACAGTTTTACTTTATAACACAATGCCACTGTATTGCACACCCCCAAAAGTGAAAGTAAACAAGGATATGCAAAACATTAGAAAATGAACAAGCAGAAGAACGAATCTACCACTGTTAATAATAATAAAAACAATAACATCCACTAAAAAGACCACATCCAGTATGTGACGTGCATTATATTATTATTCAAAACTCGCCATTTAAAAAAGACCCAGTGATTATTGGAAATTTTACAATGACAGAAATAACGAACCAGGTAACTACAGACCAATAAGCCTGACTTATTATATGTAAACTTACGGAAAATATAGTAAGATCCAAAATGGAAAATTACCTATATAGTAACAATATCCTGGGATACAGTCAGCATGAGGATGCAACATCGACAATGGATAATTGCAAAGCACCTGGTTTATTTAGATTTCCAGAAAGCTTTTGACAAAGTCCTGCATAAAAGATGAATTCTCAAACTGAACGCAGTAGGGATTCATAGAAATGCATGCACATGGATTAGGGAGTGGTTAACATGTAGAAAACAGTGTAAAAGAACCGCACCGACTCAGGTTCGTTGCCCCTTTAAGAACAGACCCAGGACACCAGAAATGGATTTTCACTGCGCTGACGCGCTATTTTTAATACACAAACAAATAAAACACAAAATAAACACCTAGCTCTTTTTCGAGCACTAACTAACACACCGACAGGAACCTAACTAAAAACAGGACAGCTAAGCTGTTTCCCTGTCACAAAACCCAAAACAAAATAAACACGGTTTCACTATACCTTACGTCTTTGTACGCCTGCACACACTGGCAAGCGGGCTCTTCACATAGCAACCCTGTGCAGACTGACTGCTTTTTTTTATACCTGGCAGCTGGCCTCAATTTACAATAACAAGGCCAACTTCCAGAACAATTAACAAATTAAATTAAACAATTAAACTAAATGTGCCTACGCACATGTCTTCTGCAGGGAGGTTTTTAACCCCCCCCCCCCCCCCCCCCTGCTGTGTTACAAAAGAAAGTACTGATTAGAGAAACCTCAAAATGGAGCGAAGTAACCAGTGGTGTACCACAGGGATCAGTATTAGGTCCTCTGCTATTTCTAATCTACATTAATAATTTAGATTCTGTTATAGTAAGCAAACTTGTTAAATTTGCAGACGACACAAAAATAGGAGGAGTGGCAAACACTGCTGCAGCAGCAAAGGTCATTCAAAATGATATAGACAGCATTCAGAACTGGGCAGACACATGGCAAATGACATTTAATAGAGAAAAGTGTATGCAGGCAATAAAAATGTGCATTATAAATATAATATGGGAGATACTGAAATTGAAGAAGGGATCTATGAAAAAGTGATCTAAGAAATAATAATACAGGAAAAGTAAAGGCATATAAAAAAACATTGTTCTAACAGAAGTTAAAAAATTGGAAAGACAAGTTTAAAACGATTCAAATGTTGTTGAAGCTGACACCCTGGGATCCTTCAAGAAGCTGCTTGATGAGATTCTGGGATCAATAAGCTACTAACAACCAAACGAGCAAGATGAGCCGAATGGCCTCCTCTCGTTTGTAAACTTTTATGTTCTTATGTTCAAAGGCTCAAATTCCCTGATCACTGTTATAAGAGCATGAAAAATGTGAGGTGACTTTTCATTGGATCACTTAGTACACATACTATTTTCTTTAAATTCATTAGTGCTTATTCCATTTCTAATGAACTGATTGGCCCTAATTTGTAGGTGTAGTAAAAATAGTACGTGTAGTTAACAAAATAGAATGCATACTGTATCGCAGTACTACACGTAGTAATTTATTTGAAACGTGGAGTACTGTTATGTACACGTTTTTGACTCAGATGGCATTCCATACGTAGCTGTAAGTACATGAAACAACTCAAATGTGATCAGCTGCGGGCCAGGCAGCGATTGGTTGGGTTGAGTTGGGTAGTACAAAGGGGACGCAGCTACGCAAGTACGGCCCCATGCGCTACCAAGCCAGCACACACCCCTGAGGACTTCCTTCACTGCGCAAGCAAAACACCAGCACCACGATTCCCAGGGTTTAAAGAGCACTGTTTTGTGCAGTGTGGACGTGGATTGAGGATTTGTTGTGTTTTTTGTTTGGGTCTGCAAGCCTGCCGCGTACCCCCGATACCATCGCTGGTAGAGGGGCGGCCCTTTTTGTTATTTATTAATAAACACAGACGTTTTTGGGAGAATTACTGTGTGGACAGTCCTTTTGTATAGCACACTACTCGCATCACAATCACAGCCTCTAATGGAATGTGTTAATAACAGCAAACGGGATCAACCCCTGGCAGAGGAAAGTGGCCTTACTGAAAATAAAGATATAAAAACTTGAGGTTTTTCACTAAACCTGTAGTAACCACATAGGGAATAAACCTAAAAATGTTAACTTCTCCTCACCCCTATATCTATGATTTACAGAACAACTTGGGGATGGGGTTTTATTGCCCATTTTCCTCTCAGACCCCTTACCAAATATCTTTTGAGAGAGAGACAGACAGACAGACATTCTCTTGGTGCTATATTACACAAAGTAAACGATTTACATTCTTTAGGCCTTAAAATAATATTACTTTAAGTGGGTATTCACACTGGAGCAAACGATCCACACCTGGGATCGCATTGGATCGATTGGCTTCACGTGAATGCTTCACAATCAATCATTTAAAATATTCCGACCCAAGATCAGTGGTCTCAGCTTGCTTGGGAAATAGAAGCGGCCGCAAATCATTTCATTTTCATTGTGTGAATGATAAACGCTCTCTCTGAGGGCAGAACGATTGCGATCACCCCATGGGCAGTCACGCAGTGTTTACCTTGATAGTTGATAAGAAGTTTCTTTTGTAGTAAGCAATTCCTTAGAATTTTTAGACTTTTTTTCTATTACTGTAAAGTTTTTTATATTTTTAAAACACTTTTCTTTGTATTGTGGTGCTACGATTAATTTACTTTTGATCCCCATTTGCGTCACACTGTATTCATTGTAATTTACATACAGTAGGCTAAATAAAAGATTACTAAAACAATGCAAGACAGATCAGCTCTTTATATCATGTTACATTACATTAACTGTCCTATTTTTATCAATTTAATATGGTATATTATATATGTAGGCTATTCAAGTGTTTAAAACATGTCATATTTCACTATATGTGCGTGTGCAAATATGAGTTATTAATCCACCACAAGCATTATTTTTATTTTAAAGCACAATTATTTTTCTGTTAGTGACAGGGTCCGATAGCAGACTGGTCATTATGTCACAGTATTTATTGTGTGTGATTTTGATCTGAGAGTAGGGTTTACACCTGGCCCCATAATTACGGATCAATTTAAGACTGTCAGGTTTTTTTTAACTCACCTCTAACCCACAAATGAACTGATTTTAATCAACAAGTAAAGCGAGTGCAAATTGCATGTGGTTTCAATATATGTATTTAATTGTTTAATTACGGTGGCAGTTCTATCCGGAGAGCATCGTATCAACATGGATTAAAATCGTATTGCTTGAAATTTTATTTGATAAAAAAATATGTATCAAAATAGTGCACTTCCGTCATTATAGCGAACTTTACACTCACCTGCACTCTTTTGTTTTAACCTTGTGGTTAAGTTTCTATTCTTCCTGCTTCACACAGTCCCGCCTATTTGGACAAGTGAAAGAAGTGGAGACTAGACAAGATAAAGGTACATAGTAAAATGAAAACTACACCATCGACTCCAGGTTTTCCTGGACCTTCGTGGTGGTGCACAGGATCTGCAAAGAACAAGTTAACAGACCAAGGAATTTATTATGGCAACTTCAATCATAGAAAGGCCACAGATCTCAATTCAATCAGTAAAGATGCAGGGAAAGACTTCATAACAAAGCCACTTCTGATTTTATTCCAGTCATTCCCTACACTATTTGTTTAATTATATTTCATGTAATGAAGATAGGCCCTGAAGAGCCAATCTTTCTCATGCTGCCCTTTTTCATCTCATTTGATCTCTGGAAGCCAAGAGAACGTCAATTTCTTCTAATCCATCATGTAACAAACCAACCGGTCGTAGAATCAGTGCAGATTGATGGGCTTCAGTTATTCTACCAGGATCATGCATGAAGCTTTGTTGGTGGAAAGGGAGACAGTTTTGTGAGGTTGAAGTGAGAGATTCCAGACTCCAGACTGTAAAGATGTGGTTTCATGAGGAAATCCTGGTAGAAATGGAGTTGGTCAAGTGGTAAATTAGGAAACCATGGATTATGAAAGCTTACAGTAGTTATCTAAAGGCTGGTGGGGTAGACACATATGTGCTTGTGAATGTCAAATTGGCTTCAATTCATGGATATAAGGGGTCACAGGGGATTTTTCAAATTGAGTACCATTTTGACAGTTTCCCTGTGAAACCCTCAGAGTTAAATAAACAGTAATTGTATATGCATACTTCAACAACCATTACCATATATATGTATGTGGATACAATTTAAACACATGTCTGCAAAATTATCTTGAAATACTAAAGAAAAGCACTTTATTTATTAACTGTTAATAACTAGCTTACTAACATGTTAACAAATGTGATTCATATTTGTATATGTAATATATACAGTAGTGCCTTGGTTATCAATATGATAAGTTGCTACATATTAACAAATGTTAGGCTTTTTCTTCTAACCCCAATTAAGTTCATAACCTTGATCACTAACAATAACATGTGATTGTACTTATTATATCGTATTACTTTTAGAAAAGACTGCATTTACCAGACCATGCTTTTCCCCTATGATTTGCTATACTAATGTGTGCCTTACCTTACTTATTATTATTATTGTTATTATTTATTTCTTAGCAGACGCCCTTATCCAGGGCAACTTACAATTGTTACAAGGTATCACATTATTTCACATTATACAGATGTCACATTTTTACATACAATTACCCATTTATAAAGTTGGGTTTTTACTGGAGCAATCTAGGTACCTTGCTCAAGGGTACAGCAGCAGCGTCCCCCACCTAGGATTGAACCCACGACCCTCCGGTCAAGAGTCCAGCGCCCTAACCACTACTCCACACTGCTGCCACTTAAATATGCTTCACATTTTTTTTTCCCCACTATGATCAGTAGAGGTCCTAAACCACTTGCAAAATGAAGTATTTTTCTTGTGGGCTACTTCTAGCATTTTGTAGCATGGATGACGCAATTCAGCAAGATAAAGTGGATTTTTTAAAATATTATTAATATTTGAGGATCTTCATGTCAAAAATACCTGAAACCACCACTAATTAGCCACATCAGCAGCAACGTGCTGATATAGACCTGCTATCAGCAGATCTACTGGTTTATTTTTATTGGAGTAATTCATGGTTTGCAGCAATTCAACAGAAAATTAATTAACATTCCTCCACCATAAATCTCTGGAGTATTAGCTAAAATGCCGATTCCATAATCACTTTTCATTAGAGCACAAAAACTACTCATTAAAATTGATTTTCCTCCTGCTTTAGTGAAACCGCCACTACTTTAAGGATCTGCATTTCAGCTGAAAATGAAGCAGGCCATTGAGCAACTGGGGATTGCCTTTCTCTCTTTATTTAATCAGATTACAAATGTGAAGAAACGTCAGCTTCTGGGATTCAACAATTGACGGCTTGGACGGGCAGAGAAAAGAGTTTAAAATAACTTGTGAATAAATACCATTTCTAGAAGGATGCGCTTTTGGAGAATTATATTCAATTGAGCTGCTCAGTGTTTGTAATAATTAGATTAATTGAATGAGATTCCTTTTCGTAAAGTCTAATTCCAGTATATTTGAGCAAAATGCTGAAAGGCAATGAGAGTTTATATATGTTGTTAGAACATTTATGCTCACTTGCTCAAATTCCTCCTTCCTTTTTTTCAGAACTACATTTTATGAAGTAACACATTCTATGAAATGTCCTAGACTGATGGTAGTTTTTTTCCCTTTAAACCATATAAACAAATATGTCACTGATATTCAGATACAAATTTAAAGCTCTCATGGTTGGCATCCACTGTCTCCACCTGTAAAAATGTAAGGGAGACATACAGATGGATAGCTGTCTTTACGTATTTCCAGATTCTAACTCTCAATAGATAGTGTTAAATTGTAGCTAGTTTCTTTATAATAGGTGTTGTGAAAATTGGTTTTCAAAAGTGTTCCATACTTAACTTTATCTCTGGTGGGGATATACGTCGCCAGTAGGGGATAATCCAACAGTCACACACTCACCAATGCATCGATCCAACAGTCACACACTGACCAATGCATTCATCCAAGAGTCACACACACTGACCAATGCATTCATCCAAGAGTCACACTGTGATGGGGCACACCCCGTCCCTATGTGTATTTTGTTTATGTTGTGTTATTTTGTATTGTATTGTATTTGTTGTATTATGATTTAAATGTATGGTTTGATTTTTAAAAACACATTGTTTTATTTTACAGCATGGATGGGGTTAAAATTCCCCATCCATGCTAAACTCGTGCAGAATGTGACTGTCTCCAGATTGATTACATGTATAAAACCGAGCAGCTTTGGCTGAACGAGGTTGGGTTGTTCAGAGGCAGAACGTAAGGTAAAAAGAACTACAGAAATACAATAACAATTACTACTCGTGCTGCTTTAAAACCACCACGATACTTATTTATTCACAGTGGGTGTTTATTGTCTCTTTTGGCCAAGATCTTGTTTGTTTGACTTGTTTTATTTTACTTTAATAAATACGAGTGCCAAAAGTGGGCTTACACCAGTACTGTGCCTGCCTGTGTTATCTTCCTGGTCTGTGACGTCACACCACCCAGCCAACCTGCTGCACACACACTGACCAATGCATTGCAATGAACTTTCTCATGTAGCTGATTGAATTGAGAAATATAAATCATTCGTCTGACCTCTCTGCAAACTCTCTTTTAGCACAGAGCATTGATCTCTGATCCTGGAAACCTGGGTCTGACCATCAGTCACTACCTGCACGTTACACATTACACACAATGGTATATTTTTTCAAGCAGTTACTTACAATGTCCAACTTCCAATCCAAAAATCCTGAAAATGCTCTTGCCACCCATGTCTGGTAAGTTGTACACCAGTGCAAGCTGTTTCTATGACAGAAATTTAAGCCATAATTTGTCAGTAAATATAAAGAGGGTCACCAGTGATTCACTTAGTAAAAGTACTGCAGCTTAATGTGTATGTGGTTGCCAGTTCCACAAAGTTGCCAGTCTTGGCTGGGGACCCACAAGGAGCACTACGTTGGCCACCCTCCCAGGTGGGGGTAGACGGGCATTTGTATATGCAGTCGACACTATGTCCACAATCCAGTGGGACAGTCGCTGCTTTGAGAGGGCTTGACCCAGGGTCCTTATACCGTGACAGACGAAGAGCTGGTCAGACTGACGCAGCGCTCTCGTCCTATCCACATAACATCTCAATGGGCAGAGGAAATTCAATCTCTGATCCTCCTCCGAAGAAAAAGGAGAGGAATGGAAAGCCTCTAGTTCCACTGATTGATTCAAGTGGAAAGCCATAACCACCTTAGGGAGGAAAGTGAGGTTCTTGCGTAATGACCACCTGTTTCCATTATCCTCCCCCCACATACAGGAACTGTGCACTGACAGAGCCTGTAACTCACTAACCCGCTTAGCGGAAGTGATGGCTAATAGAAAGGCTGTCTTCACAGAGAGATATTTCAACTCTATAGAATGTAAAGCTCAAACAGGGTCTTAGTGAGAGCCTCCAATACCAGATCCAGACTTCACTCAGGGAGGGCGTCCCTTCAGGAGGACGTAGCCACCGAACACCCTTTAGAAAAGAGGTCGCCAGAATATGAGAACCCGGGGGAAAATGAGTCAATGAGGACATGGCATGCAGATATAGCTGCTAGGTACACCTTCAGCGTAGAGGGGGACCTGCCCATCTCTAGCAGATCTTGCAGAAACTGTAAAATAGTTGCTATAGAGCAATAGATGGGATCATGACCTCTGGTCATACCCCAATCCTGAAAATATCTCCACTTATAGGCAAACAGTGCCCTCGTGGAGGAGGCCCTAGTATTCTGCAGTGTACTAACTACCACGTCTCAGAGCCCTAAGGCGGACAGATGGTCCCATTCAGGGGCCAGACCCACAGCTGGAGTCTGCTTGGCTCTGGGTGCCACTCACCTGACTGAGGAGATCCATGAGCAGCGGGATCTCCCATGGCTGGCCTTGCAGAAGCTGGCAGAGATTCGCGAACCAGGGGCCCGTTTCATAAAAGCTATTTGCGAGGAATCACTATCGCAGACCCCTCGCAGGTTGCAATTTAAGTTTCATAAAACCTTCGCTGTGCTGCGACCTCACACATTTTCCCCTGAAACTTGCGAGTGCTAGAGGCCAACCACAAGTAGTAATTTTCATCGCAAATCATTTTAGTAGATATCATAGCTCTCATACTACTACTAGCTCGTCGTCGATATGGCAGAGGAATGATAAGAGAAAGAGTATTTAGGGCAAACCCTTTCAGACTCAGAATTAGTATCAAAGTACCGATTTCCAAGAGCAGAGATAATTAATATGTGACTTATTAGATCAAGAAATTAGAAATAAAATGCAAGAAATAGGCTATGTCACTACACTGTAAAAAAAAATTGTGTTGCATGCAGTAATTTTCAGGGAGTAGTAGCCGATTGTCATGGTTTAAGTAAGGCCACTGTTTCTAGATGCATAGTCAAAGTTTCTACAGCTTTGTCTAACCACATTGATGACTACATACTCTTTCTTGAAGAACCTGACATAGAGGATAATGACTTGTTTAAATTATGTGGTTTGACAAAAGTAGGCTACTTGGAGCTGTAGATGATAAGATACAAATGATGTCCCCTGCTGAGAATGAGCACCTGTACGTATGCAGGAAAGGTTTTCATTCCATTAATATTCAAGTGATCTGGGATGCCAAAAGATGAATAGCCCTGATCCCTTGCATCGCAAAGGTGGTAGGATGGCATCCATGCACTTTGAAAATGTGCGGGATGGGGGGTATGGAGAGGCCGAATGGCAGCACGGATACCTCGAAGAAGCTTCCCTGAAAGGGAGATATTTCCTGTGCGCTGGACGGATAGGAACGTGAAAATACGCATCCTTTAAGTCCATCGTGGTAAACCAGTTACCCGGCCGGACAGACTGGAGGATGTGCTGATGTGTGACCATCTGGAACATTGATGTGTCTCAGGTCTAGGATGGGTCGAAGGCCCCCATCCTTTTTTGGCACTAGAAAGTACCTCTAGTAGAACCCCTCTTCTTGAGAGGAGTGTTCTACGAGGCGGATGGCTTGTTTGAGAAGTAATGTTTTTACTTCTTGTCTGAGGACCAAGACCTGGAGAGGGTTGCTCACGGATGTAACTGTGAACCCTCGAAAGGGAGGAGGGCCCAAGCTTAACCAGTGTTTACGGTGGTGAGCACCCAAGAGTCTTATGTGCAATTGCGCCAGTATTGCAGCTGGTGTTGTGAGAAGGGGTGGAGCCTGTCTTGGAGGCTGTCTACGGCAGTTCCGTGGGAACTGTCTCCCAGAGCTTTGCTGCGTTGGGGCCCCACATCCATCATTCCCCCGCAGAAGCCTGTAGGCAGTGCCTCAGGTCGCCATGCGGCACAGTGGGGATTGGAACTATCCGGGTAACCGTAGTTACGGGCGGACGCCAGGGCTTTGTCCTATCTCATACCGGAGCACAGGAAGGGAGCATCGCAGCCACCTGACGAGACGCCTCCCACTCTCAGTGGGAGCATTGCAGTATTTCCTCTACTGCTAGCCCAAAGGTATGGCCAGGGGAGATAGGTGCGTCTAATAGGGCTGACTTGTCCACATCCGGGACCCTGGCCTGTGACAGCCAGAGCCGTCTGCGTGCCACAGCCAGAGCCGTGTGCCAGGCTTCTGCCCAGGGCCTGCACAGGATGCCATCCAGGTAGACCGTTAGGAGACCTGCCATGTTGGCCAGGAGTGTTACCTGCGCTTCTGCTGCATACGCTTTTTTGAGGTATGCAGGGTTCTTGGATAAACCTCCTACCGGAGGGGCTCACACCAGGGCTGCTATGGTGGAATCCACCGGCAGGAACTGCTCTAGTCCCAGCACCCCACACCCTCCAAGGAGGCCAGCGGGGCTGCATGTTTTGAGACAGTCGGCACCGAGGCCGGTCGGTGCCAGGAAGATTGTATATCCTCCAGGAAGTCCGGGAACACAGGAAAAGGTTGGGGGGGGCGGGGTCGAGGTTTGCGCCGGTCTGAACACAGGTCACTTCCTGGACCTCTGTCTCCTGCTTCTCCAAAGAGTCCCCATCCCAGGAAGCCGCGATTGAGATTGCGTCCTGGTCCTCCTCACTCATCGCCTCGTTTCGGTCCAAGATGTCTGCGACTGCCGGTACGGGTGGGGTTTGTACCAGTGCAGGTGCCGGAGGTGGAGCTGGGGCATGCGCAGTGGGTAGAGCCTGCTGCCTGACCAGGTACTCAAGGACCTGGGCCATCTGGCTCTTCAGGTCTGAGATGTATTTTGCCTGCCTGCTGTGTCTTGCTCGCTTACTGCTCCTCGAAGGAGATCGTGATCAGCTGCAGGCTCGGTGGGCTGTCGCCTGAGCACAGGGTATACCGTGTGACAGGCTGGAAGGCATGTGGAGGGAGGGGGAGGGAGGGGGAGGGCGGGGGGGGTTCCCCAGGTTCCCAACGCTGCAGTGGGCTCAGCTGAGCTGGTTGAGGAAGCCGCTCCTGTGAACTCTGCAAGCCTCCTGCACAGTGCCCGAGTCTGGGACGATGTGCAGATCGAACAGAACATCTCGACTCCTAAGGCAGAGGAGGTGTGCTGCATCCCCAAGCACTTGACACACAGGAGGTGTTTGTCTTGTGGGGGAAGCATCATTCCACAGGATGTGCAAGGATGGAACTTGGACTTTGCGTCGCCCGGAGCATCTGCTCTAGGGGTGCCTGGGCACCACTGCATCAAGGTCCGGGGCACACAGGAGCCGAAGCACCAAGGCAGGGAGCAATCAAGCGCCAAGGTAGTCAAAGAACCAAGGTTTGATATATATTTCTTTACTTTTCATGTCCAGACCCCAATTAAAGCTTTGTACTTTTGCCCTCATTGATTTCTAGCCACTGTTCATTTATGCAAGTACAGTACAACGTTGCATATCCGACCCCCTGTGGACTGGGGTATAAGCGGATATGTGAAAAAGTCAGATTTGCGAACATCTATAGAAAATGACATTTACACATCCATAAATAGGTTGGTGAACAAAAACAACACTCAAACTGCTTTAAACACGGGGACATTTCTTGCTTTAAAAGTAAGCAAATGTAAACAAGATTAATTAGGCTACAATACACATTGTTGTTATGCGGTTTACTATAAGCCATCTCCACGCAAAGCTTTAAAAAAATACAAAACAAATGTCCAGTAACCTGCAACTGATTGCTTCTATCTTAACTCTAGAAGTCCCTGACTCCCTGGTTCTGCTTTCTTAATATCTCTGGCACAGTACTTTGCGCTCTTTCTTGATATTGCCAACAGCCAATAAGAAGCTTGGTTTAAATATTGCTTCAGCTATTTTAAATAAACGGCTGGTAAGCACTGTGTTTATGAAGCTTGCTTTGTTTAATTCAAACGCTGCCAATATCTGCAACCGTGCACAAACACATTGCACAAAATAAAGAGTAAAACACAAAGCTTTCTCAACTGATTTACTGAAACGTCACTGCTACACACAGCTGACTGACACACACACACAGCCCGCCTCTCTTAAAGGGGAACACACCAAAAGGCTGATTGCTATAACGCTTTCTTTCTGTTTCCATCGCGAACGCTGCATTTGCTGCCAATACTATTACTCTCATAGCCCAATTTTAATATTTATTTATTTATTTATTTATTTATTTATTTATTTATTTAGTGAGGCGGTTAATTGATCAGGGCAGTTATGTGATAGTCAGATATGCGATGTTCCACTGTAACCACAATTTCTCATTAATTGCAATCACTCTTTCTCCAGGTCAGAATTTTGTCATGGCATCAGCAATAAGCACAGCAGGTATGGATGTTTTCCTGCCTTAACACTAAAGCCTGGTTTGGTTCATTCTTCCCAGAGTGTTCTTCAATAGAGCAGAGAGAACTGAGGAAAGAACACTATCATTTTTAAACCTGTTCCAATATAAATTACCCAAAATTATTCTGCTAAATGTCAGAATATAACAGTTTTGCTTTATGAGGTATTGTGAAAGGGTTCTTGCTTGTGGGTGCGTGCATTCGCTGCTGAGTGATAGGCAGGAGACCAGACAGGTTGAAATTGACACGCCCCGCAGGCGCGCAGGATTTATTTACACACATACACACAACAGCTCACGTGACCCTACCAACCATGGTAGCTCACTGAGTGCATACGGCCAGCGTACGAAAAACAAAATAAAACACAATACAAAAAACTATAAAATAAAAGGTGCCGTAAAAACGGCGTGCGCTACTCCCTAATGCATGGAGGTCCCGCTTGCTCACCTCGCTATACTTTAAAGGGATCTACCATCCCCGAACTAATCTTTATGTATCAACACAAACCCCGACTCCGGCCGTCGGCGGTTTTGGCAGCTTCTTTTGGCTCCGATCCCGGTTCACCATCACGGCGATCGGAGGATTTCAGCAACTTATTTCTCTCACTATGCTCGGGTAGCGTGGACGATCTTCAGCCCGTTGTCCGTGGCTTTGCAGCAGCCCCGAGGTGAACAAACAGGACCTCTTTATACCTGACGCTGTGCTGGAACACACCTACCCGCTGATCATCCACAGCTGGCAATCACACACGGCAGGTGATCCCAGGAGCGTCAGGTACTGCAATAAATTAAATAACCATTACACACATTTACACAATATTAAATTAACAATGTATTCACACACAAACCCCCTCTTCATGTGCAGGGCTCCTGCCCTGCTACATACCTCCCCCCTTGTGCAAAGCACAGATGGCCGCCACCGGCCACCTCCCCCCTTGATTGACGCCTCTCTGTGTGGGTGGGAGTTACACCTAGGCAGGAGGGTACATTGGGTCTTTGTGTGGGCCACTCTTTCCATCCCGGTGCCCCCTTAAAAGGGACCGAGGACCGGTGACAAGGGACCCAGGCGGCGTGGATCGGGCGACCGGAGCGCAGGCTGGTGACCAGGCGGCTGCAGCTGCAGGCAGAGGCGAGAGCCCCTGCGACAGTGTAGTGACGTCTGGTTCACCAGGGGGAGCGAAACAGGAGTCTGGGCGAACGACCGTGCCTGGTGGTGCTGCGACTTGGGACCCAGGTCCAGGGATGAGAGGTCCAGACATGACGGTGGGGTGTCTGGGAGCACGGGCCGAGGGAGCTGACCCTTAGGCGCCGGAATGGAGTGCAGGGGTGGAGGTCGGGGCTGTGGTGGATCTGGTCTCCTCAACTCCTCCACCATAGAAACCCGTCGCTTCTCTCCTTCCTCGTTGTCGGGGTCGGCAGCACTTCCTCCTCAGGGTGTTGGACGGCAGCTCCTCCTCCTCAGGCTGTCGGGACGGTAGCTCCTCCTTCTTTGGCCCTCGAGACGGCAGCTACTCCTTCTTGGACTGTAGCTCCTCCTCTGGCTCTTCAGACAGGCAGGCAGCCACTCACTGCTACTCTGGCCTTTGAGGACAGTAGCTCCTCCTACTTTAGCCTTGGAGGACGGTAGCTCCTCCCCCTCTGGCTTTCAGGGCTCTAGCTCCTCCCTCTGTGGCTTTTCACCCACGTCTCATTTGGCTCCCCTCTCTGGCTCCCTCAGCAGCGCCTCCAGTGGCTGCTGAGCGTCACCTGCGGGCTTGCCCTTGTCCCCCCCAAAAAATTTCAGGGGTTTGGGGCATCAGCACTTTCCCCAGGGGTCCTCCCCCCTGGAATCACGATCTCCGCCTTATGTCCCGCCTTGCCTCGGCGAAACGCAGCGAATCCCACGCTGTCACCATATGTGAAAGGGTTCTTGCTTGTGGGTGCGTGCATTCGCTGCTGAGTGATAGGCAGGAGACCAGACAGGTTGAAATTGACACGCCCCGCAGGCGCGCAGGATTTATTTACACACATACACACAACAGCTCACGTGACCCTACCAACCATGGTAGCTCACTGAGTGCATACGGCCAGCGTACGAAAAACAAAATAAAACACAATACAAAAAACTATAAAATAAAAGGTGCCGTAAAAACGGCGTGCGCTACTCCCTAATGCATGGAGGTCCCGCTTGCTCACCTCGCTATACTTTAAAGGGATCTACCATCCCCGAACTAATCTTTATGTATCAACACAAACCCCGACTCCGGCCGTCGGCGGTTTTGGCAGCTTCTTTTGGCTCCGATCCCGGTTCACCATCACGGCGATCGGAGGATTTCAGCAACTTATTTCTCTCACTATGCTCGGGTAGCGTGGAACACACCTACCCGCTGATCATCCACAGCTGGCAATCACACACAGCAGGCAGGTGATCCCAGGAGCGTCAGGTACTGCAATAAATTAAATAACCATTACACACATTTACACAATATTAAATTAACAATGTATTCACACACAAACCCCCTCTTCATGTGCAGGGCTCCTGCCCTGCTACAGGTATGTAATTAGTATGGTTACTTTAATGGTCACGAGTTGAAACCAGTTCTATAATTCTTTCATAAGGAGTATTATTCTGATAATTAAAAGAAATGAGGGACTAGAGGGAATGCATTTACTGCTTTTTTAGTTCACTTAATTCATGCTGTGGAGGATATTATTGCTGTTATATTTGGTTGTGTATTTTGTTACTTTTGTTTTAGTATTCTTTTGTAACATATTAGGTTTCATTTTCACCCATTGGCTCTCGTCAGTAGAATATGGTTAAATATAGTTTTTGTAGTTTCTGATGATCCAGTATAGAGCCATAACTAGGCATTGTATCGCCCAGGGCAGGCAATCAGATTTGTCAGGATGGTATTTTTGCTCACATTTCATAGTTTTGATTAACTTTCCGAATCTCTCCTTTAACATGTTTGAAGGGAACAAGATATAAATTTAAACGGAAAGGAACTTGTTAACACATGTTAACTGCAAGGTTAGATTTCCTGCCTCTACGATTATATTCAATCCTCGCATTTTCAGCACCAATCAATGATAATGAGTTTATTTTACGTATGGTAATTTTTTGCTAGTCAGGGCTTCAGTTTAGTTTTGGACTTCACAGTAAAAACTAAGGCAGCAATCAAGCTATGTGCTTATAATAAGGAAGATTATATTATTTTCTTTTTTCTGATCAAATTAAAACTTGATCAGTAAGTGCACGCATTTGTGGAATTTTATCAGTGTCGCTGTAAATAATAAAAACTACTGTAGGATTCTTTTAGCAACCACATTGACCCTTACAAAATCCTTCAATATTGCTATAGTATAACTTAAGTAAGTTCATGTGTGGCATTTTCTCATAATTACTGATATAAAAAAGCATGGATTGAAAATAATCATAACACAAACATGGATACTGCAATGACTTAACAACATGAAGCATGTTCACAAGACACTACTGTGACAGGGAGAGTAAAAAAAAATATGCATATCGATCTCAATGTTGGATAAGCGGCGCTCAGACACCACTGGTGGAAAAAAAAGAGTCTGTGGAGTGGCTGTAGAGCAATCTGGGAGGATGGCAGAGGCCTGGAACTTTTAATTGCATGCAAATCCTTCAGGTACTTCATTGACAAGTCAGTCACACACCAAGAGGCATGTTTGAGAAGGCAGACCCAGTAAGGAGCTCAATGTCTAAGGAGACAGTGTCTCATATCACCACTGAATTTGCACAATCAGCGTATCAATAATGCTATTTAACTGGATTTTGAAAGCCTGCTCAGCAGTGATTTTGAAGCCTTCGTCGTGGGCTTCTTCGGAGTCCAGCCTTCATAACTTCCTATTCCTTTTTTCAGGAAATTCTGCAGAAAGACACATGGATTGAGCATGGTTAGCTGCATCCTTCATTGTTGGATCTACCCCTTCATCATGCATATGTTGCAGTCCATTCCGCAAACCGCTTAGCAGCTTGGTCAACAGATAAGCCTTTGGTTTGCAAAGCTTGGCTGACAGTCGATATTACTTATAATTCGGTCCCACATAAGCAGACTGCAAATTAATTTGAAATTGATTTGCATTATGGCTGTTGAAGCAGTTTCTGGACATAAAGTCTCTTCTGATATTTCATGCAAGGCCTGGAGAACACCTGGCAGTTGCTGACGTAAGGGCTTGATGACACAGGCTTTTGACAACCACCTGGTGTCACTGTGATTTTAGGATTTCCCATCTGCCTGTGGAACTAACAAAAAAATCAAACAGTCACTGAACAGTTCCAAAAAATGATACCACATTGTGGCAAAGTGCCCCGCCCCTGTGTGCATTTGTGTGTTCTATGTTGTATGTATGCGTGCGTATGTCAATGTTGGTGTATAGATTGGTACACGGGATATAAACAGGTCTGTGTTTCACGTGTGTTTAAATTGTATATTTGTATTTAGGCACGGGATTGCACATCACGCACGTGCATTTAAAATATAATATGCGAGCACGGGGTTGCACAGAATTAATTCACGTGCTGGGATTCAAGTGAATAATTAATTAGTAATTGAATCCCAGCACAACAGTATATGTAGACGCACATTTCATTCAGTCAGGGTTGGGTGTTCGGTGAGTGGAGAACGGGATTGGAGACGGAGGTAGTAATTGTTAGAATAAGAGTAATAGTTAACGTGTTTTCACTCACCGTGTTTGTTCGTCTGTCTGTCCTGCACTGTCTGTTTAGTGTTTAGTCGTTTTGTATGTCTGTTTATTTTGGCGTCAAGTGCCGTGTCCTGTTTTTGTACTGTTTACAACCCTTTTATTTGTTAATAAACGCTGAGTGCAGCCATTGCACTCAGCTCATCACCATCACCGTCTGTCTGTGTTTGAATTCCTTCCTGCTTCCGGTCTGACGCCACCCACTCTGGCCGTCTTTGTGACACGTGGTGTCATCGTGGGATAGCCACGCCTCCAAGCGTCAGACCAGGAGGGGTCTGGATTAAAAAAAAATAAAAAAGTCAATGGCAGAAGACGCCGTCAAACTGCGGGACTGGTTCCTAGAAAATGCTGGGCTGGAGGCCCAGTCTCTGCCCATAGTCGTCCGGGCCCTGTGGATGATGGACAGTGAGAGATGGGAGGCATATCAGGAGGAACACACCCCAAACACCTTGGAGGAAGGTGTGGAGTTTGTCCTCAGCTACCTGGAGGCAACCATAAATGGAACAGCAGCCCAGGTAGCAGGACCACCAGCAGAGGAGTACCTGCTGTCCCCATCTCCACCAGCAGAGGGTGAGTACCTGCTGTCCCCATCTCCACCAGCCGAGGGTGAGTACCTGCTGTCCCCATCTCCACCAGCAGAGGGTGAATGCCTGCTGGTTTTGCCTTCACAGCCCAAGCGGGAGGCAGAGACGGATAAAGAGGTGAAGGACAGGGAGGAGGAGTGCCGCCTAAGGGCCAGGCATCCACGGCGATGTAACAAGCCATCGCCGGGGTGCCTCCTCTGCGACCAGGATCACCTGTTCGCCCACTGTCCCTTCCGCAGTTATGGGGAGGAGCCTGAGTGTCCACAGCCCAAATGGGAGGAGCCTGAGCGTCCACAGCCCAAATGGGAGGAGCCTGAGCATCCACAGTCCAAATGGGAGGAGCCTGAGCGTCCACAGCCTGAGTGGAAGGAGCCCGAACATCCTACGCCTGAGTGGGAGGAGCCAGAACGTCCTACGCCTGAGTGGGAGGAGCCCGAACGTCCTACGCCTGAGTGGGAGGAGCCCGAACGTCCTACGCCTGAGTGGGGGGAGCCCGAACGTCCACAGCCCAAGAGGGGGGAGTCGGTGCGTCCACAGCCCAAAAGGGAGGAGTCGGTACGTCCACAGCCCAAAAGGGAGGAGTCGGTGCGTCCACAGCCCAAAAGGGAGGAGTCGGTGCGTCCACAGCCCAAAGGGAGGCAAGTCGGGGCTTCCACAGCTCTGGGACCCAAGCCACCAGCAGAGGGAAAATGCCTGCTGGTTCAGCCCCAAGAGCCGGAAGGGGAGGAGTTACAGGCCCAACCCCCTGAAAATTTTTGGGGGGGAGAGGGGCAGGAGGCTGGTGTCCCCCAGCAGCCTCTATGCATGCTGCTGAAGGCAGCACGGCGCGCACCAGCCCAGCCGCCACAGCGGAGGGAGCCAGCGCCGCCAGGAGCAGAGGAGCTGCCTCTGCCTCTGCCACCTCCACCGCTTCCTCCACTAGGAGCAGAGGAGCAGGAGCTGCCTCTGCCTCCACCACCGCCGGGAGCAGAGCAGCAGGAGCTGCCTCTGCCTCCACCATCTTCACCGGCAGGAGCAGAGCAGCAGGAGCTGCCTCTGCCTCCACCACTGCCAGGAGCAGAGGAGCAGGAGCTGCCTCTGCCACTTCCAGGAGCAGAGGAGCTGGAGCTGCCTCTGCCTCCACCACCGCCAGGAGCAGAGGAGCTGGAGCTGCCTCTGCCTCCACCACCGCCAGGAGCAGAGGAGCTGGAGCTGCCTCTGCCTCCGCCACCGCCAGGAGCAGAGGAGCTGGAGCTGCCTCTGCCTCCGCCACCGCCCGGAGCAGAGGAGCAGGAGCTGCCTCTGCTGCCCGTACCTCCGCAGGGAGTACGGTGGCCGGAGCCCCAGAAAGGGGAGCTGCCGGCCACGAAGAAGGGGGAGGAGGTCTGGAGACCACTTTCCCCAGCAGCAGTTTCGCTGCAGGAGTTCTGTGGCCGGAGCCCCACAGGAGGGAGCTGCCGGCTACGAAGAAGGGGGAGGTCGGGGGACCACCCGCCCCCGCAGCTTTTTCGCTGCAGGACGGGACCAGCATGCTGTCAGCCGTGCCACTACCGGCAGGGGAGCTGACAGCATTGCCAGCCATAGGCCTACTGAAGCCTCCCTTCCCAGCCCGAGACTTTGTCCTGGACTGCTGGATTTTTAAGGGGGGAGGTGGCCGTTGAGGCCATGTGTGCTGCGCACAAGGGGGGGTATATGTGGCAAAGTGCCCCGCCCCTGTGTGCATTTGTGTGTTCTATGTTGTATGTATGCGTGCGTATGTCAATGTTGGTGTATAGATTGGTACACGGGATATAAACAGGTCTGTGTTTCACGTGTGTTTAAATTGTATATTTGTATTTAGGCACGGGATTGCACATCACGCACGTGCATTTAAAATATAATATGCGAGCACGGGGTTGCACAGAATTAATTCACGTGCTGGGATTCAAGTGAATAATTAATTAGTAATTGAATCCCAGCACAACAGTATATGTAGACGCACATTTCATTCAGTCAGGGTTGGGTGTTCGGTGAGTGGAGAACGGGATTGGAGACGGAGGTAGTAATTGTTAGAATAAGAGTAATAGTTAACGTGTTTTCACTCACCGTGTTTGTTCGTCTGTCTGTCCTGCACCGTCTGTTTAGTGTTTAGTCGTTTTGTATGTCTGTTTATTTTGGCGTCAAGTGCCGTGTCCTGTTTTTGTGCTATTTGAAACCTTTTATTTTGTTAATAAACGCTGAGTGCAGCCATTGCACTCAGCTCATCACCATCACCGTCTGTCTGTGTTTGAATTCCTTCCTGCTTCCGGTCTGACGCCACCCACTCTGGCCGTCTTTGTGACACACATCCACAGAGGAACTGGCTGCATGAACTCCTACTAAACTCAGTGAGTGTGGTGCATATGGAACAAATCTAGCCAGATTGTTCACTTGCCTCAGTCTTGCCTGCACCTCACTGTACTTTCCAATCATGTTTGCTCCGTTGTCTCCCTGTCCATGAATATTAGCTAGATCTAATCCATCACTGAATAGCTTATTTTTATTTACGCAGCAAGACCACTACCGTCTTCTCGGTCATATTAATAAAATCTACAACTCTCTTCAACACTACCTCTAAACTCCTCTTACTGTATGGTTATTTTTTCCTATTTGGTCAAATAAGCTTGCAATGGCTACTTCCACCAGATTTCACCAGATAATAAAGGATTGCTTGGTACAGCCTTTAGTTGTAACAGAAAGTTGCACAAGGTTATGTCACAAATTAGCTTCCTTTTTGAACACTCATGCAATCACATGATAACTTTCCCATAAAGCTATAGTACATGTTACAATATACCACAATATCGTTATACTATATGCTGAAGTCTTGTAAGCATAAGGTATGGCTTCCAGACATGTTTCCATGCAAAAAGTTTTTGATTCATTTTATGGCTTTTTAGCGTGAGAAGGCGATTTACCCACCCATCACAGTCATACAATGTTTTAGAGGCGCACTTCCTATAGCTTGTGGAATGTGCGTGGTATGTGCTGCTGCATCACACAATACTGGAGAGAGACTATCAACTTAATAACCTGCATGAAAACCTGGTCATTGTTAGACACCCGGTGGGGATAAGAAGGAGCGCTGGCATCCTTAATCTAACATACAAGTTATGACCTTAAAATGTCTGTGGCTAAAAAAAAAAATTCATAAATCGTGTTGTGCACTTTGATTTGTTGTATAGGTCTGTAAAGGGCAAAGTTAATCTGATGAAGGAGATTGCACCCACACCTTCAATGGCGTCTTTCCTGTCACTAGATATCATAGCTGCTTCCCCTATTTACTGACATGCCTTCATCCAGTAACACGCTTCGATTCAGAAGACACTGCTGAGGGGACATGACCTAGGAAGTGAAAGTGTAAAAGAGTACGCATGGAAACTTTCTTAACCTAATTTGTAACAGATATCATATTTTAAAACGAAAGTTCCTCCTTTAACAATGAATAGCATATATCCTGGACTAATGGTGTGGTATTGAAGTAAAGTTCCTTATTATGCATACCTCCTCCAACATCTGTACTTTCATTGTTGAACGACATTTGGTTGCAGAGGCTGAGCAAATAGAAAATAGACACTGTATCTTTATGGATTCTGCTGCCCCCTTGTGGTCAAATGTCACTGTTCTTTCTCAGGTTTACACCAACGGCACTTATAAATTCATACTTCCTGCCATGGTGAGCCCATCTATGGGAAAGCATACTACCCATCTTACACAGCGCCATTTCTGGTCAGGGCGTGGAGATTTGCAGCTCAGATCCTTTCTCTGTCACATATCTCACCTCTCAGAGTGATGCTGAAGGAACACTCAGCTAACCCTACGTCCCCTAATGGACCCCCCCTCCCATGAAACAAAAATCAGCATTTTGGTGCTCCTTACCCGCACAATGCTTCACTGTGTAGTGGAAGGGTTGCAGCACCAGATATCACTGAGTTATCCAGGCGTTTGTGTCCCTCATCGTACGTAACCACGTGAAAGGGCCGTGGTTTGTGACAAGAGAGAAGGAACTTCCCAATAAGTAATAGCGAAGCACGTGAGTAGCCCATTTGATTCTCAATAACGGAGTAGTTTATTTGCCTGGGAGCAATTCTTTTGATGTTCTACTCCGTCAACTCCTTGGGACAGGACTGGCCCCAGACCAAACAGGGAGGCATCAGTCTGGAGAATGAACTCTTTACTTAAATCTGGTGAAATGAGAGCTGGGGCCTGACATAGTTTCTTTTTAATTATACCAATGGCCCCCTGACATTCCCCTGTCTTAGCCACTTAACTATTTTTTTTCGGTGAGATCCACAAGGGGTTACTATGGTGGAGTACTTGGGGATAAAACGGCAATAATAGCCTGCTTATCCCAGTAGTGATCTCATCTGTGACTTGGTTTTCGGGATCGCCTGAAGCCTAAACTTTAGAGGCAATCGGCTTTACCCGTCCATTACCCATGATGTAGCCGAGATGATGGGTTTCTTGTTTGCCAAATGCACACTTGCCCAGATTAGCCGTCATCCCCGCCTCCCTTATAGACTGTAGGACAGCCGAAAGTCTAATAATATGTTCTCTCCAGGTAGAGCTAAAAATCACCACATCATCAATGTATGCAGTGGCATATGGGTGATGGGGTGCCAGGACCTGGAGATATCCTCTACCTCCATGCTGAGGGGACCCCTGTGGCCTTCTGGGACCCAGTACGGTCCCACTAGTGGATCTCAATGGTACTGCCTCTGGATATCTAGTGGTGTAGTCCACCACTACCAAAATATGTGTATACCCTGAGTCAGACAAGATCAGTGGACCCACTATGTCAATTGCAGTTCTTTAACTAGGGGCAGTGGGACCAGCGGAGCCAGGCGAACCCGCCCCAGTGCTACTTGTTGGCATTCCGGGCATTCCACCACATATTTCCTCGCCTCAATAAAAACTCCCATCCAATAAAGTCCAGCCAATAGTTTCTTCGCTACCTAGATGTCCCGAACAAGGGGCATCGTGAGCCAACCACAGGTCAGATTCTTTCTCTCTCTGTTACACACCAGAACACTTATTTACTTTGACTTTCATGAAGGCGACTGCTTTTTTCAGTAGTGGCTTGTGGTTTGCAAACTGTCCTATGATACTATTCATTTAAAAAATACACTGGGTGCTTCAAGTTAGTGACATAAAGTTTTAATTGAAACTTTCATGATAATCTATTTTTATAAATCATGAATATTTACTATAATAGTCAATGCAAATTGAAAAACCCTCTGCATTTTAATTATATTTAAATAAATACTTGGCAAGCCAGGCTGGCAAAGAAAACATGGCAAATGATTGAGAAGAACAGCAACTTCCTTCAGTTTAAATATGCAATTACCAATGGTAGCCAAAATAGTCATGGATAAAGTGGCAGCACTCTGAGTTGCCATACCTGTCTGTAGTTGTAGGAGTTGGAGTTCAGTGTAAACAAACTGGATTATCAATAAGATAAGGTTTCTGATAAAGAAGAGTTAACAGAAGGCTAAAGTATGTAAGAATGCTGTACCCCAAGGAGCTTTATTCAACATTAGCTGAAAATTTAAATATATTTCTGTGTAATTTTTAATAACCATACATACATATTAAAGAAAAATATGATTATATATATATATATATATATATATATATATATATATATATATATATATATATATATATATATATATATTATAACGATATAGCACAACAGTATCAATATAGCAGCTCAATGTAATTCAAGCTTCCTTTTTTCTGTAGTTATCAGGTAATTCCATGGGGCGGCAGCAACAGACTGTAGTTAGTATGACCGCTGACAAAACACATCGTATAGGTTTGAAAATGCTTCTTATATTTCCAACCATCCTGGCAACTTTGCATGTGCAGTGTTATAGTTATTTTCTACTATAATATACTACAGCAATTACGTGTAACTACAATGTGTGTATGTAGTAGTCATTTGGAAAAGTATAGGTCGTAGGATGCAAATATATTATTAAACCTTTGTTTCCGTTTAGGAACACTAAAAATCGATGGACAGACTTCCTGTCAGTAAAACAACAATATGGCTGCGCTCCGCAGGGGTGTGTTTGGATTCAGATCATTTAGGTAATAATATTATTTCTATAAACATATAAGTTTGTGGTCATGATGTGTAAAAAGAAAAAATAAATATCCAGTTTCAATTTAAATTACAGTGAATGGTCGTAGTCGAACTTACTTTCACAGAAACATTAGGTTTACACATTCATTCTTGCTATTTAAACACTAATATTAAATATGTGTATATAAAGCAATAGGTAAAGCACTTGTCAAAGAGGATTTTTTTTTTTTTTTCTTCTGGGACTTTATATATTTTGTACTCGTGTCTGGTTAAAAACATAACTGTGTGGTACAGTAAGAATTAAACCTCAGCTCATCCTCGCTTGTCTTCTATTAGGTTGTCTTCATTTTTACTAAACTCTAGTAGGCAGAAAGTCGTGAGTAGAGACCGGGTTCCCTTTCTGTTCAGATGTAATTACAGCAAACTGGCACTGGGAGTCGGGACAGGGCTCTGTGCTGTTCCATTTTCAAAGGTAATGTGTCACGTGCATGTTTTGTTTTCATGGTCATTTTAAAGTCACAGTTAGTGTAAGATAAATGGTACTGTAGCAAACAGTCCTTTTCTTATGTTAAAGAAGCAAAACATATAGTAAATTAACACTGAGGAATTTTGTAAGTTACTGGGCCCCTTTTCTGTGTATCATAGGGCTGATCTCTGTTAACTTAGCAGTATGGCAGCAAATAAAGCCTGGAGAAAAATCGAATCATAAAAATCTTATAGTTTGCAATGAGAGTAGGCTATTCACATTGCATGTACTTACTGGTGTATGCTTTTTATTAAAGTGTGTACTGTGTATTACAGCATTCATTTTAAGCTGTGACAAATTTAAATAGGGTTAGGCTGTACTAAACTACCTTTCGGCCATGTAGCCTTTTAAACTTGAACGAAGCAATGTTAAAAGCATAGTAAATGATGGGATATGTGTCTGTCATTGTTGTTTTCTAGAAATCTGAAGATCTCACACATGAAGCACTGATTAAACGGGCAGTATCACTGGTAACAAACAGTGCCAATACCTATTTGTCACAAACAACTCTTGCTTTAGTAGATACGCTAACAGAGTACACCAAGGTAAGGGAACTATTTAGGTTAAAGAAAACACAGAATAATGCCTTACTGCATTCATTAGTGTCTTGGGCTTGGGGATGGGTAAATGAAACACTAAGAAACATACAGAAACTGCAAATCCAAGTTAAAATCATAATATTGTATCTGTAGTCCTTGTTAAATTAATTAAAGAAACTATGTACCCATACTATGGTTATGTTTTATTTTCATCTACACATTATGGCATTTTCCAGTTTTATATAGTTCCATGTTTTGATTCTTTATTGTTGGTTTTTTTTTTCTGACAACTAACTATTCCAGCCAAACCTGCTTCTGAAATGACTCATCAGGGCTGATTTTGGGGCGGTGAGGTGAGAAATCATGTACATTGAAACCCACAGGTGAAACATTTTGCACTGAAGCCTTTCCATCACTATTATGCTTCCCCACAGTCAGCCTTGAGTAGTCTTTTCAGAAGCAGTTTTTGCTGGAATAGTTTGAAAGAATGGTAAATATTGATCTTAGCAGAAACACAACCAGATAATCACACAGAACACACATCACAGAATATAAAATAGGTAATAATTCAATGAGGGGGTGGATGGGGGGGCTCAATATGTGTGGTTCTTCAGAGACTTACTTCTTGAATGTAACATGTGTCTGCACTTGAGAGCAGAGTTCTGTTTTGTTTTACCACAGATCCACAAGCCATTGAATTTTTTCTTTGCAGGCATTGTACACCTTGATCTCCATTCAGAAGCGTTATGTCGGTCTCATTGGAAAGATGAATCCAAACGAGGAAGATGCTATTTGGCAACTTGTAATTCGTTCTCGTGTGGAGGTATTCAGTAGTTTCATTATTTGAAATGTTCTGGAACAATGGATTCATATTTGCAGTTCTTTTTTACATTTAGTGGGATGTATGGTCCATTCTTATTTATTCATATATAGTAAACTGGGCTGAGTTGAGTGGGGGACGGAGGGGGGTGATGCTGGGACGCCAGAATCACCGTCGAGCCCTCTTGAGGTGTCGTGGGTTGGTCGACGAAACACTGAGGATGGAAGGTGCCCACTTGAAAACCCCAGAGATGTACCCTACTTAGCTCAATCCAGACGGTTGTCATGCTGATGCGCTGGGGAGGCCGCACTTTGGTTGATCCCCGGAGCCAGCATCGCAGCCGTTGTGTGTGCTGATGCGCCAGGGAGGCAAAATAAGCTGATCCCTGGAGCCAGCATTACACTTCAGCCATTAACACCAGACAGAAGGATATCTACATCATCATATGGAAGGAAACGTAAATGGATGGAGACACATATGGATCACATTAGTTTACTGTAAAGCTACGTCTTAGTTGGTGCTTATCTTGGCGAGAGCCGAGTTCAAATCAGCATGAAGTTTTAACATCTACTCTCGTGTAATGGAAATCATTTTTTTATATCCTTATTTGTATATTTAAATAATGCCAAAAAAACTGGGACATGATGTTTATGATTATAACTGATTGTATTAATAATTTAAATCTTAGTAAACCTAAGCTCAGTCTTTATTAAGAAACTGCTAGGTAGTGATAAAAGGTGTTGCAGCAGCTATTTGAAAGCAAGGTTGGTACCATATTTAAACTATTAACTAATAGAAAGAATAAAAAACAGAACAAGATTGTGTTGTTTGTATACATTGGTAACACCTTGTGGTTTCGTATCATTCCATCTCAAGTGTGACAAAATCTAGATAATTAGGTGCTGTGGAAAGTGGCAGAGGCTTTGCGTGAACCGGCAACCACACACCATGAGCGTCTTAGCAACAGATCAAAATAACCAGGCTACATTGCAGGAGAGTATAGAGCTTTTAACCCATTTCACTGACAGGGGTCAGAATCCCCATCAGCAGTGCAACACACAACACTGTCTGTTACAGTCTTACTCCTTTAACTCTGGCGACTGTCTGCAGCCAGACTGGGTCGCAGCACCAATGTAAGAGGTCAGGGGCTGGGTGCCAACCGGCGACGTTGCACACCTCAAATGAGCTTCTTAACCATTGTGAAAAATAGCTGATCTACAGGTCAATATAAAGCTTTTAACCTCATCTCATTGACAGATGTATGAATCTGACACAGCAGTGCATTACACTAGAAAGCCTCTTAACATATCAGTTTTTGGAAAATGGAACAATCCAGTTTCAGCTTCATTTTGCAAGGTTTCCCTTCCTCATTGTAATGTTGTTGTATCCTGAACCATTTGCGCTAGAGAATGTTTCAATAGCTCAAATCAGAGCTACAGAGCCACACTTGCAGTGTGTTTAGTCCCTGGCCATTGCTGCACAGTGAATTATGCATTTAATTGTTTCTTCTTTCTCAAAAAGAAAAAAAAAAAAGTCCTAATTGTGTAATATTAGAATCCTAACCGTTTACCATCCTCTGCAGGTAAATGAGAAGCAAGAAGACTGCAAGCGTTTTGAATCCAATTGGATGAATGCAGTAAACCTGTCAGAGAGGGCTGCAGAGGCTGCTTATGTTGCTGGTATGTATAGTAAGCAGGTTTGTTTACAGTAATTGTTGCTATTGTAATTAAGCAATACATACTACTGCTAATATCTCATAACAAGACCTGCCCAACAACTATACCATTATTAACAGTCTTGTCAACAGGATTAATCTATTATTGCTAATGAATGTGTGTAGAATTTACAGCATTGCTATGTTGTTGTCAGTAGCATTAATTAAGAGATACAGTGGAAGACATGGCCAGCGTATGGTATTGTATTCTCTTATGATAAAATTGAGGTAAATGCGGTTTAGTTAGCCTGTCCTGTATCTTCTGCACACTAGATGGAGTTATCTGACAAGAAAGTGGTTTGACACAGATTACTACTGAAATACAATGTTTCGTTAGGAGGTGTCACACGCCCAATATCAGGTCACTATAGAACACCATCTTCTAAAACCAAATACTACATTTATAATTTGATCAAACAGGGAATTAAACTAAATTCAACAAAATACAGTACAGTAAATGTGGACCAATGTATAGGAAGTTAAATGTAAATGTTCCAAATCCTGATCTTAAAACATACAAATAACCTAATGTTTAAAACTTATCATGGCTAATGAGATAAATTCATATACTGTAGCGTAGTGCAGTAAAAAACAAACAAAAAAATAATATTGGTACTTCTATTGCATTGGAATCAAAGTGGATGGAACTGTTTGCTAAAACAATTTTTAGGTCTTAAAACAAAACAAAACAAAAAATATTATTACTATTATTATTATTACAACCCTGTTTTTTTTTCCTTTCACCAGAGTAACTGTACCAGTTACTGTAATATACTGCAGGGCCTATGCACTCATCTCCCATTGGTCTGATAGAGCAATTATTTCAAGCTTTGTGGTTATGTCTTTCCTTTCCGACACATTTCCAATTTAATTTGAAACAAAACACTGAAGTGAGAACAGATGTTGCACAGCCAACATTTGCTGCTTGACAAGAAATGTGATCATGCACGCAGTTTGAAATATTAACTGGGGTGCAAATCAGTTGAATATCTTATAAGTGATTGATACTAATCAGGAGGAACTTATCAGGAGCTTTATACCAGTCACTCCCATCATATTCTAGCTGGGACATTTCAGTATGGTAATAATATGCAGAGATTAAGTGGGTTTCACTGTGTTATTATTAAATGCAGGCTAACATGCATTTTACAGTGAACCCTTAAAAGCAATTCAGTCAAAATGTCTCGTTTGCCTTGAACAGTTTGAAATACTGTCTGTTTCTTATGAAAATTAGGCTTTAAAAAAATGTACTAACTTTCTGGTGGAGAAGGATCAATTGCAGGGTACAAAATGTAGTCCACTGGATGCACCGAACAGGGGGATTAAGTGAGTTTAATCCACTCACTTGAATTGACGTTAGTACCATTGCTAATCCCAATTGTAGCGTACCAAAACTTGATTAGATCATTGGAATCATCAGTTAAACTAGATCAAGTTTAGTACTGATTGCAGCATTCTAAACACAAAAGATTTCCACATTAAGTGGATTAAGTGCGTCCTGTGAAGTTGCTTGCTTGACTTCCTTGCTCTGATTTGTCCCCATTTTCTCAATATTTGCTTGCATTCTGAGTTATACACATGAACATTTCTTTTTTTACGTTCCTCTTGTCAGTATTACATCACCCAGGAATAATATAATATTTTTAATAAACATATGCATTTTAGACTTATAATACAACCATTGCAGATCTTATAAAAATTACCATGACAATTTTACATGGCAATATTACACTTTCAAATGCTTTTCCAATATTAATACTGTGCATTTACAAGGTTTTTTATATTGTTATTGTCCTACTTGCTGATCATAACTCCTCATGCATTTTGCTTTACACTGCTTCCACATATTACACTGTGCTATGTTATATTTAATTTTTTAAACTAGAAGTTTTTTTTTTCATCTTGGTAGACTTAGGTAGTGTGGGGATTTATTTTTTAAACAATAATTAGTATTGTTTCAACTTTATAATACAGTTAATCTGTAACAATAAACTGTGTTGAGCCTATAGATATTAAGATAAATATGAATTTCTTTGTATATTTTATTCTTGAAATCTGACATGCAAATTATGCAGTTTGAATGGGATTCTTTGCATATTAAAATACCAAACAGCCTTTATCAAACAGGTTAGTATACATCATTACATCTAGACAGAGCATTATGTAGGGATGTGTAGGTTGCTCTGTGAATGTACAATGTTTGAAAGCATATGCTTTATGTATATCGGTAGATTCCCCTTGCCTTTTATGTGATAGGTGATATAAGTCCTGTCAATTTTAAAAATGAATAGAGGGGAAAATGATTAGATATTGAAAATAATGTTCTAATTCTATTTGCACTTCAGTGCACAGAAAATGTTTCTTCTGTCTATTGGTTTATATTGTCTGTTTACTGGTCTGTGGGTTAGTTCTCATGATCAGTCCAACTTGGTCCTCTTAATCAGATCAGATAAATACAGCAATATTATGCATACTTCTTTAATGACAACTCCCCTTCCCCCACAGACCCTGCTTTCTACATTAAACACCATACACCCCCCCCCCCCCCCCCCCATGTGAATCGCTGCATGATTAAGGCATCAAATAAAGCAGCATACCCAGAACCCAAAGTTCACAAAAATAGTAATAACTTTGTGTTTTTTTCTAGCAATATGATGGTTCACAGTAATTCATTATAATTATGATTAAAGCTGTTTTGGTCTAATTTTAGAGCCTCTTGAATAATTTACCTTGTTTTCAATTAATTGTTCTACTGAGAAAACATCAACATTATTATTATTTTTTTTACTAACATCTTACAGAATCTTGGATTTTAAATAACAAAATACAATGAAGCACTTTGATTTTAAAGAAATGATACAGCGTTGATCCTCCTAAAATTCCCTGGGGGTGGGGCTTCCAAAATAATTTGCACTAACAGGACATTTGTTTGAAGTGCTACTGCTTAATGTGGCCGCGACCATGTACAGATTTCGTAGTATCAGGAAATGTGTCTAATCTGAGTTCGTTTTAACAAGAATTGACTGTATTTGTCCATAACAAAAATATTGGCACCTTTACACAAGTCTCTCATTATAGAACTAATTTAAAAATATATGAATACACAGAAAACCCACTCTCCATGACCTTTACATTACAAGTCTGTAAAAATGTAATAGAACTAATTAAAATATATATTCATTGAGTGAGTAAAAACCATTACACAGTAATTAAACTGTATTGTAAAGTCAATTCCAGAAAAAGAGGTGATTGAATGTTTTAGCAACACATCAGATGGTGTTAAGACAGAGGGATTTGGATTCACATTTGAGAAAAGCACTCCTAGCAAACTACAACAAAGGAACTGTACAAAGGCACCTGAACACAGAAAAGTTGTATGCAGGTAGAAGAAAACCCATAAAACAAGCTTTCTTAAATTTGCCAAGAAATATGAACAGGAATCTGATGCATTAGAAATATAACTTTTCCCCAAAAATGGACCACAGTATGTTTGGATAAAAAAAGGTAAAGACTTTAAATGAAGAAAACCTTGGTACCTACAGTTAAACATAGAGGTGGTTTAATCATGATATGGGGATGTTTTCTTAGTTCAGGGACTGTGTGGTCCAGTGGTTAAAGAAAAGGGCTTGTAACCAGGAGGTCCCCGGTTCAAATCCCACCTCAGTCACTGACTCATTGTATGACCCTGAGCAAGTCACTTAACCTCCTTGTGCTCCGTCTTTCGGGTGAGACGTATTTGTAAGTGACTCTGCAGCTGATGCATAGTTCACACACCCTAGTCTCTGTAAGTCGCCTTGGATAAAGGCGTCTGCTAAATAAACAAATAATAATAATAATGATTGAAGATCGAAAGAATGCCTCCATCTATGAAAACATTCAACAAAGTATAATAATACCATCTGCTCATGGGCTGATTGGCATAGAGTGTATCTTCCAACTTGACAACAACCCCAAGCATACGGCTAGGCCAACTCTGGAATTCTTTAAGAAAATTAAGATAAAAGTTTTGGAATGGCCTTCGCAATCCCCAGATCTCCAGATCTCAATCTAATAGAAATGCTTTGGACTGATCTCAAAAAAGCTTTAGCCAAGCATTGTGTATCCAGTCTGTCTGAGCTGAAGGAAATCTGCACAAAAGCCATAATAAAAGCAAAAGGAGTACAGACAAGCAGAGGTGCCATTACTTCTATCATGAATGCATGCTTTAAATGAAAGACGTTTTTTTTTTTATAAAGATTATTTGTTACATCTTGCCTTGAATTGTGGTATATTACGCACAGGGTGCCAATACTTTTGTCTGTGACTGTGCATATATACACAAAGTTAAATGATTAAAAAATAACATTTATTTCAGGATTTTTTTTTTTTTTGTTTGCATTTTTGCAAGTATCAGTGTTAGTACATTATATACAGTACTTCTTAAATTATGTAAAATATTATCTTTTTGTTTTGCATTTGAGAAAATGTTTACAAGAAGTGTAGTTTCCCACAATGTCGGAACTCATCCACAAATTCAATTTGCAAACAATGAAATCGGAACTAGTGGAGCATCAAATATACCAAACTCATTGATTTCTACAAAACCAGCAGAGCAATCAGAAGAAATGTGTTTTTATCCATGTAGGTACCATTGCTCTTGTGAGACACTGTTCAAATATGTTGCCTGCAATTGAAGATAAACTCTTAGGGATGCCACATACAAACATCCAAACCCCAATCGTTTTGCATTCCCAGAAAATAGGAAACATTCAAGTTGGCTTGCTTATGAACACTTTTGTAATCATTTCAAGAGAGGATAATTCTGTATCAGAAATGTTTTTAATTGGTTCTCCCCCGTTTTCCAGGAGCTGACCAGGCCTCTGTTTTTGCACGCAGTCACTTGCAGATGTCACAGACTCAGGTGGAGGAGGCGAGACAGCTGTCTTTAAAAGCAGAGAGAATGTTAGCCGAAGTCCAGGCAGATGAGATCAGGAGAACAGCACAGCAGGCGCAAACATCAGAAAGTGCTGCTGGATTAGAAGAAGAAATTCCTGATGCATATCTACGAGAAGACTAAACATTTTACAAAAAGAATGTGTGATTATGATCATCCCTTATTGTTTAATGCTCCTTGCAATAATTGCATACACTGTGTCACACTGATTAGGATCCGCAGATCTATAACTTATCAAGTTTAATTATTTAAGCATATCATACTTATGTTGAATTAGTGTTGACCTGGCTGCCTATGGTGACCCTAGACAGTGTAATGCCACTAATGCAATGTTTCTCCAATTTATTTCTCAACCCTTTTGTTTAAAGTCTGCATTTATTTAAAGAAAACCTATAAATATCAAGAGCACTAAAAACAAATATCCTGTTAAATGACATCACCATGTTGTCACAGTGTCTTACTAAATTACACACAGATACATTTCTTTCTTTTTTACAAGATGTGGAAAGATTCCTTGTCATTGTAGCATTGGATAACATGCCATGACAAGGTTCTCATCTCTGAAATTCAGTGAGAGATGAGGACCTTGTGAAAGCGATGCACATATTACTCTGTGTTCTGTAATGCTTCAGCTTCACTTTAGAACCAGAGAACATGTACTAATGAGAGGAGGCCATTTGGCCCATCTATACTTGCTGATTGATCTAAAAACTTTGTTAACTTGGGTCTTAAAGCATCCCCATGATGCAGCATCAGCAACATTTACCTGTTTTCTAAGGGCTAACCCCAAAATATGTATGTTTGTGGATCTGAATTCCTTACTGGGGATATAGTCAAAAGTAACTTCACCTGTCTTGTTAGGCTGTTCTTCTACTGCACCTATTGTGCCCCCTATTGGGGCCACAAATGCGATGTCACACATGGGTTTTCTCACCATGCAGATCAAGAATCATGACTGATGGGTATTTAAAGTTTATTTTTATTTGTTATGTTTCCTTTAATATGAAGACTACTATGCCTGTGTTGTTCAAATGATTGGAGGTTTGCAAAAAATAAGTATATGTTTTAGTCACTGCTTTTGTAACTTGTGTACAGAATGGGAAGAAACTGTCTTTGTGGTGTAATTGTTAGGTTGTGGATGTGGGAGATCATAGGTGTCATCTGTCAATTCATTTTTTAAAGAGACTACTATCGTGATCCTGTAGAGTGGGTCATTAGGTGATGCATGGATTTGAAAATAGTTTGGAAATGGTTTATTATTTTGTAAATGTATAAATAAAATAAAACATGTACTATTTTATGATTCCTCTCTCTCTCTCAAAAGATATTTGGTAAGGGGTCTGAGAGGAGAAATGGGCAATAAAACCCCATCCCCAGTTGTTCTGTAAATCAAAGATATAGGGGTGAGGAGAAGTTAACATTGTTAGGTTTATTCCCTATGTGGTTACTACAGGTTTAGTGACAAAAAATCTCATGTTTTTATATCTGTATTCTCAGTAAGGCCGCTTTCCTCTGCCAGGGGTTGATCCTGTTTGCTGTTATTAACACATTCCATTAGAGGCTGTGATTGTGATGCGAGTAGTGTGCTATACACGTTTCTGTGTGTGTGTGTGTGTGTGATATTAGCAAAATTTAAACTGAGGGTTATTTTTACTATAGCCCCAACTTTAAACTGCTTGATATTATGGTACAGTGTGTTATTTGTGTGTATGAGGTACCATAAATCTGAAAAATATTGTTTGCACTCACTATTCTTTCTTCACAAAAGGGACTTAATATGAACATTAAAAACAAAAATAAATGCTTTTGTTACAAGAAGCAACGTCAAGTAGACAAACGTTTCAGCTAATGTTTGACTCGACTGATCTCTTATTTTAACCTCACAGTTCTTGGTTTTATATTCCTGACATTTTTAGACTTGGTAATTTGTGTTACAAGAAATAAGCATTACTTTTAATATACGCAGTTCATTGCTGTCTGCTTACTACATTTGTACTTGTGGTTTGTCATTTTGTGCACTCTGTGTAATCAGAAAGCAGACTTTATTTACTGTCTGGAAACAGCCTGGCACTCTGTAAACAGGAGACACTCCTGCTACAAGTTACAGATAAATGTGGTCAACTGCAAGCTCTGTTATAACTTGAAAGCACACAAAGTGTTTTAATTTATACAGCAATAATTCAACTGTACTGGAAACATTTACATATGGGATTCATATTTTGCAAACAGCTTACATTTGGCAACAAACCATTAGTCTTCTGATCAGTGAACCCTAATGTGGAGAAAATAATGATTCAAATGAAAGCCAAAATGTTAATATCAAGGAAGTGTCAAATTACCAAAATGGGTGTTGAAAGTGACCACATTTGCTAGGAAACAGGCCTATACAATCAGGCACTGGGCACAAGTGCATATATTTCATTTTATGAAATCAGAATTTATTATGTCAGAAAGTAACCAAATATTCTGGGAAATATGCCTGTATCAATATACACTACAGTATGTAATTCCATTACAACATAACACCTGAAACAATTTAGAAATGCATGTCCCTGCTGTATGTAAATAATTCCATTATCAGCAAACTTGTTTCATGATGCGGCTCTATCAGTGATTGAATATGCATTGTGCCGCAATCGTACTCGTGTTCTAATCTGAAGTGCATTTTCAAATACAATAATTATGATGTCTTGCTGGTATTTTTTATTACATCAGTCAACTGATGAAATGTTTACAAACCATCCAAACTTTTTTTCATCATTATTATTATATATATAATTCACTTTTTTTCTTTCACTCTTACTTCAATTACTTAACAGATCGTTTTCTTTGTGTTTGTTATCAGAAGACGATTCCAAACTCACACATTGTTCTTAATCATGCAGACTGGTTACCTTCAGTAAGCCTTGCTTTCACTCCATCCATCAATCACACCCCATAGCAGTCTTTCTTAATAATTACCCTTAAATTACACCCTATCTTTGCCCCTTTACACCTAATCTCCTTCCTTCCCTAAAGCCTTTCATCTAAACTACTATTGATCTGCCTGTCAGTCAGAGGCCGTTCTTAAAGAAAGCTACAAAACAAAATGTTGATTTCTAAAAGGTTTCGTTGTGGGATAAACCTCCTTAATCTTGTAGTCTGTTTGCATGCTTATGCAGCAAACGTAAATAAAATGTTCTGTTTTTTTGGGAGGTTGATTCCAGAAGAGGGAGCTGTGGGCCTGTGGTTTTGTGTGGGTTTCATTTTATCTATAGACCACTTATCTTTACTTCAATATATCTGAAAACTACTGTACATTTTTTCAATGGTTTCAGCAGTCACAGTGCCCATGTGCCAGAAATATAAAAGCTACTGTAACTTTGTTAATAGGGTGTATAATCACGATGCACTGCAAGGATTCGTCTTGGGTCTGAAGGTGTTTTAATTATTCTAGAAGGATACATTATAATTTCTCAATGATTGTGGTCTCTTAATTCCATCAGATAATTTGGGAGTGGACATTCCAAAGAAGTTTCCAAAATGGTCCATAGCGTCATTAGAATATATCCAGCCTTGGATGCAGAAATTCCAATCAAGCACCTACTACACAATCAGCCCTTTTTATCATCAGAGACCACAAATCTCAAAAGTTGCCAATTTTATCGAAAAAAATCTCAAAAAAATTATACTTTTCTGTGTGATGAATAAGTAACAAAAAAACACCCTATACACAATTTAATGTTTTCACATATATTTTATGTCATAAAAACAAAAAAAAATGTTCCCTTGTTTGAAGGAGGTGCTCACAGTAAAAACAACGTCAGTGACATTCATCTCTCACCATCTCTCACCTATCCCATGCCATGGTAGATCCAATGTGCACAAGTTAAAATGTAAATTTGACATACAGAGAGAACAACGTATGCCTTCATATGCCCCCAGACTCTGGTACTCTCAATAGTTTGTGCCTTTAAGGGCCAGTTTCACAGACCCTGATTAGCACTAGACGAGGACTACCTTACCTCAGGTAACATTAGATAGTCCAAGGTGAATGCTAATTGGGATCTGTGAAATCAGTCGTTTGATAGCTAGTCTTTTAATGTCACCCGTACACATTTTAAAGCTTGTTGACAATTATAAACGAGATTTTACACTGTTTAAAACCAGTTTGTTAGTCAGCTAGTCACATTCTCTACTTTTTCTTGCACAGTGCATTCTTAAAAGACTGCAGCTGATCTAAAGGGCATACAGGGTGTGACAGGCATAGTACAGATGAGGTCAGAGGAAATGTTTTTCAGAATATGACAGTGATGAGTAGAACACCATTTGAAACTACATTCTCTATACTGAATAATAAGAATTTCAATTTGAACACATACCACTGGATAGTGAAAAACATACAGGGTCCAAAAAACATGTATTTACTATTGAATATCTTAAAATCTTACAATACTGTTTCATTTTCTTGTTTTTAGCACAGGGAGACCAGTGATCCATTTCCCTATCTTTTGCTACCGTATTCCTTTGAATTTAAGATGGGCTTTTTTAACAATTATTTGCTTCTCAAAAATAGCCTGCGTCTTAAATTCGAGTACAGTAGTGATGCGTGTATTAAAATCAGCAACAAAAGACGTGACTACCTGATTACACAAACAGCAACGTGACACTGATGAGAAAAAACAAACTAAGCTTCCTGAGGAATACCAAGAGAAACATTTACAATTTCAGCATTTCTAACAAACAGTACCAGCTTGGACAGATCGGATATGCTGATCAGACCCCGTATTTTTCGACATGACAAGTAATTTTCCATGCCGTTATGGTTGCTGGGTTACATGTTGCCTGATGCCATGGAGTGTTAAGTCATGCTTGCTGTTGCCAGGTTGTGTGATGCTGTAAGTGAGTGGTGGTGTGTCTACGACAGAGACGCCATCTTAAGTATTATACAGTACGCAGCACGATAAACAAGCTCTGTGGTTAATCTACAACAACACTGTTTCGTGTCAGTTTTGTATGATACAACAGCGTGATTGAGGTTTTATCTTTGTAAATGCATATTTATTTGATGTTTTATTTTTTCCTCAAATTGAGGGTGGTAAATTTGGGCTGCGTCTCAAGTTCGAGGACATCTTCAGTTCGAAGGAATATGGTATATTTATTCCCCAGAGTTGTGAAACTGATTCCTCATTGATAATTTATGGATATCAGGGGAAGGTTTGGCATTTGTTAGCCGACTGATCCCAAAACTGAAAATGCTAACACTGTCCTCTAGTGCAGCATTTTACCCTGCTGACACTTGGCTACTGACCAGAGTGCCATTTTGCAATTTTAAATACATTATTAAGGTTGCAGTGTCCCACAGTCATGTTCAGTTTTAATGCCTGGTTAACTGTTTACTACCAGGGCAGGTAAGGATGGCCCTTCCAGTCCAAGTCCGTTTCAACCATGTTCTAAATTGTTTTGAAAGAACTAAAGTTTAGTTATTTCTTTTAACTTTGAGTGAAATGCCCCCTCAAGCATGGAACTGGGCACCTGTGATTTACTACTGGTGAACTTTAACGAGACCCATCTCATGCCCGGTTGTTTTTCAGTCCCCTTGAATCGGGAGTGAGTTTAGTGGCGAGGTAACATTCAGGCTGGCCATTTCAAACTGGGCAGAACAGGGTTAAATACCTAATTAGTCACATCAACAACAAAAAGAACATCTTTTTATAAAAGGGGGTCCTAGCAAGATGTCTGAACATACTACAATTTAAGTGTGAAGGACAAAATAATACAAGACAATAAAAAACAGTAAGTACATTTGCATTTAAAAAAGGCCAAGCATCATTATTGATTGGGCAAAGCAATTGTATGAAATGAAACTGCAGTAACCCCACCCTCCATGAGTGTTAAGAAAAGTAATTCCTCATTGGTGAAACTCAGATCATGATAATGCATCTCTAATTGTTGGGCCCATGGTATTACAACAATACAGTGTTTGGTACACAAAGGCAAGCTAACCTATTCAAGTTTTCAATTGAGATTTTCCCATGCAGCACTACCAGCATGGGACCAAAAAATGCACATGTATTTATACTACGAGTAGACTACAGAATATTATCAATCAAATATTTAAAACTGTAATTGAAAATGTGGTTACATTTCAGGATTACAGTAACTGATCCATTCTAGAATAGGTATTTCAATACCTATTCTAGAATAGATGGTTAAGTAGCAACCAGAATGTTAGAAGCTTGTTTGTTAAAATGCTGTGTTAAACAGTTCAGCAGATTACCCGATTTCTACAAATTCACAATTAATCAGGCTTAACTATTGTTGACCTGCAGGAGATCGCCAATGAATATAAAAAGCTGTGCTTGTCCCTCTATGTTTCAATCTCTTGCAGACCCATTCTTTTTTTAACCTGTTTATTCCTACAATTAATCCCATATCCAAAATGTGCAGAGGATCCCATTAAGCAGATTGAAACCCTCATGGAAATCTGGGTAGATGCAGTTGCCTAATTTTGGGAGTAATTCAGAGAACAGTTGGGATGGACCCCAGGTTTGGTACCCCTTATGAGATGATATATATATATATATATATATATATATATATATATATATATATATATATTAGGAGGTTTGTCTTTGGGATTTAGAAACAGAATATGATTCACAAAGTGACTAAATGACTTTATAACCACCATGTAGATACTATCAGCATAATCCATTAAGGGTAGAATAGACCAAGTTTTTTTTTTTTCTTTTTTTTTTCTGTAGTTGGAAAATTCTGTAACATATATTTTGAGGGAAATGTTGTTTTAAATCAAGTGAGTGGTGTGAACTACATTTAATTAACAGGTTTTAAAAGCATCTTCCTCTGTTTAGGTCAAACCTCCCCATTTGCCTTGAGACCACATTATCAACCATTTAAAAAATGCAATAATAAATTCTGAGTTAAAACTTAAAGCTTAAGTTGACAAATGATTCAGTGAATGTCTTCATTATTATCCATTTGTATTAAAAAAAAATGAATTATGATAATATGTTGGTTATCTGAAGAACCTGAGGTACCTAAACAATAAACAATTGTAAAAATTTTGGTATAAATTTGGACCTTGATGTTGTGTTGTCTTGTAGACCTGAAGGATACTTATTTGAAATTCTAAAAAAAAAAAAAAAAAAAGGAAATGTCATTGAGTATTAGTTGAGCTACTGAGTAGCAGTAAGGTTAGTAGCTCAGAGAAACGGGCCAAAACTGCTTTTTTTTGTTTCTGTTAAAACACTTTGCTGAAGAAATACTGTACATGTGTCCTACTGTTTTAAATCTGAATGCTGCTAATGAAAAACTTTATCGGTCGCCAATAATATTCTCAGCACTGGGCCCACAGCATGGAAAAAGGCCCAGGGTCAAGCCTCTCTTAAAGGAAGCAGTTCTGTGTTGTAATCTTAGGTGGGGAAGTAGAGACAGGAAACATTAGTCTAATCTTTATAAACCCAGACAGGTAATAATAATAATAAAACAAAAGAAGACGTGTTAATATTTTAGCAAAATTCAGCCAAAACTAACAGGGAAACTCCTTAAGAACAGAAGTGAAAAAAAGCAACTCCATCATTTTATCATGTTTGTGGTCACAAATCTAGCAAGGGCACCTAATACAAGTACGTATACTTAATTGTCTACACATATAAATACTTCATTTTGTGTTTGTACTTATTTTTGAAATATAGTGCTACAATGAAACAGTACATTACAAAATAAACCCAAAAAACAAAACTTTTTTGCATTTAACCTTAAATGTACCTTGTAAAGGTAATTAAAAAAGAACACCTAAACGTGGATTCTCCAATATAATATGGTTTGTTTTATTCAAAAGTATTTTTAGAATAAAATGTTAATCTAATTAGTGACTTATCAATAAAGTATTTGATTTCACACTAAACATGTGAGCTTACCAGCAGTGTTGTGGAGCAGCACTCAAAAAGTCTTTCATTTTTAACCTTTTTGCATGAGAAAGTTGGATAAGGAAAATATATATAGGAATGGGAACCTGCACCTTGCAGCTCCTGATAATCTCTCTGAAATTAACTGACCAATCACTAATTATATGACAAGTTTAAAAAAGCATGAAACAAAAATTAATATATCAGATTTTATGTAGGGCAGAATTATTTCCTGTGCCAGTAATCATGTATTAATTATTTTACTAGGACTACATCCTTTAACTGAAACTACAAAGATTTTGAATTGTTGGAAGATATAGCTGTATGCTTCCACTCAATTATTTCATTAAATGCTGTTTACAGATAAAATATGAAGATGACACATCTTGAATCCAATACATATATCCCCCTTTGAATACAAAGCACTATAATACCTCTAGCATGGGTGAGTGGGGGTCTTCATCAGCCTTACTAGCCTCAGTAATTCTTAAATACATCTAGGGCATACTATATATTGTTCACTGTGCAAACAATGAAAATGTCTGTTATGGCAGGATATGATGGAATGCGAAGGCATAAATCTCTCCCCCACACACAGATAAATAAATTGTTTGTGTAATTAGTTTGGCATACACCTCTTTAAGTATAAAGTACTAATTTGTCATGCTCTTTGTGTAAATGAAACAGCTCATACATAGAGGGTCATTCACATTAACACAAGTCTAAAAGCCAATTGAATCTGTTTTATGAATTGTGTAGTAGCACTGCATGGGCAAGCAGTTCAATTTTCATTTATATGTGAAAATAACACAAAAAAAAACTCATCTAAACATCTGCTGAGATTTAATTTCCTGGAGTCTGACTGTGAGACAGGCAGTCTTATGTTTAGAATATTTTAATGTTTTGTGTTTGTGGATGCATATGGTTTGACTATAAGAGCAAAGGTGATGACTATGGGCTTTGCTTTGATAACTAAATGAGACAGAACAAGTATATACCAATTAATCCCTTTTTAGTTTATGTGGACATTTAGAGTATATTAAGGTGCATGTTCTGATTTATTACAGTGGTTTATGTTTTTCTGAATCAAATCATTGAATGACATCACAGGGAGTTATCAGATTTTTGTGATGTAATTGGATTTTTTTTAGTCTGACTAAATTATATGTTCTCTGTCTCAGGGATATTCTGTTTTAATGTAATGTATTGACATTCAATTTGAAATAATGTACCACTTTCTGAAGACTTGAGAAACATTATGGTATAGACCATCATGTTCTCAATATTCAGGGACTGTTGGTTGTAGAAAGTTATTAGTACATGAGTCATAGTACATGATATGTACTGGTAAATGTTATATGTATCTGACTATTCAAACATTACACAAAACTACCACTCTGTACTTTAATTAGAGTAAGGGGCTGACTGCCACAACTGTTTCAGTCAGAATGCCCTCGCTCAGTCAGAATGCCCGTGTTTGAGTTCCATAACTCCTCATTGGTAACATTTGAATGGACATTTGAAACAAAACTTGAGGCCATGCACCATTCGCTTACATACAACTGTATATATATAGTAACACTTTAATTTATTTTAAAAAAATTAAACTTCATAAAAGAGTTCCCTACTGCTAAGCAAGGACCCATGCTATTCAAAAATAGAAGGATTCCATGAACAATATATTAACCCTCACTTTAGGTTGGTTTTGCTTGTTAGTTCTGTTAGTTCTTGTTAGTTATCCTGTAACAGTAGGACCAAACTACCCTCCATACACCAAATTAAGTTGTGCATCTCTGTATCAAGCCATCTGCAGCTGTTCAGAGCTTCATAAAAGATTCAGTAGGCCTGGGGCTTTCAGCTATTATTTGACTAAACTAAGGCGATTATCAGAACACAGCAAGATTTGTAAGAAACTTGAGGAAACGTTAAGATTAGGAAGAATTCATTCAAACAGACCACAGTCAACACAGTTAGTAGAAACCATGCAGGTGAAGGAGGTGACAGTTAAAAGAACTCATGCTTTGTCAAGCTTAAAATGTGGTTAAGGAATTTTTCTGGACAGCTAGAAGAAAAGGCAAAGTGAGCGGAATATGAATTATTCAATAGTTTCATGACTAAATCTTGAATGCGAGTGGAGTCGTGTGCACATCACTCTGCATCAGTGAATTAAGTGCTGTTGCTAGATGAAGCCAAGCAAAATCTGGTTCTTCATTTCTCTGCTGTATTAGTTGTCATTCATAGATATTTTTTTAACTAAACACACAAGCTATAAAATAAACTGAACAGCTTCATGTATAAATGTAAACCTTGACAGAGCAATTTCAGTTTAAAACTGCTAAATAAGAAAGTCAAGTAGACAAATGCTTCGGCAAATGCCTAAAGCAACTCTTAGTGGCTTGGGGACTGGAATCCACTAAACATTCGTATTATCTAGCTTTCATTTTGTGAATTCTGAGCTACTGTACTTTTACATTCCAATATTGAGTTGAACTTCTAAATGATCAAAACAGTTTAATGTAAGTGGATATATTCAGTGAAGCAATTGACGTAAGAGAACAGAAATGTAGAATATCCTTTCATTTCAACACAATGATTTGTGAAAATATTAATGCCCCATACACACAGAATTACATACAAAAGTATCTGTTTTTCAAAGTGAACATATAACAAAAGTCAGCCTTTCTCAGACTGGGTTGTTTATACAAGAAAGACTAAAATAACTTACTATTTTAGTCTTTCTATATATTTCATGCTGTTGTAAACACACAATTAAGTTTGTTTACTTTCTTTTTTTAAAATGGCCGTCTCCAGGCTACAGGGCAGCGTGCTCCTCTCTGTTCCCTGGTTCTTCTTTTGTTCACTAACTGCAGTTCACGAAAAGGGAACTAGAGACCTACATAAAACAAAAAAAACAAAAAACCCTATCTCCCCTGAGTTCGATTGACCAGTTAACTAATTCACTCCTGGGAAACCCCTGCATGCTTTGCCACCTTGTCAAGCTCCCCTTAGAACATAAGAAAGTTTACAAACGAGAGGAGGCCATTCAGCCCATCTTGCTCGTTTGGTTGTTAGTAGCTTATTGATCCCAGAATCTCATCAAGCAGCTTCTTGAAGGATCCCAGGGTGTCAGCTTCAACAACATTACTGGGGAGTTGGTTCCAGACCCTCACAATTCTCTGTGTAAAAAAGTGCCTCCTATTTTCTGTTCTGAATGCCCCTTTATCTAATCTCCATTTATGACCCCTGGTCCTTTTTTCTTTTTTCAAGTCAAAGAAGTCCCCCGGGTTGACATTGTCTATACCTTTTAGGATTTTGAATGTTTGAATCAGATCGCCGCATAGTCTTCTTTGTTCAAGACTGAATAGATTCAATTCTTTTAGCCTGTCTGCATACGACATGCCTTTTAAACCCGGGATAATTCTGGTTGCTCTTCTTTGCACTCTTTCTAGAGCAGCAATATCCTTTTTGTAACGAGGTGACCAGAACTGAACACAGTATTCTAGGTGAGGTCTTACTAATGCATTGTAGAGTTTTAACATTACTTCCCTTGATTTAAATTCAACACTTCTCACAATATATCCAAGCATCTTGTTAGCCTTTTTTATAGCTTCCCCACATTGTCTAGATGAAGACATTTCTGAGTCAACATAAACTCCTAGGTCTTTTTCATAGTTCCCTTCTTCAATTTCACTATCTCCCATATGATATTTATAATGCACATTTTTGTTGCCCGCATGCAATACTTTACACTTTTCTCTATTAAATTTCATTTGCCATGTGTCTGCCCAATTTTGAATGCGGTCTAGATCATTTTGAATGACCTTTGCTGCTTCAACAGTGTCTGCCACTCCTCCTATTTTTGTGTCGTCTGCAAATTTAACGAGTTTGCTTACTATATCAGAGTCTAAATCATTAATGTAGATTAGGAATAGCAGAGGACCTAATACTGATCCCTGTGGTACACCACTGGTTACCTCACTCCATTTCGAGGTTTCTCCTCTAATCAGTACTTTCTGTTTTCTACATGTTAACCACTCCCTAATCCATGTGCATGCATTTCCTTGAATCCCTACTGCGTTCAGTTTGAGAATTAATCTTTTATGCGGGACTTTGTCAAAAGCTTTCTGGAAATCTAAATAGACCATGTCGTATGCTTTGCAGTTGTCCATTTTCAATGTTGCATCCGCAAAAAAGTCAAGTAGGTTAGTTAGACATGATCTCCCTTTCCTAAAACCATGCTGGCTGTCTCCCAGGATATTGTTACCATATAGGTAATTTTCCATTTTGGATCTTATTATAGTTTCCATAAGTTTACATATAATAGAAGTCAGGCTTATTGGTCTGTAGTTACCTGGTTCAGTTTTGTCTCCCTTTTTGTGGATCGGTATTACGTTTGCTATTTTCCAGTCTGTCGGTACAACCCCTGTGTCAAGAGACTGTTGCATGATCTTGGTTAGCGGCTTGTAAATAACTTCTTTCATTTCTTTGAGTACTATTGGGAGGATCTCATCCGGCCCAGGGGATTTGTTTATTTTAAGAGCTCCTAGTCCCTTTAACACTTCTGCCTCTGTTATGCTAAAGTTATTTAAAACTGGATAGGAACAGGTCGACATGTGGGACATGTTGTCCGTGTCCTCCTTTGTAAAAACCTGTGAATAGTAATCATTTAATATATTTGCTATTTTTTTTTCTTCATCTATGATTTTGCCATTTGTGTCTCTTAGACATTTAACCTCCTCTTTGAATGTTCTCTTGCTGTTATAATATTGGAAAAACATTTTGGAATTGGTTTTAGCCCCTTGTGCAAAGCCCTTCTACCTTACCATCATTTAAACCCCTTAAACAAAGAGCATTCTTGCAGGATTCAGTCAGATTAGCCCTGGGGTGCACCTACTTCCTGTTTAGGCATTTCACTCTCATATTAGCAATTAGAAATGTTTTCCATCAAAAGTGTACTTACCAAAGTAGTAGGCAAAGCCAGTTATAAGCTAGGTTTTAATCTGTTCACCCCAGTTTTTTTATTCTTCGAAAAGGCTCAAATATGTTAAGTGTTACTATAATACCGTATATACATTATTATTATTATTATTATTATTATTATTATTATTTATTTATTTATTTATTTATTTATTTATTTATTTATTTATTAGCAGACACCCTTATCCAGGGTGACTTACAATTGTTACAAAGATATCACATTATTTTTACATACAATTACATTATTTTTTACACATTATTTTTACAAACAATTACCCATTTATACAGTTGGGTTTTTACTGGAGCAATCTAGGTAAAGTACCTTGCTCAAGGGTACAGCAGCAGTGTCCCCCACCTGGGATTGAACTCATGACCCTCATAAGTGAGTGACACTGAAATATATTGAAAAATATATGTTGAAGTATTTATCATCTTTCTAAGTGTCTTTTTAGTACTACTGTTGTAATTGTTCCATTGTTTATGGAATACTGACAAAATTATACTAATCATAGCATAACATTGAAAATGCTGATAACTACAGATTCTGAACCTTTGTGTGTGAGGATGACATTGATGTGTGATCCATATACAGTAACACACAGTTGTTTTTGTTCTATATGCATGATCTAAATGTTTCACTAACATAAAATAACAGACTTTACTTCTATTTAAGCTCATATGATTAATGTACTATAATAGAGGTAAAAATAGACCTTTATTAATAATACAGCTCTGCTTGATCAAACCCCATACACTGCATATTTGTTACTGACATTAACCCAGGTCAGATGGATCATAGTCAACTCACCCACCACATGTGTCCAATCCTGAAATCATAGGATTGCATTCACTTCATTCACTGTCACGTTTTCAACACATGTGCTGTTTAGGTAGTGTCAATAGGGTTTAAAACTTTCAATAGGGTTTAAAACTTTGGGTTTTTTGTTTGAACCAAAATTCTGCTTAAAATCTAAATTAATTAAGTAGAGGAACAGTTCTTGCGTTTAAATATACAAAATTCATAGCCATAATTTGTGCTATCTTTGGGTTTAACAGTTTGAGCTAAAGTTGTATTCTTAAATTTATCGTTGTAAATTCCAAACTAATTAAGAAGTAGCTATAAATGGTTAGAAGTGCCATCTGTATAAATGTGGACAAGTCTCCATGAACAGAGACAGCAGGTCATTTACAAAGGGGGTAAACGGTAGGAGGCACAAAAAGTTCGCTATCCCAAGAATTTGGCAGGAACCCACTGATCACTCAAGCAACTGCTACTTCTGCATGGTGGACCCTTCCAAATGTCGGACTGGCAAGAATGCACCTGCTATCACATATCCGGACCTTCCTTCATCCATCGCCCCGGTGCCACACTGCCATGAGCTCCCCGTACCCACTCCTCCGGAGAGAGAGCAGCCATCTTTAGAAGAGAGCAGCAAGTCAGAGAGCGAGGAAGACGTTGTAGATCCAGATGACAATTTCAAAGGTGGAGCTGATACTATCCCATACTACCCCAACCAAAAAGACTACTCACTTCTAAATCTTTTGTCGTCATTTTTGTATTACTTTAGTATAAATACATGTTAATTTGGATTCATATGTTGTTTTTTTCTGACTTTATGTGAACGAAAAGACACAAATTCGCCCGTTTTCTCATTGGAAATAGGTAAATTTCAAAATATCACTGTCCTGGTCACAAAAGCAAAGTTTGTGGGGAATAATAGCCATTTTCTATACTTTTGAGGCATAAGCAATTAGGAAATAACACTTACTACCCAGGAACAAAAATTGTGTTACATAGTGTTATTTATTGAAAACCGTTGCTATCAGTTACACAAATACACAAATAAGTAGTTCACACAGTTGCCAGTGCAAGCTTTGTAATTGCAAAACTTGGTTTGTTTAGTTGTTTGACCATAATGTTATTCCTCCCATTGTCTGGTGCAGGTTTTTTTTTTTTTTACTTACTTACAGAAAATGTTTATTTTTGAGCTCATGTGATGCTTCATTAACATTGTTTACTCTGTCTGTCTGCACCCCAAGCCAGCTGTTCCACTCCACCCTGAAGAATCACATACCATCCTCAATTATAATATTTTGCTTACCAAAAAGCAAACTAATCAGATAGTACATGCTTGTAATTAGTGTGATATCTGTGTTTTGAGGTGAAGCTACAAGAAAACCTAGCAGACACATGTTTATAGAAGTGGTACTCGCTTGTTCCAACCAGGTCCTTGATTACTCCTGGGTTAAATTTAATAGGAAAATACCTGTTTGGAACAAGGTAATATATGGCTCAGCTTAATAATTAAAGGCAGGATTGGAACAAGTTGCAGAACTGACCAGTGCCACTGGTTTAGTTTCTGAGTAAAACCAAATACAACATTTTTCAGTGACATATTGGTTCCACTACACCTTGTTGTTATAGAATTGGAATCCCTATATTAAAATATTTTCTGATACCCTAGCCACTCTACCTCAATAATGCACAATCAATGAGCCTGAAATCATAGGATTGCATTCACTTCATTCACTGTCACGTTTTCAACACATGTGCTGTTTAGGTAGTGTCAATAGGGTTTAAAATGCATTTCATTTTATCAGGTAAAAGACAGTGGGGAAAAAAAGCTTGTCTACTTGACTTGCAAATGGTACCTTGGAATTCATGATTAAGTAATTGAAATTATGGTGAGTTTGATAACAAGTGAGTTTATGTGAATTGTGTCAGAACAGATACTAAGACATCTGAAATGAAAGGTCAACGTCCAAAACCATTTTTCAGTTAAACCTGAAATACACCCTTGTCTTTGGGTTTATTGTTTGAACCAAAATTCTGCTTAAAATCTAAATTAATTAAGTAGAGGAACAGTTCTTGCGTTTAAATATACAAAATTCATAGCCATAATTTGTGCTATCTTTGGGTTTAACAGTTTGAGCTAAAGTTGTATTCTTAAATTTATCGTTGTAAATTCCAAACTAATTAAGAAGTAGCTATAAATGGTTAGAAGTGCCATCTGTATAAATGTGGACAAGTCTCCATGAACAGAGACAGCAGGTCATTTACAAAGGGGGTAAACGGTAGGAGGCCCAAAACTGACCTCTGTGGAATGCTGGGTTTAATTAGGCACTGCTCAGAGGCGATAAAACTAACCAATACAGACTGGTCACAATTTTGTATATCAGTTTAGGTCAGAGGGTGCCAGAAACAAAGAAGACAAGTTTATGGAGTAACAGTCTGTAGTCAACAGGGTTAAAGCCCCCTGGGGACTTCAACATCCAACACCCCAGTGATTTTTTTGAGATTGTTTTATCTATGCAAAGACAGGGATAGTATTGGTTTCTCACAAAACAGCAGTAACTGCTTTGATACAAATGTTTACCCTGATAGATCTGCTTGGTAATTTCCAATGCCTACACAATCCATTTACCGTGCTTAATCAGTTTTTATAAATCTTTACCGTACTTATTTGTAATTTACTATGCTTATTTGTGCTTTAATATGCATTCACTACGCTTTTTTTTAAAGTAGGTTTAACTGCACCTTCCTATAGTTGATACTATGGTGCCCCACCATAAACTTGTAAATAGCTGCAAAACTGAAATAATGTAATACCTGGGCTATTCAATTGATCTAAACCATGGTGGGTTTGAATACATTAAAATAGGACCCTCCCATAATTTTACATGCAATGTTAGAAGTTTTATTTAATAGAGCTGGTAAACAAACAGCTACATTTTAATAATCAAAGTTGTGGTATTAAGATCTGTCGTGGTTCGGATTAATGGAATAGACCCCTACATTATTTCTAAAAACTAGAATAAGAATGAAGTAAATAGCAATTAAAGGGATAATTGAAATGTTCTCTGGTGTTATTTTCCGTGAAACAGACTGATTAGTCATTGTAGTGCCATTGGTATAATTAAGCTAATTTATTTGCTGCCTTGTTTTGGGCATCAGCCTGGTTTATTCCTTTTTGTTGAGATTGAGTCATTAAATACCTTTTACCAGCTTCAACCCATTAATTCAAATGCTTTTTGTATCCCAGTAATTGGCATAGCATGAGGCCTTTACATTGGCCAAGCTGTACAGTTACTTGTGAGTCGGTGACTGATAGTATTGTTTATCTTTCTTCTTGCCATTCCTTTACACATATGTTAAAGGCATCAGCAAGATGGGGGGGGACTTTGAAGGAGAATGCCGGCCCTTTGTATTAAATGCCCACACAGGAATACGCTTAGTCAGTAGGCTCTATATAGTTATCAGATGACTATTCTTTCAATGCAAAACCTTGTTTTTTTGGTTCAGTTACTGAATTTGGTAAAGAACTAATCCATTCAGCACATTTTATACCGTACAAGGTAATGAATGACAGCAGATATGTCAACTTACTGAAGACAAGGTAAAAGTCAACAAACCCTTTTATATTAAGTGAAAGCGGGAGTAAATGGATTTGGGGTGTCATATTAATTCTCCCATCATATAAATGTATCTGCAACGTGTTGTGTTGCTATTCAAAGCACGACGCACACCTATAATGCCTTATAGGCAATCTTGTCTTTTCCTTGTGTTAGTTAAGTAGATTTTTTTTTCTTGCAAATTTTCCTCTTAGATTTCTGTGAATGTTTGGATAATCATGTGCACTTATTGGAATTAGATGCATCTGGTCTGTTTGTTAGGTTGTTCAAAATTTCAGTACCACTAACACCCTACTGAGATGCCAAATCAGGAGTAAATTAACCAATTGAAAAATAATGCAACTATATTAGGCATAATAACCTTTTGAGAATTTTGCCCACTGTGTTAATTTAAACGCATGCTTTTACACATGAGTGTACTTGACTTGAAGCCTCTAATAAATTATACCTTGGAATTTATAATGAGTTTTTGAAGTTATGGATAGATATGAAAATAAACCAATTGACATGAAAGGTCTTTTGCAACGAAACCATTGCCAATTATCAGCTGCATGCTGGCTTGCTGCTTCACTAGGTTATCTGACTTTTGCCCCATGACAAGGAAGGAGAACTAGACCCAGGAGGAAAAAAGCCACAATAAAAAGAATGTGTAACCTTGCTGCAATAACTGGAATTCCACTGTTCCATTGGTCTAGAAATTATTTAGTATTGAAACATAAATATACTATTATCTGAATCGGTATTACAAATATTAATATAATCTAATGATGGGCACAAATAATTACCACAGACTCTGGATTGTTTTAGTACAAAGGAAAGTGCATAATTTACAAGAAATGTAGGTCATGGTTCACACAAAATCTACATCTTGTGATGGTCCCTGGGAAATGGAGGGAACTAGTGCTGTAAATATGATAACATTGATTAGTATACTTCACATAAGATTGATACTCTGCACAAAATTTAAAAAAAAAATGGTATTGATTTTTGGTAAAATGTAACAGAGTTGTTTGTGCAGGAGAAGGCAAACAATGTGAAAGCCATTTCTCCTGAACCCAGAGATCCGTAATATTTATAATAAAAATCTAATGTTTCACCATTATTAAAGAAATGTTATCATAATAATCCTCCTCTCAAAAGCACTGTGTTTTATATTTCATCCAGAAATAACCTTAAAAATGTTGATCCAAGGTTGCTGTTAATTTGCTGATAAAACCACTAGCTGAAAGGATGGAAAATAAGACTACCATTGCATATAAGTTTGATCCATTCCTGTTTTTACTATGAGTTTAATACGGCACACCTGAACTTGTTACCTAGACACCGACTAATAATGAGTAAAATCTGGACTGGGTGAAACTGCTAACCCAATATAAGTTGTATTTTCACCTGTGACAGGGTACTCCCTGCCCCTGTGCGTACTTTATGTTTTGTGTTATTTTGTATTTGTAGTATTATTATTTAAAGGTACTGTCTTTTGTTTGAGTGTTCTTTTGTTGTTAATTATTTTACAGCATGGATACCTGTCCCATCCATGCTAAACTCTTATAGAATGTGACTGTCTCCAGATGGATTAATTTATTACTAAACTGGAGACTTTCACATGTATAAAAACCTGCAGCTTTGGCTGAATGGGGTTGGTGTTCAGAGTGGAGAACGAGAGACGTGAGTCATGAGATAAAGAAAGTAAGAATAGAAAGTAAGAATAGAAACAATTGCTACTCGTGCTGTTTTGTTTGTTACTTAGAATTAAAACTTGCGCAACAGCGCATTCAACCGCAGTGCTGTGTCTGGATTTCTTCCTGGGCTTACGTCTCCCACAAGCTATCCTGCTACACCATCTGTGCGTTTGTCTTTTTAGCAGGCTACAGGTACAGGAAATGAAACCTAACATTATAGGTGAGTAATTGTATATCCCAGTTCTCCTCATGCTTCATCATAGTTCTGTGTTATATAGGTACCTTGGTTCATACTACTATGTTGTATATCAAAGGTAATTTAATTAACACACACATATATAAAGGTATATACAATATGCATTCACTCCACTTTTTTATAGTGACACACCACAATAAACTTTGACAATGGTCTATAGAAAATAAAACCCTGTGCTAAAAAGTGTTGAGCTTTAGAGATGTTGTGCAATGATAAAAAAAGAGACAGCAAATAGTTGATTAACACAGGAGTTGTGGCCATTGGGTGGGGAGTGGTTTGATTTATGAAACAGGTGCAGATGTGAGAAATGTGGGGAATGAGACAAAGTCTTTCTTGACAAGAAGAACTAGTTTGGAGGATGAGGATGTCTTAGTCTCGCTACACTTATCTAGCTGTTGACAGAAACACAGCCTAGAGTGTCGTCACAGGGGGTATAACTTACACACTGACTGATGAATTTTAAAGGCATGCTATTAAGGACCACCGGGAGAGGCAAACAATGCATTTTAAAAGTCTACACTGGATAATATTATATTATGCCATGATTAACCCCATCAGTGCCCGTGAGAGGTCTTGTTATTTTATAGAGTTGTCTTGATATATATATTGATACAAATATAGATATAGGTTATTTGCATATCTGCATTTAACTAAAAAAATTGAAAAAACATAAACACATTTTAAATAGCAGTGCAAATTCAAGTTACGACTACTGTACTTTCTGGTACCTAATCAAATTCTGTGCTGTTGTAGGAAGGTACCTCAAGGAATATATTTGTTTTTGTGAAAGAAAACTCATTTAAAAAGCTAGTGAAAAGAAAAGCAAAAGGTTAATGTAAGGACACAATTAAGGAGTGAATTAATTCTAACTTTTTTTTTTTTTGTAAAGTATGTTTGTAGCAGAACTATATCTAAGAAAATCAGCAGCTACTGTATAACCCGATCCAAACCTTTGCAGACAAATCCAGAAGGTGTCTATATGGATCGCTGCATGGTTTTTGATTGAATAGTCAAATCATTTTGAACCCAGAAGTTCAAGGTCAACACTTAAACTCCTAAATTTGAAAGTTCAAAATTTGTAATCCAGAATATGAAGCTTCTAAACTAAATTCTAAATGTGAAACTTCAAAATCAAAAAAAAAAAATAGTTTATTTAGCAGAAGCCTTATCCAAGGCGACTTACAGAGACTAGGGTGTGTGAACTATGCATCAGCTGCAGAGTCACTTACAATTACATCTCACCCAAAAGACGGAGCACAAGGAGGTTAAGTGACTTGCTCAGGGACACACAATGAGTCAGTAGCTGAGGTGGGATTTGAACTGGGGACCACCTGGTCACAAGCCCTTTTCTTTAACCACTGGACCACACAGCCTCCAATCAAGATGTAAAATCTTCAAATCCAGACATCAAAATCAGACTGTACCTCCTTAGTTGATACTGTAGGTGCGATTTTTTTCCATTTTTCTTTTTGCCTAACAAAAGTACAATATATACAACGCAGTAATCAACGGTGTTTAGCTGATCGCGAAGTACGAAGTATAAGAATTAACACCGCTGCAGACATTTTAACACAAATGACCACACTACAGAAGACATTACAATTTGTAGTATAAAATTGAATTCACTGCTATGGGACCAATGCATCCAGGAAGCAAAAAAGAATGTGAATGCATTTTCAAATGAGGCACTTTGGAACCTCTTATAATGAAAATTCTATTCTGAAGTCATCATGCCATCATCCTCCGGAACTTTTCTTTTGAAAGACATCTTGTTTATAACAGCTTGTTTACAGGACTGTTTTTTCCATCCTGCTGAAGAAGGGCTTTTAGTCTGAAACGTCCTGATATAATTGATTATATCAATTATTCAAATTTTATACATTACCTTTTTCTTTTTGATAGTGTGTGTGTGTGTGTGTGTGTGTGTGTGTGTATATATATATATATATATATATATATATATATATATATATTGTAGCGTTCTCGGTTCCCGCAGGCAGGCGCATCACACAGGGCGAGGAAATCCACACACAGGCGGAGGGCGGGCGCGAACCCGGGACCTCTCACACTGAAGCATAGCGCCGATACCGCTGTACAAAAGAGCCGGCTCCTTTGCAAGGAGCGTATATCGGGCTTATGTCTCTGTGTGTGATTACGTCACCTACCAGCCCTACTGCTGCCTTCCCCTGTGCACGCTACACTCTCCCCTGCCAGCCTCAAGTCCGCCCCGGACTTGCTAACCAGGCTACAGTCCGACGAGTGCGTGCTGGGGTACCTGCGTCCACTTCTGACACCAATGTAGCGTTCTCGGTTCCCGCAGGCAGGCGCATCACACAGGGCGAGGAAATCCACACACAGGCGGAGGGCGGGCGCGAACCCGGGACCTCTCGCACTGAAGCATAGCGCCGATACCGCTGTACAAAAGAGCCGGCTCCTTTGCAAGGAGCGTATATCGGGCTTATGTCTCTGTGTGTGATTACGTCACCTACCAGCCCTACTGCTGCCTTCCCCCGTGCACGCTACACTATATATAATATTGTATATGAATTATATGAAGCATTTATTGTTATTTTTACTATGGGAATGCTTATATTTCCTTAACTGCCAGACGGAAACCTTCTAATGTGGAGTTGGACATTCAATCTTATGCTCTTACTGGGAATGAATTGTTAAGTGAAAATCAAAAGTACTGACTGTGAAGCTGTTATCTATTATAATTGAAGCCCTCTAGAAAATAAATATGTTAGCTGATTATTTTTATCAAATGAAGTTAGCTGTCAAGTACTGAGCTCACCCATCTTGACCACAACCAGAAGATTTATTGCCTTTATTTTATTGAGTCTGCTTGTATTGACGTGTATTAGATACTTATGGCATGTTTGTCAAAGGGAAGCTGTAACTCTTTTTAAAAACGTATTAAGATCACTGACAGTGGAATTAAAACACCACATTTTACCCCATTTTTAAATACACACGAGTGAGGAAGTAACCAGTATCAGGTTTTAAAAACTAATTTACAATCAGTAGTTTTTAAGTTGTCTCCTTTTGAAAACCACTATGTTATATGTACAGGGATGGAGAAAACTGATTCACTCGCTATCAATAAGGTGCAGCAAGTGGGAGGCTGTGCATGATCAGTGACCTCAACACGAAGGTTCACTTGCCCAGCCATGTATTTAACTTTTAACTATTCCTCTGGCGATATCACGAATGTGTGCAGCCTCGGATACAAAAGCACCTGTCAACCAAGCACCTACTATCAGTTTGTCATATTTGCTGTCTTGCCCATCATGACTGAAACTAACTTGCAACAGGGAGATGCAGCTTTTACATTTAACACAAATTAGTTAGTAATCTGAGTGGTAGCCCATTTAGACAAAAGGGTGTGTTACATATAAGTTTATGTTTTTGTCCATGGCCTGCATTAGAATCTCATACCTCTGTTGTAAATGTTTCAATTATATATTTGTAAATTATGTTAACAATGAGAACCGTGTTTGCTTTACAATGTAAAACTAAACAGACAAAATACTTGTAGAATATTTTGGGGTTTAATAGCTAAGTCAGCCATTTTTGCTAAATTGTTTGTGCATTTATACTACAGTAGTTCTTAATTCTTATTTATTTTTTAATGGTTTGTAACTTTTTTGTAGACAAAAATAAATACAAATACATTAGTTGCTTTTTGATGTATTTATTTTTAAAAAAGAAAGAACCAAACAAACATACCAAAAAAATAAAAAAATAAATAATTGAATTGAATCAGTTAGCATCCACTCGAATCACGCCCGTTTGAATTAACAGTGCTACTCTCGCCTCTCTCTTCATCTTCGGGGATCCATGCTGCATCCAGCCAGCAGGCAGAATTTGATTTGGACCAATCCAAGTAAAGAAATAGGGTGGGGGAAATGTCCTTGTGAAACAAGCAAAATGTATAGTTTGTTATACAAAGAACTGAAGATTATATAACAAAACATGTATAGTGTGAGTGATCTATTTTTTTTTTGTATTGCAATATATATATATATATATATATATATATATATATATATATATATATATATATATATATATATATATATGTTTGGTTCCCTTGGTGAGTGAATGGTACGTTCCAGGCGCAGCTCAGTCCCCATGGAACAGTTGCTCAGGCTCCAGAGTTGGGAAGAGAAGTTGTTGAGAATCATGGCGGTGGGAATGTCATTTCATTGCCACAGGAATAATCTGTTTTTAACCGGATTGAAAGCGACAATTTTGATTTTCATGTATAACCTTTCTGGTAAGTGAACATGTTTTGTTCAGACGCAGAAGTTAAGTCATAACAGACTGCACGCAAGAAGAAAAAAAAAATAGTTTGTTAAGTGGTCAGATAGTTGCGTTGTGATACTGTGCTTGGTGAGACTGTCACATACATACAGAAGCCTAAAGTTATGTCAGTTCTTGCCAAAAGTGACATCTCTCGTAATGCTGGGATAATAGGTATTGTTTACATGCATTGGCACGCTTTGAAAAACCAACCTATCGCTCTACTCTGCCACATTATTTTGTTGGGCATTTAAAAAAAAAAAAAAAAAAAAAAAAAAATCGGAATGGAATTTGACCCGCTGTTGTGGATACAACCTTTAGCTAAATAACATTTCTATCAATACTAACAAATTATGATTGCAAAGCCTACCGAAGTATTCTTATTGTAATTTGCGAAATAATTTTTCAGTCTATACTGTGTTGTTTTTAAAAAAGTTAATGGCATATAGATTGGACAGTGAAGACATTGCAATTTGGGGAATCTAAAGTATAGTGTGTTCTCCATCCTACTGAAAAGTCATAGCGGGACCAGTACTGTATAGTTTAGGATAAACAGTGCCCCATATCGGCAATTATGATTTAGTGTTTCGATACAGTACATTTGATATGATTGATAGTAAGATCCGACTTGATTTGTGACATGTTGAATTGTAGGTTATGGAATGGTAGTGCTGGTGGGGTGACCTGCGGCTGCCATGGAAACCGCATTTCGCTGAGAGAGTACAATGGTACTCGACTGACTGTGCAGTGCCAGAGTTCAAAGAACACCGATAAACTCTTGGAGGAAAGCAGTCGCGATGAGTCACATCACATTAAACCGGCGTATAAAGTTCAATAAAATGAGCTCAAGAAAGTAATAACTTTAGGGTTAAAAGAACAACGTATGTTTACATTTTAGCATCTAGTGAGCTGTAGCAGATTTTGGTTGAAATATTTCTTTTTTCCTTCCATAGCTCCCTCTTAAAAGGCTACCTAAACGCATAAAATTCAAATTTCAGTAAGCATATTCCACTCATATTCAAAAGTGCATTTCTCATTTTAAAGTGATCATGGTTAATTTTCACCAGATGAAGCTTTGCGGATTTAACGGGGCGTTTACCCAGCATGTCCCCTGCACTGGCATGTAGTTTGTTTTATAAAATATCTCTCCTCAAGTTCTTCGCTCTGTGGAGTCTCTTCTGTTCCCACCAGCAGCTAATTGATTCTAATTTAAGCCATACAGATACCATTTAATGGCTTGTCTTAAATTTGAATCAATTAGTTGCTGATGGTTGGGTGGGATTGTTCAGTGTTGTGAGCAGCTGAAGACAAGTATAGCCAGGCTCATCGTTTAATTAAAACACCGTTTTCCCCGAAATGACGTGTAATATTAGCCCCAATTAGAGTGTTATTCACAAATATGTTAATTTTGTCGTTCTCAATTTAATGCACTTCCACACAAGTCATTTTGATGGGGTGGGGTAACGGTAGATAATGTATTCTGAAATGTGTGTGTGTGTGTTTTTCCAGACACAGGATAAAAGCTTTTAGTCAGAAAATTGAAAACTGAAGTAATTTAGCAGTTTTTGGTGAATTGAAGTGAAACTTTCAGAGAATTAAAAAAAAAAAAAAAAAAAAATGTCTGCTTCACAAAAAAAAGGACAGACAGGTTGTCTGCCTTACATTTTTTCGACACCTGTTGGTGTATGTTTGTTTGATGGCTGCTCAGAGACCTTGTTGAGACAGTTGTTGCAGAGAGACGCAGCTGTTAGGAGCAGGAGATGGTATGCCTCAGGTTTCAGTGCAGCGAAGTGCTTGTTGCAGTATGCCCCAGCGATTTAAGGTGTTCAGCATGGCACACTAATTTGCCATATACAATAAGTATTGTAGTTTGCTCATACAAATCTGTTGGTCAAAGAGATTAATTAGGCAGTATTGCATACTATGTGTTTGAAACTGTGTGATGTACACTAACCTGGGACTGATGGTTTTGCAGAAGACTTTCTTATTTCCTGTGGAATGTAGACTAGATAATGCTAATTAATTTAACTGCAAGTCATACATTTTTTATTTAACTTTTTGCTAATTTGGAATGTGTGAAGTTTTTTGGGGTTTTTTATCGTATGTGAACTTTGGCTTCTAGGTCATCTTGCCTTCTCCCTTAGGTACATCTCAGTCATGGCATGGTCATTAGCCAGCCAGAAAGATTGACAGGAACAAAAGGGACTTTTCCTTGATGAGCAGTAATAGAAATCTTTACTGAGATTTATAAATATGAAGTTTTTTTTTTTTTTTTAATTCAATTTGTATTCATTCAAAACCTATTTTCCCACTGACCCCTGAATTTCTCCTCCAGCCCCCTGCTCTTACTATACAGATAGATTAAAAACTTCTATTCTCTGGCATAGAGTGTGCACATAGAAATACAGTAAAGAATGTTTATTGCACATGTCATTCAGCCTCATCAGCTATTGGCACATAAAACGTGCATACAATGCTGGAACAGTAAGTTATAACAATAGATTAGATGAAGACTATGCAGTTGTGTGCCTAAAGAAAAAAGGATCCAATCAGGACTGTTTTTTTGGATTGTGTCATCTTGTTTCTAAGCATCTTCTGGATCATGTACACCAGAATGTATTTAGATGCAGGAGTTAGAGACTGTTAAGATTGAACCGGCTGTGGTTCTAGTGGTCTCAAGGAGGGTTGTATAGGAGTACCGGTAAAGGGATAGCTAAATGTGGTGTGTTAGTTAATAGAGAATTTTGACTTGCATATTTCTTTCTGTGCTTATTTTAAAAGCAGAAGGTGCATAGTTCTGTAAGAACAACTGTAAATCTTACAGTACTACTGTATCTCTTGGCAAGATTATATATATGTGTATGTATAAATAATTTGGCACTTGAATTCCCAGCTGTGTGCTACTGTATTATTAGAGGCATGATGTACAGTACAGTAGCCATATTGAAAGTTACCTACAGTACCTACAGTATTTGCTTGATTCAGAAGATGTTTAGAAACAAGACTGTGTATAGTGCTATCTGTAATACTTTAACGCTACATCCTGTATTGATTGGTTTTATTTGTAGAGTCCCACCATTGTTTTATTTATTTACATTATTGTTTGTATCAGCAATGGCTAAAGGGGATCACGATTGCACTTTTAAACTGGTCTTTACAGACCCTTGGAATGGGATTTTGATAAAACACCTCTTTTTGTAAGAAAAGAAATCCCACACCTAATCTTTCTAGTTGTATTGCCTTTCTTGGATTGGAACCGCACCACACAAAACATTTTCTGATCTAAACCTCTGAGTTTGTGAACCAAAAATGGATGAAGTAAGGCAAATAGATTGATATGGGCAGCCAGAGATGAGTTCAACATTTTGAACAGTAAATTATGTCCTGAAAAACAATGCGAGTCTAGAGTGATCAGTTTTAGCAAAAATAACCTTTAGAAGTACCCAAACGCATAGACAGGCCTACAGTATATCTCTCCATGCTTTTGAGGGGCTTGGTGTTTTTGCTTGACCAGTAATCTTAAAAGATTTTGTATCCCTGTATTATATCAGTTACTGTCAGTGATTTGTTGCAAGTGAACTAAGTATGAAACCCTGTGTTGGTTTTTTAAGTTTAGAATACAGAACCGTGATCAAACATGTCAGGCAAGTGGATAAGAAGCAACAATGTGATTGACAGGATTAGTCCTCAGACAGAAGATCACCAAAGACAAAGGGAGCTCCGTGGCTTGACCTTTGTCAGCAGCACTGCATTGGAGAAGTTAGTGGATATATTCACAGGAATTAAGATCTAACACAGCTGAATGTGCTGCTCTCAAGGCACATTAAGAAGCTGACAGTAAACACATTTTTAGAAATGTTCTCTGTCCCTCCAGCTGTGCTCTACAGGATAAAGGAAAGCTATTTGACAAGTTTTAAACATAGTTGATCTCTTAAGAAAGACATAAAGAAATTCCCCTGATGAAATACGCATTTACTAATATGGTGAGAGTTCCACAAATATTATTGTAACTGGTCTCCTTATTTTATTCATTAAAAAAATTAAACCAAACACTCTTAGCTTGAGATCCTGTACAGTTTCTGTAAGGCTTACAGTTGAAAAAACACTTGAATACTACAATATTATGGATATTAAATAAACTAGTGCTATAACATTCCAGCATGTATTTGCATAAAGTGGCACATCATTGAATTCTAAACTGAACACACTGCAGTGCTAACTGTGCATGCAGTGGATACACTATTTAAGTAGTCACCAGATACTGTAGGAGTCCATTGTACCCCAAGACATACCATATCTATTCTTGAAAACAGTGAATCAAATCACCTGATTACAGTAATATACAAAATGGTATGTCTTCATTTAAAACAAAAAATAGAAATGGCATATCTTCATTAAAAATGCTTTGAAGTGCTAAAGACTTGTTTTCTGTTGTCGATGCCCATTTTATTTTTGGAGAACCCAGAAAATAAAGCCTGCTTTTTTTATTTATAAATATGAATTCTTGTTGAATGTTTAAGTACATTCTTTCATGATCTTAAGTCTATACGTCTCTTGCTTCAGAGCAGGCACACAAACTTCTTCCCATTTTAAAGCCTTCTTTCACTATGAAAACTGTAACTCCGTCAGATAATAATCCATTAATATGCCATAGGCTGCTTGTCATTGTCCCCTAAAACATTGATTGGAAAATGTCTTGGCTGCTACATAGAAGGTTGCAATCCCATGCATAGTAAATGTAGTACAGTAACCTCTAGTAGTCTGGTGGATATAACATTGCTGGTGTTAAGCATAACAGTGATTAAAAACTTGTCAGGAGGATTCACCTTCATCTCACATTCATCTTTGTTCTGAGACCTAATTTCTATTCGAATGCTTTCCAGAGAATAGTAAATCATTCAAAATATTTTCACTCCCTTCCCAGTGGTCTGTCTCTTTTTTTTTATTAATACTGTATTTTTCTACTTGCTGTACAGTACCATAATTAATTGTGACATTCAAGGATGCAGAGGTCTGTGACGCTGAATCTTTTGTATCCCATGGGAATCTATCTGCCTACCGTGTGTCTGAAATAAATACTGTTAGGAGAATTAAGTTAAAGTATTGGCTGCAGTCCCTGCAGAACCACAGATGGTATTGTTGTGATGAAATAATTGATCAGATGTATTTGTGCTACTTTTATTTTCAGTTTCTATGTGAAAAAAGTGAGTTATCTACAGTACAAGGAAGCAAGCAAGCAAACTTACAGCTTTACTGGAACATGTGGCTCAAAAGCATTGGATAAGTGGCAGACCCATTAAAAGGATCAGATGTGCCTTTAACATTGTCTGGCTGTTCAGAAAACATCCATGATTAGGCCTAAGTGTATTTTTATCATTTTAAAATTCACGATAATGGCTTGCGCACAGTAGCAACATGTTATTTAGTCTTATAAAAAAAATAATTGATCATACTAATTGCTTTAAGTTGAATTGTATGCCTGGGTTTTCTGATGTTGTACTATAGAAGAATCGTTCACAATTTAGTGTCCTTTGTTCAGGACAACCATGCTTGGGAGAACTAACCTTCCTTTCAGGACAACTGACTCTGCAGATTAGAAGGTCTTTTTCTTAAATACATGTGTTGGTTTCACAACCTGCTGAAGGTTACCAAGACAACTAAACGTACAGTAGCACATACTTTATTTTGTATTTCTTTTAATGAAATAACAGATTTTGTAGTGAATGCACTGATGTTAATGTATTTACTGTATTGGCATGAATATAAATGAGTACTCTGAGTACTGGTTTCATGGCTAAAGGGTATGAAGGTGAATTTAAGATGACTGTTTATGCATTTTTAAAGATCTAGTACAGTAGAAGTTCTTTTTCATGAACATTTTTTGTGGCGCTCCATCAGGGAGCTTCTGTTGATTTGCTGGTTTCATGGCACATGCTTTTTGCCCACTAATTTATGCTTAAGAATGTAAATAAAGATTAAAAGCCAACAAGAAGAATACTATTTAAATGTAAACACTGATGATGGTGTGTTTTGACAGACGCATGTTTATGTGTAATCCATTAAAACTCTGCCTCCTTAAAAAAAAAATATATATATATATATACACACACACACACACACACACACACACAGAGTAAAACTTCAAATAATCGCCTGTCTCCAATACGTGCCGGTCTGCTGGCAAATACTGTAAATAAATGCCGGGTCTATATTAAACGCCGGATCTCTGGCATTGCCATTGAAGTTAAGGAAGATGAGAAGGAGCTTGAGCGTAATGAACTGCTAAGAAGTGACAGCGATGAAAGTGGCTTTCAGGATTAATAAATAATACTAATAGAAAACATAAATTTAAGGTAGGTCTATATGTAATGCATATTTGGTTAATGCAGTTATAACGTTATTAAAAGTTTTGATAATTTTAAGCGTGCTGATAAGTAGGCCAGATACACACCTCTTGGTGTATTTTAACGTGTTTTGTTGTATTAACAATGTACAAGTTTGAGATTAAACAATACATTATTTTTAATAATGATACGTATTGCTTTTATTGTTCATTTTTAAAAACATTTTAGAAGTTTGTATTGTTATTAGTATTAATAATAATCATAATAATCATAATAATAATAATCATAATAATCATAATAATAATTAACAACAATGGTAGATCTAATTCTGTTTTTAAATACAAATTCATACTTCTGCTTGTTCATTTTCCAATGTTTTGCAAACTGTATCTTTGTTAACCAGTGCATACAAGAAGACCGTAATACTTGAGGGTGTACAATAGTGTAATTTTGTTATAAAACAAAACTGTTACTTAGTTCCCATTGACACACAACCTTTTAACAAAGTTGCTGGAATGTTTAAATTGAGTTATATGAGTTATGTTGTGTGTTAGCAGCTTCTCAATGACCGCATGACGCATGTGAAGCTGGTGATCTAATATAAAAGCCGGTGTTAAATAATCGCCGGTCTCCAGTACGTGCCGTGTCTGCTGGCAAATATTGTAAATAAACGCTGGAGGCTTTTAATTGAAGTTTTACGGTATAGGAGAGAGATTTGGATCTAGAACATTGAGTGCAGACGTTTTCTTGTTTTTGACGTTGAGGCTGAGTCTTTTAGTAATAATTGAAGATATTTGGTGTTGCAATTTAAATGTAAAGATGTGATTAAGATGAAAGGCTTTAATGCATGGGATAGTTTTAGAAATGTGTATTGTCATTCGGACAGTAATGAGTACTGCTGTACATTCCAGTTTGGAAAAATAAAGGGCTCTTATCCAAACAAGGGTTCGTTTTAGGGACAAAAATGTATGGTGTCAGCATGTTTCACGGTTTTACAACTTTTCTCTAAAATTAGGCTTGGTAATAAGTGACATGTGTAGTGGATAAGAACCTCTACTTTCCACCTCTCCATTTTTTTCTCTTTAAGATGGCATTAATATGTAGAGTTTATGCTCCTCTTATGCCCTCAGAAGAAAGCTTTATAAAATCAATAAGCTCTGTGAAACTAATACAGTGATTAGCAGTGGGCCAACACACATTGAGAGTATCAGAATTTATACCATGGTGTTTTACATTTATAAGAGTTCTGTTGTGTGATTAGTTGGACTAATGATGGCTAAATTGCCAGAAATACTTGTCCCAGTTTGATGAACTTTTATCTTGACATGCTGCATGTTGCAAATAGTAGTACTGTACCACTTTAAATGTAGGTCGGACTCTTATGTGGTACTTTTGACAATTAACGTAAATTAACACTTGCCATAATGTAATTTAAAAAAAAAAAAAAAACTTTCTTCATTAGTTTACTGCATGTCGATATGTTTTTTCATGGTGCCTGCTTGCACCATGAATGATTGCTCTTGTTTGTTTAGTTTTTCAGTCCAGCACATTGCAGATATTGTGATGGAACATCTTGTTTCTGATTGTTCTACAGACAACAGGAAGGTTACATTCCCATTATTCATTCATATCAATAAACTCAAGGTAAACGGCCAAGGAAAAACAAACTCTGACTTCTGTTAGATGGTCGGTAAATGTGTGTTACATTTCAGGTCCGACTGTACAGGCTCAGTGTTACTGTGGTGTGCTATCGAGTGGATTTGCTATGGTAAATAACTGCCATGTTCATATGTAAGCCTTGATCTGTGGTTTGATTTGTTAAGGTTCATTTGCAAGAAGAGCTGCTCGCTAATGTAAGTGTTTCCAAATTTGGGGAACTAGTTGATTGGAACATACTGGTAGAACCCTTGCTGTGGCATTTGATTGAATTTATCCTTGAGATGCTGTTTGTTTGTGCACTGAAAATCGAGAGCTCCATTTGAATATCGGGCAGGGCAGTTGTCACATTACAATTTAAAAAGTTATGGTTTGACACGTGTTGCTGCCCCAGATTTTGCTTGACTTTGAAAGCTCTCACCTCTTCATCCATTAGTGTTACAATCTGCTTTGGCCTTTGGAGTTTGTTGTTTAAAGCATTTGTTTAGTTTGTTTTTTCCTTTTTGGAAACTGATATTACATTTTACACAAAGTAAAATAAACAAGCCTTCGCTTCACTATCCTAATCAAAATGATGTGTTCTGTGCTGTTACATGTGTACATGAGGAAACTGTGCGCCATTTGATTGGCTGCTATTTTACTACCTCGGAGCTGTGATTGGCTTAATGGGAATGTCACTCATACATTGAGTTGAATACATGTGGTATATTAAAGAGGTGGGTTGTTTTAACTCTTTGCGGTCCATTTATTCAGCGCGTCTCAGGCGCGTCGGGTCCAATTTATTTTCACACGCGCAGTTTATTTTAGACGCGCTGTTTAAAAGTATTTTTCTTTACAGTAAAACAGGTTTAAAAGGCACTGCATATCAACAGGACACTCAGTACTGCATCTCCAGCCCTGCCCCACCCCTTGTTCGCTGTATTTTTCACATTCCTCTTCATAGTCGTGCATACCGATAAATCATCTCCTGATCACTTGCTTTATCACCAAACTCCTCAATAATGCGATCCAACAGTGCCTGTTGATGCAGAAGCAGCTGTCTTGTTTGTTTATATCCATGTTATCTCTCTGGTGCTGGGGCTATGTGTATTGCTCAGATCTGCCCCTTTTTTTTTTCGGCTCCTATCGGTCTCACTCTGCCATTGAATGGTTTTCTCGACTTTTTCCCGAGAAAAAATGACTAGAGACCTGTGTTTTACGTCTTTTTGATGATGTCGGACAGGTTCCGACATCGGACCGGAAAGGGAAAATTGTAATGTAGGACCTGGTCCGACATAGGACTGCAAGGGGTTAAAGAATTCTAAAACGCTGTTAGACTGAGCTCAATATGACCGCACTTCAAGGAATTTTCAATCACATGCGTTCACTGGCAGTGTCACTGTGATTTTTCCATCTGTGAAGACCATGTTAACTCAAAAACGTTTAAAAAGAAAGAAGGAAGAAGAGCTGTTAAGCGACAGCGAAGTGTTCGGATTTACCTAATGTTCAGGTAAGCAATGGGTGCACAACAATTCATCCCCGACAATAATAATAATAATAATAATAATAATAATAATAATAATAATGTGAACTTACAGTTGTCAAGTACTGCAGAAAGGACGAGATTGTACAGAGTTAAATTAAATTGTGAGAGAACGGTGCAATACACATTCGTCCTGCCGTGGAGACTTCAGTCGTCGGTCAGGGTATTGTACACAGTACTCATTAAGTGTTTTCCTCTTGCGCCCCATTTTCAAATCAAACTAGTAACTGTCACCATATATGTCTATAGCAAAAGTTTACCTACGCCTTAACCCGCTAATTTCAAAGTAGGCGCTTAGAATGACAGGCGCTGTAGCTGGCAAATGAAAGTGCACAGTTAGTGCAGCTTGGTGATTGACAGTCATTTAAACGAATTAGAGCATTCTAGCACTGCTTGTCAATGAGATCTGTCAGAAAAGGTTGACCCGGGACAGCAAAATCAGTCGGAAGTCGCATATGTAGATTTTACACAGCGGCCAGATTACTAAGTGAAGTCATGAATTATCGATTTTGAGTTTTACACGTTTTTGTGCACTTAACAGTCCAAACTATCATTTTATCAAGTTTATTTTGTGAAATAATGTCTCTATTGTACTGTAAATAGACAGTTTGGTAACAACAGCGACCTATAGATTGTCAAAATTAGCTGAAACAAAGACTAAAATCCGTACAATTCACGGAATCACAGCAACAGCGTCCTTCCACGCATACACATCATCCGGGTATCTTTTGAAATCTGTAGTTTCCCTCTTTCCCACTATGTAGGTCATTAATAGACTGACATCTTATTTAGCCAATGAAAACGGTTTTAAGAAGTGGTTGCAGTGTAAACAGTTATGCTTGTTGCTATGCGTGACGTCATTTGGCTTCTTGTAGTATTCACCGATTGGCTGAATGCCTCCACGCGCTTTGACTTCTGGGACAGCGGCATTGCTGTGGTTGTGAACGCAGAGAACTTGTGATATTAAACCCCGGCAAAAAAATTAATAAAAAAAAAATAGAAAAAATCACAGGCGAATTATGTCTTTATCAAAAGAACAGGATGTTGCAAATTCTCTTAACATTTTACGATCCAGCCACATGGAATCTGCTGCGACTGACAGACAGTGGATGCAACTGGTTTCGGAATATTTTTGTGATGGTGCGTGCTCGTCTGAGTCTGACAGTGAGAGTGGTGATGTAGATGACCCTGATAATGTTGACAGCATAAGCGAAAGTGATCGTTTCAGTGCTGATAGTGATGACGACAAGGCTGTCATTGATGAAGTAGCTGTGGTGATGGAGAATCATGTCGCTGACATTGTTATTGATAACAATACTAGAACCGAGTTGCAAAAAATACATAATTACAGCTGTGTAAATAAGTCGTCTAAATACAGCTGCAAACTGAATGACGGGAAACCCTGTGTTAAGGTATTTTCTGACGAATATATACTTGACCTGAGGACATCAATGGGTTCTTTGCCAGACTACGAGAAGGATCTGATTCTCTTAGGAAAAATCAGCGCCACTATCAGCAATGACAAGCTAACTACACACTCAAAAAGAAAAGAACAGATGCCTAGAAAACACCAAAGAACAACCTACTACATACAGGGCCATCGTGTTTGCAGAGAAGCGTTTAAGTTTCTACACTGGTAAGCACTTTGCCATTGAAAACTTTCTGAAAAAAATTCTGAATTTAAATTACTGAAAGCTTTCTTCAATAAAAATTACTATGAAAATGATTTGTATTAATCTTTTTCAGCATCAGCCAGGATAAGCTGACAGCACTGCTGAAGCATTACAAACAATTTGGTTTGGTACCTCGGTACAAGAAGTCAGGAGGCAGGCAAGCAACAGATGTCAGGCTGCTGACGCATGCTGATATAACCGAAGTGGTTGCATTCATTGTTAATTTTGCTGAAGACCATGCTATGGTCCTACCTGGACGAGTACCTAGGTTCAATCAGTTTGACATAAAACTGCTGCCGTCAAACCATACAAAGGCAAGCATCTGGAGAAAGTACAATACTGCTATGGAGGCGGCAGGTAGGCAATTATTTAAGATTATTATTATCTTCGATATTGTCACTGCTTGGTGCGTTATGTGTTTCAGCAGCAGACTCTTTTTATTAAGTAAAACATATCACACATGAAATCAATCAGCACAAACTCCTAAACACGTTTTGGGCTGTATATTAATAAAACAAATAAATGAACTGAGACGCATGTTTTATTTTTTTTAGCTGTTTAAAAGTATCATGTTTTTTATCATTGTTTTTAAAATGACTTTAAAAAAAAAAAAAAAAAAAAAGATGCATCTCAGTTCATTTATTTATTTATACAGCCCAAAACGTGTTTATGAGTTTATACTGATTAATTTTATGTGTGATATTTACCCCTTATAGTTAAAGAGTTATAAGCACAAATTTAACAGTAAAAAAAAATCTCTTGCAGGTAAGCGAGCTGTAAAGATTGACTCATTCCGTAGGCTATGGCGGACTCTGGTGCCCTACATTCGCAATACTCGACCCATGACAGATCTCTGTTGGACCTGCCAAAAGAATAATTCTGCCATTTACAGGAGTGTCAACATTTCTGATGAAAAAAAATCAGAACGCTTACAAAATCAGCAGGCCCACTTAAATAAAGTAACGCTGGAGCGGTCACTGTACCAGGAAATGGTCAGGGCAGCTAAAGTCGTGATTAAAAACCAGTGGTGACAGACTTGGCATGAATGTCCCAGTATCAAAGAAGATGGCTATGCATTACAGCTTTGATTATGCACAGCAGTTACACTTTCCCGCTGATCCCATGCAACCTGGCCCTATGTACTTTTTGACTCCCAGAAAGTGTGGCCTGTTTGGTATTGCCTGTGAAGGAATACCACAACAGGTCAATTATCTAATTGATGAAGGCATGTCCATTTCCAAGGGTTCAAACTCAGTCATAAGCTTCCTGGACCATTTCTTTATGATGTATGGACTTGGTGAAACTGAGGTTCAGTTACATTGAGACAACTGTTCTGGACAAAACAAGAACAATTATCTGATTTGGTATCTGGCATGGAGAGTTCTGAATGGGCTGCACAGATCAGTTTCCCTCAACTTTTTGATAGCTGGACACACCAAATTTGCACCCGATAGGTTTGTTTCACTAAGCCAAAACACCAGTCGGAGGCATATGGTCTCATGTTTGGATGATATTGCCACTGTTGTGCAATCCAGTACTGTGACCAGAGTTAATATCGCCCAGAAAGTGGGAACCGAGGATGGTGAAGTTCTGGTCCCACAGTAAGACTGGTGGTCATTTCTTAAACCATTCTTCAGGATGATGTTGGGCATAAAAAAATATCATCATTTCAGGTAATGGATTAAAAAATAAATGTTATGTTTTCTTATAAATACCGATTGTAGTTGACTGTACTTGCAACCACAAATCAGTATTTATAAGAAAACATAGGTTTGTTATGTTTTTTTAGGTTTGATACTGCACGCAGTGGAATGGTGTTTAGAAAACAGTATTCAGATTCCGAGGAAGAGATGTTTGCCCTCCTGAGAGATGACACTTGTCTACCACCAGCAGACAGGCCACAGCCCATCAGACCACCTGGTTTAGACTGCAAGAGGAAGCAGTACCTTTCTGAAAAGATTCGAGAGTATTGTACGCCTGCTACGATGGATATAACCTGTCCACAACCTACAGATGTTAATGATGATTAGTCTACACAAACATTAGTAACATCTGGGCTAGTTCCGTAGACCCAGATTAGTACTAATTATTAATTACATTTGGAAACAGTCCTGGTCCAGGTTGATCATTGTGTCTGCTGGTTTCTTGTTCCAAATGAGCTCAGAATTACTTAATCAAACCCTCAATTGAACCAATAATGAATTTGCCTAATCAGAGCTTTTTAATGATTTTTAACTCTTAAATGGCTGGTTTCACATACCGATTAGCACTAATCCTGGACTAGCTCATGTTAACTGAGGTAAGGTAGTCCAAGATATGTACCAAGTGAAATGTAAATAGTAAATGTAAATGTAAATAGTTCAGCACTTTTAATTTAAAAGCATTTACATTTTTGTTTAAAAAAAAAAATCGCTATGAATTGTAAAAAAAAAAGAATTTTTCTATGTTTCAATAAATGAAAAATAAATATTTGTATCATATAATTTCTTTGTCATATTTTGCAGAAAGGTATGAGGAGTTATTGGTGTATGTGTCAGAATTCTAACATAATGGTTGCTAAGGAAATAGCTGGAAAGTAGGTGTCCCATGTTTCAACTTAATTTTCTCAAAATGGCGTCTTCTGACTTTGCTGATTTCAAAATGTCATATCTCGGGCCCCAATTGAGGTACATCAATAAGTTTGGTATTATTTTAAAGCTTATTATATGCCCAATCCATTGCCACAATAAAACAGTTTTTGAAATTTTTGACCACGTGACTGATTTCGCTGCCCTGGGTCACAAATGACTGACAGTGAAACTATTAGCCTACTAAGGGACCACCGAGAAGACGGACGGTGACCCCTAGCCATTCAGAACGGAACGGACACGGAACAGTCGAGAGATGATTTCTATTATTGTTTTTGAAAATAAAAAATAGCAAGTGGTTTTACTGATGTTTATCCTATGTAAATTTATTTCAGTCGAACTCATAGTTTCTGGTTATTCGATATTTAACGAGCTTTACTGATTCAAATTGAAAAGTAGCAAGCCTACCTATTAGCTTTTGACTTGATGTACATAACTGCATCTCTTCACAACAGCTGAAATGTACTGCATTTAAAAGATCAAATTAGTGAATCTGAACAGCAGAGGATCATTTACTTTATTCAGGCAAGCAGTATTCTTGGAGACATTTTCAGTGCATTGCTGCTCCTCCTCACAGATGGACGGTGTCACTACCTCATGGAAGAGGTCAGGAACAGGCTGTCCTGGCAGCTATGATTTTATGAAAACAAATGCAACAGAACAAAGCTCAACAAAACAAGGTGTATTTTATTATAGCTGATAGTGTAAGGATTGTTGCCCATGTTGCCAAACCGATAACACAGCAGTAACGACCCATGATGTCATACGTAACACACAAGCCAGATTTGTTTTTCCTAACCGCTCTTCCAGCAGTGATCAGAGGACGCACCCCTGATCTCAAACCCGAGTTCACTGGAACTGACATGTTGAAAAGACCTTTGAAACAGATTTTAAACTTAGAAGTGTAAAAAGTTGTCAGGATGTTAACAATGAAAAGAGAAATTACAGGTGCGTTATTTAAACCGTTGTAGCAATGCGTGGGAATGTACAGGATAATGCTGTATGTTTCAGAACCCTGCTACTTACTCTTTAAAGCCAACTAACTTTAAGGTCTTTGATGCTACAGTATGTCCACCTACTGTAGCAGCCAAGTTATTTGTCAGTAGACACACAACATAAAGTCTATATGGCTGTATTCATGAATTTTTCAGCTGAAAGAAAGTATTTATACACAGCAGAAGCAGAAATAGCAATGTTCCCAGAGGGAATTCCATATTAATGTTTTTGCAGTAACTAAGATGTGAGATCATTTACTAGTCCTATGCCCTTTGGAATTTAATTAAATCATAATGTAGCACTAGCAATATAATGTATGCAAGAGATGTCTGACCGTGTTCAAATGCCTTTTAATTAACAGAAAGCCGCACCAGATCACTGGGCTTTATTGAGGTTGTATTAAATAAAGTACTAATTCAATACTGTAGCTATCATAGTATGTTAACTGCAACTTTTTCTTTAAGACTTGATATCAATTTTTTAAAACAAAGTATCAGATGAAATTCTTATTTTGAAGCTATTCATGTTAGTGTCCCCTTACCTTCAGCAATAGCTTTATATTATTGCAGTTATTCATATATGGTATGTCTCAAATATGTTAAGCTGCTCTTCAGTCTTTTTTTTTTATTGTTTGCCTACCATAGACGTGTGTAATGTACTGTAGGCTAGATCAGTCAAACTGTCTTTACATTACTAAGTGCCAGCACCATCCAGTTTACAGCAGTTTATTACTTGCAAAATGAAAGCAAACTTGTTTTCAAAGTGGCCTGTGTATTAGGTACAATAGTAGCAGGAGGATGGCTGTTTCATAACTACAGTAAAAAAAGAGGCCAGAAAGCTTCTGGGAAGAGGAAAGCTTGTGTAGCATTGACAATGTTGGCTTACTAGTTTATTTAGTGTCTGGTGTCTGATAAAGCAGGTTACACAGGCTAACCCAGAAATCTTATTTTAATGTAGAACATAACATGATTGAGGGGCACACAACTTTCAAATGCATTTTTTACTTGCGTAGTATGTGGTATACAATACAGTAATATGTCTAGAGACTTTCAGAGTCGTAGGGTAGCTACAGTGGTAACAAAGCCGCTGCTGACTTAGGGGCACATGTGTTAGTGTAGTAGGCTAGTTATATTACAGTGTGTTTGAAATAAAGGTCAAAGTTTGTTATTGCTAGTTAAAATACTGAATGCGCTTGGATACGTTGTTAACATTTACTGTAGTCAACCAGTACTGTAGATAAGCTGGCTGACACACCTCCTCTGCATCTCTGAACAGTCTTCATTGTTCACTGTAGACATTTCAGGATTTTTTTTTTTTTGGCTTATGAACAAGTACATGCTTTTGCAGTCAGCAGAGTTTGATATAAAGGTAGCATTTTCTGTATGCTGAAGGATCATAATTATAACGGCACCTTATGTTCATGGATTTAGGGCTGCAATGAAAGGTACATTTTGACCTTCGAAGGTTCGGAACACATTACCGAAGGAAGGTTCGAACCTTCGATGGTACTAATTTGCATAATTTACTGGTGATGTCACCATAGCTACTAGTTTATATCCGATATATGTTTCAAATATTCTACCATAGCACTTCTCTTACACTGTCTTGTACACTAGGTATTCAGTACATAGTTTACTGAAGCACTACAACCACTATAGGAACCCCCCCCAGTGCTTTGGATACTATACCCTGCTCCATACACAGCAGCGGTGCCATATAGAGTTGCTATGTATAACGATTAGGTAGTGAATTTTAACACAACAACTTTTATTTACATAATATGCATTATACAAATCCAGTGTTTGCCTGCGAGTGACATTTCATGTGTGATTTATAGTATTCACATATTGTCAAACAGATTCTGTTGACGGAGGAAAAAAATTAAAAAAAACCCACACAGTACGTGAATGCCACCTGACAAACCTTCGAAGGTTTAAATCTACTTTCGAATTCCTGGCTAGCAAACGAACCTTCAAGCACAGCCCTACATGGATTTGAATTTTACTTTTAAGTCTGACCTGTGTGTGTTTATTTAACCAGCCATCTACACTAGCTATATCTCAACCACAGTACTTGCCATCATCAGAAAACTTCCCAGTCTTTGTTTTAATTGATTTTCTCTCTGGGGGAACGCATTGAGCTGTTTGTCGTCTCCTGCTTTTAAAGCAGTGGAATCAATACAGTATGCAAAGTCTGTGATCAGAAATCCTCAAAGTTGGCCTTTAATGCAGTCAGGCATTCTTCTGACCATTTCAAAAGTATTCAGCCACAATTATCCAAATGTTTTATTCCCCTTCCTCGATAGAACGATCATCATTAGCAATCTTTAATTGGAAATGCGAGTTTTGTGAAGAAAAAAGTTGGAGACTTGAGGCTTAATATGCATTGTCTTGGTGTGTTGTATTGGAAACTTTTAATGAGGTTGAAAATGGTCAGCAAATTGGAGCTTCTATCTACAGTATGAAGTAGCTTTGCTGGTATTTGGTTTGGTACACATTGTTTTCAAAATGTCTTCTGTATTTACAAGTGCTGTAGGAACCAATGCTCAGGCCAAATAAAAAAATGTGTGTGGTTCGGGTTACCCGACCGACCCTATTTTTTGCTGATAACGGACTAAATGTTTCGCTATCAATCTGAAAAACTGACCACTGTGCGCAGTTAAGCCTCTCATCATGTGACAGAGTTCACAGCTTAGGTTTGAGTCTATTGCTCCGTCATTGTAGCAGCTAGACTGAAAGGGGTGATATTGTTGGAAAGCTTAGAAGCTCAGCTTCCCCCCCATGTTCATTTCATATTGCGGTTCAATGGTGCAGTGTTTTTTTTTGTTTTTTTTTAGCCATCTATGATTACAATATATATAGCAGTGACCAAACATGATTTTTTTTTAAAAGCGTTTTTTATAACATATACTCATCTCTACCACATATAGTATGCCTGATCATGTTGCAACTTATATAATGTGAAAGAATTTTGTGGCCTTTCATTTGATATGTTACATGCATGCAGTACAAACTATCCAGTAGTTAAACATACACAAATGAAAACAGTGAAAAACAGACGGAAATAGGGCTGAGTGTAAAGAGTTTAAAAAAAGTGAATGCACCTTGTTCTTCTGCTGCATGCAAAAACTTCACGTCGGGCAATGGCAAAAGCAATGGAGAGTGCTCTATCTCACAGTGATGAACAACTGTTAGGTCTCATGAAAGCAGCTTATTTTAAAGCAACACCAGTGTGAATGATGAATGAAGTAAAATAAAAAATATATATATTGTAACGGAACAAGGGCTCTAAATGTAAATAGTTTGGGTATTGTTTGTGTTTTGGTGGTGGTTGGCAGGGACGGGGTTAATTCCTGTCCCTGCCAAAAACATGTGAGAATGTGGCTGTTCCCAAACAAGGTAATTGGTGTTAATTGGGAACAGCCACATATTATAAAAAGAGAGCTTCCAGCTCATTAAAGGGAGATCACCAGAGAGCTGGTTGAAGAAGAGTTTGGCTGGGTAAAAAAATAAAAGGTAAACTATTTGTAAACGTGTTGTTGACAGGTAAACGGCTTAGCTGTCCTGTGGGTGAGTCAGGGACCTGTTGAAGTGTAGGTAGGCTCTCCGTTGAGCTAGGCTTTTGTTTTGGTTTGTTTGTTTTGTGAAAATTAAACTGCGCAATAGCGCTTAAAATCAAAGTTCTGTGTCTGGGTCACGTTTTTAAAGGGGCAACGAACCAAGTGGTGTGGATCTTTTACTATATATATATATATATATATAAACAGATATTTTAGTTTTGTAATCTTTTACAGGACTTTTTTGCTGATTCAGATTGGAGTTTCCTCTCTTCTATGTATTGCATTTAAATTGCTTTGTTTAGCTCTCAAAGTTTTTGTGCGCTGGGAAATCCCCCAGCACACAAAAATGAAATTCAAGCCCTGCTATAATATCAAGCCTTCCTTTTCTTTATTTTTTGCATACATTTTGTCATCTTAATTTTTTTATTTGAGACCAGCTATTTTGTCTGATTTTAATGTATATATATATTTTTTTTAGTTGTATGCATTTTATTGCTTGTTTCTTATTTCTGTGATGTCTTTTATATATTTTATTGTAAGAGAACTTTGGGATACTATATTGTTTGTAAAAAGGGCACGTGTTAGGCTAATATTGTCGTTTTTTTTAATACTTTCATTTTTATTTGCACTCTGCAGTTTCATGGGGTGTGTGTTTTTTTTTTTTTTTTTTTTTTTTTTAAATACTGCTTGGCATGCAGCAATCATATATTGTGGTCATTTTGAGGACTTGTCTTATTTTAAAGAACTGAAGGAGTTCCTTTGCTATATTGTATTGTGACTGATTGCTGTGTCAAAGGACAGTGTCATTTTGAGAGATGTCCTGCAGTGTTGCTACCAAACTTTTTCTATTTTGTGGATGGAATATCCTCCAGTTTTAAATAAGCATTGTCCAATCCTAAACATTTTTAAATATTATGCCAGACATTTAGTATATGTAAAATTGCTGTCGTTTTTTAATTTGAAATGCTTAAACTTTTTTTTTTTTTTTTTTTTTTTTTTTGGGACCAGTTAGGCGTGAATAGTCAGATTGCTTTCCAGCTGGTTTCATGTGGGTACATCCAGCATTAACATTTTAAAAAAATAGTATTTCACTGAATATAGCCTTGCAGCCAAATAGTAATTCTTAAGAACAGACAAGGATAGCCCTCCTAGTTTCGAGAGTGAGTCTCTCCTTTTCTTTATTCTGGGCTTTATTCAGCTCGGCAGGCAGTGTTCTGCAGCGTCCAGTACTGTGCTGGGAAATCACAGGGGCATCAAGTTATTGACATTCGGATTTGCAATGTTTTTCTGTGAATACTAGTTCACTTTGACCCGGTTAATCCAACATTTTTCATTTGTCAAAATTGAAATATGACATAGATTTTGAGATATTAATGTGACTTGCAAATACATCATTGCAAAACATGTTTGTATAAGATAAACAAGGATGCACTCTTTAAAGAAAAGCTGTTTAGTGTCTAAACACAAGTACCATGATAACAGCCTGAAATGCAAAGTGAAGTTCTTGCAGTTTAATATGTTAATTTGAAAATGCACAAAAAAACCCACCGTATGTAGGAGTTTTAAAGCTAGATTTGTTTCACTTAACTTTGTTAATTCATTGCCACATCTGTTTTAAGTTATTTTCTGCATCACTAATATGTTTAAACATATTTCGCACAGAACACATCACACCATAAATCCTTTAACCAACTATACAAATCCCAGTTATTTATTTCTTCGTAAACGCCCTTGTCCAGGGCAACGTTTAATTATTACAAAATATAACAGTACAAAATACCACCTTACAAAATATCACATTATAAAATGTTACAGTACAGAGTATCACATTGCATAATGTCACATTACAGATAAGAGCAGTTATAAAATCAGTGGCAAATAAGATCACACTCAAATAACAGCGAGACAATACATTAGATGATTACATAAGGGAGAGTTTGACTAAGCAGGTAACTAAGCAACTTGTAGAAAAAAAAATTGTCTGAATAAAATCATCAATGTATTTAAAATGTGCAAGCTTACAGTAATAATAGTCAGTTGTATTTTGAATAACCCTACTAACATAAAAGGCTGGTATTGTAGCTGGACACACGGACAATTATACTCCAGCAGCGCAAACAAACACATTACAATTATTAAAGCTCCAGAGGGTTGTTTGTGTGTTCATTTCTTGTACAGTGCGTTAATTTGTGTGCAAAACAATGTTTTGTTTTTTGTTAATGTTTGTAAGCTTATCCATACGTTTGGATTTGCAAGTGGCAGTTTGGATTTTAAAAACAACTAACAATTTTAACAAATTATGTTTTTTTTGTCAGTTATTTTTTTGTTTTCTAAAACAATGTTTTTTTAAACGTAGTATAACTTTAGATCAATATACTGTGATGGTGGGGCTCCTGAGTGGCACATAAAGGTGCTCCACGTGGAGTGCAGGATGTGCCCTATAGTCTAGATGTCGCGAGTTCGAGTCCAGGCTATTCTTTTGCCGACTGAGAACGGGAGCTTCCAGGGGGCGGTGCTCAATTGGCCGAGCGCCGCCTGGGGGGAGGGAGGGTTATGTCGGTCAGGGTGTCCTCGGCTCACCGCACACTAACGACCCCTGTAGTCTGGCCGGGCGCCCGCGGGCTTGCCTGTAAGCTGCCTGAGAGCTGCGTCGTCCTCCGACGCTGTAGCTCTTTGATAGCTGCATGGTGAGTCCGCAGTGTGAAAAAAAGCAGTCGGCTGACGGCACACGCTTCGGAGGACAGCGTGTGTTCGTCTTCGCCCTCCCGAGTCAGTGCAGGGGTGGTAGCGGTGAGCTGAGCATAATAAAATAATTGCCCATTCCAAATGGTAGAAAATAATAAAAAATAATTGGCAACAACTAAACTTAAAAATATATATATATTACATTTTACAGATTTTATGGTAATACAAGAGCATTAGGACCCTGGTGAGCGGCGGCTGGCAGGCATTTGGGCTCACAGGCAACGGGGAGCTAGAATGATCGCCAGTTGCCAAACAATTATCAGGTGCAGCTGGGGGGGGGGGGAGGTAGTTAAGCCTGCATAAAAGCAAGTAGCAGACCGTGGGAGCGAGAGGTTTTGATGGTGATGATTGGGAGCATTTTGCCAGTACAAAGAAAGAAAAGGTATTGTTTGGTAAACTGACTATCGGTTATTCACAGGGTAAAAGTGCTCAGCCTTCCCTGATATTAGTTTATGGTAAAAGGAAGTTGTAAGTAGGCTCCAGAGGAGCTAGGCTTGTTTTGTTTTTTGCCACCGTGCGCTTAAACGAAACGTACCAGTCCGCTATTGATTTTGGTGCACACACACGTCACAGTGATACAGACAATATCACAATACATTAAACCAGACAACAAACACTTACTGCATTTAAGTTGGTTTAATAAAAAAAAAAATAATAATAAAGAAATAAGACCAAAAAAGATTTGTTATTTTAGGTATCTTGTTTATCTAGTTTGAAATTTCTCACACAGTGGTGAAAACATAATGACAGTAAACAGCATCTAGCCTACTAATTTTAATTGTTAAAAATGTTAGAGGAAAAAAAGCACTCGAGTCCTCACAGTACATGTTATGATATATTCTCTTATTTAGCACTGTCACTAGAAGAAAAAAAATCTATATCTTTCTATCAAACATCACAACAGCTTAAAATCGAATGTGGCTGATGTCTTTGTTATCTTTCTATTTCTTTTAGAATTGCAGAATTAATCGGAATATTACAAATGGCGATCTGGAAGGATCACAGTTACACTGACTGCTGGATTTATTTAATTTTTTCTGTACAGTTACTTATTTGTTTTGTATTGACCGAATTAAGAAAGAAAAGGAAGTATTCTACCAAGATTGATATTGAATATAACCATTACAAGCCAGTAATACTGTATATTGAAACAGAATCCAATAAAAAGAAACCTATGGGGGAAAAAGCAGAAATGTATTGTGCACATAATGAAATTACAAAATTACAGTTATTATTAAACAACTCTCTTCCCTCTCCGCTTTATCAGATGGCCCTCCGTTCTCGTGCCCTGTGTTTACATCCATTCAACACATGTTGCTGTCTGTAATGCTGCAGTTCCCTCATTGACCACAATAAGAATGTGGCATGAGAGTAGGGTGAAGACAGAGTGAAAGCTGCAGGAATGCAGCGTGGTGACGACGCCCGCTCACGGGAATCACGTTACATTCACACTGCATGTACTTTAGGAATATTTGGAGAGGCCTGTCTGTCTGCCAATCATTTGTACGGTAGTAGTAACTATGAGGCCATTTTTATTGTTATTTAGAGAATAGTTTATCAAATACATTATTGAGAGCATTGGAATCTGGGGATCTGGAGCAACCAGTCACTTTATTGCATGAATCTTATGTGCAGAATAAGCTTACTAATTAAAAATAATAATAGGCACGTAGGCAATAAAAATGTGCATTATATATATCATATGGAAGATACTGAAATTGAAGAAGGAATCTATGAAAAAGATCTAGGAGTTTATGTTGACTCAGAAATGTCTTCATCTAGACAATGTGGGGATGCTATAAAAAAGGCCAACAAGATGCTCGTGAGAAGTGTTGAATTTAAATCAAGGGAAGTAATGTTTAAACTTTACAATGCATTAGTAAGACCTCACCTAGAATATTGTGTTCAGTTCTGGTCACCTTGTTACAAAAAGGATATTGCTGCTCTAGAAAGAGTGCAAAGAGCAACCAGAATTATCCCGGGTTTAAAAGGCATGTCGTATGCAGACAGGCGAAAATAATTGATTCTATTCAGTCTTGAACAAAGAAGACTACGTGGTGATCTGATTCAAGCATTCAGAATCCTAAACAATGTCGACCCAGGGGACTTTTTTGACCTGAAAAAAGAAACAAGGACCAGGGGTTACAAATGGAGATTAGATAAAGGGGCATTCAGAACAGAAAATAGGAGGCACGTTTTTACACAGAGAATTGTGAGGGTATGGAACCAACTCCCCAGTAATGTTGTTGAAGCTGACACCCTGGGATCCTTCAAGAAGCTGCTTGATGAGATTCTGGAATCAATAAGCTACTAACAACCAAACGAGCAAGATGGGCTGAATGGCCTCCTCTCGTTTGTAAACGTTCTTATTTTCTTATGTTATTAATAATTTGACACTTAGTAAATCTTTATTGGCACATGTTTTTGTCATAATTTTACCTTAAAGTATTAAAACAGTGTGTGAATCTGCAATAACAAACAGGAACTCGGATCTCATCAGATTTAATATTGAAACTATGAGATACTATCTTGATAAAAAAAGACCATTAACCAGTATGACATAAGATGTCTGTAGCCAAAGCATTGGTAATTCCCCCAGTGTTTCAGTTTTATTGCTTTAATAGTTTAAATGTCTGCCCAAGGAAGCAAGCCTTTATTTTGAAATTCCAAGAGCTCTCTCTGTCCCAGCCCTGTGGCTAATGTGATTTATTCAGTAACAAGAGGAAATAATGGAAATTCTACTTTTATCGAGCAATGTGGTATTTCAAACAGACTATCATAGCTCAGATGAGAGTCAGTACTCTTGAAGTGTTCTTCTTAAGCAAGGTAATTGGGCTGTATTAACTGATTCTAAAAGCTTGCCCTGTCAAGTACATTACTGGAGGGGGATCACTTTGGTTTTATATTTGAAACTCCTGGGTAATTCCATGCTAATTAATCTCGTAGGAACTGGGTTTCTACAATTGTGGTTGGACAATTCTTGTTTCATAGATCATTTCTGTACAGTAGCTGCAGTTTTGTGTGTGTGGGTGTGTGTGTGTTTTGTAATTACCACTTTTAAAAAATATTTACAGATTTTTTTCCTGAAATTTTGCGCTGTTTATCTTGGTCCTCCAGATGCAGTACTTCTTGAAACTGCTATTGGTTTGTGTATTCTGAACAAGTGGGAGCTTGGCTTTTATGCATTAGTCACGTTTGCTCGGGCACTGCAGGTTTAAGTTTAATATTTGCATTACATTTCTACCATTTACAGCCAACAGTTTTTATTTGGGGGGAAAAATTGCTTTATTTACTATATCATTTTTATATCATTAACCTAAAGTGCTGGTATTTGAAATCAGTTCGTAGACTACCATATGGATCAGAATAGCTGAAGCTACGTTTCTGTAGGAAAACTTATGTTTGTATATGTGTTTATAATAGTAATGGAGGAGGCGATTTATCAATGTATCGTTTGACAACTATCAACCGTTTTTGTGTAAAGGGTGCAAAGCTTTTATTTTTTATTAAAATTTGAATCCGCAGTTTTTTGCATTACGCGCAGAGATTCTCTGCTCCCCTCAGGTGTGACTCTCTGAATCTGCATGCGATTGAGCTCACCATGCGTTTTTTATTAAAATGTCCTTTATATAACACAGAATTCTGCGTAAACGCGACCTCTGGAGATGGCACCCTACAAAACTTCAAACAAAATCTGGATTTATTCATCTGAACTACCCCCAAGTAAAAATGAAGAAAAACAACCAATATAGTTCCAAAAGTTGTTTCTTTGGTCAGAAGCATTAAGCATTCAGGCAACGTCAGTCCCTAGTGAGCAGGTATTCCGTAATGCTGGGCAGATTGTAAGCAAGTGCCAGTCATCGCTTAAATTGAAACAAAATGTGGATACTAGTATCATGTTTCTTAACACAATTAAAAAAAATAAGCCATGGACAATCAAGTTTATTGTATATTAAAGATACAATAAACCCTATACATACCAATCATTGTTAGTGGGCAAAAGAAACACCATACACAAGTATTATTTAACCATTTTATTCCATTGATTGGCGTTTAGGTACCAAACGCTATTTGCATGCTGCATTACGTTTGGTACTATTGGCCGTCTGTAAAGTGTTGCCAGTGTCGTGCCAAATTTTACATTATTTCACGATATGCGAATGCTATCATGTGGTTCTAGTATTTTTTTTCCAGCATGTGCAAGTGATCTAGAATGCTAGCAATCAAAATATTTTGTGTTTTATATTTGTAATTAATTTAGAACAATTTGTAGATTTTATTTTTCACTTTGACATTCTGGACTTTTTTGTGTTGATCAGTGGCAAAAACTCCTAATTAAATCCATTTTGATTCCATATTGTAACACAATAAAGTGTGGAAAAGTCCAAGGGGGGTGAATACTTTTGATAGTCACTGTATGTGCTCCCAATTTGAAAAATAGAAAGATTGCTGGTTTTGAAAGCTATTTAAAATTAGAATCAACGCCCATGTTTGATCTATCTCCCCACCCCCACTTTTAGTGAATGAATGTCAATTTTTCACCGTTTCTAATAACCATGAGCAAAGAAAATTAAAATAACCATGCGCAAATAATGCCTGAGATTTCAAATCTCGCTCTTCAAGTGAGTAGAACAAGCTGTGCAGTACAGTAGTTTCTCTGTGCATTGATTGAATTGTAAGCACTTTTTGTTTTGGATCCGACAATGTAGACTCTGAGTCAGGTTGATTTACGCTTTCCTGTTAAGCTACAATCCAAATTTTTATTTATTTATTTATTTTTTATTTTTTTACAAACGACTTCAGCTTTAAAAGTTAATGTGTGTTTTATGAATTTTAAAAATTACATTACAGTGGACTTACACAGCACCCTTTTTTCAGGCAAACCCTTTACTTTGTATTTCACCATTTAACACGAGAACCGCCGTGGTTACACTCATACCTAAAACCGCCACCGGCAGTCATTGTGATGGTTACTTTTTAAACAACATCAATATTAAAATGAAAGACAAACTATCGGATACAACTCAAGTTTTATTCAAGCATGTCATGTCAAACATCTGCACAGCGGAAACGCCGTATTTAAATGAAACATAACTGATTATTTTCTAACTTCCCACATATAAAGCACTACTTCAAAAAACTATAATAAAATAAACATTTCAAAAGAAACTAGTGTGTAAACAGGTATATGTACATACAAAACTGGTGCATTCCTTGTACAAAACAAAGGCTGCCAAGTCCTGTAGAGATAACAACAGGCTTGTATACAAAAATAAAATAGAATATTGTAGGTTATAGTCAGTAAAAACATGTGTTGTAAAAGGCAGTCAAAGGTAGTGGGGATTATAACTTTTTTTTTCTTTTTTTACAATCCTGCATTTCAAACACCATCAGGGTATTTCATGTACATGTATTGAGGAAAAGTCAAGAACGGACAACCGTGTATCTTTCACACAAGCAGTGTAATTTTAAATTTTAAAAGTGAAAACTATAAAAATGACTGCCGTGGTGGTTCTAGTGTTAATACATGTTAACTGCACTTCTTGATTCTTTAGCGTAACTGTACTGTGCTTTTACCTTTTGAATTTTAAACATGCCTAATTCTAAACGTAGAATGACATTACACTCAGTGGACTTTGCCTTTCTTTTTCTTCAGGCAAACCGTTTACTTTGTATTTTACCGTTTAAATGTTAACTGTATTTCTTGATTCTTTAACGTAACTGTGTGCTGTGCCTTTTGAATCTTTGCTTAATTCAAAACATAATCTGCCTGCTAATGTTAAATATTACAGTAATATTGCTTCTTATTTCGTCCGTCTTGAGTCAGCACCCCTCCCCACTTTTGCCTTAACAGCAACTCTACGCCCCCGGGGAGTTGACTCGGCAGAATATGGTATATTCGGAAATTCTGAAGAAACAAAATGTAGAAACTCTATAAACCCACTTGCTTCCACCCCCAAATTAATACTAGCCTACTACAGTACCTTAAACAGTACAATTAACCTGTACAGTAGTACAAAGAAACAAACATGAAACCATGTACTGTAGATTTCAGACTAATCCATTTCTTCAGTGATTTTACTGCACTTTCACATTCATTAGGTTGGATTAACACTCGACTTCCGCAGGGTCTGCATCTATTTTTTATCCATCGTCTTATTTGAACAAATTGAGAGAATTAGACATTTGAAATGGAAGTTAAAAAGCTTAACCAAGCTCATGTTGTTTTAACAGCGGGGTTACCATTAGGAATTTTGATTAAGACACGTGAGCTGTCTAAAGTATTGTGTAAACTGCTGCTGGCAAGAAACAAAAAGGAGTTTTAGGCCCCCCTCCACAGTTTAGTTTGGTACTTAACCAGCATGCTGTCTTTATCGGGAATGTAATCAGTTTATTTTGACTTGGAATAAATGTATGTACTTTGCAAACTGGCTGTGACCTTGTTTTAATCACTGATTTCAGTTTTGGACCACCGAATATCAACAGTGTTTGGAAATTAGGCGGAAATCTGTTAATGTTGTTTTTTCAAATGTTATATTTTAAGTAGCCCTGACCTTAAATAAAAACTGGGTTAATGAGATGTAACACTTAGTTTTTCCTGGGACAGTTGTTTAACTGTGTAAATTAGAGAAGCTTGGGAAATCTTTATTAAGCAATTATTATTCTGTATGATCACATGAAAGTGCAGTCTTCTAAGCTTAATGAGGGTGTGATTTGAAGTCCTAATTACTGACTTGAGTTCCTTAAGTGGTAATTATGAATGGTCCCTGTGCCACACTTTTAAGAAAAAGAAAAGAAATATTATAAATTAGTAGCAAATAACAATACAGGGTTCCAGACAAACTTTTTGCCTGAGGAGCCAATGGCTACTAGGCCAAAAATTCTGTGCACCAAATCCAATTGTTGGGTGCCACTTTAAGAAATGTAATGTTTGTACTCGCTGGTTTGCTGCCTCATTGTTCATCTATGCTCCCTGGCACACTCGGCCTCGCCTGTCCTCCATGTGATCTGCTGTTCTGATGCTGCGCCTGTCCCCGTGTGATCTGCTGTTCTGACGCTGCACCTGCCCCCTGTGCGATCTGCTGTTCTGACACTGCGCCTGTCCTGAAATGCTGCTGGTGTAACCGTTCTCTTCTTCCTCATTTCACTTTAAAAGTGAACTTCAAATTTCCTGCAGTTCTGCCTTTTGGCAATGTGTTCCTTAACTCATCCCTCTGAACTAACTGGAATTTGCCCTTAACTTAAGCCTTTGAACTAGCAAATCTCTTCTTATTCACAATCTCAGTGTCGCCAACAGTTGAAATGTCTGCATCACTTGGCCAAGATGTGTAATTATTAGGGGTGCACCGATAATAATCAGTAGCCTATCGGCATGGCACCGATATAAGGGAAAAAAACACAATCGGCTGTCGGCAGTTTTTGTTATTTTAGCCGATTTTAATGTACACCGATATTCATGCTTGAATTTCTTCCAGCACAGAATTTAATGTTTGGTCAGGCACGCTTACTAATGACACCATAACACTGAGACACTCATTTTCCCAGGACTGTGTGACGTGTGACCAAAATGCAGTAAATACGTCTCAAAATAGCGGTGTTTGGATTTTGTTTAAATATCTTAAGACAACAATAGGGTAGCGAGTTTGTGTGCAGAACAGACTTGAACAGACATTAAATCCAACAATGAACTGCGAGTAGAATATTATTCTGATGCTTAAAAAAATAAATAAGTTGAATCCTAAATAACACTGATAGTTTAAGTTGCAATATATGCAATGTTTGACAGCAAGTGGCTATTAAAAAATGTCACATTTACATATTTTTGCTAGTACAAATGCAAAATGTTTTTTTTGTGTGACTGTTGTAAAACAAATGTATAAATGGCTGTCAAGCACACAATATAATACTATGTTATTCTTTGTATTCATTTTTTGAAATAAATTCAACAAACAATTCCTGTTCATTTTTGCCATAAATACAACAAGTAAACAATATCGTTCATTTTGTTTACATTTATAATTATAAAACAGTTTAAATATAGACCATATGCCATGTTCTAGTAGTTTACAATCGCTTACCTGCACTGTCTATTATTATCGGTATCCTATCAGTATCGGCCATTATGGGTAAACAACCATCGTCTATCGGTATCGGCCAAGAAAATCTTTATCGGTGCACCCCTAGTAATTTGGTCTTAGTTTTCTTTTACCTGAGGGAAGCCAGCGCTTAACACAAGGCTCTGGATCAAACTTTTCAAGGGAAGGGCCCTCTGCACTGATTCTCTTCAATCTTCAACAGTTGCCCCATTGTCAGTTGTGTAGCTTGGATTTAATGAGTCATGTTGCCAAACCTGTACTCAAACCCCCTAACTGTGATTTCAACAATTTTTTCAATATGTGTCTTTAGGTCATTTTTTAAAATGTCATAGGTCTGTGGACCCTTAAGTTTATCCTGAAATGTAATGCTGGTAAATCTATTGCTGGTGGCTCTGCCCCTGCTGCAGCCTGACTGACTCTGCTGCTGTGGATCTGGCTCTGGTTGGGAATCCACTTGCTGAAAAAAATTCTCTAGTTTGCCATTTTTTTTTTAATGGCTTTTCCTTCAAACTTTTAATTGTCAAGAGACAATACTCAATTGCGGCAACAGACTGGGGAAGAATTAGACTATTCTTTTGGAGTGTAAGGCTAAGCATTGAACATGCTTTGCTCTTCCTTTTAATGTCGGTGCTTCTGGAAAAACAAGGTGCTCCATGTGGTGATACACAGCAGGGTATTGTACCTGTCCAATGGCAAGGTTCTCATCATTTGATTGCCAAAAAAGATAAATGTCAGGCAGCCAGTGCTGTGTCTTTACAGCCAAAGGTGTCCTTATTGTACAGCCTAACAGCACCAATTGCTTTTAACTCACGCTTACTTTTCAGACTGGAACAGTATGTTTCTCCTCACACCAATTGCAGAAGGTCATATACGTTCTCAGTCATTGAAAGTGATCTTTGGGTACTTAACATTGTTAATTCAAGCCTATTGGCCAAGCAATGAAATTATATTATATGCTGTCCAATCTCACTTTTCAAGAGAGCACCTATAGTGCCCATATTGACACTGGTACCATCAGCTCCAAAAGTTTGTCTCGCCACCAATCTGAACATTCATTGTCAACATTTCTTAGCAAGTTCTTGGCTGTGTTTAAGATTCCTTGTGCATGATAGTGAACTAGTTCAACTAAGCCTACCAGAAAATTCACTACCACACCTGCACAAACATACTTACAGTACACCATTACCTTATCTCTCCCAGCTTCATCTGTTCCAGTCAGTCAGAATGGAAACATAATTTGCACTGTGAACCCTTTTCTGTAAATCCCCTCATTTCATGTGAACTCAGCACATGCTGTATCATAGTCATATGTTTTAGATGCTTCTAAACCATTCTTTCTCATTAGCACAATCTGAGAGTGAAATTTAGTGAATGGCAGTTCTTCTACTGCAATCATATAAGCTGCATTGAATTGCATTTAATTCCCTGCAGTTTTTTTTCTGCATTTATTTTTCAATAACGCAGTCCTTAGCATGTTTTTGCTTTCTGCTTTCACTGTGCTTTTTCACAGTCTCTTTCTTAAATTGGTCAGTTCCAGAAATAAAATAAATTTTCCCTGCAACAGCTGGCCCTGCTTTAGTGCAAAACTCGCAATACATTTTCTAATTTTCATTATTGTAACGTAACCAGGGACATTCTTGAAGCCACAAGCTCTCAAAATGCTGTGCTTGCTTTTTCGGCTGTGGAGGTACGTCGTCTGAATCGGAAAGCTGCTACGCAGTTAAATTATCTTCAACAAATTATTGATTTTCAACACTAGTGGAGACTGTATCTACTGTAGATGCAGAATCAGCAGGGCTACTAACAGAGTTTTCAAAGTTAGCAGGCGACAGGTGCATCCCATTATTTTCGGGTATGATCATTGTCAGTTTTTTGTGTATTATGGTACTGTAAGGCGATATATAGTACATAATAGCTATACATATGCACCAAAAAAAAAATGTATTCCTTTTGTAAAAATATGTACCCAGGTGCTTGTCAGAGATAATGGGGGTTCATGTATAGGCTATAAGAAGACAGGCATGATGGGATATCAGCTGTACCCTTGTCACCTTGTCAGCTGATATGCAAATGCTTCAGTGTAGATAGGTGCTGTATATAATTAACACCAGCAGAATACAGTAACCCCAGCAGAGGTCGCGTTAATGCAAAATTTAGCGTCCTAGACGCACAGAATGGAAAGGGATGCAGACATGCATATTCTATTACACTGCAGCAATGACAGTAAAATATTTGCTTGTTTAAAAAGAAAAAAAAAAACTGTTCTGCAATATAACAGCATTGATTAAGGTACACTCCAGTCCTGTAGGTGGAAGTAATAAGCCTCCATTTTGGCTTTGCCAGCAATATTAAGGATATTTACTTTTAGGCCCTGTCCACACTACATAACTGATCTCGAGAACTACTCAAAAACATTTTAATTAATCCAGCTCAAACTAGCGCCCACACTGAAGTACGATTTCATGTTTAGTTGGGCGTAATGCGTACACACACTAATGCTATTAGAATAGTTTGGGTACAGTTCCTAGCAGCGCAATGAACACTGGAAATTAATATGATAGTATCCCACTGTGCACTGTATTTTATTTTAAAATAATGTGTTATGCCCCTGTGGCAAAGTGGCTGCTGATTGAAAACAAGTGCAGTGCAGAAATAATCACAAGCCAGGAAACTATAATCTGTATTGGAAAAGGGGTCTTTATTTTGTAATTCTTGGTCTGGCGACCAAACAATAAACCTCCGGCAATACACACCAATGTGTAAAGCATGGAGGTAACAATAATAAATGGATTGCAGTCCAAATAGTAAACAAACATTATCCGCCCCACAATAATACAGTACACGGTAACCACTCCAGGTGCGTGCAGTAGTGCTTGTGGTGGGTGATAACAATTATACAGTGACTCTGGTGTAGTGTTGTTCCGGGTAGTGCTGGCCCAAGGCGACAGCTCTGGATACGTGTTAGCCATCGAGTGATTCACAAAAGACAATTACTAACAGCGACAAACAAAGAAAAACACTCACAAATACTTTTTTCTCTCTTTTATGGGTTTCTCCTGGTCCTTCCAGTTTCTCGTTCTTTTAACTAAGCGAAGGAGTAGATTGCGATTCTCAGTCCCCTTTTATGCGATCACGCATGACCCCCTGGTAAACGAGTGCAGCTGTCTCTACAATCTGCAGCTGATATGTCGTTTCCCTTCCAGGTCAATACGTTCCTGCAACGGAGTCTCGCCTTCTTCCAGACTGACCGACTTCCCGGCCCGGGGAAAGAACTGTCAGGCCAGCCCGTCCAAAGAACTCTACTTTCGCTGCTTAGCGCCCTCACAGGCCGGGAGGGAGATTTACAACCAAAATTAATTATATTTCTGTTACAGCCCCATATTAAAAGAGGTCCATATGGCTAAGAAATAAAAAATAAATGCAAACACACACACAAAAGTAGGGCTTGGAAGTTTTCGGGTTTTATTTTTAATCAGGTGACAAATTTTGCTGATTCTGTTTCATAATTAAACTCAGAAAAAGCTGTTAATTGCAAAACAATCTTTGCTTTTACCTTCATATCTTGCTTGAGCCTAATTCTGGTCCCTTTTTAATTTTATTTCAAACAGAGCTGACAGATTATGTGAATTGTTCATCCCCGCTCCTACTTTTAACTCGCATTTCATTTTTGCAGTCGCCTAATTTAATGTTGTGCTTTTGTTGTTTTCCGCACTAGTATAACAAATTTATTTTTCAAAAATCTTCACTTAAAAGACACGCCGATGCTGTTGCTGTTATTGGAATGCAGAAATATATTAAAACACACATAGATGAAGTCAACAAACAGTGCTTAGAATCCCGTCTCATTGTCATGCAAGCTGTTAGTATAACAAAGAAAAAAGTGATTTAAACTACTACATGCCATAGAGTATAAACATTCATAAAAATGCACATCCCTGGAGTTTCTTAGCCTTTGTGTTAAAATGAATTTGATGGATGGGACGCAAAATTTTGGGCATGTGCGTTTCAGGAATGAAAAGAAAAGCTAGCGCAACCTCTGCCCCAGTTTCATGCAACAGTTGTGATGGTGAACAAGCATTTGTGAGTACAGTTGTGTAAAAATTTTTTTATTAATAATAATAATAATAATAATAATAATAATAGCTTCAAATGAACAGTTGCATTCAAGCAATTTCGAACAATAGTTATGTGTTGGTTTTTTTAATGCAAAATATTATTTAGTATTATTATGTATTCTGCTTAGATACAGATGTTGAAAAAATTACAAGACATTTGAGTGATTGTAATGACATAATACACGTTTATTCTCCGAGTCTTTTTAAGCAATAATGGACACTACTCTTGATTTATTTTCTTAAAATAAATATTTATAAATTAAATAATTGTTAGTAATTCCATTATTATCAGTAATAAGGAAAAAAACTGTACCCGATTAATATAGCCTATCTGCTTATATCTACTCGCTTCTTTTTTTTTTTTTTTTACAATTTAATCGTGCATAATTTTATTTTTTTATATTAAATAAAATCAACCAATAGGACAGCCATAGGGCAGCAGTGTTGAGTAGTGGTTAGGGCTCTGGACTTTTGACCGAAGGGTTGTGGGTTCAATCCCAGGTGGGGGACACTGCTGCTGTGCCCTTGAGCAAGGATTAATATCCAGGACAGCCGCTATAAAATCGTTACCGATTTAATCTACCAATTTTTAAACAACTAATGCCCATAAATTAACCAATCAAAATTTTTAATCGAGTGACAGCCCTAATTAAAACACATGAAACTGAATACATGTTCTAATATTTGAGTCAAATACATCAGATTTACAGTGTTTCCCCATTTTTCTTAGCTGTAAACAAGTTATTATATCATGTTTTGTTTCTGCGTGCTGCTATAAAATATATCCGCCCTTTGAAAATTAAATGCCTGTCTCAGTGATGTCACACGACAAAAAAAAAAAAAAAAGCAAGCAGTGAAATTCAACCCCTCCCTTCTCCAATGATATGCGTTACTCTGAAGTATGGTGGCACAGTAAGTCAGAGACGATGTGCGTTTTTTAATGTGTTTACCCGGTCATGGTCCCAGAATGACATTTCAGTATGATCATGTTTACAAGAGGCAGTATTTGGCGCCTAACCGCAAAAAGACATTTGTCCAAAAAAAAAAAACATTTGTCGCAGTCTGGAGTCCAGCAATACTGTATATTGTGGTGGTTCTCATGTTATTGAATAAAAACAGCTGCAGACACAAATCCAAGCCAAAGTAAAAGCTGATTTACTGTATGTTCTGTAGCCACTTTAGCAAGACTTATAGTAAGAGGTGGGCTAGAGAGGAATGTCATTTTAAAATAGCCTAGTACAGCCTAAAAAGGCAACACAATAATCAGCTTTAAACATTACTAATCGAAGAGCTGGGCAATCATTTACATGTTGATCTTTTTTTGTTGTTGTTTTTGGTTGCAAGTACAACAAATGCTCAGCAGCAGAAGACCGCTGTTACAATATAGTAAGTCCTTACATAAATTGTCTCCTGTGGCTTGGATGCTTAGGTAAGATTGTGACAGAAACTAATACTGTATGACAGTTGAAACAGACAGACAGGTTGAGGTGGAAGGCAACAAATTTACATCTCCCGTGCATTTGTTGACAGCTTGTGAATAACCATGAATGGTGGTGAGAGGGGGGGGAAAATAAGAAACTAAGGAAAACACATGGAAATCAAATAAAACTGAACACACTGTATTAAACTATTGCAGTTACAATAATCATACAAAGCGTTGTTTCGGTTAGGATTTTGGTTTACAGCTTTCATGTGTGTTAAAATTGAAATTATACAAGTTTAAAGCATTAAAGAGAAACTTGATATTGGTATGAACTACCAGTAACTAATTAATTGTTCTCGTTTAGAGGCAGAATCGGTATTGTTTTTCCTCCTCACACTACTGTAACCTGAAAACTAGAGGGCTGGCCTCCTGGGCGTTAATAAGCGATGCTCCTGAACTTGAATTTCTTCCATCCACTGGGGGCAGAGTGTTGCAGAAGGACAGGGTAATGGTGACACTTTGGTGTACCAGCTGTATTTATAAGACATGTTTGTAAGAGCTCTGGTTAGACTACAGAGGTGCTTAAAAAAGTCAGCTGGATGTGATGACTGAAAAAGAAAGTGATATACAGTAGGCCTACAAAAGTCTACAGTATTAAATATTGTGTTCTTACTTTTCAACATGAAATGTATTGAACAAAGATTTAAATGTGTATTTTAAGTGCACAGTATTGAAGTGTTGACTTTTTTTTTAAATTATTTTATTTTGTATTGTACCTGAATGTCAAATTGCTGTGTTCTGTGATTATTGAAATACTTCCAATAATCTCATGGTGCTTGTTTTTAATGACCAATTCTTTTACTTTAACCAAAGTGGCCACACAAGAAGCAGTGTTTATTTGTGTTTTCACACCCAGTCACTGACTCCCCATGTAGAATAACATACTATCAGCTGTTCAGCTACAGTAGCAGTCAGCTTACAGAAGTTGTAAGTTTGTCTACAGAGGTCAGGTTAGTTGATTTAGCCACCAGAGTCACTGCAGCCTTGGAAACACTTTGTGTTTGTTTGTTGGTAAGAGTTAAAATCAATCAATCAATCAGTCAGTCTTTATTTTATATAGCACCTTTCATAGTGGATCACCATCACAAAGCACTTTAAATACAGAAAATGCATAATACAGTAAAAAAAATTGACAAGTAGTTATTCACATCTGTGTCTGATTCTATGAAATAGTCATACTTTATTAATGTACCAGTGCTGCTTTAGGGTCAGAGTTCAATGAGATGGATTTTGACGTTATACACTATGTACAGTAGCCCATAAATAGATTTTAATTTACACACTTTGACAGCTTACTGGGCTCGGTAAGCTAGAGCAATATATTTCTCCATGACGCATGGGTTTGAGGTATCGCACATGGCCATGCATAATGCAAAGCCTCCTGGGGTATGGCTGCAGGCAGGTCACAATAACTGAAGTTTGACAAGACCATTTTATTAGTTCCAGGACCACTACTACTTTACTTCTCTTTCATTGGCTGTGCATTCTTATACCAGTAACTGGTATAAGAAGAATCCACAAAGCTTTTTTGTGTTTTGTTTTATTTGTCTTTTTAAACAGTGCATTAGAGAAAGCAAGGATAATGATTCCACGCACTTTTTGGGAAGTGCTTTTAATTTAAAATGTCATCTAGATGTCAGCAAAAAACTAAAGCTACCCCCAAAAAACACAAGCAAAATTCTCCTTTAGTGTGCTGGTTTGTTATAGCCTGTTACTGATATACATACAGGACTAATCTAAGGAAAAGGCCCTTACCCTTGAATTCAGTCAATATGCCAATATAATGCAGCAACAAAGTAATCAGACAAAACTTATTTTAATACAGTGCCTATAGAAAGTCTATACCCCCTTTCAAAATGTTCACCTTTTGTTGCCTTAAGCCTGGAATTAAAATGCATTAAATTTTTTTTTCATTGATCTACACATCCTACCCCACAACTTCCAAGTGAAAAAAATATTCTAGCAATTTGTAGAAAATTAATTAAAAATAAAAACTGAAATAGCTTGGTTGGATAAGTGTCCACCCCCCTTGTAATAGCAATCCTAAATTAGCTCAGGTGTAACCAATCGCCTTCAAAATCACACACCAAGTTAAGTGGCCTCCACCTGTGTTAAATTGTAGTGATTCACATGATTTCAGGATAAATTCAGCAGTTCCTGATCTTTCAGTTTTGTATTTTTAATATATAATCTTTTTCTCAATAAAAACTTTTTTCCCCTTAACAGTGTGGAGTATGGTGTGTAGATAAGTGGAAAAAATCCTCATTTAAATGCATGGAACTCTGAGGCACTGACACAACAAAATGTGAAAAAAGTTCAAGGGGGTGTAGACTTTCTATAGGCACTGTATGTGCATAGTAAATGAATCTTCATTCTTCATCTTCTTCATTCTTCTTCTTCATTTTTTTAAACAAAGGTTTAAGTTCGGGTACACAGGTTGAGTGTTTACGTTTGCCCTAAACATCTGAAAACACCGTCTAAGGATGAAGTATTGATTTATGTTACTGTATATTACATTTATTAAGGATATTAAAATGAAAGGTCTACATGCAGAATAGCTGCCAGAAATGCCACCTGCTTAATGCAGAGACTCTCAATGCTTTTTCAGTATGCATAAAAATTGGTTTTGGTTCGGTTTTATTTTTTGTCGGTATCGTTCGGTTTGGAAATTTATGAAAATTCCGGTTTGTTTGGGGAAAATCATAACCCTTGCATCCCTACTGTACTTGCTATAATGCTTAGAGTCAAACTTCATTTGTGTTATTTTATACAGTTTGGAAATGTAATCCTCAACTGAATATTTATGGTGTACCGTAAAAATCAGATAAAGTTAAGTTACATTATTCGACTTCATTTAACTCCTGTCACTTAAGTTGCAGCATGACAAATTGCTGTTGTTGCAAATCCTCTAATGCTGTGTCCTGGAATATACTTTAGTGTAGAATCCTACAGAGACCTAGGAGCCCCCTGGACCTTGGCCTGTTGAGGTCATTTTTCTTTGAAATTACTTTCAGGCCTGAATACATTCAGCTGCTAACACCCATGAACAGCTGATGATTGGTGTGTTAATGACACTCATATATGCAGGACTCTACAATGCACAGGAGGTACACAGTAATGATTTAGTGTGTCGAGCCAGCAGGTCATCTTTCAGTCGTCTGGCTGTCATGACAGGTATTTGAAATCCATGTGCTGTATAGCACATCTGTTAATTCTTTGTAGGTCATAATAAATATCTCTTACAGTACTGATCTACTGTAATTGTTCTGCTGTTTATCCATGCTCATGTGATTCTTAGGTATTCTGTACTGTTCCTGTCACTTCCAGCTGATGCGTTGGTCTCATGCATTGTCCTAGTGCCAAGACATCATGATAAATCAGGATTTGATCTCTCTGGTAATTAAATGAGAATAAAAGGTTAAATATGCTGGTGACTGGGCTCCCGAGTAAAAGCACTCGCTAGAGTGCAGGATGCGCTCTATAGCCTGGACGTTGCCGGTTCGAGTCCAGGCTATTCCACAGCCGACCGTGGACGGGAGCTCCGAGGGAGCGGCGCTCAATTGGCCGAGCGTCGTCCGGGGGGAGGGAGGGTTAGGTCGGCCAGGGTTTCCTCGGCTCACCGCGCACCAGCGACCCCTGTAGTCTGGCCGGGCGCCTGCGGGCTTGCCTGTAAGCTGCCCAGAGCTGCGTTGTCCTCCAATGCTGTAGCTCTGAGGCGGCTGCACGGTGAGTCTGCAGAGTGTAAAGAAGCGGGCGGCTGACGGCACACGCTTCGGAGGACAGCGTGTTTTCATCTTCGCCCCTCCCAAGTCAGCGCAGGGGTGGTAGCGGTGAGCTGAGCCTAAAAATAATTGGGCATTTCAAATTGGGGAGAAAATAATAAAAACTGATTGGCAACGACTAAATTTAAAAAAACAAAAAAATATATATATATATATTGGTGACTGATTCTCAGCCTGTTCAGTGCCCTTTTAAGCTGTTGCTTGAAAATTGAGTCCGATTCCTAACCATATTTACAGTCATTCATTTTGTTTACATTTGAGATTAATGTCATACTGTTACAACAGCTACTGTTCTCTTTTTTTTCTGGCTAGACTTGTGCTTCAGGATGTAATCTAATTTAAGTACTCTCTTGTGCAGTACCAGGGTGTCTCGAAGTATGGCTCCTGTTCGACTGTCCCTCAGCTGGCTCCCAGTCAAGTTCTGTATTGATTTTCCGTATTACCTATGAGGTGTTGCATGTTGTTGATTTCTTATTCAGATCACAAGATGCTGATCTACACAGGATACTTAGGTTTCAAATGAGTTTGATAAGTGCTAGGGGATTTGGCTGCTACATTACTGTCCATGTGCCTTTACTCTGAGACTTGGTGTCCTTTTGATAGGAGTGCTGACTGTGAAAAATTTCCAATGCTTTACTATCAATTGGCTTTGACTGTGAATAGCGAGATTTCTGCACAGGAAATTTACTGTCATATTTATATCTAACAAGGGCTTACCAAGTAATGAAACTTGCTTGTCAAGGCAATCACGTGGCATTCTGCAGATGGAAAGCATATTGTTCTCGTACAGGTACATCCGTTAGTATGGACTGTTGATACACCAATAATTGTTATACATTTTAAATTCATATTCATATTCATATTGTTAAAGTTCCTCTCTCTATAAAACCTCCATAAACATGACAAACTGAATGTGCAGAGGAGTGGGAAGCCTGTTTTTTTTCTATTAACTACCTTATTTTGCTACACTTAGGGTTTGAATTCTTCAGGTTTTATTATTTTAGTTCAGGGGTGTTTTTTTGGTTTTTAGTACTATTTTGGCAAAATTGGTTGTTTTCGTTTATGAAAAATAAACACCACTGAAACGCATCAATTTGAAGTTTCTATAATGAATTGCGAGAAGTAACAGATTGTGTTGTACGCCCCATTACCGCCTGCGTATCTATCACACTAATGTTGGGGTTCGGATGTGGTGAAGAAATAACGTGTACAATAATTGAGCTGGATACAGACAGATTCCAATGTTAGTTGTATTACTGCAGCTCACACGGTGTTCACGTTAACTTCTCAACTCACGTCCTGGTGACCCTTAAATAACTTTATACAAACAATTAGAAGGCAAACACTAATACATTACTGCAAAGCAAGCTTAATGCAAACAGGAGAGTTTAACCAATTGACTTATTCGCCTTTTGACAGTAAGTATTTTTAATTTGTATTATTAATTTTGAGTATTTTACATGAATTATTAGGCCCTAATTAACAAAAAGTGTATTCTATTATGTAGTGTCCACAAAAATTGATGATTGGTCAGTAACAATGTCTTTGCACACTGCCTGCCTGCCGAAAGCCGTTTTCTTTAAGTAGAAAGAGGGTAGTGCATGATTGACATTATTTATATTGACAAAACCCACTTTACTGGTTTAAAAAAAATAAAAAGTGAATTTTCTACATAGGTCTTCGGGGGTGTTATTTCCGTTATTGGTTAAAACCGAAAACTTCTTTACATATACAGTACAGGTAGCCTATATCACAAGATTACAAAAAATACACCTACTGTAACGTTAAAAACACAACTTTTCCACAGAATAATGCAGCACAGAAGCAGCTCGGGGAACTAACTCTATTTTACCAACATTCTCAACTCATCAGGACGCATTGCTGCAAGTTTGGGACTCCAAACGGTTTGACACTACGGTACAAAAAAACAAAACAACAATCAATTACATTGGTAATTGTTCCCTTTGCATTTAACTGTAATAAACATTACAGATTTTATTTGGTACCATTTATTTTATTTTTTTTCTTTAAACCAGAAAATCTAATTTCTTGTAAAAGCGCACTCATGAGTAAGGGTTACATGGCTGCATGCTGAGGTATAGTTATGAATATGTGGTATACAGTAGGAACTCTGACAGAACTGTTTTCACTTTAATGGATGGATGGGTAGCGTTGTTCCACTATGATTCTGTTGGCATTTATACAAATCTTTTTTTTTTTTTACATTTTATTATTGAATGGTGCACATGTCCTACAGTGACCATCTGGCTTGCTTTTCAGAAACACCAGATTATATGTTTACTGTAATTAACATCAAAAGGCATTTACTGTCAATGTGGGGAAATAGTACAAGGTTTGCACAGTATTACAGATGCATTTACTGGATTGGATTTCACTTAATACCGTATACTGTCACTAAAGCCTGTATTGTAGATGGTAATACAGATACAATGTTCCAGAATGCAGCTTAAATTAGGGGATGACTTTAAAAAAAAAAAAAAAAAAAAATGTTATCATGAGTATAATACAGTTTTACATACCCTTGCTGCTCTTTTAATGTTTATAAGAGACATGATCAAGGTTCACCAATTGAAAAAGAGGTACTGTAGGCCTACACACTTTTTATCTAGGCTTGTGTTTAAGTTTTGGATGATCTGAGACTAATCATCTTGCTCTGACTGTAACAGAACATGACACTACTCTGAAGGGTTTGATGCATTGGCACAGCTTGAAACTTCTACAATATGCCTATCATTTAAGCTGCTAATGGAAAGTCTTTCATTAATTCCAGCATGACATGTACAGTAGGCCTACTTGCTTATTGGTTTGGTTGATGGTTTTGCAAAACTGTCTCATTGTTTTTTGTTCTAGTCGTACATGTTTCTGTCACAGCAGGTTTATTTGAAAGGGCCTGTGGTTATTTATGAATACTTGTAAAGCCATACATATTTGCAAGCCTTTTATTATGTTTGTGGAAAAAAAACCACAAACATTTTTGGCATAAATATCAAATTCCACTAACAATACATACTTCATATATTGCAACAGGTCGGCAACATTTCTGGAGCAAAACAGGTTTTATGGGTGTGATTCGCCAAAGATTTTGGTCGCAAATATTTATGGCTTTACAGTATTGCAGTAAGACAGGTGTCGAGTTTTATTTCATACATATACCGTATGAAATGCATTCGATTTTTTTTGTGTGTGTTTTTGGATTTCTTTTTCCAATTTTTTTATTTTTATTTTTTTAGTGGGGGGGGGGGGGGAGAGTTCTGTTTTAAATAAATAAATAAATAAATAAATAAATAAATAAATAAATAAACATTTTAATTCAGTGTTTGTCCATTGTTTTAAATCAAAATTGTTTTATACAGTGATAACAATTAAGTAGCCTAACAATTATGTGGGACGAAAGTAAACAGATCTCTGAAATAGGCATCCCCATCCATATGTTGTGTGGTTATTTTTGTTTTATAAATCAAAGCACATAACTAATATATTTGATACAGCTTCCAAAGTCTCTTCAGCTTTACCCTCCTGAATGCGGTGTGAATAGTAGAGTATCTGTTCTGGCTGTGCTCTTACTCAGTATTTCTGCACATGCACCACACTACAGGACAGTGCTCAGAAAATAGCAATTTTCATAATTACATCATAATTTGCCAATGTTGCCGTTTTGTTCAAGAGACCTTGGGCAAAAGTGAAATTTACTTCAAAAAGTTTGATGCATCAGACTTTTACAGCAACATTTCCCTCCCCCCCATACAGAACTGGATTCCACATTATTCTTCTGATTCTGTCTGTGTTCTCGTTAACGTGGCTTTCATAGGGTCCTATTCATAATTGATGGAAATTACAGCACAATGTTATAGCAGACTGAAAGCTGCAGGAAATCCCACATGTGTTTCAATTCGTGATTTAGTTTAAGTAAAACGGCATCACTGTCCAAGTGTCTGATTTACTTTGAAAGAGACCCTGTTTCTCTCATTGTTTCCATAGAGCTCTGAGATCAAGCAGCAGCAAAGGGTGTTGTTTCTTTATGAAACAAGAGCCCGCTGACCACTTCAGTAACTAAACCAGGCTCTCCTACTGAGCATAGGAAATGTAAAATGGAACTAGATCTGTATTACGGTAAACCATAATGGTGTTGGTGAATAGGAGAATAGAGTTTTAGTTCCGGTTGCATTTCTTTAAACATTAACACACAATGGTAATGAATGTCAATAAGAAATACCAAGAATGTGTAAACATAATAGACTTCTGTTGCCAGCACACTGTTTTGTTCTGCATGTCGAATATCATTCAGACGACCAACTGATACACATTAGGCTATGTTTACAAACTCCTGCTAGGATAAAGAGTGGATTACTGAATGAAAAACACTTGTGTTCTGACTGCATTAGTTGACTAAAGTTTCAGTATGGTATCTAAAAGGTACAATACTGTGTGTGGAAATAGCATCATTTCAACACCCAATGTAATAGTTTTATTTAACAAAACCAAATCAATTACATTCTTGTACAGTAATCAAGAAGGTGTGTTTTTTCTTTCCATAGTCTTAACCAGTAATACCTTTGTAAGTGAACTACTGTAGTAACAGTATATTACATTTAAGAACTCATTGGAAAGCCTCAAGGGTAGGAAGTCATTTCACTGAACTGTATCACTTTTGTGTAGTATCACATATTTTTTTTAACATAAAAACATTTGAGGTACTGTTTTACTTCATATTTGCAAGGTTGTGTAATATAAATGGTGGAAACATTTCTGTGACTGCTTCAACCCAATAAATAGAGGATTTTTGTGCCAACAGTACATTGCAGTACACTGACTTGCCAAACAAAATAGAGAACAGAAGTATATTTAGAAAATCGTCTGCCATCTACAATTTAGATATACAGTATGTGGTCACCTGACATGCCCTATGATCCGCTGGACCTAGCTGTGGGAGTTGTGTGCAGTTATTCGGTACAGCGAGCATGGCTTGTTCATCAGGAGTACAGCATGGCATTGTCTGCAGAAAGCACAACTGCTGTCCAAGGCGTTTCACGAGGGATGGAGTCTGCAGACGTGTGTGACAAACAGATGTGCTACAGTGTGCCAAATCACCTTTAACACTGGACAAGATTTGGACCTGTGGCTGCTTCAACAATGTGCACAATGTTAAAATGAGTGTGTGCTTTTTTTAATACTATAAAGCCTGCCTTTGTTTAATTAGTTTTGATGAAACCAGATGCGATATAAAACATGCTTACATGGAACAGTATAGGCCTAAGTAAAAGAGCACTGAGGGGGTGACAACAGTGCGCTAAAATTGGCTTCTTAGTCCTGTCTGAGAGTAAAGAACCACAAAAATGTCTAAATGCATGATGTTTTATCTGTTTCCAAAATTATTTTCTCTTTTTTTTTTTTTTGGCAAGGTACTGTCTAACAAGCAATTCGTTTGCAATAGCCGCTTGGGATATTGTACCGTAACGTTATTAATTAAAATCTGAACACAGAGGGGTGGCCCAGACAAGACTTGTTACTGCCTTTGAGGCTCTCTGTACTCCAATCTGTTTCTACACTTGGAGTTCATTATTGTCTGGGATTTAGGCCTGCTTCATTGGATATAAAACAGTCCTGCACAGCATGAAATACTGTACCAATGCACACTGCCCTGAAGCTGTCTTTGCAAAATGCTGCATTTCTCTATTGCAAATTGCTTTTAACAAGGAACAGGTTTGATTTGCAGTATGCCAAATACAGTAGGGTCTTGACCAAAACACACAGGTCAAAGATTTTATGTCTGCTGATGGATAGGCTACTTACTGCTCTTATTGAAAGAAGTTTTTGACATCTGATCGGTTTAAATTAAACTAGAGTGAGAAAAAAACAAGATTGTAACATTTGAAATAAATTGACTGCAGCTTTTTTTTCAGATCAGTCAAAGTCAAAGCATTTCTATTGGATTAAGATCTGGCGATTAGGAAGGTCCTTCAAGAACTTTTATCTTAATTTTCTTAAAGAATTCCAGAGTTGACTTAGCCATATGCTTCAGGTCGTTGTCATGTTGGAAGCTAAACTGTCTGCCAGTCAGCCTACAAGCAGATGATATCATTGTACTTTGTAGACTACTTTGATACATGGCTGCATTCATGAATATCTAGTCCCTGAACTGCTAAAACATCCCCATGTCAGGATCGAACCATTATGTTGAACTGTATGTACTGTACAAGGTTTTCTTCTTTTGAAGGCTTTCCCTTTTTTTTCTCCAAACATGCTGTGGACCATTTTTGGGGGAAAGTTCTATTTTAGTCTCATTGGACCAAATCATTTTGTTAAAGAATGCTTCGGATTCCTGTTCATATTTCTTGGCAAATTTTAGATAGTTTGTTGTATTAATTTTGGACTTGCATCTATTAAAGGTCTACATGCATACAGCTCTTCTGTGTTCAGGTGCCTTTTTACAGTTCTTTCGTGCACTATTATGCCCGATGCTTCTAAATCTTTAAGTCCTTTTGCTGTTATTTTATTTATTATTATTATAATTTTTTTTAATAGCTGTTTGGATGATTCTCCTACCTGCTGTACACAATTTTCTTTGGACGTCCACTTCTTTCTTTCAAGCGTTTCAGTTGAATTTGTTCTGTGGTACTTCTTGATTATTGCTCTGATTGTGGATTTTGGTATTCCATATTTCTTTTGATATTGTTCTTTAGCCATTTCTTTTTGTTGCAGTTTGCTACGAGTGTTTTTCACAAACGTGAATCCAACTCCTTTGTCTTGACCATCTACTGTGTTGCCAAAACATTCTTCTTTAACAGATGTTGGAAATAATTACTTTTTCTGGCTCTTGACTTTATAATGCAGCTTAGTTACTTTGTAATGGTTTTCAATTAATATATTTTTTAATGAATTCTATTACATTTTTACAGACTTTTAATGTAAAGGTGCTGTGACAGGAAGGTCGAGTGGTGACGTCCCCCAGACCAGGAATTTGAAACAGACCAGTATTGCCGGTCGAAGCGCTGGGCACGTATTTATTTAAATAAAAAAAAAAAATCAAAAGGACGTCAAACACACAGCTCACAGAGCCAAAATAAACAGTTTGAACAAAAACGAATCACAAACTCAAAACACTGACACCAAACAAGTTTAGTACTGGTCCTTCCAGCATGAGTAGCAATTGTTTCTTTTAAACCTCCTTCACTCTCTCCCTCATTCACTTTCCTCCTCTCTGAACACCCACCCCCAACACAGACAAGGTTATATACAAGTGGCCATCTCTGAATTGGCAATCGTTTAAGCAATTCGGAGATGGCCACCTTCTTCAAAAGAGTTTTAACATGCGTGGTCGACAGCCAGTTTGTCGATAAATCATTAGGTGCCGACCACGCATTCTCACGGGATGAAGTCTGGCAGAGACGAGCTCCAAACATCGCCCCTGCCAAACCACATCAAACTATAACAAAAACATTGCTTTTTTAAATTGACACAAATCAATACATTTTTATCCTAATAAACATTTTACCAGCCGGGCTCTGCCCTGCCACATATTTAATATTTACATGCAGGGTTGCCAGTACTTTGTCTTAAAACAATATTTGAAATTGTTTAAGTTGAATAGATCGGATGTCTTCGACAGTATGATGCTAGATAAGAGAATGTGAATATCGCTGTAGATCAGATATATTAGCCTAACAAAAAAAATAAAAATTTAAAATGAATTATAATTTATATTAATAAGTAGATTGGATATAGTCGACAGTATGGGAATGTGAACATCGCTGTAATATATTAGCAACAAATACATAATTTAAAATGAAATTTGTAAGTAGCCTGTGATATTAATGTGTATTTTTGTTTGTGTAACAAACGTTAACTAGCAAAATGTGTTACATATTTAACGTTGTCTTGCATTTCTGGAGGTGTTCTGGGAAGCACTACTGTATGGACATAAATCTCTGCGATCACACAAACTACACCTGATTAACAACGATGTTATAGAAACATAAAAAGACAGGGGTTTAAAACAATTTACCACATAAAGAGTCGATCACACATTTTAAAGTTCATACGAAAAGACAGTGGCACGAACACACACCAACATACACAGTCTTGCAAATAAAAACGGTCAGATAAAAATAAAAAGCCATGCAGTGAACCTCCCCTTTAATCAAACTGTTGCCCCACCTTACTTTTGCCTACTTTTGCATTACTGCTCTTGCGTGATCAACTTATTTCCTACGACACCGGCACACACCAATACAGGAAATGTCAGCTTTCGCTGTAGAAGACGTTAAAATATGTTTATGAAGCACTTGTCTGTCCAAACGTTTGACTGTCACGATCAAGCTTTAAAGTCGAACTCTGCTGTACCTGTGACAGTAGGTGGTATTGTCTGTAAATGACCTGCAGATAGAGAATACAGTGGTTTCCCTGGAGACTGGTCTTGCATAAGGTCTTTTAGCTGAATGGCTGTAAATTGTAGATCAGCCCTGAAGGTTAAACATAATTCAATATTTTTACTTTCAGTTACTACTGTATATGTAGGCCAGCTTTATTTAATTCAAGGTCTAATTTTAAGAGAAAAAACAAGCTGCATGATTTGATTGAGAGGTGCTGTAAATGTTTTTCCAAGTAAATTTCTTTTGTAAAACTGAGATTTTAAACCACCTTGCTTGCTACATTTGTGTGTGACATTTGTATTTGTGTTTGTTCTTTTATCTGCAGGGGTCAGCACAGAACGAGTTATAGTTGATCCACATATTACAGCAATTTTGGGAAAAAAGATTGAGCTGATGTGTGTGGTTCACGTTCAAGAGGCACTGACGCAGATTTCTTGGGAGAAAGTTCACAATGGAAGTACACAAACACTTGCTGTTTTTAATCCGACATACGGAATCTCTATTCCTGAGGAATATCGGGATAAGCTTTCATTCAAAAGCCCCTCTGAGAATGATGCAACCCTAATACTGGAAGAAGTGAGCTTTACTGATGCTGGAGAATACACGTGCAAGGTGGTAACCTTCCCTTATGGGAACACACAAGCATCGACCACTGTTACTGTAATGGGTATGTATAATACTGTAAGAAAAATGGAAAAGTTAGTGGTGGGATGGGCATGTTTAAAATTCAAAGAAATATTCTAATAAACTAATATCTGAAAATATGTCCCAGCACTACTGTAAATGAGGTATGATCACAAAACACCATTTAATTAATTAATTTATTTACAAATTAGTTTTTGCCCCTGAAAACAAATAGTTACTTGTGATGTTATAGGATGTGGGGTAAAATGGGTGCAAGAATACATTTATTTGTGTGCATGTGTGTTTATTCCTGTTCATTAAACAGATCATTTATGATGTGCTTGTGTATATTTGAAGAGAAGGTCCTTTACTCTTTTGTAAGTGTTCATGGCAGAAGGTTGCAATGAAATGTGCCACTTAATAACTACATGTTTGTTTAGTTTCCAATCAAATTAGTCCTCCTTTAAACTGAGACATCACTAAATAAGGGCTGCCCTAGAATGCTTTTTTTTCTATTTATACAGTAGTATATAATAGTAAAACCTTAAAACAAGGATATTGCAATCACTTGAAAAAAATTGAATATATTAAAACATTAATCCGTATGGCTAAATCATTAACTTTAGAAGAAACACATCTTTTCTACATCTCCCCCTCCTCCTGCGATTGTGGCATTCAACCCTCAGAAGCAGAAAGGGATGCAAAAGAACCCCCCAAAAATATGGATGTGCACTTTGAAGAAGGATTACCTTGTATCTCTCCACAGTGGAATAATAGGATGCTATGCAGTGATACTGCATGACCTGTAACAATGCAGATGGAGGGAAAACCCAGTAACTGCTTAACACTTCATATTTAATGTATCTTTAGTAATGGAGGTTACTATATTTACTGTTGGTTGCATACAGTAACCACAAAGCAATTCATACTCAAAATCTAGTATGCCAGCTGCTGCAGAGGAGTTGTAAGCTACTGAAAGACTTTCATGGACATTTTTGACATCATGGAGGTCAGTGTAACCTTCCTGTCTCAGAATGGTTTAGTTTGTGCTGTCTGATGTATTTCACAGTTTGTGAGTCCAGCTGTACTTGTGTGTGCCTCCAGGATTACAGTATACCATCATTACTGTGGTGGGGCCCGACATCTTGCCACTACCGTTCCACATTCACGGAGGAGTTAGTCATAGCTGGAGAACAGGAACTATAATTAGAATAAAAAGAATGCCAAATGGCTTTACTGGTAGGAGGTGAGGAAAGGGGGTGTACTTGTCTATTTCTGGGACTGGGTTATCCAGTTTATTCTCTGACTGCTGTTCCTGGCTCAGGGTAAGGGTCAGATGCCATGTCAGTATGCTGCAGATCTGGTTGTTTCAGTCTGCAACTCTGATCCGACAGCTGCTGCTTCAACTATTTATTAGGCATCTTGGATTCTAAGTTACCTTAATAAACTGTAACTATGTTCACAGTTCCCTTTGGTATATTATGATAATGGAAAAATATTTTGAAAGTTCAAACCTGCTATTTGTCTTAAGTGTAATAACTGTCCCATGTTTAACATGAGTGACATGCTTTACAGAAAATAATGTGTTGTGTTGTGTGCAATCATGCAGTAAAATATTACAACTATATACATGATTTGGCCAGTCAGTAGACGGCTGAAGAGTACCCTAAAAGAACCCTGGAATGAAGGTCTGGGTCTGTTATCAGGCTAACAGTTTTTGGCACTTTTAGCACAGCATTATTGCAATTTATTTTTATCACATGATTCTTTTTTTGGTACTTCTTTACAGCACTTGCAAATTTAAACTCATGGTCTATAATAATTGCTTATTGAAATACAATGTGTGTTTCTGGTTGCCAGCATCAATAGCAAGTGACAAACCTTCATTAATGTCTTGTTGAGTTTTAAAACTGCCAGACAGGACTGTTACTGTGGGTTTGAGGAATAGACTCTTGTTTTCAAATATAAGTAAGCAGATTCCGAGAGAATATTTGTTTTATATTTTAAACTTTTAATTTTTTTTTCTCCAAAAAACAAGCTGTTTGCAAAGACTGAACTTGCTGCCATTGTTTTAAATCTTTTCTTTTTTTGTCTGCTTGGAATTTAACATTGTTCCAATAAAAAAATAAAATCTCCTGTGTTGCAGAGCAGTCTATGTAAAAGAGGCTTAGCCCTTGACAGACGGCCCATTAAATCTGTCGAATTAGATTGTGTTACTTTTCTTTCTTTTTCAAATTAACATAATGCCTTCATCCGACCAAAACACAGTTAGTCAAATATAAACCAGGAGCCATATATATAATTTTTTTAGCAGTGTTTTAGTTTTAGCTTTTTTTTGCCAGGAGATTAGCGATCAAAAGTACAAAGATTACCTGAAATCATACTAAATCGCCTAAAATGTTCATAAACCCAAAAAGAAATTAACAAAATATTTACTGCTGTGAAATATCCATCGGAGAAACTTCAGGGATCGATTGTATAAAGATCGCTCAGTAGCTATAGTTTGATTGATTTTTAAAAGAGCACATGTTACCGGAGACATACTAAATCTCTCTTCATAACCAAGAATGCTTACCAACCCGAAATAACACATTTTTTGTTGATGGGATGACAGAAGGAGGAGATCTCTTGGACGATAAACTTCACACTAATTGTAGTAAATGATCTAAAGCAGATGAGCCTGCGCACCTGTCAAACAAGTTTATGTAAAATCAAAACCATGCACGGTATTTATAAAATTATTTCTGATCCTAGTTCCTGAGGGTTGTGGTTACCACTAGTAATTTTACAGTTTTTAGGTATGACATCACTAAATTACACATGAGGACATTTCTAAAGGAAAATTAATACAGTTAATACAGTTAATTAATTAATACAGTACACGGCCAGGATCTTGAGTAACTTTTCATAAATGGAAAAAACCTTGTATCTCAGTTTAAACTATATTCAAACAAATTATTGCATGGATTATATTGCTGCTGAGCCATAGCAATCACACTGATGAAAGCATTAGATTTTTTTTTGTTTAGTTTCTTATTATCTGAGTCAAGTTGTGCTTCATACTTCATGTGGTTTTTGTTGTTTTGTTTTTTAGTTGAGCCCAAGATAAGCATGTCACGTGGCTCTGATCCATTGATAGATGGGGGAAATGAGACAGTAGTCGCTGTGTGCACAGCTGAAAATGGAAAACCTGCTGCAGAGATCACCTGGGTGTCTGAGGTTTTTGGAGAACCTGTTCAAATCTTGATTGACAAGCCTAATGACTGTGTAACTGTTGAAAATCGGTACAATTGGAAACCAACCAGGTTTGCCCAAGGAAAGGAGCTTACTTGTGTGATTCGTCACCCAGCATTAGAATCGGAGATACGGATTCCATTTACCCTGGATGTCTTGCGTAAGTACAACATTTAATAGATTCCTATTTTTAAAACCCTTTTTTTATTATTATAGTTGTAAACATGTATTTCATATATTGACAGTTAGTTCTAATTTACATCAGCCATAGTCATTTAGTCAACCTAAGCATTAAAGAAAGAGAAGGTGAGGGGCTCCGAGTGGTGCATCTTGCACTCTACGCGAGTATAGTAAAGGCATAGTAGGCCTGAGCACTTCAACTCCAGGTGTAAAAATGAAACCCCTTCCCAGGTACCAGATTTTGAAAATCATTATTATTATTATTATTTTTTTTTTTTTTTCAAACCTGTAATTGCTATAAAATGTTAACATATGATGAATAAAACACAAATAAATGACTTAAACTGTGTTTTTCATTAATCCTTTGTGCTGCTGTGTACTACATACCCATATTCAATATAGAGATAAAAGCGTTGTTTTTTTTTTAACAATGAAAACAAAAACACTGCTAATAACAATAATAATCAGTAAACAGTAATTATCAAATAAAAATCAAACAACATCAAAACATGTGCCAGTATCAACTTGCTCTGTGCCATTTATTGAAATGTTCAATACAACAGAACCCGGGATTGCCTTCGCAACCACTGCACATTTTTCTTTTGTCCTTTGTTTTCATTTTCGTAGTAGACTCTGTACCTTTTTTACGGTGTCTGCTTCGCTTGTGTTGGAGGGATAATCACAAATGCGTGTACACAGCTACTTTGCGCAGGCATTGTGATGGATCTGGCTTCCGCATTGCCTGTACCCAGCGTTGTGTTTTGATAGTATTTCATCACAGCACTGCCATTTCAAACCAAACAGCTTCCCGTTTGCAGCTGGCTTCCCTGTAAAGTAGCTGCATGCTCTTCTGTTCGTACAGTTTGTATTGTTCTTGGCTCCACATCCTCTTCATCATAATCGCTGAGTCAGCATCACTGTCGCTGGTATCGAAAACCTCCAAACCAACTTCACTCCCATTGCTCATTATGGAAAGACCACGTACATTGCCATGTTTAGCTTTTGCTAAAAATATAAACTATAACTAAACAAGTAAAACTAATAATAAATTAAAAAAAAAATTTTAAAACACCATATATATACTTGTAAAAGCTGAATGGCTTCCTGCAATATATCTCAGCCTTCTAAACGGCCACAGTTAGATTGGAATCGCTACATGACACGCAATTGGATAAAAATGTCACCTGACCCTCCCCCAACTTTCATTGCACATTCCACAGTACTAGCACTGCTTTAGAGAATGAAACCTGAAATGCTAGACTGAGAAACCGATCATAGAATAGAATGGGAAACTTGGCGTAAGCAGGTACGGCAAGGTACTGTAAGTGGGTTTTCAATTGACATACGTGCGTACGTCATGGTGTCGAAGTGGTTGAAGACTACTGTATGACCATGTGCTCACTTAAGAACGAATCAACACCATGGGTTTGACCTGTAGTTTTAAAACCCAATATAAAAGTAGTGTCTTATATAGATTTGAGGAATTGCTATACTGACACTTCCCATTTACATGGACTACATTTGTATGATGTGTTGGAAGATAAAACAATGTTAAAACATTCAGCTTCAGTGATATATGGTGACACATCCATACTCTATCAACAATGTGTTATTCCATAACCATTTACTGCAGCAGTGTAGATCGTTTGGTTATGTGTAACAATACAGAAACCGCTCACAATTGTTCCACCACTGAAATACTGTAGATGCCAGTTATTAGCAATTTATTGGTAACTTTCAAATAATGGCAACTTTTTGCTGGGAACCAAAGCAAAAGAGGCAAACATTTAAACACAATGTGCGACATTGACTGAATGAGCTGGACATCTGTCAATCAACAGGCACACGTGATGGTCTTGTAGGGGTTTCAATTCTTCAGACACTCTTGAAATAATTAACTAGTGATCCAGGCTTTAGCATAGTTCCTGTAGATCAGAGGCAGCTTTGAGTGCTCTTTGGGGAAACAGCGAAGGCGCTTGCTCTTTCCGATCAACAGAAGAGGCCATTTCTCTGTCCCATCCATGTTTGCATAACATAGCAATGTAATGCGGTCCATAGGTTTTTTGCCTCCAGCAAACTCTTTCCTCAGCATACCTAGGAGTCTCTCTAGAAAACCCTGAAGAGAGCAGTCTCGTTGGCTGGATGTCACGTGGCTGGAACACATCCACAATGCTGGGTAGGGTGTCCACCTTCCAATCAGCAGCTGCCAGAAGGTCAGCATCTTATTTCTTGCCATGTTCCTTTCGCTGAACTTAGTTTTGTCAGGCGTTCCAACGAAAGAGACGCTTTCTGTTTCAGCATCAGCCCGGATAGGGAGAGCACTTTGGTCGAGCTTATACTGAAACCAGGGCTACAAGGTTTCACCAATGTCCGCTTCCTTGCCATCACGTTGAGGCCTCCTTAAAGTGTCATCACTGTTCTTTAGAATGCACGAAACAACAGTTTTTGACATGCCAGACTTCTCAGCTACTTTCACTCTCTTAGCACCGGTCTCGCATATGGCCCCCAGAACTTGAACTTTATCGGTGAGAGACTGGTCCACATATTTGGAAGCCATAACACACAGCAGAAATACAGCCTTGTAGCACAGTCTTCAGTGTGTTATGAATGCTGTATAAAGCATGTGAATTACCCATGTGCAACGGTGGTGCACGTACACTGTAGTCCTGGAGATACGCACACGTATTTGTGTGCTGTCTCTGACAGAGCCAGCAAATTAATTTCAAGTGGAACCTGCCTTCTAATAAAGTTGTCAATAAGCAGCATGGCAGTTGCTAATATCCGAATTCCGTTAACATTAAAGCCAGTGGGACGGGATTGGTTCTGTGGAAAATGTTGCTAATAACAGTTGTTTTTATCAGGATTGCTTATGACTGACATCTACTGTAGTTTATTTTGTTTTATACATTTCATTGGAACAGGGACTATAGTAGTATTGAAATAGATGTAATGAACACACAACTACCAAAGCAGGTATGTTTTTTCTGGAAAACCTACCATTAACGTTGGCAGTTTTTTGTTAATCTTTAATGAATGTGTTAATTGAGGGTGGCAATGGGGAATTTATCAGTGTTTGCACCATTTTAGATTGTATGATTTCCATTACACGAGAGTAGATGTTAAAACTTCATGCTGATTTGAACTCGGCTCTCGCCAAGATAAGCACCAACTAAGACGTAGCTTTACAGTAAACTAATGTGATCCATATGCGTCTCCATCCATTTACGTTTCCTTCCATGTGATGATGTAGATATCCTTCTGTCTGGTGTTAATGGCTGAAGTGTAATGCTGGCTCCAGGGATCAGCTTATTTTGCCTCCCTGGCGCATCAGCACACACAACGGCTGCGATGCTGGCTCCGGGGATCAACCAAAGTGCGGCCTCCCCAGCGCATCAGCATGACAACCGTCTGGATTGAGCTAAGTAGGGTACATCTCTGGGGTTTTCAAGTGGGCACCTTCCATCCTCAGTGTTTCGTCGACTAGCCCACGACACCTCAAGAGGGCTCGACGGTGATTCTGGCGTCCCAGCATCACCCCCCTCCGTCCCCCACTCAACTCAGCCCAGCTTACTTACCTGTCCCCAGCCAGAATCTTTCCGTCTCAACCACAGCCAGTTGCTGCTCCTCTCTGCTGCTTCAGATAAGTTCTTCACTGTGCGACGCAACTCTTGGCCACTGAATCCGACGTCTCTGAGAAACCGGGTTGTAGAGTGTGCCACAAATCCTCGACAACCCACTTCCACTGGGTAAACGCGAACTCTCCATCCTCGCTGTTCCGCTTCAGTGGCTAGTTGAGCATACCGCAGTCTCTTCCTCTCATACGCCTCTCATATAAGAGGGTTTGTATTAAATATTGATTCATCCTGGGTTAAATCTAGTGGAGAGATGTATTGAAAATGCACAAGGGTGAAGTTAAAGGGGGAACCATGACTTGGAAATTGCTTATTAAGCTATGTCAGGTATGTAAATAACTTGCTGTTAAATATTCAGCTGTAAATATGATAAAGAAATCCTAACAAATGCACTTCTTGGACTCTTGTGACACATGGTTATATAAGATATATAATACTGGTTTTAAAAAGATTTAGTTTATATTTAACATTCAGATAAGTATGTCACTTACATTTTGACATTTATTTAATCTGATGACACAGCATCAATGCTGCATTTTTACTATATGTATTTAGATACAATTAAAAATGCTTTGTCTACTACAGATGCACCAGAAGTTGCAATAACTGGTTATGATGATAACTGGTTCGTTGGCAGGGAGAATGTACAACTTAAATGTAATGCTGCTGCCAATCCTGGGGCTACACAATATTCATGGCGCAGGTATGTATTGATCTTCTATACTGTAGCAAGAACCTTTTTAGTTGGATGTTTTAACAGCAAGTAGAGGTTTGTTGTTGATAGTTGTTGGTGGCCATTGTATCCCTTTTATTTTGCCAATTGGAGCTGTTTATCTCTTTTTAAATCATTCCAGGTTGAATGGAGAGTTGCCAGCAGGTTTGCGAATAGCAAACAACACCTTAATATTTGGTAGACCCTTGGATCATAATGACTCGGGGACGTACCAATGTGAAGTTACAAATGATATTGGAAGTAGGACAAATACAAGGAATATCTACATACTAGGTGAGCGCCTTGCTTTCAAGAATGATTCGTTGTATGATTTTTTCCCTCACACTAAATGTATATTTTATAATATGTACATTTTAATAATTTCCTAATATGTATCCATCCTTGTTTTATTAGTACTGTGATTGCATGTCTCTACAATCGCTGTTGTAGCGTCAGAGTGGGTCATAATATCATTCTGTGTGTGAAATTAACAGAATTAAAATATATTGAGTGGGGTCCTAAGCCATTCTCTGTGTCTAATTGGTTTTTGGTCACAAACTTCCCCACTGACAAAGAATGCTTTTAGAAAGAGTCATAACCTAACTGCTGGACAAGTGTTTGATCTTCCCCTATTGCTGAATGAATCATTTGGCGCCAGTAGTATCTAACACAAGGCAAGCCAGACAGTTTTGGATGCTTTGACACCTCAGACAGAAAACGGTCCATCTCATAAATCCAGCCGACAGGGGGTGAAATAGTGGACCAATTGAGAACAAGGGGCCTTCTAGGAACAAGAACAACCAATGGGAAACACTCTACGTGGACTTTGGCACCGCCCAAAATGAACAAACTATCCAATCACAGGGTTGAAGAGAAAACAACAAAAGCAGCCGTGCGACTTTCAAACAGTGAGCTTCCCACACTAAGAAAGCTCCAGGCAGGAAATGGAGCGCGTTTTCCACACAAGAGAAAGAATGCTCCCAACATGAGACCTAAGGCTCCACACAGAGAACCAAGTCTCTGAACTTAGACAATCAGGAGAAGTGCCTCTGAAGGGACGTATGAAATGAAATGAAAGCTAAACTTCTCTGAAGAAAGATTTTGAAGTTATGGGAGCATAATTGCTCGAATTCACGGAAGGCAAGGAAGAACCAATGTTCTGAAGAATGACTAAAATGATCTTTTGAAGAGAGCCGTAGCTCTTTGCCCTACGAGAGACTGAAACAGTAAACGGGACACTTTGTCTTAATCTGAAAGCGGGTCTTGGTTTCCATGTCGCTGCACGAAACGGACGGAAGCATAGCCAGCAGTTGGGCCTAAGGTCAGAAGAATTGCAACGAGAACACGTCTACGAACTGCATTATTTTTCAATTGCAACGCATTATCTGAACTGAGGTATGTCAGATCAACGGAACTATTTCCATTTGGAAAACTACCGACAACAAAGATAATGCTGCAAGACTTGGAAATCAACAAACTGATCTCCATTTGAAAAGAACTATTTGTTTATTGCGAGCCGACGCAACACAATACGTACTTCAAGCAAAGTACTGTCTTCTTTCATTGGAACTCATTGGAACAGATCCAGAGAGGGAAGAAGCTGCAGTGTTCATCACCCAAGAAGATTGACTACTTCTTTGTTGAAAATTGAGTAGTATGCAACATATCTGATGCTTTATGACCGAGAAATTAACTGTAGCAAATGCTATCAATTAAAGGCAAAGTAGTAGATAAAACATTCTTCATTAATGGTGAGGCAATACCAACAGTGTCTGAGAAGCCAGTGAAGAGTCTTGGGAGATGGTACGACGGGGATCTAAAGGATACAGTTCGTGTGGGAGAAGTTAGACAACAAGCAGTGGAAGGGTTGAAGAGCATAGACAGCTGCGCTCTACCAGGTAAACTAAAACTCTGGTGCTTTCAGTTTGGTCTGCTGCCGAGGTTGCTGTGGCCACTGACTGTGTACGAGGTTTCTTTGACAACAGTAGAGAAGCTGGAAGCTTTAATCAGTTCATACATCAGGAAATGGTTGGGAGTTCCACGCTACCTCAAGAAGAGTGGGACTTTATGGTAAAGGAATACTGCAGCTACCAGTCTCTGCTCTAACCGAGGAGTTTAAGTGCGCCAAGGTCAGACTGGAAATGACATTAGTAGAGTCACGCGATAAATGCGTAAGGGAGGCAGCACCTGTGTTGAAAACTGGAAGAAAGTGGGCGGCAAAGAAAGCTGTGGAAGATACAAAGGCTGCCCTTCGAATTGGTGATATCATGGGGCAAGTTCAGCATAGAAGAGGGGGTCTTGGTTTCAGTTCAGCTCCTCCTACATGGCACAAGGCAGCCCCAGCTCAAAGGAGGAAGCTGGTAGTCAACGAGGTGCAAAAGCAGGAGGAGAGGATGAGGTGTATAAAGGCCATTTCCCAGGCCAAGCAGGGAGAATGGATGAGATGGGAGAGTGTGGAACAACGCAAGATTGGCTGGCAAGACCTATGATCAATGGAACAGAGCAGGATCAGTTTCCTCATCAGGTCAACATATGATGTTCTCCCATCACCACAGAACCTAAACCTCTGGGTAGGAGAGGATCCCTCATGTCCTTTGTGTTCATCACCTGCAACATTAAGGCACATTTTGACAGGATGTAAGGTGGCTCTTAGCCAAGGACGGTTTACTTGGCGCCATGACCAAGTGCTGCGATGTTTGGCCTTCGCATTGGAAGACAAGCGTAACATGACCAATAAGTTGTCACCTGTTCCATCAAAACATTACACACAAAAGACAACATTCCTCCGCCCAGGAGAGCAACCACCAAGAAAAGGTGTTAAAACCAATCCTCGCCCAGGACAACTGGAAGCTGCTAGAGACTGGAAAATGCTGGCAGATGTTGGTCAACGGCTTATTTTTCCACCTGAGATTGCCACCACTAACCTTCGACCAGATATTGTCTTGTGGTCTGGATCAGCACGCCTTGTTCACCTGGTAGAGTTAACAGTGCCATGGGAGGATGCTGTAGATGAGGCGTATGAGAGGAAGAAACTGCGGTATGCTCAACTAGCCACTGAAGCGGAACAGCGAGGATGGAGAGTCCGGGTTTACCCAGTGGAAGTGGGTTGTCGAGGATTTGTGGCACACTCTACAACCCGGTTTCTCAGAGACATCGGATTCAGTGGCCAAGAGTTGCGTCGCACAGTGAAGAACTTATCTGAAGCAGCAGAGAGGAGCAGCAACTGGCTGTGGTTGAGACGGAAAGATTCTGGCTGGGGATCTCAAGCACAATAGAAAGAAAGAAACGCTGATGTACAGGTAAGTAAGCTGGGCTGAGTTGAGTGGGGGACGGAGGGGGGTGATGCTGGGACGCCAGAATCACCGTCGAGCCCTCTTGAGGTGTCGTGGGCTAGTCGACGAAACACTGAGGATGGAAGGTGCCCACTTGAAAACCCCAGAGATGTACCCTACTTAGCTCAATCCAGACGGTTGTCATGCTGATGCGCTGGGGAGGCCGCACTGTGGTTGATCCCCGGAGCCAGCATCGCAGCCGTTGTGTGTGCTGATGCGCCAGGGAGGCAAAATAAGCTGATCCCTGGAGCCAGCATTACACTTCAGCCATTAACACCAGACAGAAGGATATCTACATCATCATATGGAAGGAAACGTAAATGGATGGAGACACATATGGATCACATTAGTTTACTGTAAAGCTACGTCTTAGTTGGTGCTTATCTTGGCGAGAGCCGAGTTCAGATCAGCATGAAGTTTTAACATCTACTCTCGTGTAATGGAAATCGTGGATAAATTGTTCTAGGAATAGAATATAACTTCCTGTTTTAGAGTGTGTAAGAAATTTATTTTGTTGGTTGAAATGTGCAACTCAGAGGAGATGCCTCGTAAATGCAGAGAATGTGATCATTGCCCCATTTCTGAGTTAATTTGAATATATATTCAGTTGAGGTTGATAACATATTATTAGTTTGGTAGATCATGTCTAAACTAAATAAATTAACACGGTAAAACTAATTTACTAAATTAGGTACTGGAATGTTGGATTCCATTCTGAATGGTAAGTTAATTCTCTGTCATTTTGATATGAAACATGATCGATTATAACGAGAAACTAGTATTGAAAATACTAATGTGATCAGCCATAATTAATATTCGTATATTAACCATATGCTAATGATGTTATGGTTGTAATTGTTTGACTATGAAATCAATGAACTGTATACTATTCACGTATACCTCCTAACCAATAGCCTTTCCTTTCTGTAATATTAGATTAGTTGTGCACCCCTTTTTTATTCTTAAATAAACTATTGTTTTATATTTCTGACACGTTGTGTGAATGTTGATTATTGTCAAGGGAATCCAAATTCTACATGATCTAGAACTTATATAAGGTATGTCTCATTTCTTGCATTTTGACGTCCCTGAGTGGGCGACTAGAGACTAATTTATATTAAAATAAATTGTATACCTAATTCACTACACTGTAGTGTGATGGAATTAGCTGTTCAAACAGGAAGTGTTGCATTCCCCCTCCCACTCATCTCTGCATTGGGAGTCGGGATAGTTTGCATTTTACAAAGGTTCCTTATTTGGAGCATGGTAAGAGATTTATCTGTTAAGGAGTAATGGACGTGTGTAAGCAAATACAATAACAAATAATGCCACCAAGCGCCGTGCCAACCCTCAAGCAGCTGTTGAACAGTGGGGTTCGGTTCAGCAGAAACAACAAACTAGAACATTGTCAATCAGGCAAAGAAATAACGCAGCATTAAATATAATGGGATAGGCGGAGAGGTCAAGCCATAGAAATGTAAAAAGGGGGTTGGGCAGCCCAGGGAGGAATTGAAGGAGGACAACATAGATTGTCTACCAGTAATCTAACTATCAGGAAGGGAGAGCTAAAGATAGAGGAGCTGGATATAAGAATTTGTGTATAACGTGATACCTTTTATTGGACTAATTAAAAACAATAAATTAATCACAAGCTTAATTTGAGGTCTTGAAAGCTTGTGATTAATTATTGTTTAGTTAGTGCAATAAAAGGTATTGCATCTCATTATTTTGTCATCATCCTTCTCATCTCTGGCTACCATTTCATCTATCAATGTATAACATGCAAAAATAAAGAAAATGTACATGATATAAAGTACCCCTTTTAAAGTTGTACATTCCTCAGATGTTTCACAAATTTAAATTTACATTAAAATGTCATGAAGAACTGACAAATTGTTTAATGAGTTAATTACATTTCCAATTTACTTGTGAATGCAAATGTTTTCCTTTTGATTTTTAATGTGTAGCACCTTGTGCTTAACACTTTGATGGAACAGTCAGTACATTTTGGGGGATTTCAAACACATTTGTAAAGTTGAGAGTGGCGGCTTCTTCAAATTCTTACATTTTATATTGAGGTTAAATCTGTTTAAACACTTTATTTGATGCATTTCAAATGCATGTTCTAAAGTACAAGCAGTAACACACTTAACATGGACTGACTTGTACTGTAGCAAGCCGATAACTGTTTTTTGGCCAGGATCTGGACTCAGCTGTGAGACACACCTAGTTTCCAGACCCTGGTGTATGAGAGTGTATGTTTTCTCAGTAATGGGTTTTGTGATTTTGAATTTTCCTTCAATGTGGCTAGAAGCAAATATGTAGGCCCTATCCCTCACTAATGCTTTCTTAGAACAGCTCCTGAAAATCCAAGATAAACTGTTTTTATGAATCATGGTTGGGGTTAATGATCTGCATTGAATTCTTATCTTTAACTTGGCTACCAACTTCTATTGTTGCAGTTATATGTAACTGTTCTAAATGCACCCTTAGCCCGTTATCTATTTTCCCATATTCTGAACTGTCCAAAACATCTCCCTCAATATTGTGTATTTTGATCTATTAATTGGTGGCTAATGTTCACCAAATGCTTGTTACTAACATGTTTTCTTCAATTCTCTTATATTAAGTGTAGGGCGGCAGTACTTGTGTGTGTGTGTGTGTATAATATATATATATAACTGAACATCTCTTTTCTCTTTATAAGGCACAAGCGGTGCATCAAAGACTGTTAATATGATACCGATCCTTTGTTGGGTTCCCAGGGGCACTATTCAGTGGTTCTTCCTTTCTGAGTCTTCATTTACTTTCTGATTCAGGCTTCATCTATTCCATTTGTTGGCTCAGGGGAAGCAGGTTGACCTTGAATTTGGTTTCTTTCACAAGAAGCGGTATTGAAGGAATCCAAGAAGATGCATTGTTCTTAAAATAATTTGCACTGTTCATTTACTTAGGAGTGTATATATTATAATTTTCCATTTCTGCAAAATGTATATAATTATATATTTTAAGGAGCAAAACTTCACAAATAAAATATATAGAAAAAATATATGGGTTGTAATTTATCCTCTTCCATATCTCAAACAATTAAGATAATTTTATGTAATTGTTATTACTTGATTCTTTTACTATTATTGGTGGTGCTTTCTTTTTAAATGTTTATTTAGTATTTACTAGCAGCAGTAGGAAGTTATTTATTACATTATCAAGCTGTGGTACTTTGTCACAGTACAGTCATTTTAAAAGGTATCTTACAAACAATGTGAAAACCCTAGTATACAAACGCTTGTGGGTTCTTCTGTACAAACTTTTTGAAATTAACTATTCACTGCTTACAGAAAGACAAACTGTAATTGTTGTATTTTCACTTGACAACTGCAAACAGTTCACAAGTTTAACTAGGTTCTTAACTGTAAACTGAGCCAGTACAACCGTGTACACAGAATTGCTTCTCTACATCAGCTATTGCAGGGACAGCAAAAACATTGGGTCGACATTAAATGCTCTGCATTTGTTGGTATTGATTCTCCAATAGTCTCGCAATGGATGGGAGATAATGAGAACACTAATGAATAAATAATGTATTTAGCTCCTGCCTTCATGAAAAGACACATCTAGTTATGGGTGATTTGTCTTGATTACCAGAAATAGGCATTGCACAGTGCCTGCAAACCTTATAGAGATTCCACTCACAGCTCTGAGAGTTCACCTCAATCCTGACCTAAACACAGCGTGCCACCTGTGCCGGATTCTGTCCACTGGGGTCCATTTGGATTTGGACAACCAAAATATATATTGTGCTTGAGAGAGAATGAATTAGGCCAGTCAAATACTTTGTTTGGTGTAAGGGGTGGGTTTGATCAGTATACAAATAGTTTGATGTCTGTCTTCAAGATGCAACTCCTACAACACCCTGTTGATTACTCTGGTTGACATGACAGCAGAAGTTGGATACAATCACTTCATCCTGTGACACATTTCTGTGAATTTATTAGATTGAAAAGAGTGGCAGAAATATGAGGGGGTAAACCCACTAACTCCCCATGGGTATATCATCATTTGTAGTTGTCTGCTTTTAGGTAGATTGTTATTTCAATTAGCATTCCATCTCCTTCTGTTTCATTGTGTGTTTAGTGTTCCGCGTTTCCGGTTTATTTTCCAAATTTTACCGAAAAACGGACGTCGGTTTTTACTGATTTATGCCCGATTTTTGTCTATTATTAAATATTATCCCAGTACTATTTTCTAGGAAATACACAATAATTTGATTAAAATGCAGTTTTATTTTGACTCCGACATTGTAGCAGCCCTACACTGTATCCTAGGATACAGCAGATGTTTAGACGTCAGAGGATCAAATAATGTTCAACTGTGTTGTGGCGTAGTAACTACTAGCTTGATCAAAAACTAAATTGAAATACTTACACGAAAATATAATATTTTTAGTGGATGAGGAATGGGGAGAAAACATAAATCAGTTTATGAATATTCAAAAGAAAACAAATGTTTCGAAGTATACAAAAAGCAAAAATAGCAGAAGTGGATCAGATGAGGCAGAGGATGCATAGCACTGCAAATACTGCTGCATTGAGGTACATGTTTGCGTTGACAATAAAAGAAAATACTGAAAAACAAGCGACACATTAAACTAAAACAATAAAGTGAACAGAGACGAGCAATCCATTTGTGCGGCTTGTACACATGCTTTAATAAAAAGAGAGCGCAGAATGACTGTGTTAATGAGTTTGTCAGAGCGCTGTACTGTGCTGGTGAGCCACTGTTTACTGCAGAGGTATGTAGCGGTGACTTCGTGTGACAGTACTGTCTGTCCATCAGCTAAAACACTGCCTAATGCCGACCATCTTAATCGTAAATATTTGACAGATAATGGTGATGCTTTAGTTGATAAACTTAACGCATGGAACGCATTGATGGAAATGTCCAGGGTGATTTTTGACGCGTCTTCCGATGGCTTGCACCACCCAGTTCTGTCAATTTTACTTTTATGATTTCAAGGCGAATAAATCAGGCTTGTTTTGTGCTGATGTCATGTTGATACAGCGATTGCCCAAACATTCGCAAAGTACCAGTTAACTTGGGAAAATGTGGCTTCGACTTGCACAGATTGTGCTTTATCAGACATGCCAGGGACATTAAACCTAATTAGGAATCAGAACTGCTACACATCATATTCCACATGTAAAGTGTGGATACTGAGATCCCTCCCTCCCCCCCCCCCCCCCCAATTTTTACCGATGTTTCAATTAAAAACTATTTTTTACAGATTTTATCCCTATTTTAATAAATTCCCAGATTTCTTTTTTTTTTTAAGATAAAAACTGAAAACGCGGAACACTGTGTTTTATAGCAATAATTTATAGTTGCTAATTGTTATGTTTTCTTATAAAACATTCTTCAGATGCAAAGAAAAGTGTAAATAATGCACTTGCTGGTTTCTAGTATTCAACAGTTGCAGGTTTCCTATCCTTATAAGATGGTATGCATTTCAAACACAACTTATACAACTATATTTTTGTGCTAAATGTACACGTTTTAAATAATTTAACACTGAATTCTTTAACCGGTATCATAAATATGTTTTGAAAGCAGCAAGTTTTAAATATTTTAAAACCCAAGACCCACCTTTTTAAGATGAGAACCCTGTAACTGTTCTTTTTCTAGTTAAAATAGTTGTATAAATGTGCTCATTACTTGTGCTTTTCATATCAACCCTTTACTGATGTAGTTTGCATTGACATTCTGTGCTTTTCTCTGTCTGTCCATCCCTTCCCTTTTCTCCCCCTCCCATTAGATCCTCCTCCTACTACTACTACCTTACCTACAACACCACCGCCTCACACGACTGCTGGCGTCACAAGTTTAGCAGCGACAAAAAGAGCACTGTTTACATCACCAACACTGGAGTCATTGCACGAGGGACCTTTAGGCTCTATAATTGGTGGTGCTGTTGGCGGTGCCCTATTTCTAATACTGCTGATCATCCTTGTTGGAGTTTGCTACATGAAAAAACGAAGGACATTCCGTGGAGACTATTACACCAAGCAGTACATAGGACCATCTGACATGCAGAAAGAATCTCCGTTAGATGTTCTGCAACCTCATGAGCTTCAACAATACAATGACCCCAACAATGGCAGTCTTAAGCAAAAGACAAATGAGGTGATCTACCCAGATTACTCCAAAGATGTGAAAAATAACGAATGGGGCCATGTGGAAAATATGAACAACAGATGCACAGAAGGAGATACACTGCCAGTCGATTATTATGAAGATAGAATGCCTGTTGGAACCAAGTATGCTCAAGATGACTATTATGAAGGAAATGATGGTGACTTTGTATCTCACTTAGATGGTTCAGTAATTTCTCGAAGAGAATGGTATGTGTAGGATCATAAGAAAGAGACGATCCAAACTTCACAAAAAATCTCAAATGTCTTTAGCTTCATTGCCTTTAAAAAAATAGGCCTACATTTAAAAAAATAAATAAAAAAAAAGCTAAATATGATTAACTTTGTTGGATATACGTATGTAGTGAATTAGTTTCTGGAGCTTTACAAAATGAAAGACAAGAAGCAATGACATTGTATTAGTAATTGTATTTAGCTTTATTTGGGAAAGCTGCATAAGGGTAGTGTTACCCTTCTTAATCTCAAGTATAGTAGAAGCTGGAGTTGTCTAAATTGCCTAAATTTTAGCGCTTGTTTATATGCCATAAGCAGTTATTCAGCTGATGGCTCTGTTTGCGTGCCTGGCATTTTAAATCCACATCTATCGTTCTGTGTGGAAAGCATCTTTTTTTAATTTATTTTGTTTTTTTACATTAGTTAGAGTTTCAGATATTTATTTTATTTTTCTCCGTTAACTGAAGTTTTCAAAAATTCTGATTTACTGGCTGTCTGCTAAATTCAGTGCTAAAATTAGAATTACGCTTTTCTTTTAATTTCCTCATTCCAGAAAGTCACCCATGTAATATTATAGTACAGGGCAGCTGGAAAAATTTGTGACGGGTCCAGCCCTGCTTGACTTACCAGTATAAGGATATCCAAGACCACAGTGGATAATTAGGATTACACAGAAGTATCAGATTTAGGTGAATCAGTTAAGATGGCTATTGGTCGGTGGGAGTAATTGATATGAATTGGATCAACTTCTGACAAATATATCATATAAAAGGTAAGAGAAGGAAATAAAAATAAGAATTGTTAACATTTATTCTGAAATTTAGGACCATCCCGTACTTTTATATTGTGAAAATTGAATGCAAAAGTGCAGTTATTTATTATTATTTTTCACAACAATCTTGCAAACTGTAGTAAAATTGATGTAAAAGAAAAAAAAAATGTGTATGTTTAACAATGTAAAGAAAAGCTAGATTGAAAGTATTTTCTTTACCATGCAGTTCTTTGTGCCTATGACTGTTTGTCAGATACCTCTTACGTATGTTGAACATCATTATATTTAATTGATTTTCATACTTACCTGTGCACTGAAATCACAGAGTATAGTGCCTGCTTAAATGCAGAAAAATGTACTGCATCAATATGAAGGTAACTTTGAAACATGTTGTGTTTGCCTGATGGCAACACAGTACAGGTACTCCTGTAAAAGCAGTTTGCTTTCAGATACAGTGCAATGATATTTTGCCACTGGAATAATTCTGTATGGAGGTGGACAGTGGTCAGTCCTCATTTTGAGAGAGGTCCTTTTACATGATGTCTAGTTGTACATTTAAATTTAACATTTAAGACATATTGTTACAAATGTTTGTAAAGAATTAGGAAGGAAAAAAAGTACAGCAAGTTCAGTGGAATGCATCCAGTTTATTTAATTAGTTAATTAATTCTTTAACCAGAAAAAAAAAAAAAAAACATTGAGACCGAGGCCTCTTTTGCAAGAGAGTCCTGGCAAGATGACCAGAAACAGACAGCAGTAATTTCACATCCCTAAAAACAACATCACTCTAAAAGACAATCACATCATACATTCAATCTGGGATCAGATTACACTTCGATAATTCTTGGCACCTACTCATTAAAATAAATGTAATCTTAGTTAATATTGTTCATTTAGCTGATACGTTTGGATTATTTATCTGATGCTCGTTCATATACTGGATACTCTTGTCCAGACTGTTCCATGCCATAGGGACGATGTAGCTAAATGCTGATCAGCCAACCCAGGACCTTCTCCAAGGTACTGGATAAATAAGTGCAAGACTAGATCGTAAACTACACTTGGGTATATTTACCTGTAACAACAAACCTAGGTAACCTGGCAACAAACCTATTACAGTTTTACACACAAAAAGCACCCAGTAATTGCCTTCTACAATTAAGTGACATCCAATTTAAATAAGCCAGTAACCTGCAGTGATGGGTTTGAGGGTGGCATTCTAATACAAATCTGACTGCTTTTTTCATTAGTCGATCCAATTTTTTTTTAATTGCTCAGCAGAGGCAAGTAAAAGTAAAGTATAACCATAATCAAACAAAGGAAAAATACAGCTCTTTATAACATGATTTCTACTTTGAAGCATAAAGTGTTTTCGCTTTCAATAAAGAAAACCCTGTTTTTGAGCTATTTTCTTTAAGATAGTTAAAATATGAAGATCAAACTTCAGGAATGGATTCAGCTAGATCCCAATATATTTATAACTATCCACCACCTCAAGAGGCTCTCCAATCAATCAATCAATGAAGGATCAAATCTTGTTTCAAACTTTTAAATGTAGGTCCAAAAAACATGAACTTCAATATACAATGAAAACAGTGTCGAACCCAAGACAGAGCCCTGTGGTACACCTCTTTTTATCTCTATGATAGAAGACAACATACCTCCTCCCTTTACCATTTGTTTTCTATCTGTTAAATAACTACAAAACCTGTCAATGGCTTTATCAGACAAACCCAATTCCCCCAACCTATCACATAATAATTTGTGGTCCACAGTATCGGACAGATCAATAGACTGCAGCTGCCACCTGCTCACTATCCAAACCTCTTGAAATCTCATCACTTTAGTCACTGCTGTTATTGTCCCATGGCCTGATCTAAAACCAGACTGGATTGGGGACAGCAGGTTGTTTGAGTTAATAAAGGCTTTCAGCTGATCCAGCATCACCTTTTCCAAACATTTTGCCAGAACAGGCAACAATGATATTGGTCTGTAATTGGCCACATCCCTTTGAGAGCCTCCCTTATGTATTGTTACCACATGTGCATGCTTCCACAATATTGGTATGGTTCCATTATTTAAGGATAGATTAAACAAATGTGCCAGAGGATATGAAATAATATTACTAGCCAATTTTAGAAAGAAAGGCTCCAGTTGATCAGCTCCAGTCCCCTTTGAAGTATCCAAACTGTGTAATGCACAGTTGATGATGCCACATTCTTAAAATCTAATTAAAAAAATTCTAATGTCTTGAGCTGATGTTAACAAAGTACACTGGTTTCTAAGTTGGCTATAGTGCACCCAGTTCCTAACTGCCTCCTCAACTGGCGGGACAAGCTCTAGCCATACTGCTCTGGGCAGTACAAAGCAACAACACTAACATTAAATCTTTCCTTGCAATAAATGGCTACACCTCCACCTTTTGAAGATCTACCCTTTCTTAGTACTGCATAACCAGGTAGAGTAACTGTACTGTCAGGGATAGTCTCCCTAAGCCAAGTTTCTGTCAGTATTAAAAAGTCAAGTTGAGCCTGTTCCATCCAGTGTAAGCATATCTAACTTTGGAATTAAACTTCTGATAATTATCGGAGTGGTTTTTTAACCCTTATATTGATGAGATCATTCATAGAGATAACTGAACGTCTCAATCTGTTGCTATAATGTTGCTCAATCTGTTGCTATAATGACTATATACACTATACAAAAATGTATATTTAGATAAAATACAATAAGTCATCTCCCAGTTATATTTAAACATAAATTAAATTAAACTAACATTCACATGCACACACTGCTTCTATGACGGCCAGCTTGATTGTATAAGAAGGAAAAATACAATAGAAAAATAAATAGAGAGAATAGGCAGATGAAGACACAGCAGACATATAAAAGCAAATGAAGAAATATAAGCATTTAAAATACACAACTAGCTAACTAATAAAAGAACACCTCACAGAAACTACCCAAAACAGCCCGATTTGCCACACTGCCTCTAACACCAGCAGGTGAGATGAATCCGTAGCAATCCTTGAATCGGAGGCAGTTGTGTGATGGACGCAGTGATGCGCTATGACGAACAGAGAATACTTGCAATGATGTTGTTTGAATGAGAATTCAAAAAGAAACAAAATTAAAAAAATTAAATAAAAAACCTATGCAGTTAGAATATATAAAACTATCCATGTAAGAGCAATAGAACTCCACCATTCATGATGATTGCAAAAAATATAGAAAGGTTAGGCAGTGCCAAATTTAAAATTACTTTTGTAGCTATATGTCTTTTAAGTGTTTTCCAAAGTTGAATGTGAGGGGTCAAAACACAAGCTTTACATTTTAATTAAGGGAAAATGTTGAGTGAGCATGCAAATTTGCCAAATACTTAACACCCTTACAATTCTGAATTAAATACTGCCTGTAAGACAGTATCTCAAATACTTTAAAATTCAAAACATATATTGGATTCAGGTATGTTACTTTATGTAAGGTGAGATAGGAAGGAGAAAAAACATGTATATATGAGTTCATAGTTTACATAATTTAAAACGTATTTGCCATTTTTTATGGCAAGGTTTGTATTTAGCAAGCTTTTATTTGTTTTGGAGTGTGTTCTGTGCATCCATTGGGGTGGAAGTTTAGTTTATTTGCAGTATTTTCTTTAGTAGCCGAAGGATAAAGATCATGAAGTGTATTTTAATGATCACAACAGTGGTGCATCAAGAGTAATTGGCTGACCCACCTACTACCATCACTAAATATGCCAAGGTGTAACAGAGGGCCACTTCTGTTTAGTTCATTAAAATAAACCCCAATATGTCTGCTAGAAATTAAGTTGAGATGGCACATTCCAATATTTTATTGGGAATCAAAAAAAATCAACAAATAATAGAAAAGAGGGCAACGGATGTCATTTGTTTCAAATGCAATCACCCAGCTTGTGTTGGATAATAGTGTTAAGTTGGTATTTTTAAGGGATATTTTTCTAGTTTGTTTTAATCACCTAGCTATTTAGTAAACCGTGTATGTTTGCATTGGACAATATTGCAAATGTGTTCAGAAGGATTTCTTTTAACCAGTCAGTATAAAATCATTTTCACAAAAAAGCCAAAATCTGAATGATTGTTTGTTTTATAATTGTTTAGTTATACAGTACTGACCTGAGTTTTATATATATATATATATATATATATATATATATATATATATATATATATATATATATAAATTGCCAAAAAAAAAGTTTCATAATTAAAATACCTGATACGATAACTGCTGTTGGAAGGTTGTTCTTTAAGTTTATTTGATATTTGTTAATGTGTATGTACATAGCAGATATGTAAAGGGCTGATTTACTGCAAACTTGATTAGCTACTGTGTGAATTGAATGTTTTGATACTTATGTTTGAATAAATTGCCTTTTTTTCTGTGTCTTAATTCTAAATCATCAATGTGTTTGTCTGTAATGTGACCATGGTTAGTAAAATAAGAATTTGAAAGCATTACAGATGTCATGTTAAGAAGTCCAATATGCAAGCACATAACAAATGAATTCAGTTCTGTTTATTTTTTTTAAATAGCCGGTATAGATTCCTGACAGTTGCCATTTAGGAATGATGGATTGCAAACAGTAATTTGCCTTGAAAGCAGGCCTGCATTGTCCACACTTTGAGATATGCAACTAATGACAGTAATGCATGTGTGAAACTCCAAACTGAATGCTTTAAAAAGTGTTGTCAATTAATTTGTTAATTAAGCCGTGTCTTATAGTACACCCACCATTACTCCCTACTGGGACCATTGTTATTCAAATCCTCATTTAATAACTAACAGTGTTAGATGTGTTCCTGGTACTATATAACATTAACATAGAAAGTAGTATATATACATATATAAAATCTGACGTATTTGCAGCGACAATCAAGATTTCTTCGCCAAAAGCGAGGAAATGTGTGTGTTTTTTGGAAATTGTGGCTTTCTGGACAAGATCATTACTAAAGCTAAATCCTGCATTTCAAATATAAATAGAAAAAATGCTTTATATAATAACAATATACAACACACCGATGATAGTATCCCTCTGGTCCTCACCACCCTGCCAACAGAAAGATACAGACAATTGTGCAAAGAAACCAATCTATAGATCCTATTTTCAAGACCTCCCCCCTTTGATGTCATATAGAACAGACAAGAATATAAGAGAGTATGTGGCACACAGTGCTGTTCATCCTGCTGGGGAACTGTGGCAAAGTGGTAATTAGTAGAGCAGGCGAAGTGCAGGTGCAGTAATCCAACAAGAAAAGACAGACAACAAAGTACGGGTGAAATGGTTTCTGTTTTATTGTAATCCAAATGGTCTGATGACCAAAACAGTAAACAATTAGAGAGCTGGCAACAGCGATGTGTAACGCGCAGTGGAGAATTATGGTTTGCAGTCCCGTAAATAATAATAAACAACAGTCCAGTACATACACACACTGTCACTAGTCCAAAATGAGTGCTGTAGTGCTCGCTGTGAAGTACAATTTATCTGTGATACAAGGTGCAGGGTTGTCCGGGTTTAGTGCTGGCCGTGGGCGACAGCTCCATATTGTGTTATCCGTCTAGACAAACAAACAAACAAACAAACAAACAAACAAACAAACAGTGCGTTTTAGACAGACAGACAAAACAAACAAAACACAGTAATGATCACAGTACAGGTCCTTTTGGTCTTCGCGTAACCATCAAGGAACAGATCACCTCACTACGTCCCCTTTATATACTGTCAACCATGACCCCTTGGTTAACGAGTACAACCGCTCCTCCAATCTGTGGATGCCACACCGTTAACCTTGTGGGTTAATGATTGAGTGCAACGTAGCTCCGCCCCATTTCTAAATGGCCGACTTCCGTCGAACCCTGGGAATGAATTGTTGGGCCATCCAGTCCAGGGTACTCCGTTCCTGGACTGGATGGCAAGAATCATTCAATCTGTCACAGGAACCTTTGAAAGGCACATATTCATGTAATAGACTATGATGCAATACCTGTAAATACGTTCATTCTGAAACAGAGATTAGAGGCATTAAATCTTCATTCAACATTCATGAACATTTTGCATGTACCTCTAAAGGAATAGTCTACTGCATTATCTGCAAAAAATACAACACATTGTAGAGGAAACTAAAAGGCGTTTTAGCAGGCCAGTTTGTAGAACACTTAAGAAGCATTCGCATTAACACCACTGCATTTCCAGTAGCCCATCACTTCAACAGTGATGATCACACTGCTGAAAACATCACAGGTTGTATGATCAATCAGTGCTATGGAACAAATGTTGCTCAGCAATAAAAGGAATGAGAGATTATTTTCAAACTGGGAACTTTGGAACCTCTGGGAATTAACATTCTATTCTAAACCATGACGCCATCCACAGAATTTTTGTATAATTACAATTCTTGAATAACAACAAGTTTACTGCACTGTGTTTACTTTTCTTTTTAGACAGCTGAAGGGCTTTTGCCCGAAATGTCCTGAAAATAAAAGATTTTTTAATCTTTTAAACGTTGTGTACATTTTTTTAAAAACTTTTCTTTCATATGCCTCTATATATATTTTAGTGAAAATCAAGATGCTACGAGGTTTTAACATATCTGTGCTTACTAGAGTTATTAGATAAACACCACAAACAGGGTTGCGCGTGAGGAGATGGTTTTCTTTATTTTTTAAATTTGCTAACATTCAAGAGAGATGGTTGGACTGGGAGAGAGGTGGTGGAAGCCTGAATGTGGCCACTTAGGCACAGGAAAAACATCGAGGAAGGTGCAGGAAAGGTACTAGTGGCCAGGTTGGCATCGGGCTGTGAAAGACTGGTGTTGCAGCTGCAGAATCTGTGGTAGCTGGAAAAATCCTAACCAAAGAGACAGAGCACCAATGATGACCCATCCTGTCTCATGATCTTTTGAACGTGTTGGAGTGGACCTGTATGGAGAGCTCCCTGTAACCCATAAAGGGAATCGCTATATAATGATTGTGGTGGACTACTTCACGAAATGGCCCGATGCCTTTGCTATTCCTGACATCAAAGCCAAGACCATCGCACAGACATTAGTTGAGCAGTGGGTCAGCAGGTTTGGTGTTTGAGCCACTTCATTCTGACCAGGGGTCCCAGTTTGAGGCAACACTGTTTAAAGAAATGTGCCGTACTCTAGGAGTGGAAAACACGGACATCCCCCTATCACCCTCAATCAGACGGCTTGGTCGAGAGATATAACCACACTTTAGGGCATACGTTGGCCATGTGAGTGAAAGACTCGCAGCATGACTGGGACAGACAACTCCCTTATACCTTGCTAGCATTCTGAAGTAGCCCACAGGAATCGATAGGAATGGTACCACATGAGCTGCTTTTTGAAAGGAAAGCTAGGCTTCCAGTAGACAGAATGGGGACCTCCCCAGTGGCAATACCGAGCACATTCTGACTATGTCAGGGAGATGAAGCGACAGCTAAAGCTTGGTAGAAAATTAGCTACACAAAACAAATCGCAGGGTGACAAAAAGACAAAAACGACAAAGGGACTGACCCTGGCGTGGGCCCTACGCCGTTGGAGAAAAAGTCTGGGTGCATTTTTCAAAACGGAAACAGGGTTTGTCTCCTAAGCTACAGTGTCCTTGGACTCTTCTACACTGTTGTGTAGAAGAGTCAGCCTCGGCAGTACCAATAGAACAGCCCAGGGCTGATGAGAATTTTGGGAGAGGGGCAACCAGTCCCTCGGCTTCACCGAGTACAGCATGGGCCCCAAAGGTCACAAAGAAAGAGACAACGCCCTAAAGACTGGGAAGAGTATCTCCATTTCGTTGGGGAGTGGCACACAAACCATTAGGGGATTGAGCCTCCGAGGGCGCGTCTTCTTCAGAGGGGGGAGCCATATAGCAAAAATCAAGTCACTATGAGGTTTTAACATATCTGTGCTTACCAGGGTTATTGGATTAACACCACAAACAGGGTTGCGCGTGAGGAGATAGTTTTCTTTATTTTTAAAATTTGCTAACATTCGAGAGAGACAGTGGAAGCAGGGAAATAACTCTGGTTGAGCTTGTCAAGTTGGCAATATTATTGTTTAAAATACCAGCTAAAATGGAGTCGGCTGGTTGTCGATGTAAATTGTAAAAGGGTACAGTAACTAGCCGCAGTAGTAGTGGTCTTCTGAACTGGTTTGATAAGGATTGGGGTGAAGACGAACTCTTGCAAGTCGATTGTCCCCTTTCTAGTCCGTGTACTAGTTTAGAAATCCTCTCCTATCGTCACAAAACCGGGACTAAAGTTCCTGATACCTTGTTTTCTTTTCTGTTGTCTATTCTGGGTTGGTGAGGGACTGCTTACTGACCCATTAACTTCGACCTGAAGGGGAGGGCCTTCTACACTGACGGTAACAACGAGCACCACTAGAGTACCAAGACACACCGTTGGAGGACTGATGTCATCGGCTCTGTTTCTCTCCTGTGATCCTCTGGGGCCAGAAGCAGGACAACGAACGTTTTCCCAAACCGGAGCTAACGGTACTGTTTCCACACTCACCATGTGTTGAACCATCAGTATTTCTGGAACTGTATGCGGCATTGCAAGTAAAACGGTGTGGGGCCATCCTTGGAGGACTGGGAGACGTGTGACAGTGGCAAAGCAGTATAATGAGCACCTAGATGTGTGTGGAGCGTGCTGCCACCTGCTGGCTAAAGCAAGAACCTTCCTTTTAGGGACTAAAAGAAACATTGCTTGTAGAATTATAAATAATTGAGATCAGTTCACTTTTTGATAATTTCATAGTTTAAGAGTGTATTTAGTGGATAGAATATTTAGGTTTATTTAAAGGCTAGGGATATAGCCTACATTTTCTATTTCCTAGAAAACAATTATTCTTTCCTTTTCTATTGTTAATTTAGGGATATTTCAGTTTGGAATTGTGGTCGTTCAATTTGTGATTTTTAGTTTTAGTTCTTTTGTATTTTTTTTTCCCCATCAAGAGCTGTATATTGGTATTTTCTATACAACACACTGTACTTACTCGAAAGAAATGAAAGTACAGTACTGCACATTTAAACACTATTATATAAGTTATATAAACAAAAATATGATTTGAGTACATAGTACAGAAAAAAAAAGTATTGAAACAGTTTCAGAGTTTACAGTAGCAGCCTACATCCTGCTCAAAAGACTGCAAACAAGGCCTAATATACAGTACAGTGTGCAAGAAAAACAAGACGCGTGTGTTTCAATGTCCTTGGGTGAAAAAGACCTTTTATCCTTTTATAGTTTTTGGTGTCACTGACGTCAATTCTCTTTGATGCAGCATTCTGCTACAAATGTTGCAGTAGCAAAAGAGATCCATAAGAAGTCTGGCTGGGATTCTGCCCACAATAAACACTTTCCCAGCATTTCCTCTGCCCATCCATGAGTTGGGTTTGGAGTATGATGTTGAACAGTGTCTTCATCACTGAGTCATCATTGTTCTCTACGGCTGGCTGTGTAGCAGAATTCACCATTTCTTCTTCAGTTAAATAAGTGCCATCTAGACTGTCATCAGACTTATCCATTCATCAACTTCAGACGCATTAACTTCATTTCCCACTACAACTCTTGCAAGGAGAGACAGAGAGATCTACGAACAGATAAGTAACATATTTTTATATCTCTTTATCGCTTGTGTATTACACTTTTGCGATTATTACGTGTTATAGTAATTTTAGTTCATGTTTTGTGCACTCAGTTGTGGTTGTTCGTGTAAGTCCCTCAGCAGCCTGGTGCTCAGCGCAAAGCCAGCAGCTTTGCTGCTCCTTCCCCGGCATCACTCACCTTAAGTCGGACACTTGTGGTCTCTCTTCAGCTGCTAGCTTCGGTTGAAGCTTAAAATTAAAACAAATCGTTTTTTGTAACGAAAATTATACTAAAATAGCGGTAAGTAAATTGTTACAGTGTTATGTGAGAATTTGTTTTTCCGTGTGTATTTTTTCTGGGTTTTTTTTTTTTTTCACAGAAATGCTAACATCGCTGCTGGCTTCAGCTGTCCTACATTAGACCGAGACGCACACTTTGGGTCAGGCTGCTTGCAGTTTTTCCCAGTATCTCGTTGCCACATTAATATATGCTTGCAGAATTAGTTTGAAGACTGTTAGGGCTGTTGCAGTAGGCGCTTCTCAGTTTTAGGTGGGCATCCCTATATCATTCCTGTGGTAACTGTAGGTCCCAGACCTGCTCCCATTCCCGCCGGTACCTTGTACAGTGAACGAGGTTACCCTTCCGATTCACTAGCAGTCGCTGGGCTCAGCTCTGCTTCGGGTCTGACTGCTCGCAGTCCTTCCCACAGTGTTTTGTTGCCGCTCTGAGTTCTGCTTGCAGTGCCATTGCGAAGGCTGTCAGCTTCCTCCAGTTTTAGGACTGTGTTTGGTTAAGCCAGAAGCTATACAGATGGGCATTCATGTATATTGCTTCTTCAGTAACTGTAAGTCACTGATCTACCACCGTTCTCAGTGAACAAGGTTACCGTAACCAGTGGAGGATCCTTAGAGGAGGCAGGGAGGCAAAAGAAAAAAATACATAAAAAAAAAAGCGTTTTTTGTTTTGTTTTTATTATTATTTTTTTACACAAAAGGTAGGCAAGCCTACCTTCTCCCATTAAACACAATGTTAGCAGTGGCAGATCCCGTGATCTGAGCACAGGTTTTAACTGGAGGAGACCAGAGGTTGTTTTTTGTTTTATTTTATTTATTTATTTTTTACCAGAGGAGGCTTTGCCTCCAATGACTAACTCCTGTCTGTCTGAAACACTAGTAGAGCAGGGGATCTGTGTACGTGTTTTAATTGGAGGAGTGATCCACATCCCGCCCCCTTCTAAAATGCTGCTGTATTGCAGTTGTATGTGCAGTTATAATGCATGAGTGATGATTGAAATTGCTTCATTTTGCATCTCATCAGTGGTAAGAAGCACAATATAAGTTGTTACTGTTTTATTTTGGTGCTTGTCTTGTGAAGGGGTCAAATGTGAAATGCAGGATAACACAGTTGATTAAGACTCCATTTGACACGCTAGATTATACTGAAAAACTCAAGATGAAATCTGAAAGGAAGCCATAAGTTAACCAAAAAATTGAAATTGCTAATAAGAACAGGTCATTTCATTTGGCAGTAGAGGATTACGTTTGAGATTACATATCTGAAGGGAAAATGTGAAACTTTAATTGTCTCGCATACTAGAGTACAGGGTAGGGAGGCTTAGCTAAAAAAAAGAAAATTATGTTGCTGGTTGTTGCTATGGTAACAAATACTGTGTCCCGTAGTTTCATAGGACCCTAACTTATTTATGAACCTGTTTTTCACTGTCAATGTGTAGAAATCACGTTAAAAATCCCTATTTCTGTAATGCTAATAATACAAAAAAAACTACTTTGTTTAAATGTTCAATATTATTCAGTCAGAGGCAGAGGACGTTACTGTATATTCCACCCTCTCTTTTGCTAGTTTCATCCCTCCAGTCTTTAATGGACCCAAACTGCCTACCTTTTTGCATGTTGTACAGCCCAGCTTTGAATTTTGCATGACAAGCCAGGGGTTATACGTTTGCTTTTTCTTGAACTGAGCCTCCGTTCAAACTGCACCTGCTCCGGGCACTTTGTTGGTGGATGCACTGTCCTCCCTAGTGATGTGTAGTTCGCAAACAAATCGTTCTTTTTGAATGACTCACTAAGGTGAAAGATGGGAATCGGATCAGAGTCCCCATTGAATATTCTTTTGATTCACCCTATGAACAAGCTGCGTGGCGCACAGGAGTCGAGTTACCAGCCTATCAAAAGTCATGAAGTGATTCCTTACCTCTCGAGTCTGGCTGATTTGTTTGTTATAACAAGGAAACCGGGTTGTCTCTCAGCTTGTTGAGTGTTATAAAACTGAAGACTGTATGTGCCATGTTGGATCCAAATTCCCGCTTACTTAGTGCAAGATAAGAACTCTGTGTGAACCAAAATGGCGTCAGTTACATCCTCCAGACCATAGCTATATATCTATGACAAGTTTGTGCACCAGAATTATTATTTTTCTTACAGTTCTTCTTAGTTTACTATGTACGTAACCATGTGTAAATCTGCCACATAGGCTACTAGTTGTAGCCTATGTGTGTGTTATTTTTTATACACATACAAAATTAATCATGTCTATAATTAACTATTTTGCACAAATTATGATTAATACTTCTAAGTCATCTTGAGTAAAGCCAGCCAAATTACTAAATAATATTAATAATAATAATAATTGAGATATACACCTCATTTCCAAAATAAATAAATACAAACATCTACTGGTATTGTAACGTTATTGTACCCAAGGCTTAATTATATAACTTGTGATTACATATTTGACCTTGAGGAATGAATGTATTTTATAAATGACAATTTACAACTACGTTAAATATTTTATAATTTAATAATGGCGGCGATTCACCTTAGTCCACAAAGTGACACGTAGTATCAGCTACTATACAACGACCTTTTAGGAGGATATTGCACATTTTAACGGATGACGTTCTTAAACGTCTATTATATTTTATAAGCACATTAAATACACATTTTCTAAATGTTATTTTACTGTGTTAAACACTAAAAAATACTAAATATATACACGTTTAAACTTTGTTTATATAAAATGTACATGTTGCGGTTATGGGTGTGCTTCAACGTGTGATTGATTACATGACTAATCCCAAAGGTTTACTGGATAGAAGAGGAATTGGGCAAACAGCGTTTTGCTATGTGCTGAATAAAATACCACGGATTAGTTCCACAAATACCACTAGTTCGAGCCTCACTTTTTTGTTGTTGTAAAAAACAGTGGGTGACTCCAAATGTATAGAAAAAAAAACGCAATTGACTTTTTTTTTTTTTTTTTTAAAGATTAAATTAAATTAGATTGATACTGATGGCTAGCTAAACAATGCTAATGGTTCAAACTGTTATGTTATCTCCAGGATTCTAAATATATATTATTTTTTTGTCAAACTATATTTAATTTAATGTTTATGAATCAAAATCATTTTTGATTTGGCTTTCCTTTCCCACGACACGTTTCAAATTCAGTGGCGACGACTAGCCTAAGCTACATGACGTGATTACGTAGAGACCTCTCGCTAGCTGACCGCCACTGTTTCAAGATCAGTTACTTACCTCGCCGGCCCGCCCCATAACCTCTATGTACAAATAAGAGAGCAGGTCTGGAATTGGTGTGGCAGGATAGGATGCACTTTTACGGGGGGGCGGGAGAAATAACGAGGAGGCAGAGGCAATGTTAACTGATCGCTTCTATTAGAATGTTAATGTTTACAGTGCCATAGTGGAAAAATAATAAATCATGCCGCGAGAGGTACCGGATCCGGGCAAATTAGGTGCCGGAACGAAAAAAGTCAAATCTGAGAGGTGCCGGATCCTGTTCCGACAGGATCCGGCTCAAATTAAGCACTAATATTATTGCAAATGTTAACCCTTTACAAGAGATTACTGATGACCTTAGAATGCTATGGGTAAGGCATGTGCACCGCACCATGTGTACCGTACCATACCGTTTGCATCGTACCATGTGTGCCGTGCCTTGTGCACCGTACTATACCAAGTACCAAGCAGGCCTTGTTGACAGTCCAGTTACTGTCTTTAACAAGCTGAGGCAGCAACTATACATTCTTACTGTACACTGATTGCTATTTGCATCAAACCACTTTCTGCGAGTTTTGTGCTGTAAGGGCCAGATCAACTGTCTTGGGGTGTCAGTATACAGTAAATAATGAAATGGCTATTATGTGGCTAGATTTCCATGAAATATCTTTATGTTTAGCAAACCGCAGTGATAGCGCACAAAAAAGTGATTTAGAAGTCTGGTCTTATGCGTGGGCTAACGCATATCAAATAGCGAATCATGCACCCAGCCAATCAAAGCACAATGGGAGGAGTAAGGTTACAACCAATAAGCATTAAACTTTCCCTTTAAGAGCACCTGTGTGTATGCGATAGCGAACGGAGATAGTGAATGGATGGCATTTTGAAACCCCAAAAAAGGAGACAAAAGCGCAAAAAAAATTAAAATGTCTAGCAGCCCAAGTGAGGAGGGTGAGCAAGCATTTTTTTTTTAGCAGCCTGGAGGTGGAGAGGAATATATAAAGGCTTTGTCTGACCTGCTTGGCACTTGTAGCATCTGCAACCTCCACCGCTGGGGCTTCAGATTCAGCACCTGCTTCCCTCATTTTGAGGATTCTAAATGTTTGCGCAATTACAGTACAAGCACATTTAAAGGTACGGTTATATCTCTGTTCGGCAGGGGTCGTGGGGTTGAGCAGCAGTGTCAGTAGCCACTGCTTCAGTGGATACCCGTTGTCTCCTATCAACCAGCCTCTCAGACTGTCATCCCGTTGAAACATAGCTGCCACCTGAAAATTATCGATGATAAACGAGTCATGAGCGGAGCCAGGATGGTTTACTGTGATGTAGTTGTTGGCATCGCTCACTATTTAAATGTTGCAATCGATGGCTCCCAGGACACCAGGGAAATCACTTTACTAAAGCTGCAGGTAGATCTCACACTGCACAGCTGACTGGCTCGTGTCTGTTGTAAAGTCAAGTAAATATGTGCAAGCCTTTTATTATGCGTTTTTCAAGTATGGAAAAAAAAAAAACCCAAAGATTTTTGACACAACATCAAATTCCACCAACAATACATACTCTGTATATTGCAACAGATAGCCAACATTACTGGAGCAAAATAGGTTTTATGGGTGTGATTCGCCAAATATTTTGGTCGCAAATATTTATGGGTTTGCAGTAACCCACAGTACGTTGGAACAAGCCAGTGGCATAAAATGTTAGTGCAGCGAGTACCCTTAGTGCTACAGACACAGTGTGTGCTCTCCGCATGTCTCCTTCCAGGTCAGCCTGAAGCAGTTGGCAGATGTCAGTGATTGTTTGTCTGTTGAGGCAAAATTGCTGCATACATTGTGTGTCAGACTGGCTCAGAAAAGACAGATGCCTTCTAAATATTTGGGGATGTCTCCTCCTCTCTCTTTGTCTGGCTATGTAGAAATCCATTGCACACTCCATATTTCTTTTATTTCTCTTTTCTCTCTCTTTTCTTTACCTGCTTCCCTGGTAGTTTCAGCAGTATTTGTAGTCGACCATGTAATTTGTGCACAGTTTAGACCTGGTTTTCACATGTCAATTGAAAAGTAAAGGCTAATACTGTGATGGTTTGCTAAATTGCTACATTTGTGTATAAACGAGGACACTCGCCTAAAGTTCAGCGCTAACGCTGACTTGCACAAAAACACGGTTGCTAAATCACATAGGTGGGCAAACTCTGCCCACACATGCTCCTGATTTTGCTGCGCTAACTGCTGAAAGTGTTTTGCGATTGCCTTAGGGGTTTGTGAACATTGCTAAATAGGGCCCATTATTTCTTATGGTATTTCTGGCATGACCAGTATGCAGCAGATCATTCATTTAATTTGTCATGGCATTTCCAATTTATGTGACAAAATTTTATATTGCAGCGTTTCACAGTGCAGCCAGAAAACAGGAGAGACAGACATGCTTGTTCTTAGGTCCAAAAGCTTTATTCAGTCCCTTTCTCCACCCACACACAGAGTTCGCAGCTCTCAGTCAGCTTCTCAGGAACCATGGCAACCATAACCCAACAACAACAACAGGACGTCGCAGCGCCTCTTATAATCCCAGCCCTGCCCCTTTATTCAAAGCTTACACATCCCATTGGTCTTCAGCCGCACACTTCGGGCCAATGGGAACACACTGAACACATGTTGACTCACAGACACGGCCAATCACAGGGGAGACACAGAACATGCCCCCGTGCACAGGCTAGGGTCACACAGCAACTGAGAGTTAAACAATGGCGGGAAATACAGAGGGGGAAAGGAACACAATTACAAACAGGAATGACATAACACACAGCACGTACACACACACAGCCGAATTACGGTACAACACAACTGCACAGATCGTTACACTCTGTATGGGCTACAGTGGATAATCTATCCTATTAACTCTTGTGCCCTATAATACAATTGTAGTGGTTTAAAACACTATTCACAACAGTACTTCAACTGCTCCTGCAACCTTTTTTATTGCTAGTTTTATTCATATTGTGACCAAGTGCTGTTGAGTGGCGTGTGTGGTGACGTCACAGACCAGGAAGTACCAGAAACAAGACAGTGGATGGGCGGGTGAAGCTGAACGCTACTGCGGTCAGCATATTTATTAAATAATAAAACAAAACAAAAGATTTAAACAAACAACAAAACCAAAGGGCACGTTGGCCAAACAAATAATCAAACAAATAAGCGTGCTGGTTTTAGCACCAGCACAATACTTAGCAGTTGTTTTATAAATGTATTTTCTCTCTTCTCGCTCTCTCCGCTCCCCGTACTCTCCTCTGTACACTCTCCCCGCAGCACGGACAGCTGCAGGTTCTTATACTCTGGCCGAGGGGTTAACTAGCTGTTAATTATCACAGTCTGCACGAGTTTAGTAAGGATGCATGACTGTCAGCTAGTTAAATAATCAGTAGCTGATCAGCCACGCATCCTCACTGGGTTTTTAAATATAAAAACAATAACAAATACGCGGCTTTTTGATCTGCGCTGCAAACAAAAATACAAATAATAATAAATATATATATAGGGGCGGGACACTCCGCCACAATATACATTGCTTTATTCCTGTCAGAAAATGATCTTTGCCTTAGTTTAAAAATATAAGGCCCACCTGTCTTATAGTTTGTCATTTAATTTCAATTCAGTTGCCAAGTGCAGACCATCCTTTTGTCATGGCCTTCTGAAAAGCGTATTGTCTTACCCTCCCTGTGATTCCCCAAAGCTTAGTCAATAAAGCACACTCGTTTCTTGTATTTAACCTCCACTGTCATACATGGAACCTGGTCTTACTTCGATTGCTTAGGTCCCCATGGCAACCATCTCTTCCTTGCTTTCAACAATTGCAACTCTCTCAACAAGCAATCGAATACCTTTATCTTCAGCTCTCTCAGGGAGAAGAGGGTCTCTGAAATCTCTTTTATCTACACTGAAATTTTAACAGAAGGTTACTATAGTGTTTTCAATTTCCCTGCCACAACAGAACATCCATTTGCTGACATGTATCAAATTTGTGAAGTTTACTGAGCCTGAGGTTTCTCTAATTTCAAACCACTTACCCCCTTGAAATAATTTTGCATGTTAAATTCATCTTGAAGGTTTTCTAGCCTGATTTAAATGTTAATCGTGTTTCCAAATGAATGATTGGAACTACAGTACATGAAGCTAACAAAACAATATATTTAAATTGGCCTTAAAACCTAATGGAGTAAGAATGGAAAAAATAGCTCTCACGATATGAATGTAATAGAAGCGTTTATGTAATTTATTCATGTTAATGGTAATATTTTTAACCATGACAGTGAAGTGAATGTACTTTCTCAGCGTCCTCTAACACAGACAAAACAAATAGCTTGTCTAGCCTGTTTGTGCTAGATCCCTGCTGGTTCAGAAATCATAAATACTGGACGAGTATGCAAACGAGGTAGCAGGCTAGGGCTTCATGGGAACAACTGGCTGCTGGGTTTTTGAGAACCACAAATTTTAACCCGTTATGGGGCAGGGTACTATGGTGGGAACTTTCTAACCACATGCAGACTGCTAGTATTTGTGATGGGGAAACCCCTGGTGAAACTCTTTAAGCCAGTTCTAAACGGCTGCTTCTTTTATTGATGTGTGAATGTTTTACTTTAATGCTGACATGGAAGCTGTTGCTGGTACATAATCACGACTGTGGTCTGAAGCAAAGGAAGGGATTAGGTGCCAGGAAGCTGCAGTTTCAACTCAGTAAGTGGTGCTTATTGAGTTGTTTTTATTTATTTTTTTATTTTTAAAACTCTACAAGGACACTCTTGTGGAAATAGAAGATTTATATAATCTCAAAATAAATTAAACTGCACCAGCACCTCAAAATGAAAGGGCAGTCTTTGAAAATTAGGCCCCTAATGTGTAGGATCAGCCAAGCCAATTTAAGTGGTAGAAAATGTAGAACTCCCATTGAAACAGCATTTCTCCTTTCTATTAGAAGTTCATTCCAATTGAAACAAATGAAGCTGCCACATCAGCCTCTTGTGCAACTGTCTACATATGTTACAGGTATCATAAGTAAACATGTCTTCCAACTGCCAGCAAATGACTATTACAACAGTAAATATAAAAATATATTAATTTATTAGAAAACCATTGCACAATAATTAAGCTGCATTACAAAGTCAACAGCCAAAAAAAAATAGGTAATTAATTCCAACATCTGTTGAAGAACATTTTGGCAACACTATTGGCAGATGATGGTCAAGACAAAGCAGTTGGATTCACATTTGAGAAAAGCACTCGTAGCAAACTACAACAAAGGAAATGGCTACAGAATAGTATCAAATAAATATGGAATAACACAATCCACAATTAGAGCAATAATCAAGAAGCACCACAGAACAAATTCAACTAAAGCTCTTGAAAGAAGTTGATGTCCAAACAAAATTATGGGTACAGCAGTTAGGAGAATCTTCACCTGAAGGCAGAAGAGCTGTATGCACTTAGACCTCACTGCAAACCACATTAAAGAAAATTCATAAAACATTTTCCAAGAAATATGAAGATGAATCTGAAGCATTCATTGGCAAAATTCTGTGGTCCATGAGACTAAAATATATCACTTTTCCCCAAAAATGGACCACAGTATTTTCGGCAAAAAAAGGGAAAGCCTTCAATGAAGACGACCTTGTACAATGATACCACCTGCTCGTAGGCTGATAAGCAGACAGTTTATCTTCCAGCACGACAGCAGCTCAAAGCATATGGCTAAGTCAACTCTCAAATTCTTGAAGACAATGAAAACAAAAGTTATGGACAATATAAGTTCTGGAATGGCCTTCACAGTCCAATAGAAATGCTTTGCACTGATCTGATCTGAAAAAAGCTGTAGCCAAGCATTGCAGGTCCAATCGGTCTGCGCTGAAGGAAATACTGGTTTAGAATTATCATGAACGTCTGAAAGCCGTAATAAAAGCAAAACAAGGACACACAAAATACTAAACCAAGGGTGCCAAGACTTTGTCATGAACAAATATTTTAAATTTCTTAAATGCTTTTTTTATGTTGTTTTTTTTAATATAAAGATTGTTTGTTAAACTACCAGAAATTGGGTACTTTGTCACATTAATTAGTGGTGAATGTTCACTAAATGCTTGTATGTTTTCTTGAATGATCTTATATTAAGTATAGGGTGCCAATACTTTTGTCTGCGGCTGTACATGTTCAAATGAGCTATACTAATTAAAACATCTACATTAATCTAAAAACGGTTTTAGTTTAATTCTAGACAATAGGAAAGAAAAAATACTAATCACTGTTTTTTCAAGGGGGCTTTTAAAGACTTTTAATGGCTTTGTGAGTATAAATTATAACAGCAATACAGTATTTGGTAAATAAAACTGAGGCTGCGGTAACAACAAATACATAAATATCATAACGTGACAATCTTCTCTGTCCTCTAATTAAAATTGATTAAGTGGTGATAAATGTAACAAGGCGGCTCATGCTGTTGTGGAATAGTGCAATAAAATCGTACTCTTATGTTGGCTACATTGACATAATCAACGGAATAGATTTAATACCACTAAATTATTTCAGTTAAAACAACTTTCAAATACACTTTCACCTTACTTACCTTAAGTAAACTGTGTTAGTTAAATTTGCATTCAGATAATAACTGAGATCATTAATGGTCCTCAGTGGTGCCTGGAACATACTAGTTTTACTCCTGTTATTATCAAATAACATTATTTCAAACTTGATATAGCCTCCAATGTTTTATTGGCTGCAATGCTAGGACTTTTAGTCAAGGTTGTTCCACCCATAGGCTGTCAGGGGGTGCTTTCAAATTTCAAGCGCAACAGTAAGGAGTTTCAGTTATGTTGAATATTTTAACTATAGGATTATTGTTTTAGAACCCTTTTCAGTGACATACAGAACAATAGTACTCTCTGAAAATGGCAGGTCCAATTTTAGCCAACATTTACAAGAGGTTGTGAGTGTTTTGTCTCCTTTCACCCTCTGCAAAAAACACCATGCACCACTGTGCATAACAACTCAACAAGCTCTCCTCCCCATTTTTAAATAGCCGCCTATATGTTGTCTTAAAGTAACCAATATCCCATTTCTCAACTCAAGCAGAGCATTTCATTATCCTCTGTTGATTTCATCTGGGATACAATCGTTTATAGTTGTTACTCATCCATTAAGGCCTTTTGGAACCAATTGTTGGAGCATCAGCTTTGTAGAAACCCGAGTGTCTGTGTTCTTGGCCAGGTCATCAGGTAAATCCTTACAGGAGCAGCATCATTAGTCTCACAGGATCACCTTCACAAGGCGTTTGTCATCACAGGAGAGTTTCATTCTTTCTCCACCGCATCTGTTTTCAACACCAGTAGTTTTGTATTCAGCCCCAGGTAACATCTGATACTGGCCATTGATCCATCATGTTGGGGATTATAAACAGCGATATAAATACCAAAGGTGTGATCTTTTTTTGCATGTTTGTTGACTGTTTTCATTATAATCTCAACTACCGTACTATAGTTTTGTTCATATTCATTATATAGCAAGGTTGTATTGTAACTTCATTTTGGTATATGTTTGAAACCTTGTAGATTCAATAGCAACCAAATTGAATCCCTTATTTTTTCCAGACACCCTCTAAAACACAGGTGAATTAACTGTCTTGTAATTACACTATAGTTGTATAAAATGTACTATACATACCTAATGTGCTGTTCTGTGATTGAAAGGATAACCAATGGAAATACATACAATACCAATGAATATAAATACTGTATTACTTTAAAATTACCGCAACCTTGAATAAGCGCCACACTCAGATATTAAATTTGTGATAGACGCCATCCTTGAATAAAACAGCGCTCTCAATAATGAAACCATGTACATTTTCTTCCCTACCCCAGCTCAAATAAATGCAGCACTTAATAAAGAAATGCATACAAAACACATTATGGCAAAACATTACAAATAGAAACAGAACGAATTGGATACACTTAAATAAAATGTATTTTAAATAATATAATTACACACTGCAGCATGCTGGTATTATACTGTAAAGTTTATGGGACCCAAACAAGAAAAGAATACCGTAGGTACACAGCACGATGTACTGATACAGCGGCTGTAAAATAAATATATATTTAGGAATTAGCAAGAAAAGTAATACATTTTAGTTGTAATGTATGATTGTTATTTAAGTTTCTTAAATGCATTTATGTTTTGGTTGTATGCACTGTGTTTTGGCTAATAAGAGACGCTGGGGATAGCCACGGGATCAGCTCATCTTCCTCATCGAAGCCCTGCCTGGACCAGGAGACTGTGAGTGTTTGGTTGTCTTGCTGGTTGAAGAGAAAGAAGCGTACATAAAAGAAAACGAAAATAAACCGACGGTGTTGAATTGACATTTCTCTCATTATTTCCCTCTCCACACTACACTGGTATGTGTCCTCACCTAGTCAAACACTGAACTGATCTGTGAGCTCAACAGCTTTCAGTTTAAAGTTGTCTGACTTCTTCGCCATTCTGTTGTATCCGCAGAAATAAACTTCAATATACGCCTCCCTCAAATACCTTAAAAAAAAAATAATCAAAAAGGATGAACATTTGAGTGTGTACTGTCAGTCTCTTAGGTGTGAAAATTGGCTTGGTGGTTGAATCGGAGGACACCCACTATTCATCAGTTCTCTGCAGCTCTTATGGGGAGTTGCTGCAGTGAGAGAACAAAGTTGGACATTCTAAATTGGGGAGAAAAGTTTGGATAAAATAATTGGACGCTCTAAATTCAGAATAAATTAGGCAGTGGTATGCATTTTCAATATTGTTTTTAAGTACCACACTGTATATTTAGAAAGGGGAAACTAACTTCCTTGTACCTGACATTACAATACTATAGTACAGTAAGTTATTTCAGTTTGTGAGCAGATTTTCAAATTGTGGTTGACCTAACTTAAGACAAGCGTTCCCTTCACTCAGTTTTGAATATAAATTCCACACATACAGAAATGACAGCATCACAAATAGCTGAGGAATTATAAAAGCTTTCTGGTTTCAGTTTTCCAGTTGGTATGCACACCTCTGCCAAAGCTGACAGGCACTTTATTCTGTTTGCATTCTCAAAGTGCTTCTAATGTAAGATATTTAACCCCAGTAATTAAAATGAAAATGTTTTGACTGTAAAATGCCTGTAATAAATACCTATTAACAGTAAGTGTGAAAGGTAATTGTGCATCCATGAGGAGTAGTCTTCTGTGAGTACAAAACTGTTAAACAAAATGTGCTCTGCTGTGCTCTATGGACATCTGCACTAGAAGTTGAAAAGACAGTTTCCTTCCTTCACTCAGCTTTAGTTCTCTTTCCTGTTTGCTAGCCTGTTAATCCCCAAATGTTTTTTGTTGGAATTTCTACTAAAGTATTAATCAAGTTATTCTTCAGGCTTCATATAGTATGTAGATAAAGCACTAGAAATGTTATTGTAGGTCGATAAAGGCTGCAAGCATTTTGCATATTGTTAGTATACTGTAGTGTCATAATTTGCAATTTAGTGACCATTTACTTAATTGTCCCATTGTTTACAGTGTAAAGTTAGCATGTCTCAAGATCAGTGCCATATTGTAACAAAAAGATAAAGTATGATGGTGATCCTGAAAACCCTGATACTGGGGCATGCAGTGGGTTTCCCAGTAGGTCATGCAGCAAGACTATATGAATGTAACATTAGAGGTCAGCACCCAAAACTGGGTACCCGTCAGGTTTTTAAATTACCAGACACGACCCGGGTCCAGTTTTACTACTCGAGTATCGATTTATTAAGTTGAGAAAATATGCCATTGATTATTTTTGTTTTCTCAGTAATTTATTCATATACCACAAGCCAGTACTTCGGGTGGCACTAGGACCCAGTGAAAAGGCTAGCCTGCCTGCCTTGGTTGTTGCGCAATGCATTATGGGGCGGTCCGCGCAATGAACACGCAAAAAAAAAAGATTATATAAAGACAGAAAGACACATTTTCTAGTAGTATCACAACATTCTTAGTTTTACGATTGGTCATGCAGTGCATACTTGCATGCCCTGACTGCACACCACTGCCCTGATATTAAAACCATTTATGGTTACTGCATAACCTGACACTCCATATTTTTTTCTACAATCATTCCTGATGGCATATTCAATGAAGACAAAATCACCTAAATTCATGTTAAGAACATTGTATTTTCTTACTTTAAATGGGCTAGTTAGTGTAATCATCTTTAATGTACCTATGTACCAGAATGTTATTCTTACTACAAAAACTGAACAAGTACTTGAGAAGATGAGTTGTTCACAGTCCTTATACTATGACGACTGTTTCTTGCAGATCTATGTAGTTTTGTGATTCTCAGATTTCTGCAACATGAGAAGGGATGTGCTTGAAGACGTTGTATCGGTTAGCTTGAAAAGTATTCCAGGGATCTCGCACATCTCTGGGCTCAAATCCTAGACCGTACTCACTTTCATCCTGACCAGCTAGCATGGGGGGCGGGGGGCTCCAAACTGCCTGTCTTCAGAATAGAACAGAGAAAGCTGATGAGTAAAATAAAATTAACAAAAATCTTTACAAAAAATAATACCTACTGATTATTATTATAATAGTCTCATTAGTTCCTTATTGTTATCAAAAACTTTATTTTCACGTTTACTCAGTTACAGACCACTGATCCTGTAACAACGTTCTAAAGTTGAAGAAAGCACTTGGTTTCTCTATCCTGTTCTTCTCGTGGGCCTTGTTTTGTAGTTAGAGCAAAAGGACACTTATTAAAAGAGTGTAACCATTTACATAGTAGAAACTACTCTAGAACAGTATAATAACTGTTCTTATGTTGTTTTATTTTAGTATTATACCATTTAAATAGTTTTATTTCTTTCAGATTTTTTTCTTGTGTGCACTGTGTGTTACAGGCAATAGGATTCAATACTGGCAACATAGAATGTGCTGTAGAATTTGGCTTCAACAAGTGACAATAGAGTAAACAACAAAATAATAATGAACTTTTGCGTAACAGTGATTATTACAAATTTAAACCTTTCATTTTAAATAAAAATAGACATCTGACCTGGGCAACAGCCACCAACGCATTTCTGTATTCAGCGTGTGTGTGTGTGTGTGTGTTGCACTGCAGGTAAAAGAGCTTCCATCTGCTGTGTGTTCTGTGCTAAAAGGAAAAGCAGGAGGGAAACTAGCGTATAGTCATCAGTACACAAATTGAAACCAAACACTTCATGCAGTGACCTAAGCCAGCAAATATAGAAATGTCAGCTCTGCAATAATGGTTAGGGATAAAGTGAAAATGGAATAGCAAGAAGCTTGGGATTTGGTTTGGGATAAGGATATGTAGATGTAGAAAAATAGTTATAGAAATCCAAAATTGCTTTATTAAAATGTTAAGGTGGGAATGTGTTGGAAATACTGCACACGAAAGAAGAACAGTGGCATTATTGTGCTTAAAAACTGAAATGAATGCTGATTTTATTGAAACAAAGGGCTTCTTTGGTAGATGTTATGGCTTGTGTGGGTTGTACTCAAAGGGAATGTAACCAAAACTATTTCCTCAATTGTAACCCTTTTATTAAGAATAAGAAAGAGAAACAACTGACATTAGCAAAGGGGTCATCTTCAACATGAAAATATGTATTTAGCATTTCTCACAGGCACTCTGATACTGCTGTTTGTGTTAATAACAATATCACGTGGTGAATGTTTATTTGAGAAAAAAAATGAAGACGTTTCACAGGGCTTGTTATTGTTTGGTACATTTTAAACTTAATTACATCCGGTCTCTTGAATTGTTAGTATGAGGCATACTTTGTATGTTAATGTTACAAGACTAACAAACAACTTGTGAGTGCTTAAAGCCCTGTTCACATATGTATCGGAATGATACTGGTAAAATTGGTTTCGGTTTAGAATTTAGATTGCCAGACACCCCCCACCCCCAACCATTCACTGACTGGCACAACCCTTAAACACTGCTCTTACAACTAAATTAATTTCCTCTGCAACAAGTATTAAGCCCCCATCTGTTCCTCTCACTCAAATTCTATGCAGCACAGACTCTATGTGGGCCTAGGGGCCCTAATACCTGCTGTACATGAAGTGATCAGTCAAAGTAAGTCTAACATCTGGAGAAATTCTATAGAAATCAGTAGCCGCAGCTGCCAACTGGCATGATATCACAGTGCATCTGCTAACTTAGTAAAGGAAGGACTTGCTCATTATGGGGCTGATGTAAGGATAGTGCAAACAATTGCGGCTGCAAAATCCAAATTGCCTAGCAGACAGGCAATTATTTTGCCCTTTTGGTTATGTAAGCTTAAGAGCAATGCAAATTACTCGCAATCATGATAATGAGGGTTGCAATGAGTGGCGCCCGTACATCGGGCTATTTTGCAGCCGCACTTACAGCCCATTGGTGATGCGAGTTAGTACAGAGAGCAGTAGGCACTGTATCAGATTTGTGGAGCACAAAAATCAAACCAAACAACATATGTCAGAGGAAGGGCAGTAAAGTCCTCTTGGTGCACAGAAAAGAAGTTTTCTGAAAAGGAGCTGAGAGTCCCTACAGCAGAGGTCACTCAGCATGAGTTATTTGGAAAAAGCATCAGCCAACATCAGATATGCTACCAAGGGGGGCTGTAACAGGGGGTCTTAGTACCTACTTTAGTTGTGGGTGTCCGCTGAATGATGAGAGACAGAGGGATGCAGTTGACAACGCCACTCAGGCATCCAGGTTTTATTCAAGAAAACATAAAGTTGCAGTGACAGGTTGCCACCACTAGGGTACCAGCAATGATAGCCCTAGTGCACGAGGACATACACAGACAGAGTGTAATCCAAAAATGCAAAACAAAACACAGTGAGAAAACACCTAAAAACAAAAGTTTACCAAACACTGGCTAAGCACTGCTCCCACTAAAAGGGAGGTCCTGCTCAGGAACCTACTCTGACAATAAACTGTTGTGGGATCTAAATCACAGTCCACACAGTCGTGAGGCTGCATGCTTGCTGGAAAGAACTGGCTTTCCAGCTCCTTTTTTATACCATGTGGCTGGGCTTAATTGATCATCAATTAGTCAATTAAGCCCCAGCCACATTCCGCACATGGATTTGGCAGAGTTGGAATTAACCCCATCCCTGCCAAACAAATGCAAAACTTCACAACTTTATGTACAACTAACAAAAACCTGCCATATCTAGTGCACACTTAAATTCAATATATATTTTTAAAAACTATACATATACACAACAATACAATACATTATTTACACGTGCAGGGCTTTTGCCCTGCCACAGGGGCACATGGTCCTCTATAGCGGAGAAAGTCAACCAGGTGATGAAAAGGTGGCAGGACCTGCGGCAGTGAACAAAAGTGAAACTCGCAACTCAGCACAAGCATGCAGGAACAAGAGGAGGGCTGCCTCCACATCACAGCTGACACCGCTGGAGAGGCAAGCGGAGAGGATGATCCGTCCCAAATAAAGTGACCCTGGGTGTGAATATGCGGGGTCTTCTCCATCTTGCCCTTCTCCTCCGATGGATTTCCTGCCCATCCTCAACAAGAGCCAAGCGTTGGCAGATCAGGAAGTGGACCACAGCAGCCATCCTGAGGCCAATATGACAGGAGGGCCAGCAACTGCCCAAACGGCAAAATCCTTACATCTCATTAGAATGTTTGCGCCCGCTTTGTATTCCATGCTTTTCTTCATTGAATACAAATTAATATAATTTAAATCAGTTTCCCCAGCCAGTAATTTACCGCGTTTCGTCTGGGAAAGAATCGGGTGAATATAGACTAACCCTTAACCTAACCTTAACCTTAGAAAAAAGTTTGGGATTCGGCCAAAACAAACCTTGACGAAAGTGCATAAGACGATTCGCCAGACCACCTGATTGCATGTAGTACAATAAGCAGGGGAAACTGATTTCCATGGGGCACTGAATTCTACGTAACACCGTGTGAATAGTACTTTAGTGTAGCGATTCTAATAGTCACAACAAAGCACATATTATGTAGTTTAAAATAAATAAATAAAAACCTAATTTAATTAGTAGTAGCGGTAACATTTTGACACAACTTTAGTGTTAAGGAGTCCCTTTTGCACTATAAGGGAATCTGAATAGAAACATTGAACAAATTATTACATTTAACAATCCTTGGAACTAAAAGGCAGTACAAAAAGACAGAGGATGACCAGTAGAACGCTCCAGTTACATATGCTGTAAACCCGGTTGGCCACAATTTAGGTAAGTCAAATTGAAACGTTTCTGTAATAGTATTCTAAAATCTTAGAAAGTCGTTGCAAACACCCTTTTAAATGCAAGACATGTGTAATTAGTACGTTATTATGCATGCGATATGAAATATTAGCATAGCTCCACAAAATGACACCCACGGGTGCTGCAATTCCAAGTTTGTTGTAAATCCTTGTCAGACAAAAAGACAAGGTTAAGGGACTATTTTATTTTTTAATATAATAGCTGGCAATCATAGTGTTCTACCTCTGTTTCCATTGTAAATGCAGCCACAGTTTGTCATGTCACCAGAGTCCCTTGATAGAATTGCATTATTAGTTAGTGGTCGTAGTAGTAATCATAATAAACACACCGTAGTGCCATTCTGCCATGGACTTCATGAAGAACACTAAAATGTTTTGTTATCTTCAGGCATGCGCAATACACAAATCAGCTCTCCCTATTCAAAAATCTTATTGTCTTTCTTCTTTCAAGCAGATGTAATATGAAATTAATTTGAATCCTGCAAAAGATCTTTGTCAGATGCACTTCTATAAATGAGTTTGAATATGAAAGAGTGAAACAGCGCATCAGATGGATGTAGAATGAATCATGAATAAAGGTTTGCATTTTTAATTTGCATAATTTGCTACAAAGCTGGTCTCTTGTGGACAAGATTCTGTGGAGTACATTTTCCCAATAGTGTAGAAAAAAACATCCCAAAGTTTTTGATTTGTTTTAAGTTATTATTTTGCTGTGTTTGAAGTTGTGTGAGTTTTACATTAACAATAGGGTACACCTTAATTAGGGTGATTCATACAATCAGGAGCTTGCTGTTTTGAATGCTAGTTGTTGTTGAGTTGCTGATCTTGTCCACCAGTACATATAAAAACAAAACAAAAAAAACATCTGGGCCTTGTTCACCTTATCTCACTTCAGTGACCCCCGCAAGTCATGAATGAGCCCTTCCCAGACTGAATCCTACATCTAGGGTTCAGGAGCTTGGTAACACCCATTGCTTAGGTTTGGTGGGTGAAAAGAAGCGATTTGCTTGACTGCAGGAATGGTGCCAGTTGATCTTTGGTCCTCCTGATTGGTAAGTAGGTTGCAGCTTTGAGGCAACTTTTAGGAAATACGTATCCAGAGGGCTCAGCAGTTAGAAGCTCAAAAGTAGAGGCGCTGCTCTCGCCCTACCAACGTGCTTGTGTAACTCTTGTGTATTCGTGCACTCAGATTGTTTTTTGAGATTCATTAAAAAGTATACCATACAAAGGTGATTAACAGTTTGGTCAGAAACATCAAATGTCCTTTTAGGAAATTAACCAAAATGTAGAAGCAAGATTCCATCGATTTCCATGTGCTGCTGTTATCCCTTTCCATGGGACTAATCTGTTTGTTTCTAACTTAATCACGTTTTCATTTTTGTGTCACAGATGGAATAGAAAGAAAGAACAAGTTTATTTGTTTTAAGTGGCATACTCACATACTGTGGGATGAAAGTTTTTTTGTGTGCACATCTTTATCTCTCTTACAACCACATTGTCGCACAGTTCTCGCTCTCACGTCTGACTATATATGCTTCCTAAAACAGTGGCGGCCATTGATGAAACCAACAGTGTCTGCTCAACAACTCCTGCACAGGTAACGATGCCAACAGTAACCAAGGATCTTTTTTTCTCAATGGCTGCCGGAGTTTGAGTGCTCAAGGCAGGCTCTGCCTCCTCAGTATGTAGACCGGGCAGCAGTTTCTGATATTATTTGTTTATTTAGCAGACGCCTTTATCCAAGGCGACTTACAGAGACTAGGGTGTGTGAACTATGCGATACCACAACAGCATGGTGTGCACGGGAGCAGGATTACTCTGCAGACGCACACAGCTTGGGAGACAATGACGTCATGGACTCCGGCTTCTGTCGCTGGAGACGGTACTGCAGCTGTGTATACAAATGCAGATGCGGTTTTAAAAAGAATGTCATCGTCCCTCAAAATTACAACCTAGACAGGTACTGCAGAGGACGATTTCCTAAGCATCATTGATACAAAGGATAGGAAATCTTTTCCCTTCCACGAGGCAGTCTGGAGACCCGTAGAGGCTCTGTGGGGGTATGCCAGCTTTTGCTGCTCCACATCTTTCCAGAGTAGACAAATTCTACAGGATACCGGCAAATCATAAAATTAATATGTTTAAATTGCCTAAAAGTAGGCACCATCATGGCAATACCTGCCACAAGTGCATCATACAGATCTGTTATAGATCAGGGAGAAAGGAAGGTTGTTACCTTCTTGAAGACAGGCTACTCCACCACTACTTGCAGTATGCGCTTCAATAATTACCAAATACATGCTGCCAAACACCAACACAAACTGTGGAGCCAGCTGTCTGCTTCCTTACAGACCTACCCTGGAGAACATCGATACGGATCCTGCCGGGGCTATAATAAAAGGAAGAAGTAGGCCATCTACGTCTTCCTGACATTGCCCGCACATAAACCTGCATCTTTCCACCCCCTCACATCTGCCAGTAGGGAGGAGAGTGTCACATTTTCCAACAAACTGGCAGAAAATAACATCAAACACCAGGGTCCTGGGGATTGTACAACATGGATTCAAAATATCATTCCCGCGTCAACCACCATCAGCAGGTACCATCCATACACGAATGGAATGGTCACAGCCAAAGGGAGTTTTTATACAGAAAGACAAAACAAATCCATGCTCTTTTCCCTCGTCATATAACAGGTCCCTTCATTTTTTCAAGGCCAGGGCCACTACTCCAGGTATTTCTTAATTTGCCATCAAGGACTGTCAGTACCAGTTCAAAGTACTTCCTTTCGGTATCTGCACAGCACCTAAGGTATTCACCTGGGTCTGTTCGTAAATCATCGCTTTGCCCGACACAGTCGTTAATCTTCCTAGAGGCACAATTCAACACAATCTCAGAAAGAGTGTATCTCACAGAGGAGGAGGTGACCACCATTTGTCAAAAGGCAAGTCAATTCAACATAGAAGCCAAGCCAACATTAAACATTTTTTAACAATTTTTGGGGCACATAGCAAGAAGTAGGTAAGAGACGCGAAACTACATACGAGACACACACAAAGGTATCTCCTTTCATGAGAAACACACACAGAGGTGTCCCCTTTCATGAGACACACACAGAGGTCTCCTTTCGTCATGGAACCTAACCCTTCCAGATTCCCACCTCATCAAGGTTTCACTGGAAGCTGCAACAGTGGCAAGATGGTGGAGACCCTCACCTCAGGTAAAGATGGGACTACAGTTGTCCCAACTACCTTTGACACTTCGCCTGTATACAGACACCTCCCAACTAGGGTGGGAAGCACACGTATTAGAAAACCAGGTCCATGTGGAGCTTTTAGCATTCTTCCTAGCACTGAAACACTTTGCACCACTTTTAAATCAAAAAGCGGTACAAGTTCTTACCAACAACACAGCTGTTGAGCAGAGAAACGGTGCCTCACGAGTGGAAAATTTAACCACGAGGTACTCAGCAAATTAGGGCACTATTTATTATTATTATTATTATTATTATTATTATTATTATTATTATTATTATTATTATTTATTTATTTATTAGCAGACGCCCTTATCCAGGGCGACTTACAATTGTTACAAGATATCACATTATTTTTACATACAATTACCCATTTATACAATTGGGTTTTTACTGGAGCAATCTAGGTAAAGTACCTTTCTCAAGGGTACAGCAGCAGTGTCCCCCACCTGGGGTTGAACCCAAGACCCTCCAGTCAAGAGTCCAGAGCCCTAACCACTACTCCACACTGGAATAGAGATAAAGATAACACATAAAGATAAAGAGAGACAAAGCCACTCTCATTCAAGATGTTCTGATTCTCAGAGATCCTGGAAATAGCAGAAGAGGGACCTTTGCACTTACCGTTAAGCCGTGATTTGCTGTCTGAGAACAGGGGGAAAATGCTGCACAACAATCCTTCATGGTTACGGCTAGCTGCTTGGAGATTGAACTGCAAAAGGCTAACAAATCAAGGGCTAATTGGAACAAGTAGTCAATATCTTACTTGCATCAAAGAAAACCTCCACTTTTTAATCGTATACAGGAAAATGGCGAGAGTTTGCTCTCTGGTGTAACTCAAAATCTCTGCACCACACCAATATACTGTATCTCTATCAACATTTGTATCTTACGTTAGCCACCTCTTCCACAGGTGTCTTTCAATATCCTCCATCAAGGTGCATATTGCGGCAAATCTCCTGTATTTTACTTGGGTGGGAAGATCACCCAGTAGGTTCCCCCCCTGTGGTATCCAGATTTCTTAAAGGGGTTAACCACCTAAGGTCCCCAAGTAAACAGATCATTCCTCAATGGAGCCTCAGTATGATATGGAATAAACTCATGGGGCCACCGTTTGAGCCCATGATGACATGCAATGAGAAATTCCTGACATGGAAAAACAGTGTTCCTAGTGGCAGTGACATCAGCAAGAAGGGTAAGTGAGTTCCAAGCACCAGTGATTGATGCACCCTACTTCTAGTCATTGTGACAACTCTGGCGCTGTTGGACAGAGTGTCAGTCTTATTCAGGACTTTTAGCCCCGTCCTCTAGTGTAAAAGAAGATGTCAATCGTAGTATTTGTTGTTTAAACAGGTCGGTGCCTGCATCTTTATTCACAAAACTTTAACAAAACAGCAAACAAACAAAACAAAAGCCTAACTCCGTCTTGGAGTTACTAACTAAACTGTGATGGTTCACTATCTAACAACCGGGCAGCTAAGCTGCTTACCAGCTTCTTCAAAAACAAACAAAAAAAAACTCTTATATCGATTCAATATATATAATGGTTACCTTTATAGATGTTTCCAGTAGGACCTTTCAAGACCTCAGCTTCTGTCTAGCACCCAACGAGAGAGACCTGAACAGGGTTTTTAGCCCTGCTTAAATATCAACCTTTTAATACAGGTGAAACCAATTGCTCAACCCTGGGTAATTGCAGACTGGCCCATTCTAGTCCAGGTATTCTGGGAGATGTAGTTCGGCTGGTCGGCTTAGACCATCAGGACTACATTTTCCTTCCACAATTTTTTACATAGGATACAGGCTGTGCCTTATACACGGCCCTATATATCTTCCTTCGATGACAGTGCCATGCACTTTGTCACATCATTCAGGGACAGGATTGTCTGTAGACCAAATCCCCAATACCTACCTAAGGTGGTAACAAGTTTTCATATCAACCAGATCTTTTCATGATTTTTACCCAAAACCCATAAATCAAAAGAGGAGGCAAGATACCACCTAACTGATGTACATAGAGCACTGAATTTCTACATTCACAGAACTAACTTAGGGCAAACCTGTGTCAAAACAGGCCATTTCTAGGCAGATTACATCTTGTATCAAATTTTGTTATAAAATTGATAAAAAAAAAAGCCTGTTCCAGGACCTATCGAAGCCCACTCGGTAAGACGAGTGGCTACTACTTGGGCAAAATTTGAATCCATCCCAATCCATGACATCTGCAAAGCTGCTACCTGGGCCTCTTTCGAGACCTTTATAAAACATTACAATTTAAATGTGTCTTGCTCTCAGCCCACCTTTACTCACTCTGTGTGGTCTGTGGCTTCTTACACTAATATCTGACCTACCACCCTTTATCAACTGCCTTTGGCAGAGTTCATCATACGAGGTAAGAAGATGAAGATTACCTGTAATATGGTTTCTTTGTAGAATGATGAACTCCACACATTTATGTCCCACCCTCCTTTACTGACTTTTTTTTTTTTGGAAATTTGGACAACAATACTAAAGGATGTGGGAGGTTTTATAGAGGAGGGATACTAGTTTGGCGGCAAATATCAAGGATCTCTGGGAAAGAGATTGTTTTTTTTTTGCCTGACCGAAGCAACATGGAGACTGGGAGTTCACTCTGTGTGTGGACTTCATCATTCTATGAAGAAACCATAATACAGGTAATCTTTGTCTTGTTCATGCAAAATTATTGACACCTTTACATTAAATTTACTAAGAATATATATTAATTGACTGAAAACAATTACACAGTAACTAAGTAGTATTATAAGGTCAATAGCCAGAAACAACATTTTTCTGGTAATTATTTTGAACATCTGTTGAGAAGAACGTTTTGGTAACACAGTACATGATGGTCAAGACAAAGGAGTTGGATTTATGTTTGAGAAAAGCACACGTAGCAAACAACAAAGGAAATGGCTACAGAACAGAATCAAAAGAAATATGGAATACCAAAATCCACAATCCGAGCAATAATTAAACAAATTCAACCCAAAGCATATGGTTAAGTCAACTCCGGAATGCTTGAAGAAAATGAATATAAAAGTTCTGGAATGGCCTTTACAATCACCAGATCTCGGTCCAATATAAATTCTTTGGGCTGATCTGAAAAAATCTGTGGCAAAGCATTGTGTATCCAGTCAGTCTGAGCTGAAGGAAACATGCAAGACAGAATGGGCCCAGATTTCACCAACAAGATGTAACATACTGGTTAAGAATTATCATAAATGTCTGAAAGCCGTAATAAAAGCAAATGAGAAAACACAAAATACTAAAGCAGGGGTCTAAACTCTTTTGAACAAATATTTTAAATTATTATTATTATTTTTTTTTATATATATATATATATACAAATTATTTATGAATTACTAGAAATTAGGTATTTTGCTTTTTGTTTAATTAAAATGTGGTTAAAGTTTACTAAATGCTTGTCCTTTAATATGTTACCTTGAATTATGGTATAACAAGCGTAGGGTGACAATGTTGTTGTTTGCGACTGTAATACCAATGAACAAAACCAGCAACAATATTTTATTTACATAGCACAACTTACCACCAGACCTTAAAACTGTGATTGGAATTCTTTTTAAACCAAATGTTATCACTGTTTTGGGTTTTGCCTTGTACTGTAGTACTGTATGTCTTCATCTCAATGAAACAACCTTTATCAACAAGTTAAAATGAATAAACAAAGGGCGCCATGGTAAAACAGAATGGAATGAAGCCTCATGGTGGATCAGCATACTACTCTACCACCAACATTTATCTCAGAATGTGTCTTTTGTGTTTTTCTCCAGTAGTAATTCATAGCCCCCCTTATTAACATCACTCAGCAAGGTACAACTATTTAGAAACAAGGGGGTCTGTTTCAAGCTAGATTTTACTGGAACATTGTACACCACTTTGAAACCAACCTGGATTGCATCAACCATAGTTCTGTGGTTGTCTTGGGATTTAACTATTATTGATTTGAACTAAATCATTTTTGGGGCTTGCTTTAAACTGGACGTGATCCCATAGGCCTGCTCTGATCAGCATTCCTCATTCCATTCAAGTCATATGATGAGGTTGTATAATGTACTGGTGCGACCGGTCTTAGAGTACTGTGTCCTAGTCTGGTCACCAGAGTACCAAAGGGACATTGTGGTCAACAAAGAGTAACCAGACTAATCTGAGGACTTAAAAGAATGAGCTATGATGAAAGGCTGAAAGAACTGAATCCATTTAGTCTGGAACAAAGAAAAATTATGGGGGACATGATTGAAGTCTTTAAAACCTAAAAAGGAGTTGACAGGTTAACCCTAACAAATCCTTCAAGCGTAGTACATAAACCTAGACCAGTGAAACAGAAAATTAAGTGGAGATAGACTAAAAACAGAGGGAAGGAGACAGTTATTTACACAGAGTGATGACGGTATGGAATGAGTTACCTAGTCATGTTGTTGATGCAGAATCACATGTGGCCTTTCATACACAACTTCAAAGTTTTGAGATCAGTCAGCTACTAGGAACCGGACTATCTTAGATAGGCCGAAAGGCCTCCCCTCATTGGTACATTTTCTTATGTTATGTTCTTATATGATAAGTTGACTTTTCTGTTTTGCCAGCCCCATTCCAGAATGATTGTAAACATGAAATAATAAAGGCAATGATAATGAGATGATTCAAATGACATTTGGGACTGCTTGTTCTTTAATTTTAAAAGAAAGTTTTAATAAACCACATTTTCATTAAAAAAAAAAAAAAAAAAAAAAACATTTCTGCTTTACTACTGTTGAAGACAATACAGCAGCCTAATGTCTGGGAGTAGATTGCTGATACTCTAATTTCCTTTGCCATGGAGACTACTTAAATAAAGTTAGGATTTGCTCTTCCTGAAGCTAATACAGATAGTGCTTTTGCAGAAAAAAGTTTAGGTAAAGACACGTTCTGACTATTATAGCATCAGTAGAGATGTTTACTTAAAGGAAAAACCAAATTGACTACAGTTAAGTGTGCTATCAATTCATGACAATTATTTTTTTGTGAAATTCATTTGAAAGCACAAGAAAATAACTACCACATGAGTTTTGGAACCTATGCTGTCAATTCTCTTCAATACTGGTCAGACAAAATGTGTTGTTATGTTGTAATAATTGTTACCCATATTGTAGACATTATGAATATGTGTACTACAGTCACACAGCAAATTATAATGACTACCACAGGCACATTTTAGGGTATGCTTCTGACTTAAAATTAATAACAACAGCCTCCAGATAATTAACAGCTCACATTTAATATTACACTCAGAATTAACTTCCAAATGTTTACTAATACAAACATACACAACGGTTGAACAAAAAATATTATGTTTTATAAGGTCCTGAAAGCTTTCAATTACGTTTTTGCCTTGTTTCACTTGACAGCACACCTGTGATAGTTATGTTAATGGGCACATAAAAAACCCCACTGCAATAGAGATCTCTACTTAAATATTTTCTAACTGAACCGCTTAGCTGCTTACTAATAGAGTTGGCTCGGGAGCACCTGTCTCGTTTGACAGTGGGACTTCCAGGTTTACTCAAAAGCAGACTTGCTGTTCCTTACCAGATTGCATTGGCATGTCACCTGGTTTGTGAGTGTTCAGGCTTTGCCATTGTGGCAATGTGCCCCACCCCTGTGTGCATTTGTGTGTTATATGTTGTATGTTGCGTGTGTTAATGTTGGTGTATTGTAGTTGGTACACGGGATATAAATGGGTGTGTGCAGCACGAGTATTTAAAATGTATAATTGTATTTAGGCACGAGGATGGCACATCACTTCACGTGCAGTTAAAGCATATAATATGCGAGCACGAGGTTGCACATAATTAATTCACGTGCTGGGATTCAAGTGAATAATTAATTAGTAAGTGAATCCCAGCACAACAGTACAAATAGATGCACATTTCATTCACTCGGGGTTGTGTGTTCAGGGCAAAGGAACGGGAGAGAGTGAGGAGATAATTAAAGTTAAAAAGCAATTGCTACGTGGTACGTGTTTGTTTAGTGTTCGTCCCTGTTTGTTAGTGTCTGTTCGTTTTGTTTGTCTCTTTATTTTGGCGTAAGTGCCGTGTCCTGTTTTGTGTTTAAAACCTTTTTATTTTGCAGTAAACCTTCTGAACGCTACCATTGCGTCTCAGTTTCACTCACCACTACTGTCTGTCTGTGTTTCTTCCGGGTCTGACGTGTCACCACTCAGCCAGCCTTGTGACAGCCATTAATATCACAAACCAATCTGTTTGAACAAAATGTTTATTGCACAACTATCTGAAGAATGTATCTTATCTCCACAGTTCTATCAACATTCTAGAATTTAAATATACTTTGAAAACTCCTACTGCACGGGCTATTGATTTCTACCACTTGAAACTAAGCCACTTGCTGTATTTTCTCTGTGCTAAGATGCTCCATTATATCCTTACACATACCAACAACTGCCAACACTGTTCAGGTGGTGTTTGAGAAAATATAGCAAAAATGAATCCAGCAGTCAGATAGTTTCTTTACATTGCCTTTACAGTATATGGGTCAATTTCAAACATATGCTGAAGTGCCTGACTTTTATAACATTCTTACTAATTATTTTTGCTACCTCCCAGTATTATGTGTTGTTTGTCATTTCTATTTAAAACCATTGTTTTAACATTTTATTCTACATGTCAGTTGATCAAATGTAAATAAAACCTCTCTCAAGCACGTTGCTGCTTTTTGGTTGGTGAGAGGGACTTGTTCATTATACAGAAACATACTGCAATGTAATGTTCACACAGTATTTATAAAACTGCTGACTGTGATAGAAAAAATTGAAGAAAAAAAAATCAGTAAGGTTTTTTTGCTTACACAGTACAGCTTATCACCAAACCTTGAGAATATGATTAGAACAGTTTAGTTTTTTGAACCAAATGGTATCTGTTGCTTGATATCTGTTATGTTGGATATAATATGCCATTGACAATCCTGACAAGAAGAGTTTTTAATGATGGAAAGGCAGGAGGGCTTGCATCTGGGCAGCCTGTACAGTAGGTCTCTGGAGACTCCCCAGGTCTGTACAGTAGGTCTGTGGAGACTCCCCGGGTCTGTACAGTAGGTCTGTGGAGACTCCCCGGGTCTGTACAGTAGGTCTGTGGAGACTCCCCGGGTCTGTACAGTAGGTCTGTGGAGACTCCCCGGGTCTGTACAGGAGGTCTGTGGAGACTCCCCGGGTCTGTACAGTAGGTCTGTGGAGACTCCCCGGGTCTGTACAGTAGGTCTGTGGAGACTCCCCAGGTCTGTACAGTAGGTCTGTGGAGACTCCCCGGGTCTGTACAGGAGGTCTGTGGAGACTCCCCGGGTCTGTACAGTAGGTCTGTGGAGACTCCCCGGGTCTGTACAGTAGGTCTGTGGAGACTCCCCGGGTCTGTACAGTAGGTCTGTGGAGACTCCCCGGGTCTGTACAGGAGGTCTGTGGAGACTCCCCGGGTCTGTACAGTAGGTCTGTGGAGACTCCCCGGGTCTGTACAGGAGGTCTGTGGAGACTCCCCGGGTCAGTACAGTAGGTCTGTGGAGACTCCCCAGCTGTAAACTAATTAATTGAAAATCCCTGAAAAAATCTGGAAATCCCTCTCTTCCTCCCTTGTAAGTAGATATGTTTTCTCAATTTCAACTCCCACTTCAACTCAATTTGAAATGCTATACTGAAGCTAGACGATCCCTGTGTGCCCCCAGCCAAGATTATCAACTTGACACTTCACTGTCTTACCATGAACTGAAAACGGCAGGGCTTTTTACTCGTTCAGCCACTGGAGACACTGTCCACCTTTTGAATTTACATATACATTTACATATACATTATTAAATTGCACCAGGCATGAGTTACTAATTATAATACATGGATGGTGTCATTTTCTTGATGCATAGACAGTATATTAGAAATATAATGTGTTTGTCACAATGTAATGTATATTTTTGTTGGCATGTTTTTTACTATGTTTAATGTTCTGTTTTGTAGGACTAATGTTCCTTTGAGGTGACCCTTTGCACCCACCTCTGTTATATGTAATGCTTCCCTTTAAATACTGAAATACCAAAAAAAAAAAAAAAGTAACGTGATAGGTTTCTGTTGTCAAAGAAGAATGTGATAGACAATACTGGTACTGTAATAAAATGTCCCTTCTCTCCTACGCTTTTTAATGCAGCATGAAATTCATGACCTGTTATCTGAATGTGTTCCAGATATCCCGTCAAAGCAGACCTCCTCTGTGGCAGTGGCGGGTGCTGTGATTGGTGCTGTGTTAGCTCTCTTTCTCATTGCCGTCTTCATTATTGTTCTCATGACACCAAGAAAGGAAAGACCATCGCATCTTGACAAAGTGTGAGTATTCAAATTTGAAGTACGGTGGTTTTCAATCATAAAATGTATTACCTTACAGTGTTATTTTCCTAGGCCCCTAAAGAAAATAGGCTTATACTGTAACAAAGTCAAGTACATCTCCCTGTAAACTGTTATAAAAGGGCTATTTTTTGAGATTCAGTTAAAGTACTTGTATCTCATAAATTAATTCCGTACACCTACCAATTTTGCACTTCCATTAGATCCTAAGTGTTCAGTGTTTAAAGAAACATACTTGGGTTTCTAGCCTGCATTGGTGTGATACTAAAGGTCTTGTTACATTTGATCAAAACAGTGCTCTCAAAGCAGACCAAAATTTCTCACCAAAAAAACAAAACAGGTTACATTTTTAGCTTTGGATTGAGTAAATATGACAGGCTGGGTGAATTTTTCACGATGTTTTGGGTGTGTTCTTGATAATATATAAGAGGACCTTAAAGAGCAACTTGGAATTGACCCAAAATATCACGGTTATCTTAACTGATGCATTTTTATTGTTGTTAAAAAACAACAACAACAACAACATGTGTCACTTTCTGTTTCAGTCATCATATCCTGGTGATTTTTTAAAACGTTTAAAGCACACCTATGGCCTCAAAAGGGTTTTTAAGCTCTCAAGTTCAGCTGGGGTGTAATCCATTACCTGTACCCCTGTAACACCCAGCCCTTAGTGCATGTAAGAAATACATCAGTAAGAAAAAACACCTAGAAATGTGGAAAATACACAATTAAGTGTAATAGTATCCAATACAGTAAACCTTTTCATAAACAGAGTAGTGGATAGAAGAACTGACTTCAAGCTGTGCTAAACAGAAATCAAGATACCAAGAACAAGCCAAGCGAAATCATTTTTTATTTGTTTTAGAAATCTAGACTTCTCTTGTTAGAGAATTCCAAAGGTTGAAACCAGAAAAATAATAAGTAAACCGATGGGATAGTTTAAAAAACAGCATCCGCTCTTTGAGACGTAGGTGTAGATAGATGATCCTTAAAAATTAGCTGGAAGCCAGTGAAGTTGGAATAAAAACAGAGTGATGTGGGCACATTAAGCCCCTTTCAAACTGGCATGATCTACCCGGGCAGAACCCGATGTCGTGCAGGTCAGGTACATGATTTCACACTGCTTTTGATAGACGCAAGTAAACAATGCGCATATCAATGCCCTGGAAGCAGCTTGTTACGGGCGTTTCCATTTAAGCTTCTCTGGATTGAACCGTCGGCCCAAATGTTGATTAAAGAAAATGTTTCTTCACCCCTGCTGCAATCTGGCTCATGGTGTGTCTCAAGCAAGAAAAATATGGCTAAAGAGAATAAACAGAAATGTTCCTTGCAGAAGTGAAACTTTCACGCAGGCGTGGCTGTTTGTTATTGCATTTTGTCTTGCTAAACCTGGGTCAAAGCATGTCACCCCACATCCTGAGGTGGGTCATTGGGACCTGGGTTAACCCAGCTATGTGGTTTCACACTATGCTGGATTGTGACCTGGTTAGCCAGGACCCGGGTATGAGTGCCAGTGTGAAAAGGGCTTTAGTGACGTGTTGGATGGATGTGGTATTGATTTTAAATACATATCATAAGAATGTAAAAATCCCCAGAAGACATCTAGTATTTTGTAGGAATAGACTGGTGACTAACAGAGGAATAATGTCTGACAAAGATCTTGGTCAATATGTACTGTTCTGGGTCAGCCTTCAGTCCCAGCTTATAAGTTTTTACCTAACTAAGTTAGTGGCACTTAATTGTGAACAGCCATTGTTTTGAAATGGTATACCTGAAGCAAGCCTAGTCAATCATTATCTTCACATCAGAAGCATCCCAAAAAGGCTGAATATGGTCATATTTGATAGCTGAAACAAATATGACTGTTGAAAGACGATTCAAGGTCAGATAACAACATAAAACAGCATATCTGTCATGTGCCAACGACAGAGGTGTTTGAAACCAGTAATTCCATTCCTGAACTCAACCGTAAATGGTTGATGTGCATCCAAGAGCATCCAGTTTTCTTTCATCCATGAATGAGGATAGCACAAAGGCAGTCGGGGGTCTCATGTCCTAAAGGAGTAATACATCTGGGTGGTGTTGGCATTGAAGTGAAAGCTGATGCTCCAACAGAAAATAGCATTGTCACAGGGAAGCAGTGGCCTCAGAATTGAGTCCAGTGGTACACTGAAGTGTAAGCCAAAGAGAATAAAACATAAACCACCCAGAGCTAAACTCTTGGATAGTATATCTAATACATCCCAGTCTAAGTTAATTCTTGACATGTATTTCTGAGAGTGCATCAAAGTTTTTATACAGTTCTGTAACCAAATTGAAAATAAAACTGGATTTTAGTATCCCTAGGGGATATTTGCTGAAGTAATTCTCTTTAGTTGGATACCAAACCAAGATGTATCAGTCTTTTTAGAGCCTACTACATTTTTTTAGGTTGTATTTATTCCCTCTAAAATAATTAGATTAGGACTTTCTTATTAAATTGTGCACTGCTTTATTTCTGAGGGGTTTGTATTGCTTTTTTATGTGGTCGTATAGCTATGTAGCGTCAGAGTGGGTCATACTATCATTCTGTGAATGCAATTAACAGAATTGAAATATACAAAGGTGGGGGGTCCTAATCCATTCTCTGTGTCTTCTTGGGTTCTGGTCACAAACTTCCCCACTGACAAAGAATGCTTTTAAAAGAGTTGTAAACTAAATACTGGACAAGTGGCTTATCTCCACCCTCAGCTGAATGAGTCACTTGATGCCGTCAGTATCTTGCAGAGGGTACAAGCCAGAGAGTTTTGGGTGCTTTGACACCTAGGACAGAAAACAGTCCATCTCATAAATCCAGCCGACAGGGGGCGAAATAGCAGACCAATTAAGAACAATGGGCCATGTAACAATGAGAATAAACAATGGGAAGCACTCCATGTGGACTCAGGTACCGACCAAAATATACAAACTATCCAATCACGGGTAAAGAGAAGAATACAAAAGCATGAGCGCGACACTAAAACAGGGCTCTCGACACGAAATCCAAGGTTCTGGATACACAAACAAGTCTATGAACTGTGACAATCTGGAGATCCAGCCTGCGACCAACTGGAACAGAGATACCATTTTCAAACCCTCTAATACAAGATAACTATTCTAGTGTTTGCCTTGGTGTGGGAGTCCACCATGTAAGACTTCTAAAAGTATTTGTAATCAAATCTCTAACTTACCCCTGATTGATCACCAGAGAAAAGAGTTGGATGAACATTTGAAGTTGACATAAATTGAAATATATTCAATTTATTGAGCTAACGGTGCAAGAGTTTTGCGGTGAAATATCCCAGACATAACCAGACGAAGACTGCACATATTGGTGGAGAAATTGCTGTTTCAGTGGAATACCTAAATAGTTAATGACTCTTGTTCTTTGCAAAGACATTTGTTTCGTACCCTGAAGTGGTAACGAAAAGCGAGGAAGACAGACCCCGGAACCTGGACCTGTCCTTGCCAGCAGGAGAGCCTTCGAGCGCCTGCATTGTTGAAGACACGGATCAGCTGGAGGAGGCAGCGCACGTCCGTTAAGTATTCAATGAGTAGTGTTTTAATCCTCTTATGAACTCCAGAATAAGCAAACCTTAAAGTAAAATTACAGTTTTGTTTTAGATAGAATGTAAGAAGTATTATTGCTTTCAATTCATGCATGAAATGAATGAACACTATAGTAACTGTTTGTACGTGATTTATACAAATTGATGTGGGTTTTACAAGGCAATTATCATTCTACGTTTAATGCTAGAATCCAAATTTAGCTGTCTTGATAATAGATAATTCTCAATAGGTTGTCTGGACGCAAATAGCGTCTTTATCTCGCAAGAGTGAGAATTGCCTTCTGAACCAAAACTATATATATGAGACTGATTTAACAATGCTTTGATTATCAAATATTAAGAAAAGTAAATATTTGTGTTACTAATGATACCCCTGTTAAGACTAACCTTCGTCTTAAATAGCTGTCAGGAATGCAGTTGTAACCTTTAAGGGAATCTCCCATAAACTCCCTTATCAACCAGCGGGAGTGGGGTGTCGTTGTTTAGGTTTCCTTTTCTGTACTGTTTAGTTTAGTTGATTCTTCCTGTCTGTATTATTTTAGTTTAGTTGTTGTATCTTGTCTAGTCTGGTTATTTCGAGGTTGGGTTCTACATGATTTGAATTCAAATAAGTTATTTTATTATTACAATTTAAACTAGTCCAAATACAAATATACCTTGCATACTACAGCTATTATGTTTTTTCGTTTCTGTACACTCACATAATTGCATAGTTGAGATGGCTGTAAAGGTAATCTTTTTTTTCTAGTGTGCAAGGTCACGTAATACACCCTCAGTTTCTATAGACCTGCCTACCCACATATGCCTCTCTTTGTCAGTATCAAATCAAATATGTAATAACCAAGGCTTTATTTTCCACTTGCGTTCAATGCTGCATATACAGTAGAACACTGTGTGGGCCGGGTGTGTTCCTATTACCTGTAACCTGTGTCTCATTGTCATGCCTTTCCGCACAATATCCCACTGGAACAGCTGTAGCTTTCCCTAACAATTGAGTTTCCATGGTAGCAAACTATGATACATTCTTATTCTGAGATTTTCCCACTGTAGTTAATAGAAGTATTTTCAATGTTTCAATATATGTTTCTGATGGTCAGATTTAAGTGCATCAAAGTCAATATTATTATCCTATTTTGATTATTTATACAAGACGTTGAGCCAGATTGATGTCTTTACACCAAAATGCAATTCACATTTTTTTGTGAATGAAAATTGCTAATATTATCTGGTAACAAACACCTTAGGATTATTTAATTAACCCTTATGAGTTGTTTGTTATTTGTTATTTAACAACAACAACAGCACACAATATTTATTAAACGCAGAAAAAATATCTGTCACATTCAAAATGTATAATTCTCGAGTTACAGTATTTTATAAAAAAAATACATTGTAGAATATTTCATTTTTATGTCCACAAATACATTCTATTTTCATCATCAGTGAATTATCAAACAAAATAAACGTAAAAACAACAGACACATGAAATGTCCCCTTCTTGTACTGGATAGAGCGATCTTTAGCCTTTGTCATTGAAGGTATTAAAGAAATTATGCAGCTCTAGGAAGTGTGTTCAATCATTTCCCAGAAGCAAACTAAACTGGCTGTTAGGTTCCTAAGCAGTGTTACAGGTAGTGTGTCACTAAGGCAAACATTTGCTGTATTTATTTCTAATTGGTAAATATATATATATAGGGCAGCAGTGTGGAGTAGTGGTTAGGGCTCTGGACTCCTGACCGGAGGGTTGTGGGTTCAATCCCCAGTGGGGGACACTGCTGTTGTACCCTTGAGCAAGGTACTTTACCTAGATTGCTCCAGTAAAAACCCAGCTGTATAAATGGGTAATTGTATGTAAAATAATGTGATATCTGTATAATGTATGTGAAATAATGTATAATGCGAAATAATGTAAAAATGTGATATCTTGTAACAGTTGTAAGTCGCCCTGGATAAGGGCGTCTGCTAAGAAATAAATAAATAAAAATAAAAATATATTTACCCTGTTCTTTCAGAAATTGAAATTTTCACAGGGAACTACATATTACATGGCAATGGGTAAATGTCATGGAAATCGTAAAATCTGTGATAACTGAAAAAAATACGGCCTTATTCATAAACACTACAGCATGCCTACATTATTGCTGAAACGCCCAGTTCAAAGTGGCTCACATTTGTTTTAGAAATATTGTACTACCACAAGGCAAATTGAATTGCTCATTTACTGAACACAGGAAGCGTGTATCTGTTTTGGTTTCCGATTCCTGATTTGACAGGTAGTAATTGTAGAAAATCACTGTTTTGGTTTTAGAGAACTATGGCATTTAACTGCCAATATTAAATTATAATTTTCCATAAGAGAAGCCAATCACGTTGTGGTTTTGGCAGCAAAGTAACTATCCCCCTAACCCTCCTAATCCTTTACGCACTGAATTGAGAATCACGCAGGTGTTGGCAACAACAGACATTTAATACCACAGAGAGCCTTGAGACCTGGTCCTTGCATGTTGCCACCTTAGACATCTGTTCTAAATAGATCCAGGTACCTAATTTATAGGAACTATACATTAGATATTATTGTGTTGGAAAAAATGGTAGCAGCATATTGTAGCTGGAAAATGTGACTTTTAATAGAATTTCTCAGATGCAATTGTCAGGACACTGTCTCCAAAAGTAAACAGATCAATAATGACCCTTAAACAGATCATATTAGTTATTAAATTCAAAGTCTCGGAATGATGGGAATTGGTTGTTTTGTGTTGACAATACCAGAACTCCTCAAGTGTTGCAGCTTTGAATACTGATAGAAATCCTTAAACATTTTGCATTAACATGGTTAATGTGCTACAGTCGGTGAACTGTTCTGCAACACAAATAAAACAATGCATTTCTTATTGGAAATGGGATAGTGTTATCAAAGGTTAGAGAATGTCTGACTAAACAATCTTCATGTCTGAATATACTATTCATAACTGAAGAAAAGGGTTGAGGGTTTTAAGATTCTTGTGATACTATAAGAAAGGGATACAGCTATCAAGTCTTCTGTACACACACAGAAGCCACAGAAACAAAATCAATATCGGTGGACATGTGTACCAAATTGATTCATTATATAACTATTCACAGGAAAGAAACCTAATAACAGAGTAAAAATAGGCTCAGTTTCTTATTCTTTTCAAAAAAAGAAAAAACTAGGGACAGACTAACCCTTATACAAGTTTGCCATTGTAAAAACATAGAAAAAGTGTCATAAAGCATAGTACATTGTGGCTCTTTTCATTAACATATTTTCTATTACTACATACGACAAAATGTATAATTTGCCAACTGTCGCAACGAAAATGCAAATTGCGGGATGTTTGCATTGTGACTGGCCCATCTTAGTACATCTACCCCTTAGGAACAATGCCTACCTATGCTGATGGGATTACACTGCCTTTCTCATATGAGAAAGGCAGTTTAATCCCATCAGATTCTATAGTGGGGCCCCCACCTTCACCCCCAAAAAGCTTTTCATAATCATACAGAGGCCCCTCGTTAAACTGGATATGTTTGTCCTACATAAGGAGTTGTCGGATTTAAAAAACAATACAGTAAAATCGCACACACATACATTTATAGTGCTCAATGCATTTTAAATGTAAATCATTGCGCTGAAATAACACTAATGTGTTTTGGGTAGGCTACACATTACATTATGTAAAACTATAAATCTGTGCAGTAGGCCTGTACAGTAGAGTAGTAAATCAAATGAATACCGAGCGCACTTACGATTTACTTTCGCCTACAGGTAACACAAAATACATCATGCTGCTGCACTGTACACACTGGTGCACAATGAGAATAAAAGATTATTTTAAATTGAAACTAAATTGATTTATTTCAATTATTATTATTATTATTATTATTATTATTATTATTATTATTATTATTAACTTGGCCTACTTAGTAGCCTAGACAATTAACACAAAATAGATCATGGTCCTATACAGATGCTCAGAATGAGCTGGAGGGGTTAGTGGCACATGTGTGCAGTCTATTGCTCCCAACAAGTTGGGGAAACCAGAAATGTCAGAATAATGTGGTTTCAAGGCATGTAAGTACATCCTGACTAGTGAAAATTAGGTACTTGAGTGTTCGCCTCAAAAATGCATTGAGCACAACTGGCAACACATGAGAAAAAGCAGACTGGGAAATGCCAGCAACAATTGCGACTGTTTAAAACATGCTTTCAAAAGTTAACAAATTGATGCAATTGTAAGTGTCGCAATTGTCGGCAGCTTTCGTACATCTCATTATAATATTTGAGAGCCCTCATCCCCACCTCATTTTTGTGAATTTATGCAGGAACGCACATAATGACATATTCATCTGAGGTTGAACCGCAAAGAAAAACTGCTGCTGCTGAGCATTCCCTAAAAAGTTGCTACCAGTATTACACATGTTTAGACTTCTGACTCGTTTGCAACTGGTTTACGAATATTGCGACAGGCGCAACACTTTAGTACATCTACCACTAAGATTGTATGCATAATCTTTCATAATCCCAAAACTGCCATTGCATGCATGTGAGCTTTTCGAACATGTTGAACCCATTCCTAGAAGTATTTAGATCTATAAAATATCACCATGGCGTGTCAATATACTGAAAAATGTCTTGACAACTCATGATTCAACAATATGAAACTTGCATGTTTTGTCGGTTTATGAAGGATTGTACTTGTAGATATGCATTGCTATGTAGCATTTATGAAGGTATATAATTATACTTACTGTCCAATTCAAATAAAGCGTTACCTAACATTCAGTTTGGACACACTGACACAAACTGCCTTAAATTATAAAACCTCCATGAATACAGACAATCCTCTTTTAAAGTTGGTGCAATGCACCAGCACCAAGTCCAGACAGACTAACTTATCTGTGACAAAACTCATCATACCGGTGGTGTTGTTTCTGAACTCAACTCAGAAAGATCTATCTTATGATTGTGTAGGTTAAGGAAGATCCAGGTTATGCTTTTACATTGCCAGTACTACCCTTCGACTGACATTGGCACGTTCTGGCTTAATGTACAGTGACATTTATTGACATTCAGTAACAGCCATTGACATTCAGAGGCCTCTGCATTCAAAGTTCATTTCAGGTTTGTTTGAGTTCATATCATGTAAAAGAGACCTTTTTGTTTAAATGATTTATTAAAGAGTAAGTATCTTAAGAGTTTTGTTTGCAATCATTCCGAGTGATCTTTGGATCCAATTTCTTTGTTTAGCTGGCAATACACTGCTGTATTATAGATGGTGCTTATTAATACAACGGCTGATCAAACCTACATTACATAGAACTTTGGCCAAAAACACAAAAACAAGAACAAACAAAACACAGCACAAGGACCAAAATAAAAGGTTCAAACACAAAAATAAAACATTTGTAAGCTGGGCATTAGTCTTCACTATCAAGTTACCAAACAGCACAACAAACTCCTCCAGCAAAGCATTTTGCTTCCTTTTTATACAGGTGGCCATTCCGCACTCAATTACCTAATTGGAGAATGGCCACACTTGTGATTGTTGGCAGGGGCAGAATTAACCCCGTCCCTGCCAACCTTCCATTCCAACACACATGTTATTTACACAAGCAGGGCTTTAAAATAAACTGATGTTAAATAAAACATTGAAATTATTTTCATACATATACTTTTTTCAATCCTAAAATTCTAGGCTGATGCAAAACATTCAGCCATAGCTGTATGTCTATGTGAGGTAACTAGACCTGAAGAGCAGGTCCTGAACTCATTGTAAAGCACCTTCACACAGACGGATTACAACATTTTGAATAAAACAGTGATTAAGAACGTATTATTAGAAGCCCATTTTATGAGATATTTTAAATAGCAGCAGTTCTGCATGACTTTAAAAGTGAACATAAAATTTGATCCAAATGCGTTTAGAGCAGTTGCATTATTTTTATCTTTACAGACTTAATAGAAGTATTAATCTTTCGAGTGACAGGTATCACACAACTTCTTACAAGACAGACATTGTCCATGCTATATCTGAATGACTTCCTGGTTTCTGGAAATATGCAATCAAAGTAAGAATTATTCATCAGCCTTTGGTGTTTTAATGAGTTACAGTGGATCGCAACCTTTTCCTTGCCGTTTTAGGATTTTCTCTAGACGCCAAGGAAAAACATACATGTTGATATTGGTAGTACACGTTTTACAAGCACCGGGTACTTTGTTGTTATGGCTAATGAATGCAATTTTTTAAACTGCAATAAACTGTTAAAATTGCATTGTAAAAGCTAGCCTGTGGAAATAATTTAGCAGTCATTGATCCATACCCTGCTATATGATATATAATTCTCAGTAGAGATGAAACAGTAGCAATAGGTGTTTTGTAAACAAGATGTGGGGCCTTATTCTCAAAGCTTTAACTAATGAGATTTGAAAAGTCATTTTATTAGTTAAAGCTTGAGGGCCCATGTAGCCATATAGAGGAAAAGTAAAGAAACAAAGGAGAAAAGCATGTTCATGCTTTTGGTACAATGATAATAGAAAGCCAAGGTTATTTAAATAGCAGCTCCATTGAACCAGTTTCTATTTATTCCAATCAAACATGTATCTTCATTTGCATTCAAGGTCATTTCTTATGTATCAGAAGGTGTTTGGATTGTTGCTATGCTATAGTGTCTCCCCTTTAGTTTTAACTGGTTTGACAGGATTAGTATCAAGGGGTCTACAAAATATGGTGGGGGATACTTTAGTATAAATAGGTAGGATGACGATGACATTTGGTAATTGCACCCACAAATATGTTTGATATTTACCCGCTGCTTTCCACAGCAGCACACTACTATATTTTATTTTCTTTCCCTGTTACTGCTTAGTGTTTTCCCTCCCCAGCATTGACTTTGTTTGTCTGTATTTAATGTGTTATTTTTTAACACAAGGACCCTCATTTAAAGATGAAGGTGAAACAGTTACAGACAGATGTCCTACTTTTAATTTGTCTATTTAATTAATTTGATTGCACATGTTTTTAATAAATGCACATTTTATATATTTAAAGTCCATTCAGTCAAAGAAAACCCAGTATTATTTGTCATTTATAACACGAATACATACCAAAACAAACCAAATAAAACTGTCTGTATTATGAAATGCAACCCAGTATTCGTCTGGTGAAAGAAAAGGGGCTTTGTCTGCTTTTTGAAAACCCTCATTTTTTTCACGTCACTTGGTATTCTGTGACATTGTTGGAAAGTTCTATTTCTATCTTTTTTCCTTTCCACACATTTTAAACCATTTATTAATAAAATATTATCAATACCTGCCTCAAAACAAAAAATTATTGCACAGTGTTGTATGATTTTACAGTGCAGGAGACAATATTTCCATACTCCATGAAGCCTGGTACTTTATTAATCTATATTCTAGAAAAACATGTTTATGTAACGGGCAGTGTTGTGAGATGAGGTTGAAAGCTCTAAAACCACGGTTGCAAACAAGGCCTGCTCTTTTGCATTGTGGTTTAGACGCTCGCTTGACATGTGCTGGGTCGTTGGTTCACGCCCAACTTCGACCCTGTTACACTCATTCACAAAATAAATGCTAAAAACACTATAACATATATGGTCCTTCATGCCCTGAGCATAAAAAGACCTACAGGTTGCATCGCAGGTTGGCCGTCTATCTCTGTGTTTGCCAGGAAGTCAAACTGTCAGCATACTGTGGACCTGTGTAGAGAAACAGTATGGTATAAAGTACATTTACTGTCTTAATAATTTCTAGCTCTGCCATGTAATGGAGTCGAGTAAAGGCTAAAGTATTTGTAAAATATTTGAGCAGGTTCTATATTTCAGTTAGTTATTGTTACTGTTTGTAAAATAATAAATATAGTACCTCACACACACAGACAGCGCCGCTCACTTGAATATTCTTTTTTGAAACAGCAGGAAGGTCACACCAATGAAAATCATTATCAAGAGTGGAAGTGCCTAATTAGTATGTCAGTAACAATGATAACTGCAGCTTTATAATCGATTTATGGTACTGTATGCTGAAATATCACAACAGCTGTGGCCATTATGAGGCATGATGCCATAGGCAGACCATAATTTCTGTCATACCATAATTCTTAAAAATAGCACATTCAGTATTTTATAAATTTCATATTCTTACTATGATTGGCTGCAAAGACAACAGGGCAAACCAGTGACTGGATAATGTTTTGTTGGGTGGGTTTTTATTGTGCACAGTTTCCTTGTAACTGTAATATTACTTGTGTAATAGAAAACAAAAAAGGATTCGTCGTTAATATCTCCGAGTCACGGAGCCCTAATGTTCGAGTCTGAGTCACGTAAAATGCGACTTGAGTCTGAGTCTCGGACTCGAGTCCTACACGCCTCCCACGTCTCCTCCAAGGAGCCTCCACTGGTTTATGACTAACACTTAAATCTGTATTCTGGACAGGAGGCTTGGTGGTCCAGTGGTTAAAGAAAGGGGCTTGATACCAGTTCAATCCCAGACTCACTGTGTGTGACCCAGAGCAAGTCACTTAACCTCCTTGTGCTCCTTCAGATGAGAAAACTGAGGTCTATTGTAATTTCTAAAGCCAACATTTGTATTAGTCCATAGTCAAGGTTGATGTCAATTCTCTATTGTGCATTGATCCTGTAGATCCCTCTACTCAAACCAGCTGGCTGCCTAAATGAAACAGGATCATATGTGGGGCTTTATTTGTTTATTTACAGTATTTGAAAATGCCAGGATACAAACATTGAGATTTTTCCTCTCACTTTAGGAACATCCTGGTAGGTCAAACAGGATAATCAAATGTTATGTCATTCATGATATGCAAGACAATCAGGTACATATAAATATTATAGGTATAGGTATTAGTATTTGTTCAACTACAATATAATTGTTCTTACAGTTTTAGTTAAACCAAGCTTAGATCAATGAAAGAGACTCCTTCTTGGTTAAGACACAGAACAAACAGCTTCAATGGGCCTTTTTTCATAAATGGACAATATCAAATATGCCATAAAGTGGGACACTTCTCAGATGTCTTTGGTGCTGTAACATATACATGTTGTGGCATTTTGTCCACCTGTAATGGAACCTCTTTCCTCAACAGGAACCAATTACATACCATTAATGTGCAAGTGGTGCACGATACCGAGGGAATCATAAAACTCTTGGCAGCAAGTATCCTCTATCATGTGTATGGCTCCTATACTTTGGGGAACAGTGCCTCACTTTGGAAACGATCCAGCTGCCTCATCAGTGACAGTGGTTAAACTCAATCGACCAGCATTTCAAGCTACCCTATAAGGCACTACTTCTTTCAATTAGCTTTTTCTTCAGCTCATTCAAATGCTATCGTGATGGATTAGTGCTTTGCCAAAACCTCATACTATTCCTTTTTTAAGCTATAATGAAAGCTAATTAATAGGTTACTAGATATGTTTATAACTAGAGATGTGATTAACAAAAAACAAGCATATCCAAGAGCATAATGTAAGGGGAGTGGCATCTGTCCAATGGTTTGTAAACATGAAGTAAAACATTTATGTGAAAAAAAGCATGTGATAACAGAAAACCTGTATCATTGATACTACTCAAGATTAAAACACTGTGGCTATATGTGAAAGCATTAACTCAAAGTGTATGGCCTCTATACATAGCAGCCATATTGGGTCAGTGGTCAGTGCCCTGCACATGCAGTTTTATATAACCCTGCAAATATGAAGTCAGTGCTTTAAATGGCCCCCGAGATAAGACCTTGACATTGTGTAGGTGGCAGCTTTATAAAATTACTGTAACAAAAATAGTTCCTTTTTTTCTTGAACGATACCCATAATCAAACTTGATATGCATAATCAGAGAATACAGTTGTGCAGTGAGTATGAGGACAATATCTGAAAGTGGATATCAAATGGAAACCAAAAAGTCACATGACCACAATAAGGCAGTGTGACAGGTAGCTGAGTGGGTATGTTAGGACAGGCGTAATGTGGTGTAAATCAAGAGACTCCAGTCCGTTATGCCGTTAAGCGCCTTGGTTTTATTTTGCCACACAAAGAAAACCAACAATAATGACGCCAGGATACACAGCAATGTGTAACCTGCTAAACTAATAATTATAATAACGCCGGGATACACAGCGATGTGTAACCCGACTAAACAAAGGGAAAAAGGGGTTGCAGTCCCAAAAATAAACAAACAACAAAAACCAATCCGTCTTCCTCTTGTGATCCAAAACACGAGGGGGGGTAATAAACCCAGCACTTCCGGGTTGTCGCTCCTGCGGCGTACTCCCGGAGCGTCCCGTTAGTGCTCTAAAAATACAAAGTGCAGAAGGGTTAGCACACAAATCCAAAATAGCAAAGAACCTGCTATCCAAATCCCTTCCTCTGTTTCTCTGCTCGGTTTCTCTCTCTCTCTCTCTCTCTCTCTCTCTCTCTCTCACGCACTGTACCTTGCCAGAAGGAACAGAGCCCCGGGCCACGCCCCCTTTTGTACGCTCCGTCCCGCTCCCATTGGGCAGCGTGGGCAATCGCCGTTGACCAATGCGCGATTGCCACAGCGCTCCCCGTCTGGGTTGACGTTGCGCACCGTGGCTCTGCCTGTTCCTCCTCTCCTCAGCCCTCACCGGTCGGAAGGGAGATCTAAAACAAGAATTAATTCTCTCTTTGTCACATATCCCACCGCTCAGAGTGGAGCCGAAGGAACACTCGGCCAAACCTACCATCCCCATTACTCCCCCCTCCCGGGAAAAATAATCCGCGTTTTGGTGATCTTTCCCCGCACGATGCACCATATGATACATATAAGGCTGCAATGCCAAATACCACCGAGTTATTCGAGCATTGCTATCCTTCATAGTGCTTAACCATCTGAGTGGGGCGTGGTCCGTGACCAGATCAAATGAATGTCCCAGTAAGTAATATCTGAGGGAGTGAGTTGCCCATTTAATGGCTAAACACTCCTTCTCCACAACCGAGTAGTTGCGCTCCCGAGGAAGCATTTTTTTGCTGATGTAGAGAATGGGGTGTTCCACCCCGTTAACTTTCTGGGACAAGACCGCCCCCAAACCAACCTCTGACGCGTCGGTATGGAGGAGGAATCTCTTGCTAAAGTCTGGTGCTATCAGCGCAGGATCCTGGCATAGTTTTTGTTTAATGGTCTCAAACGCCCCCTGACACTCTTCTGACCACTTGATTAAATTTGGCGCACATTTCTTAGTGAGGTCCACCAGGGGATTGACCACGGTGGCATACTCGGGGATAAAGCGGCGGTAATAACCAGCCAATCCCAATAGTGACCTCACCTGGGACTTGGTCTTGGGGACAGCTGCATCCACCAAAGCCTGGACCTTGGTGGCTACAGGTTTCACCCGTCCATTTCCCATGATAAATCCTAGATACTGCGTTTCTAATTTAGCAAACGCACATTTCCTCAGGTTAGCTGTCAGCCGGGCAGCCCTTAGAGACTGAAGGACGGCTTCAAGTCGAATTACATGCTCTCTCCAGGTGGAGCTATATATAACCACATCGTCAATATACGCTGCTGCATACTCACGATGGGGATGTAACACCTCGTCCATCAGTCTCTGAAAGGCGGCGGGCGCACCATGTAGCCCAAACGGCATGGTTTTAAAATGGAACAGCCCATCCGGAGTTGAAAATGCCGTTTTTTCACATGAATCACGGGTCAAAGGGATCTGCCAATATCCCTTCGTCGGGTCCAGAGTTGAGATGAACCTGGCCGTTCCCAGTCGGTCGAGGAGTTCGTCGATCCGTGGCATGGGGTAGGCGTCGAACTTGGCGATAGCATTGACCTTTCGAAAATCAACACAGAAGCGATTAGTGCCGTCCTTTTTGGCCACTATAACGATGGGACTGCACCACTCGCTTCTGGAAGGCTCAATGACCCCAAGTTCAAGCATCGCCCTCATCTGGGATCCGGTAGGGCCTCTCCCGAACAGTGACCCCTGGCGGAGTAATAACAGCATATTTGGTAAGGTTAGTTCTGCCGGGCACATCAGAAAACACATCCCCAAATTTCCCGATCAACTTACGCAATTCTATTTGCTGATCTGGAAGTAACTGTTCCCCCATTGAAATCTGGCTGGGGCTAGGGGCCTCTATACAGGGTCCTAAGTCATCCTCCACCTCGCCTGGGGCTATGAATAAGACCTCCCTTGCCTTCCAGGGCTTTAATAAGTTGACGTGATAAATTTCTGTTTTATTACGGCGATCGGGCTGTCTAATTTCATAATTCACTACTCCTACAGCCCGTATCACCTCATATGGCCCCTGCCATTTAGCACACAGTTTCGACTCCAATGACGGAAGAAGCAGCATTACTTTATCTCCTGGCCGAAAGGTTCGAATTCGTGCATTAGTATTGTAATGCTGCTGTTGCCGATATTGAGCCGATCTAAGATTGTCTTGAGCCAATCGACCAATTAAATCGAGGCGATCCCGCAGTAGGAGCACATGCTGCACTACATTTTTAGAGGAGCCCTTGTGTTCTTCCCAACCTTCTCTCAACAGGTCGAGGATGCCCCGTGGCTGCCGGCCATACAGCAGCTCAAAGGGGGAAAATCCCGTTGAGCTCTGAGGCACCTCTCTCACTGCGAAGAGGAGATAAGGAAGAAGAGTAGCCCAATGTTTCTGCTCCTGACTTACAAACCGTCTCAACATTTGCTTCAAAGTTTGGTTAAAACGTTCCACCAGTCCATCCGTTTGGGGATGATAAACCAATGTCCTGATGGGACGTATTTTTTGAATTTTATACACTTGCTGTAGCGTTTTTGATAAAAAGTTCGTTCCATGATCCGTTAATATTTCTTTTGGGATCCCTACTCTAGCCATAATCTGACTTAACTCTTTCGCAATTGCAGTGGCACTAGTGGACCGCAGCGGAACTGCTTCCGGGTACCGCGTCGCATAATCCACCATTACTAATATGTGTGTGTACCCGGAATCAGAAGGCAGCACTGGCCCAACTATGTCCATTGCAACGCGTTCGAAGGGAATGGAGACAATGGGCAGTGGGACCAAAGGGGCGGGGCGCACTCGACCCGGCGCTACTCTCTGACAGTCCGGGCAGGTAGCTACATATTTCGCCACCTCGGTGTAGAGCCCTGCCCAATAAAATCGAGCCAGTATCCTGTCCCTCGTCTTGTCAACACCAAGATGTCCTGCAAAGGGGACGTCATGCGCCAGCCTCATGACCTCTGGTCGACAGGACGGGGGAACCATCAACTGTTTGACAGGCTGTCCTGTGCCCGGGGCGGGGTTTACTCTATATAGCAAGTGCCCCTCTACAACGAAATGAGGATATACCAGCGCCCCAATGCCATCAACATCCTTACCCTCAATAGACCGGACCTGTTCCCAAGCGTGCACCAGTGTGGGGTCGTTGTTTTGCTCCCACACTAGGTCCGCGCTTGAGGCCCACACGTCCGGGATATCGACGGGGGCTGGAGTAGTGTCTGCCCTCGAGGGTCCAGTAACCTCGCCCGCCCGGTCACACTGTGTCCCCACCCCCTTCGATTGGCATTTGGGACCATCAGAACCTTCCCCCGCCAGTCCCCAGCCGTGTCTCATCGATGCGCCCTCCCACTTTTCCTTCTGTCTCTCCTTACGTGTTTTCCTAGGACGGAAAAGGGGAGAAAACAGTTCGGCGTGGAAAGGAAAAACTGTACCAATGACTTCCTTTCCTCGGGAATCTGCCGTGTTTACACGTGTGGTCGAGGCTGCCGGTACTTTTAGTAAATCTTTATATTGCGGCCAGTCTCGACCCAGAATAACTGGGTGTGGTAACTTCTCGGCCACCCCCACTACTAGGTGGCGCTTTATCGGACCTACCGATAAGTATACTTTTAGAGTGGGGTATGTCGCCGTATCCCCATGGATACAGGAGATCGCCACCTGGCCTTGTGGCTGCCACGACATACCGCCAAGGAGAGCTGTTCGAATCAGAGTTTGCTCACACCCTGTGTCCACTAATGCGTGGGTACTCACATTCCCCAGCGCCACATCAACAATACACGGGCCCTCCCGACCTTTTCCCCATTTCTTACCCGTCTCAGACGCCAGGTGACACGCAGCCACATCGCATTCCATAGCGGCCGGGCAGCGTCTCGCGATGTGTCCCGACTGCTGGCACCTGAAACAGATTGGAGGGGCAGAGGGTGAGGGTGGTACGTATCTGTCCCGCTGCTGGTATGTCAGCGGGGCAGGGGGAGCCATTCTACCCCAGCTGGGGGCCAACCTCTGCCTCCACGGTAAGGGGGCTGGATGACCCGACGGGGCTGGTGATTTGCTGGGTCGTGGTCCGGGAGCGAGGTTCGGTGGTGGTCCTTTAGTAGAGGAGGGAGGGGTGCAGTCCAGCAACGTGGTGCGGGCGGACACGAGGGAGTCCTCAAAATTCTCCGCCAGGGCCACGGCCTGTTCCAGAGTGGTGGGATTGTGCCGGCGTATCCACGCCTGCGTCTCCGCCCCGACCACATGGCAAAATTGTTCCATTACAATGGCTTCCCCCATCTGGATCCCAGTTTTCTGGCTGGGGTTCAGCCATTGCGCCATGTGGTCGCACAATCGTTGGGCCACCACCCTGGACCGGGTGTTTGCTGGTCGCTGGAACTCCCGGAAGCGGACTCGGTGGGTCTCCCCCGTGATATTAAGGCGGCGGAGGATAGCCTGCTTCACCAACTCGTACTGGCTGGCGTCTTCATCAGTCATGGCCCGGTATGCTGCTTGCGCTTCTCCCATCAAGCAGGGGCCAAGTTGGCTTGCCCAGTACTCCCGGGGCCATGCTGCGGTGGTAGCCAGCCGTTCGAAGGCTACGAGGTAGGCTTCGGGGTCATCCTCCGCCATCATCTTCTGAGCCCGGGCCTTCGGGGCCACCATCACGGGCCGGTTGCCGCCGACGTCATCCCCATCCCGACCCTTTCGATGAGGGCTGTGTACCGCTCCTCCCTCCTCCGTTCCTCAGCCTCCCTCCGGCTGTCCAACGCCTCCAGAATCGCCGATAAAGCAGCGGGGTCCATCCCACTTCTGACACCACGTGTGACAGGTAGCTGAGTGGGTATGTTGGGACAGGCGTAATGTGGTGTAAATCAAGAGACTCCAGTCCGTTATGCCGTTAAGCGCCTTGGTTTTATTTTGCCACACAAAGAAAACCAACAATAATGACGCCAGGATACACAGCAATGTGTAACCTGCTAAACTAATAATTATAATAATGCCGGGATACACAGCGATGTGTAACCCGACTAAACAAAGGGAAAAAGGGGTTGCAGTCCCAAAAATAAACAAACAACAAAAACCAATCCGTCTTCCTCTTGTGATCCAAAACACGGGGGTGGGGGTAATAAACCCAGCACTTCCGGGTTGTCGCTCCTGCGGCGTACTCCCGGAGCGTCCTGTTAGTGCTCTAAAAATACAAAGTGCAGAAGGGTTAGCACACAAATCCAAAATAGCAAAGAACCTGCTATCCAAATCCCTTCCTCTGTTTCTCTGCTCGGTTTCTCTCTCTCTCTCTCTCTCTCTCTCTCTCTCTCACGCACTGTACCTTGCCAGAAGGAACAGAGCCCCGGGCCACGCCCCCTTTTGTACGCTCCGTCCCGCTCCCATTGGGCAGCGTGGGCAATCGCCGTTGACCAATGCGCGATTGCCACAGCGCTCCCCGTCTGGGTTGATGACGTTGCGCACCGTGGCTCTGCCTGTTCCTCCTCTCCACAGCCCTCACTGGTCGGAAGGGAGATCTAAAACAAGAATTCATTCTCTCTTTGTCACAGGCAGCCATATTAAGTCACAGGTCAAACCACAAAATATTGCAAATATAGGCATCTGAAATAGTTTATGACACACTGGCAGTTGAAATAGTGGCAACAGTAAACATGTCGGGCCAAACCAGAGCAACATGACATACGTTGATGATATGTACATATAAAACTGTGAGTTAGACGGATATGTACCTCCAGATATCTCAAGAGCCTGATGCTCACAATTAGATATATGTAGTAAAATATAACTCCTGTGTGGCGGTTTGCCAAGGCCTCTTAAAAATTAGCTGCCTAGCTCAAGGGTTGTATCCATTTGAATTTGAATTTGTTTACCACTTTATTCCATAGTTCACCCAAGTTTGCAAAAATGAATTGTGTTGCCCCTCCCCATAGATTATCATAGGTAGTTGCAATTGCAGGCAGACTAGCCTACTCCATTATTGAAGCCTTCTTTCCCCTCTATGACTCTGAACTAAACAGTTATGATCTTGCTACTGTAGCAGCAGAAGGTTATGTATGTGTCCTCCAAGTTCTAATGTAAAGAAGCAAAACAAAAATGTTAAAAGTGTTTTTGTAGCAGCCTACTGTAACACATGAAATATTTAAAGAAAACTGAATTACATTAGTTACCAACTTTTCTTAACATTGTTCACAAAAGTAGATTTTTTTTTCTTTGTTTAAGTGTCACTGATTTGTAGACCACGACTGTCCTTCACATGCATCAGTAGTGGCTTGTCAAGGTCATGGTGAGGGTTTTGCTGGAAACATGTCTTCCAAAATGGCCTATGCATGATAGAATTCAAATTTGATTCATACATTTTTTATGAATATACGAACAAGGAAATTGGTCCCCAGCAGTCTTCATATATCACACTAGTGTATTTCTGATGTAAGATGGCAATTACTAGGCACTATAAAGCAGATGAAAAGTTTTATGCAAATTGTCCTTGGTATTTTCAAAATAGTAATAAAATATGTCAGGAAACAAAAAAGATCACAGCTTGCTCCCATTGCAACCTATAAATGTGTTTATTAAAACCATCCATAGCATCAAACATTCAAATTCCAATATAACACTAAGGGGTCGGTTTGAACAACCTCAGTAGAGGGGCGATCAAGCAATTTCCCAATGGAATATCGGATCAGTAATGATTGACAACAGTCAATGCAATGACTTTATTATTCACAAAAGACCTCAAACACAAAAGAAAACATACAGGTGCATATTATTATATACAGCAGTCCCTCGCTAATACTGACACTGTTATGCCGTATGTCTCAAAATAATAATACATTTAGTGTAACGCTAGGTCACTGTGAATTGAATGATCCAAAGAGACGTGCTAAAATAAAAAAAAAACAGTTGTTTTACTGACACCAAAGACAGGACGGAAATAAACGGAAGTACAGATACAAGTAGCTAAATCACTAAAATTAAGACTGTGAGTAAAATAGGGCATATAAACTCATAGGCTATTCTACATAGATTAAATGAACTGCGATCAAAAGGTTGGAAAAGGGCAAAAAGCTTTGAGAAATAGTGATGGACTCCAGTGGTTCGAAACACTACAATAATTACAATTCTAAATTTGAAGTCTTTAATTGCTTTTTGCAAAGAAAAGAAAGTTTGACTCAGTACCAGTTAGGCTGTGTGTTTTACTTGCAGCTATACGTATATAGTGTAAAATTGTACATTTTAAATGACTGATTTCTGTAAAGTTTTGCAGTATATGTAACGTGCTGTATAGTATCATAACATGCTAATGTGGAACCATGATCTAGTTTGTGTTAATGGTGTACTAAGTAGGCTACGGTAAGAACGAAAATGTGCTAAAATCATTTAGTTTCAATTTCAAATAATATTGTATTATTTCTGCATTGTACAGTAATGTGTACAGAGAATACAGCAGCATGATTTATTTCATGTTACTGGTAGCCAATAGGCTAAAGTAAAAAAAAAAAGTGTTCTACGTATTAATTTGACTTTGCTGCTGTACTGTATACTGTGTATGCCTACTGTACAGATTTATATTTTTATGTAATGTGTACAGAGAACACTTTTATGTTATTTCAGCAAAATGATTTATACATTGAAAATCAATTGAGCACTATAACCGGAAACCTGGTTATTCCAGATAACCTGTCTGTTTCCAGACATGTCCGATTTAGTGAGGGACTGCTGTATAGTAATAGAATATATGCATTGGGACATTACAACATTACCCCCAAGGGTAAAGAGGAAATTACCAGTAAAGAATAGTCATGTATCCCTCCTTAGCAATTTGAATACCGTGCAGACAAGTCAGGTCATATCAGGCTTCTAGCTTCCTATGGGTGCCCTGTGCTCTCTTGACAGGAGTATGGCTGGTGTTTCTCATAGTTAAGAGATTGGGAGAATTTGACCTTTTTGAAAGTCATAAACGTTTGATTTCACAGTTTTTGAAGAATCGCCTATGGCGTGTACCTACAAAGCTTCAAAGGCATCTAAATATGGTACTTTGGTCTATTTTTTACTCAGGTTAGACGCTTCCAACCACTTTGTAGAATCAGCTCTCAAGTTTCAAAAGAAATGAACAGGAAATATTAATACAGTGTTACTTTATTTTCTGGTGCCAGTGATATGCGACTAGAAACCAAAGTTTGGATAGTGCAGGCAGAGCTTGAATGACTGTCACGGGTGTCAGGCAAGTGGGGGTTATAATTAAATAAAAGTAAGTAAATAACTGCCAGACTACGCCACTTAAAAACAAGGAGTCCCAAGAACCCTTTAGGTAATTATAGAAGGCTATTACCCAGTATATGACATTTTTACGTAAGTCAGATCACACACAAATGAGCCCAGAGACAGTGAATTACTATTCAGTAGTATTTTATTATTTTACCCAATAGGCAGCTTGAAATACTTAAAAGCAAAGCAATCCAGTCTACAATCCAGTGCGTGTGGTATTTCGCCTTGGTGAAACCGATTCTCTATAGCCTGGATAGCACTGCTGAAGTTGTGTGTCGCCTTTCTTATTTAGGGTCGTTTGCGTCTGCTTCTCTCGTTCTCTGGTCCTGTTTCTTCCTTTCGTTTAGTTTCTCTTGTCTTCTTTCCTTCTCTTTTTTCTCTCTTTTTTGATTTGTAAATGTCCCAGTTTTATAGTGTCAGCTGTCCCGGGGGCGGGTCTATGCTTGTACCTATTGGTTACCTCGGTGCGTTGTCAGTAATGCGGTTTGTTAAGGGCGCTGTCAGTGTAGGAAGAGAGCTCAGCAATACAAAACGTGCAGTTAAATCATAAACATTCTAATGTGAAAAAAACAAATACACCCAATAAATGAACACATAATAAATAAGTGTAAAATCAAAACACACATCGTGATCAAATATAAATAATAAGTGAAATAAATACATTCATGGTCTTTACATATCACAACACAGTGCAAATCAAAATAAAGAAAAATAGTGGCGATAGTCACCGCGTGTCACAACAGCAATGAAAGCTTCACCAAAATGGAACACCCATATGTGGAGGCATTTCCTGGGATACAATAAATGATTTCAACCCCAAACTGAATTTAATCACTTACCCACCTTGCAGGAATTTAACTTGTCATATATTAATCCCAAGCAACGACTTGCTTAACCTGTGATTCTTGTCATTATGAGTAGCAAAATATGGTCTTTCAAATTATATATATATATATATATATATACAGACGTGCTCAAATTTGTTGGTACCCCTCCACAAAAAATGAAGAATGCACAATTTTCTCTGAAATAACTTGAAACTGACAAAAGTAATTGGCATCCACCATTGTTTATTCCATATTTAATAGAAATCAGACTTTGCTTTTGATTTTTTATTCAACATAATATTGTAAATAATAAAACAAATGAAAATGGCATGGACAAAAATGATGGGACCGCTAACCTAATATTTTGTTGCACAACCTTTAGAGGCAATCACTGCAATCAAATGTTTTCTGTAGCTCTCAATGAGACTTCTGCACCTGTTAACAGGTAGTTTGGCCCACTCTTCCTGAGCAAACTGCTCCAGCTGTCTCAGGTTTGATGGGTGCCTTCTCCAGACTGCAAGTTTCAGCTCTTTCCGTAGATGTTGATAGGATTCAGATCAGGACTCATAGAAGGCCACTTCAGAATAGTCCAATGTTTTGTTCTTATCCATTCTTGGGTGCTTTTAGCTGTGTGTTTTGGGTCATTATCCTGTTGGAGGACCCATGACCTGCGACTGAGACAGAGCTTTCTGACACTGGGCAGTACGTTTTGCTCCAGAATGCCTTGATAGTCTTGAGATTTCATTGTGCCCTGCACAGATTCAAGGCACCCTGTGCCAGGCGCAGCAAAGCAGCCCCAAAACATAACCGAGCCTCCTCCATGTTTCACTGTAGGTGTGGTGTTCTTTTCTTTGAAAGCTTCATTTTTTCGTCTGTGAACATAGAGCTGATGTGACTTGCCAAAAAGCTCCAGTTTTGACTCATCTGTCCAAAGGACATTCTCCCAGAAGGATTGTGGCTTGTCAATATGCATTTTAGCAACTTCCAGTCTGGCTTTTTTATGTTTTTCTGTCAAAAGTGGAGTCCTCCTGGGTCTTCTTCCATGGAGCCCTCTTTCGCTCAAAAAGCGACGGATGATGCGATCAGAAACTGACGTACCTTCACCTTGGAGTTCAGCTTGTATCTCTTTGGCAGTTATCCTTGGTTCTTTTTCTACCATTCGCACTATCCTTCTGTTCAATCTGGGGTCAATTTTCCTCTTGCGGCCACGCCCAGGGAGGTTGGCTACAGTTCCATGGACCTTAAACTTCTTAATAATATTTGCAACTGTTGTCACATCAAGCTGCTTGGAGATGGTCTTGTAGCCTTTACCATGCTTGTCTATTATTTTCTTTCTGATCTCCTCAGACAACTCTCTCCTTTGCTTTCTCTGGTCCATATTCAGTGTGGTGCACACAATGATACCAAACAGCACAGTGACTACTTTTCTCCATTTAAATAGGCTGAATGACTGATTACAAGATTGGAGACATGTGTGATGCTAATTAAAGAAACTAATTAGTTTGAAATATCACTATAATCCAATTATTTATTATCTTTTCTAAGGGGTACCAACAAATGTGTCCAGGCCATTTTAGAATATCTTTGTAGAATAAGCAATAATTCATCTCTTTTCACATCTTCTTTGCTTTATTCTTTCTATGACATACCAAAGGCATGCAAGTATACATGATAAAATAGCTTTTAATTTCATCACTTTTCAGGAGGAATGAAGCATTATTTCAATGAGCTGTAAGGGTACCAACAAATTTGAACACGTCTGTGTATATATATATATATATATATATATATATATATATATATATATATATATATATATATATATATATATATATAGACACACACACACACAGTGGAACTCACCTAAAAAGTACCTGGAATATAAGTAGGCTTGCTACTATTCGATTTTTTTTTTTTTTTTTTTTTGCCAAATCGATGATTAATATCGACGTTTATTTTTGAAAGAATTTACCAGGTTTTTTTCAATCTTTATTTTTCAATTCAAGCAGAGCATGGGTGAAATCGACCTTTATTAAAAAAAAAAAAGACTTTTTATGCCATTGAGGAACGTCTCATTTAGAGAAACCCTTTATTCGACATGCAACAAAACCATGGTTACCAACATTCTAATTGAAATAACGTTTGGTCACAGCGAAGCTATACCTAGATATAGATCCTAAAAAAGTAGCAAGCCTAGATATAACATACACCCAGTATATAACGTATCTGAGCCATGGAACCAGGACCCAAACAAGCGATTTACTATCAAAACGCATCCTTTAATATGTACTCTGCTGCTGTGTACTCCTTGGATATTACGTACTACTATCAAATTCGTGATACGTATTTTTGCCATTTATTACATACAATCAAACCACTCTCTCTAGAAGAACCCTTCCATAAATGTTCTATTCGTTAAAAAATTACATAATAAACCATAAATACCGAAACCTACAAGTTTAAAATTAGTTAAACTACCAAATGGGTCTGCAGAAAGCTTAAATGGTATTACGTTTATTTTAAAGTATTTTGTACGTGTAACATAATCTCGACCATATGGCCAGATCTAAATATGGAGACTGGAAAAATGGTGCAGCGGCAAGTCACACTTTGTCCCGCCCACCCAAATATAAACAATGTCTGATATAAGCGGCTGTGATTTAGATCTACCCCTGTGTTGGGCACCTGTTCTGTCATCATGGCTAGTGCCAAGAGATCTCTTTCATCAATCTCTGAAAGAAAAGCTTTCAGAGATTGATTATTATCGGCAAAATCTCAAAAGGCCGGAAACAGTCGGATTTGTGTTCTGCATTTATACTTTTTTACTTGTAAAGTTGCATACATCAGCAGCTCTTTTCTCTCTGGCACTGGGTATGGTCAATCTTGCTATTCGTATCCAAACTTTTCACCAGTATGGTGAACGGCAGTTTCTGCGAGTTATGTGCACGTTTCTCCAAGCGCACGCTGGAGAAACGCCTCTCCCACAGCTCCACAGAGTGCTCGGCGTTCCTCACTCCTGCACAGCGCTCTTCCTCATTACCCTCTGTTAGAGAGGTGTCTGTGTCCTCCCCCCATGGCTCTGTACCAAGGGTGAGCGGACGACGCACCCAGGAAAGTAGCCCATGCAGGAAGCCGTCTTCACGGTCTTCCTCCTCCGAGGAAGAAGGAGGACCTCTGTTCAAGTGATCGGCAGACTCTGAGCAGATGGAGAAACTCTGGGCATCAGTTTCCCACCCAGGAACAGTGCTTGCAGAGTTACTGCATGAATGTTCGGCACCACCTGCCCTGCCTGTCCCCTTGGGGGACCTCATGGCATCCCGTCCCATCGAGCCTGCAGCTCTGGGTCTGGCACCTGAACGGCTGCATTGAGCCATCTGGGTCTATCAAATAGGTTTATTGACACCCTGCAAAATACCAAAGCAGCGTCCACGCGTTCCCAGTATGGGTACAAGTGGGGAGTCTTTCAGTGGTTACGTGGTGCCTGCCTCGGGGGTTCGACCACACGACTTGTTCCATGGCAGTTCTACTATTTCAGCTTGCCATGTCAAAATTGACTCGGTCTCCCCAGGAGCTCAATTCCTGGCAGGGCAATTGAAAGGAGCTTGGCGGCTTTGGCCTGCCTTCCTCGCTGGAGGCTTAATGTGGTGCTTGATGTGCTCATGAAGCCTCCATTTGAGCCCTTGTATTCAGCTGAGCTGAAATTTGTATCGCTCAAAGTGACTTTCTTGCTTGCAATCACCTCTGCAAAGCGGGTTAGTGAGATACAGTCATTCTCAATTGCAAAAGCCTGCTTCATTTTTGCAGAAGCCAGGACAAAGGTTACCAATCCTGCTTTTTTCCCATAGACTGTCTCGGCATTTCATGTCAACCAGTCTGTTGAATTGTAGGCTTTCCATCCACCTCCTTTCCAGCCTGACAGAGAGCGGTAGCTCTATACACTCTGTCCAGTGCGGGCCCGAGCGTATTATGTTGACAGGACAAAAAGTTGGAGGCAGTTCAAACTATTTTTGTCTGCTATGTGGCGAAATGGATAGCAGATACAGTCAGGACTGCCTAACTTGCTGTATCCAGAAAAGCTCCCTGCCCATTCTACCAGGGGCATGGCAACTTCATGGGCTTTACACCAGGGTGCATCTGTCAAGGACATTTGCAATGGAGTGGTGTGGGCTACTCCCCCATACTTTTACTAGGTTCTACAGACTGAATGTCATGGATCCTCAAAACCCTCATTTTGGAACTAGTGTTAAGGGCGGCTTCTCAGTCGATCCTTACAACACAGGCATAGAGGTGAGTTTTTCCTTCAATGTTTTGAGCCCTAGCTACTTGTTACTGGGGTTCCGAGTGGTAACGCACATGGCAGCCTCAGCCTCAGTGGTCTGTGACTCACATTCCACACAGCCTGTACCCCTATATGTTATTTACTGGTTTCTCTGAGTTAGAAATCCAGTTTACCTTCCCCCAAATGTAAACACATTCTTTCAGCACACATAACCACACCTTAAGAAGGCTGTACAAGACAGCATACACACACATTATACAAATTCTTATTCCAAAACAAAAACCCACATACATATTATACAAACAGCTTATAATTAAAATATAGAAAATTAAGCCCATTCCAACAAACAGAGCCTATTGTTATATTTGTCATACTCGATTTTTCACACATACTTCAAATTTCCAGTTTACATCATGCATATTACATACATTATGAACGTGGTTGGGACTGGCAGGGAGGGGGTTAAAATTCCTCCCTGCCAGGAAAACATGTGAGAATGTGGCTGGAGCCCTAATTGAATAATCAGCAATTATTGATTAATTGGGCTCCAGCCACAGGGGATAAAAGCCAGGGGAGAGGTCCTGGCTAGGAGGAGAGTTCCAGAAGGAGAGGAAGTAACTGTCTGTTTGTCTGTTTGTCTGTTTGTCTGTGTGTGCTGTTTTGTAAGTTTTTGAAAATCAGTGAAGGCAACGCCCAGCCTGGAAACTTTATTTGTAAGTTTTGTTTTGTGTTTATTTAGTGTTTGAAACCTTTTTGTTTGGCCCTTGTGCCTGTTTATTTGATTATTTTTTGTTTATTAAAAAGCTTTATTTTGAACTTTATACTGTCTCTGAGTCTCACCCTCTGCTAATCCTGTCACATTTGGTGCTCAGAAGTGGGACAATGCTACCTGGAGGCTCAGGGCAGTATTTTTTTTTTGTTTGTTTTTTTGAATTGTGTGAGTTTTTTTTTTTTTTTGGAAAAAAAAGAGAAAATGGGCAGAAGAAGCAGGCAGCGGCAGCAGCGACAGCAACACCAAAAGCTGCTGCCACCCCAGCTGGAGGACCCAGCCAGCCTTTTTCCCTGGTGCTCTTGGTGCGGGAAGGTGGATCATCGGTGGAGGTCCTGTCCAGATGGGCCACCAGCTGACTGGTGTGGGCGCTGTGAGGCGGTTGGCCACAGCTGGGCAGGATGCCCCCATAATCTGGACCAGGAGCAGCTGCAAACCCCGTCCTCGGCAGCCACCCCACCACTTCCAACATCACCGCCTTCACCACCATCCCAGGAAATATGGGACTGGTTGATGCACCCTGAGGCGGACCTCTTCCATGACCTCCCCATAGTTATCAACACGCTGTGGCGTCGAGATGGGGGGAGGTGGGAAAAGTGGGAGGAACAGCATCACCCGGCGTCCTTTGCAGAGCTTGCCCTGATGGTTGTTAACTACCTGGCGGTAGATATGGGAGAGGCCCCAGTCATTCAAACAAAGAAGGTGGAGCTGTCGTCCCGAGAGCCAGAGAGGGGTGAGCTGTCGTCCCGAGAGCCAGAGAGGGGTGAGCTGTCGTCCCGAGAGCCAGAGAGGGAGGAGCTGTCGTCCCGAGAGCCAGAGAGGGAGGAGCCGTCGTCTCGAGAGCCAGAAGGGGAGGAGCCGCCGTCCTGAGAGCCAGAAGGGGAGGAGCCGCCGTCCCGAGAGCCAGAAGGGGAGGAGCCGCCGTCCCGAGAGCCAGAAGGGGAGGAGCCCCGTCCGGAGAGCCAGAAGGGGAGGAGCCGCCGTCCAGAGAGCCAGAAGGGTAGGAGCCGCAGTCCCGAGAGCCAGAATGGGGGCCGCTGCCATCGCCCAGAGAGGGGGAGCCGCTGCCGTCGCCCAGAGAGGGGGAGCCGCTGCCGTCGCCCAGAGAGGAGCCCGAACGTCCACAGCCCGAGAGGGAGGAGCCCGAACATCCACAGCCCGAGCGGGAGGAGCCCGAACGTCCACGGCCCGAGCGGGAGGAGCCCGAACGTCCACGGCCCGAGCGGGAGGAGCCGGTGCGTCCACGGCCCGAGCGGGAGGAGCCGGTACATCCACGGTCCGATCGGGAGGAGCCGGTGCGTCCACAGCCCGAGCGGGAGGAGTCGGTGCGTCCACGGCCCGAGAAGGGGAAGCCCACAGGCCCAGGGCTGAAGGGATCCGCAGGGAAAGAATACAGGCTGTTCCCACCTCCACCGCCAGCAGAGGGGGAACAGCCGGAGCTGTCTCTCCCTCCACCGCCAGCAGAGGGGGAACAGCCGGAGCTGTCTCTCCCTCCATCGCCTGGGGTTGCCTGCCTGTCCGCATCGCCTGGGGTTGCCTGCCTGTCCGCATCGCCTGGGGTTGCCTGCCTGTCCGCGCCGCCAGGGGGTCCAGAGGGTCCAGCGCCGCCGGAAGGACCAGCATCGTCGTTCTCGCCTCCGCCACGAGAGGGAGCCGCTGCTGCTGCCGTCGCCTCCCGGGGGTCCGCTGCTGCTGCCGTCGCCTCCCGAGGGTCCGCTGCTGCTGCCGTCGTCTCCCGAGGGTCCGCTGCTGCTGCCGTCGCCTCCCGAGGGTCCGCTGCTGCTGCCGTCGCCTCCCGAGGGTCCGCTGCTGCTGCCGTCGCCTCCCGAGGGTCGCCTGGGGTCTTCGGGGATCCTGCTTCGCCTGGGGTCGCTACACTGTGGCCGGAGCCCCAAGGAGGGGAGTTGCCGGCCATGAAGAGGGGGGGGGGGAGGTCAGGAGACCAGCTCCCCCAGCTGCACTTTCGCTGCAGGATAGTGTGTGGTCGGAGTCCTGGAAGAGGGAGCTGCCGGCCACGAAGAATTGGAGGGTGCCGGACGTCCCACCATGGCCACCCCCATGGACACTGTGCTTCCCCCTCTTCCGGGACTGAGACTGAGGGGGGAGGTGGCCATTTAGGCCATGTTGTGCTTGGCACAAGGGGGGGGATATGTGACGGGGGACTGCCCCGTCTTTATGAACGTGGTTGGGACTGGCAGGGAGGAGGTTAAAATTCCTCCCTGCCAGGAAAACATGTGAGAATGTGGCTGGAGCCCTAATTGAATAATCAGCAATTATTGATTAATTGGGCTCCAGCCACAGGGGATAAAAGCCAGGGGAGAGATCCTGGCTAGGAGGAGAGTTCCAGAAGGAGAGGAAGTAACTGTTTGTCTGTGTGTGCTGTTTTGTAAGTTTTTGAAAATCAGTGAAGGCAATGCCCAGCCTGGAAACTTTATTTGTAAGTTTTGTTTTGTGTTTATTTAGTGTTTGAAACCTTTTTGTTTGGCCCTTGTGCCTGTTTATTTGATTATTTTTTGTTTATTAAAAAGCTTTATTTTGAACTTTATACTGTCTCTGAGTCTCACCCTCTGCTAATCCTGTCACACAGCACATCTTATTTTAAATGGAAAACTAACACTGACAACCTTTTGATGTTTTGCATTCCTCTTGCCCTCCCCAGCAGCTCTTCGGCCATAACAGACAAGGTCAACTGTATGAACTCAGAAGTTGAAAGAACATGAATTCAGCATTCTATTGTGTTTCTTTGATACAGAATTGATCTTCCACCAATGAACAAGCCACCTCCAGCTTATGTTGAAAGAGCTGTATCTACACCACTAACAGTCAACACTGCCCAGGTAAATATATCTTAAAACAGTCGCATTAGTAATTACATACATGGAAGTATTTGTTTTTAACCTGTGCATATTACAAAATGTAGGGGATGCTGTGAGACAGTTTTCTACTTTTTGAAGAGAAAACAGCCAAATAATTTCTTATTTGTTGCTGCATAGCCAGGCCTGAGGTAAACGTCCCTCTAGGGTTAATCTATATTTTCTGTTTCTAGGACCTAAGGTGGCTGTAAAACATCCAATAAGAAATAGGTTTTCAAAATATATTTGGCCTTGGGTGTTTTCCAGCAGCAGTACATCAAAATATATCAATTGGTTTAATGGGCCTGGTCCAATGGGTCTCCTGTATTCAAACTTGACCCTTTCTTTATGAAGCTTCAAGTGCTTCCAAATTTGAAACTGTAATTATATATGCATGACATGAATGTATCTTTCACACTTTTATTTGAAAGAGCAATGGATTAATGTACATGCCCTGGTCTCGCCTATATTGTTCCCCAATTATGTGGCAGTGTAAGGCTTTTGAAGATTGTGCCATGTTGGGGAAGTAGCACTCTCTGCCCATATCCATTTAGTAATACTGTCTCTTAGGGCTTAAAACTACACAATTTGTCAATGGTTGCCACATGCCTATCAATGTAGTTTCATATTCTGATAGTGAGGATTCATCTACTGGACATTTCAGAGGTAATTTTTGGCAAGGACAATATATCAAGGCAATGTAGCATCGTTGGAATATTTTTTTTATTATTAATCCATATTATATTATTCATATTATTAATCCATATTTCACCCAGGGTATTTGCTAACCCATTCAAAATAATGCATGTGAACCTCTAAAACAACTATTAATTTCAGATGAACTGGTAACAGACATTAATAGAAATATTCTACAAGGTCTCCACTCATTAGAAACAAGACACAGAGCTGTATGCAGATATATGCAGCCTTTTTGACTAACAGAGCTAGAATAAACACCAGGAAGTTCTTATAGAGCTCTACATAAAGCTGACTAAAAAGCAGCAACTCCACCCAGGTAAAGCAGTAGTTTCCTGCTCATTAAACATGTTGCCTCAGAATGCTACATTTTGACTGGACTTGCTTCTACTTAAGGCTGCAGATTGTTCTTCAAACTCATTAAAAAGCGTAAACGGGGTACTTCAAAAGAGCCATATAGTGGAGCTAAATGAGCCATATGTGGCTCAAAAGCCAGTCCTGTTATGAAGAACAATCCGAACACTTTCTGTTGGTAGGTGACGTGGTTGGTCACTGCATTTGCTGGGCTCTCAGGTTAAAACAAAGATAAGGTTCTGAGATGAGTACTGCATTAGCAAGGCAGTATGAATGAAAGGGATGAATGAAACACACAAAGAGGGTTTTCATTTATAAACGACTTGGTGAGGGCACCTTTTAACAAGACATAAATTGACAACAGGAAAGATAACCAGCAGGAGTCACATAGTGCTTTTAAGAATGCACAGACTGCTGTGAAATAGCCGTGGCATGCGACAGATAAGTGAAAACCACAATAAACTGCCGCTTATGAATGCTTGCTCATCCATGTTATCAAATTAACCACAACTTTTAAAATGCATTACAAAAAGGGGTCTATGTGAGAACATCATAATAATTTAGTGTCATCCATTTCCACATGCACACACACACACTTATCTGTGTTAATGTTGCATGACATTGTGCATATAGAGTAGCACATTATTTTATTTATTTATTCATGTAAAATGTATTGATAAAACTGGAAAATTCACAATTTGTCTGATGCATTAAACATTTGTAAACTGTGAATGTTATTTTCATTCCTGCATTTCTTCTTAAAGGTAAACTTGTGTATATTTCACACCACCTTTTTGCACTTTCCAATTTAGGTAGATAGATAGATAATATATTTCTGTAATAAATGTGCTTTTGTTTGCATTGATAAGTTGCACTGATTTATAATTACGTTCACCCCAAAAACTGACCATAAAGTAGACTTATGCACAAGTTTGCAGTATTAATTCCTGGCTGACATTTTTAATAATCTCTGACCAAGTCAATGCTTTGGTTCAGTCTTACATTTCCACACATGAATCAGTGAAACAAGTGTGTCATTTTATAATAGTGGTATGAAAGCTTCTGAAGGTAGAAGGTAGTGTAAGTTTAACTACTGAACCCAGGAAATCATCCCAACTACCTAAAGAAGGTAAAGCCTGTTAGTTCATTTCTCTCTCTTTCTCATAACAGTCTCACCTACTGCAACGTCACTGATAAAAGACAAAGAAAGTGGGAATTTGTTTTTAAAGAAGCCAGGGGCTTGTTGTTGCACATGCTTAGAGTTTTTTTTTTTTTTTTTTTTTTTTTCAAATAATATATTGTAGAAGTTGAATGGTATTGCCATAACATTTAAATGTGTATTATATATGTATTCTTCTTCTTCTTCTTCTTCTTCTTCTTCTTCTTATTTTAATAATTATACTTTTAAATTATTCGCCACCACCACTGAGATATCTAGATGTAGTATTTAAAGCTGTATTAAAAAGTCTATTAGATTACAGATTTGCCTCAATCAAATCCGCATTGTTCAAGATAAAGTGGATCTTTTGATCAGCAGTAATACATTTCTAATACTGTTTTTTAATATTCCAGTTAAGAGCAACTGACCATCGTTACACATTTCATGAAGAACAGAGGCGCCATGTTCATGAGCAACTGTCATGCCATGAATGGATATGCCAGAACAATGGCCCTGAACGAATATACATCAATCACAGAGAACACTATGTATAAATATTTAAAATACAAGTTTGTACGACATGTTGAGTATGAAAGGCAACAGCGAGGAAAGGCTTGATTTGATACATGCTACTCGATAAAGATTTAAAAATGTTAGTGATGTTACGGTAGTTGCATCAGCGTATAACAGCAACATCACAATATTCTTCTGTAGATTCATTTTAAAATTAACTGCAATTTTGTAAGTAGCATTGCAGTTGTAAATAGTTTTATATTTCCACATTTGTCAACATGGATATTTGTAGTAATAATTTGTACTACGTTTGTGTAAATAGCCTTTACAGACTTTAGAAATCTTGTTTATGTTTAAGAAGCTTAAAGAGTAAGTAGCAGGGTTATACGTCCCCACGTGCTGCTACAACTGTTTAAATGACATACCTGTCATTTTTCTTATTCATTGTTAACATCCTGACAACTAAAGTCTGTTTCAGAACTTTTTTCAAAATGTCCGCTGTAGTGCACTGATAGTGTAAGGATTATTGCCCACATTGTCAAGCAGGTAACACAGCAATAACGATCCAGGATGTGGTATGGAAATAGAAAAGCCAGAGCACTTGTTGGGTTATTTTTTTGTTTTGTTATCGCTGTTCCTGCAGTGATTTAGAGGACAGATCTCAAGCCCCAGTGCACTAGAGCGGACATTTTGAAAAGAGCTTTGAAACAGGCTTTAACGTAAAAGTGCAAAAGGTTCTCAGCATGTTAACAATGAAAAGGAAAATGACTTATGTTATTTAATCAGTTGTAGCAGCACGAGGGGACGTGTGACGCTATATTTTTTAGAACTCTGCTACTTGCTGTTTAACCCTCCAGTATTTTGATATTATGCTGCACATGTACATTCATATGGGTTATTACTAGGTCCCATTACCAAAGCTACAATGTTCTTAAATAAAAATCAGGTTGGACATTGCAACCTTTAAAGTGTTGTTTATTTTCAAAATGTGTGATCCTTGCTGTTAGGAATACAGTCAGCACTCGGATATCCGTTACCCAGATACATGTCAGTGACTTTTTACCAACCTTTTTATTAAGAATAAAATCAATCCCCATTATTTACATCTAACAAATTAATGCACTTACCAGTCACACGCGATCTGCTACTCTGTCACCAGTTTTCTGATACAAAGCTCATCTCTTCAGTGTTACAGTGTACTTGTTTAACTGTCATAGACAAGCTACGGTAATGTAAAAGTTAATCATTAAACAGTTTTAGATACTGTGATGCATTTTTTAAAAATCTGTGCTCTTTAGTTGCTTTTGTGCATTTTCATTCGCAAGTGAACTGTGACATAAGGCCTTATCGAGCACTATATTCTGCAATTCGAATACTGACTGGATACTATTTTAATTCTGGAAACTGCTGTTATTTTTTTTTTTTTTAATCTTTTGCTAAATTGCATTGCCTTTTACGTTTTATGCAGTTCTGTGCATGGGTAACATTTTGATTTAATTTTGCTGTTGGGTTGTTAATGGGGAATTTTACATATTACTACAATACGTACCAGATTTAAAAGTATGTGCTGTATTACAGTCCATGGTTATCTCTTTTGGCAAGTGATATTTTCAGAATCATATCATTCTGAATTAAAATACTTCTGTTAAATATAGTACTGTACCAATAAAACCAACTACAGTACATCTAAATGGAAGCCTATTTATTTTAAAACACAGTCCTTTCAGCTATGTATTTTTGACATTGTATCTTTTTTGTGTTCCCTGAAAAAATGGACAAGGGTTGGAATGGGCCAAAATGAAATAATCAGATATGCATCACACTCTTTTAACCGTCACTGAAGTCAAAATGTTATAGGGTCGGATATGTGAGTGCTGACTGTATTACATAAGAGTGTGGGCTTGAACAGTTATAATTTATGTCAGTTGATGTTTTGGAAAGTAGCAACTCTACATTGCACGAAGACTTCCATAATCTTCCTTGATGCACATCCAACTGCCAGAACTCCCAAATTGTTTAGCTTTGGGCCAAATCCCTAAGACCTCCAAATTCGGTATGGTTTTGGTTTCAGATTTGTGAACACTGAATCCTGAATAACCCAGGTGGAGCTGTTGTGATGGTGATGTGGGTCCCAGCCCTAGACAATATACACCAGTTTGGCCACCAGCACACATTCCCATTGGCACAAGCCATCGTAAGATGTGCCTGCCAGACAGGCATATCTCCAGCACCATCCAACCGCTTGGGGGCGGTCGTCGGATTTGGTGGTACATTTCTAGGATAGACTGGCCTCTATTGCCTGAAGGTGTCCGACCAAGGGAACAACATGCAGGGGGACTCACAGATGATGGCAGGGGACTGATGGAGCCCGATCTGAGAGGTGTTCCTGGTGCTGCTTGCCTCAGCCCTTTTGACAACAGCTGTGCAGTGCCCTTTTACAAAGTCTCCCCCAGATGTTTAAGACAAGACAAGTTAGTGCCCCTGCTGTTAGTGCTGTGACTTTAGGGTGAGGAATCGTAAATAGAAACCTCCAAAAAAAGAAGAACTATAATTATCATTATGCAACACATGTAACAAAGTGAGTTTCTGGAAACTTGCAGAAAACTAAATGTATCCTGCAAAACTAATTATTAAGTTAAACAGCTATTGAAAACTTTGGTTTAATAAGTTAATCCCTGTTTTCAAGTTTGCTTTAAAGATAATTCATTATGGCAATACTATTTGGATCCCTGCGGCTAGTTGTATAAACTAACAATGACAATGGGCTCAATTAAATTCACTTTTAGCTTGGAAAAAAGTGGATCAACATGTGCTCTGTTTATTTCATGAATATAAAACTTAATTGAATTGAACCCAAGATAATCTCCCAAAGCATCCACTTCCCCCACAGGGTAAGTGTGTTTCTTTTTTTAAATTCATTTTAGTATGCAGCCATTCAAATAAATGCTTTATTGAGCAACTAATACATCTACACTTTTCTTCAGGTTCAGTTCCAATGTATTTCTTATTTATCCGTGTCTTTACAATGAGAATATAATATTAAGAAACGTACCGCTTGTATGTTACAGTAAAAGGATAAAATCAATATTCACTTGTATGTTGAAAAATGTAACATTGGCCTACCGTTATGTATATGTAGAGCCCCGTGTTTTTCGCAAATACGAAATACCACGAAATGTAACATATAAAATGAAATAAAAGTGCAAATATAAAAATAAATAACACGAAAAATCATAAAACAAAGAGTAACATTTTTAAATTGTGAGGTTTATACAGAACATACTTTAAATAAATACTTGTAATCGTAGTTGTCAAGGCTCAGCCGTTACCATAGACACAGTCTGAAGGGAAACGGAAGCTAGCACTTGCGCAGATGTATAATTTGAAGTGTGATGGAAGAGAAGAGACGTTTGTTTCTAAAATGCCTAAACCGCGCATAATACACTGCAAAGAACCTGAGCATGAGGGGATGTATGCAGCTGACGGTGACAAAATAATGATGCGCAGATTTTGCAACTGTCGGCTGGAATGGGAGTCGAAAGATACCGTCGTTAAGCATCATTAGCTTTTGGGAAAAATATGGCTTGTTTGCTTGTACAGTATCTTGCATTAGTATGTCAATTCTTTGTTTTATTTCAAACTTTGCACTGAGAAATCCCACATTTCTTGCATACTGCTTCAATGCAATGGGATTGAAATACAAATCCTATTTTTTTTTAATGGGTAGATTACTGTATGTGCAATTATTATGACAGCCCCACAATAGTAGGGCAGTGTAAAGAATATATATATATATATATATATATATATATATATATATATATATATATATATATAATCTTACTGTATTTTAAAGAGTGGGGAACTGTATGTTACCGTTACTCCCACTAATGACAAATTCTGGTAGCTAAATTATTTTTCTGTGCAAGGTTTCTTTGTTTAAAAAAATCTGATAATGTTTAATAAAAAAATATGTATGTAGTTAAAACATGATGTATACTGTACTATTATTGATATACATCTATTTGAGTTATTTTACTAATGTGGATCTGTAATAAAACGACATCTGTGAAAAATAAAACAAAAAATAAAACATTTGTGAAAAATAAAACGAAACATTATAAAAGATAAAAATCACTTCACAGGGCTCTATGTATATGGAATAATCCAGACGCCACGCCAGGTTACTGAGGGACTATTTACATAAGACCAGCATTAGAAAACATGACACTGGTCAAGTATTATCATTACCATTAAGGATACCAGGCGCTGCGACTTGATTATTTAATCTATGTAACACTTTGGAATAAAAAGGCAAAATGTCCTCTGCAGTTAAATCGTCTTCAGTAATAATAAAGCTGATGTTTCTGTTGCTTTGTTGTGAGTACAAAATTGGGCAGTGACTTAATACTGATGATCAGGTGGTCTCAACAAACAAAACAAAATGGGCTGTTTTTCAGTGAACCGTGGCACATCTAATGTAATTGTTATGTAAGGTCATCCATGGCTCTAGGTATAACTGTAAGGCTAAAATTTGACATTAAGCAGTAAAACTACATTGTAATACCCTGTCTGTACATTTGGTTATATGATTAGACTATGTAGCTCACGCATTGCATGGTGTTAGAGAGTAATGGATTGCAAGTAGCAACTCATAACTAATTAGATTACTGAACATCAGAAATAGTAAATGTTATAATTAGTCATGTTAAAACCTGTAATTTCATTACTTTCATTTATTTTAGTTATTACTGTTTGTGATTCCTTTTTTCTTGAAACTCACAGAAGCAGGAACACAGTGTAGCAGGGACAAGTTCCGTCGCTGACATCTCCGACGCATGTGAGGAACTGTAGGGACCTGGAATCTCATCAGGAGAGGGGGCACCAACCAGGGAATCCATGACTGTCTGGGAAGTCATGTCTCAGTGAGCGCCCAAACTTTTACAAAGGGAACCACAAAACACACCCCTGTTTTCCTCAGAGAGAGAGGGGGGGAGAGCTAGAGTTGCACGGTAACAAAGTGGTAAGACAACTCAAACAACTGTATTGTTGGATTGAATTGAATGTCACAGAGTGTTAACCATGGCGACTAAAACATGAATAGATTAGGCTTAGTTTAGGGGGTTGAACTGATAGGCAAGTATAGGCAAGGGGTGTGCAACTTTTATTTCTTAGCTGTGTTTTCACTGTGTTTTATGTTTGCCTTTTGTGTTTGTTTACTCTTAGTGGTGTATGTGTATTAGTGGTCTATCATTGTTGGTATACCACGGGACTGTTACCACAGCAACCCCATGCTCGCATTACCACTGCTGGTATCCGAGTGGCAGCACCCTGCAACTTGATCAGAGACTGCCTACTAAACACTGTTTGCAAAAGTTTTAAAGAAAGTCCCTGTGTTTTTAGTCTTTACTGCGGACAACCAACTCCTCTTACACACAGAAGGCAGCAGTGTGGAGTAGTGGTTAGGGCTCTGGACTCTTGACCGGAGGGTTGTGGGTTCAATCCCCAGTGGAGGACACTGCTGTTGTACCCTTGAGCAAGGTACTTTACCTAGATTGCTCCAGTAAAAACCCAACTGTATAAATGGGTAATTGTATGTAAAAATAATGTGATATCTGTATAATGTGAAATAATGTATAATGTGATATCTTGTAACAATTGTAAGTCGCCCTGGATTAGGGCGTCTGCTAAGAAATAAATAATAATAATAATAATAAGAAAAGGCATGTACTGTATTTGAAATGGACTGTGTAAAAGCAGTTGGCGACTTTCTTTTCATTATTACTCATGTGGCCCGGCATATGAAGAATAATAACCAGTTGTCTAGTCAGTTATCGACATGTAGTCTAATAAGAGATTAAGCGACTTATTCTAGCAAAACAAGTGTGCTTTCTAGGTTGAATTGCTGTTTATCTTTAAGGCAGGGCAGGGCAAGAACCTTACAGTTTCTTTTATTATTTTTAAATTGAGTTTTTTCACACACTAGATCATCACTAGATCAACACTGAATCATAATTTCTCATTTCTCTGTGATTCAGTGGTAAAGACAGATTGATACATTACGATACGGCAAATGGGGGAGTATTCCAGGTTGAGGAATCAAAGCGTTATAAAGAAGAACTGCCGCCTTGTACCAGTTGCAAACCACTGTTCTAGTGGACGCATTTTGTGCAGACTCGGCATGAGTATGAATCCCAGTGCAGGAGATAACCTATGACAACAATGCAGCAATTCTTTGGATCTTAGTCATGCTGCAGGGTTATTCTCCTCTGATAATGAGAGCACTTTCCACCTTTCAGTAGATCTTGAGATATCTGCCTGTGCTAGTGCAGCTTCGGTTAGGTACTGACAAAACAGAGCAGCTATTTCCACGAGAGCCATGGTAAATGAAATTAAAGGGAAAAATTACACATCAAATCGTAAATCTACTTTTTTATATATATAAAAAAGGCTTATTATTATTTTTCTGATTTATTAAGACGTTGTTGCCATTGTAACCTGTAATGCCTGAGTTTTAGTTAGATATGTGGTTTTATTCACTAATTCAAGGCAGCTGGCCAAAAAAATAAATTAGCAATTCCAAATGAATGTTTATGCACCAGTGAAATGAAGGTCACTAATCTGTATCACTTACAGGGATGTACACTGGAACAAAAACTCAGAGAGATGTGAAAGGGAACTTTAAGAATAGACTTTTGGTCACTTAACCCATTACCTCATAACTTGATGTTATTTGTAAAACTGTGTGTGTTATGTTTGGCATGTTAGTAACAGAAAATAAACATATTTCAGTTGAATTTTAAAAACGTTATGTTTCAAACATGTCAATTAGGTCCAAAGAATAACATTTTTAAACTCTATGCAGTATGTGGCCATGCAAAACAGCTAGGTTTTAATTAACAATAGAAACAGAGATTTGTTACCACTACTTACCAGCATGAACTTGTCTAGCTTTCAGTGAGTTTGAACACAACAAAAAAATATTCAAATGTCCAAAATAGTGACTCAGTTTTACTTTGGTCTCTCTTCACAAAATGCTCAGGACTTTCTTTTTAAGGACACATTTTAAAAGCCCAGATCATGAAACAATTTTCAACTGTTTCAGAGAGGGTTTATTAGTTTTTTCTTATTTTTTAAAGCCCTGTTTAACCTAAGGGCAATTTTATTCATGGGACAGGAGCAAGAGCAGCATGGAGGAAGAATCTCAGGGATTAGAAGGGGAGAAAAGTGCTTGTGACTTTCGAAAAGATGTCAGGTTCTCCCCTGGCTTATGGAGGTGAGGCCGACACAGCCGACCTCCAAGGCTGGAAAGCAAAACAGAAAACAGTACAGCAAGAAAAATGAAAAGCTAGAGGGAAGTCCAGAGGTCTCTGCCGGCTTGTGGAGGATCACCTTTTCTGAGGGAGGTCAGCAAGACAGGGAAAACAAATAAAACAAGAAAAGGGGCAAGGGGTCCCCCACCCTGGTTCTCAGCGGGCTGCCTCGGAGCAGTAGAGGCTGCGTGGCTGGGTGCCGAGTCTGAAACAAGCTTTGTTCTCCAGAGAGGAAGACTGGCACAGGTGAAAAGGAAAGAGTGAGCATGAGAAAAAGAAAATTGGATAGAGTTAAGAAGATTTTGGTCGGGGTCTCCCTCTGGTTTCAAAGGAAAATTAATAGAATTTAATTATATATATATACAGTGCCTTGCGAAAGTATTCGGCCCCCTTGAACTTTGCGACCTTTTGCCACATTTCAGGCTTCAAACATAAAGATATGAAACTGTAATTTTTTGTGAAGAATCAACAAGTGGGACACAATCATGAAGTGGAACGAAATTTATTGGATATTTCAAACTTTTTTAACAAATAAAAAACTGAAAAATTGGGCGTGCAAAATTATTCAGCCCCCTTAAGTTAATACTTTGTAGCGCCACCTTTTGCTGCGATTACAGCTGTAAGTCGCTTGGGGTATGTCTCTATCAGTTTTGCACATCGAGAGACTGACATTTTTGCCCATTCCTCCTTGCAAAACAGCTCGAGCTCAGTGAGGTTGGATGGAGAGCATTTGTGAACAGCAGTTTTCAGTTCTTTCCACAGATTCTCGATTGGATTCAGGTCTGGACTTTGACTTGGCCATTCTAACACCTGGATATGTTTATTTGTGAACCATTCCATTGTAGATTTTGCTTTATGTTTTGGATCATTGTCTTGTTGGAAGACAAATCTCCGTCCCAGTCTCAGGTCTTTTGCAGACTCCATCAGGTTTTCTTCCAGAATGGTCCTGTATTTGGCTCCATCCATCTTCCCATCAATTTTAACCATCTTCCCTGTCCCTGCTGAAGAAAAGCAGGCCCAAACCATGATGCTGCCACCACCATGTTTGACAGTGGGGATGGTGTGTTCAGGGTGATGAGCTGTGTTGCTTTTACGCCAAACATAACGTTTTGCATTGTTGCCAAAAAGTTCGATTTTGGTTTCATCTGACCAGAGCACCTTCTTCCACATGTTTGGTGTGTCTCCCAGGTGGCTTGTGGCAAACTGTAAACGACACTTTTTATGGATATCTTTAAGAAATGGCTTTCTTCTTGCCACTCTTCCATAAAGGCCAGATTTGTGCAGTATACGACTGATTGTTGTCCTATGGACAGAGTCTCCCACCTCAGCTGTAGATCTCTGCAGTTCATCCAGAGTGATCATGGGCCTCTTGGCTGCATCTCTGATCAGTCTTCTCCTTGTATGAGCTGAAAGTTTAGCGGGACGGCCAGGTCTTGGTAGATTTGCAGTGGTCTGATACTCCTTCCATTTAAATATTATCGCTTGCACAGTGCTCCTTGGGATGTTTAAAGCTTGGGAAATCTTTTTGTATCCAAATCCGGCTTTAAACTTCTCCACAACAGTATCTCGGACCTGCCTGGTGTGTTCCTTGTTCTTCATGATGCTCTCTGCGCTTTAAACGGACCTCTGAGACTATCACAGTGCAGGTGCATTTATACGGAGACTTGATTACACACAGGTGGATTCTATTTATCATCATTAGTCATTTAGGTCAACATTGGATCATTCAGAGATCCTCACTGAACTTCTGGAGAGAGTTTGCTGCACTGAAAGTAAAGGGGCTGAATAATTTTGCACGCCCAATTTTTCAGTTTTTTATTTGTTAAAAAAGTTTGAAATATCCAATAAATTTCGTTCCACTTCATGATTGTGTCCCACTTGTTGTTGATTCTTCACAAAAAAATACAGTTACATACAAAATCTTTATGTTTGAAGCCTGAAATGTGGCAAAAGGTAGCAAAGTTCAAGGGGGCCGAATACTTTCGCAAGGCACTGTATATATATATATATATATATATATATATATATATATATATATATATATATATATATATATATATATCTTTTTTTTCTGATAGAGAATTAAAGACCATGGGAGGAAACCTCTGGTGGTCCCGGTGGATAGATGGTCCCTGCTCCGAGCATAGTAGCAATACTCTGATGGGCCAGAAATATCAGGGAGAAAGGACTGAATGTAAGACTCCACTGCAGTGGAAGGCCAGCGATGCATTTTCTTTTTTGATGCAGTGCTGGTTGACACACAGGTTGCTGCACCTATATGGACGGAATAGATTGTCTTTTGCATTGACAAGGAATATGAGAATACTGGTTGAATGGAGAACCGGATGAAGTTGGGGGAGGCTGGCCAGCCGGTCGCGGAGGAGAGGGTGGATGGAGCGAGGGCAGCTGCTGGATGCGAGGAGACTGCTTACGGATTAATTTAATTGAACAACAGATCACTGAACAGAGGCATATGCAGCGGGGGAAATCAGCTGAAGGAATCGACGTCTGAACCAGGGAACCTTCAATAATGTGCCGTAGCAGTGGAGGGAGTGCCATCAGATAAGGATGCAGATCTGGAAGCAGTCGCAGTGTAAAGATTGGCAGCAGGGCAGGTGCAACAGGAATGGCAGAAGTGATGGGTGTGGCTGGAGCGGCTGGTGTGGAGGGAGGGAGGCTCCAGAGGTTCCAGACGAGTGATCCAGTTTTTAAGAGCAGACAATCATTGACGTATCACTTTGTCCTATATGGCTGGGCACAGATATTAATTCTAAATAATATATTTGAGATGTTCAGGAGCCAGAATCAGGTTTATTTACAGTCTGGTTAAGAACTCAAAATACAGGCTGAAGTTGAGCCACTCTAAGGGCAGTCTTGATGAAGACAGCTGATGTGGTGCAGTAGGATCTCTGTAACAAGTCCATGTGCAATGAGTGTGAGCAGATCACAAGTGATAGGCTGCATGCATCACATGTAGTACGTGGACAACCACTGTAGCCTCATAAATGGCACATCTGTATCATTCAGGAACACTATATTATGGGTGGTTTCACAATAAAGGTAATTCGTTGTTGGCCATTTAAGTCACATGTAAGTACTAAAAAAACTATGGGAAATGGAAAAAAACCATAAACAAGAAGTACTAAAAAAACTACGGGAAATGGAAAAAAAACCATAAACAAGAAATAACTCAGTTGGCCCTGCTTCAAAGTAAAGGTAGAATGCAGGTTTGAGACCGACCACTACATATGGATTTACAGTGGATTTACTTGAACACGTCGAGTAGGGCTGTGTTCTAGTTTGACCGAAGGAATCCCGGGTAATTTATAACAGCAAAGGAAGTGCAAGCAGCTGACTGTGAGTACTGCAAACTTACCCGGATTTATTCTGTGTGAATTAAGAATGGAATTAAATCCAAGCTCTGTGTGACAAGGTTTTAAGAAGACCATTCTATAGGGGAATGTTTTACTGATGTTCGTAAAGACGACACTGCATAAATACGCTCCCTGTTTGTTCTCTGGACTGTTTTAAATACTGCACAGGTTATTTTTAAATAGCGCACTGTGACAGGCTGGACGAGTGGTCTGACGTCAGGCAGAAGCAGGAAGGTAAACTGACACCAGGCAAGTACTGCAGTTTAAGGTGGCGTTTTTATTCAGCAAAAATAAATAAAATATTCAAACAAAAACACTGTGCTCACAAAGCAAAATAAAATGTGTAAACAAAACAAATCACGCACACAAAATAAACAATAAATGATCCAGGTCAGGCTGGGCAGTAGCCTTCACTGATCCTGGAATTATTTTTAAGTCTCGTTTTCAGTCTCTCATTCCTCTCGCTCTCTCCGCTCCTAAAACACAAACACCCCCCCCCCCCCCCGTGCCGAGAGCTGCAGGCTTATATACCGTGGCCGAGGGGTTTAACTGGCTAGTAATTATCCTATTACCCCTCGGCCACAATCTGCACGAGTTTATTAATTAAAGTGCTAAACAAACAAATCGGCTATGCCGTCCTAAATACATAAATAACAAAAACAATAACCCAACCCGCGGCGTTTCGCCGTCATATAAATACAATACATAAACAAACTCAATAACAAATACAAAAACACACTGCACGGGGGCGGAGTGGGAGACCCCGATCTAAAAATAAATAAACAAAACAATGTACAGGGCACCTCGCCCTGTTACATATCCTCCCCTTGTGCAACGCACACTTGGCCCCAACGGCCACCTCCCCCCTCAGTCTCAAAGTCCCGGAAGAGGGGGAAGCACATTGTCCATCGGGGTGGCCATGGTGGGAGGTCCGGCACCCCCCAATTCTTCGTGGCTGGCAGCTCCCTCTTCCGGGGCTCCTGCCACACACACACTATCCTGCCGCGAAAGTGCGGCTGGTCTCCTGACCTCCCCCCCCTTCTCCATGGCCGACAGTTCCCCTCCGTGGGGCTCCGGCCACCCAATTTCCGGCAGTGAAACTGCTGCGGGGGGAGCTGGTCTCCTAACCCCCCCCCCCCCCCCCCCCCCCTTCTTTGTGGCCGGCAGCTCCCCTCCGTGGGGCTCTGGCCACAGAGTTTCCTGCCGCGAAAATGCGGCTGGGGGAGCTGGTCTCCTGACCTCACCCCCCTTTCTTCATAGCCAGCAGCTCCCCTTCGTGGGACTCTGGCCACAGTGTAGCGACCCCAGGTGAAGCAGGACCCTCGGGAGGTGACGGCAACAGCAGCGGACCCTTGGGAGGTGACGGCAGCCACAGCGGACCCTCGGGAGGTGAACTCGGGAGGGGAGCCCCTGGCCATGGAGGCGGCAGCGGGAGCTCAACTTCTCCCTTGTACCCTGTACCCTGTGCGAAGCAACAGGCAGCCCCAGGCGATGCGGAGCAACAGGCAGCCCCAGGCGATCCAGGCGTGGCATCCCTGAGTGGAGCGGGCATGGCATCCCTGGGCGGTGCGGGGCTGGCATCCCTGGGTGGTGCGAGGCTGGCATCCTTGGGCGGTGCGAGGCTGGCATCCTTGGGCAGTGCAAGGCTGGCATCCCCGGGTGATAGCGAACTGGCATCCTTGGGAGGTGCGAGGCTGGCATCCCCGGGCGATGGTGAACTGGCATCTCCGGGGGATGCACGACAGGGCGGCAGAGGTCCCTCAGGAGGCGACGGCGGCAGCGGACCCTTGGGAGGCGATTGCAGGAGGGGAGCCAGGACCAGTGGCGGTGCTAGGGTTGGCCCTCTTCTCAGCCGCTGCTCTTTTTAGCAGCCTGTGCAAGGGCAGCTGCGGACCGCAAGCCTTCTGTTCCGGTCCGTCCTGTCATGAAGGGAGAGGCAGCTCCTGCTCCTCTCCCTCAGGTGGTGGAGGCAGAGGCAGCTCCTGCTGTTCTGCTCCTAGCGAAGGCGGCAGGGGCTCCTCCCCTTCTGGCTGCGAAGGTGGCAGGGGCTCCTCCCCTTCTGGCTGCGAAGGCGGCAGGGGCTCCTCCCCTTCTGCCTGCAGCGGTGAAACCAGCAGGCATCCTCCCTCTACTGGTGGCGACGATGGAGGCGGAACCAGCAGGCATGCTCCCTCTGCTGGTGGCAGTGATGGAGGCGGAACCAGCAGGCATGCTCCCTCTGCTGGCGGTGGTGGGAGCGACACACAGTCCTCCCATGGAGGTGGAGGTGGGACCAGTAGGCACTCTCCTTCTGCTGGTGGCTGCGGTGGAGACAGAGACAGCTCCTGCTGCTCTGCTCCGGCCGTTGGAGGTGGTGGAGGCGGGACCAGCAGGAACTCTCCCTCTGCTGGCGGAGGTGGAAGCGACACGCAGTCCTCCCACGGAGGTGGAGGCAGAACCAGCAGGAACTCACCCTCTGCTGGCGGAGATGGAAGCGACACGCAGTCCTCCCACGGAGGTGGAGGTGGAACCAGCAGGAACTCACCCTCTGCTGGCGGAGGTGGAAGCGACACGCAGTCCTCCCACGGAGGTGGAGGCAGAACCAGCAGGTATTCTCCCTCAGGTACCTGGGCTGTGGATGTTTGGCCTTCCCCCTCTTGGGCTGTGGACGCACCGACTCCCCCTCTTGGGCTGTGGACGTTTGGGCTCCTCCCTTTTAGGCGCAGGACGTTCGGGCTCCTCCCTTTCAGGCGCAGGACGTTCGGGCTCCTCCCTCTTGGGTGCTGGAGATGGCCGGGTCTGGTCCACTGCCCAGAACCACTCTGCAGCATCCCCCACTAGACCTTGGTTCCATGCCTCTTCATACTGGGGGTCCCCGTAAGGGCAGTCCTCCCTGACGTGCCTAAACTCGCCACAGTCGCCGCACATGAGAGCCCCCCCCTTCCTCCACTGCTCCTGTTCAGCTGCCCAGTCCGGGGGTCCAAACTTAGTTGCACCCGGGACCACCACCTCTTGTTCAGCTGCTGTTGTGGTTGCAGCTCTCTGCAGCTCTTCTTCCTTCCCATCCTCTTTCCTCCCATTCTTCTGCCTCCTCACCTCTTCTTTCCGCACACACAATAAAAAAACCCAAAAAAAACGAAAAAACTGCAGTACCCCACTTCTGCCTGAGTCCAGGAGGCGCTGGTGATCCCACGCTGGACACCACATGTGACAGGCTGGACGAGTGGTCTGACGTCAGGCAGAAGCAGGAAGATAAACTGACACCAGGCAAGTACTGCAGTTTAAGGTGGCGTTTTTATTCAGCAAAAATAAATAAAATATTCAAACAAAAACACTGTGCTCATAGAGCAAAATAAAAGGTGTAAACAAAACAAATCACGCACACAAAATAAACAATAAATGATCCAGGTCAGGCTGGGCAGTAGCCTTCACTGATCCTGGAATTATTTTTAAGTCTTGTTTTCAGTCTCTCGTTCCTCTCGCTCTCTCCGCTCCTAAAACACAAACACCCCCCCCCCCCCCCCCAGTGCTGAGAGCTGCAGGCTTATATACTGTGGCCAAGGGGTTTAACTGGCTAGTAATTATCCTATTACCCCTCGGCCACAATCTGCACGAGTTTATTAATTAAAGTGCTAAACAAACAAATCGGCTACGCCGTCCTAAATACTTAAATAACAAAAACAATAACCCAACCCGCGGCGTTTCGCCGTCATATAAATACAATACATAAACAAACACAAAAACACACTGCACAGGGGCGGAGGGGGAGACCCCGATCTAAAAATAAATAAACAAAACAATGTACAGGGCACCTCGCCCTATTACACGCACTTACATATTCTGCACAGGGTTTCTGTGTGAGGCGTGTTAAACCAACATGGATTTGCATACCAATATTTTGTGTTATTTAAACTACTTATTGATTTGGAATGAAGTAACCTGGACCTGTTCCTAATGGACCGGGTGTTTTAAATAAGGAACAAAGTAACAACCTGAACCTGGAGACCTGGACCTGTACCTGGAGATCTCAGAAGAGTGACCACAGCGGACTGGTGGCCACTGTGAAAACCTGGACTGGACAAAAATAATTTCTGTTTTGCATAGTGTTTACTTGCACTGAGGCTAGCTCATGCAAGGCCGAGAATAGGGCCTGCAAGAAGTTTAGACAGGGCCCAAGTGGGCAGGTTTTCTTTTATTTATTTTCTTTTTCTAAACTACATATTGCTGAGTGCTTACGTCATATATATATATATATATATATATATATATATATATATATATATATATATATATATATATAGACACACACACACACCTGGGAATATCACTGGAAAAGGACATACACTCCTATGCTGCCAAAAGGAGACTCATTATGGCTTTTTTCTTTTTTCTTCGATCAATACTCTGTCTACAGCACAGCACCTGGACTACTGCCATCTTCACTAAACCTATTTATATTAATGGGTTTTCAGAACAGAAAACAAAGATTTACTACCTTAATGTGTGTTGTTTTATTATTCATCCTATAAATAGGGTAAAGTAAAACCTGTATTAAATCAAATAATTTTTGTAGGATAGAGGTTTAGTGGTAGTTTGTTTTAAAAAAAAAAAAACCCTTAAGAAGATTGCAAAGTTTAAGATGAATTATCATCAACGTCCTGGAACAGACAAACTTAAATCATAACATTAATTGAATATTTAATATTTTCGTCCCCGTCTGAAAGATGGGGTTGATGTCTGGTTTAGTTTAAAAGATTAAGTATTAAGAATAGCTGGATATTTGCTTTATTATAACAAGTCATCAGTGTTGGGCACGTTACTGAAAAAAAGTTATTACTCGTTATTTGTTTCTTCAGAAAAAATTTTGTTGTATAACAAACAGCTTAACGTATTGGATATTGGGTTTTAATTTTGGAAAAATTGAACACCAGTATAAAACCAGTGCTTCAGGGGAAGGCAATGCTCTGTTACACAGCAATCACACAGTCATCCAAAAATATTATTGCATTGAAGCACATACTATCACGGTTCCTTCATCTTTACTTTGGGCCAGATTCACTAAATATTTACTCCAGTTCTGTATTTGCTCCGTTTTTGCACTACACATTGTTTTTACTTCTAATATGTGTCAAAGGTGTTTCCTTTAACCTGATTGGTCAATAGGAGGTCTCTAATCCCAAGTAAAGCACTTTGAATGTGATCCTTCAAACTAGGTTTAATCTCTGTTCCAAATCAATCCACCATAAATTGTGTTCATTTCATTTTTGTAATTTACCTTGTTTTCTACTTGTTTAAATACAATCTTCACTCTAGTACATGCCAACTGAATGTTATCTTTCAAATCATGAGGACTAAAGGCTGCTTCCTCTGTGTCCTATGCGTGTAATCTAGCTATTTAAATTGAGTATAAAGTCAAATAAAATAAATGAGAATAGTGTTTGGTGTGTCATTATCGATAACCATAACAACAAGAGCAGGTTAGATGGCAAGTTGTAGAAATCAAACCCCTGGATGCAGACGGATTACTTTCAGCAACTGTATGGCAGCACATCATAACAAAAACAGGAGGCTTTAAATATTAACTCACTAACATGTTACTGAACAAACAGCACGCCTCCGGGCCACAATATATAGTTGCCGAAGCTGCCTTCTTTCGGTCCTGTTGCTTAACTGTACCTGTGGGTGTTCCAAAGTGTATTTATTTTCATATTTCAATGGCCAACTTGTAACAGTGATGTCACAATAACAGCTCTGCCAAGCTTTGAATTCAGTTCTCCACAGCAACAGCAGGATTTAATTTGTAAAACAAATAAATGACTAAATTAAATCTATAATCATAAAACATGGGTAATTACACTTGGGATGAGCAGAAAACACAACTGTTCTTTGTAATAGTTTCACAGGTAAAGACATAAACAACTCAGGACTTTGTCCTTCACTGTTTATGCCTTTCCTCACTCATTTATTATTTTGTGTGTCCTTTCTTTTTTACTAAAACTAACTTAATACTTTATACCTACATATCTATATGTACAGTTGTGACAAAGTGGCTGAGTGGGAACAGGTGCAGGAGTGATGCATTGCGGTAATTAAACAGACAGAGCCTTGTAATCCAGTTTGGAACAGTGAACTTTTTTTTATTCGAGGTCTGGTGAACTAAACAATAATCCCCCAACAATACACAACAATGTGTACTGCACGGGTAAACAATAACGGGATTGCAGTCCCAACTAATAAACACGATATCTGACCCACAATAATACATACACGGTCACCAGTCCTGGGTGCGTGCAGTAGTGCTCGTCGTGGGCGATACAAGTTATTTAGTGACTGTTGGTGAAGTGCCGTTCCAGCTTAGTGCTGGCCCTAGGCGACAGCTCCGGAACTGTGTTAGCTGTCTGGTAATGTGCAAGACAAGACAATTACAAGACAAAACAAACAAAACACTCACACTACTTTTTTTGGTTAGGAACGGGGTTTCTCACAGTCCTTCTCAGTTTATTTACACAAACCAATGCGAAGGAACAGATTGCTATTCTCCGTCCCCTTTTATGCCGTCACACATGAGCCATTGGTAAACGAGTGCAACCGCCTCTTCAATCTGCGGCTGCCATGTCGTTTCCCTTCCGGATCAATGCGTTCTTGCAACGGAGTCTCGCCTTCATCCAGACTGCCGACTTCCCGACCCTGGGAAAGAACTGTCAGACCGCCCGTCTGTTCTCACTGCTTAGCGCCCTCACAGGTTGGGAGGCAGATTTACTACCAAGAATCATTGTATTGCTGTCACAACAGTATATCTACATTTTCTTAACATTTTATTTCTTACTGTTGTAGCACCTGCCCGCAGAGACAGAGCGGGGCAAGAGCCACAGAATGGGCAACGGTATAGCCTGACTATGCCACCAAGGGAATTTTGCACTCAGAATTAGAAAAAACTATAACAAATAAACACTTCAAAAGAAACTAGTGTGTAAACAGGTATATGTACGTACAAAACTGTAAAAATGAAATCATTTTTTTATTTAAAACGAAAGTAACATGTTTTCTCTTGCATGTGTCATTCTGTGCAGCACAGAATCCAGGTTGAGCTGCTACAAGTTTGTAGTTTTCTGATCAAAATGTTTCTGCTGAAGCGCTGTGGCTAGCTTCAAGATGAAATCTCTCCTACTGATATTTTCCCTGGGGCATTCCTTGTACAAAACAAAGGAATTGATGGCTGCCTGGTCCAGTCGAGATAACAACAGGCTTCTATAATTATATATATATAATATAATTATATATATAATTATAGGGCAGCTGGCTCTTTGAGCTAAAATTATATATATATATATATATATATATATATATATATATATATATATATATATATATATATATAACAGAGTATAGTATATATTCAAAATAAAAATGTAAAAGGCAGTCAAAAAGATTTGAAAACCTCAAACCATCAGTTCTAGTGTAAATTACCAGGCTGACTGACTAATGTATTTTCACTAAAAAGTTCTGAAGTGAGGTAGTTTTAGAAATGACCACTAGAGGTGTGTCTGAATAGCCAGTCTGACTTGAAATCCAATTGCAATTTGGCAGAAGCCCAGGACACCTGATCCCAATTAGCCTGAACTGTGTGAAGGTATGTTTTTTAGATACAACCGTATTCCCTTGTTCACTAAGCTTTAACATAGCCATAAGGCATATCTTTGCTTTCATAAGCCCTTCTATTTATGATGCTTACCGTTATGTAATATATATGTGTTTATGAATTTAATCACAGGCTGACTGGTCATGCCTTCCCTCCACTCTCCATCCTCTTGTGCCTGCTCTTTCTCTTCCCTAGCCCCTCTGTGGTGGAAACAGCTACTGGAAAACTTCAGGACTGCTCCATCTCTCACTGCCTTCCACCACATCCTCAAGACCCACCTGTTCAGAATGCACTTGTAGATCTCTTGATCTATCCCTCCTACTATGCACTGGACTGGACTGACCTACGCACCACATTACTGGATCCTCAGCTAATGCACTATTGCACTACTAATATGTCATTGTAGATATAACTTTTTGTAATCCTAACTTGTTGCATCCTATTTAGTCTTGTATTTTAGTAGTATTATTTGCATTTACTGTAAACTATACTGTATTTAAATATCAATCTTGCATTGTAACCCAGTACTGCCCTGTAACACCTGTAAGTCACCTTGGATAAACGCGTCTGCCAAATAAATAAATAATAAAAGATAATAACAAAAAGCTTTTTGTAAAATAAATATAAATATTAAATAGCGATTACCTGAAATTGTCCCTTCAATGCTTTCGGTCTATAACCAACCAAATGCTTCCCCTAATGAATAACATGCTTGAACTTCAAAGGCACCACTCAGGAAGAGAAGCAGTAACCGTAACAGGAGCTTTTTTAAACCTCATTATCAGTTTAGTGTTTTTATCAAATACAATACAATTTGCAAGAACATGTATTTCTTCTAGAACTGCACGTCAGACCTACATGTAAGCAACAGACAAGACGTATGCAATTATTTTATTAGATATAACATTAAATAGCAGTGTATCACTTCCCCTAGACTAAGCTGCCACAGCCAGCGTACAGTAACATGTATTTGCTGAAGCAGAATATCGAATACCCTCTCATGACTCATTTAGAATCTGGCTCTGTTCACAAGTGAAATGAGATTGGTAGTCTCAACTGAACACCAGTTGAAAATAATTGATATGGTATGACAAACTGTCTTGCATTAACAGACCATAATAGTTATCCATCACAGCACTGGATTTACTTTATGGGTTTGCTAATGTAAGTTGTTTAAGGATAGCATCTTGTTTTATTGAAGGGGTCAGATTTTCCTGTTCCTTGTCTCCTGAAGAATTTTGACTTCTAGACAGTTCTTCTGATGTCATCATCTTTATCTGAGATTGAACAAATATTTAACAAAACTGTTTGTGTATGGAAAAAAAAAAATTTGTTGGCTGTCTTCCACTGGTCCGGGATCTTTCTTTGCGCGAAGTAGCGACTGAAACGGCTGACCAAGGCTGCCCATAGTGTCGGTCCGCCCTCTTTGAACAGCTCGATCTCGATGCCGTCCAGCCCGGGCGCTTGGTCCTTCTCGGTCTTCTCGGTCGCGTATTGGACCTCGCTGATAAGCACCGGCGGAATGGCTGGCAGTGTGTCGTGTTGCAGGTCGGGCGGGTCGACTGGGACCTTGCTAGCGAAGAGGTCGCAGTAGAAGCGGCTGCATTCGGCCTCGATGCCCGATCGGGATCTGGTCGTCCGCCCGTCGGCTGTCTTCAATGCCGGAATCTGGCCACGTTTCTGCTGCATCAGCCGTCTGCACTTCTTCAGGCTCTTTCACTCTTCGGCAGCTTCTAGCAGGCGCTTGTTCTTGTACTGCTCCAGGTCGGTTTTAAGCCACGCCCGGATCAGCTTGCAGAGTAGGCCATACTCGACGTGGTCTGCGCCGTCTGCCCGCATTTGTCGCCTTTTCTGAAGAAGGGCTTTGGTGTTGTCCGATATTCGGTTGGCTCGGTTGTTGGTGCTCGGCTTTGCAGCTGCATCGCGTGCTGACCGGAGCTTGTTCGCGAACTGGTCGTAGTCGTTGGTGATGTCGTCATCGATCTGTGACCAGTTGGTGTTGTTGACGATGTGCCTGAAGACGGTCAGGTCGGTGGTGGACTGCCGCTGTCGCTGTGTCTTGTTACTGGCTGCCAATGCGCGCTTCTCCACCCTGGCGTCGATGACCAGTTTGGCCCTGAGCAGTCGGTGGTCGCTGCCAGTGCAGAACGCCATCCTGATGACTGAGACATCCTGGAGGATGCGGCGGTGGCTGCAGAGGATGTAATCGATCTCGTTCTTGGGCGACAGCCACGTCCAGCGGCGGCCGAGGCGCTTCTAGAAAAAGCTGTTGCCGATGTAGAGCCGGTTGGACTCGGCCATTGCTGCCAGCCGCTCGCCCCGTTCGTTCTGGTCGTCGCTGCCGAACGGGCCAATAAACTGCTCATTGTCCAGCCCCCGGCCCACCTTGGCGTTGAAGTCGCCCATCAAGATGTGGTATGTGGCTCGATGGGCGATGGCCGCTTCGACAGCCTCGTAGAACAGCTCAATGTCGTCGTCGTCTGCAGCTGCCGTTGGCGCGTAGGCCTGCATGATGCGGATGGTGGTCTTGTTGGGCAGCAGCAGTGTGAGCACACCGACTCGGGAGTTGGTCAGGTCGACCTCGTCTATGAAAGGCGCCCATCGCTTGGAGACGATGAAACCGACGCCGCCGACAGTCCTGTCCCCCTTGCCGGCACCTAGAGCGACTGTCGACCCGTCTTCCCAGCGCACGTGCAGCGGTTCTCGACACCTCGTCTCGCACAGGCCGAGGATGTCGCACCTGATGTTGGCCTTTTCGGCGATGATGGTTGCCAGGTTGGTTTCCCTCGACATGGTCCTGGCGTTGAAGGTGGCGATGTCGAGGTTGGTGATCCGTTTCCGTGGTTGGTTTCCTGAAGACGGCCTACTACCTGAAATTCTTAGCAGCCCCTCGTCCTTGGCCTGATCGCTCCGCCGCCGTAGAACGGGCGCAGGGATGTGCAGGGTACTGGGGCCCATTTGTTTCGCTGTCGTAGCTGATGCTTGACCGGCCCTTGGCTTGCTGGGCCTCTATTTAGCTGGGTGTCTAGTGCCTTCTCAGCCTGGTTGGACCTGCTGGAGATTGCTCCCTGCTGTACATCGCCGGCAGACACCCAGGGCCACCCCTCCGCCACGTTGAGGCATAGGGTAGGGTTTGGAGGGGCATTATAGCATTATAATTATGAAAAAGTATGATTGTGCAACACTGTGATGGTTAAATAATGATACCAGGGGCCAGATTTGCATGACGCGGCAAACCTCGAATGCTAGGTCAAAACACATTTACCCTTGATTCTGATTAAAAAAATAACAATTTGTGCCAACGAGAACAAACTGCCTTTGTCCTGGAAAGTGATTTTGGTGACTTATTTGCCCTGTCCTTTTCTGTCCGAGTTAGGGCCAGTGGTTAGCATAACATTTGGGGTGTGGCCTTATTTGCATGTTAGCTTTGAGTGATTTCTATGACGATGAAGACGGGGGTGACTGCATCTCAAAATAAGCGGGTAAGGGGACATTTATTACAGTTGGTCTCATTATGAAAAGGGAACAGCAAGTGGTGAAAGAGAAGGAGGAGTGAGAGCGAAAACACATTTTCCAAACAATGTTATATATATATATATATATATATATATATATATATATATATATATATATATATATATATATATATTCTTATATTTTAAAATAAACAATAAATAACATAGCTGTGCAAATGGGCCTCTTTAACTTTAGGGCTACTCTGAAAAATATAGATTTATGTGAAAAAATGCAGACAAATATATATATATAACTTAATAATTACTGGAAGTGATTTATTCCAAAGTGTTTTACATTTGAATATGCGCGTAATCATTTTCTGTGTGGGGCCTTTGGGAATTTCCATATGTTTTAAACCCCACACAAGTAGAAAATATTCTCTTAAAAATGCACGATCTAGAATACATTATTTTACACAGGTATGGATTTTATATTATTTAAGGAAGCAGGTTTCTTTGTCAGAATTTTTCATTAATATATGAAGACAGTACAGATCATTCTGCCTGTAAAGTGTCACTTTGGAGACGTTGTAAAATCTGTATCGAAAAGATGTGATTGATACCTAAACTTCAATGATATTGTGAAAAGTTCATCCTTTCGAATGATGTATTGGATTAGAAAATAACTGAATTTATAACGATGTATTTCATCTATAAGCAGAAGTAACTGTGTTTGCAGCAAGTGTTTGCAGCAAGCTGCCATGTTTTATTACAGTGAAGTGAGGAAGTGGAGTTGCTGCATCGGAACCACAAGAAACTATGTATGAGTCAATTAAAGTCAAAGGAAGGTTGGAAAGGCAACATATGAACTAGTCTTTCATTGATTTTGCACCATATAACTGACAGAGTTTCTAAAATCAACACAAATGGTCATAGCTCCTTACCCCCGATTTCAACACCGGTCATCTTTGTTCCAGTTAAATATTGCAAATAACAAGCTTCCTGTCTTGTAGCCACATGGACAAACTAACAGTTGGTCTTAACCTTGTGTGAAAGTCAGCAGCACTCACTAAAACTCACAAAAGCTCACCACTCCCCTCTCAAACTCTAAGGGAGTCCTGGTTATTTTATAGTGTGTTTACACTTACAATTCGGACCTGAACTGGTTCAGAGTCTATCAGTTTAGAGCCACCCATTTACACTTGAGCATAGACCTCAGCCATCTTTGGCCCAGTAGGCTCACACATACTGAACTGTAGTGCATACCCGATGATATCATATCAACCACCCCTTGCGTGAAAGCCATTTTCCCTCCCCAAAACACAGAGGAAGCCTGTTATTTGTGTCACTTGCATGTTTCTACTTAAAGGTGGTCATTCTGTGCCAATTAAGATTTAATTTTGCCATCAGAAATGGAGCGAAGCTTTGTAAACATGTGACACACAAATTGTATAACTGGTAGTGCTGTGATAATTAAACAAGTGCTATGCGCAGGTCTAAAAGCACATTACTTTTTAACAAAGGGTTCTGTTCGCCCCTTGAAGGGAACCTTTCATTTTCATAGTGTAATGAATTGTTTAATATTATATAGCGGTACCCACAAAATCGAACATTTCATAATATCGATACATATCAAAATATGATCACAGGTTATTTGCAGGTGTGTGAAAAATAATATTTCTGACATTAAAGTTTTGTGGAAACTAGGCTTGTTACACATTTATCCCACGTGAATTATTAAATGTCTCACATTATATATAGCACAAATATAAAAGTCTGTTTGTATGTTTGTCGCTCTCAGCCTTCTGTCAAAGATATTTTTTGGTTCTGCTGTCCTAGTAACAATCACAACTTCCTGTTGCTGATCTGTGCCTGTTTGACACGGACAATGGGGGCGTTGCCCACGAGTGTACCTGTCAAACATAAGCCGTCTCAGGGATCGCTACGTTCACAGTAGACCAAAAAACAGGCCAAAGCTGTCACAGAACCCCCTCTGGAGCAGGCCACTTTTAAGATGGCTGGACCTGGGACTGCTTCGTTTACAAAAACAAAAAAGACCTAAACCGTCTCAGAGATAGCTTAAAAGTGGCTAGTGTAAATGGTATTAGAAAAAGATTGCTCTTGTGTGCGGTATGATTTCAGTATTGGCATGTGATACATTAAAATATTATGTGGTTATCAGTTTAACAAATTCGGCATGGTTCAACATTTGGCTTTGTGCATACCACTGCTGAAGATACACTAGAAATGAAATAGGTAGATTAACTTTTTCACAAACTGGTTGAACTTGACCTACAAATGACCTACAGTTAGCAGTTTAATGGTAATATTACACTTTCTTTTCATAGAATAATATTTACAATTGAGAAGCATGTTTTAAAATGTTCTTTGCTGTGTTTTACACTGAAATGTTCATACATTTATTTCTGAGTTACTGCAGTTGTAAAAAAAAAGAAAAAAAAGTTTATTTTCTTCCATGTCTATGTAATCCACATAAAATTAGGATAAATAAAATATACAAGTAGATGACATGGCTTGCAACAAGGTATAAAGAGAAGCTGGGTAAATACAGACTAGGACAAAAGTTAATGGGATGGCTGAAAGAAACTGCCAATTTAATTTAGCGATTTCCCTAATACATTGAAGGATATGCAGTAATTGGAAAGTAAGCTGAGCAGCTCATGAATGTTTCCTTTTATTGAGAGCAATATGTTGTGAGAATTCCTCAGCTTTTCCTTTCCTGTATTTGCTAGCACATGAGTTGCTTGATGCTGTTACTCACTTTTAATTGTTGGGGCCATTGATGCTTCTTTTGTATGTGTTTGCTGTTATTTTGAGTGATTCTAAAATGTCCGATAAGAGCACAGAGACAAAAACAAGTACCCAAATCTGATATAGTGGTCATAAAAGACAGAAACTGACAGTCATGTCTTCCTGTTTACTCACCAACTAACAGAAATTACGTGGTTTTTGTGGTACTATGACTCGGTGGCTGTCTATAATTGTCTGACACCCAGCTCATTTCTGTTTAGATAAGCCTAACGACTTGCATACCTGAACCCATTAATAATGATTGTGACCCAAATTTATCAGGCATCTTTTAGTGAGGGGAAGACAAAAATGAACAGGCATGGTTTGAAAAACTCTCTATTTCCCCAGACAACTTTGAACTTTTGTTAGCTACTAGAATTATGAGTAAACATTAAGAAGATTACTTACAAAACCTGTTCTCTTACACTATATTATAAGAGCCAGCTTATGAGAAGGATTTATTTGGGTTAATTTGTTTTCTGTGTTCAGTGGAAGAAAATACACCCACAGTTTTAGCTGTCTCTTTGAAATGTGTCTACTCTGTACCCAGGAAACAGTGAGTGTTGGTTTTGTTTTTCAGATGAAATCTAAAAGTTCAAAGGCTTAGAATGTGTATCCAACAGTTGTGCTAGGTGTACACCTATAGCAAACCCTTGGCAAAAATTTACAGAAAATATGTTCTGAACACGTACTGTTTTAACAAGTTTTGAGTGACCACAATACAGTCCAGATTCTAGAGGGTTTGCACCTCTCAGTCACTGCTGCTGCAGTACACATGCAGATGCATGCAGGACTTTGGATAAGGAGTGATGGGGACTACAGCAGGGAGCTTCAATGAATAGTGCTCATATAAATGTCTGGACAGGAAAGCATGGGGTTGGGTTGAGAAAATACTAAATATCTGAGATCCACAAGCACCTTCAATCACTCTTCAGTAGGTTTGCTGGCATGATACAGGGATATCCTTCTCATTATGTACTGATAATGTGCTGTTGATCTGTTGTGTATGTACTGGGATGCTAACGTAACAGAAATGTCTGTCCCAGCTCTAACAGTGCACCCTAATACAGACTGTAAAACTACTGTTTGGGAATGTAAATATATCCATCTGTAACTCATAAACATGTACACAATTCAAATGTTTTAACATAAAGCAGTTAACCGGTATACTGGACCTAGTCGCACCAGGCAGGCTTAGTCATTTCACAGTCAATTTGTTTCTGTAAGTAACTGACAAATACTGGCTTTTGTATTACTTTTTGCATTTTGGTGCTGGCAGCAAATCATTTCATTGTTTTCTCAACATAGCACCTAATAGTAAATGCAGCCCTTCGCCTTTACCTTTTCTCAGCACCTTTTGCCATAAATGTCCTCATAGAAACCTTCTGAAACTGCTGAGTAGTCTATTGCTCATACCGTATTTGGAAAGTGACTCAATCTATGCCAGCCGTTACAGGTTCACCCTGCAGTACCCAAAGACACTTATAATTTTCCCACAGTCTAATTCTTTTTTTGAGAAACCATTTTTTGACAAAAGAAAGTATCTCATAATCATGTATTTAAGCGATTCTTACTCCAGCCCACTTAAGGTTTACGCTTAATTGCTGAACCTAATTAAAACGAAACAGTGCATATGACTGTATATATACTGCAGATATATAGATATACATTAGTACAAGACATAAGCTTGTGAATGCATATTACAGTGGAGAACATTCTTGTAGATGTATTTTCAACAGTTGTTAGATTAAAAAAATACAAGAACAAAGATCACTGTAAATCTGAAAGCCACAAGCGCTGAGGTTTACAGGTAAATAAGGCCTCAAAAGGAAACACGTGAAACTCTCCATACACGTTTGTGGTAAGTGCATTTAATGTTTTTTTTTTAAACGATGTGCAATTGTATTTTTATTTCATTATTTTAAATCGTGCAGTTGCATCCACTATGTACAGTAGGCCTCACATGTGCAGTTCCGAATGATGCAAACATGTTTTTGTTTGACAAAAATCATATATCTGGTATCTGGGACCACACTACTTTAAAGAAAGCTCTCAGTTGGCAAGACTATCACAAGGTCTGTCATACTTGCACTTCCTAGGCCATTTCACCTCAGCAATTAGGTCAAGGCATGTCAGCCATTAGGGGAAATTGCTAGTTGTTTATTTACAGCAAAGAAGACACTGAAATGAACTGAGAAATGCAAGTATAACGGAGTATCTGCAATTTCTTTAATTATGTATGGTACCAGATGCATATTTTTGAATGGCAGGCAAGAATTCATTTATTATCTGTAACCTCTTTCAGGCATAGACATAATTAAAAAGCTTAGGGGGACATGTATCAAGATATCCAATAGGGTTTATATCAACCAATTCCATGTCTTTTGAAACAAAATGATGTATGAATTAGACAAACAATGAGTAATTAAGATTCAGGGTATGTGAAAAAGTAAGTGAACCCCTGGTTTTATCAGCTCAGTTAAGGGGATAATTAGAATCAGGTGTTTCAATAATAAGGTAGATCTTTAGGGGTGAGTTTGGGAAGCCACTCCCTATGTAAAGATCAGAAACTTTGTGAGTTTGGTCTTCACCATACAGGTGTGTGGAAACACATCATGCCACGATCAAAAGAAATCTCTGAGGATCTCAAAAAACAGTTATTGATGCTCATCAGTCTAGAAAGGGTTACAAAATCATGTCTAAGAATTTGGGGCTCCACCAATCCACTGTCAGACAGATCTCACAGTCACTCTACCCAGGAGCGGTCATCCTACCAAAATCTCTCCAAGAACAAACCGGAAAATCATCAAGGAAGTCACAAAGAACCCCAGAGTAACATCCAAGGATTTGCAGGCCACTCTCGCTTTGGCTAATGTGAGTGTTCATGACTCAACTATCAGAAAAATACTGAACAAGAATGGTGTTCATGGAAGGATAGCCAGGAGGAAACCACTGCTCTCTAAAAAGAACATTGCTGCCTGTCTGAAGTTTGCCAAAAAGCACATAGATGATCCACAAGACTTCTGGAACAATGTTCTCTGGACAGACGAGTCAAAGGTAGAACTTTTTGGCCTCAATGAGAAACGTTATGTTTGGCGAAAACCAAACACTGCGTTCGAACAGAAGAACCTCATCCCAACCGTCAAGCATGGTGGTGGGAATGTGATGGTTTGGAGCTGCTTTGCTGCCTCTGGACCTGGACGGCTTGCCATCTTTGACTCAACCATGAATTCTGCATTGTATCAGAAGATTCTAGAGCTGAACCAAAAGTGGGTCATGCAGCAAGACAATGATCCTAAACATACAAGCAGATCTACAAAAGAATGGCTGCAGAAGAAGAAATTCCGCGGTCTAGTCAAAGTCCAGACCTAAACCCCATCGAAATGTTGTGGCAGGACCTGAAGCAAGCTGTCCATGCAAGGAAGCCCTCAAATGTCACCGAGTTGAAGCAGTTTTGTAAGAAGAAATGGGCCAAAATTCCTCAAAACTGATGGGAGAGACTGACCAACTGTTACAGGAAACGCTTAGTTGAAGTCATTGCTGCTCAAGAGGGTACCACCAATTACTGAATCTAAAGGTTCACATACTTTTTCACACATGGATATTGAATGTTGAATCATTTGTGGATAAACAAATGTTGAAAAAGTATCATGTTTTTGTGTCATTTGTTTAATCAGATTTTGCGTGTACTGGTTGTAAAATATATTTTATACAATGTGTGGGACGACGTTTAAACTTAAGGCTTGTTCTGAAAAATGGGTTGAACATTTGGTCTGCTTTTATGACACATTTATAAGAATAAAAAAGTGCAGAATAATTAGGGCTTCTGATTTTCCGTTTTAACTGATAAAAATCAATAAAACACCCCAAATTCCTACATTTCTATTGGAGGATTGCAACATGCTTGCGAGATTTAAAACGAGATGTTCTTGCTCGCAAGGTTTAAAGCTATATTACAGTATGATAGGTAGTATTTACATGCCCGTGGGATTTAGAACAGAATTGCAAATTGTGGCGAAATGTAAAAAAAAAAAAAACCCAGAAGAATGTGCCCATAACCATAGGGATTTTGTTGTGGACATCAGCAAAGGAAAGAAGGTACAACTGAAGTGTGTAAGTACTGTCGAGTTACTCTACATATTACAACAACAAAAACCTAAAGTAACCGAAAACAATTTCATACAGTATATAAAAAGCCCCGAAAAAATTAATGATTTACATATAACTCGAAAACAGCTAAAAATAAACACAAAAAATTAAATGAATAAAAACCAAAAAACAGAAGCCAGAAGGCTGGAAAGCTGGGATTTAGCATTGGTTCTAGAGGCCTGTGAGAAGAATGTCAAACTAAATTGTTCCCTCACTCCTGAGATGCTGGTTTCTCTAGGGCAGGCTTAAGGCATGTTCCCAGGGCAACGTACTACCTATACATGTTATGTGTAATAAACAGAGTTCTAGCAAGTTCCATGAGAACCAAATTAAATAGAAAATAAAATACAAAAGTGAAATACTGTTGTGCAAACTTCAGTATCAGGTTTCAAATTAAGCTTTATCAAATCTGCATATTAAAGTATTAATTAGAACTGAATAAAATGCAAACTGTGTCTGTGTACATTATATACCATATGAATAACCTATAAATGTATTTTTCAGCCCTGTATGTAAGCATTATTAATAGCTAATTACAAGGTAAGAACACAAATCCCATATAATGAAAATATAATTTAAATAAAACAAATCATTATGTATTGATAAAGTTTGATATGGAAAGTGCTTGTCTGAGCCGCTGGACAAAGTATTTAAATATCTGATCATTAAACCCCATATAAAAATGATACTGCAGGGTAATTAGATTTATTTTGAAGTAAATTAAATATCTCAGAGGGCAGGGCCAGCAGGTGAGGATGCAGCAGCTATGGGGTGGCACTACATCCAAACACAAATTGCAACATGTAGAAATTATAATATGTAAATCACACTTCACACACTCCCTTTTAGGGTTTGGGGTTTAAAACAAAACAGGAGATGTGACTGTGACCACCACAGTATTTGTATGCAGCATGCCATTCTAGCAAAGCTCCAAGGGTGAAGCTGACTGTTACTCCATCAACGAATAAAGATGAGTTTCTTCATTTTTCTGCTTTTCGGTGTATTTCTCAATACAGTGGGTAAGTCATTTATAATTGGCACTGGACACAACCACACACACATATAATATACATATATATATATATATATATATATATATATATATATATATATATATATATATATTAGTTACATGGTTCATTTCTTGTTTTTCTTGTTTAACTGATGTAAAGTGATATGAAAAATGTGTCAAACATTGTGATTTCTAATATTTATTGAATACATAAATTAAATACATTTACATCTGTAATTGTACATTAATGTATGGTATTACAATTAAAGTCAATTGAAAATAGTATTTTGCATTAGTAAACTCCAATAACCATGTCAATTACATTAAGATATGTCACATGCATTTTGGGACATGGATACTAGAGAAATGCCAAATTTAGATTATAAAACAATGTTAATAACTAATAAACTAAGCCATAAAACTAAATTATAATACCTTTAGTGTTCCTGCACAAAAATATATATGTTCCCATTTAAACAGAGCTTTTGCATTTCTTTTTTTTTTTTTTTTAATATAAAATGTTTAAGGTAACAGTGGTTAGTTTTTCAGATTTGCAGTTGGCACATAAACAGTTAAATACAGGCGGATGTATTTAACCGTCAACCGTCATGAGTAAAACAAAATCTCAGTAACTTTCATTCTTTGTCCCACCCCCATCTTCCTGTCACGGAATTGGCTGTTTTGAACTTGAGGAAATACCACAACTAAGGTGTTTACAATACAAAGAAATTCCTGAAAAATAATAATACTGTTTCAGTATTAGTGTAACGCACAACAGGGTTCCCCCAGTGTCTGGTTTAGCTTATTGTTTATACCAGGGGTGGCCAACCCTGGTCCTGGAGACAACAAGTCAGCAGGTTTTATAGGTAACCCTTAATCATCAATTTCTAAAGACTTGGAACAATTTCATGTTCACTAGTTAAGCAGTACCTTTTCAATGTAAGCAGTCATTTGTTCAATTAAGTAATTTAGAGATAATTTGGAACAAAAACCTAAACATCCTGCAGCTCTCGTGGACCAGATCTGATTTCATTGAACAAGTGAACTTGCTAAATTGATCAACAACTGTACATTCTTCAGAAATTTAAGGATACCTATAAAACCTGCTGGATTGTGGCTCTCCAGGACCAGGGTTGGCCACCCCTGGTATACACTGTACTAGTGTTCCAGAAAAAAAAAATCATGTAACACAATTGATACCTGTTGTAAAACAAAGGTGCTGAATATACCATATTGTCCACAGTGGACTAATTATATGTTAAATAGCTCACTGTATTAGTGTAACTGTATGTACATGCTTCTAAACCATAAATTTAAATCAACTGGAAAAAAATAATCACCAAAAGAGAGTTGAAATTGTCTTTGAAGAATAATATGTAACTGTCACTTTAAAGAAGACTCCCAACTGTTTTACTGAAAACAACATTACTGGCCCACGGCTGTATTAAATATATCACAGACGGTAAAGGAAATGGACTAGCTACTTCAGACAAGACTTGTTAGATGTTGAGGGACTTTTTAATTAGGTCAGTTGCAGAAATATATTTCCAAACAAAGACCAATCCAAGTAACATAGTGTTTTTGCAGTGCTTGTAAACATATTCCATTAAAAGTGTACAGAAAATAAATGTGAGATACATATTTCAATAACTTCCTCTGTAGCTTGTTTCCTTTATAGTGGTTTCTGAGTCCACAGGCACAGCATTTCTGTTGTCGAAAATGATTTATAAGAAAACAGGTATTCTGGGAAAATGGTGCCCACAGATCTTGTTTTACACTCTACAGTACACATTTATGTATCCCCCATAGGCAGATATACTGTAGTATTTCAAATACTTTGTGTGTATCTCAATGTGTAAGAGATGTCATCTCAATGCTGAGCATTGGCTGCTCAAACTGTGTAAATTGATTTCTCTTCTAAAACGATACTCTATGCACAGTGTTGCTTCAATCACAAAAATGAAGGTTAAACTCTGGAACTGTTATTATTAGTTATAAATGTCACTCAAGACTGGGACATGAGTTTGAAGTACATCTTTTTGAAGCACACATGTTTACTGCATTAGACATCACCAGCTTCTGCAACACACAATATGCAAAGTCAAAATGGAAGTGAGTTTCCTGTTTCACATTTAGTCATGTCGCCACATTTTGTGTGAACAGGTGCTTCAGATAAAAGTTTCACTTAGAGGATAAGTACCTTTTTATGTTATACAACTGTGGATTGCATGACAGTGATTTATTTTAAGAATAAAAGTCTCAGAGATGCAACATATTTACTAAGCTACTTTGAAATTGATAAACTGTTACTGATATAAAAAAAAGTGTTATCAGTAACAATTGCCAATAGTCATTGAGGAATCTGTGCAGAACAATTTAAACACCTTTCAGACTTGTGGCGGCGAACAAGTGCTATCGTGGCTGCCCGATTTACAAGGTTATAGCAAGTTAGTTTTTCCATCTTTTTCTGAGTATCTCTGGTGTCTCCTTGTACTGTATTCAAAGGTTGTAGGTTCAACCCTCTAAAGAGCTTGCCTTAGGCTTAATTGAACTGATAATTTGCTTAATTAGACCTTTTTTTACTTGTTTTCAGCTCTTAAACAGTTGCAGTTCAAATGACTTATTAAACGTTATAGCTACTTTGAAATATGCAACTGTTCAAGAGCTGAAAACAAGTAAAAAGGTTAAATTAAGCAAATTATCAGTTCAATTAAGGGTCTAGTTAATGGAGAGCTTGGTTGGAATGAAAACCAGCAGACACAGGGGGTCCTCATGACCGAGTTTGAGAAGCCCTGGTATAAAAGCACAGGTACTGCTCCTTTGACCATATACATGTCATCATATGGTTTCACATGGGAAATATTTGTAGTATTTTATGGGGATGTATCAAAGTGGTCACTATAGACACATTGAATATGTATACCTGGATATACAGGGGGTCTTTAATGCTTTGACTATGCATCTACATCTTATTTAAGATAAACATGTAACACCAGATGTCCAGTTTATGAATGTCTTGAATGATCTTCTGCATATGCACTTCCATTACAGTGTAAAGAATAGACCAAACTCCTTACTTGGTGTGACAGGCTCTGCGATATACGTACTGTAGCATATGTTATGCCTTAGACAGTCATGGTTCAGTAAATATTCAAGTAAAGTCTTTTAATTACTTCAGGCTTCACAAGAGAAGATAAAGAAGATGGTTCAAGAATATTGAGTTTCATTAATGAAATGGAGTCTTTATTGAATCTACCTTTTAGCAGCTGCTGTGCAGTTGTCAATCGTGTCACATTTATTCACCAGGGCCCTGGTGCACTAGCATTGATTATGAGGATTGAGGAAACTTCTCACATACATTCCTCATTGTTTGTTCTTTAGATTAGACAACAAGATTGCTTTTTTATCTGATATCTACACAAATGTGAGATATGGAAACATATTTTTAATTGCTGCTGTACTATCAGAGAGTGAATATTCGCATACCCTATTATGTTAATAGGCATATAAAACAGAAAGGATTTTGTAAGAAAAACATCATTAAGACATTGCCTTTTCAGTTTTAAAGTAAGTATATTACTTCAAAAGATCCTGGTACATACCTCTGAAGGTTTACAAAGAATATCTTTCTAAAACAAATAAATGCTGTTTGTGTTCTCATTCTTTTATGGCAGCTTATTAAACCCAATATGACAGCTTATTAAAACTGTGTCTGCATTTTAAACTAAATTAGTTCAAATTCATTTTAGTGAGAAACTTAGTTTGCACGTTGCGGAACTGAATTAAAAATAGACATGCCTACAAAAAATGATTGTACTGAATTGTTCAAGGCAGGTGTGCTTAATCAAGTGGTTCAGTAGTCTGCGGTTAAAAAAAAAAAAAAAACAACCGATATCATCAAAGTACCTGAACCCTTTCATTTGGGGACAATCCCACAACGTTTCTGTGGGCCCACAGGTGTAGTCGTGGAAGTGGGCTGTCGTAATTAGAGAGAGCAGTACTGGAGGCAGTCCTCCCAGCACCCAACCAAACACAATAAAACACTCCTCACATTCTAATAACAACAACAACAAAAAGTATTTATTGGAAATATATACATCACATATGCATATTTAGAAACTGTTTTAAATAATAAATATTTATATAAAAACTAACCAAGCTACAATCTTTATAAGTGAAAATACATTTTAAAATACTAATTCCTCTGTTTAAACATAAAAATACTAATTTTGTCTATACATTTGCCAGCTTTGCTGTCATTAAAAAGCAATCAAGAATTATTACCATTTTTAGAGACTTGCTTCTATTAACATGTCACTTAATTCACGTCAACACGCACAGTTAGGTGCTATGGCACATTGTGCTGCAGAGAAGGTTGCTGACCATCCTGCGTCTGTCTGCAGCAATACTCTGTTGTACAATGTATGCTCGATATAGTGTCTGTCCTCATTCATATTAGAGCCCACTGGCAAAAGGTTAACAAGCACCCCCCCCCCCCCCCCCATTCATTTTTTCAATATCTTACAAGTCAAAAACAAATTAAGTATTATTGATGCATATTTAGTTCATTGTTTATCTGTAGTAAAATAACATTTTTAAAAAAAGTATTTTGCCATGGTGAATCGAGCTTGCAAGCAGCCAGCATAAAATGTAATATTCACAGCATTTTATAGAATGGAGATCAAAAGTGAAAACCGCGCCTGAGGCTTGTCTGAACCGCTGGACAAAGTATTTCACTTTAGAAATTATAACGTGGAGATCAGAATTCAACCACTGTAAAAGATTTGAGTCAATCATTTAACAAATACTGTATCCGGGTCGTGTAGGTTGCTGTGGAATCATTTGAATATATATTATATATAATATATAACCCTAGTGATGCTGCATTGATGATTTCACAGTGGCCAGTTAACGCTCTTATCCAAATACCTGCCTAGGTAAAGAGAAGATTAAGAACATAAGCAGCCAGGTGCTATTTTTAGCAAATACAGTAATTGTTTTTGTTTAAGATACACAAAGTCTACCCTCCAACGAGTATAGGGGATATCAGTACTTATTTTTGGTGTTACTGTATCCACAAAGCATTTAAATAGCCAACATATACTGTAGTTTTATTGACAAATCGCTTCCAAGATATAGTGACCCTATTCTGAAGTACTGTACAAAGAAAACAATTCAGAGAAACTCTTATTCTTGCCACTTTTACAATTGTTCTATTCCTGTCAGAAAATGTTCTGAAAGAAAGCCAATCGAGATTCCAGTACTATATAAACAAGTCATTCACAGTTTGCAAGTCATTCATGCGTACATCGAATTTGTGCAAGTGTCATTCAAATTATAGCCTTTAATTGCTCAGCCAATCAGGTGTCAACACAGTAATATGAAAAATAACCATGTCATTCACAGTGTGTGACAACACATTGTAAAATCATGTAGTTTAATCACATTCAGATGAGTGTTTCCTAAGGTATAGCCATCAACAGCAAACAAGTTGTCAAAAGAAGTAGGTTACCCTACACCATTCACAGTATTACTATGTAAAATAATGTGTTCATCTTGTTCAAGCAGTAAACACATCTGGTTGTCTGTTTATTTGGTTTTCCATAGTAAAAGCATAGCAACGTGTAATAAAACATTGTGAAAGCATGGTAAAGCATAGGTAATCATTGTAATGCACAGATAGGTATATCAAACCTGGGTAAGCTATGGTAAATAACCATGGTAAACATCTAAAAATATAGTACCATACTGTGGTAAATTTTTATAAGGGGATCCCTGGTGGCTGGGTAACTAAAAAAGGAAATGTTGTTGGTTAGTATCTAAATAAATATATAAATAGTGGTTGATAAATCTACCTATTTCAGTATTATTTGTTTTATTATTTGTTTATTTAGCAGATGCCTTTATCCAAGGCGACTTACAGAGACTAGGGTGTGTGAACTATGCCTCAGCTGCAGAGTCACTTACAATTACGTCTCACCCAAAAGACGGAGCACAAGGAAGTTAAGTGACTTGCTTAGGGTCACACAATGAGTTAGTGGCTGAGGTGGGATTTGAACTGGGGACCTCCTGGTTACAAGCCCTTTTCTTTAACCACTGGACCACACAGCAGTGTAGCAGGAGTGTTGTGTTACAGTGTGGGTATCCACGGAGAAATGAGAGAGACCCAGCGGGTTTGATGTTGAAACGCAGCTCAGGCGTCCAGTTTCTATTGAAGTACACACAGGCAGTGCAGAGGTTGGTGACTGCCACAAGGATATCAACAATGGTAGGCCTAGTGCAGAAGGACATGTACATAGAAATACAAAACAAAACACTGTACAAAAACAACTAAGAAAACAAAAGGTGGCCAAGCTTGGGTCGTGCATTACTCCTGCTACACAGGGAGGTCTTGCACCAGGAACCTTCTTCCTAACACAAATAAACTATACTTTCTGGATGGTTCACTCTGGATGGTTCATTCACCCTGGTTCAGACACGCAGTCGTGAGGTTTTCAGCTTGATAACAAAGGACTGGCTTTTTTAGCTCTGTTTTAAAGGCATGTGGCCAGGGTTAATTGATAATCAAGTAGTCAATTAACACCTGGCCACCTCCTGCACATTACGTTTCAATTAGGCAGGGAGGGAAGTCTAATCTCCCAGCCCTGCCATATCTAGCACACACTTTATTTTTACAAAAATTAAACACATTATATTTCTAATCGAACAAACTCATATTTTCTTTATAAACACAACCAAAAAAAAAAAAAAAACATTATTTACAGGGGCAGGCCTTAGCCTCGCCATAAGCACTCACCAGCAAGTAATTTAGCAATTGTAAACAACTATTGGAAATGCAATAGTGACATGGAAATCAGAAGAGAAAGCATGTGCCTCCCTACCGTTTGAAATTGTGTGTGCTGATTCATGCCTGGTTTGTGTCATAGCCCGTTGAAAGGTGTCTCCTTGCAGAGTTTGTGAAGCAGTGGGGTTTCCCTAATTTAAAGTGTTGCCGAAGACTGTGTAGAGTATTGAACAAGTTTTGCTATCTCATGTGCTGCACTTAACCCAGTAATATATTTTCCAAATCAGAGGTGTTTTGATGTGTTATATTCTCATATCCTGAGTCTACACTGGAATTTATATAACCACAGATATTAAACTTGAATGAAACTCAAACTTTTCAGCTGATTGTAGTGTCTGTATGTTGCATTTTAATAATAGCTCCACTTTACATGCGTTCTGAGCAAAAGAACTACCAAGTAGTGGTAGTTTCTAAATCAATTAGAAAGATACTGAGTGACATTAAACTGAAAAGTTCTCCAACGACATTGGAAAATATGTTTCAGTACATATGGCGCAGAGCCTGTCACACTAAGTAAGGAGTTTGGTCTATTCTTTACACTGTAATGGAAGTGCATATGCAGCAGATCATTCAAGACATTCAGAAACTGGCCATCTGGTGTTTTTTTTTTTTTTCTGTGGTGTTACATGTTTATCTTAAATCAGATGTAGATGCACAGTCAAAGAATTAAAGACCCCCTGTATATCCAGGTATACATATTCAATGTGTCTATAGTTACCACTTTGATAAATCCCCATAAAATACTACAAATATTTCCCATGTGAAACCATATGATGACATGTATATGGTCAAAGGAGCAGTACCTGTGCCTTTATACCAGGGCTTCTCAAACTCGGTCCTGGGGACCCCCTGTGTCTGCTGGTTTTCATTCCAACCAAACTCTCCATTACTTAACTATACCCTTAATTAAACTGATTATTTGCTTAATTAGACCTTTTTACTTGTTTCCAGCTCTTGAACAGTTGAATATTTTAACATTTTATAAGTAATTTGAACTGCAACTGTTTAAGAGCTGAAAACAAGTCAAAAAAGGTCTAATTAAGCAAATTATCAGTTCAATTAAGGGTATAGCAATTGAGAGCTTGTTTGGAATGAGAACCAGCAGACACAGGGGGTCCCCAGGACTGAGTCAGAGAATCCCTGCTTTATACTCTATAAACAGGCTTGGCTATAATACTTAGAAAAATGTTGGGCAAAAGGTTTGGATATTTACTCTCCATTATAATTACTTTTGAGCCAACTAGTATTCTAAAAAAACTAAAAAATAAGAAGACGACAGTGAACCCATGGACCCAGAAACCCAAGCAACCACCTGCTGCTGTGAATGCATTTAAACATGATTTCTGTTCTACAAAGTTTCACATTTGTAGCTGCTAAAAATATATTTTGGTCTTTCAATTTTAGTTAAATTGCTGATTAAAACAAATGTTATTGTACATTATCATGTTTTAGAGACTGTGAAAGCAGAAGAACTCATGTTGGTCCACCATTTGTGAGTGTAAAAGTTACTTGGATACCCAGATATGTTATTATTATTTTCTTGTTTATCTACAGATCTTTTAAGAATCACAGTTGTCTCGAAAGTAATTAATATTTTTTGTGAAAGAAGTGTTAATCTTTTTTTTCTGTTTCTCTAATAGTATCTGAGAATTCCAAGAGGATCTTAATACATAAAAATGTCACAGGTGTGCTGGGTAAAGAAGCTGTCTTCCAATGTGAATATACCGGAATGGAAAATGTATCATATTCCAACTGGTTTACAAAAACAGATACAACAAAAGTCAAAGTGGTTGGCTATAATGAAAAGGTCTATGTAAATAACAAACGCTTTAGTTATCCACAGTCTAACAAAAACCTCACTGTCAAGATTACTAGAACTCAGCTTGAAGATGAAAATATATATATTTGTGCTTTCTCTACTGCTGCACAAGAACTGGAAGAAACACTTTATCTCACGGTTTTAGGTAAGACATTTTTACAAATTTTATATTTTTGTGTAACGGACATGATTTTTTTTTTACACAAACTGTCTCACACCTGATAACAGGATGTGGTGCTTAAAGAAGCAGACAATACGTGCACAAACCACAACCTCTGGGGACACAGTCTGCTCTGGAAAAACCAATAGTGTTTGAAAACGATTTAAAGATCCTGTTGTTTTAAACACCTCATGTAAAACTAACTCTTATTATGCATGTATAGTTGATCATGTCTGAGTTATGTGTTTCATTGGACATTAACAGGTGGCAGCAGATGGATTAGCTTCACAATATATTTCTTTCCAGTGCAAACTTAGCACCTGATAGCACATGTTAAAGTAGCTGCCCCTCTGAGTGGTTCTTATTCCATTTATTGTTTTTTTACTACAATGTGCTAACATGTTTTTTGTAGGGGTTATGCTTCATCACATTGGTCAGCCAGTGAGTGTAGGCTTTGAGGAACCTCTTGTCTGAGGTTGATTAACTCAATCATCCTTACACTGTGCCAACCAGGGTCTTTTTCTCACAGATCACAGCCAGTATGTCTAGACAACATGTGACATGCAAATCATAACACAACAAAGTCAGCTTGCTGTGACGGCCATAAAGGTTTTTTTTTTTTCTTTTGGAAGCTACACTACACAAACAGATGTCAAAGTCTGTGTGCCCAAGCAAGATATGAAGACTGGAGTGAGCTGTGATATAGGAGCCTGAATGTTTGCCTACATTCTAGGTTAGGCTATAAATCCTTTGGTACAGTGATGCACAGAGGAATAATAATTGGATCACTTACAGATACAGTCATAAATCTCAGCCTTGTCCTGTGACTGCACCACAGCAAGGGCCGGGGTTGGATTTTCTGACCTTTACATTATAAGCTACTATATGTATGCTTACAGATGACATTGTCTGCTATATATAGTCAGCATCAAAATATTTAAAAATGAAAAACATATAGCTTTTTGTGAAACAAAAAATAAACACCTAGGTGGGAATTTGTAATCTAGCGAAATCGCAGAGAATAAAGTAACCAAACCAGAAATAAAGGACTCAGAAATTGTGTTTAAGATTGTGCTTCTGAGCCTGAAGTTGTTTCCTATCAGTTTTATAGTTGTAGTGGGTGTTTTTTTTTCCTTTTAGACAAATAGCCCTAATAACAATTTTGAAAACCTAGCTTTGAGAATCTAGCTTTTTATAGCCAACTGTTTAAATATATTTTCAATTCTTTTCAACTTTTAAAGTTCCCCCAGATGTCTACATATCCAGCTCAGCACAAACAGAAAATGAAGATGAGTATCAATCTATTGAATGCACAGCCTTCAATTCCAAACCAGCCGCTAATATCTCCTGGGTTGTATCTGGCCTCATTGCGGACAGCATTACACAAACAATAAATAAACACCTAAATGGCACATTCACCCAGAGGAGTGTATATAGATTCCCTACCTATTTACATGAAGGAAAGGATATAACTTGTATGGTAGACCACCCAACATTTACTGAGGTAAAGACGATGATGATACAAGTGCCATCCTACAGTAAGTATTTTTAATTTAATTGAAACTCATTCTATGTGTCATTTGGTTTAATGTCTTTCCTGAAGCAGTCTAAGTCGAACAAAACCTACAGTGAATACATAGTGTACAAGTCCTACCTTGCAAGCATGGTTTAAATTTGCCAACAATTGAAAACATTAGTATCTTGGTTGCTTCTTAAACTCAAGAGTGGTCTGGGTAAGAGTTGATATGGGGCAGTCATGTTGTAACAATACAATAAATAACTTTAGGAGAACAAACCAACACCATTTAGAAGTGATAGTTAATGTTTCCACTAACATGGCATTAAACCAGGAAACAACTTACTCAAACCTATTAATCTTGAAGGCACAGGTACAGCTAGTATCGGAAGTCTTCGTCTGGAACCATTTGTTTAGTCTTGGTGAGAGTTTCTCACAGTACTTATGGCCTATCCTGGATATTCACATAATTTCCTGTGCTCCTATGAGAAAGGTTGAAAGAAAGGTTTGTGTTTCCATACCCTTAGCAGCCCCTTGTTAAATGTGTAACAGGGCAGAAGCTGGGTGGGAACCGGCAACTACACACACGCCTTAGCCACTATGCTAAAGAGCCACGCTCGTCTGCATTTGTGGTTATAGCATTCTTAACCTCAGCTCACCGAAATTGGCAGAATCCTTAACAGGCCATCACACAACCCTGCCTGTTAACTGTTTCCCTTAAACCTTGGTTATGAAATCTGAGTCACAGCTCCAGCGGTAACACAGGGCGGCGAACCCGCAACCAAGCCTATGGAAGCGAGTGTCTTAAGCACTATGCAAAAGAGACAGGCCAGTCTGCATTTGTGGTTATGGAGCTTTTAACTTTATTTCTCCAGCCAGGGACAGAAACCGTAACAGCACTGCATCACTCTGTTACAAATGAATTTATTTATTCAGAAGTACAAGCTCAAATGTGTCCAGTATTTCTTCTACAAACCTGAAATGTTACAAATTCTGACACTACTAAAATGCCTTATTTTCTTTTTACCAAAGCTGTCCCAAACATGACCGTTCAAATATATACAACAAATGAAAATGAAACTGAATATAAAACTATTGAATGCACAGCAGCTAAAGGCAAACCAGCAGCAAAGATCACATGGGTCCTCCCTGAAAATAAAAGTGGGGAAATCAACTATGGTATTACAGCAGACAATGGGACTGAGACAGTTACCAGCACATATCGATTTCCAGCACATCTGCATGAGGGGCAGAGCATCAATTGTGTAATAGAACACCCTAAACTTGCCATCAAAGAGGTGAAAACCGTATCACTTCCAGCTTATTGTAAGTATTGATTCAAATGCAATTACCACATAATCCTGGCTTTGTTCTAATCATGTATCATCTATTTTTGCTCTTGAAATTGCAGTGCATTATATAATTACTTGAAAGGATGGTGAATACGGTCTATTTTTTTTTTTTTTTTTAGTAAATACTTTGGGGTAGGTTTACTAAAGTGTTGCGCCTGTCGTAATAGCCGCAAACCAGCTGCAAGCGAGTCAGAAGTCTTGGGTGAAATGTGCTAGACAGGAGCAATGTTATTTGTGACTTTTTAGGGAATGCTTTGCAGCTGCAGTTTCTGTTTGTGGTTCAAACTCCAGCAAACCACAACTCAACTCCCGCTATTTATTTGAACAATGTCGAGCAACTCTCGCAATGTATAATGCTAGAGACTCGGTAAGAAGATGCAACAAATATTTAAATTAGTATATTGCAGCTGTCTTCATTGACATACCTTCTCTTAGTACATATGACAAAATGTTTACTTTGTTACGTGTCGCAACGAAAATGCAAATTGCTGTTTGTTTGCGCTGCGACTGGCTCATCTTAGTAAACCTACCACTGTGTGTAATGAAAGTTCTAGAAGACTCATTGCTAATTTAATGTCCTTCACAGAAAATAATAATGTGATGCTTGTCTATTGCTTTCTGTGACAAACACATGATGTCATCGGTTGCCATGTTTCATAGCTATGGGTGTTCACAGAATGCATGCACTCTGCTCTAACGTGGTCTCAATTTAGCAGCACAAAATACTACCCAATTTGTCACAACTGCCATTGAGCACAGTCTAAAAAAAAGAGAGGCCAAGGACGGGATCAACATCAAGTTTTCTTTCCATGAAACCCTTTACAGCTGTTTTAGAATTGGTTTATTAATTAATTCAAATTTTAAAGCACTGTTTAACCAACAAGAATATTTCTAAACATACCCCAGAAAACAGTTTTGCGAATAGGGTTCCAAGGAGACAGAATTTCTCCCTCTCACATTTAGAGGTTCTTCCAGGGTAGACGCGAGACATTTTTACAGCATTGCCAATGCTTGTCTTATCCCTGCTCTGTTGATGAATAGAGATGTAGTCTCCTGTGCTGTCATGCACACCAGAATTGATTAATAGTTCTGGATTGTATTTCTTTTCCTTATAGGACAGTACACCCTAAGATAATCATGGTATTAAAAACATGCCAAGGCAAATGTTGCAAAACTAATAGAGAATTCTACCGTTTTGCTGCCAAGAAACATAAACAGCAACAGATCATTATACAGGCCAACAGAGGTAATCTATTTGTTAAAAAGTTTTTAAACTAGAGCATGCATCACTGATTCATTACAGTATACACTGTAATGAGATTTAGATCGAAAGATATTCTCATCATTCCATAAACAGCACTGTATTGTTTAAGTTTTTAAAATAAATATACAAAAAGGTTTGAGATTTCATTCCACCCAATCTTATTTTTCCATGTTGAACTCATTTAAAACGATTTAAGTGTCTTAGAAGTCGGTCATTATCCAGCATACTACAGTGCCTTGCATAAGTATTCACCCCCCTTGGACTTTTCCACATTTTGTAGTGTTACAACCTGGAATTAAAATGGATTTAATTAGGATTTTTTGTCACTGATCTACACAAAATGTCGAAGTGAAAAAAATCTACATATTTTTCAAAATTATTTACAAATAAAAAACTGAAAAGTCTTGATTGCATAAGTATTCACCCCCTTTGCTGTGACACCTCTAAATAAGCTCTGGTGCAACCAATTGCCTTCAGAAGTCACATAATTAGGTGAATGGAGTCCACCTGTGTGCAATTAAAGTGTCACATGATCTCAGATTAAATACACCTGTTTCTGGAAGGCCCCAGAGTTTGTTAGAGAGCATATCTAAACAAACAACATCATGAAGACCAAGGAGCTATCAAAACAAGTCCGGGATAAAGTTCCGGAGAAGCACCAATCAGGGTTGGGTTATTAAAAAAATCCCAAACTTTGAACATCCCCCGGAGCACCGTTAAAACCATTATTAAAAAATGGAAAGAATATGGCACAACCGCGACTCTGTCTAGAGAAGGCCGTCCACCAAAACTCAGTGACCAGGTAAGGAGGGCATTAGTCAGAGAAGCAACCAAGAGGCCAATGGTAACTCTGAAGGAGCTGGAGAGATCCACAGCTGAGATGGGAGAAACCGTCCATGAGACAACTATAACCCAGACGCTCCACAAAGCTTGGCTTTATGGAAGAGTGGCGAGAAGAAAGTCATTGCTGAAAAAAACCCATATCAAATCCCGTTTGGATTTTGCCAAAAGACATGTGGGAGACACAGCAAACATGTGGAAAAAGGTTCTCTGGTCTGATGAGACCAAAATTGAACTTTTTGGCCTTAGCGCAAAACGCTATGTGTGGCGCAGAGCCAACACTGCTCATCACCCTGAGAACACCATCCCCACGGTGAAGCATGGTGGTGGCAGCATCATGTTATGGGGATGCTTTTCATCGGCAGGGACTGGGAAACTGGTCAGAATTGAGGGCAAGATGGATGGAGCCAAATACAGGGAAATTCTAGAGGAAAACCTGTTTCAGTCTGCAAGAGACCTGGGACTGGGGCAGAGGTTCACCTTCCAGCAGGACAATGACCCTAAACACACAGCCAAAGCTACACTGGAGTGGTTTAAAAACAAGAACCTGAATGTCTTTGAATGGCCCAGTCAAAGCCCAGACCTCAATCCAATTGAGAATCTGTGGCAAGACTTGAAAATTGCTGTTCACCAACGGTCTCCATCCAACTTGACAGAGCTTGAGCAATTTTGCCAAGAAGAATGGGCAGAAATTGCAAGATCCAGATGTGCAAAGCTGGTAGAGACTTACCCAAAAAGACTCACAGCTGTAATTGCCGCCAAAGGTGCTTCTATCAAGTATTGACTCAGGGGGGTGAATAATTATGCAACCAACAAATGTCTTTTTTTTTGTTTAATTAACTTTTGTGTCACAATAAAAAATATTTTGCACCTTCAAAGTGTTAAGTATGTTGTATAAATCAAATGGTAAAAATCCCAATTAAATCCATTTTAATTCCAGGTTGTAACACTACAAAATGTGGAAAAGTTCAAGGGGGGTGAATACTTATGCAAGGCACTGTATTATTCCTTTTCAAATTGCTTTGTTCTTGAGTGGCTGAGGTATATAGTTCAAGGTAAACTTGCTATAACTACAGTATAACCTTGCCCTGATGTTCTCGTGCTCTCTTGATTTGAGTACCGACTCCATTCGTGTGTGAGCACTGGTGATTGGTGACTGAAGGGTGTGCGGGCTGCACAGTGTTCACTTTTCCTTGATCTGCTTATGTGTTACTTACACTGAAATGAACCATAATCATAAAAAGATGTATATCACCTTTACCATAAATTAAGAAAACAAAAGATACATGTTTATCACATGTATTTTCTTAAATACAAAGCACACATATGTATCGTCTGGCAGATTCTCTTGTATACAATTACCCCCCTCCCCTTTTCATTAAAAGTTTATTGTGGCATACCGTAACCACAGAGGGTTCGTGTCACCAGTTTGGTTATGTCTTTCCCCATGCATTGAATATTTTTGAAGAACTCTGCTTTTTGTTAATCCCATTTAAAAATAAAAAATAAAAAAGCTCCTTAAAGAGCAGCAGTTACACCAGAAACATTTCATTTTCCATTAAAACAGATTAAACTCTGCTAGTGTTTGTAAGTGAAAAGTACAAAATAAATGGAACACCCACACACTAACGTATCTTCGTATTCTGTGTTTGTTTCTGATGCATGCACAAAACACTGTGATTGTCAGGTTAGCCACCTCATGCAAATAAATCCAGGTAAACAAACACATGCGCTGGATGGAAACGGTAGCTATCAACCCTTGCATAATATTTTAATGTCATTATTAAATTATATATTTATCATGTAGAATAAAAAAAATATATTCTGTGTTTCTTATTATTGACACCATTTTCCAATAAGGACCTAGGGGGCTTCCTAAGTATCATTCTGGTTCACTCTAAGTCACACAAGGTGGGTGTTAGACAGCAAAACCCAGCTTATCTGCTTACTGTCTTCGATGTCTCGGCTGGTCAGAAACAGCAAATCCATTTTATCGCATGAAGCAGTACTTTTGACTTTACTGCCACCTTGTTGCACACTTGACTGGTTGTATTGATGCTTCGATATAGAACTCGGGTTGGATCATAATAAATGTCTTGCTAATAAAGGTGAGCGCTGTATTACAGTAGTGTGTGCATTCCTAAAATAAATACATAATAATAAAACCAGAACCCTGAACTTAGGATATAGTGTGGTATAGAATTAGCAAGCACGGTTAGAGCAGTATTGAACAGAATTCGAAAGCAAAAATGTGCACGGTAAAGAGGAACTCTGACTTCAGCTTCAGTTCCTAAGATATTAGATTGTCTGTGCATTTTTTCCATCGCTGTCAAAACATTATTGTGGGTACCGTAGAATGTTGCTTTGAGATTTACATTACAATGCTGTGTGGAGGTTCACAACGTGAGAATGATTGACATATTCTGAAATGCACATTCCTGTTCTGGCAGACCTTTCCTCTATGCATGTGCGGGACGGAGAAACTGTAAACAAACCAAATCCCACTGAAAATGAGGTCATGTACAGAGTAGTGCTGAAAGTGGGTCAGCGTAATCAAACCATTGTGATAGAAGTTGAAGGAAATGTACCCCGCTACACACTGAAATGCATCAAGTAAGGATTTTTCTTATATTTCATATTACTACAGTAAGTAATAATAATGATAATGCAGTACAAATAAGTAAATAATAACATGTTGTTTTGAAATCATTTAAATCTATATTCACACCCTTTGCTTGGATCCTGTAACCAAAGATATTCTAAGTAAGATTGTTTTTAAAGAATGCACTGTGACCTATATAATCAAGATTGTTTTTAAAGAATGCACTTTGACCTATATAATCATGGTTAAGGGTAACAGTGGTTTAAATATATATGTACTGTGTTTTGGGTGAAACTGCTTTTGATTCAATTTTTTTTTTCAATGAAAACGCGCACACACACACATTTACACACACAGTCGAATTACTCCTTGTTATCAAGGTTACAGATCCTTATTTATATGACATCTTCAGAGAAAATAACTGAGCCATGTTCTTACTATATAATGAAGTACATTGCTATAACAGATTATTAAAAAATACTGATTCCAAATTGCTATTAATATTCCGAAGGCTCTAAAGTTAAAAACAGTTTGTTTAATAGCAATTCACAACTGCAATTTTCATCTTTTGTGGTTTATAATAAGTTAATACCATGTATGTAGGGTGTTGCTTATAACAGAAATCACTCAACTTTGCAGTCCTCCAAACTTCTCAAGATGGCATCACTTATAACAGTAAGGGGCGATCTACACACTGCTTATTAAGTTAAATTAAACTGATCCTTACAGAAATCACATTTACCCTGTCTATAATAAACACATTTCCATTATACAAAACTATAACCAAAATGAAGATAACAAAGGCATAATATTACTGTATTAATGATTTCCCTGTGTAAAGCTCCTTGAGGTGTTTCATTACATGAAAGGCACTACATAAGCTGAATTGTGTTGTGTTGTGTAAGGTACATTAGAGTGATGGCTCCAAAGCAGTCTATTATCCTGTATTCAAAATATGACTATTAATTAATACTATTGCAATTTTAATTTAGACAGAATGATTCACTTCCACTTGACATAAAAGTGGTGAAAAATGGCATTTTTTTTGAAGGACCAATTAAGGAAAGTCATTCGGGGATTTTAATTTGTATTGCTTCCTACCATGGCCATCAACTGTCAGTCCCAGTGGAAATACAGGTCTATTCAGAAAAGCCAGGTATGCAATACATTCACATATTATTAATATTATTATTATACATGGTGAATGCTAATTAGCCAATAAACTTTGGTATTTTATAGTCTTATTATACACGGCGGTGGTGCTAGACCCATGTATAGTGTGGTGGTACAGTATACTGTAATAAAATTGCCCGTATATTAATTAGGTTGATGATAAAACTGCTCACGTGAATTATTAAAAACAAAATCCACCAGTACATGAAAACAATTACTCATTACTTATGATTTCATTTGAACAGAACTGTCAATACCAAAGCAAACAACAATGGCCTGCAGATGTAAGAAAAATATGTCACAATGTACAGAGGCAAGCGATGCCTCGCTAGATTTATGATGTTCCAACATTTTTTTCAGAAAAATGATTGTGCTTGTCACTGCCCTTGTTTCTAAATAAAGCCATGTGTGTCTTTGGTACACTGGCACTTATTGTAAATTCTTAGTAAAGACAAATAACAACAACTGCGTTATTTCCACATTTAGTTCCACCCAACATTAGCACTCTGGTGTTCGATGAAGCAGAACATAAAGTCATTAGGTGCATAGCAGCCAACAGCAAACCAGCAGCAAGGATCACTTGGAATCTGCCTGGAAACCTTCCTGGAGATGTGATGTATAACAGCGCATTTGAAAATGGAACACACACGGTTATTGGTGATGTTAGCATTTCAGCTGACTTGCCTGAGGAACACAATATCACTTGTGTGATTGAACACCCAGCCTTTGAAGCTCCAGAGACCAGGATAATACACATTCCTACATCCTGTAAGTAGCTGATCTGTGGAGATCCTCTTAACTTATGCTTATGTTTTTAAAGGACAACAACAATAAAGGAAACATCAATCTTTTGTTGGCATGATGTATTAGACAGGATTAGCACAGAATTTTAAATTATATATTTACGCCCTTAAACAACAAAGAACCCACCATATGTGCCGAGTCTGTAAATAAATCAGTTGATCATTGTTTTTTTTCTTTGTTACTTTTACAGTAGTTCCCCCAAACATTAGTTTTATGGTATTAGACGAAACAGAACAAAAAGTAATTCAGTGCATAGCAGCCAATAGCAAACCAGCAGCAAGGATCACCTGGAATCTGCCTGGAAACCTTCCTAAAGAAATAATGTATAACAGTACATTTCGAAATGGCACATACACTGCAATTAGTGCTTTTAGGCTTTCTGCATACTTGCCTGAGGAGCACAATGTCACTTGTGTGATCGAACACCCAGCACTTCATGATCCAGAGACCAGGACAATACACATTCCTCCATGCTGTAAGTAGATGCGTTTTTTAACTTTTCGGAAAGGGGATGTCAATGGTAAAGCATATAAATAGTGTGGTAGAGAAGCATAATGTGTTGACTGTTTTGATGGAGAGGCAGGTAGTAGAATGGTAAAACATGTTTAGGATAAATAAAGTGAGTAAAAGACCAGAATGCAAGTGCAAGCTAACCATTCAGAAAATGAGAAACGTGTATGACTTTAACATAATATTGACTAATTACAGGACCATCATTTAGATAGATGAATGAGAAAGGCTAACTGAGTAAATTAAGCATAACCTAAACACTGACATGAGTAGATTTAATATGGAAATGTCAATATAAAAATGTTATTAAATGGTGAAATAAATTTACCATTTACAAAAACTGCTAAAAAGAAGTTAATCAAAATTGTACGTGTTTTAAATGAATCCCAAAATAATGCATCTGTTTCTGTCTTTGAAGTTCCACCCCATATTACCGTACAGAGTGTGACAGAAAACAAAAAAGACAAAGAATACACAACTGTTGAATGTGTAGCAACTACCAGCAAACCTGCTGCGAATGTTACTTTGATTTTACCAAGCAACAATACTAGACAACTGCAAACTGCAAAACACAGTCACAAGAATGGAACTGAGTCAATGGCATGTAAATACACATTTCCTTCTTACTTACATTCTGGGCAAACCATAACCTGTGTGGTAAATCACCCATCACTTGCTGACACAGTCAAGAGAAACATAAGCATTCCTTCATACAGTAAGTCTTTATAGTATCTTAACTGTTCTTAAATTGTAGTCCTCTGTCACTGATGTACCCATTTTGGTCACTTGTATTTTTTTTTTCTTCAGGCATTGATATAAACCAATAAAGCCATGAGAATGAGAAAGTTTAGAAACTAAGTTATATCTGCTCTGTAGTGCAAGTGGGCCAAATTAACTTAAAGGGCATAACTGCAAAGCAATCTCTTTAAGTGGCATACATATTTTAAAAAAAACTGCAGCGACAGAAGAGTTTTTGTCTGCTATTAGGATATCTGGCAAAATATATTATATTTGAAGGGTTCATTAGTACTACAAAAAGAAAGGTGCCATATAATTCTTTAAAGGAAGTGGTGACAAAAAAAGTTAAACATGCAGGAAATTAGCTTGTTTTTTTTTTTTATCTCATAAGACTTTATCTGATATATGTGAAGACAGTGGGCAATTACTCATTACTTATGAATTACTAAACTAAAGCTATAGCAATGTTTATAACCTTTTTATACATTATAAAACTCACTGATCAGCCGGTCGGGTTCAGAGTTGAGTGCTCATTATCCCATAGGTAAATGCCCACTGTTAAAGCGAACAGGACTCGAGAGTCTTGACACTCGCTTTAAACATCGACATAAAATATAAATTTAAAACACATTTAAAAAATGTCTTCATTGGCAAAAAACATGCTTTCGTTTATAAAAGCATTAAAATCCTCTGCAGCGGTCATTAGGTAATTCACCTTGTTTTTCTTAATGTGCTTTGGCCCGGGACTTCTAACTGTCACTGCAGTCAATTAACTAGCAGGCAATGGTTGTTGGCTTGAGCATTAATGCTGAAATAATATTAAAGCATATATCTTCAATGCTTCCACCTGTCCTGACTGTCCATTATTGTAATAATTAAAGCAGAGCCCTCTGAATAAAACATGTTCTATCTTGTATTCATATCTGTAATGAATAATCTGATGTAGCTTGTTAAATATCAGTTGAACCAAGAGCTGCTCTGATATAGGGAACCACTCAGTAGGACTTACTGGCAGAGATCTGATCTAATTTCCTAGAAGAGAGAATCACTCTCAGTCTAACAATTGATAAAATAAATCAACAGAAAAGCACAATTTACATTCAACAAGGCATGGTCTCCTTGGTCCATGCAGGCAATGTGAAAATTAACTTGAATGGAACAACCATCACAGAGACGTATATGTTAGTTTTTATAAGTAATAATATATCCTGAACACCCGATCCAATGTCCGCAAGTATTTATTTGAAGAACCTGATAAGACAGAGAAATTTCAAATTTTCCTCATTAATAATGACATCATTGTCATCTTAATTTCCCAACGATGGGCCTTATTTCTTCAACATTATGTGAAAATAAAAATAGTATTCTCTTCCATCCCCCAGGTGCCAATAAAACGCATTTTATTTTGTACAGTTTACTGCGTTTTATGCGTTTACTGACATGCACATTAATCCTTAAATAAACAGAAATGAAGCAAAGTGGTGGTTCAGGCTGGGAACTCACTTTTAATCAGTTAATTAAATCAAGCTTATTAAGTGTCGGTAACCAGACATTGTCAATTGAAAAAGCAGTACCATATCGCTAACAACATAATTACTTGTCCAGTGATTGTCAGGGAAGGTATTAAACTCTTACCTGATCCATTACCTCCCTGCTGTGAGTTAGTTTGCCTCCACCTCCCCAGCCTCCATCTGTTTTTTGGCTTCATCTAAAGGGGAGGGCAGCTATCCTGCCCCCTGCCCATGGTTTTCCTACAGTCAGCCTCTCCACTTACCAGAGGAAAAATGTATGGGCAGGGGGTTCCCTGAGGCGAGGCCAAAGATGTATTATATGTTAAATGCTTTATCCAAGAACGTATAATACGCATAAATGTGTTATCGTGTCTAATGTGTAATAAATATTTTATCTATCGCATGAGTTCCCTGACTGAATTTGTATTGTGAAATTTACTATAAAAGTCTTTCTTGATTTATTTCCAGATCCAAATATTATCATTAAAATTTTTTTGGCTACACCAAAAAACACACAAAATAGATTAGCTGTATGCCAGTCCATTGGGAGTCCAACTGGAAAAATCTCTTGGGTCCTACCAAAGAATAATACTGGGAATATAACATACAAATATGAAAATGGAACAGGAATGCTTACCAGTATCTATGAATTTCCATTTGCCCTACATGAAGGGCAGAACATAACTTGTGTTATTAATCATGGAGAGCGTCTGGCTACAGAGAAAAGGATAATACACATACCTCAGTACTGTAAGTACAGTACTCTTTAACAAATCAAACACTACACCTGATAATCTTTCAGTTTTCCTCCTGCAGCACACAAATAACATTCTGTTGTACTTGCAGATATTTCTTCCATAAAAGTATTACATGAAAGTCGAATGAATGGCAAAGTAATCCTGCAGAGGGGTCGTCCAAACCAGACAATTGAACTGAAAGTGAATGGCAATGTACCACTGTACCGTTTAGAATGTAGGAGGTAAGCTAAGACACTGCGTTCATAAAGCAAACCTACAGTTGTGAACCCATTATGTTCTGAGCGGAGAAAAAAACAGCCAAATACATTACATATAAAAGCTGTAATAATGGAGAACTCCTCCAACATACACTACAGGTTTGTGTAAAAGTCACTTGACCATTTCATGGTTAATCAGCAGCAGACCATGGGAAGACGGACACTGTGCTTCCTAAGGGTTGCTGTCATAGCAAGTCTGTAGATACCTCATGTCTCCACAATGGCTCGGCCCAAGGAGCCATCAACACCATTCTTTTCCCATGGTCCGCTGTTCCATTCAGTTTGTAGCAGACAATAATAATGGAAGATGGAAATTTCAGAGGATAATTGGGCCTTATCAGTTCAGAGAGGCTGACGTATTGCTTGCCGATAAGAAATGTTTAATATACAGTAGGTTGGCTTTGATGATGCTGAAATTCATCATTCATGGTCATAGATGTATATATTTTTATATCTTAGGATGCATGGTGTGTCTCCTGTGAAACTGCTGGGAAATGTACTGTTCTTTGAAGGGCCTTTTAAGGAAAGTCAGTCTGGAATATACATCTGTGAGGCATCGTACTACCATCATCGAGCTTCTGTTCAGATTGATGTTAGAATTACCTCAGAAGACAGATCCTGTAAGGTTTTATTTAAGTATTTTCTATTTCACAAAAAGTTTGCAGTCTTGATTACACTCTTGAGGAAACCTGTAGTTTATTAAAACTTTTTATTAATTGTTCACTGCCATATAGTACATGTCATTGTGTTTTAAGTGGCTGATGGTAAGTCTATATCTCATATGCACAATACAACTGGTACCACATTGAAGTAGCCATTCCAGAAACATTATGAAATAAAAAACAAAGGTTCAGCCAATTATTCTGTGTTTCCTGTAAATGCATTATATGTGAGGTACCACTGAACTTGCTGGACTTGTTGGTTATATCTTAGTTCTCTTATAGCAGTTTTTTCAACTTAACAACAGTATGAACTGTATGTTTTAATTGAATTAGTTGTTTTCATTTATTTTGTAGGGGAGTATATCCTGATATGTTTTTCAGCAGCAACAGGACTCACCATAATTGCAACAGTTTTTATCTGCATCATTATCAAAGTCTGGTAAGTAGTAATAGAAATAATACCACAAAGGTAGAAGGTGTTCCAATAGAGTAAAACAAAGTGTGCGAGTGTTTGAGTAAACAGGAAATTCACTTACTCTGGCAGACAGCTATCAGACCATTTTTACCATATCGGCATATACAATTCATAAACAGGAAGACTTGGGGTAACTGCTGGCAGTTAAAGTCACGTACTGTATAGCTGAAGCAACCACAACTTACCATTCACACAATGAAAAAAAGCTATGTTTATAATGTTAATTTAGTATCAGATCAAAACATTATGAGACAGGCTAGTCTTATTTCAGGAACGTTTTAACTAATATTAAGGTTAAATTAATATTTTGCCTGTTTTTCCTACAGTCCATGTGTCATTACAGGTAGTCAGGACAGTGTTAAATGTACTGCATAACATGCCACTAACTGCACATTCATACATGGACTGGGGTGTATAGTGTCCGACACTGGGAAATGTGGATACTAGTATGGACATTGTTTATATAATATATGCAATAAGAAGAATATATAAGAACGTATTTCAGCCAGACAATGTAATTAACTAGATTCAACATATTATTTAAACTCACCACCTCATTCGGTTACAATTTGTTGTTTAGTTTTCACATTTCTGCTCCTCCCTTCCTCCTCTTCTGCAGCAGCTTTTCTCTCCCCTGGAGGGCTGTCACCAGGTGGCATCCAGCCCTTATTTCTAAGTGTATTAGTGACACCAGCTCCAAGGGCTCTCAAAATATATGTTAACTTAATGTCATTTTGCAATGTTACTGGCATGTCTGAATAAAATGTCTCTACTCTGTTTCTACAGTTTAAACAGTTTTCTCTGTGCACAAAATGAAGACATTCAATGCTTTATCCGTAATGATTTTTAGCAAGGCTGTATAAACCCAGCTTGTGGAAACTCACTAAATTTGAAGACCTTATAACATTGTAATCACAGTCAAGTCAAGTACCGAAAAAGAGTGGCATTTCATTGCAGTGCAATTCTCACATAATACAAATATGGAATTACTGCTTAAAAAACACAATTAGAGAGCACAGTCCTGTCCGACTCTTGAAACAGGTATGCTGTGAAGAAGCATATGACTAACAACTGAATGCATTGCCAAATAAGGGCTGAGCTGGGTAAAATTGTATCGGTAACCTTCAACAACAGCAGTTTGAAAACACTGATAGATATCTATCACTAGCTCAAATCTAGCACAGTAAAAAAAAAAAAAAAGTATGATGATTACACGCTTCAGGTTTTTGCTGAAAAAGGTTCGGCAGCTCTATTTCCTTTATTTGTTTCCTTACTGTAGCAAAGCTGTTACTTTGCCATAATCCATCAGTTTATTTTCCTTTGTGAGAGAATCTTTTACACACCTGATGCCCAAATAATTGGAGGGAAATTCTCAAGAGGATATTATCAAGAGGCTCAGATGTTCATTATTCAAGACTTTGTATGAATTATGCGCGGTATCTTGTATATTAAAATATTTAATTATCTGGAAGGCATCAGTAGAGGTCTACCAGTTTCACTGCCTCAGCAATTACTATCAGCTTTGAATTTGTATGCTATTGACAGTATCATGACAGTTTGTGGAGATCTTTCCAATCATTATCTATAACGTATCATGAGTTTTCACAAACAAGTAATTTTTTTAGATTATTTGAGATAACTATGCTGTAGCTCGTAGGGCAGTGTTACCACAACAGTGGTGTTTTCCAATCTGTGATATGCAGTCCACACCTGCGTTCCTTCATTAATCTCTCCCTTAAGTGCCCCTTCAATTTGAATGCTATGCTGAGCAACGCAACGCTTCCCTGCATTTTTAGATAAATAAGTCTCAAATACATTCCATTCCCAATAAAGGCAGGGTGATGCGAGGCTGCACCTGGTGATGAATAGAAAATCGTATCCTCTTTAAAAATATGCAAAATATTTATTTTAAAAAGGCTGCAAGTTATTACATTTTTTATTACATACAGAACAGCTAGGTGATGGTACATTTATTACCCATGTATTGCCCTCTCAGATTCCTTGCTTACTAAATATCTTGGCATCACTGAATAGATAACCGTCTCTGCATCAAAAATATGCAAATCATTTTAATAAGCAAGACGCTCCCTGAATGTTATTGTGCAGAATTTTCCCCTAAGCAATCACGTCCCCCAAGACTGTGTACCTGTGCTAGCCATTGCAGAAACTACTTTTCGAGGTTAAAAGAAGGACACACATCCCATCCGGTTAGCAATAAATGGATAACATTTAGGGCCCGATTCTGAAGAAATGTGATAAAACACAAACGTAAGCACTTTGTTTGCTCCGTTCCTTTCATGTTGTGATTTTGAAGGGAGTTTGAGCTGGGTGCTTATTATGAAAGAGACAACAATTATCTACATCAATATATTTAGTAAACAAGATGCCTGAGTGGGCTCTTAGATTCACATAAAAATACAATACAACAACTGTCATGCACTGTTAGGGGTGCACTGTTTCTATTCTGTAATCCTTTAGGAGATAAGTGCAAGGGATAATGTGTGTCTAATGCATTTACAGGAAGCTATCAGGGTGGCAGATTTCCACTGGGGTGGTAGACAAATAATCTATTTTATGATAACATCATCAGGCAAGCCCAATTGTGTCAGGTCTGATCACACAGCAATAGGAACTAAATGTCAAGAGGCAAGCAATTTTGTAACAACAAATGCTAGCAGTCCAGACAATGACATTTGGTTGAACAACTACATGATAGTACAAGTGTAATGGGAAATATAGTGTTACAAGTAGGATGATGTTATTGGGTTAGGTCCAGTGAATGGTGTGACTCAACACCTGTGAGGCATATACCACCAAGGATGATATCTGGGCATATAACAGACAACAATTAAGACATTCAATTGGAATTGATGAAATTTAATGTTGTCCCCTGGCTAGATTTTAACCAGGCTTGGAAAGTAAAGGTCAGTGGCTTATCCAGAGACACTTTCACTGTGCCAGCAAAGCTGTTAGGTAATTAAAAAATTAATAGAGAATGAGAAAGAATCGGTCTATGTAGTACACTACAAACAGTATAATTTCAAGCCACGAGTGCAGTAGTACAGTACTTGATAAAGCTCCCTTTTTATTAACCATGAAATGCATGTCTGAAGTTATTGACGGGCTGTGATTGTAGAATGAAGATAAAATTATTTCAGTCAATGTTTTTAATAGTATAGATGTCATTGAAGTTAACAGGGTCTTGCACTGAGTAGGTACCTTAATGCTCTAACAGGGCATTCACTGTAATACACCTTCATTCAGACTTTGGTAACTTGTAGTGCAGTGATTTGAAATATGTGACAAGGCTCCAGATGTCTGTATCCATTCAATATACGTACAACTGGAACCTTGCTCGACCAATCACATTGCTTGTTTCACGTTCCATTGTTAGCCCTGGATTATAAGTGACTAGAAGCTCCTTTATATAATCTCATGCCATACCTTTAAGTGCTTTATAAGCCAAAAGTACAATTTTAAAATAAACTCTAAACTTCACTGGGAGCCAGTGCAGTGAAGTCAGCACAGGTGTTATATGGTCTCTTTTTTTTCGTTCTGCTGAGAAGCCTAGCAGCTGGATTCTGTATAAACTGCAGGCGATTTATGGCGTAACCAGGAAGCCCAGCGAATAGAGCATTGCAGTAGTCAAGTCAGGAAGACTGAAAAGCATGAATTAGTTTCTCAGATAAAGAGTGAAATGACCTAATTTTAGCAATGTTTCGCAAATGGTAAAATGACACTTTGGTGACATTACGAATATGCAACTCAAAAGATAAATCAGAGTCAAATAAGACCCCTAGGTTTGTCACTTCCATTTTTATGTTTGTGGTCAAATTGCCCAGAACCTAATAATAGAACCTCTGTCTTATAAGAGTTTAACCCTTTGCAGTCCATTTATTAGGCGCGTCGGGTCCAATTTATTTTTACATGCGCAGTTTATTTTAGATGTGCTGTTTAAAAGTATTTTTTCACAGTAAAACAGGTTTAAAAGGCACTGCATATCAGCATGACACTCAGTACTGCATCTCCAGCCCTGCCCCACCTTGTTCGCTGTATTTTTCACAAACCTCTTCATAGTCGCGCATACTGATAAATCATCTCCTGATCACTCGTTTTATCACCAAACTCCTCAATAATGCGATCCAAGTCATTATTGTATTACTGTAACATCTCCAAAAGCTCTGCAAATGTCTGTGATATTCTTTGAGCGCTGGATGCAGAAGCAGCTATCTTGTTTGTTTATGGCCATGTTATCTCTGTGGTGCCGGGGCTATGTGTATTGCTCAGATCCACCCCTTTTTTTTCGGTTTCTCTCGGCTCATATCGGTCTCACTTGGCCATTGAATGGTTTTTCTGGAGAAAAAAACAACTAGAGACCTGTGCTTTACGTCTTTTTGATGATGCTGACAGGGTCTGACATCAGACCGGAAAGGGAAAATTGTAATGTCGGACCTAGTCCGACATAGGACCACAAAGGGTAAATTTAAAAAAAAAATTGTGGAACATCCACCTCTTCACATCAGTAAAGCATTCAGCTAAGGCTGATACAGCCAGGATATCATCAGATGTTACAAAGATGTAGAGCTGTGTGACATCGGCATAGCAGTGAAAGTTAACACCATGTTTACGGGTTATCTCACCCAGCAGTAACATGTACAAAGAGAAAAGAATGGGTCCCAGTATACAGCCTTGGGGAATGCCACAGGCAACCAATGAAAATCCAGACACACTGTCTCCTAATGAAACAAATTGCTGTCTGTTAGTGAGGTATGAATTGAACCATTTTAAGACAATACCAGACAATCCAACCCAACTTCTGAGATGATCAATTAAAGCGATGTGGTCCACTGATGTCTCCCTTAGTCTCAAAACATCCCATTGAAATCGTCTCCAAGACTTGAGATAGTATAGGTTCAGCTCTGGTGTCCTTCCTGATTTCAGAACTATTTACAGGTAATTTCTCAATTAGACTGACATAAAAAAAGATTAAATTCACACCCATATAGGTACTCGTGGAACTTGCGGACCCCAAACACTATTCCCAGGGCCTCCCTCTCAATTTAGGTATAGTTTTGTTCAGCCTTGCTGAGAGTCCTGGATGCAAACGCAGTTGGCTTTTCATCACCATTTTGGAGAACATGGGAAATGACTGCACCCACGCCATACGGTGATGCGTCACAAACAAGCCTGATTGTAAGATTTGGGTCAAAGTGTGTAAACACGTGTGATGAAATCAGCTGCTCTTTAGCCCTCTTAAATGCTTCCTCACAGTCCTTAGACCAATACCATGGCTTGCCCTTCCCCAGCAAAGCATTAAGTGGATTCAGTAGCAAGACTTGGTATGAATCAATTGACTCACATTGTCTGGTGCTGGGGTGTCCATAATCGCTGCTACTTTCTTCGGCATCAATTGTGTGGCCTAAATGCTCCAAAGATTTTTTGGAAAACCTCATTTTTCCTTCTTGACACACAGACCGAAGTCCTCCAGACGCTGCAAAACTGTGTCAAGGTTCTTGAGATGTTCAGTGTCATTCCTCCCGGTCACGAGAATGTTGTCCAGATAACAGTGTACATTGGGCAGGCCCTGTAACACCTGATCCATAGCCTTCTTTGGATCAGGTGTTACAGGCCTGGATTGTAGCAAAACAGGCCCTTTTGTGTGGTGGCATATATTACCTTGAGTTTTCCTCCACCCTCATTTGTAGGTAAGCATGGGACAAATCTGGTTTGCTGAAGCGCTGACCTCTCGCTAGAGAAGCAAACAGATCCTCAATGCGTGGAATTGGCTATTGTTCTACACACAGGACAGGTTTTATCGTTACTTTAAAATCCCCACATATCCCTACAGAGCCATCATTCTTCACAACAGGTACAATAGCTGTGGCCCAATCGCTAAAATGCATAGGTGACAAAACTCCAGCTTCCACTAAACGAGTCAATTCTGCTTCCACTTTCACTTTTGGTCTGATTGCATATGGTACTCGCCGTGGATGACAAAACTTTGGTCTATGTTCTGGCTTCAGGGACACATTTGCTTAAATGCCCCTCAAAGTGCCTCCCCTATGAATATAGCATGCCATTGTAGCACTGCTTCTAGGCTGTAATTGTTACATTGACTAACAGTCCTTATTTCCCACCAGTTGAGTCATATATTTGCTTCAGCCATTCCCTGCCCAAGACGGATGGGTAGTTTCCTTCAACCACATATAAAGGGAGCAGCGCCGTTTGTTCATTCATTTTCACATTTACTGTGATTACACCATTTGGTGAAACTGCCTCCCCTGTATACGTCTTCAGAACAACATTAGTGGTTTGCAAGGGTGTGTTTTTCAACATTGTCTCGTAGATTTCAGTTGAAATCAATGAAACTGCAGCCCCTGTTTCCAATTCCTTTTTCAGTGTTTTTCCTTCTATTACCAGTGTAACACAAATAGCGGCTGTTTCCCCTTTAAGAGTCAGCACATGTAATACTAATTCAGTATCATTATCATCACTAGACACTGGCCGTTTCGATATGATGCACCCCTCTCGTCTGAAAATTAGCAGACTGTGCTTTTTTTCCCCTTTATATGCCCTCAGGCTTTTTTGACCTGCACACACGTCCTATATGGCCTTTCTTGCCGCAATTTCGACACGTCTGAACTTTAAACCAGCAATCATTATAATTATCATTGTGGCTGTCCTTTCCATAACGTCCGCATTTATTAGCCTTTTTAGTTGAAGAAATGGATAATGTATTTACCTTCAGGAAAGCGCTGAGGTGCTGTGCCTCCTGTGCAGCCGTTTCCATGGATACCGCTATCTCCACTGCTTTCTTCAACGTTAATCCCGGCTCTGATAAAAGACACTTTTGTATGGCGTCACTTTTCAAACTGCATACAAATCTGTCTCGTAGAGTGCCATTTAGGTGATTGTCAAACTCGCAGTGTTCAGCTAACTTCTTTGAAGCAGCATCGTACTGCATTTCGGACTCGCCTTCTTCCTAATTCCGTTTATGAAAACGAAACCTTTCGACGATCACGAGAGGCTTGAGGCAGAAATGCGCTTGCAATGCTTCCACTATACTTTCAAAGGTTTTGTCACCCGGCTTCTCCGGCGCACTGAGGCTTCTCAAAAGATTGTATGTGTTGCTCCCCATTACTCTTAGTAACACCGCCACTTGTTTGCCTTCAGTTATATCATTTGTAGCAACATAATGCTCTAATTGTTCGATATAAGTTGTCCACTGCTCCACATTCTCATCAAAAACATCAATATGTCCTATGGTAGCCGCCATCTTTTCCCTGTCTAAACTAGCCTCTTAATTCAGTAATGTAGAATTTCAGCAACCAATATGTTAATCTCAGTATGTGATAACTTTAGGTTCGGTATGAAAGTCCTCATCGCCAGTTTATATTATGTACCACTGGACCTGTCAATATCACAAACTAGACACAGTTACACGGAGCTGGGCTGTTGAACAGAATCTATTTTATTATACTCTTAACCAATTCGCACATACACATGTGCACAGTTCAAACATAACATTGTACCACCCCCATGCGGTAGTAAACAGCAAACTGTAACACTGCAAATACATTAAAACACAATTTTTTTTCTGGAGTAATGGTAATTTGATTTAGACAGAAACACAACAGAGAAGCACACAGAATATATCATTGTAGGATAAGTAATAAATAAATAAATAAATAAATAAATAAATAATATAATAGGGGATCCAAGGCTATCGTTGTAGCATGGGCAGGCCCTGTTTTGTCGGTGAAAACGCAGGGTCTGGAAAATTATGAGATTACTACTATGGAGATTAAAATGGCCAAGTCAAGTACATCATTGTTTCTTGTCAAACTTTTAAAAGTTTATTATCAATAAATAATGCAGACAAATTGGAAGATCTGGATCGCTCTCAGAAGTTAAAAAAGTTGGAAGATAAAAAGATTTACAGTTTAGGCATTGCATAAAATAATAGGCCAGGTACTACAGAAACTAGTTTTAAACACATTCAGTTTGTTAGGCCTTTTACTGCCATGGAAATGCTAGTTAATGCACATTTGCCATATCTACCATGTGCAAACAATATTCAGAGAATTAAAGACTTAGGGTTATATATTTTTCACTGTCATTTATATGCGATTTCTAATGAATTTCTCCATGCTTGGGACAGGACACGAACGCATGCAATATTGCTGCTCTAAAAGAGCCAGGCTTTATTAACGCAACAGGCCACCTTTATACATACATGCTTAGGTTCACCAAGAACCATTTCAAGTTACCTTGTGTTTAAGGTTGAATTTCTGCCTGCTTAGTGTCTGTTACTAGGTATCTGAGTTGTTGATCAATTCATTTTTCTGCTTTTTTTCTGTTTACTGTGGTTTATTCACTGTGGTTTATGGTGGGCATATCGTTTTTTAAATCTATATTTCATTGCACAGGACGAAAGGCAAGTTTACCACACAAATATTTGATTGTAAATTTTTGCTTAGACCTAGATGTAAAACAGTGTATTTATTTCAGTAGCTTTTTTTCCTGGTTTACAAATTAATATGTAAAAATAAATACCCTTGCCATTGAGTTACATTGTTGTTCTCTAGAATACATTTTTTTTAAGTTTACCTAGGGAATCCTAACTTTAATAGTAGTTATCTGTTCTTAAATATATTGTTTAATTATTTTGTTGTTTCAGTAAAGAACCCAGTCAAGATCATCCTAAATCTAAGGTAATATGTTTTTTTTTGTTTGTTTTATTTTTTTAATTACATTTAGATTTAAGTACTAATGTCCAATGCAAATTTCATTACCAGATATTGACCACAGAAACAGTTAGGTTTCTTAAGCTGAGTGGAGCACACTTAATGAAAGATAAGGTAAAATATCTACAGGTATTGACCGCTGCAGAGGATATTAATGCTAAGCATTCATGTTTAGTTTGAAATTTATAATGTGATTTTTTTCTTTTCACTCAGAATTCTTCCAGTAACAATTCAGGAGATTCTATGGAACACCTCACCCGCATCATGCTTGAGCAAAAATCACCTGCATTACAAAAGATGCATGCAAAAGAGAAGCAAGAAGAATATACAGAACTTGTACATTACTCAATAGTCATTGACCTGAAAACTTATGTTTAAAAAATAATGTGATGGTATTGTACTTATTATGGATAAGCCACTTTGGAGAATAGTCAAATGAAACGTGAGACAAGAACCATATATGTGCAATTTTTAATATATATTATTATTTGTTTATTTAGCAGACGCCTTTATCCAAGGCGACTTACAGAGACTAGGGTGTGTGAACTATGCATCAGCTGCAGAGTCACTTACAATTACGTCTCACCTGAAAGACGGAGCACAAGGAGGTTAAGTGACTTGCTCAGGATCACACAGTGAGTCAGTGGCTGAGGCTGGATTTGAGCTGGGGACCTCCTAGTTACAAACCCTGTTCTTTAACCACTGGACCACACAGCCTCCTTGGCCTCCTTATATACTGTATATATAAAGGAAATTCCAATGTTTCATTATATGCACATTTACCTTTCTGTAAACAAAAATGAACTCTCAAAAAAAGATTCAAAAGATAACACAATCTCAAAAACATGTCCAGTATGATGGAAAAAGTTGCCTTTCTGGATATTTCCTATCAGGAAGCTTGAAGTTTCAGTAATAGATTCAAAGATAAAAAATAAAAAAACATCAGTTAAAATCAGACTTTTTTCTACCAACAGAAACTTTTTATTTTTTTATATTACCCTATATTATTGCTTTATTTTGTTTGTAGAATATAGTTTTATCTAAGCTGGGTTTACGCCAGAACAATATTGTTGTTCAACTAGTTGCACAAAACGCATCCACACATTATTTATTGGGTGTAGTAGCCAACTGCAGAGAAGCTGGATAACAGGCATTCAGAAGATGGTACAGGTCAAAGTGGCATGTGCTGGTGCCTCAAAAATGGATACATTATATTGTAATGAATGTAATATGACTGTAAAAGAGTCAGGCTGCTTAAGTGGAGCAGAAGGACATGCCTTGACTGTGTGCATATATACACCAAGAACCATCACACATTTCAGTTCACAAGAACTCGCTTTTTAAATGCAACATGATGAGCTTCCATGACCAAGCTTATCACATTTAGCATATTTGTTTAGTTCATGCTTGAAATCTTAGATTTTTATTTTTTGATTTTTTTTCTTACATTTGTTTTACTTCAAAAAAGGTATACTGAATTTGATTTTACCTACAATTATCTTTTTTCTATTAAAAAATTCGGGGTTTGGGGGTCCCCGAGTTGCTCAGCTGGTAAAAGCAGGTGTGCTGGGTGAGTCATATAGAGAGGGGAGCGCAGGATTGTTCTGGGTACGCAAAGTTGCAAACCTTCGATAGACATTCAACAGAGAACTTCGCATTTGCTCTGGCGCTCCTGTGGGTTGGGGAGGTAAAATCAAGAAGGACTGAGTCACCTCACAGCCCTACAGCAGCCCTAACTGACCAGGTACTGGGATCGGAGGACACCCACTTCTCCTGAACTGCTTATCTTTTTTGTAGCTTTCAATTTTTTGCTTTTAAATGTTTTAAAAATATATTTTAAAATGTGTCTATTTTTTTTTTTTTTTTTACATATACCAGTACTGTATTTTTTGTCTTAAGTCCAACTTGTTTTAAATAAAATGTAATAAAATCAGAGCATTATTAAAAAACGGAACTGAAAACTAAGTATTATTATAGTTTTCATTTTAATACTATGTGCATATGAGTGCAGATTTTTAAAATAAAAGTCTTAAATAAAACAACAACTTGCAATTGTGCTTTTATTTGTCCTAACGTTTCAATTCCAGGGGAAACGAGTCTTGGTATTAGGTGTGTGCTGGATTCACATTTAAGTTTGGAAATGGACAGGACAGGACCAAACCACAAGATGACTTGGTCCTGTTGAAGTGGATGAGGCACACAAAAAGTTTTGTAAAATATAAAAACATTCCAATAGATTTCTTATTTGACTCCAGTTTCCTAAACAAAACTACAGCTGCCAACCTTAAAATTGTGATTGCAACTCCTTTCCAAAACAGAACCCAACTCACTCTGCCTTGACTTCTGTCTAATTAACCCTGAACAAATCCTACAAATATAATTGCCAGGCTGCATGACCCACACAATCCACAGTACCAAAGTGGGAAAATAATATTCTAGGTAGAACACCCACTTCAGAATATCAAACTGTGTTTAACTCACACTAAATAATACTTATGCAGAATACTTCAAACTAATCATGCAATGTGCAATGTAATTTAACTATCCGCCAAAGATAGTCCAAGTTCTTAAGTAAATCATACTTGATTACATTTACATAATTGAATACGGAACGCATCAGACGATAAGTCATTTACTTTTAATTTCTGTACTGACAATGATCTTTGAATCTCATCACGTCCCCGAGAGTATCATTGTTTTCATTAATATTTCCATTAATCTGAGCATGAGGCTGTATTGTATATTCATATCTGCAGGAGAAGTGCTATAGTGGCAATCGTGTCACCTTACAGATTTGGTTATGTGTCATAACCTTCCAGTCGAGAATTTGTTTTTCTCAATTGGATAGATTGTTGCCACAAGGGGCTCTATTTTATAATCTAAACTGTGATGGAAATGAATAATGGTACCTGCACTTTTGCAGACCTCATTGTGCTGCAATGTATTGTTTTTAGTGATGTTAATAGAAGGTTCATATTTCCTGGAGTAAAACACCAGCAGGATATAGATAAAGTGGCAGCTGTATTCAGATACCCTGCTGTTTAGATCGTGTAAACCATTATGAAAAGTTGCAACGTGGTTAATTATGCGCACAAGCATGCATCACACATACTGTTTTATACTGTAACGAGGGCAGGTTCTCAACAGGGGACTAGGTTGCCAGGCTCGGAAAGCCTGTTTACATTTTGTTATTGAGCTGTTTTAATGTCCCTAGGCTGAGCACCTGTGGTAAGTGTGGGGACTGTGGACAGAGATTGAGTTGGAATCCTGTCCATCAGTGATGATTAACACTAGGCAGGATCATTTATTAATACAGGTGGAATGGCTGGGGTGGGACAGAGAGAGAGATTCCAGCAGGTGCAAACTAGGGCTTCATTGTGAAACCTTAAGAAAGCGTTAGAATATCAAGGGTTGACTGCTGCCTCTGTGTCAGTTGTGTCAAGTGGCCTCCTGATGAAGCGATAGACCCCAGCTTGTTACAATATGTTGTCTTGTATCAGTAGATGTTTGTTTAAATATCTGAGCTGCTGGGCACGATGTAACCTGTTCTGAGGGCTGGTAAAGGCTGTTAAAGAGTAAGTAGCGGGGTTCCGAAAAATATAGCGTCCCACATCCCCACATGTTGCTACAACTGTTTAAATAACGCACCTGTCACTTTTCTTTTCACTGTTAACATCCTGACAACATTTTACACTTAAAACTTTTACTTTAAAGTCTGTTTCAAAGCTCTTTTTAAAATGTCTGCTCTAGTGCACTGATAGTGTAAGGATTATTACCCACATTGTCAAACAGGTAACACAGCAATAACAATCCATGATGTTTTAGAAAAGCCAGAGCACTTGTTTTTATGTTGCTGGGTTTTTTTTAATCAGTCTTCCTTCAGTGATTTAGAGAACAGATCTCAAACCCCAGAGCAGACATTTTGAAAAGAGCTTTGAAACAGCCAATAAAAAGAAAAATGACAGGTATGTTATTTAAACAGTTGTAGCAACACGTGTGTATATCGCTATATTTTTCAGAACCCCGCTACTTACTCTTTTGAGCACATATGTTATGCTTAGTCCTGGGTACAAACATGTATTTGTCACCTTGTGTTTCAACACAGAAAATAAGCTTTGCTTTCGTGCAAGTCATTGCATCCCCTTGATTCATTATAATATGCATGATTTTTACCAATGATTAAGTGCAAAAGACTCAAATGTACTGAAAATACAGTATGTTTGGTAAATGTCGTATACTGATATGCAGCCCTAATGAATTCCAAAATGCTAAGTGAATCCCAATGAGCTTTCTATTATGTGAAAAACAGAGTAATTTTCAACTCATATAAAATACTTTATTTGCATTTTCATGAAAAGGAGATTTTAAATCAGTTTTGTTTGTTTCCATTGGCAGCAGATCAAGAACAACCCAGTTTTTTTTTTTAAATTAGACTCTGTCTGTCACACTACCTAAATAACACCAGATCAGCACATGCTGAAAACGTGTAGTGAATGAAGTGAACCGCAATCACATGGTTTCCATATTTACTATTGGATTAATTCAGTTTAGTGAATCAATTCAACAGATTTGTTCGTTTGAGTCACTGATTAACAAACATAAAATAAATACATCTTGCTGAATTACTTGGTTTCTGAAAATTTGTTTGAATGGAAAAATCTGGCAACAAGGGCCATGTAAGTTAAGACTCCACTAGGCGGGCCGCACCGTAATATATATATATATATATATATATATATATATATATATATATATATTGTAGAAGAACTCGCACCACTCATGGTTCTTGCCCCTTTAAAAATTGACCTAGACACAGGAAATGGAGTTTTTTTAAAGCACAGATGCGTTATTTTTAATTCACAAAACACAAAATCAAGATAAACAAAACAGACACCTAGCTCTACTGAGCACTCAACCACGCAGGAACCTCACTATATGGCAGGATAGCTAAGCTGTTTACCAGCTAAACACAAAAACACACTCTCTTCTTTAAACTTACTTTCCATCTTTTTCACGACTACAAAAAAAGCCCTGCTAAAGCTCACAGGGAATTATATTCAATTTCCCACAGAGGACTGGTTTACAGCATGTGTGCTATTGATTGTACGCACATAGCACTGGCACCCCGATCCATGCAGCCTTGGCAATGCAGACAAGGAAGAGAATTGAGGCTACATCTCATCAATCAAGAACAGCAGAACAAAAAGAAAAATATGCCCTTTGCACAGCATGACTTTTATTGTATATGCATTAGAGAAAGGAAAATGGCTTTTTATTTTTTTTACATCAGACAAGGAATACATGTTACAATTAAAAGGTAAGCAGTGCAGTTTCACTTTACGTTGCCTCTGCCTGTCCCCTGCTGAGTGCTGCGTCTGTTGTCATTTTTGGTCAATGTAAGCCACCTCCACCTTCACAATAAGTTACTGACCAAAAGATACGCCAGGACTGCTGGGGCTTTTGATATCACTGTGGTCACGGGAAGTCTCTGACGCTACCGTGCACATTAAATTATCGCTCACAATACATGTAATGTGCACCACAACAGGGTGGGGCAGTTCATTTAGATTTATGGCACACATTAGGCTCACTACGTGTGCGCTAACTCTAAATTTAGTGCCCTTTCATAAATGAGGCCCAATGTGTGTTAATTGGGCATTATTTAAGTTGTGTGGATAGTTTAGACCTCACTCTGACAGAGGAAATTACCAAATGAGCATCCAATAAGAAGGATGCATGAGGCAGCTTTTAAATGCCAATGGAAAGCATATCAACTTATTTTTGCTCAGTCAAAATCCAAGGAGAACTAGCATGAGTAAAGTATTAACTATCAAAATATTCATTATAGATCTGATTCGGGTTAATATAGACCATTAAGATTGCTGTGTGCTGAGTCAAATCATTAAAGAATGCTAGCAGCAGCTTCCACCTAGCTGTACATGATCTGTCAGTAAAGTTAAAAGAATGCTGAGCATGTCTGGTTGTAATGTTCCTCAGCAGAATTTTAATGGGGGAGTTGTAATGGAAAATCAGACACATTCCCTGAATTTAAATGATGTTACCTGATCCAGGGTATTTCTACCTAGAGCATGATGTATGGATTTTTTTGGTGAAAGGTAACATGATTTTGCTTGTAGTAGTACATTATTTTTGTTATGGTTGTGGCTGATATGACAGAATAACAAATTATGTAAGTAACATGCTTATCCCCTGCTATTGATTTAAGCAACACATTACATGTGTCATTATATTATATAAAATAAAGCCACTATGACTTACATCTACTGTTTAACATGTTGAACAGAAGCTCATAACAAATGTGAATTAAAGTTTAATATGTTTCTTGATATAGCCTTCAGTTGTCATGACTACATAAGCACTACAGTACATACAGAACTTGTGTTCAGGCAAAGTTTCCTAAATTAAACGAGAGAGGTTGTGAATAAACAATATTTGTTTTCTTAGCCAATCAGGGAGCAGAACAAATAATTGGTTTTCCAAGCCAAAAGCCAGGGTGTATTGTATGTAGACATGCTATTGTGCTATTATGTTTGTGTGTTTGTTTTTCGTACTGGATTAAATTACTTGAAACTAAGCATGCCAACTCAACATCTTTAAGCTTTATGATTGTTTAAACCAGCACAGCGTTATCTAATTAATCAAACTTTACACGCACCTACAGTACCGATATGAAGAATGCACCTAACATGTCACATGATCAACAGCTCCCATGCTAATGAATAATTAACTGTTTACGGCCTGTTGAAGCATAAACAAAAATCATTTTAAAGCTATGTGATGAAGTGAGGGGTCCTTCTTCAAATTACAAATGTAAACAATTGTAAATATAATATTTATTGTGTGTGTGGGAAAAATCTCTGCAATTCTGTAGTTCGCCTCCAACATCCATGCTAGCTAGCCATGTGAGAATGTGGATGGACTGTGTTAAACCTGACCTGTTTGAAGGGGAGCTGAAAAGCTGTGTGAGAATGTGGCCAGGTTAAACTGGATAATTGACTGGTTATTTAAGCTGGCCTTTATATACAAGCAGAATTAATCATTTCTTAAGGGAGTTTCAACCGGGACTCCCAAGACCAAGGTCTCTGTCCTGGTCACTGATGTAGCTTTAGCTTGGGTGGTGGGTGTTTTGTTGTTGCTCTTCGAACTTTGTTTATTTTGTCTAATTAATGTGAATAAAAGTTCACCACTGGGCACCGTAAAACAAAAAAAACATGGCCCACTGTCTTATTGTTATGTATATAAAGGAATTGAACCTTCTTCCAGTACCACACACCTTTAGAATGTCTCTCACATGACTGATTTGTTTATTGTGCAATTTCCATTCCTGACATTCCATTTATACATTAATGTATAAAAGCTGTATCTTCCATTCACATTGGGCGAGACAGCAGATCTGACACTTTGTTAGCGGACTAACAGTGCCCTCTGCTGGCAGGTTCTTCTGTACCAAATTACTGCAATTTCATAAGGAGTCGTCTAAAAGTAGTGACTCTACAGGCCATTCTGGAGACAGGCTTCCCTGCAGATTTCTGTGGTGGTAATTTTTCAGTGACAGTCACTTGTTCCTCCAGAACAATATTAAAAACTTCCAGACTAGTCACAAGGAAGCAGTGTTGTCCTGGCAGATTATGCTAACACCCTACTTGCAGTGTTATGACGGTGATTATAAGAATATGCCTTTAAATTCCAATACCAGAATTCTACAGAATGCTAATGTTTCAGCCCCCTGCAGGTGTGATTAATAATAATATGCAGCAGTTCAGAGCTGCATTAGCTGCATCATTGGCCCTCATTTAGACCTGAGGAAATGTTATTGTTTACCTATTTATGCATTCTTGTAAGTTATGCATTGCACTTAGCAGGCAATTAATAAGATGTAGTGATTAAATTATGCTGTGCAATTATGTTTTAATTTGGTATTCTATTAATCTTGTTTTTGCATTTAAAAATAATAATTTGTTAAAGTTTTTTTCTGGAGTTTAAAGTTAAAAATAGCATAACTATAGCATGGAGTCTTCAACTCTTCTTTAGCAATGAAACATTGCCTATATGGGAGGGAAGAATGCATCAGCAAGTTCAGATATCTATTCAAATCATTAATGTTGAGAATTTACAATGAAATAATGTAGCATTTATTGACAGCTGTTCTTTAGCTAGATACTAGCTAGATATTTGAACAAAGTAAAGATGACTTTAGTTGCAAAGTTGCACATTTAAGATAGTTGCTCCCCCGTGTTGTTATGTAAGGAAAGTATTTGGGTCATAACTAGAGGCAGTCTAAATCTGTGGGAAAATATGCAAAAAACAGCAGAGATTTCAAGTAGATGTCTGCAGAGCATCTTGTGTGTTTAGTATTTGTATTAATAACGGCTTATAAAAATGTAAATCAAGTAAACATAATCATATCAAACAATTTATGGGTTAAGTACTTTCAATCTTATATATATCAAGCATGTAAAATCTTCAGAGCAAAAACATTTACATCACATGAGACTTCTTATTGGGCCTCATTTTCAAAGCCTTAACTCCAGTCTTTATGAATTCCTACTTTTTGAAGGAGACAAACATCTGTTGATTCAACAAAACTAGAACCGCACAACTAAGTTATATATTTCAGGTCCCTTTAGTCTGTTTATGATAATTATGACGACGATGACTGCGAATTCCATGTTTTCCGAGGAATTCCGTTTTCTACAGATTTGGACTGCCTGTAGTTATAACCACATTTTTGGATCTTCCCTACCTTACTGTCTCAGATTCTTTTGATATCGCATATGGAGGTACCTGAAAGTGTTTTAGAAAGAATTCCAAAATATTAGCTCTAAATGTATTAAATTTAAAGTAATGGGCCTATAATGAAGGCGTTGTGGCCCAGTGGTTAGAGAAAGGGGCTTGTTACCAGGAGGTTTTCAGTTCAATCCCAGCCACTGACTCACTGTGTGTAGCTCTGAGCAAGTCATTTAACCTCCTTGTGCTCCGTCTTGAAAATGGGCCATGTTTGACAAGTCAGCTCTTTCAAAGTATTTAAGAAATCTTGATACTTGCTACACACACAGAACTGCACTTCTAGTATAATGATATGTTACCATGGATGTTAATGTGACAGAGCTTAAATTTAGAAATAAGTGCAATGATGCAATACAAAATGCATATTGTACTTATGAGAACTCCTGAACCACTGTAGTTATCACATTCTCTCTAGTTTCTCCAGGTTATCTAAAAACAACAAAAGACTATATATGCAATGACAGTGTCACCAGGTAATTGGTTACTTAGTTATGAGACCGCAAAGTAGATGTCAGGCCAGAAATTGCATCTACACACACACACACACACACACACACACACACACACACACACATATATATATATATATATATATATATATATATACACACACACACATTATTACATGAATGTTATACATGTTTTTTTTCTAAATCTGGGAAAAAAAGAGAATTATAAAATGTATTATTTTACTCAAATATGGCACACTTTAACTAACCTTAAGGTTTTTATATACTTACTAATGGTATTTTGTTAGAATTAATCAATTTAGCAAGGTTCACATGCATGTAGTCAGCAATAATTGAATGAACAGCAAAGTGTGGCTTCCATGTAATTTATGATCAGGTAAAATATGTAGTTTTCAAGATTATTCAAATATATTGTAACAAAACTGGGGGGAGGTGGTACTTTGTGTAGATACTTTTGGGGAAAAAAACAAACAAAAGACAACAACCAGAACACAAAGCAGGGACCTATCAAGGCACCCAAGCTATCTCATTCCACACTGGCTGATGTATTCCTGCAAGACCAGGCCAGGAAACCAGCAGTAGTGCCCACTTGAGAACTGCAGCCACGTTGTTATACAATCTGATTGTAACTTTAAAGTTTGGTGTAAACCTTTGATTTACAGTCAGGATTAGGTTTATTTGTAGATGCACCTGGAAGTCAATGTTATTATTATTATTATTATTATTTATTTCTTAGCAGACGCCCTTATCCAGGGCGACTTACAATCGTAAGCAAATACATTTAGCTCTGAATCCAACAAAAAGTGTAATTTAGAAGTATGCTGGGATCTCTGGAATCTATCTCTCATGGCTGTCCTCTTACCTATCTGTACGCATGCAGTCTGTTTTTTATGATGGAAGCAGTGCTGACACAAACCCGGTCACTTGCGGTGTCGCTCAAGGGTCTGTTCTTGGGCCTCTTCAACATCTACATGCTTCCCTTGGGTCACCTCATCTGCCAACATAGCCTCATGTTTTCACTCCTAAACAGATGACACCCAGCTATACCTAAAACTATACCATTACATTACATTATTTATTTCTTAGCAGACGCCCTTATCCAGGGCGACTTACAATTGTTACAAGATATCACATTATTTTTACATACAATTACCCATTTAAACAGTTGGATTTATATGGGAGCAATCTAGGTAAAGTACCTTGCTCAACTGGATTAAACCCACAACCCTCCGGTCAAGAGTCCAGAGTCCTAACCACTACTCCACACTGCTGCCCCATACCCTAGATGTCCCTCTGCCATGGTCTGACTCTCAGCTTGCATCCAAGATATCAAGGTCTGGATGTTTGACAATTTTCTTCAGCTCAACACTCACAAATCTGAACTTCTAGTAGGATCGAAAACTCAACTCAAGAATCTCAATATTGCTGCCTTGAACCTCGGAAACTGTCTGCTGCTGCCTTCCCCCACTGTACGAAGCCTTGGTGTACTTCTGGATAGTAACCTCTCCTTTGATGCCCAAATCTCCTCTGTAGTCAAATCCTCCTTCTACCACCTCTGAAACATCTCAAAGGTCCATCCCTACCATTCCCTCCCGGATGCACAGATACTCTGTAATGCATTTATCTCCTCTCGACTCTGCAACTCTCTCTATGGTGGTCTTCCATCAAGCACCATATATCGATTGCAGCAGGTTCAAAATGCCGCTGCCAGGATCCTTACCAGATGTAAAAAACATGATCACATTACCCCCTGTCTTGCCCAGCTGCACTGGCTACCTGTAAAGTTCAGGATTACTTTCAAAATTATTCTGCTTGCCTACAAGGCCCTTCATCACACAGGTCCAGAGTATCTCTCCAACCTGCTGACCCGCTATGTCCCTGCATGCAAGCTGAGGTCCTCTGAATCTGACTTGCTTGTTATACCCAAGCAAAAGTGCACCACACTCAGAGAGTGCTCTTTTAGCTTCATGGCTCTGACTCTCTGGAACTCTCTCCCAGCTTTAGTGTGTGTAGCTCCCACAGTCGCTAGCTTCAAATCAACTCTCAGACGTGTTCTTCCTTGCTTTCAATGCTCTTTAAGCCTGATATCTGTTATTAGCTGTTGTCTAAATTGCTATTTCAGGTTTTTCACTCCATCTTATTTGCATGATTCTAAACATCCACAATGTTTAGAATTAACATCCTAGCCTTGTATTTATTGTATTATGCCTGTATTTAATGCATTTGCATTGTCTTTTACTGTTTGTATTTAATGTACTATGCCCTGTATTTCACTGTATTTAATGTATTATGCATTGTTCCTCACTATCTTGTAAAGCGTTTTGTGATGGTGGTCCACTATAAAAGGCGCTACATAAAATACATATTGCTTGATTGATTGATTGATTGATTTACTAGTATACTGTACCATGGTAAAACAGTAGAAATAATTTAATCTTCCTTTAAAATATACTCTTTTTAAGTCAGGTACTTGTGTAGGGATCCTACTGTACAAATCTGATGATTTATCCCAGTTTCTTCCGAACTTTAACTTTATTTATCATTCCTGGTTTATTTGTAGAAAAGGTCTATCTGTATGTTGGATTTCCCACAGGGAAACTGGTTGATTTATCTGAAAGGCAATGTGATAACCCTGCAGAACCAGTAATAGCAGAATTTTAAAGCCTGGCGAGAGTGTTTACAGCATAAATGTAAGATAAGAGTTAGATTAAAGCAGCTCTGTAAAAGCTTATCTCCTACTTAAGTCCACAGTACCCACTGGAGACGAGCAGGATACATGTACTGGCAAATTTAGCAAGAATGGACTGTATCGTTTTTTTAAGTTTGATAAAAACCGATACCTTTAAAATACAAGATGATAATGCAAACAGTCAGTTTTCACTATCAATATTCTCAGAGAAAAATAAATGTAATATAAAATATACATTAGTTCAGTGGAGAAAAACTGATACAGTGTAATGAATGTACACTTCCAAAATGTTAAGTATATTTTCATCACATCCATTAATCACTGTATAGTTAGGCAACAAGAACCTGAAGAAGAGGACTTTACCAAAGGCTATGTAACAAAACAAGGCCTAAAATGTTCTTACATTTCTATTGAGACCGGAGAGTAGAAATTACCAGACACAACAAACAATTTCAAATCACAATAATCAGGTTTTATTATTAACATAGAGGTAAAATTATACAGATAACTTCACTACTGCTAGAGTTTATGAGAAAGAAAGAGAGAGAGAGAAAGAGAGAGAGAGATACATATAGAGAGGGTAAAGGTGGGAGAGATGCAGACAGAGAGGGATAGAGAGAGAGAAAGAAAAGAGAGAGCGAGAAGGGAAAGAGAAAAGGAGAGAGAGAAACAGACACACAATCACAAACTGTGATGCCCACACACACAAGGATGGAAATAAAAGAACATAAGAACATAAGAAAGTTTACAAACGAGAGGAGGCCAATCGGCCCATCTTTCTCGTTTGGTTGTTAGTAGCTTATTGATTCCAGAATCTCATCAAGCAGCTTCTTGAAGGATCCCAGGGTGTCAGCTTCAATAACATTACTGGGGAGTTGATTCCAGACCCTCACAATTCTCTGTGTAAAAAAGTGCCTCCTTTTTTTGTTCTGAATGCCCCTTTATCTAATTTCTTTTTTTCAGGTCGAAAAAGTCCCCTGGGTCGACATTGTCAATACCTTTTAGAATTTTGAATGCTTGAATCAGATCACCGCATAGTCTTCTTTGTTCAAGACTGAATTGATTATTTTAGCCTGTCTACATACGACAAGCCTTTTAAACCCGGGATAATTCTAGTTGCTCTTCTTTGCACTCTTTCTAGAGCAGCAATATCCTTTTTGCAACGAGGTGACCAGAACTGAACACAATATTATAGATGAGGTCTTACTAATGCATTGTAAAATTTTAACATTTCTTCCCTTGGTTTATATTCAACACTTCTCACAATATATCCGAGCATCTTGTTGGCCTTTTTTAAAGCTTCCCCACATTGTCTAGATGAAGACATTTCTGAGTCAACATAAACTCCTAGGTCTTTTTCATAGATTCCTTCTTCAATTGCAGTATCTCCCATATGATATTTATAATGCACATTTGTATTGCCTTCGTGCAGTACCTTACACTTTTCTCTATTAAATGTCATTTGCCATATGCCTGCCCAGTTCTGAATGCTGTCTAGATCATTTTGAAAATGACCTTTGCTGCTGTAACAGTGTTTGCCACTCCTCCTATTTTTGTGTCATCTGCAAATTTAACAAGTTTGCTTATTATACAAAAATCTAATTCATTAATGTAGATTAGGAATACCAGAGGACCTAATACTGATCCCTGTAGTACACCACTGGTTACCTTGCTCAATCTTGAAGTTTCTCCTCTAATCAGTACTTTCTGTTTTCTATATGTTAACCACTCCTTAATCCATGTGCATGCATTTCCTTGAATCCCTACTGCGTTCAGTTTGAGAATTAATCTTTTATGAGGGACTGTCAAAAGCTTTCTGGAAATCTAAATAAACCATGTCGTATGATTTGCAATTATCCATTGTCGATGTTGCATTCTCAAAAAAATTAAGCAGGTTAGTTAGACACGATCTCCCTTTCCTAAAACCATGCTGACTGTCTCCCAGGATACTGTTACCATATAGGTAATTTTCCATTTTGGATCTTATTATAGTTTCCATAAGTTTACATATAATAGAAGTCAGGCTTACTGGTATGTAGTTACCAATAAGCCTGACTTCTGTAGCATAGCACTTTCACCCATGCCTTGCAACCATTACACGTATTGAACTAATTCAGTTATCAGCAAGAAAAAGTTAGTCAAATAAATGATTATTAAAAGTATATTACAAATACTAAAATTGTCAAAAATACTAGATGTTACAGTCCACACCTTGAAAGGGAAACAACAGTGTTCTGACCTTTGACATTCACAAATCCATTTTAGTAAAATACAATATTAAATAAATAATAAATGTTAATGCTTATACTTTTTAAATGAAAACTCCTTTGAAAAACTTATCCCAGTAAGGACATAAAAATCAAACTTATCAGAGTTATTAACATTCACAGAATGTTGAGTTGTAATGTAATTGCTTTTGTATTGCCCTTCATTATTGTATTGCCTTTGTATGCATAGTTTACCACTTGCTTCGGTCATTTGAATTTTTGCGTCACAAAATGCCTATATGGTTGTTCAATACAGTATTATTAACCATTGTTTTATTTACATATGGTATGAGTTAAGCAATGAATTCCCAATAGGAGTTTCTTTGTTCCAAAATCTGTTCTGCTGCACCCCACCATGTATAGCCAACCATCTCAGCAACTTCCTCTTTTGAAGGCCCATTGCTCCTTGCAATTAGCTCAGATCACCTGCAGTCGTCATGTTGTCTTGCTGGACTACAAGTATACTCCTGTGCAATACACATGGGACATCTACAACATGAATGGTGATGCATCTCTGTCTTAGGTTGCCTAGGTGATGACCCAGGTCTTATCGGTCATTGAAATACATCCTACATTCCACCAGTGAGGGGTAAGTCATTCTGGGGTGTATACAAACAGGCATGCTTAACATCATTTAAATATGGTACATGATTGACCTGAATTATTGCAACATTGGGACCTGTAAACCCCATTGTCTGTGAGTGAACAGTTCTGTATGGTCTGCTGACTGTTCCTGCTCCCTGTTGCCAGCTGGACGTCCCTCTTGCCAGCATTGTTGTCTCTGCCCAGGTCCTGTTTCCCAATGCTTGAATCACCATCAGAATCAGCAACCACTTCATTTCAGAACCAATCTAGAAGAAAATCAAGTGGAGTATTTATTCTTCTGGCAATATCTTTCACATTGACCTCAAATGGGGTCCTTCACTCCTTTATAACAACCAGAATGTCTGCTGAAGTCTTGGGTTTTTCAGAGCCTATGCCCCCATATTGTGATCATAGTATAAAATATCAGTTTGCAACCGTCATGGTGGAATCCAAAAGTAGACCTGGTCTGTGCCTGTGTCTGTGCTCTGAAAGTAACTCTAAAGGTTGCTATCTCTATAGGTGTGGTTATCAGCATTTCTTTTTCTGTAATGGAATAAGTCAGACAGCTGCTCAAAACAGCAATTTGTTTCCCATTTTAGGGTTATGAAATTCACAGAATCTTTACGGTAAGTGAGTGCTGCTTCCCTTTTATAAATCACAGATATTATGCGTTTGTTTCTCTGTTGGCAAAACAATTTTTCTCATTGCTCACAATAACCACACTAAATTATCCGCTCCACTGCACATGGAATTCTGAGGAGAAATTCAATCCTCCAGCAGGCTTGCTTATCAGAGTAGCTAGCCATAGTTACCGGGACAGTCTCTTTCTAAATCCTTATCTCTCTTGTGGCAAGATGCCCAAAGCGCATACAAATGAAAAGTAGAATGTGGTGTTGCTCCAATAACCATTAAACACAAAAATGCCAGCCCACGTTGCTGCATGGTCTGTGAGATACATTAAGCATGGATGAAAAGAAAGGTTCAGGTCTCTCAATGTACACACAGAGACATAAAAGTAATGTGTGTGTGTACCACGATTGAGAGAAAGGTTTAGAAATAAAAGCAACAACCTTAGAAAAAACATAAAAACAAAACTTTACAGCTCTAGTTGACAAAGGAGGTGCAAGGTTGTGCTGTGTGCTGGATGGATACAGAAGCACCAGTAAGTGTGCACTGCAGGCCTATGGCAGCACTAACAACCAGTCAGATAGCTCGAGTCTGAGGCAGACTATTATCCCATGCCTCCTCTGATTTTATTATGTGGTTACTGTGAGCAATCCCCATGTAGAATGTGCCCATATTAACCATTTGGCAATTACTCGCCCGGACTTGAGAGGGAAACTAATGGGGTTGATGGTATAAAGGTAGCAGAGGCAAACACAAAATGAGAAAGAAAAAAGGCACAGAAAAAAGAGACCATGAACCGGATGCAAAGGGGAAACGGAAAAGATCACTATCCGGACATACAGAACGAGACACATAAGGTAATATGATGACATGCAGAAGATACGAATGAACCAAGGCAGAAAGTGTAACACCTCCAAATAAATTAACAGGAAGAGAGAAGGAAAAAAAGAACAAGGAACGGGATAAGAAGTAAACAGGAACACTGAAGTGGATGTGCTGTTTTAAACTATTTAAAAGAAATTGAACCAAAATAAATTTTTGTTGTGTTTATTTTTTTAACAATTTTTTTTTAACATTTTTTTCTAACCTTTCTGCGTGCAGATTTTACCACTGTTTTAAAATCAAACTCCCTATTTTTATTTTTAATAAAAAAACGACTTTTAAATTATTTACCTGTGTTGTCTCTCCTGTTCAGTGCCTGAGGTGTGGACCTCGAGTAAAGAACCTGAAAAGAAAAAGCAAAGGTTAATGTTACACATAAGTGATTATAGAATATTTTATATTGTACTTGAGGTGTCTGGGAAGCATCTTTCCCCCACATACTCCAACAGGACCTGATGCCCGTAGTTTCTCCACCAGGTGGCGTAGTCCAAGTGGTGACACCCACAGACACAAGGATGGAACTACGACTCCTATTGCATAGCACTTTCACCCACTCCTAGCAACCATTACATGTATTGAACTAATTCAGTTATCAGCAAGAAATAGTTAGTCAATTAAATTCTTATTAAAAGTACATTACAAATACTACAATTGTCAGAAATACCAGATGTTACAGCTATTATTTCTTATCTGACCATGCATCTGTGTGGTTACTTAGTACTTTCTGCACAATTTTCTTATTGTTGTAATATTTCACATAGTATGGGTAATGTCATCGGTTATCCATTGGTTTAGAGGAAAAGTAGAGTACAGGGTAGTAAAAAAAATGGTATACAGTCTGCTACACAATTACACAATATCATTTTTTGTAGGCACACAACACTTACGCTGCAAAATGGTCATGTGCACCAAACCTCTACCCACTCGGTGGAACTACAGCTGACTCTGTTTGTTGCAAAAGCACAAATGCCCTCACTATTCCCTCAGCCACCGCTGCTCATCTCAGTCACACGTTCTGTTGGCAGGGTCTGTTGACTTTAACTAGAGATCCTAAGAGAGTACATATAGACTGCCTTGACATAAGCACCTTATTTTTTCACTAATTCAAAATGAAAGCATGCTCAAATGTTTTCATGTTTTACGATGCTGTTTTCATTATGGCTTTGCAATGAAGTTGTTTTTATTCAGAGCCTGAGTTAACTAGCTCTTGTAGGAAACTGGTAAAACACAAGCTGGCTGAGAGCATGAATGCTGACAGACAGGACAGGTGGCCAAAGCATAGGTCAACTTCACCTAGGGGAATATGGTTTTTAACTCTTTTAAACCATGTAACAATGAGGTACTGACTTGCAAATGAGCCTTCAATTATAAGTTGTCAACCCCTTTGTGTTTTACAGTGTGATGATCCCTATATTTTTTTAAGGAATAGATCAGAGAGCATATTGACTCTGCTTGCTCTGCCCCTTAGCATGTGTGGTTGTTGTTGATCAGAGAGATAGAGACAGCACAGTTATATTTGCTGCTGCTATTTTGTAGAAGTATTAGGGATTATTAATAGTATGGATTAAGTTCTACTGTTGCTAAGTAAACTCAGGTCCAACAGTAAAGGAGGCTTCATTACTGTACACCTGTCTCCTCTGTGACCTTTTGGAAAAGGATCCAACACCATTGAAGGTTTGGGACCCCAGCTTTCAGACCCTCACAATAGGTTTCACCTTTTTATATTTGATGTGTGTTTTTGAATAGCAATGTTTCCTAAATGTCCAACCTTTGTCATTTTAAAGCAGTGTTTATCAAAGTATTCTCTATTTCTCTATATAAAGTGTGATTAACTTTAGTCCGTAATTTTAAAAACAAAATAAAACCTATATCAAACGTTAAACAGCTAGTGGCTTCTTTGGTGTGAAGAAAATATAAAGTTATCCAAAGCCTACCAAAGGCTGGGGCTTTTTATAAGCTCAAAGTGACACATTGAAACTACCAGCACGCGTGGTTTCAGTAAAGGTTAGAAAAGACTTCCTGTACAGACATTCAACTGACATTTGCTACAATTAGGCAAACATGTCTGTCAGAAGAAAGATAGTCTATGTTATTTCTTTGCTGTTAATATATATTGCTGAAGGTAAGTTTAAACAACATTTATAAAAAATATGCTTATATTTATGCTGATAATGATTAGCCTATTTGTAGTTACTTAGCTGTTGATGTTTGATAACTATAATTCAAACACTGCTGTAGCAAGAAATGTAAATAATGTAAGTCCTTCCTAATTGAAAATCCAGCAGGTTGCAGCCAGTGGCTTGATGATTTCCAGCTAGTTCAGAAGACCTGGTGCTGAAAAGAGCTGGTTTAGCTGGTCCAATGCTGTACTAATGTTGATTTTAAGTTCTCTTATTTTAATATTTAATTAACTAAATCAATCAAATTTGACCCACTTGGAAAAAATGGTACAGCATTTCAATTTATAGAGTTCATGACAAAAAGTAGGGTTCACGCTCTGATCATGCAACCTTCTGATCACTAATTCTGGTCATGCAGTTTCAGTTTGTATAATACTGAGAGCAATGAATTCAAAATACTTTTTAAAACAATGAAGTGTAGGTGCCTACTTCTAGAGAAATATCACAACTAAGTTAATCCAATTGTAGCACAAATATCTAAAATCATTCAAAATGTTATTTAGAATAAATATATATTATTAGACATTGTTATTTCATTTAGTTTACTATTCTGCTTGACTACAAAGTAGCAGTTAAAATTCATTGTGATTATTAAATTATGTTAATTAAAAATAAACCTACCATTTGTAAAATACGTTTTGGTTGCTACTGCTATGATACTATATTTGTAATATGATAATTGAACAAAGATCTTTTCCGAACAAATCTTTATTTCGCTCTTTGATACAAGATACAGTAAAATATAGTACTTTTAGAATTTTGCATCAACATGCACAAACCTAATTAACTAAATTCTTGAAAATATTAAGGGCACACTGTTTAAGATCTGTAATAACGTCCTTTCTTAGTAAGTGAGTTAGCTTCCCATCTTGCACGCAAAAAAACAAAGTCAAACTGTTATTTATTCTCCACCACTGAAGAACGATGGAAACATTTGTCCTCATAGAAGATCGCAGTAAAAACAGACAACGCTCTTACCACATTGTGTGAACCCCATCTGTTTTGTTTACGTATCTTTAAGCTCTCATGTCGCTGTTCATGCATATATTGAGGTTAGGTTTCGTCTGTTGCTTCATTCTATCTTAGTATGTGGTTATGCTTTAGATGTTGTTCTCTTCAGTTCCTGTAATGATGGCTAGACAAAGTTAATTCTCACGTTTTCTAATTTTGGTGGTGGGCCAATGTTTCTTTTTACAGGTTATTTGTTGTACGTTTAGGGGTCCTTTTATTTTGATTTCATACCTTATATATTTCTGAAGGTATATGAGCCAGTTGTGAAAATAAGTGTTTTCCTGAAAGTGTATGAACTCTTGCAGAGTTTGTATATTATATTTATAACCTTCTAATGCTGCAGTTGCCTGGACAGACAGCTAAACTGGAACCAATAGCAAAATCAATCACAACAGGTTTGTCCTACTCAGAGCTGGTGTAGAACTGGCAGTGCTAGTTTTGCATGACCTGATCTTGTGCCCTGTTCCAAATGCAAAAAAAATGACTTTCATACAGTGTGTTCTATTCACAGTCAAACTGTTTAATATCACTCCGAAGGGACTGAGCAATGGTTAAATTAAGCAGAGGGGAATTTATCAGTTCACAAATAACCTGGCAAAAACACACACTTTGTTGATAGAAACAGTATCATATAAACAGTAGTGGGTCTTTATACCTCTGATTCTTTGAGTAAATAATGTCACTGTATACTGGGTTATACTTCTTTTTCAGAACATTTCAATACTGTACAGCAACTCACTTACATTTAAACTTTCTAATTGTATTTTATTATTCCCAATATATTAAGTCGGGTGGAAATCAGTTTTATATATAAATAAATAATAAAAGGAGTGTGATGAAACCCACAGTGATATTGAGGAGCTTTTTCGCCATTGACTCCCATTATACTCTGGGTCATTTCAATGGTAATAAGTGTTCAGTCAGGGAACTCATACAATAGAATATTTATTACAGATTAAACACGGTAACACATTTATGCATATTATACGTTCTTGGATAAAACATTTAACACATAATACATCTTTGGCCTTTGGCCTTGTACATTTCCCACTGATAAGTGGAGAGGCTGACTGTAGGGAAGCCATGGGCAGGGGGCAGGATAGCTGCCCTCCCCCTTAGATGAGCAAAAAAACAGGTGGAGGCTGGGGATGAGGAGGCAAACTGTAACTCACAACAGGCAGATAATGGATCAAGTAAGATTTAAATCCTTTCCTTGACACTCATTGAACAAGTAATTACGTTGTTATAGATCAGGTACTGCTATTTCACGATTGACAGTGTCTGGTTATTGGCACTTGATAAGCTTGATTTGATTGACTGATTAAAAGTGAGTTCCCAGCCTGAACCACCGCTTTGCTTAATGAGGGTGATATTAGCAGGTTTGACTGTTCAAGAAGCATTGAACCTCACATTAACTTCATTGGTTCCGTTTTCTGGAAAACAAGGTGTAGAGGTATCAGCTGCTAACTTTACCACTGATTTAGTTCAATATGAAGTTTTAGCGTGACTGCATATTCCATCGCTTAAAATTAGCCTTACTATAAATCATGTAAAACAGATTTTGTTGTCTTATGTTTTTCATTGTTCTTGCTTTAAAAGGTGCACCTGAAGATTCTCTTGAACATGTTGGAGTTGTAAATGCTACTGTGGGCCAGAATATCACCCTAAACTGCTCTGTGGATGAAATTGAACTACAGGTTTCTCAAATTCAATGGGAAAAGACCAACAATGAAAAAAAAGAGATATTAGTGGTGCATAACCCACAATTCGGGACTGATGGTAAACTTAAATCTAGCTTTGCACCTCTAAGGAATAAAACAACTGGGCGACTATATGGTGCAACTCTAAGTTTATACACGGTACAAATGTCAGACAGCGGTCAGTATTGCTGTGAAATTGTTACATTTCCCAAGGGATCAATTAAGGACATCACAAATCTCTCCGTAGGTATGTTAATCCCTCTTTAACTTGTTATTGGTACCTGGAAGCAATGCATATCTGTAATTCAAGTAAACATGTTTCAACAGTGATAATGTTTCTGGTGTTAATAGAGGTTCTGTAGGAACATAACAGGTTAATATGATTCGGCATATGTCCAGAGGCCAGCTGGCCTAGTCTCTATGACAATCAGAGAGATAAGGAGTGTAGGTTTTTTGTTCTTTGTGTTTTAAAGGTATTTATAATTGTCCTGATCCTGCAAGTTTGTAACCAGGATATGAGAATGGAGTGAGACTGGCTCAGTGCCTATAGCAACACTGATAGGGTTAAGGCCCACTGGACAACCAAAAGTGACTCCCTAAGATTCCCAGGTGCTGGATAGCTCTGGGAAGCTAACTTTTGTAAGTAGCTTTAAGGTCAGGAAGAAGTTTTCTTTGTTTCACTGGGCTTGTCTAATCAGTGAGAAAAGGGAGAGCAGGAATTAACAACTGAACTGTGCTGCTAATACCATCCAGCGAGTACCCACATAAATGAATAATGAGAAAATGGAAGGCAGCATGTAACAGCTGAAACTGCAAGTTCTGAATAATAATAGAAAACATCCGATAATTAATAAACTTGAAGAAGACTCAAAGATGGTTTAAGGGACTTGATCAATTTTAAAGGAAGAATTGATGTGTTTTTAAACAATGCCTGAAAAGGGACACGCTCTGTGGAAGCGACACACAATGCATCAACTCTGCAAAATAAATTGAGTATTCCCAATTAAACTAAAGCAGAGAAAGATTTTTCAGAAACTATATTGGGGAATGGAAAAATGTGCATTTGCAGAAAAGTTGACAGTTGTGTAATGTAAAAGGGTGTGTGTTATATTTAGGTTTTTTTAGAAAAGAAGGACTTTTAGAAAAGTTTTAGTCTTCCATGAAAGTGAATTACCAAAAAGCTAGAATAATTACAAGGTGATCTATGAACTTGAATAAGGGGTGCTGAATCTTATTTTCCTTAAAGAACAGATGAATGTGTGTTGAAATATTTTTCTGGCGTGATTCTGAATTAAGGATATATTTTTAACAACAGATTGATAACGAATTGATTACAATTTTGTAATATCCTGTTAATTAGAATCCACTGAATTTATATTAATTTATTTGATGACTCATATTTACTCAATAGTCTGCTGGCATATTATTATATTTACTGACTTGAGAATATAATTAGTTCTAAGAGAAAGGACAAATTATAGACAATTAATGCATTGCTTTCATGTAATTGACATTCACACTGAACTGAGATGTTGCCTGACCATTATTGCTTACTGAGAGTAATGTGCTGATTTGTGCTATTTTGATATTAACCTTCTTGTCTACTTTTGTACAGCATTTTATTTACAAAATGTTGATAAAATGTATACAAGATATAACAGTGTTGTGTGTTTTATTGTGCGATTGTTTACTTTACGATTTTGAGCTTGTTTGAGAGAAATTTATAACTAAAGCCTCTTTCACACTGGCACTTCTACCCCGGTCCGGACCCGGGTTCTAGCTGCCGGGGTCACAATCCTGTATAGTGTGAAATGGGTCGTACCCGGGTTAACCCAGGTCTCAGTGACCCACCTCAGGATGTGGGTTGACACGCTTTGACCCGCGTTGAGCGAGACAAAATGCATGACGGCCGATGAAATAACAAACAGCCATGCCTGTGTGAAGGTTTCACTTCCGCAAGGAACGTTTTTGTTTATTCTGTTTAGTCATATTTTTGTTGCTTGAGACACACCATGAGCCAGCCAACATTTGGGCTAACGGTTCAATCCAGAGAAGCTTGGATGGAAGCATCTGTAACAAGCTGCTTCCGGGGCATTGATACACATATTGTGCACTTGCGTTTGTCACCCAGGTCTACCCTACTTTATCAAAAGCAGTGTGAAATCGCGCAGCCAGCCCGCCTAACACCGGGTCCTGCCTGGGTAGGTTCTGATCCGGGTAGAGCAGGCCAGTGTGAAAGGGGCTTAAGAGTGCTAACTGAATTAAACCATTACACATGTCAATTAACTATATTAATTGGGTATCTAAACACCAAAACCCCCTACAGTACATTTTCTAAAATAAATATAATTGCTTAATAATGACATTTATAACACTGTGTTCTATAACAAGTGGGCACTAATGCATTTTTTTCTTAATAAAAGATGTACAAGAAGAGGAGCTTTCAGACACCACCGTTGATGCACAACTTAATAACGCAATACAAATACAATGCTTGAAAAACATGACTGGGATCATGCAATCTGGAATGTTTCTCGAGTGGGCTGTGGTATGTATTTTTTACCTTATATTGTATATCATCAGCATATCGCTGTGGCTGGGATAACAAAAAGGAAATAATATTCAGAGGTTATAGTGAATTAAATTATTAACACTAGAACATCTGCACAGCCGAAGTGCTGTATTTAAATGAACAATTAAACATAAAAGGGCTGCTTTATTTGTTTCATATTGCAACTCCATATTGACCGAGCCTGTCTTTCCTCCTCAAAAGTCTAAGCAGAGTTCCAGACTAGTCCATTCACGCTCTGCCCCTGCTACACTGCAAGCTTCTCTCGCCTCTGATTCAGCGAATACAACTCCTCAGTTTTCAATTTCATCTGATCCTTCCTGTGATTTGCGTTATAAGATTTTTAATGATTAAGCAACTTGTTCATCCTCTTTCCACCACAATTTCTACAGTATCTGATCGCCTGGATGCGCTTGATAACAGAATCACTGGCTTGGAATCAGCAGCCATTTCATCCTCATCAGGGACACCAGCAGCAGCTCTCACCTCTCCCACTGCTTCAGCCACGCCCACACCCTCTCTCGAGCTGCCAATCTTCACTCTAGCGTCTCCCTCTTGTTCGGGATCCTCCTTTGCTTCAGTAGTTCACCGCCACTCTATCTCTCCTCAACTGAGATGCAATATCATCGAAGGTAAAGACGTTAATTTAGTTTCAATACTTATTGGAACTTCAGAATTTCGAGAACACAGGGTAGTTGACTGTGGAGATCTGTCTGTTACTCTAAAATCTCAGGCTCCTCAGCTTTGTGCTTGCATTTTCTGTTTTTCGCGATGTCCTTTATGCTCACCGACAACAAGAACTGGACTCATATTTATTTAACATTGCTGATCTCTTGGTCAGATATGGCAGTACCATTGTACCATGGCAGTATCATAAAACTTTTTCAGCCAAAGCAGCATCTTGGATAGCATTGGACAATACACTGATTGACTGGTCTCAACCTGATCATGATCTCTTTAATAGATTCTTCAGTGGTCTCTGTGCTAACACTTGCAGAGTTTGTGCTTCCACCACCCATTCTACCTCTTTGTGTCCAAAGGCAGCCTCTTCTTCAGTTTCCTCATCAGCCTTAAATTATTCCCTCCCTGCTCTCGACAACAAGCAAAGATTCTCATGGAAAAAAATATTCCCCCTCAGCTTAAACCACAGCATTACTTGAAGTATTCCCTATTGTCATTGTAGTCTATCTTTGGGGCCCATTTCTTGTGATAATCAATCTACTGTTCATATTATTAATAAAGGCTGATCCTCTTCCCTTCTAATTATGCAACTTCTTCACTGGTCCTCCGTGACCGGGAGCCCCGTCCCATTGTATAAACGTGCACAGGAGGCTGTGTGGTCCAGTGGTTAAAGAAACAGGCTTGTAACCAGGAGGTCCCCAGTTCAAATCCCACCTCAGCCACTGACTCATTGTGTGACCCTAAGCAAGTCACTTAACCTCCTTGTGCTCCGTCCTTCGGGTGAGACGTTGCTGTAAGTGACTCTGCAGCTGATGCATAGTTCACACACCCTAGTCTCTGTAAGCCGCCTTGGATAAAGGTGTCCTCCAAATAATAAACTATATTATTTGTATTATAATTATGGCTGTTTTGTTTTGATAATATAACTATATGTATTGGCTTTATTACTGTGTTGTTATTATTGTTATGATTTGGGTATGTGTATTTAAGTAAATATTATGATGAACTGCATTATTTTGGGTTAGTTGGTAAGGATGGGGTTAACTCCCCATCCTAACTGAAGGATTGTGGAATGTGACAGGTGGCTAGGAGTTAAGTGATTGCCAATTGTGTAATTAACTCCTAGCCACCTGCTATAGAAGAACCCAGCTCCACAAGGGTAGGAGTGGAGTGTAGTTAGGAGAGAGCTGGAGAAGCCGAAAGAGTGTTTTGTAGAACGATTGCTATCTACCCTTGTGAACCCGAGTAGGTACTCATTTCATTTGATTTATTTCTTCCTGTGTTATGTTTTGAAACCCTTTTGTTTGGCTCTCGTGCCGATTTGTTTTATATTTGAAAAGTGCTTTGTTTGTTTTACTTTTTTTCATTTAATAAATACACTGCTACGGCAGTTTAAGCCCTGCATTTTCCTGTGTGTCCGTACTGCTTCCTGGTCCGTGACGTCACCACTACAGCCATCCTGCCACAACCTCTTTATGTGTTGATTTCTTATTCTCTTTTCCAGCGCTTTTGTTCTCCCTGCGTAGATCACGAGGCTCTCAACGCAGCCTCGGAGCATCAGCCAAGTCTGACCTCTCTCGACTAGATGACTCAGTAAGCCAGGGAGACCTTGGTTCATCCTCCTATCCTTCCTTAGTTTCCCCGAGGGGGAAGTCCTCGCTTCCCAGCCTTGCAGGTCGATCGGTTCAGCCTCACCTCCGCGTGGGCAGTTCTCCGAGTAGTCAAGGGGAAACCCCCATTCTATTACTAAGTCACAAGCACTTTGTCTTTATTCAGTAGTCCCTTATGCAGGCCTGGCTCCTGCCTCTTGAAATAATAGTAATATAAAGAATATAATGAATTGTACTATTTTTTACATGCAAGTAAATGGCAGATGCACCTTGAAAAGGAAGCCATCTGTGTCCCAAGTCATAATTAGTCATCAAGTGAGAAAGATGTCATGCAGTTTGAGTCCATCAATATAGGACAAAAGGCTGCCACATAGAGAAGATGTTATCTGTAGGCCCATGAAGAGAACATTTTATTTTCTGTAGATTTAAATCTTTAATCCAATGAATATATTAGGGTTGAGTAGCTTGCTTACAGGTATACAAGACAAGCCTCTTACCAGCAAAGCAGTAAAGGCTTGGGTTTCTGGCAGTGCTTTGGACAAAGTGGTATTGCTTATGGTATTGTAGGATCTGAAGTCTCAGGGTCCAGAATCAGGCCAGCCTGGTGAAGTACATAGTACATGTGAATAAGGCAGACGAGAGCCTGCTTATATCTTTCACAGGTTGGATCCAAGTCTGGTTACATTGTAAAGTAGCCAAAATTCTTATTGTGTTTGTAAATACTCTCTTCGTCTAAAAATTGCATTGCAATTTTGAATAAACTTCTAACCCACGCTAAAACAATTTATTTAAACAGTTTACAAAAACAAAGCATTACTTTTTTCCCCAAGTTTTGGGAATATAGCCCATAGTCTTTGAATTAACACATTATTTTAATCTTACAGTAGGTGCCAAATTCTTTAGCGCATACACCTGGAACAGGGATTATGCAGCCAGACAGCCACTTTTTTGACATTGTGACATTGTGTTGTTTTAGCAAGGTAATGGAACTGAAGAATCAATCGTAACATCCAACGGGACGAACAAGATTGATAGCAACTCTCCAACATATAAAGGTCGTTACCAACTGGACAGCCATTATTCACTCATTGTCAAGCCAGCAAAAACTGCTGACCATGAAAGAGTATTCATTTGTAAGATCAAGTCACCTTATAGACGTCTCAAGAGCATTTCCAGAGTGAAAGTCTTTGGTAAGTCTTACATTTCTTTATCCATGTTGTCACGCTATCTTTTCTTTATTATGTAACTCATTGCAAGCCTTTTTAAAAGGTGTTTAATAATCAGGGGCATATTCAGCCATCAAAAATGACCAAGGCACTTTAAATGTATGGTTTGGTGTTAAAATTCCCCATCCATGCTAAACAATGTGACCGTCTCCAGATTGATTAATTTATTGCGAATCTGGAGAAAGTCACACAAACAAAAACCCACAGCATAGGCTTTCTAGAAAATAATTGCTACCCATGCTGGTTTTACACCAGCACTGTACTAGTTTGTCTGTTTATTTTGGCCACTGTGCCATTTTGTCAGTTTTGTGAAAGTGTTTTGTTTAAATCTTTTATTTATTATTAACCCTTTGCGGTCCATTTATTCAGCGCGTCTCTGGCGCGTCAGGTCCAATTTATTTTCACACGCACAGTTTATTTTAGACACACTGTTTAAAAGTATTTTAGGCTGTGTGGTCCAGTGGTTAAAGAAACAGACTTGTAACCAGGAGGTTCCTGGTTCAAATCCCACCTCAGCCACTGACTCATTGTGTGACCCTGAGCAAGTCACTTAACCTCCTTGTGCTCCGTCTTTCGGGTGAGACGTAATTGTACGTGACTCTGCAGCTGATGCATAGCTCACACACCCTAGTCTCTGTAAGTCGCCTTGGATAAAGGCGTCTGCTAAATAAACAAATAAAAACAGGACACTCAGTACTGCATCTCCAGCCCCGTCCCACCCCTTGTTCACTGTATTTTTCACATACCTCTTTATAGTCATGCATACTGATAAATCATCTCCAGATCACTCTTGATTCAAGTCATTATTTTATTACTATAACATCTCAAAAAGCTCTGCAAATGTCTGTGATATTCTTTGAGCGTTGGATGCAGAAGCAGCTATCTTGTTTGTTTATGTCCGTGTTATCTCTTTATTGCTCAGATCCGCCCCCTTTTTTTTCGGCTTCTCTTGGCTCCTAACGGTCTCACTCGGCCATTGAATGGTTTTCTTGACTTTTTCCAGAGAAAAAATGACTAGAGACCTGTGTTTTACATCTTTTTGATGATGTCGGACAGGGAAAATTGTAATGTGGGTCCTATGTACTGTGTCCGGTCTCTTCCTGGTCTGACGTCACCACAAGCCATCCTGTTCACATGCTGTTATAATGCAAACACATAATTAATCATCACAATCATTGTTCATTTTATTTGACTGGTTTAGCGAGGGTGAAGTCTTTGTTTGATGAAACAGTGTTGTAGCTACAACCTCCAAGCAGCGAGGGTAAAGCGATCATTACTGTGGTTTTAAGAATGTATAGGTAAAAAAATAGTTGCGCTTATTTTGTCATTATCATTTTTCCATGATTAACTTAAGAAACTGAGATGGTTTAATGACACTAATTACAACATTAAACGCAGGCGGAGCGCTCAGAAATAAAACCCGACAACCAGAAACCCCAAATATCCGTTCTGGTGTACTTAGAAGCATTTGACGTTTGCATCTGAAGTAAGTGGGCTACTTCAGGGCTTATTTCAGACAGTGTGGGTTGTGTCGAGTTCAGGGCTGTATGGTTTGCAAGGAGCCTAGCAGGTGGCCAGTCACATTAAAAGAAGTCAAATGCATATCCTTGTGTATAAGTCTGAACCCCTTATGGAAAAAACATATTTTTATATATGGTAGAAAAGCATGATCCTTATATGTTTCATATATATAAAATTGGCCCCTTTTACATATATTTTAAATATATGGGATATATATATATATATATATATATATATATATATATATATATATATATATATATATATTAGTCTGTAATCCATATATTTATTTTATATATTGAAAATATATGGTGCACTATTAGTATATAAATATATGGATTACAGACTAAAATATATTTTAAATATATCCCATATACTTTAAATATATAAAAAGGGGCCAATTTCTATATATGAAAAGTATAAGGATCATACTTTTCTACCATATATTAAAAATATATGTTTGTTCCATAAGGGACAGCCCAACAGCTGCAGCCTTCTGAACTACACACTGGTTATGATGTGCTGACAACTCACGCAGCTAAACTCTCTCCATCTTGTCAACCCACTTAAGCTCATTTTATTGCTGAATGTGATGTTATAATTAATATCAGACACAACTTTATGTATGCAAGCACTCTTGTCTTCTCAGTATTTGGATAATGACATCACTGTTAAAATTATTTGTTTGATAGATTAGGATTTAATTTTATAGTATCTTGAACAAATATTCTGGCATGCTACATTTCTTATTTTCTTTTATACTGAATTTGAATTTTGCTAAGAAAAACCTACTTATTTGCACTGTACAAAACCATACAGGTCCTGCAAATTTAGAACCTCGGGTACTCAAAATTCAATAGTAGTATCCTCCATTTTTTTCTGGCTTCTCTCGGCATTTGAAAGCTATCCTCTCTGCTTTTTCCGGAGAAAAAACGACTAGGGACAGGGTCCGACATCAGACCGGAAAGGAAAAATTTGAATGTTGGACATCGTCCGACATAGGACCTCAAGGGGTTGGTAATAATCCATTACAATTGGCAATGTAAATCCAAAAACTGACAAACTAAATTTTTAACAATCTCCATTTTTTCTGAGAAAGTTCTTCTTGAAAATGGATTTGTAACTAAATAGACTACGATGTCTCCGTTGTCTGATGACAATTTGTAAAAATTCAAAATCTAAATATTGCTTTGAAGTCCTCAGTATAATTCTCAATAACAGTCTATAATATTAGCAATATCATGTGAAATTCAGCTATTCTTACACCGCTTACCTTAGCATATTTATGTCCCACCTCTGCTCACTAATGATTGTACAGCTGCAAAACCAGGACAGATCTTTGACTTTCCCATTGGTTAAACTCACAAGACCATCAACTGAAATGGAGAATACCTTTAATGGTGTATGTCCCGCCTCTGCTCACCTACATAACAAGGGACAGACCTTTGACTCCCATTAGTTAAACCTACTCAAGACCTTCAACTGTTTATGTCCTGCCTCCACTCACTTATGATTGGACTGCCACAGAGAAAAAGCAGATCTTCTATTGGTTGATTTTATTTTACATAAAAAAATAAAATTCTGCACGATTAAATTGTATCTATGATTAACTCTTTAGTTAAGAACATAAGAAAGTTTACAAATGAGAGGAGGCCATTGGCCCATCTTGCTCGTTTGCTTGTTAGTAGCTTATTGATCCCAGAATCTCAGCAAGCAGCTTCTTGAAGGATCCCAGGGTGTCAGCTTCAACAACATTACTGGGGAGTTGATTAATTGGTATGATTAATCTGTTAATCGGAGCAGCTCTACTTACAATACAAAGTGAAAATTGTTTAATATCATATCATGTTTACAAAGACACCACACACCAGTTTTATTAGGGTTCTTTATTTTATTGCATACATTTTGTCATGTTCATTTTTTATTTGTATAAATCTTTTGTTATTTTGCCTGATTTTATCAGTCTTTTTTCATTCTTTTTTATTTTATTCATTGTTTGCGTGCTTCTTATTGCTATGATCTGTGATGTCTGTATGGTCTTTGTATTTTTTATTGTAAATGCTTTGGGATATTATATTGTATGTAAAAAGGGCACAAGTATTAGGCTAATATTGTCTGTTTATTTGATTTCATTTTTATTTGCGACCTGCAGTTGCAAGGTCTTTTTTTACCGCTTGGCATGCAGCAATCATATTTATTCGACTGGACGTATGCTAGTAGTGTGTATGCTATATTACTTTGCTATATTGTACTGTGACTGACTGTGCGACAAAGGATTGATACCAAGCTTTTTCTACTTTGTGGACGAAATAGCTTTATTCTCCTTCAGTTTAAAATAATCGTCAAATCCTAACATTTTGTAAACATTACACAAGACATTTAGTGTATGTAAAGTAGCTGTTTTTTTTATTTGAAATGCTTAAAACTGTTATTGGGATCATTTAGTAGAAGTGAATAGTCAGATTGTTTTCCAAATGGTTTCATGTGGGTACATCCGGCATTAAAATTTTTGAAAATCCAGTATTGCACTGAATGTAGCCTTGCAGACAAATAATATTTCTTAAAACAGGCAAGGATAGTCCTCCTAGTTTAGAGAGTGAGAGTCCCCTTGTTTATTCTGGGCTGGGTACCTTCCATAGAAAATCTAACCAACAGTGAGATTGGCAGCATTTTCCAGTTCAGGATCTTCTATTATTAATTCTAATTATTATACTGATTATTGGTAACCTAAAACGTTGTTCCAGTCTTCACATAATATAATGATTTGTATGCAAATAAACATTTTCCCATCCAACTAACAGTATGATTTTTCATTGACCCAGGCTCCCCAAATAATATCTATTGATCAATTTATTTATCCTTTTTGGTGTAAAATTGACTGCACGGGCACTGTACCTAACGGCACTCGAAACAGTGAATTATTTTTACCGATTCAACACTTTTCGTTCTTTATCCCGAACATATCACATTCCAATGTAATGATTTGTACAAATCATTTATTATATTTCACTATGTATTTGGCTAAAACGTATTACATGGAAAGTAAAGCATGCTTTATTGTGCCAAAATAATACTTTTGCCTTCTCATTTTTGTAGGCCAAGCAACAAAACCTGAAACAACTTTCAATTACCAATATAATAATCTCCATACTTTAAGGATGGTAAGTATTTTAAGAAATGTGATGTGGAAAGAAATGCAGTAGGCTGAAGTTTCAGTCATAATATTACCATTTGGGCCCACAACACACTGTAGGGCTGCACTTTCTCTGGACCATGTGGCAACAGATAATCACAGTGCTATAGGTCTTCACTGCAGCCATGCAGTTCAAATCAGGATTATTTTTTATAAATTCAGTATGCAGAACATTATTTGTTTGAACTATAGAGCACACTTTGTTTGAACAATATAGCTCATATATATATATTGTGAGGAAGTAGGTGGAGTGAGACAGCAGGGAGGGGGTTAATCCTCCCTGCATAAAAGAAACATGTGAGAATGCACATTTGTTTGATTGTTTAATTGTTTTATTAGTAATGATTATCCGCACCTGAGCGTTATTGGGCAGTATAAAAGTAAAGCAGTTAGTCTGCTCGGGGCTGCTGAGGAGAGGGAGGCAGAGAAGGTGCTCTGCTTCCAAGCAGTCGGATGAGAAGGTACGGTGCAAACCTGCGTGGTTTAATTAAGTTTGGGGCAGGGAAACGGCTTACCCGTCCTGCGTTAGTTAGGTTCCTGCGTGTGTAGTTAGTGCTCGATAAGAGCTAGGTGTTTATTTGGTTTTGTGTGTTTTGATTTTGTGTTTATTAAAATTGGCGCAACCGCGCTGTGAAAATCCATTTCTGTGTGCTGGGTCAATTTTTAAAGGGGCAACGAACCTGAGTGGGTCAAGTCTTTTACATATGGTACCAGAAGTGTGGGTGCCCCTACGACCCAGTAAAGGAAAAATGGATTTTAAGGAACTGATCGAGGAAATTAAGAGAAACACCGCTGCTCAAGTGGAGCAGACCAAGAAGTGGAGAGTGGAGCTAGGGCTGCCGGAGCCGGAGCCTACAGAGCTGGACCTGCTGCTCCAGAAATGGGAGGTAGAGCAGCTGTTCCGAGAGCCCAGAGGGGAGGAGCCGCCGCTTCCGGAGCCCAGAGGGGAGGAGCCGGAGCCCGGGGAGGAGGTGGAAAGCATACCTCCACCACAGCCCCGACCACCACCCCTACAGTCCAGTTCGGCGCCGCTGCGTCCAGTCCCTCACCCCTTGCTCCGGGACACCCTGCCGGTCTTCCTGGACCTCCCTGTGCTGGACCTGGAGCCCAGGGGTCTGCAGCACTGGCCACAGCTCTGCCCCTGGTTACCTGCTCCGCTCTCCCCGAGCACCCAGACGTCGCTGGGCTGCTGCCAGACGTCGCTGTCGCTCCCCCTGTTCGCTGCTTCGCTCCCCCTGGGTGGTCGGGCATCACTGCGCCAGTCCCCAGGGGAAGACCTGTGTCCACTGCGGCATCCTCCAGTGCCCCGGCCTACGCGTCGGTCGGCCCTGTTAGCCCGGTGGGGTCCCGTGTCGCCGGTTTGCGGTCCCTTCCTGGCAGCGCCGAAAGAACCGACCCATCCTCAAGCCCGCCCATGGAAGAGGGCGGCAATGGACATTGCTGGACTTGAGGCTGGGTGGTTGTGTTTTAGGGGAGGAGGTGGCCGTCTCGTGGCCTGTGTCTTGAAAAGACAAGGGGGGGGATGTGTGAGGAAGTAGGTGGAGTGAGACAGCAGGGAGGGGGTTAATCCTCCCTGCATAAAAGAAACATGTGAGAATGCACATTTGTTTGATTGTTTAATTGTTTTATTAGTAATGATTATCCGCACCTGAGCGTTATTGGGCAGTATAAAAGTAAAGCAGTTAGTCTGCTCGGGGCTGCTGAGGAGAGGGAGGCAGAGAAGGTGCTCTGCTTCCAAGCAGTCGGATGAGAAGGTACGGTGCAAACCTGCGTGGTTTAATTAAGTTTGGGGCAGGGAAACGGCTTACCCGTCCTGCGTTAGTTAGGTTCCTGCGTGTGTAGTTAGTGCTCGATAAGAGCTAGGTGTTTATTTGGTTTTGTGTGTTTTGATTTTGTGTTTATTAAAATTGGCGCAACCGCGCTGTGAAAATCCATTTCTGTGTGCTGGGTCAATTTTTAAAGGGGCAACGAACCTGAGTGGGTCAAGTCTTTTACAATATATATACAATTAGTTTTATAAAGGGGACAGTTTTTAGCCACCTGTTATACTTTGGGGTGTTTAAATGTAATTCCAACTATGGCTATTGCATGGTTATACACCATCTACAATGCTTTATTAACACCATATAACATAGTTATTACGCATCTGTTATACATTTATAAACCATTAATAAACATTACCTTAATATAAAGTCTTACCACAATAACTCGTACAGAACCACAGAACTTTAAGCTTAAGTACACATTCAGTTTCTGTAGCACTGCAAAGTCTTACAGGTTACAGTCAATGCATAGTTGTGAAAATGTCCTCTGAAAAATATGCATATATTATTTTTTTTAGAATGCCACTTGTCTTATTAGGAATGCATTTCCCGAACCAAAGGTCACATGGTACATAAATGGACAAGCTCTACAGGATAAAGAAAGAGGTACTTTGTCTATTTAAGTATTATTCTGTTTTTATTAAATCATGTTCTGTTCATGGATAATGTCTTTGTCTCGTGTAAATCTAACAGTATTTCATTGTTGCTATTCAATTCAGGAGCTTCGATACAATCTGAAGTGTCCAGAGATGTTGAAGGACAGTACCAAGTGATGACTACTTTGCACTTACTCGTTAACCAGTCAAAGGCAAATCAGTCCTTGTGGTGTCAAAGTGTGTTTATTCATCAGAATAAAACACTGCAGATCCAGTCTGAAACAACGATTGTCCTTGCTTGTAAGTAAATACCAGTTGTGGATTCTTAGTTACAACACCTTGTATGATGTACAAAAGTATTTTAGAAGTGTATTTTCCAAAACTAGTAGAAACAACAACATAGTGGTTATTTCAGGTCCATGACAAATTCGTTCCCACACATTAACTACTGTCGCTTTTGCATCTCATTCTGGTTAACTTCACAAAAAAAGAAAACTGTCTATTACCAAAAACTGAAGTGTAACATTCATAAAGCCCCCCCCCCTCCCCCCTCTGCTGGTGAACAACTAAAAACATCTCATCAACAACACAAGCTGGTTGACGTGAACAATCAACAATGTATATGTGGTTACACAGTCAACATCTTAAAAGTGCACACCCATATTTATATTATGACTCTTAAAATATGTACATCTAGCAATAGGGGCAATTATCGGGGGACGAGATGTTGGGGACGAATTGTCGTGCACCCGGTTGTGTCAATTCATACAAGTGTGTATGTGTCAAGAAGAATATACTGTAACACATACTTTGCTTGGTGCCTGGAACATTCTGTGGTTTATCTTATCTTGTGTCGGGTGTATATGTCAGGTATTTAGTCTATGTTAACTCTGAGGGGGAAGGAAGTAAAGGGAAGCAGATGTTACCTAGAGGCTCAAATGTGCTTGTGCCTTCTCTTGCTATATAATCATGCAATGGAATGCAGCCCAAATATGAGCACAGAAGTCATGTAAGCTGAATGTATATGAATTTGAGTGACTTTTGTTCAAAACAACATTTTCTTTCGTGATTTTATGCAGCACTGGTTGCTACTGAATATAAAACATCTATATTCCATGAGTAATGTGGTTTACTCAGAATTCCATCTGTGGTCTGGTAGCCTTTAGACTTCATTATCCCAGCGGTGGACTATGACGCTTCATGGGTATTTCCAATAGCGTAAATAATACCTCAATACTAAATAAAAATCTTCTACTTACATGGAGCTGTTCTTTAGTTCAGGTACCTCATAAACAAAATGGAACATGGCTTGTGAACTGTTTGTTAAACATGTAAAAGAAAAGAGTACCAGTAACATTTTATTTTTTAATTAGGATTTTAGTGCAGGTTTGTGTATTTCTACACATTTCAGCATTTAAGTTACTGTTAGATCCTAAAATGTATTAGCGAAATAAAAATAAAAACACATTTTAGTAATTGAAAATATCTAGTCGTCTACATGTGTTAATACTGATCCTGCTGTTTGTTCAGTAGCTTGTTCACAGTGTGTTCATAAAGTTTATTCAAAGCCTCCTTCCTGACTTTAAGAGAAGAGAGCACCACACCTGTGTTGTTATTATGATATGCTGAAATAAAGCTGTTGAAAGTAATCAAACTGTATCCAAACCCGAGACTATGCTGTTGTGGTTACTGTATTGCTGCTGACAGCAAACCATATTCTTATTTTTTAGGATTTTGTTTTTGTTTTACTTGATTTGCTAAACACATTTAAATAGATAGATTGAATGTATATAAGACTGCAAGGAAGCAGACCTAGTCTTCATTGGCAGACAACATTCAGACGGCATAATCTAGAGCAGAAAAAAATTTGAAATGCATGAATACTGTATTAACATATTTTCCGGTGGATTGATTTGGAACAGTGATTAAACATAGTTTGAAGACAACATTCAAGGTCCTTTATCAGAGATTAGGGACCTCGTACGGACCAATCAGGTTAAAGTAACTCTCTAATCCAATTTATTGTTTATGCTGTTTATACAGTCTATGAATATAAAGACACTAAACAAACACTCTTTTTTCAGCTCCTGATCTATCCATAGAAATAACACAACCGACAACTTTTATAAAAGAAGGGGACGATGTACAAATCCAATGCAAGAGCAACCTTCCAGCAGATCAATATGTGTTTTGGTCAAACAAAGTAAGACATAAAACAGTTAATTACAGCATTATAACATAGTTATTGAACAAACTGCAGTGTAGTTACAATGCAACTACATGTTCAATTACAAAAAGTTTTTAGACAGTTAAAGTACTTTGCAATTACACCGTTTTTACACATGTTGTTAAATATTTGCAGTCTAATAACTATGGAACAACATGCGCAATTACATTTGAATAATTATGGATATTTAATCTACAATACTGCAAATGCTGTTTAAATATTTGTTTGTCCATCCCTCACTTTTAAAGATGTGAGCAATCATTGTGAACGGCCCATAAATGCTGGTTCTTGGGTAATCGTGTGATATTGTGTCCTTTAAACTCTGTTGTCTCCACCTGCTTCATGCTAAAGTACAGGCACAGGTGAAGACCCAGAGTCTAAAAGTTACATTATCACGATTTCTTCATGCTAAAGTATAGGCACAGGTGAAGCCCCAGAGTTGAAAAGTTACAATATCACATGATTTCTTAAGCAATTTCTTTGGCTTCCAGTAACACAGTGCAATAGATAAAAGGTATTTGAAAAAATCTCGCAACCGGTCAGAATTAAGATTAGTAATATATATTAACATTAAATAACATCATTTATTTGACTGTGTTTACTTTTGTTTTCTTTACTTCCAGAATACATCTAGAATCTACAGCAGTAAAGATGGCAAGTTGAATTTGAGACAAATAACAAGACACCAAAGTGATGTATATGTTTGCAAGCCTGAATGGTCAAACTTTGATTATTTTAAAGAACTGAACATCACGATACCAGTTCTAGTTAACTGTAAGTATTGCTATTGTATTCATTTATAAATATAATATAATATGTTGAGTCATAATAGTAATAGTTGAAACATAACTGTTTTTTTTTTTTTTGGAACATTTAGAGGATGCAACCAAGTAAAGATTTATTAATGTATCACTAGATATTATTAATGCTGGTACAAATATGTGAAAATAATTGTAATTCTGTTTACACAAATTCGTGCATATTGTAAGGTAATATGACACATTTCATGTAGCATTAATTAAGCATCAATGTAATCTAGAGTTTCTAAAGAAATGTATTCGATGCGAGTCACAGACAAGAATGTAAAGATACCCTGTTGTTTCAGGCTGGAAACTCTTCAAATACAGCTGCAAATATACCCTGTGATTTGCAGGTACACCTTTTCAACAGTAAAGTAGAGACTGGATTAGTGAGTTAACTCCCCCATCAACCTTTAATCAATGGCAGCTACCAATAATATTCAAGCCAATATTCTTGCCAGTCTCTGCTGTACATGTTGAGTTTACAGTCTTTTCCCCGGCTGGGTTAGCTGTTGAAGTGCTTGACTGCCTCTCAGATGTATATCAGAGGCAGCACTGAGTGCTTCTGAAGGCGATTTGGGGTTCCAGAACAAAACAAGTCAAAATGCTGTAATACATGAACCAACTTTTTTTATATTTCAAGTTTTCCTAATTAAAACGTTGAAGCTAGGGTTCGTTAAAGCAAAATGAGAAAGCACAGTATACATGAATGCTTCCCCTCACAGCTCTGCAAACGAACCTAAATCCTGAATCTGAACACCCTTTGCCTTTCAGTCTTGCACTGTGTTGAATTGTACAGTGGTTGTGCGACTAATGTGAACGGAAGTCTCTTAGTAATATTACCAAGACTTCCGAAACTCATTTGACTAAAACTCATTTTGGCTAGTGAGTAACCCTCTGCACAACCTAACTCTCCTTACTCATAAAACTTTACTCAAAGAGTATGTGCAAATGTTCTGTAAAGTTTGGGAGTGTTGGGCAACACAATAATAATCCATATCCTCTTTGAAAAGAGAGAAAGGTTTCATGAACGCCAAAACCTTATTTCATTTTTGTTTTGCTCTCTAGACATAGATATCATTCAATGTGATCGTAGTAGTCCAGTTGAGATTGAAGCCTACAGTCATGTACTGATTAAATGCTTCTCTAATGCTTCAGAATCTCCAGAGTACACGTGGATACAGGTAATATTATAATTCCACAAACTGAATGTATAGTATTGATTTTCTACCTACCTTTGTGTAAAAATGTATTTTAAGACAGATAGTACCAAACCCCTATTGCCTGGGTGTTCATAAGTTTTATCCAGGATCCGCCAGTGTATCAAGTCTTATTGCTTGACTGAAGTTTTCCCTAAAGAGATGGCACCACATTGTAATTCAAGGTGATACCCCCTCACCACTTCTGTTGAGTTGATACACACAGTTCCTCTAACAGGGCTGACAATATCATGTACCATACTGTATATTGGATAATTCTGACGATTTTGGTATTTGCATAATTATGTCTATAAAAATTCCCCTCTGTAAGGTAGATAGTCAATTGCATGTCCTATCATTCAACCACACTGTTTTGTCTCGTTCAATATAAAGAACAATTTCAAAACTAAAATTGCATAACCGTAAAATGTTGTATTTCTCTACCGGCAGAATAATTACAGAGTTTCAAATTCCAGTACTCTTGATATTGCAAAGATGACAAAAGAGAAAAGCGGAATCTACACAGTGATCGCAGGAATCCCAGGAATATCTCTTCAGAGTCAAGCTGAAATTGTTTTAACTTTAAAAAAAGGTAACTGATTATATTATAAGCTTGAAGAAGAATTGAGTAAAAGGCAATGGTCACTGGCAACAGTTTCCTGTTTGTATTCAAAGTTGATGCCCTTTGAATCAATCTGGAGACTGGCACACCAAGCCCCTGTGTGTATGATATTATTTTGTTGTATTTAAAATGCATTGTTTATGTGTGTAAAAACATATTATTTTTATTGTTAATTGTTTTGCAGCATGGGTGGGGTTAAACTTCCCTATCCATGCTAAACTCATGCAGAATGTGACCGTCTCCAGATTGATTAATTTATTACCATCTGGAGATGCACAAGCAGCACTTTCATTTACCCCAGTGCTGTCTGTGTGTCCATCTCTTCCAGGTCCAAGCCATACTAGTCACATGGCCCCTTACTGTAGGATTCAATTTCAATTATGAAGCTGCTATCCTTTATCAATTATCAATGTTAACACTACAAAAAAAAAGCAACAGTTATCATTATCATAACTGCTGGGTTTTTTTGTCATGTATTACTTTTTAAAAGATGCTATAAGGATAATTACAATTTAATCCTGGGGCTAGTGAGTGAATGGTGACGGAATCCTCCAAAATGAGATCACATGAACATCTTCTCTGGAGTAAACTCAAAGCTTATACTACTTTTTACACCCTTCATAATGCAGCACAATGCAAAATAAAAGGGCATCTAAACTTTGTTTCCCTGGTTAAAATTAGGACTATTACTATGACACTAATGGGAGGTTACAAACTGTTTTGGGGAGGTACTATGGCCTCTGGCTCATTTGTATGGATACATTTGCTGTATCCTATCAATTCCCTTAAAGATTCTTGTCACAGGACTGCATCAGACAAGCTGACAAAGATTGCAGTACAGATCTGACAGACTGTACTTGCATTGTTGAGGATGATTAAAGAAGCTCAGTACTTTCTCTGTTATTTTAACTGAACACAAAAACCCAGTTTATAATTTGATGTTTTTTCAAAGGTCTGCTCCTACACGTGCCTGTGGTACTTTTTTTTATGCAAAATCTGAAAATACAAAATCAAGTTACAGAACAAGAAACCTTTTCTCAAATAAAGAGTTGTTCTAATTATAATAACTTCTAAGTATATGTACTTTTTGTGTATATCCTGTATGGTTATCTATTTTAAGACAATCAATTTGTTAGAAAATGCATTTGTAATCAAATAACCGAAGTATCAGGTAACAGCTTTTGTCGGTGCTTGCTTTGTATATGAGTGATAATTAGGTCAAACCCTTCCATTTTACAAGAAATTGTTGTTCAGCACTGAACCTTGTGGTTTTAAAAGTCCCTTTATGTCAATCGCAAGTCTGACACAAGCTATTGTGGTCTGTGACACTAAGCTGAAAAAATACAGCAATCATTGATGTAGACCTTTGTCTTCTTTATTTAGTGTTGTCATGCACTTTATCAAACATTTCCCCAATAAAACAGGTAGAAGGCTTAATTAAGCATGCAAAGAGAGATTAGAAACACAGAGCACTGCATTTATGTGTGAAGAGGTGTTTAGCAAACCCTTTGTAACTCAACACTGCTTACCGTGAGCAGAACATAAAGCACACACCAAAGTTGTAAGAGATAAAAAGTAATTCTATTTTGTATCTTGCTCTTAATTGTACTCTAAGTCGCTGTGGGTAAGGGCATCTGCTAAGTAATAATAATAATAATAATAATAACAATAATAATAATAATAATAAGACGACATACTGTCTGCACTGCTTAGTGTTTGTTGTTCTGCAGTTGCTGGCCTTAAGTGCCTGAAGATGACCCACTCAAAGCAATGGTGGCACCATTACACACTTCAAGTCATGCTAAATGCCAGACCATGGTCTTCTAAGATGTAAAAGCTGTCGTAATTCCCCTTGTGTATACAGGATACAATGGCTGTTTGCGACTCAGTGCTATAAACACAAAACTCAATCACGAATTCACAGAGAAATATATTTTAAACTACTTACCGGTACATACAGCACTGCCATCTTCTGGATTGTGGATGTATAACAGCTCACTGAAATTAATGCTAGCAACATAGCTGACAGAGCCTATTAACCTGTTACCAAACACATTTAAAAAAAAAAAAATGTTATCTATAATTGTATGACATTTTTTAAACATACTACTTTACCCACAAACTCAAAACACTGTGTAAACTTATAAGGAACTAAATCCCACAAAACACAAGGAAAATTGCAGGCAACGTTTTCTATTAATTTATCAAGCAATGTGTTTTTTTTTAACAAAATTCTAATAAAAAAAATTGTTGTAGGTGACATTTTAAAGAAATGTTCACCATATGAATCCCCTTACTTAAAATGTACTTAAATGCATTATAAACTGCATTGTAACTGCACTAGTTGCTTGAAAAGTTGCCAGATGTTACATGTTGTTACATTAGGACAAGCAGACAAAAGTTATGGCTAGTTCCTTCCTAACTGGTATACAGTTTGAATTACACACTTAATAAGGCACTGCCTTAGCATTGGTCTAAATGACTTTGGTTCTTCTAAAGTTTTACCTTAACATATTACTGTCCTTTCACTTTGCATGTGAACCTATTTTTATACACTGTAACATATGTATAATCATTTGTATATTATCTATAGATGGTGTGACACCTTCATATTCAACCACTTATCCTGACGTGACCCAGGACACAACCAATTCCACGGAGAGAAGTGAAGAAACAAGTCGGTATACTAACACAACCTCTCAGACCCAAGAAACAAATTGGTCTGATAGCACAAGTTATATTCCTGATGTAACAAGTGAACATGCCTTCACAAACTCTTCTGATGAAGAGCCAAGCTGGGACAGCAGCACAATCTCTTCTACTGAAGGACCTGCTTCATATACTGACACAATCACTACTTCTCAATACTCTGGGGATTTTAATACAACCAACCCAATTAACAACTCAACAGATACAAGTACGTATAATATTATAGTTTATGTGTGGGTTGTTTAACCTTTGGAGAAAAAAAAACATATATTTTGTAGCAAAATGTATGTACTTTTTAGTAAACAAACCATATCTGTTAAAATAAATGTCCTATTGTATGTGTTTTACTTCATTATTTAAAAAGATATTAACTAATGTCTTTTTTCAACCATGAAAAAGATGAATTTCTGAAGTGAGGAAGTTTGTACACTTGGAACTTGCAGCTGTAATTCTGTCCCCTGTGAAACTGATTTGCTCATTCATTAAACTCAAAACTTCCACAGTTGCAGAGGGGGCAGATATTACAGTTGCGCATCCCTAGTGCTTATTTGCTAAACCAACTTATTTCAGAAATACAGCTTTGTTAGTAGTTGAAAAAAAAATACATGTTTTTATAAGTCTTTATAAATAATGAAGTAAGAAGAAACAGTACAGAGAATGATAGAGAATGCAGGTACTAACAGTGGCATAGCCAGACATGAATATTCGAGTGGGCAATGAATATTTTTTTCAAAATGTGTATTTAGGCTATATATGATTATATGTAAGCTACGTGTTCCACTGCATTTCCTGTAATTGCTACCACTTGTGAAGAGAAACTCATACTGTATATATGAATAAAAATTACCCCGAACAAAGATAAAGACTGTAGATTAATCACTTGGCATCAAACTAAGAAAAACATATTTGAAATTTCTTACAGGATATGATTGTAATACAAGGTTCTTTCTTTGATGCCTGGAGATGTGGAGCTTCAGTTCTATGCCTAATGTTTAAGCCACTTTGATAGCTCAAGATGACATGTATCTCTGATGGCTTCAACTGAGAGCCTAAAAAGAGTAGTAATCCAACTGAAACCTTCTGATGTCCTGACATCTATCCTGTTACCTTCAAACACAAAATATTGCTGATTTATATGTAATGCTCTTAGATTAAGTGCTTATTTGATTACTCATTCTAAAATAATATATTTTTAACAAACTTTTTTTATAATTTTTTCAGGTGATGTGAAAAATGCAGAGAATGGCAGATTAACAGGGCTTGTCATGCTGCCTATAGTGCTGGTATTTGTAATAATAATCATCTTTATGATCAGAAGATCTATTGAACAAAAGAGGTAATATCGATATACTATACTATATATATATATATATATATATATATATATATATATATATATATATATATATATATATATATATATATATATATATATCCTTTTTTACATCACACTCAGCATATCTCATATATTATTAGAGAAAAAAACATTTTAAAAGCTGGCTGTAGAAGCAACTACACTCAGTGTTTCAGTAGTTTAAACACATGTTTAAACACAACATTAAAATGGTGCAAACTCTCCTTGCAAGTCAAACCCATTAAAGCTCAATGAGCCATACTGTATAAAACTCAAAAGCCATCTGTTGGACAGCTTTGGCCTAAATAAAAGATCCTTCCATTGGGCAACAAAGCCCTTAGCCTAATATTGTGGATTTATTTTGCTACTGTAGAACGGGATGCCCTTAAATTATCGATTGGTGCAGTATTATGATTTATTTTAGAAGAACGAATTGTGTCTTCATACAGAGAACTGTCCACAACACATGCAGCCCAGGGATCAGTTCAGACTCTACAACTGCAATAGTGCTGGATTTTGAGTATTACAGCCTAAACATTAGCTCTTTGATTACAAATTAGAGGTATACAGTATTGTTGCTTAATAAGTTAAAAAATAACTTCTCTAATAATAAAGAACAAGAATTGCGTCATACAACTTTTTTTTCTGTTAACACGAAAAGAAAGTCAGAAATGGATGTACATATGATTTGTATGACTGGGTTGTCTTGACACTTAATCTTTTTAAGTCTCTTTCCATGAATTCAGTGTTTGATTTTCATTGAACACTAAAATTGTAACAGTTAGGAACACGTTAAAACACAATACAACAAAAATAGGTAGTGTTTGTTAAAAAGAAATATGTATTGCACATATTCTACATAATTTCTAAATAATTTAAATGCAAACATAATTAACCAAGCCTTTTCTTACTTGTTTTAAGCACTGTACCAGAGCTGTTGAACAAGAAAGAATTGACAGCACTGAGATATATTCTTAAATGTATAGTAAGATTAATAAAGTAAGATGTAACCCAATGGCAGCTGCAGGTTATACAGGTAAACAGAAAGTACAGGTTACCCAGGCAATGGGGAGATATTACCCCCAAATGCCCAGATTGACAATACCCCACTTTCACAGGCATAGTGCAAACGATAACATGGCATTTTGAACCAAATAAAAGACCAGAAAAAAACAAGAGTGGTATATGTTTAGTGGTAGATGTATTATCACTTCTTAAAATTCTGAGCTGCATGTATGATTCTTTTTTTATTTATTTTTTTTCAGACTGGATGCACCCCCACCTTTTAAACCCCCTCCTCCACCAGTGAAGTACAAACCCATTGTGCCACATGATATAATAGAAATAGAGAGGCTCGACTGATAAAAAAAAAAAAAAAAAAAACCTTACCGTTTCTTACAGGAGTCTTTTTAACTAGATATTATGTGAGGAGTATTGACTGGACATTTATTATAGATTTGTTTTGTTGTTATTTTATTTTATAGATTTTTTTTGTTTAGATGTTGAACAGCCTTAAAAAAAAATTTTTCTATAACAAAAAAAGTATGTTTTTGTAGAGAGCGAAATTGGTGAAATGATTTATTTTTATACTAGCATTTTTTAACTGTTCCTAACATATATTTTTAATATATTCTATAAATATTCTGTATTTTCATTAAAAAAAACAATAAAAGAAATTATCACAAATAAAAACTTTTATTCATTTCTGTGAATAGAACTTAAAGCAAAAAACGAAAATCTCCCCTCCAATCAGATTAGACAGTGTAGCCACATTCTCCAGTGGTTGGCTAGCCAGCCTGTTGAGGAGGAACCAAACAAAATTCTCAGAATTTCAATGTGTTTGTCTGGAACACAATATCATTCTCTCAGGATATAGGCATTTCATTTATTTACAACAGTAAAAAAACACAATACAAGAACTGGCAACCTATCTACTTGTCTCAATGGGCCCAATTTGCCACTGTAATGTTAAGATATGTCATATTTAATTTAATGTAAAAAACCTGTTTCCTTTTACTCTTAAGTTACTTATTTTCATATTGCATGTTATGAACTGTATAACCTCAATGAAGTGGGCATTTTCTACACAATCTAAAGTAGTTTCAGATGACATTTCTTCTTTTTTTTATATACAATATTTGTTTTTACATTTGCTCCAATGTCTAAACCAGGGGTGCCCAGTCCTGGTCCTGGAGGGCCGGTGTCCCTCCTGGCTTTTGTTCCAACTGTACACTAAATTACTTAATTGGACAAATCAAGCACTTATTAGAAGCTTAATTGGTCCAATTAAGCAATTTAGTGTACAGTTAGAACAAAAACCAGGAGGGACACCGGCCCTCCAGGACCAGGACTGGGCACCCCTGGTCTAAACAGTAAAAACAATCTAGTGATCTGCACTTTTGGTTTCCTTTGTTTTTTTCTGGCAATACACAGCCGTGCACTAGGTGGTGCTGGCGCTTCCTGATCTAGCCTACATTCCTGTTGCCAACTTGGCGATTTTGCCGTTAGATGTAGCGACTTTTGGGTTTCCCTAGCGACGACAACAGCGATTTTTCAGAGAAAAGTCACCAAATTAGTATAGCTGCAACATAAGACACAAGCAGATCACACCACGCCTTCTCCCGTCCAAAGTACAGTCAGCACTCGGGTATCTGTTACCTAGAGTCAGTCGCATTTAACCGTCCTTGTATTAAGAATAAAATCAATCCCCATTTTTACATATATATATATATATATATATATATATATAAGTAACAAATTAATGCACTTACCCATCACACGCGATTTCCGACTCCATCACCAGTTTTCTGATACAAAGCCCATCTCTTCAATGTTGCAATTAATTTAATTATTTGTCACAGCCCACATTTTTATTGTGCATTTAACAGAGCTTCTTCGAGTTATCACCTGACCAAAATGCAGCCAAAACAAAGCGATAAAGACAAGCTAGGGTAATATGAAAGTTAATCATTAAACAGTTTTAGTTACTGTGATGCATTTTTGTTTTTTAATCTGTGATTTTTGGTTGCTTTTGTGCATTTTCATCTGCAGGTGAACTGGACATTAGGGCCTTATCAAACATTATATTCTGCAATTTTGAATACTGACTTTGGATACTGTTTAAATTCAGGAAACTGGTGGTGTTTCTTTTATATATATTTTGCTAAATTTTATGTTTTATGTTTTATGCAGTTTTATGCAGTTCTTTTCATGGGTAACATTTTGATTTAATTCTGCTGTTAGGTCATTAATGCAGAATTTTACATACTGCTAAAATACGTACTGATTTAAAGGTATGTACTGTACTACAGTGCACGTGTTGTCTCTTTTGGCAAGTGATATTTTTAGAATCCTATCGTTCTGATTTAAAATACTTCTGTTGAAAATATAGTATTGTACCAACAAAACCAACTACAGTGGATCTAAATGGAAGCCTACCTATTTTAAAACACCATCCTGTCAGCTGTTTATTTTTGACATTGTAACTTTGTGTTCCCTGAAAAAACGGACACGTTTTTGTCCTTTACTGTTATTCCCCCAGCTCGAGCACTAACAAATTTCAATGAAAGACCCCTCTAGAAACTAACAGGAGGACCATCTTCAGATAGTTAAACATTCAAGCCAGATTGCTGTAAATACCCTGCCTTGGCCCTGCTGAATCAAATCTTCCATGAACAATCTACCATCATCATGAGCCATCTCTTGTGATAAGAAAAAAAAAAGAAAAAGAAAACAGCATTAGTGCCAAAGAAAAGAAAAATATGTGCTACAATATACTTCTCCCTGTACAGTTCCTCAAACCCAAGTCATATTTTTTCTTTCCTTACGAAATGTGTGTGTGTGTGTGTGTGCAGGGCAGGGGGTTGTTTGCGCGGTAGGGGGCAGGTTACAACGTGCTCACCTACACACACGTCAAATCAGATGAAATAATCAGATATAGGGTCGGATATGAGAGTGTTGACTGTAGTACAGTCAGTCTGTTGCACGTCATGGTGATGTCATCGCGTCTACACAATGTTTACGCGCTCTGATGATCATGCACATTGTTGCGTTACTTGCTCCTAGTTGGTAGTTACGGAAAGGAACACTTGAAAAGCAGTAGTGATCATTTTGCCATATTTTTTCAATCATTTTTGCAGTCTATCTCAAATAGGGATCTCAAAAGACAAAGCACACTCAGCGATTCCGAGAGGAGTGGCAGTCTCAGCAATTTAAGGGTTGGCTAAAACCTGTGGAAGGCAACTCAACCAAGGCCTATTGCAGTTATTGCAAAGCTGAACTGTCTGCAAAGGTTAGCGATTCACAGATCCACTTTTAAGCAACGCTTTTAAAGGGACTGGGACGAGGACATTATGCAGACTCAGATATTGAGCGATTGTTGATATGTATTAAGAAGTACAGTATATATCAGTTTACTATGTGTAATACGTGGTAAAATGTCTTTATAATTGACTTTATAATATAAAGTAATAAAAGAATGTCACTAGAACACCACTCTCCTTAATCTCTAAATAGCAACATCAAGGAACTTCTTGAGATTTACTATCTGAAATACTTGATAAATTGTCTAGCAACATTTTTGGCGACTTTAGAATGTCTAAATAGCGACATCTAGTGACTTTGTGAGGTTTCTCTGGTGACTTCCTGCTTTACTGAGTTGGCAACACTGCCTACATTACATTTGTCTATGGCAGACAATTACAAATGAAGAGCAGTTCAATTCCATTCCTACTGTAACTGAATGGGATTCTGAAAAGTGTTGAGTATTTTGAGTTCTAATTAGAACCAGTCAGAATGACTGCAAACATCATACATAACAAAGGGTCAGTAAAGACATGATTAGATATACTTACTCTTTAAAACATGATAATTACACCAGGTTAAATACATCTCTGTTTGCAAGCTCTGTCCCCACCCTTCAGCCATTTCTTCCCATTAACCAGCCAGCTGCTTTGCAGCCAGAAACATGCTTTGACCCCACCCTGTTGGTGGGGAACTAAACAAAATGCAGGGATTTGACCTAAATGTCTTAGTACAAATATTCATGATATCTGCAGTATTTATAATATGCAGGGCCATACCCTGCCACAGCGGGTAACAATTCTGGGGCTTACCGCCTGCAAGAGCAGGGGACCACTTTTACTCAGCTGTTGATGTGACTGCAGTCACGGTTTGGGCAATTTATATTCATGTTCCTTATACTGATTTCCTTTATGTTACCTTCCTTAGGCCAAAATGCTTTAGTATAGTGTGTCCAGCAGTAAGTGTTGTGAGAACCGCTTTATAAAATGTACAGAAACAGTTGAACGAAGTATATAGTTTAAGGTGATGATTTTTCATGGCTGTTACTGCATGACTATATATGTTACGGTAAAAGTCAGAATTGGTCCATTTTAATAAAGTTGTTAAATGTCTGAAATTATGAAAAAATAAGGATTTTCAGATATTTACCTGATAGCTTTTCAGATATTTACCTGTTAATTTTATGATTTACCATAGCTTATTGGCAAATGCAGGTATATAATCATATATAAATTGTCAATTAACAAAATAATCATTATTTGGTCAAAGAATATATTTATTTCTGCATACACATTTTCCATTAACAAAATGATCTCAAACAATATGTATTTATGCATACAAGTGTTCCATTATCAAAAACCATTAATGACGAATAATATATTTATTTCTGCATACAAATACAAAATAACACCGTGTAACAATTTTTTTTTTTTTGGTTCCTGGGAAGTAAGTGTTATTTCCTAATTGCTTATGCCTCAAAAGTATAGAAAATGGCTATTATTCCCCACAAACTTTGCTTTTGTGACCAGGACAGTGATATTTTGAAATTTACCTATTTTCCAGAACATTCCAGATAGATTCAGTGCTGAGTAAACTTGGAGTAACTTCTAGAACTTTCTAGAACTTTCCAGTAATACAAATAGTAGTATAAATACAGCGGCCTTAAGCCCACCAGTTCAGTTTAGTTCCAGCTGCCTAAGTGGAACTAAACTTCTGAGATGGCATCAAGGTCATAGGAGACTTCAAAATGGTGGCATTCCTGATGGGTCTCCAAGGCGGTTTTACCAAGTTTCCCTGCTATCTTTGCCTTTGGGACAGCAGGGACACCAAGGCGCACTACCACAGGCGGGACTGGCCACAGCAGACCGAGTTCTCTGTGGGGAGGAACAACGTCAAGTGGGAGCCACTGGTGGACCCCCGGAAGGTGCTGATGCCACCACTGCACATCAAATTGGGCCTTATGAAACAATTTGTCAGAGCTCTAGATAAGGAGTCGGCAGCCTTCAAGTACCTTCAAGACTTCTTCCCTAAGCTGTCTGAGGCAAAGGTCAAAGCCGGTGTCTTCGTCGGACCACAGATAAAGAAGTTCCTGGAGTGCAATGAATTCCCCAAGAAGCTCACTAGTAAGGACAAAGCAGCTTGGAACAGCTTTGTCGCAGTGGCTCTGGTGAAGAACTACGGCACAATGGGCTGTAGGATGTCCCTCAAAGTCCATATCCTTGATGCTCATCTTGATAAATTCAAGGAGAACATGGGAGCGTACTCGGAGGAGCAAGGCGAGCGCTTCCACCAGGATATACTGGACTTTGAACGCCGCTACCAAGGACAGTATAACGAGAACATGATGGGAGACTACATTTGGGGGCTGATTCGTGAAAGTGATTTACAGTATAATCGTAAATCTCGAAAAACTACTCACTTCTAAATCTTTTGTAGTCATTTTTGTATTACTTTAGTATAAATACATGTTAATTTGGATTCATATGTTGTTTTTTTCTGACTTTATGTTAACAAAAAGACACAAATTCGCCCGTTTTCTCATTGGCAATAGGTAAATTTCAAAATATCACTGTCCTGGTCACAAAAGCAAAGTTTGTGGGGAATAATAGCTATTTTCTATACTTCTGAGGCATAAGCAATTAGGAAATAACACTTACTACCCAGGAACAAAAATTGTGTTACATAGTGTAATCATTAATGAGCTTACAGTAATGCACAACTGAACAATTCAAACTAGTTCAACATGGTACTGAACAATATTGTGATCCACTTATGTAGAACAACCAACATTCTGGTAGATTTGCATATAAAACCATTCACAGTGGTGTTGAAGGATTGTACTCCAAATACATAGTAGTTTGATGAACAATAACATTCCATTAAATGCAAATTAAATCATTTAGGAGCTTTGTTTTTTCAATAGAAAATCACACTTTGGTTATGACACAAAACACCACAAAGACAGGCACTGAATAGATATATTTACTTACTGCAGCATGGTAGACTCTTGTGGCGCTTGGAGTTACATAGGACTCCTGAAGCTTTACAACGTGCGAAAGCAAGACATTCAGTCTTGCTTTCGCACATTCGGGTATTAGCCAAAGCCACTTGGTTATTCTTGAGATTTACTGGTAAATGTCAGAAATAAAATAAAATTTACCATTTTAATGACAGTGTTTACCAGTGGACCACCATCACGAAGCACTTTATATTAGTTCTATACTCAACATGATTATGCAATCATTAAACCACTAGATGGAGACAAAGAACAAATGATGTTAGCAATTCTAATGTAGCCATTTATTTTTTAATACAATAAAGATTTTGGTTAGATTTCATGTTTCCTGATCATTTAGAATTCTGTATATGCTTTTTTGATTTTGAATATCTAAATCACACTTTGTTTTTAAATGTCATGGAGTACAATAGGGCTCTTCAATAATTCATTATATTATATTAAACTTAATTGGAAAGAAAAAAAGGATTTTGTGTAACAGAAATTGGTAATAATTACTGAATTTCTTAATTTAAATACTGATAAATTTACAGTACAGTACATTATATAATATATGCAGAAGCGAATGCTAACATGCTAACATGTTTCTTCATTGCGTGTTGGTTTAAAATAATCCTTTAATCAGATGTATAAACCTTAATTACGATTAAAGGTTCTATAGTATATGTGTGTGTATATATATATATATATATATATATATATATATATATATATATATATATATATATATATATACACAGTACTGTGCAAAAGTTTTAGGCAGGTGTGAAAAAATGCTGTAAAGTAAGAATGCTTTCAAAAATAGACATGTTAATAGATTATATTTATCAATTAACTAAATGCAAAGTGAGTGAACAGAAGAAAAATCTAAACCAAATACATATTTGGTGTGACCACCCTTTGCCTTCAAAACAGCATCACTTCTTCTAGGTACACTTGCACAAAGTCAGGGATATTGTAGGCATATAGTCAGGTGTAGGAGGCTGTGTGGTCCAGTGGTTAAAGAAAGGGGCTTGTAACCAGGAGGTCCCTGGTTCAAATCCCACCTCAGCAATTGACTCATTGTGTGACCCTGAGCAAGTCACTTAACCTCCTTGTGCTCCGTCTTTCGGGTGAGACGTAGTTGTAAGTGACTCTGCAGCTGATGCATAGTTCACACACCCTAGTCTCTGTAAGTCGCCTTGGATAAAGGCGTCTGCTAAATAAACAAATAGTAGGTGTATGATTAAACAATTATACCAAACAGGTGCTAATGATCATCAATTCAATATGTAGGTTGAAACACAATCATTAACTGAAACAGAAACAGCTGTGTAGGAGGAATAAAACTGGGTGAGGAACAGCCAAACTCAGCTAACAAGGTGAGGTTGCTGAAGGCAGTTTACTGTCAAAAGTCATACACCATGGCAAGACTGAGCACAGCAACAAGACACAAGGTAGTTGTACTGCATCAGCAAGGTCTCTCCCAGGCAGAAATTTCAAGGCAGACAGGGGTTTCCAGATGTGCTGTCCAAGCTCTTTTGAAGAAGCACAAAGAAACGGACAACGTTGAGGACCGTAGACGCAGTGGTCGGCCAAGGAAACTTACTGCAGCAGATGAAAGACACATCATGCTTACTTCCCTTCGCAATCGGAAGATGTCCAGCAGTGCCATCAGCTCAGAATTGGCAGAAAACAGTGGGACCCTGGTACACCCATCTACTGTCTGGAGAAGTCTGGTCAGAAGTGGCCTTCATGGAAGACTTGCGGCCAAAAAGCCATACCTCCGACGTGGAAACAAGGCCAAGCGACTCAACTATGCACGAAAACACAGGAACTGGGGTGCAGAAAAATGGCAGCAGGTGCTCTGGACTGATGAGTCAAAATTTGAAATATTTGGCTGTAGCAGAAGGCAGTTTGTTCGCCAAAGGGCTGGAAAGCGGTACACGAATGAGTGTCTGCAGGCAACAGTGAAGCATGGTGGAGGTTCCATGCAAGTTTGGGGCTGCAGTTCTGCAAATGGAGTTGGGGATTTGGTCAGAATTAATGGTCTCCTCAATGCTGAGAAGTACAGACAGATACTTATCCATCATGCAATACCATCAGGGAGGCATCTGATTGGCCCCAAATTTATTCTGCAGCATGACAACGACCCCAAACATACAGCGAAAGTCATTAAGAACTATCTTCAGCGTAAAGAAGAACAAGGAGTCCTGGAAGTGATGGTATGGCCCCCACAGAGCCCTGATCTCAACATCATCAAGTCTGTCTGGGATTACATGAAGAGAGAGAAGCAACTGAGGCTGCCTAAATCCACAGAAGAACTGTGGTTAGTTCTCCAAGATGTTTGGGCCAACCTACCTGCCGAGTTCCTTCAAAAACTGTGTGCAAGTGTACCTAGAAGAATTGATGCTGTTTTGAAGGCAAAAGGTGGTCACACCAAATATTGATTTGATGTAGATTTTTCTTTTGTTCACTGTGACAGGAATGGCTGAGGGTGACGTCAGACCAGAAGAAGGCACAACAAAAACAAAAGGTACGGTGCAGTGGCGCGGGCGCCGTTTTATTTAAAGCAAACAAAAATAAATAAAATATTTAAACAGAAAACACTCGCTCACAGAGCAAAATAAAAGGTTAAACAAAAACAAATCACGAACAAAAATAAACACTAAATAATACGATCCCAGGTCAGGCTGGGCAGTTGCTGTCACTATTCCTGGAATCTTTACGTTTTGTTTTGTTTCTCTCCTCTCGTTCTCGCTCTCTCCTTCCAACACCCCACCCCGAGTGCCGAGAGCTGCAGGCTTTTTATAACAGGTGACCATCTCCCGATTAGCAACAAATTAAATCACTTAATTAATTCGGGAGATGGCCACCTTCTGCACGAGTTTTAATTATTACTCCTGGCAGAGGACGAGCACCGATCTCGCCTCTGCCAAGACACGTTTTAAAAATAAACAAAACAATAACACGGCGGTACGCCGTCATCTTTACATAAATAATAAATCCTGCGTCACTCGCCGTCATACATTTAAATATAATAAAAGAAATCATAAAACAAAACAAATACAAAATACACTGCACAGGGGCGGAGGGGGAGACCCCGACCTAAAAATAAATAAACAAAACAATGTACAGGGCTGCTCGCCCTGTTACATTCACTCACTTTGCATTTTGTTAATTGATAAATATAAACTATTAACATGTATATTTTTGAAAGCATTCTTACTTTACAGCATTTTTTCACACCTGCCTAAAACTTTTGCACAGTACTGTATATCTTTCTTTATTTTTATATAGCGCCTTTCATAGTGGACCACCATCACAAAGTGCATTACAGAGGTAGGCTGTGAACTGTGCATTATATGCAGAGTCACTTGCAATAGGACACTGATTTAACATCTCATCTGCACAAGGAGGTTAAGTGACTTGCTCAGGGTCACACGGCTAGTCAGTCAGTGGCAGAGCTGGGATTTGAACCAGTGACCTTTTGGTTACAAGCCCTGGACCTTAACCACAGGACCACCCTGCCTCCTGACCACAGGAGCACACTGCCTCCTGTACTTTGTACTCCTAGTACTTTGATATATACTGGTATCTATAGTACATTCTGTATTTTTAAAAAAATACTGCGTTTTGGTGATGGTATAATCTAGTATAAGAGTACATATTGTGTACTTATTATTTATGTTTCAGGCACAACAGTGAATGAACAAATGTCTGATTATTACCAGTCATATCGGCCTGTAGTTTTATTAGTCTAGAATAGTGCCAGATATAATTTTGTTAAAGAAAATTATATATTCCATGTCCATCAAAATATGCCCCATTTTTACAATGAGTAACATTTGTAAAGTTTTACACAAAGTTCAGACCAGACCATGCTCAAGACACTGGTTCCCTTTCAAGTATGAAATGTAACCATCACCGAATGGGATATCAATCAATCAATCAATATTTATTTTATATAGCGCCTTTCATAGTGGACCACCATCACAAAGTGTTTTATATATCTCTTATAGCCCGAATTACTTGAGCACTTATGTCAGAGCCCCGCCTGCGTCAGGCATCGCCTCCGCCCCCAGGAGATATCAACTACTGTTGCGCAGGGATCAGCGCCATTTTTCTTTCAGCCTGCCTGAGAAAGGAGTGAGCTCTCTTTTCAGTCAAATAAGTTGATATTTCACTTTTTCTCTCTCATTTCAATTCTGAAATAATTTTCCTTTAATATTAAGTGCATAGTTAATCTTAGCCTAGGTTCTGCTGTGCGAAGCAGGCGGCTCTTCCCCTGGGATTCAGTCCCTTTTCTGCGGCTACGTTTTCACGCTGTCTCCCTTGCTGCTTGGCTTTTCGAGAGTCGATATTATTTCTTGATACTGCCTTTTCGTGCACATTATATATATATATATATATATATATATATATATATATATATATATATATATATATATATATATCCAGCACACACGCAGGATGTACTAGGCTCGCCTATGTATACAGACTGTCCTGTGCTAGCTGCCTGTGCTGTTGATTTGGCAGGAGCTTTTTCGACTGGATAATTTTCCGAGTGTCTTCTCCCGTTGCTGCGTCTGCTTTAGCATCACTGTCAGAGAAGACTACTAGAATTATTTCTAGTTAGCAGGCATTGCAACCCCTGTCTGTTTTGACAGTGCATGCTTGCCAGTGGCTCTTTCAGGTCTTCACCTGAATGCCACTTCTCGTGGTACAGAGCCAGTACCAGGGCCAGTACTAGTGACCCGGTTCGGTACCAGAGTCGGTACCAAGTACCTTGCTCGGCACCGAGGTCGGTAGCAGTGACCCTGTTCGGTATGGGGCCGGTACCAGTGACTCGTTTTCTGTACCACAGTCGGTACCAGTGACCCGTTCGGTACCAAGGTTGATACCCGGGCACTCCTACGGTACCAGAGTCAGTACCAGTGACCGCTCACTACCAGAGCCAGTACCAGTGAGCTGGTCATCTGGTTCATACCAGAATCGGTACCAGTGAGACGGTTCAGTGCAGTTCGGCACCAAGACCATTACCATATTTGTGCACTCTGTGTACACAACAGTTCTCAGCACCAGTCAGCGTTGCTGTCTGTTTTTGTGCGCATACATTGCACGACTGAACTGTTTTTTCAACCTTGCGCCATGATTGGGTTTCACCTTTGTGCTGCTTGCAAGAGAAACATTCCAGCAGAAGATAAGCACGATAGGTGCATCCACTGCTTGAGAAGAGAGCATTCAGAGGGAGCAGTTAAAGACAGCAGCTGTTGCATCTCTTACACCGGCGCAGCATCTAGACTCGCCCCATTCGTCCTCTGCAGTGTGGTCAAGAGAGTCCCCTCTCCTTGTTACACCGGGAGCGAGGAAGCAAACCTCTAGAGGTAAGAGCAGGACTAAGAGCCTGCGCTCCTCTATATCCTCCTCTTCGTCACAATAATTTTCAGCTCACGGATGCACAGAGGAAAAAAGAACATTAACAAATGTGTTTCTTTTAATTTCTTATTAATAACTATAGGGTGCACAACACAGATAAATAGCATAGCATCAGTTAGGATTAACAAGAGCTGTAGTCTAGAGATGCAGAAATCAGAAAACAACTCTCTAATAACCCTACCATGCTAGTGGTCATTAAATATCACAAGTTAATGGGGTTGATGTTCTAAAAGATGCCTAGATGCAATCAACAAGTGTAGATTGTGTTGCACATTGCCCCTCTACATTAAGCACTTTATTTCTGTAAGACATGGGGTCTGGACGGAGGAATGTAACTTATTTGATGGTTAAAAGACAAAAGGAAACCTCAAACCATAATGGTCTGAAATGGCCACTTGAAAGCATTGCAAAATAGTTACTAATCTCATTTGCAAGTAAATCTTGATTGTTAAAGTGGAGATAAACATACTCCTGCTGCACTGGCTGCAATGTGGATGTACAGTACTTTCTGTTTATAGGGGTGAGGCCTATACATTTTAGTAAGAAACAGCTTGAATTGTTTTCACAAATGTTAACCTATTAAGTGTGGTTCAGGGGGTAGAGCTAGGCCCCCTGCGCCCTATCATAATCTTCCATCAATTAAATCTACTCTATTTAATGCTTAGCCACCTACACGTAGTTGTCCTGCATTTTTTCGTTTCATGTATCACTACAGACCCACATCTAAATCAATTATTTGGAATACAGAAGAAAACTCACCGGCAGCAATTTTCTTTCTAGAATCAGCAAATCTCTGATGATGGCGTCCAAATCCAGCAGATGAAATGCCTAAAGAAATCCGCCCTGTTTAATCCTGTTTTATCCTACCAACATAGCGACTCTTTGACTCTGCACAACGCCGACCTTCCATATCGGCTGCAGCGGTACAGTACTCGATCATGCAGCAACTGTATCTAGTATTTTGACCATTAGAGAAATCTTCCTTGGCATGTATTTCCAGCATGTCTTTGTAAAGATTGACTCGTTCACAGAATCCTGAAAGCTGTTTGTAAAAGGTATTTTATTTTCTGTTGCAATCCAGTACTCAAACAGCAGCAGTGCAGCTCCCCCTGCTGGTTTAAGCCGCCAACATTTGACTCTCAGTCTGCATTACAAGATCCAGTATTCCCCCCTTTTGTAATATCTAAAGACAGCAAGCTTTAATTCAGCTCTCAACGATGCCCTTTGGTGCACAATCGCCTGGATTCACTCATTATTATTATTATTATTATTATTATTATTATTATTATTATTATTATTGTTATTATTATTATTATTATTATTATTATTATTATTATTTATTTCTTAGCAGACGCCCTTATCCAGGGCGACTTACAATTGTTACAAAATATCACATTATTTTTACATACAATTACCCATTTATACAGTTTTTTTTTTTTTTTTACTGGAGCAATCTAGGTAAAGTACCTTGCTCAAGGGTACAGCAGCAGTGTCCCCCACCTGGAATTGAACCCACAACCCTCCGGTCAAGAGTCCAGAGCCCTAACCACTACTATCAGTATTACCAGTTATGTTTACTTTCTCGCCATTGCAGATGCCAATACAGCCTCATCTCTCCATGCCCATATCGGCAGTACTAGATCTCTCAATCACCACGATGCACTATTTCCATACAATCTCCCAGCTGCAGCAATCCATTGTTACATTCTTTCGGTTACTGAGGCACAAAATCATAATGGGTAGGATATTAATTTGTTTTGGGGGAAAAAAATAACCATTAGAGGGTAGTATAACACCACAAATTGTGTGTTTAAGTTACAGTATCTATATCCTTGTGTAAGAAAGCCCTGTATTTTCTAATCAAATAATTATTACCTGCAGCTTGGTTTGAAATGTTTGCGTTAAAAGGCTAATAATTAATGTGTGGAGCTGCCAGCAGACATTGAAGAACTATTAATATAATTGAAAGCATTCTCTTACCTCACGATGGATAATGCATTCATAGACTGTTCCCGATCAGTTCAACAGGTTTTGCAGCAAATCTATGTCTTGCAGTAACCTCAGAGCAAACGCCTGCAGGGATACGATCCACCACACACTTTGTATCAATCTGTCTAAATCTGCCCCAACATTTGTATAATTTATTTCTCTTCAGTCCTCTTGACCGGTCCTCTTTGTCACTGGTCATGCAACTTCGCTGTCGTCTAATATGGATTTCAGTTTCCAATCCTTTTTATTCAAGACACCACTTTCCCGGTACTCATAATAACGTGGCCGGTGCGTTAGCTCAGATACGGATATCCAGATTCCTTCATAAAGCCTGCAGCTCATCCAACGTCTCAGGAAGCTTCGCAATCAAATCATCTATTCAACTCACTCTCTCCTTAGTAATCTCCTGGATTCAGCCCAGGATACATGGCATCTACTCTCACCTTCAACTAGATCATCCTACACCACCGACTGGAGTATTTTTCTCAACAATTTCTGAACTAAAATGGATTTCCTCAACCCCTTTCAATCAAGATTGGATTCTCGCTTTTTATTGTTCATTCCAAGGACTCTTTCACTATCAAAGTTTACTTATCTGGAATCCAACATCAGTATTATGTGATATCCATTCTTCAACACTACACTCCATTCCAGCTGTTCATCTTTGCCTGTGTGGGATCTTTAAGAGCCATCATCTACCTCTCCTTGTTTGCCATTTTTACCGTTCTCAAATACTTTAATCTCTCAAGATCTAGTGATGGAAACGATATGTTTAGCCACTGCAATTTTTAAGAATCATAATGGCTCTGGATGTTTTAAGCAAGCCCTCTGTATCTAAACTTGACTATATTCGTTCCCATTTCAGATCAAGAAACACGCACCGCTCTCTTTGCAGGACCATTTTAATTTGTAATTCGCATTTTCCACAAGGTCGGCATACAAAAACAGCAAAAAACTTGGATTCTTACATTAATATTTCATAAGAAGCTAGAAAAAACAATTAAATGTGGTTGGCTCTCATTCAAAATTGGAACGGCCTGTTCTATATTCTATGATGATTTCATTTCAGCACCTCTTCACCTGGCCTTATTTACGAATGCTTCATTTACGAGATTTAGAGGTTTTTGTTTTTTTTGTCACTAGAAATTGAAAACCTATTACTGCATCTAAAATCCACAGCTCTTAAAATATACCCAACTGTCGCAGCAGCACATATATGGGGTTATCTTTGATCAAAGAAATGAATACTTTTCATGTGCGAAAACAAATCTACAATTCATATTATTATTCCAGTTCACCTGTTATTATGCAATTACTAACACGATTTCCAGATTTTAATCTGGTCCCTACAGCTCTGCCAACTCCAGCAGTGACATCCCAGTTCAGCCAGCTAATTTTCAACTGAACCCATCTATCAGCAGACTACTCAATACAGCGCAAGCATCATGGCTGCAGTACTCCTACTTCCATCACCCCTCTTATTTCACCAGCTGGACCGCCTATTGATTTTCTGTTCCCAAAGCAGGATTAATCCAACTCCATTTAAGCACATGGCTATCATAGTTCATGCAAAATAATCTTTACATTCAGCACCAGCTACTATCAAATCCGATTTGTCAGGAATTCAACACCAATTTTGCTTGATGTCTTTTGCTTCTCCAACTATACTATGAATCCCAGATGTTTGTCTCCTCTTGCAAGGAATTTCCAAGTGCTCTCCGGCTCCACCTGCTCGCCTGGCTATCGCTATAGTCATTCCAGGCAACTTGATTACTTTCTCTGCCAAGGCTGCTTTTCTCTATTTGATGATTTAACTATGGAAATCATATGCCTAACAGTATTTGGGGGTTTCTGAGACGCTCCGAATGTATAGTTCCTTCTATTTCCAGCTTTCCTACTCTAGGTATCCGCTGCAGTGACCTGAACCTCATTCAAGATTCCTATTTCATCCCATTCCTTCGAATTTCAAAAAAGGATCACCTGGGGCAAAGACAATGTATTCAGCTTTCAAAAATCAACTCTCCTCTGTGCCCCTACACTTCCATACTGAAGTACATCGCAGAATGCATGGCCATTTCATCATCTTACTCTTTGTTCTTCAATTCAAGCCGGTCCAATGAAAAAAAAAACAACAACTCTCATCTATGCCCATATGCTTCCATGCTGAAATACATTACAGAACGTAAACCCAAATCTCCCTCCGACCCCATAATCATCAATGCAAGTGGGTCTGTTGTCTCCAGACATTGGTTTTGTTTTCAGCTCTCCACTTTGGTTTCCAGAGCAGGTCTTCCCCTGCAATTCTACACTCCGCATTCATTAAGAATCGGGGCCGCCACTTCAGCAGCAAGAGCAAAGATTAGCCAGCATCTAATAAAAATAGATGCATCAGAACCTGAAAGAGAAGAAGACAAGGGATCATGCATGCTAAAGGAGGGGTTTGCAGAGACTCACAGAGAACCCTCCTCTATGAGGTCAATGAAGCGGTGCTTAACAAAGGGTTGGAGAAAATGGAATCACTAACCCCCCCAAAGGATGGACCCCCGGCTCCCTGCTGAAGAGATTTATGAGAAGAAAAAGGAGAACGGCCAATGCATATAGAAAAGAAGAAAAGAGAGAAAACATTTAACACAAAAAGAAAGAAAAACACTTAACGTGACACAGGGGTTAGTAACTGTACCCTACTGACTATGTGAAGACCCTCCGCACAGTGGAAAGGAAAAAAAGCAGTTTCATTTTTATTTCTTTTTTTTTTTTTAGGAGGAAACCTTTTGTGGCCCAGGTGTATAGGTCGTCCCCACTGTGGACATATTAGCAATAGACTGATGGGCAGATGCTATTTCAGCTGGTGAAGAACGAATGTAAGCTTCAACTGCTGATGAGGTCCAGCATCCCATATTTTATGTGAGGGCCCCAAGCGGTGGAACCCCTCTTGTTTGTCAGGACTCCTCAGCAACGGAACCCCTCTTCTGTAATGTTGGGCTGTTGAAGAGGCGGAACACCCCGCTCTATATGTTTTAACATCTACTAAGTTTAACCCTCCCCCCCGGGCGACGCTCGGTCAATTGTGCTCCGCCCCCTGGGAGCTCCCATCCACGGTCGGCTGTGGAATAGCCTGGACTCGAACTTGCGACGTCCAGACTATAGAGCGCATAGCCTTTACTGGATGCGCCACTCGGGAGCCCCAATCAATGTGTTTTCTTTCTGGTTCGCGAGCTTCTTCGTATGTCGGGTCATCTCAGAGACGGTGACCCCCTCCTGTTTGTCTGGGCTCCTCAATGACGGAACCCCCCATTATATGTGTAGGGCCTTCGAAGGACAGAGCCTCTCTTTTATATGTTCTATTTGTTACTAACAATATGTCCTAAACATTACAGCAGGTGGCCTAGCTCTGACTATTTATTCATAAAAACAGACTTTAAAAATCAGAGGGAGCCATGATGCTTGAGGCTGCCACCTGTTGAGAGCCAAGGGAATTACAACAGGTATCAAAATATTTATTTTTTACATTTAAAGAATGCATTAATTTGTTAACAATTGTGTGCAACAGACACTAAAGGGCTTTACTCTTTGTAAATGTTTGTGTTTAATAGAGTGTGTTTATAATAATATTCTCCATATTAAGTAAAATGGGCAATGTTATTGCAAACATTCAGTACCCCCAAGGTAGGATTCAATTGCTTCTCAAATACTTTAGTATGCAGGATGTATAGTACAAAAGCAATGTTCGTGGTGATGTCTATTGTCAATGTAGTTTCTCAAGTGCATTTGATGGAAGTGTTTATTTCACACCAGTTTTCAGTACCTAAAAGCAACCCCCCTTGACGTTGTTTCCTTTTTTTGGTAAATGTGGCTGTACTCAGCGGAAAAAACAATAGTACATTCAATACGGCATTACCAGCATAAGAGCATAAGTAAAAATAAACCTTTGTGCGAAAATATCTCTCAAATATAGCACGCTAAACTAGTAGAAATCAACCACATCTGGTGAGCACAATGCCTTCTACTGCTGCTGCTTTGTTTTTCATTAAAAAAAAAGATAAAGATAAAAAGCAAGAACAAGTGCTTCCTGTTCTATTTTTTATCGGAAATGGAAAAATATTTCTTGATATAGTCCAGACAAACCACCAATAACTAAGCACAAAAAGTAAACGCAACTACTTTTGACCTTTTGTTTCAGACAGTAGTCTAGTTTCTGCTTATTCAGAGTGTAAGTGTTCTTTGTCTGAAAGAAAGAATAAGAATTTCAACTGCATAGTTCACATGTTCAGCTTGACTTCTTTAAATACAAAACAATACCAATGATTATTATAAAAATACCTTTTATATTATAAAAATATAAATCTTGCTGCTAGCATATAGCAAGCAATGTCAGTGTGGAGTATTCTAATGCAACCCTGAACAAAAATACCTCTCATTTATGAAGAGAATATTTGGTAGGAAACTGGTAGATATAATCAACATGGGCAAAGATCGGAAATACAGTAGCAAACGTTACTAATTTTAGTCAGCTTGAGAAAGAGAAAGCTTTAGATATTAAAAGAAAGCTTGTTTTCAGCCAGACTTGAGGTTAGGTTTGTGTTTATTGAATAAAAAATGTTTAGAATGGCATTTGCCACCATGAACTCCTGCACTCTCAATGATATATGGGCCAGTGAGACATAGTCAACTAGATTGTTTCTAAACACACAAAGTCTATGAATAGGAACATATACTGATGTATACCAATGTGAGCATTGGCCTTTAGTGTATGGTGAAGGACAGGGGCATAATAGTATTGTAAAACTTAAAAGATACAAGTCATGAAAACAAACGTTTCGACTGTGAAGTAAGTATACCTAGAATGACAAAAAAGCAAATGTATTAATCATATCAACTTCAAATTTTTATGTTTTCCTGGCTTTTGAGAGTTCATTAACTTCTGCCCTTTTGTTCTCAATTACTGCTCGGGCAATGCGCATTGATATGGAAACCTTTTTGCTAGACCTGTTTTAGATGAGAACTTTTATAACAATAAACAACATTTGTTTTTATTACTTTATTTACAAGATGGACATAAAAAACAAATATTCTACAATTTAGTATTTACTGTTTTAAATTGTATTTAAATATTTATTTGTTGTATAATAACTTAGAGAAAATTATCAATGTTGAATGTGACAACGCCATTTTTTTCTGCTTTAATAAATATTATGTTTAATCGTGAAATATCTTGAAATACCTATTTTTAGACTGTCAAATGCTGTGAAATAAGCCATTTTTTACCATGCAAAAAATACAGCCCTAATAAAGTATATTTCAGAAATACAAGCAATGGGTACAGACATGCAGTCTCTCAAAATGTAAAGTATGGAGGGTGATTGTTAATGGGCTCTCTGTTCTGCTACTGAACCACACTGAATTTGCTTACATAGCAACAGTGTTGTCAACCTTTCAGATCTGAAAGTTGCCAGATCGGCCTCAAAAAGGCACTATATTAAAGCAAAAGTAACCAAACAATCATAGAGCACAGACACACCAATAACTACACATAGTATGCAGCGGTGTAGTTCTACATCTAGAAGTACTGGAACAATAGGTGGGGTGATAGACAGCGAGCATGCTGGTGTCACACGAAAATGGTTAACCACATTTAAAGTTGGTTTGAAATGTCTAGGTGATGTTAATATCAAATGAATATCAAACTTCAAACCAGCTTTACCACTGGCAACACCATGTTGTTGGTTTGTTTAGAAACAGGCTCGTGGTTGTTAAGCCCGTTGCTAAGCAAATTACGCATTGACTTTCAAATGGGGCGGGGCATTTTAATTACCCTGACAATGATTCTGAAAGGACTGACAATGAAAGGATGTTGCTAATACAGGATGATCAAAATATTTTGCCAATTTTTATATCTCTGAAATTCTCTGATGACTGTCCTGGAAATCGCTAGACTTGTAGCTAGTTGTTTTTGACAAAAAATGTCGCCAAGTCAGCCCTTAAAGTCGTTAGATTTAGCGATAATTCACTAAGTTGGCAACACTGCATAACAACGATGCCCAATAAGAAATGTTTACCCGCGTTTGTACATTTGTGTGGGGCGGGGCCTGGAGGGATAATTCTTTAAAGCGACAGTAGCCTAATGTACATACAAAACTTTGACAGTGGTGCATCCAAATTCAAGACCAAGGAAAGCAATATGCGGGGCCATTTTAAGGGCGGGCCTTATGTGGTCGCATAGGCTGCATAGGCCTAAGGCCGGCCCTGCATATCAGTGTATAGCAAGGTCAAGATAGTAAGTTTCATCCTCCATACCTAAACAATGAGCTACTAAAAACTGGAGGCGGTCTGGCTAGACTCATTGAGCTCCTGACCAACAAATGTAGAGCTCTTAGTGGGTCCACAGCCAATATCGGCAACTTGTCAGTATTCAAATCACACTGCACTCAGAGGCAGTTATTTTAGTAGCGCCCAAACTCCTGCCTCATGATCGGCCTTAAAGCTCCAGCAAGTTTTTTGTCTATTTATCAGTTTTCTGAAGGTTTTAGCACATGTTCATGTCACTGAAACTTCTGGAAATCCACTTAGATGCTATTACAGCAAAGCTAAAACACAATTGCAAGTTTTAAATGTAAAGAAGCTATTTAAAAGATATGTCAAGCATCTTCCTCTTTAATGCAGAATGCACATTTAGGATTCGTACTGTTAAAAGTAAGATGAGTGAGGGAGAAAATAGCTAACAGTCTTATTGTGCAACTGCCAAGGCAGAAGGTCAAGAGGCAAAAGAAGTGAAGCCATGAAAATAAGGCACCTGAATGCAGACGCTATGAGATCACTGGCTGCAGATTTCAAAGATTATGGTGATGATTCCCTTTACCACAATGACCACTTGCATTCTGGTAAGACTACTTTCTGTTAAGACTGCTTTCTTTGTGAAGTTATTACAGAATACTAAACACTTCCTCACACTTTTAAATCATCAGTTTTACCCATAATGTATTACTCAAATTCACATGGCCATTCAAATAATGCCTCACTGCTCTAAATCACTTACCATTCAGAAAGACTTAGGATCAACATACAATCATTCACACTTCCATACCATTCGACTCATTTCACCCTCCATACCTAAGCAATGGATGTTACCCATCCATTAAAAACTGGGTAATCTCAGGCTGGACTTGTTGGCCTCCTGACTAATAGGGGTTCGTGAAACGCTATGAGGTAAACTTTCCGCAGGCGGTTTTCCTTAACCACGCTGGAGCGCAAAGACCAATGTAGAGCTCCCAGTGGGTCCACAGCAAAGATTGGCAACTTGGTGGGAGCAGAATTCAAACCACTCTTGCATAAGACCCTGCACTCCAAGAAGCAGTGCTTTTTGAAGGTGAGTCAACAGTTATCATTATTTATGTTATCCACTGGCTCAGTTTTAACATTAACTCACATTCTGTTAGTCATTTATACCAATGCATGAAGGCAAGCTAAGTGATCATTTACACTGTATTTATGTACTTTTTTCAATAGGAGAATATTTTGCACAGAAGTTCTTTGCTTTTGTTAGGAAAGCGTGTATTATTCACTATGAAATAGCACCATAATTTACATTAAAAATGACATGTATTGCTCACAGGTCAATGGGTTTGCTGTATGAGTTTGTTTGAAGACATGAGAACGTTCTTACAATTTGTGGCATGCTAGAAACACAAAAGGCCTTTAGATCAATGTGTGCTCGGCGGATACACCTGGATTCTGTTATACTGTTGAGGTTTTTAACGTGTGTGTCCTTGTCTTTAAATCTTGTGTATTAAAAGTTTACCCCTCTTGGTTACTTTCACTATTATGAAATTTAACAAAGGGAGTTTTCTTTGTTGCAGGAAGTGGGGAATCAGATTGTTTAAAGTGTTGATGCTTGTATTCACTTCGTGCAGTTATTGCAGTCAAATAAAGAAATGCACAGTATAAGAAAAAACAACCAAAATAAGAATTAAACATTATGCTTAAACCAATGATAAGTAGAAATCACAGTTCATTTCATTTTATTTTATCTTAAATATATTCAACATTTTAGTTGTTTGACCCTTCCAATCCTAAAACAACCCCAGAATTTGTCAACTGATTTACTTCCACTTTCCCAGGGCTGTTGGATGATCTAATGGAATCAAACACGCTCAGTATTATGCATTTAGTGATACACAGATCAGTGAACAAATTGCTTAAACCCCAGGACAAGAGCCCCTCAAAGAGTAGGTGGGGCTGGCAGAGTGGAAGTGTCCCACTGACATGACATACTCAAAGCAAGCCCCAAGTCACATAAGGGCAGGCAGGGTTATAGAATAATGATACATCAGTACTGGAGAAAAATAACCCAAAACCATGTGAATTGTTGCAAACACCATAAAATGGCAATGGGAATGTAGAAAAGCAATTTCAATTAATTGGAAGCTAATTACTTTTCAATGCAGAATGCACGAGGCAGTTGAATAAAGAACAATTGCCTGGATAAGACTTGGGGTTACATACTTAGAAAGTCAGATCAGTGAGTGATGTAGAAAATAGGTAACAACCTGATTGTCCAAGCAAACATAAGCATACTGGCTGAAGCTTCCAAAGTCAATGGTGATGGTTCCCTTTATCACAGTGACCACTGCATGCTTTATCTGAGCTGTAGCGCAGCTGCTTTTTGAGCTCCACGCAGCTTCCCCAGGTACGCCCCCTAGCCAATTCGGACCTCCCGATCAGCACCTCTTCTCAATTGGTCGCTAAGCAACGCATCTCCTGTTGCACGTCCGAGCTGCTCCCGTAAAGGCGCACATGCACTCACGAACCAGCGACAGGGCACTCCTGGTCACATATCCTGCCCCTCAGAACAGCACCACCGGTCCGTTCGATACCACCGCCTGGTTCCTCTGCTGTCTGGGGGTGGGGTCCGCGGTCGTCTCTGGCGACATCTCAAAGGACCAGAGAAACGGCGTGGACAGGGCAACCGGAGCGCAGGCTGGTCCTTCTGACTGCACATCCTGGCAGCCAACTCCTCTGTGCCGATCCTGCCTTGACTCAGCAGGACCACTGACATCCCACGCTTGACACCAAGTGTAACAGGGTGATGTGTTACACTTGTGGGTCGTCACTGAATAACACTGAATCAGACACAGAGCAGTGGGTGTCGACACGCCGCACAGGAATGCAGATTTAATACAACACAGGCCTGACACTAGGGTACCAACAATGGTAATCCCAGCGCCGGATTTAATAAAGAAAACAAAACAAAGCTACAAATAAAAGGGTGCCTCACAATGCGAGCGCTAGTCCCACTAAAAGGAATGTCCCGCTCCAGGAACCTACTGCCCTATGAAACCTCTCTGTATTTTTTGGGATCAATATCCCCTAAACTGACCTAGTGAAGTCCTGGCCTCTTCCGGACTGCCTTGGCTGGGTCATGCCTCCATGAGCACCATCTTGGTGCTCATGGAGGCATACTGTTTCCGTAGTAGTAGTTCCTGCGGAGCGGACGCGCTCAGTCCTGGAACAGGTGGTTGTGCTGGCAGTGCAGGTGCTCCAGGTCGTAGTGCTGGCTTGGTAGCTTCAGCTCCAAACAGCGCTCATCTGTGTTGCATGGCAGTGAAGTCGTCTCAAGCAGTAGTGAAGATGCTTTTTGAGCCCCCCAGCCTATCCGGATCTCCCGATCTGCTCAATTGGTCGCTTAGCAACGCGTCTCATATTGCACGTCCCAGCTGCTTCCACAAAGGGACACATGCACTCACAAACCAGCGACAGGGCACTCCCCGTCACACCCCTCTGAACTGTACTTACTGGGTAGTTTTGTAGACCCCCTAATGGTTACAAAGATACCCCGAGCCATATTGTTAATTAGTTTGAAAGATAAAGCAAAACTATTATGTTTTACAGATATGATCATTTTAGGAAATTAATTTATTAAAGTTCTAACCTGGACTGCTTTTCTGGTCCAGAGAAGAAACATAGCAAAAATGGAAAGATATTTTCTTTGGTTTTCCTTTTTAAAATAAAGATCATTTTCCAATAAAAATAAGTGGAGATAAGGCTTTTTTCCATTTAGTAAAAGAGTTAAGTGTTATGATGGTAGTTATCTAATTATGGCATTACTATCCTTATTCAAATTTACTATATTAAAAGTATAGTAAAGTAGGTTGGGCGCAGAGAGGTATGGTAAAGCATATTAAAAAAACATGGCAAACTATGTTAAACTATGGTAAATGCATTGTGAAACTGCAGAATTACTGAGCACATTTTTTGTGGTATACTTTTAAAAGTGTAATTCAGAAATGTTCACGTTGTGGCCTACATTTCATGTAAAGCTCCCTACTGCATAAACATGACATGGCCCATACTACAGTATAGATTTACGACTGTACTTAATTGCCACCATAGACAATTCCTTTTAGGCAGTTTAAATAAAATTACAATAAAAACAAATCATAAACCTGTTTAATTTTCATTTGTGTGGCTCAAAATACAGGCCTGTATTCTTTATTAAAGCTTACCAGTGATAGATGTGAGCGATGGTGATACATATCAGAGGATATAATTAACCGCACATCAATGGAAACTATTACGGCTATCTAAGTACGCATGTCACTGTGAAGCGACAGTAACTGACAACAACGAAAACAGCCACCAAGACTACTTAAATGTGAAAGCTGGAGTGCTTTACATTTGCATGTTTCATTATTTTAACTACTGTGCCTACAAAAAATAATATTTGTATCAGATTTGGTCCCTCTTGTTAAAGTAAGACATGTATGGAAGTGATACAATTTGCATGTGTATAAATACTGTAAGAATTCAAGAGGCTCTCATAATAAACAGGACTGTTTAATGATGTATCTTGGGCTATATTGTAGCACACTGAGCTCCACAATATGGTTCTTCTGATTTAGAAGTGAAAGAAGGACAGCTGTAGCTGTAGCATGCCTGTTTTCCATTTCAACCATAGGTTAAAATAGGTTTCTGGTCTAGCTGTAGCAAAAGTCTTGCTTCATTTAAAAAAAAAGTTTCCTCCTTTGAAAGTATTTTCAAGCTGTAATTTCAGATAATGAATAAATCATTTAGCTGACTGACCATGCTACTACTTAACTAGGTAAATGAATGGGGATGGTAACGTAATTGTGGCACGTTACAGGTAATAAATGTGTACGGAGTTCCTTGGGTTAGTTCATGGAGTTCTTTTGGGAACCCCCAATTGTTGAAGTATACCTGACCGTGTGTGTCTCAATTCTCATTATCCCCTGACTTCACAGAACTGGAGGTATGACTGCGCTATGGAACCTGAAATTCTGAGGAGTCCATCCAGTATTAAAACATTCTTTCCATTAATTCAAATCCAACGGCAGAATGACCGGGGCGAATTGCATGGCCAAATTAGGCCGTTTCAGCTTTTAAATTTAGGTTTAAACATACGCTCTTTTCTATGCATTGCATTTGTTATATAAACAGAATATTCTATGAATGTTAAAGAAGTGCTGTGTAGGGGCTCCCGAGTGGCGCATCCAGTAAAAGCGCTTGCGTGGAGTGCAGGATGCGCCCTATAGTCTGGACATTGCGAGTTCGAGTCCAGGCTATTCCTTTGCTGACCGAGGACGGGAGCTCCCAGGGGACGGCGCTCAATTGGCCGAGCACCGCCCGGGGGGTGGGAGGGTTAGGTCGGCCAGGGTGTCCTCGGCTCACCGTGCACCAGCGACCCCTGTAGTCTGGCCGGGCGCCTGCGGATTTGCTTGTAAGCTGTCCGAGAGCTGCGTTGTCCTCCGACGCTGTAGCTCTTGGGTGGCTGCATGGTGAGTCCGCAGTGTGAAAAAAAGCGGTCGGCTGACGGCACACGCTTCAGTGGACAGCGTGTGTTCATCTTTGCCCTCCTGAGTCAGCGCAGGGGTGGTAGCGGTGAACTGAGCGTAATAAAATAATTGGCCATTCCAAATTGGGAGAAAATAATAAAAAATAATTGGCAACGACTAAATTTATATAAATAAAAAAAAAAAAAAGAAGAAGTGCTGTGTTTATTTCACTCATGAGGATGGACGTGAACAACCCACTCAGCTCTGTTCGGGTGATCGGTTGTTATTATTCACAAGTGACCATTGAGACGCCGGGAACCAACGAAATACAGGAAGCTTGATAACATGCAAACTCTTTAAATTTAAATATCATATGTAATTCATATATTTTGATGGGGAAATTAAAAACTAATCTCATCACTTTCTGCTTCATTTAAGGGGAGGGCAGCTACCCTGCCCATGGCTTCCCTACAGTCAGCCTCTCCACTAACAGCAAACTGTGCCTAAATTATAGGCAGATGTACCTCAAAGGGTAGACCGAAGGCCAAAGATGTAATGAAAATATGTATAACTAAGTATTTGTTGTCTAAGCTTTAGTAAGCGCATTTGAGAATTCGGATTCTGAAGAGAAAGAAAGTGCGGCGAGTGAGTAGCAAATTTTTTAAAATCTAAAATTGATAATCTTAGATTGAGTTGGAGTCTGCAGGGCTGTGGGTCCAGTGGTGTCGAGGGTAGATTTGTCAGCTGTGTAGCGATACATGAACAGAGATAAGCAAATGAAAAAAGCAAGACACAGAATAAAGGCATGACTTAGGGTTTAAATAGAGATTGACAGATATAACTGGCGGGACAGAACGGGGGAGGAGCCCCAGCTCCTGTCCTCTGAATCACATGCAAGGTTACAATTAAATAATATTTGAGTAATAAAAAAAAATTCTTCTGTTTTGTGTTCGGTCATTTTTTTGGTTCAATTCATCCGATAGATAGATAGATACATACATATACTGATGCACAATGAAAACGCAACAATATAAGTTTTACAGCAATAGATCATTGGGCACATATATAATGTTATTTACATTTTAAATAGTGAGCAGATAGGTTTGTTGATTGTTGAGTAGTATTGTTTCTTGGGATAACAAAAGACAGAGCTCATAAAAACGACAGGTGCTCAGTGTTTGGTATTTGAGTGGAGATAAAATTGCCAAAATGAGTTGATTAAGAATCTGTATAAATAGGCATTCGAAAAGACATGATTTTAATTAACGCAAGAACAGTGAAAGATACGACCACACCCCGCTTGAGTAATGAAGAGCGCCTGGTTGATATCGACATGATTGAAGGCAGCCTGTCTGAGAGAGAAGTTGCCCGGAGAATGAGATGTTCTGCTTCAACAATTAGCAGACTAGTCCAGACAAACCAGGAAACCGGTTCTGTAAAGGACAGGCCACGTCCTGGAAGGCAGAGGGACATCACATCGGCCCAGAACCATTATGCTGACTGTTGCTTTGTTCAAACCAACCGGTGGGTCGATGTAAGTGTGATGATGTGGGGAGGAATCTCCTATAACACAAGAACGCCTTTGGTGCAGATTGAGGGAAACCTTACTGCTCAGCGATACATTGACAAAGTCCTTGAGGCAACAGTTTTTCCGTTCCTGCAAGCCAATCTGGAAGTGTCGATTTTCCAGCAGGACAATGCAAGACCACACAGTGCTAGGATTACAATTGTACGACTTCAAGATAACAATGTCAAGGTCTTGCCATGGCCAGCTTTTTCTCCTGATCCGAGTCCAATAGAACATCTCTGGGACCAAATCGCCAGTGCCATCCACATGAGACAACCACGACCAGCCAGCGGGCTGCAGCTACACAGGAAGAATGGTGGAATATCCCACAACAGTCTATCCAAAGGCTGATCAGGTCTATGCATCAACGCTGCCAGGATTGTGGTAATGCTCAGGGACAGCATGCCAGATACTAACTTTGTAATGTTTTCTTTTTGACAGTGTTTCACATTTCATACTAAAAACTTCATACTAAAAACTTCTTTGACCTGCATTTCATTTTCCCCATTTTCTGTGATTTTGTTTGCTATCTACTGTATGTTTAAAATATTTGAATAAATCCATTAGACTTGAGTGTTGCGTTTCTTTTGTGCATAAGTATAATTGTATATATATATATATATATATTGTAACCGAGCTGCAACTCACTCGGGTTCGTTGCCCCTTTAAAACACCGACCCAAGACACAGAAATCACACAAAAACAAAAATAAACACCTAGCTCTATACGAGCACTAACTAGACACACAGAAACCTAACCTATAACAGGACGGCTAAGCCGTTTACCTGTAACAAAACAAAAAGCTTTAACACAACCACACAGGTTTACACTTCACACACTTTCCTTCCGACTGCTCGGAAGCAGAGCACCTCTTCTGCCTCCTTCTATTCAGCAGCCTTGAGCAAATTGACTGCCCTCTTTAAAAACCCTGCACCTGGTTCTAATTTAACAATACTACCCAGGTGCAGGGGATAATTAAACAATAAAACAATTAAACTAAACCACATGTGCATTCGCACATGTTTTTTTTTTTTTCAGGCAGGGAGGATTAACCCCCTCCCTGCTGTGTTACACTAATATATATATATATATATGTTAGTGATGAAGCCGTTCCTTATTCTTTATTATCAAGGTGGCAGCCCTCACAAACACTTCTCTGGTAAATAATAAATACAGTACACCATGGATAAATGAAAACGCTGTTGCGTGTGTTTATTTGTCATGAACACAAAACAATACAAACAAAAAAAAAAAAAACTCTTACCAAAGTCCTAAACTAAACAGAATACAGTCCATGTCTAAATGGAGACAGACTAAGCTTGTTTACCCCAACCAAAACACAGTTTCTTTTCAATTCACGCTTTCTCTCGTTTTCTCCTCTCTCGTTCTCTAATCTCTCCACACTATTATATATAAGGTACAAACATTTTACTCAAGAAATATGATCAATATTTCTTATAGCAATACAAGGAAAGTTACTTTGTTTAATCATTGCCCAGCTTGAATTGCTTTAAAGCTCAATTAACTGTGTAACTGTTTAGAAAACCGGGGGAAGAAATCAGTTTCATTACCTGGCAACATAATAGACATGTTTTAAAAAACCTACCTGTATGTAACTGCTGCAATATCTTCTTTTTAGCCACAATCCTTAACTATTAAAAGTAACCGTGACACAGTTAATGAGAAAATAAACAATTACTTAAACTGGATATACAAATCCATGCAGAAGATACAGAGCTTATGTTATTTTTTGGCATTAACTTGCACATAACCCTTCGTTTATATTTCTGTAAGCAGTCTATTTTATTCTTTCAATTGTAGTTTGAGGAAATACGTTCTCGAATTAAAGATAACTGACACCTTAAAGAGAAGGGCCATGTTCTTTTTTATGTTGCATAATCTTAATTTGTGAACAAAGAACAACTGGGTCCTATTTCATCGATCTAAAACGGAGGTGGATGTAAATGCTGCTTTGTAAATCATTTAAATGGGGTTGTAATTGTATGCACCTTTACAAACAAACAAATACACTTAAAACAGGTATTGTTAAGGGTGTGGTTATAGGGGTTTTTATAACCTTGGTAAATTGTATTAATTTACAGCTGTGGCCAAAAGCTTTGTATAACCTAGAATTTTAGGATTGAACATAATTTAGATCTTTTATTTGATATAACGTAATCAAAGAAACTACAAAATGATATTGCAAAAGTCTACCGGAAGCCGCAATAGTAATGCAGTATTTCGTGTTAGATTTCGAAATGTTACATTTTTCATTTATCAGTTTTCCGTTAAGTATATGGAAAACTACAAAGCGGGTAATTCAATATGTTAAAGTAACATTATTCTGCAAGTTTCATTCGACTTTATGAAGCAAAATGAATTAATGCTATAGGGCGGTGCAACACTTTTGTCAGTAGCTGTACACCAATGTACTGAATTGCAGTAGATTAGTATACATATTTATACATTCGCTGCGCTATAAACAACACAAACAAGCTTCTTCAGCTTTGTGTTTGATAAAAACTAAAATAGTTGGTTGTTTAGCTTTTTTCAGATGTGCAACACAGTTCAATACATACTGCACAGAAGACTGCAAAGAGAGACAGACCCTGACATCTCACCACATTTCCTGTTTGTAACAGAAAAAAAAAGGCAGTGAAGGAATACAAATAGAACAGAACAGGTATTGATGGAGAACACACATTTTTAGTTCTGATAAAAAGGCATTTTCTTTTTGCTATCTACAATGACAGGTAAATATAATTCATTTGTATGTTGCAGTTTTTTGTTATAAAATGTATAATTTCAACTGTTTTTACTTTTGGGGTAACAGAAATTTACGATTCAGATGTTCTGCCGTTCAGCCGATGTAAACCTTTGATTGTTCATCAAGTTTGTATTACTTTATTTTGGTTGTCGTTTGTAATTGGGTTCCAATAATGCTCTTTATCTTCTATACATTAAGTTTATAGGTGTACATTTGTAAATAATAGAAATAAAGCTAATGTAATTATGTTGGCAGCTTATGTTTAAAATACAGTACGTCAAACTAGCAGGAGTACAGAAATAACATATTTTTACTTAAGGTAGGGATTTGTTATTTATGAAGAAATGGGTACTCTAGTGTATTGTTATACAGCCCAACAACTTTGACTTGCACTTTTAATAAAATAGTGATTGTTTTAAAAGGGCTCCTCAAATGTATTTTAAAGAGTTTCTGCAATTAAGAATAGGCCTACTGGGACTTTACCAATAACATTTAATGAATAGGACTCACATTACAGCTGTACATGGCCTTTTTGGGGGAAGGTTTCCAACAGCACCCAAATACAAAAGTGCTTCTTTGGGGGTGACCCAATTCCATTTTCTTTCCATGTATATGCCACAATGCACACTGGACATTAAGGCTGGCCAATTTTCCCAAATTCAAATTTTCTTTACTATCACTGCATGTAATATCGCTGTCAAAAAATGTAATTTAATGAAACACATTATATGAATTATTGTAGGATGATATAAATATAAGCGTAACACTTTTTCATAAAGTAGGCAGATTTTGTACAGTGCAAACCCTAGTCCATGAAATGGAAAATGTGCGTTTCAACAATCTCAATCTTGATAAGGCCTTTAACCTTTAAAAAGCAAAAGTGAATTGCACATTTGTTGTAAGCCATGATTTTTTCAACCGAAATACAGAAAGACTTAAACATACATTTTGTTTAGATCGTTTGAAAAAAACATGGGTTTATTTTAAGTTAAACTTGACTAAAAAGGCCTGGATTTATTTTGTATTTCTCTGGGATGGGGGTTACCACATGAATTTTGCATAGCATGAACTGTGTACCATATCTTCATTTCAATGTATATTTTAGCTTTGAACATAATTCTTTAAGTAGCTGACAAGATACATATTTCTTTGATTTCTTAAAGATTATTAAAACTAGTAATGGATGCTGTTTGTTTGCAAATGTTGGTAACTTTTGCATTGAACCTTTCACTGCTGTGGCAGGTCACAATACCCATGTAACATTTTATTTTCACTTTTATTTAATTGTCAAAGTGCTCTGAAGAATACGGCCAAGTTATTTTTAGATATACCAAACTTGGTCATACTCTCCAAAATGCCACTTCTTAATGACATTTCATCCCCAGTTATGTACCATTGATCCATTAGAAATCAACATCAGTTAATGACATTCAAAAATGGAGCCCTGTTGCTTTCAACCACCCTGGTCTGTTCATTATGAATTCATGTTAGCTTTGTGGTAGTGTGATATATCATGTAATGATGTTTATACTAATTCCAATGTACTAATGAATAACTAGTTAATATGTAGTTACATTGTTATGCAACGCATGCTCATATTTTACTTCTACAAGCCAATCTTACATCTACAACAACATCAGCGTTGCCCTTATGTAGCGCATTTCAGTAGACGTGCAGCGGTCCTATCAAAACGCTTAACAGAAATGTTTTATATAAATATTAGCATTACATTTCTAAAAACAATACAAATTGTTAACCAGCTAGATAAAAGCCTAATACCCTGCCTTTGGGCAATATATAAACAATGCATAAAAAATAATAATAATTTAAGTGTGATTTTTAAGGTGGTAGGGAATTCTAAAGGCTAGGTGTGATCCTGAACCTGGGGAGTCACAACAAGCACTACAGACAAAGCAATTTGCTGATGCTGTTCAGTTGGTTAAATTATTGCAAACTTAAAACCGAGGCTCTCAAAGATTTTTTTTATTTTATTTTTTTTTTTTTATAGTGACCCTCAACTGAAAACAGGAAAAGTACATTCGCAAACAAGAAAGAAAGAAAGAAAATCTGTACTGCATTGTAGCGGTTTTGTCTGCAATTGCTCTAGATCCCAAAGTCCACAATATCTGCTGTATATGTTGTTGTTTTATGAAAGAGAAGTTTCTAGAATTTATTTTGCACCCTTCAGGAGACACCCAGGGGTCCAGTTTGAGAACTTAAAAGCTACTAGAATAATTTCATTAAATATATTAATTTTAACTTTTTTTTTTTAAGCTAGCAGCTGTAACATTCCTTGGGTAATTGTGTCTCTCACGGTTATAGCTTTGATCATATCCATATGTATTCATCTCCTTACCTACAATGCAAGACGGAAAAAAGGTGAGGACTTTTTGTATAGCTGAAAAATACAGCATTTTATTAATGTACAGTATAAAAATAAATGTAGTGATGAGATGTCACTATAATGTATTTTTTACCTCATGAAACTAAATAAAAAGGAAATCTTAAAATAAGAAAGTATCCATTTGTTAAATCGCAAAATAAAAAAGCGAACATGACATTTAGTACAATTTTCAGAAATGTTATTACTGTTACCGGATATATGACAAGTGTAGTGTACTATTAAAATGTATTTATTTTATTTTGGTACCTATGTCAACAAGTGACAAAAAACACTGTTAAAATCATAATTTTCAATAATATTGGTTTACGTCATACAACCCTACTGTGCCATTTTTTTTTACAGTAACTTATCCTTTTTTCTTAACATTGCAGAAAAACAGCCAATAACATACAGAGATTGTGAACCAAGGTATGGCATGTTATATACTTTCAACATAAATGAGTTCATCATTATTTTATTTAATTCTGCACATTCACGTGTGGGAATTTATAATACAAAAATCACATGCTTCACATTTGAAAATACTTCATTATTATTATTATTATTATTATTATTATTATTATTATTATTATTATTATTATTAATCATTTAGCAGACTCTTTTATCCAAAGCGTCTTACAGAGACGAGGGGGTGCACTATGCATCACAACTGTTGCTGCAGAGTCACTTACAATAGGACCTTGGTTTTACGTCTCCTCCCAAATACCTTTTATATTTCTCAATAATTTTTTTAAAATCCAATTTAGCCCTATATTAAAAATTCCATTCAAGTCGTAGAAATCAAGGTTTAACCCTAAAATCATCATTATTATTATTAGTATTATTATTAGTTATCACTACTAGGTCATTCAGAAAGGCCATTGCTTTTTCTGCTCTTTTTGTACAGTCAGCCCTCTGATAGAATAGGAACAAGATAAGGTTTGCAGCATTCCATGCTAACTCTATAAAAGAAAACCTGTTGCCAGTCATTTAAAGCTGTGTTCTATTGTCATATTCAGGAATAGCCACTACAATATGTAACCTTTTATTTAATGGGTTAATCTTACAGTAGTTTCCATTTTGTATTTTATCTTGCTCTTAATTGTATTAATACTTGTACTGTGATTCTTGAAATGTATTTTTGTTTACGACTGTAAGTCGCCCTGGATAAAGGTGTCTGCTAAGAAATAAATAAATAAATAAATAATAATAATTTAGTGTATTTAAGTTGGCTGACAGAGCTTTTTTATATTTACAAGAATAACTTGAAAACCACATTTGGCTCTGCCCTATTAGAGTGGCTCTGCCCTGCATATGCTGTGAAATGCTTTCTTCAGTTGAGCATAGGCAGGGTGTGCCAATGCTCACGCAGAGGTTTGGAGAGAACAAGTAACCTTGTTCCCATAGCGAACACCTTAACCAGGGCGCACAAGTATCAAGCTGACACACAAAACCATCTTTAACGTGAGCTGGATCCAGGGAAGACTAACTGAGAAGCTTGCCTGTGATTTTCATTGCAAATCATTTATTTATTTAAACAAATGGTGTTGAATTACAATTGATTGAATCAAATTCAGTATTGACAACATGAAAACAAAGGGCATGTATTGCCTCAATGATGGTCTTTAAGAAATGGACGAGGTACCTTGTTTTATTTTCACGCTTTGTGAAATGTTACACTTTGCTTTTTAGTCACAAAATATATGCTTTAAGAATGCATAAGAATAAATAATGGATACTCCAAGCACGTTCATGAAGTCCTGAGATTACTCCACGAATGAGGAAGGACAGGTAACTGAGACGCCCCTATGAGAGTATTGTTTATACAACAGGAGTATTATGTATTCAAACATTCTTTGTTTAATATAACACTTTGGCATTTGAAATTACATTTCTAGAGCAAGCTCTGCATCTGCTTAGAAATGCGGCCTACTTTGGAAAAGTTAGATAATTTCCAAAATGAACAAAAAATCACTCTGTAGGGTTGAATGCATATTAAATGCTAAAACTCTTAATGTTGTATGAGGCTAGATATTAAGAACTGACTTTCTTTTATTATTTTTATGTCATTCCCTTGATTATCCATAAAGGACAAAGATGAAATATTCAAATTTAATGTACAATCAAATAATGGTCCACCTTAAATGCAAAAGGGTTACAAAATGTTTTAAAAATGGTTACATTTTGGAGGCTATTCGACTAGTTAGTGAAGGTTCTAAATGCATTTGTGTGTAGTTGTGTCTCATACAGTTTTACATACATGTTTTTAAAATACTACAAAGAAGTCTGTTACCTTATAAGGCATTGTTGATATGCTCTGTTGGTGTTTCTTTGTGATAGAAGTATAGACATAAGCTATTCTGTTTTGCTTTGTGAGTTCTAACAGGGCTTGAATACAGTACATCACTGCCGCAAGTTCAGCAGAGCATGTACTCAAAGTGACAAAGCAGAAAGTGGGTTTCAGAGGGGGTGAAACTATATTGTGTAATGAAAATTGCTGTTTTATGAACAACAATATTTGATTTGGTAAAAAAAATGATGTCTCAATCTAACAAATGTCAATATTTTTTGCAGCTTTTCGGAGCCAGAGTATATTGATGAAAATCCCATTTATGGGAATATTAATCCTGAAGTTGTAGGTAAGAGTACTAATATATATGTATATATATATATATATATATATATATATATATATATATATATATATATATATATCATTTTAACGCTTAAATATTAGTTACTTTTGATAACATAGTGCAGGACTGTTTAAAGCTGAGTTTACCAAAATACAAACAAAAAATACTGTAAGTGAAAAATTCAAAAAAAATCGCAAGGCAAACCATTTCAGACATTCTGAAAATTGAATAGGCCTCCTTATAGCAACAGGGGAAAACCTGAATGCCAGTGGAAAGTGCCTGAATCCTGCATGCATGCACAGTACAAACTAGAACATCTTTCTATGGGAATGGTATAAACACAGGCTTGTGCTAATAACAGGTATTAATGTGTTTATTATACTGTGTATGAGCAGTAATAAACATTGAAATAGTTTTGTCAGTTTATTTTTTAGGTACTGTATTTTTTTTACAGTAATCCAGCACAGTCCCAAATGATGCCAGATTGGACAGGTTTTACTGTTCAATTGGTTCCACACCATGGGTCTTGATTTAGAAGTGACACATCAAGGCTGGTAATAGGTTTTAACAAAGTTCAAGGACAATTTGTCTTTTTTGGTAGAAGTAAAAACAGACAGAAAACAGCACAAATAGACAGGTTTAATGAATGCAAACATCTTTGTATTCAAATGTATTGCTACTATTAACTGTATTCAGATTTTTCATTTAAGTAAACTAAACGTATTTTAGATGACTGTTTTTTCCCCCCGTTACTGACATTTTGTTTAGAACTGGCAGGTTAATGGTATGGCTCTTCTGCCAATTTTTTGGACAGCTCTGGTGCTCTATTCCATATAGTGAGATCAGAAGTGCAAATACGATAGCTCTTTCTACCACCAGGGATTATGAATCAATTATCGCCTGCTCCTAGATTTCAGTCAAATCGTAATTTGTGTCAGGTAGGCTAGCTAAAGCAATCCCATTGTACATGCCATATATCTGAAAAAGCATTAACCACGCAACACAAGGAAAATGTGTACTTAGAATGGTCTTGGAAATCACTTCCGTGTAATCGTGCAAGAGACATCCCAGTTTCTAACTACCATGTAGGCTACTGTATGTGTAATTACAACTTCCCATGTAATTCACATGTTTGGAACTAACTGCACCGTAAACAGTATTGTGTTCAATTTGTTGAGCAAGGCTAATTTAATATTTAGAACATATGAGATATTTAAAAGCAATGTATAATGAGACTTAATTATAAACAGAAATCGTGGATTGTGTTAGGATACAAAGTGGACATGAAAATAGCAATGGAATCTACCCAAACAGCAAAAAAAGCATTACATCATCTTTCAGATACTGCTAGAAGAAGCAGAAATTAATAAGGACAACACTGTATCAGCCACAGTAACAGCCTCTGCATATATCTAAACACATAGAATGATTTAGAGCAGAGTGATCTACCTGTGGTATTTATAGGACAGGTAATACGAGAAGTAATATGAGCAAGCAGCGTGATCCACTTTATGTAGAAACTCTACTTGCTCCCAACGTCATACTTGACATTGAATTGGTACGGTATATAGAAACGAGCCCCTGGCTCATGAACAACCACAACAGGTTTGCTATATGTCTTCATTTCTTAGACACATTATGCATTTTGAATTCAAGTTTTTGAAAATGGTAATGTGTGTTTGCATTTCTCATTTAAGAAGTTGAAGAAGTTCCCGAAGTTTGTTACGAACAAATGAACATAAAGGCTCCAGTGCGAGTTCAAAGAGAACGAAAGGTACCTTTTATTTGTATATAAAATTTAAAATGAATAATCTTCAATTAGTACCACAACAATTATAAAGGGGACACTAAACAAATATATAACTGCAAGTGCTGCATAGAATTGTCATGAATGTCCAGGGGCCCACACTACACAAGCAAATTAAGTTTATTTATCTTTTATCATTCTATTTACAAATTGGTGGGGATTTCCTTTCCTAAAGGCCATTGCACACCATATCATTGTCTTTATCCTAATTTAATGCATAAATGATTGTACATACAACACAAAGTGTTGCTGACCAGATCTTGAACTTTGTGTTTGGTACAATGAACGGGTGTGGTAGGTTTTCTTCATACAAAAATACTTGGCCATTACAAGGCTCATTTAAAATGTGTTTAGTGCAGTGAAACATGCTAGATTGATGGCGCTGGAGACAATAGTTCAGAGGATAAAAAGAACAGCACAGGCCTCACCAAAGATGCCTTAACATTACCTGCTTAGAAGACCACCATATAAGGGTGTCTCTGTCTGTCCAATCCTTTGCCTCTTTGACGTGGTTTACATGCAATAAAAATGAGTCACATCCTTGGCGCGCTAGTTTGGTAGTACCTTTCCAGCAATTTGGGTTTACTGTAGTTTTCTTTTAAGGAAAGAAATTCTCCTTCCAAATGCAAATTACCCATTAATAATAAAATACGGGAGGGTATATTTAAAATGTGCCCATCAGCAATCCAATTTGGCCTTGTGCGACTCCTGATACCGTGCAGCTTTCTTAAACAGGGTTTATGAGAAGTGTTTAGCTTGTGGTGAAGAACCGCAAGTGCAGCCTGCCTCATTAGGTGACCAAAAAAAAAAAAAAAAAAGCATACAACAATACCAATGTTCCATAAGAGAGCGCTTACTAGCCATGCATTATTTGCTAAACATTTGACTGCACATACATACATACATACATACATACATACGGTTACCTACAAAAGGGTAGCTTTAGCAATTCTGATCCTTATGGTGGTCTACGAACAGCTAAAAATTTTATATATTTTAGTACAGTACATACACTTTCAAAACACTGGTAGTAAATCTGCAGTAGGCTACCCTACTCACCCACATTTCTCACTACATAAGCCCCATATTTTTCTTTTTGAATAAATTTGTGGAACCAACAGGGCTTTTTTCAGTTTTCATTCTTGTTGAAGTGATCTTACTTCAGCTCTTGTACACGGTCGCTAAAGTCTGCTGTTGAGATCAGTAGCCCGCAGCTATAATGTAGAAGACCACTGGCACAAATTCCCATTTTGGGGTACAAACTTGCCTTTTGTTTTGTTCTTCGTACATACCCATGACAGATGCTACTTAAGACTAATATGTATAACATTCATTGCATCTTACCTTACTGCTAAGGGAATGAAAAGTCTAAGCTTAAAGCAATCAGCTATCCGATCACCAAATGTGCTTTGCAAAAGGCTTCATTCTTATTATTTTTCAAAGGGTTAAGTTTTTTTTATTACTTTGTAGTAGCTTCAGTATTTTTATAAAACAGCTCAATTATAAAGCACTGTCATTTAAAGTCACCTGCAAATTGCAATAATTGAAACGTGAATAAATCACATAAAAAACAAATCTACTGAATGAAGAGATCTCTAAACCCTTTGTATTACAGCAATCTGTCGTGCATCCACACATCACCTTTCCGCTAACCGTTTATCCACCATGATCAAGCTCTTCAGCAACGTTAGTTTATTAATGAACAGACAATTTCAGTTCAGAGATTGTAGATCTCAAAGTGTATAATGGTATTTAAAACAGGATTCATTTATCTGACTCTTTGCATATGCAAAAAAAGAGTAAGTCGGATACACGACGGATTACTGTATTATTATTATTATTTCAATTTGGTCAAAAAATCTTGCCAGGGCTACTTTCAGCAAGTCTTAATTGATAATAAAGAATTGTTCGATACGTTCTTTAGTTATAGTAGGAAAGTTGTGCAAGGCTACGTCACACACATTATCTTTACTGCTGAAGTCTCATGAACATATGGTACAGCTTTCAGCCTTATTGCCATGCAAAAACAACTTGGTTTTTATTACATTTCTGCAGCTTTTAAGCATAAGAAAGCGATTTACCCATCCTTTTTAGTCGTATTATGTTTTGGCCCCTCACTTCCTATATCATGAGGAATGTGTGTGTGCTACGTCACAATCTTGATAAGACTACCAAACACAAACATGTTACAAAGGTATTAGCACCTCATAATCATGGTCACTAAAGCTAGTTTTTGAAATGCTTGATCTGACAGGCCTGGACTTGTAACCACAAACCACAAAGGTCTAAATGTGTATATATGCGCAGTGGAGTGCCAGATGGTTTTAAAAATAGATTTGACAGCCGTCGTGTAAACACGATGATCAAACTCTTCAGCACAGTGTGTGAGTGAGTGAGAGCGAGCGAAGTCTGGACAGACAAATTGATTCTATAATGGTCTATCACCCGTATATCCTGTGATAACCCTATAAAAGAAATATACTAATGTTAAATATATAAAAAAAAGTTGATAATGCTTATTAATAATAATAATAATAATAATAATAATAATAATAATATTGTTTTTGCCACAAACTCCTTAGATTAAATAAAAAGTGCATAAACTCAATAAATGTGAGATTGCTCTTGACAGAACCAATCTAATTTTGGTATTAGTCTGGACACAGGAAGTTTGTTTTAGTGGATTGGCATTACATGAAGTTTTTAGCTGGTCATTGTAGCCCTCCAGTACTAATGATATCAATTGCTTGTGTCTGCAGGCAGCAGATGAACACAGTATGTGCTATGCATCTCTTGAGTTATCAGCACAGAAGCAGCACAGAAAGCACAGAAAAAAGAAGAACAACTCAGTGGAGTTTTTGGATACAGACATGGAGGAGGGGAAAATGCCTTCTAGAACAAACAGCATGTACCTGAACAGCCAGCAGCTGGCAGCTGGAAATGGGGATGAAGCCATTCACGAGGATCCCTCTTTGCTTTTGAGTATGATTAATACAAATAGGTACTAGGCAACAGAAGACTGCTTTCTAACTCCTCACAGCTTTCATACTTTTATCAAATTTAAGATGTACTGTACTTTCGCTACAATTTTAGAATTATATTGCACTTAAACAGTAGCAGGGTTCCAAAAAACATAGTGTTACACATCCCCACGTGCTGCTACAACTGTTTAGTTTTGAGTGAATCAGCTGGTTGGTAAAAAGATAATACAATGTTAAATGGGTGAGGACAAGGTCACTCTCCCGGTGAAATGCACACAGAGCTTTCTTTAACTTGTATTGTGCTTATCTTCTTTTAAAAAAAAAAAATACGTGCTTGCTACACGTGTGACCTAGCGAATGGAAGTTTTTTTTAATTAATTTAAAAGGTTTTTTTTAAATTAATATGTTAGCTATACCAAAATTAAAGAGTAAGTAGCGAGGTTCCAAAAAATATAGCGTTACACGTCCCCACATGTTGCTGCAACTGTTTAAATAGTGTACCTGTCATTTTCTTTTCATTGTTAACATCCTCACAACCTTTTACACTTCTAACTTTATTTCAAAGCTGTTTTTTTAAAAGGCCACTGTAGTGCACTGAGGTTTGAGATCTGTCTTCGATCAGCGGTGTGCAAACGTTTGGCATGCCGTCCCCTTTTCTTAGCATACGTTTTGTTGCACAGCCCCCTTCCCCCGCTGGCACACATTAAAACGTTACTTAACTATATTTTAACAGGTGTTTTTTTTTTTTTTTGTTTGTTTGTGTTTTCCGGATTTAATCTAAATTGCGTAGTTTTCCTAGATTTAACTACAAAGTCCAGATTTAGCTAAATACATAAATGTTAATTAAACACAAGTTTTGAAATGTGTACTTTCAGATATAATTTATAAATATTGAAAACGTGTATGGCAAATTCAACATTTAAAATCGGTCTATAAATCATAGTTTCTGACAAACAAATCCGTGAATTTTTTTTTTTTTTTTTACACTTGGCGAGTCAACATTTAGCTAACATTTCTAACAAATAAATCGGTCAAAAAATATTACTGCCTTATATTATATATATATATATATATATATATATATATATATATATATATACACACACACACACACACTTGGCTCCCCATATGTGGAAGCCGCCATTTCTGCTCTGTTCACTGCAGTTTTACTGACTCTAGCCACTTCAAAGATTTCTCCGGTTCTACGAGTCATAGAGGATCGTCAACAGCGCATTTGAAAGGTAAGAACTTGGACTCTAGTACTTAGCTAGACTACTTGAATTTTTTTTATTTTTTGCAGAACTGCCCCTTTAGTTATAGTCACGCTCCCCCTCCCACACTGCTCTGAATGACTGCAGGAAGAGCGATTTTAAAGAACACTAAAAAATAAAAACATACGTGTTCTGGCGTTTCTGTTCCATACCACATCCTGGATCGTTATTGCTGTGTTACCCGTTTGACAGTGTGGTCAATAATCCTTACACTATCAGTGCACTAGAGTGGACTTTTTAAAAAGAGCTTTGAAACAGACTTTAAAGTTATAAGCAAAAAATTGTCACGATGTTACAATGTGAAGAAAAATTTGAGGCATGTTATTTAACATGTTTTAACCCTGAAAACATGTCAGAGGGTAATGCCTCGGAAAAGTAAAGATGGAAAAATAAGAGCTTTATGTATCATAGTATGTATATATACACACACATTATATATACTGTATATGTAAGTATATATTATATATATATACATATATACACACACACACACATATATATATATATATAGCTTTGTGAAATATAACTTCTATTGTGCACTTACTGTGGTTGCTTCCCATTTAGTGTGATCGCATTCTAGTTTGGTTGGCTGTATTCATAGCAGGTGCTTTGCAAAATGAGTCTTGACGACTCCTACAATAGGGAAAGGTGATCAAATTAGGTATGTATTAATATCTAACAGTACTGGCTTTACTTGCTAAATAATTAACAAATAATTCACCAAACGCAAGGGTAATTAACAAAAGACACACATTGTTTATCAAGCAGTGTCTTTTTCAGATAGCAATGACAATATGCATAAAAAAGTATGATTTTAGGTTTTTATTTTGTACTGGTTGACAAACAATTGCTGTACGAAAGGTTCGGTTACAGTGTGAGTTTCAGCTTGGTTCGATTAGCATTGAAAGGGCATTTATTAACGAGGAACGACCATTGTGAGGCTGAGGTGATCCATGACCAAACATTAAGATACTCTGCTAGTACTTTTCTGCTTACTAGATTGTAACATTATTGGTTATGGCAATTTTTTTTTTTTACATTGTTTTTATATTTTATCTAGATTGCAACCGTAATAATATTGTATCACTGCAAAATGGCATTTAAACATGTAAATGCTTTGAAGTTTTATTGCAGTGTTGATTCCTCCCCTAATTTTGATGCAATACAAGGGAACTGTGCACTACACTGGATGCCCATTTTCTGCACAGCATGAGTTATTTGGTTCTAGTTGAGTTTGGTGCCTAGCTAGTCTACATTTTTAATGGTTGATTTGACAATTATCTTTACCCATTGTTGGCATGACATCATTAACATAACCAGTACATTCTTCCTGTTCACTGTTTTGTGTACTGTACTTCTAAGAAACCAGAGCTAGCTGGCTTTCTAGTTTGTTTGTTAAAAGCATTTTCAGCTGAAGGCACACAAACTTCTTTCTGTGCAGTCAATTTTAAAATTCTTGTGAACTAGACGGGGAGGCTTCTGCTGAACCAGTCAAACAAGGACATTAAATGTTTTTTTTGTTACATTGATGACATTTATGACACCTTTGGGAAAAGGCCTCAATTGGTTCCCATCTAAGGCTCATGGAGCTGCTAACTTGGAAGTTCTCATTCCAATGTCAGTGTACTGTGTGTTCTTTTCACTTGAAACATTACAAACCTATTTCTACTATTATTTCAATACGGTTTGCTCAGCCTAAATTTGGAGCAAGAAATAGCCCTAAAAATATAATGTAGTTAAAAACATTTTTTTAAAGGTATCACTCAAGTCACCTGGAGTATTGGTCAACCACAATTATTACTGAACAATTGAAAATGTTGCCTCACCACAGCCACCCCAATCAAGCCAATGGTCTAATTTCACCTACTTAAGAAACAGGGACTAGTCTGACCAGTAGGGGTCACCAAAACACAATGGAGATCAACTATACCCTACCAGTTTTCTTCCACAAGCCCACATAGGCTAATTTAGCACTTGTTTGGAGTCAAGATTAGTGACTTGATGCAAGCATCATCTAATGATAGGTTGAAACTTTTTTTTTTTATTGAACTGCTATTTTCATTTATTTCCATCATGTCCGATTGTATAAAATGATTGTATAATAACTGTTTGCTGTTGTTGCATACTGTGATGCACCCAGGATACCCTTGTAACTGAGAAGTTATGTTTCAATTACATTTTCCTGGTAAAATAAAAACAGAACGGTAAAAAACTTAAAAAGGGTCATGGTATCTGACTTATTAATGCTAGCTGGGTCCAAATATTCTACCAGCGGTATTGCTTCATATTTCATTAAACAGAATTGGAGTCTGCTGGCATTATTATTATTATTTATTTTTTAGCAGACGCTCTTATACAGGGCGACTTACAATTGTTACAAGATATCACATTATTTTTACATACAATTACCCATTTATACAGTTTGGTTTTTACTGGAGTAATCTAGGTAAAGTACCTTGCTCAAGGGTACAACAGCAGTGTCCCCGACCGGGGATTGAACCCACGACCCTCCGGTCAAGAGTCCAGAGCCCTAACCACTACTCCACACTGCTGCCCATGAAACTAATTATGATTGGACTTGCCTGGGTAAGTAATGTTGCAGATTATCTTCTGGCACACCCTAATGTATTCAATTAATTCATGATTTCTGCAGTTTGTAGTTTATTTTTTATTTTTATTATTTTATTTTTTATTTTGAATGATCACAATTACCACCCTCCCAAAAAATAAAATAAAATAATAATAATAATAATAATGAGAAAATATGCATATACCTGGCACACAATATACAGTACAAGCAATTTTACAGTCCTGTAAACTAACAAACTAATCCAAAACATCTCACAACAGGGAACATTTATGAAGGCAACAAACTTAAACCACAGGGGCGAAAGACCTATTTCCCTTTGTGCAGATGCAGCACATGTTCCAAAACCCATCCCACTACTTCAACTGCTTGCATTACAGAGGTTGTACCACCAGGACGGCTATAATATGTTTTGTTTTTTTTGCAGATGAGAACTAAATTTGTATAATACTAGAATTTGTACAGGTATTAAAGCAATTGATACACACGTGCCAGTCTTATTAAAATGTATTTAATAAAAATAAGACTTATAATAAAACTTGGCATCTTCTCAGACCTTGATGAACCCAACAGATTTAACAGCTTTAGGGAAACAATTTTATTTCCACATAATAACATGCTACAAAAACATTAAAAACAAGAAGTTTTTTTTTTTTTTTTTTATATAATATAAAAAGGCAACTTTTGAAATACAACATTTTGAAAACCGTTATATTCTTTTAATCTTTTGGTGTGAAATTAAAATAAAAACTACTAATTTACAAGGTTTGCAACTAATAACCAATTAATTAAAATCCACATCTTTATTATCCACAGTGATGGGGTGTAGTGGAGATCATACGTGAACACTTAACTCTATCCAATAGATTTCCTATTTTCAGGTGAATCTCTCAGATTGTTTGTCTCTTTAATACAGTTGTATTTTTATTTATTTTTTTAAACACACTATATTAAGTTCCTGATGACTTCCTGTGTTTTAGACCAGATTTACCGGAAGCAGTTTGGTACCAGGAATATATACCACTGTATTTGAAACACACAGATAATGAGCCTACACTTTTTAAAAGCAAGTCTCAGTGAGAAATACATTAACAATAATAAAAACCCTTTCCATTCTACCTTTAACACTGTGGTTACCACTCACATATAAATGGTTCAACTTTTTTTTTTTTCAATAATCCGTTTAAACATATAGAAACAAACTAGTCATTACCAAACCTAACTAAACAAACAGGTCAGTGAATGACAAAGTGTTTCCAGTTGACCTGGACAACTATGACTTTGTACTGGCACAAAATTATGGAAACAACAAAATTAACATCTAGAACAGCGGGGAGTGATGACTTTATTGCTCATTTCCCCCCTAACTCACACTTACTAAAACATATTGGTCACCCTGAATAGATAACCATCTCCTTTAAAAATATGCAAAATATTTGAATGCTCAAAGCATCTCAAGTAGAATGGAATCCCAATGAGAATGGGGAGTTGTTACCAGATAACCTCCCTCACTCAGGCTACTTCCTCACTTAATATATTGGTATCCCTAAATAGTTCCTTGTCTCCACTAAAAACACGCAATCAGTCTCAGGGTACCACAACACTTGTGGGATCTAAAACTAGACAATTTTCTTTTCAGGGATACCAAGATATTTAGTGAGCAAATAGTCTGTGAAGTTATCCGACAACAAACTCCCCAAAAAGGAGAACATTTTGGGGTACTATTATACTTGAGAAGGCTCATTAAAATCTTCTCCATATTTTTTTAAAGAGAAGATGATTATTTATTCAGAGATCCAAAGCATTTAGGAACAAGCGGTCTGAGCTGAGTTAGGAAAAATTGGCAATACAGCTAAACTTGCTATTAATCGTTTGCTGTTTCCAGAATTTATGTTGGTACTGTACAAACATTTAAAACACAGATTTAAAACAAACTTTCCACATCAGTTGGGAGGGCATATTCCACATTTCCACACAGGACAAGAGATAGGTCAGCAGTCTGGATGCCCTGAAAGAGTTTCAGAATGTCCTGTTAGTGCAAAAAGTATTTCTGTAACACATCTGACAAACATTTGTGTAAAAAAAAAAAAAAAAAAAAAAAAAAAAGCCTTTCAATTGACTTGTATTTTGAGTTTCCTTAAGGCTGAAGCAGACATTTTTTTATTGATAATAGCACATGATGATTTAGACTCTAGAGCAGTGTTCTCGACTTAAATATTGTGGAGGGCCACATAAGTAGCTCTGTGATCGTTGGCGGGCCACATGTAAATAATATGGAATACATTTTTGGGACTATTCGTTGGGACTTCAGAAACAAGTGAACTTGCTTGTAATGTTCTGATAACGTGGCTCATAGGATGTGGTTGCGGCATGCAGGCAATGCTGCAGGCGGTCGTGTCACAGTATTTTACTCTGCTTGTTCTTTATTGAGTTCATTGCCAAAAAGCTGGCTTCACACACACATATGCTACCAAACACAGACAGTCCCTTAAATAGCACAGGATATCAACGTGGGATATTTTTCTTCGGGTACTTTAAACCAGAATTCAGACACAGAGCATGTCTAATGTATTGCTTGCATGTCAATGTCAACTTGAAGTTCCAAAAGTTCAGTCTAACTTGGCAGCTTCCGCCCCCATTTGTGGGAGTTCAGTAGAGGTGGCTCTGACAGCTATGACAAAAGGAATTTTCAAAAAATGGAACACCTTCCTACTGCAAAAGTAACTAAATTGGGCCTCAAACCTCTCCCTCAGTTGAGTCATGTAGGTCACAGATATATCAGGTCTGTAGTGATCCTTCAGCTCAGGTCTTGCACAGCTACTTGTATGGGTGCGTTTTCCAAAAAACTGTGTTGAGAGGAGATGCTCCGTTTATACCTCTTCAAGGTCACACTTGTGAGAAGCTGACAGCTTTTTCTGATCGTCATAATGTACAGTGCGAGAAGCTTGTTTCAGTTTGTACAGATGGAGCACCTTCAATGATTGGATACGAAATGGGTGTTGTATCGCTGCTCAGGAGTGCCAAATTCCCACGTCACTCATTTTTATGTTTAAGTAAAAATCCATATAAATTTGAAAAGACGCTTAAGTAACTACAGATTCCTGCTCAGTTGCTTGAGTTAACAACTGCTCCTGGTGATTCAGGGAAGCTTTCAGTTTCTTTACTTGTTCTTTTCTAATTATAGATCACATCGGAAAACGGACTGAATAATCGTTGTGCACGTTAGTAAAATGTCCAGATTGCTCAGTTTCATGACTGAAAAAAACAGACAGATGGCTTTATTTGTTAACTCCGTAAGAAAAAAAACTTATCTTCCCAGAGAGTTACATTTTCTGTAGTCTTTAAGAGCATCTGTTTTAGTCATCACACGCTCGCTTACTTGTGTTGGTTGAATCTGAAGAGGACTTGTGTCCTCGCACAAACCTTCAGAAAGCACTGGGGACTCGCTTGTTGTACATTGACTGGGAGTAGTCTTGGTGGCTTCAGTCGAAAGCAGAGCATCCGCCTCGGTTTCATCTATGGCTCGTTTTTTATAAATTAAAAAAAGCTAAATTTTATACGGCAATAGCATCCTCATTTCAAAACTACAGTAGATCCAACTATCACCACTGTGCTGTAATGCGGGAACTGTTCAGCAACAACCAGTAAGAAAAGTAGGCTCATGATTTAGATTTTTTGATAGGCTGAATAACTAAAGTAGGCGGGTTAACAAATTAACGTGACAGTGGAGCTGGTTAAAAGGGAATACATTTATATATATATTTTTTTATTATATATATTATATATAAAGACACAAGCAATATAAATAATAAAGATGTACAGGTGGCAGCTGGGTCTCTGAGGGACACTTGGCCCGTGGGGACATACAATGAGGAACACTGCTCTTGAGCACTGCAAGTTCCTTATGAAATGTGCTACCCTGTGCCTCAACCACAACTTTTAAATACCTAAGTAGCGTTACATTTAGAAATACTAAACTAAAACATAATAAATTCAATAGCATGTTTTGAAAAAAAAAAATATATATATATATATATATATATTTTTTTTTGAGTGTCTTCAACTGTATTCTAGCATTTCTAAATACCTGGAGTCTGTATGCAGTTTCTACCAGTGAATAAGGTTACACAAGTGAAAACACAATTGCAATCCTAGAACCATGTAGAACAGCATTACATACATCTTTGTATGTTTTGCTTATTCACAAAAATAACCCCCAAATTAGTCTTTTATGTAAGAATTTTGTGATTAAAGAAATCCCATGATGTAACAGACTTCATGGGATACGGACATGCTGTAAAATCACTATAACCTATGCAAATATCACAAGCATGCAGCACCAGATCCATAACACTGATTAGTTATCAGTTGAGGAGAATATTTTTTTCAGGGCAATTTTCAAAAAAGGCAGAGAAGGTCACATTGATGATTTTTATTTATTCATACAAATATTTGGTGCATTTACTATTATTGACAGTTTGCTGGTTTCTTTATGTATATACTAGGATTTTAAAATATCAGTAACTGTAGGTTATCTTTGGCTTTAAATCATGAAAATACATGTAATCTAAATGGATATATCTGTTCAGAATATTTGTATTCCAACATTGGAATAACTGTAACAAAACTTTATATTTACCAAAATGTTTGGTCTTGTATTGGAGTAGATTTTCTCCATCCATTATTCTGACATTGATGAAGTTTCAAGACATGAATGGTTCTCTAGATAGGCTATAAATTCAAGTCCAAAAGGCAATTAAATTAAATGTAATGCATGATTTTACACCTTTATCATGACAAGTTGCTATACCTTTTCTGCTGACCTTTGCATTGCATACAGATATAACGTACCTCTTGAGAAGAGTTTAGAAGAGGGAACCGTTGGTGATACAGGGTTCTGCATCTTTACAAAGATTATACCATCTTTACCTTGTATCACTTTCAAAGGAGACTGCTCTGTTACAAATGAGAACAATACATTAAAACAACAAATCAGCAGACTTATTAAATCCTGAAATGGCTTGAACTACTAAATACAGCAGGAAGCCAGAAGATTCTGCTTGGTGTCCGTATACAACAGCCTCTTGCCGATCTGAACCCTGGTATTCCAAAATGATTTATAACCATCACAATGCATATCAGCAGCAACAGCAGAAACCCTCAATTCTATGACATACGGGACATTTGTACAGCGTTCTGCGTTTTATTTTTATTTTAAGGGCTATTACTTATTTTTGATGAAACTGAACTACCAAAGTCATTAAGCAAAGCCTAGACAAAGAATGTTTAGTATGGTACAGATTACGATCAGTACTCGGAATAAACCACTAATCTGAACAGGGTCTAGTCCCAACAGGTTTAGCGAGAGTCTACTGTATTACACAAACCAATATGACCAGAGTTTAAAAAAAAGAGAATATACATACAATCCAGCAGCATACATTAGGTTTTTCCAATTCATGAAAGGAAGTCAAATCATCGGAGTGGTTTTGTGTAATGACCAACAACTTAAAACCAGCAGTAAGAAGTCAAGCAGGCACACATTTAGACTAATGCCTCCATCAGTTGTACAGATTGGAAAGACAGGCCCAGTTGTAAGCATATTTATCCAATGTAAACAGAAACACAGCAGAAAAGATTAAATTAGAAACAAGTTTGTCAAGAAAAGGAAGATAAATCAGTTGTATACTTACTATGTCCACCGCCAACTAGACAAGTATAATTCTTAGGTATCTGAAAACAAAATACAAAATAAAAGTAACTTCCAAGAAAGACCTACAACTAAGTTTAACTTGTCATTTGAAATTTGATTGGAAATGAATATTTCATTCATTGACCATTAGATAAGTTGATATGGCTTTTAGAAATTAAGAAAAACTGTACTGTACTTATATTTGCATATACAGCTATGGTCAAAAGTTTTGCATCATATAGAATTAACACATTTTGTTTCATAAAGCTAAAATGAAACCTGCTGAATAATGTTACGTTAACATACTGAATTACATACCACTTTGTAGTTTTCAATATACTGAGTGACAAACTGACAAACTGAAAAATGTTAAATACTACATTGCTACTATGGCTTCCGGTAGACTTCTGCGATATAATGGTGTAGGTTCTTTGATTACATGATTATTATTATTCATTTGGCAGACGTCTTTATCCAAGGTGACTTACAGGTGTTACAGGTCAGTACAGGGTTACAATGCAAGACTGAGATTTAAAATCAGTACGGTTTACAGCAAGTGCAAATAATGCTAGTAAAATACAATATGAAACAGAATGCAACAAGTTAGAATTAACTACTAATGACATATTAGTAGTGCAATAGTGCAAGGATCATTAGCGTATCAGCTGTGGATCCTCCAGTAACGTGGTGCGTAGGTCAGGCTAGTAGGAGGGGCAGATCAAGAGATCTATAAGTGCAGTCTAAACAGGTGGGTTTTGAGGAGGCGCTGAAAGGTAGAGCAGTCCTGTAGTTCTCCAGTAGCAGGTACCACCACAGAGGGGCTAGGGAAGAGAAGGAGCAGGCATGGGAGGATGGAGAGCAGAGGGAAGGTGATGTGAGTGTAGGGAGACATGACTGGAGGTAGGAAGGGACACAGAGGTGAAGAGCGGTAGGCAAGAACAAGGGTCTTGAATTGATCTGAGCATCATCAGTGTAAATATGGTAGAAGTCAAAAGAGGAGATGTCTAAATTGTTAAGTTTATTTTTTATTTTTCAAATTAATGTCTAAATCCTAAAATTCTAGGTGATGCAAAACTTAACACCAATGCAAGTTCTTACCTGAGCAATCTCCAATGGGTTTGTTTGGAGTTCAGCATGCTGTAAGCTTGAAAAGGAGTGGGTTTTTCTTAATGAGGATGTGTATTTCATTGCATCCCAAGCACTTGCCACGCGATGTCTCAGAAGAGTCCCTACATTGCTCCTAATGGGGGATGACTTTGGCGAGTTTTTTTGCTGCATGCGATAATTGCCATTTTGAGGCAAAATCTTCATAGAACTGACTGCTTCAAATTCACCACAGACTCTTTTCACTCGAGTGAAGGCTTCACATGGAGAACAGGAACTTGGTCTTTTCACAGCTCTAAAACTGGGAGAGAATGTTCGCTCATTTCTACCAGCTGCCTTTAGCAAACCACTGCCTTCTTTTGGGGAACACAGCCTTTCATAAAGGCTTTCAAATTCTTCGTTCACTCCACTGGTTTTCTGGCTTAATCCCGAATATGAATGACTCCTTCTAAGTAAACGGCAAGCGCCTTTTGGTCTTAGCACCACATTTTCCAGAGCAGCAGAGTTTGTTGTTTGTGAAGCCACACAAGATCTCTCTCTTGCTGGATTAGCTGCAACAGACAAAGGTTCACTTCCTAGCGATTCATTACCAACAGAATACTGCATCGCTACAAAGGCTCTTCCTCGGCTTGGTGAAATTGCAGGAGAACTTGGTTTAGCAGAAAGAAGTGCCCATCTTGATGTGGTTTCAAAAGATCTTGCTCTTGTTGGTGTAACCATCAAAGAACTTGGCATAGCAGAAACACACCTTCTTGGTGATTCAAGTTGAACAGAACTTTCACTGGCATTGCACATTTTCTTTTTTGGGGAAAGAATCATGGTTTCATTGAGTGACCCTGGCCCAAGAGAGCTATGAATGGGTTCACATAATCTCCTCCTTATTGGTGTAATAGTCATAGAACTTTCCATGGCAGAAAGCAGCTCCCTTCTTGGTGATTCAACTCTAAAAGCTTCATAGGATTTGCCTCTTGTTGGTGTAACTGCGACTGAACTAGACATGGCTGACAGAAGAGATCTCCTGGCCATTTCATGTCTAAATGGACTTGCTGTAGCCTCAGAGGAGTCCCCTCTTGATGGTTTACTGGACAAAGAACTTGGCGACTTACAAGAAAATGGATTGGTTACATATGGACTCCCTCTGGGTAATGTTTGGAAAGAGGAAACATTCAAGGTTTCATTGAGGGGTTCATGTCCCAGAGAAGTTGGACAGGCTTTAATGGATTCTCTTAAAGGTGTATGATGAGTGGATGCAATCTTAGTTTCACTCAGGGATTTATGTCCAAGAGAACCTGTGAAGTCTACATGGGGACTGGTTTCAAAAACTGCTGAAGAACTGGTTAGACAGGAATCCCTAGGACAGAAATGTCCCCCAAGAGAACTTACAGTGCCATTTGAAGATACAATCATGGTTCTATCGGGTGACCCTTTATCCAGCTGGTTTGGGGACTGAACTATATCAATGCCTTCAGAGGACGACGCATGATCAGCTTTTTGTAGAATTACAGTCTCGCTGTGCTTACTTTTAGACTTCTTTCTCCGAATTAGACCCTTGGAAAAGGAAGACTTTGAATTGCTATACCAGGAGTTTTTACGATAATGTTTTAACACGTTAGTTGCAGCATGTGCTGTTAACTCTCTCTTTATTACGTTCTGCATTTTAGCCACCATTCCTGGATACAGGTCAGCCAGGAAAGAATCAGAGGAACTGTTACTGCTCTCCAATCCAGACACATTAGTTACATCAAATGTTTCCTCCAAAGGTTTCAATCGATTGGGTGCTTTAACAGGTGTGACAACTGAAAAACAGAGAATGTTATATTAAAAACACAAACCAAATATGTAAAGAATAAAGTTATAGTAATTAAATAACTTCAAGCAACTGTCAGTGGCCATACAAATATCTTGCATTTTGAATAATTGCTGACATATTCTGTTTCAAAACATTCATAGTATTTTCAAGGTACAGTCAAATCTACTGAATCAAAGATTGGTTATTCTAGACTGTTCATATACTGAAGCTTTAAGTTTTTAAACCACAGCATTAATCTAAATGACAGTTGGTAAGCACTTCTCATGTGGATAGTGAGGCACTTCTCATGTGGATAGTGAGGGAGGTAGGGACACAAAGTAAACAGCTGCATTTAATAGCATCATTTTAACATTTAGCATTACAATAGTTCAGATTCCTTATCCAAGTCATAAATATTATACTTATATCAGTAGGCAACATGTTATAACTTTAAAATGTTTATAATGCTTACCGAAAGAGGCATGTTCTTTGTTTCTTTCCCCATGGTATCCCATTGAATTTTCAAAATTGTTTGGACTTTGTTGAGATTTCTGCACCCAGTCAACCTAACATGCAAGAGAACAGTAAACAAAATATTCACATTAGAGGTTAAAGAAAGAATCTAACAAAATAGCTCAATGCAATTTCTCCCTAAGCACTTCATTTTATAGGTCTAACAGTTTATTATACCAAACCTTTATTTTAAATTTCAAAACATGATATCTGGTACTATACTAGGTAAAAGAAACCATGTCTCCCTGGCTCATTTCACCCCTGTACTGGTTTCTTTTATGTCAATAACCAATCAGCTGCTTTCCCAACTGACTAACATGCTTTCAGCCAGTGACATGCGTTGACCCAGAAGACAGTGCGAAGGTGACCTAGGAAGCACAAGTGCAAACAGATAACCTTTAGAAAAACGGCATAGAAACCTTTAACCTAGAGTTGCCTTTAAACTGAAGTAGTACCATATATCATATTTTAAAATGTAAATGCATGTATGTGTGATTTTTTGTTTAATGCATATTTCAGACATATGCAGCAAATGTAAATTTATGAAAACTTGTATCGCACAAACTAGGTAGAGCGAATAGTGTTATTTTACAGATGGTAAACAGATCAGTTTTTTAGGCCATCATCCATACTGTTGCCCTGAACTATGCTGCACAAGGCATCTAGGTGATTGACAAAATCATGGAACAACGGATGACCAAATCTGAAGTCCATTTCTCAAAGCCAGTTGTATAGACTAGTATAGCAGAGATAAAAATGAAGGTTTCCTATAATCCCATACACATTTTGCCTGATTTATTGCTTATTTTTGTATTGACAATGTTCAGCTGAGCACCAAATTTGAAGACCATTAATCATGGATATGGCCAAAAGTTAAAATAATGTGACAATGAAACTAAACTACGGTATATAGCCGCATATGGTTTTTGGCCTTTTGAACTACCTTATTTGATTTGTGAGATTTAAAAATGTAATTTCATTTTACCAAAACATAGCCGGGCAGGTCCTCCTCATCTTGCATCAAAATGTCAACATCGACTCGGTATTGCTTCCCGACATCCATTGAAAGGACACCACCAATTTCACTTGGACCCTTTCAGAATCACAAATTGGGGAAAAAAAACACAAGGGTGCTTGTTATGTGCTCCAAAATACTTGATGCAGCTTTTCTATGACAGCATACATGGCAAAAGTGCAATCTTCCCAACTGAAATCTAGAGCGACTACAATATTTTCACACAGTATTTCGGTTGTTCTACAGCTTATTCTTCAACGAAGTAAGAACATACTCTTTGGGGTTAAAATTATATACTTTTTTATTTTTAATATATACAGTGCCTATAGAAAGTCTACACCCCCTTGAACTTTTTTCACATTTTGTTGTGTCAGTGCCTCAGTTTCATGCATTTAAATGAGGATTTTTTTCCCACTTATCTACACACCATACTCCACGCTGTTAAGGGGAAAAAAGTTTTTATGGAGAAAAAAATTATATATTAAATACAAAACTGAAAGATCATAATTGGATAAGTCTCCACCCCCCTGAGTTAATACTTGGTGGAAGCACTTTTGGCAGCAATTACAGCTGCAAGTCTGTTGGGATAGGTCTCTACCAACTTTGCACGCCTAGATTTGGCAATATTTGACCATTCTTCTTTACAAAACTGTTCAAGCTCTGTCAATTTCATTGGGGAGCGTTGATGGACACCAATCTTCAAGTCATGCCACAAATTTTCAATTGGATTTAGGTCGGGGCTCTGACTGGGCCACTCAAGAACATTTACCTTTTTGTTCCTTAGCCACTCCAGTGTAGCTTTGGCTGTGTGCTTTGGGTCATTGTTGGGTTTGCGCCAAACATAATGCTTTGCATTTAGACCAAAAAGTTCCATTTTAGTTTCGTCAGACCACAAAAACTTTGCCACATGGCTACAGAATCTGTTTTTTTTGCATACTTCAAACGGGATTCAAGGTGGGCTTTCTTGAGTAATGGCTTCCTTCTTGCCACCCTACTATACAGGCCAGATTTGTGGAGTGCTTGGGATATTGTTGTCACATGCACACTTTGACCAGTCTTGGCCATAAAAGCCTGTAGCTCTTGCAAAGCTGCCATTGGCCTCTTGGTAGCCTCTCTGATCGGTCTTCTTGCTTGGTCATCCAGTTTGGAGGGACGGCCTGATCTAGACAGGGTCTTGGTGGTGCCATACACCTTCCACTTCTTAATAATCGTCTTGACCGTGCTCCAAGGGATATTCAAGGCCTTTGATATTTTTTTATACCCATCTCGATCTGTGCCTTTCAACAACTTTGTCCCAGAGTACTTTTGAAAGCACCTTGGTGCTCATGGTTGAGTCTTTGCTTTGAAATGCACTACCCAGCAGAGAGAACCTACAGGAATGCTGAATTTATCCTGAAATCATGTGAATCACTACAATTTAACACGGGTGGAGGCCACTTAACTTGGTGTATGATTTTGAAGGCAATTGGTTACACCTGAGCTAATTTAGGATTGCTATTACAAGGGGGGTGGACACTTATCCAACCAAGCTATTTCAGTTTTTATTTTTAATTAATTTTCTACAAATTTCTAGAATATTTTTTTCACTTGGAAGTTGTGGGGTAGGATGTGTAGATAAATGAAAAAAAAAACCACTATTTTAATGCATTTTAATTCCAGGATATAAGGCAACAAAAGGTGACAATTTTGAAAGGGGGTGTAGACTTTCTATAGGCACTGTAATATTATTATTTTTATATATATATATATATATATATATATATATATATATATATATATATATATATATATATATATATATATATTTTTTTTTTTTTTTTTACCTCAAGAGTTTCATCCTCAGCTTGGTTTTGACTAGCTTCCAACATTAAGTAGTCATCACCTAAAAGAAACAGAAGAAACCTTCACATTTCTACGCTTGCAAACTCACAATAACTTCTGGCAGCATTAGAATGGTTCCCTTGACAATCAGGTTGCTCCGTTCACTCAAATTAAGAATTTGTAAAGGGTTTTTCACACACTGGGGAGTAATCCAACAAAAAATTGAGCTAGTCTTAATACTGATACTAAGAGGAAGTGTTCCATTGAGAATAATACCTTAAATTAAAACAGTGAAAAGCAGCAAAAACACAAACCACCACAACAGACTCCAGTTTCTTGACTTAAATAAACTCTGATCAATATTCAATTACCACTTTTACATCAAATTTCGATAAATGTTTTGAAGTTTTTAAAGTTAAAAAAAAAAAAAAAAAAAAAAAAAAAAAGGATAGAAAGTTCACAGATCATCCTGACAAATTATTTAATTTTCTGAATATGTGTCGTTCATGAAAGGCACAGCCTTGGGCAGAATGGAAGTTCTGCCCATTTATCCAAAGCATGGGTAGTACAAGCAGTGGATGTGTCAGCTAACCCCACATTGCAACAGGACACAAGCATGCCTCAAGCCAGCGACCCTTGAAGTAGTATAGTCGTCAATGTCTTCTCTTCAATCATTTATTGTGCTGTAGAGAGACTAGGGAGTAGAATAAATATAAGCATACAGAATTAGATAAAAAATATATATATATCTTACCTGATGTCTCAACACTGCATGGTTCCTAGGAAGAAAAAATAAAATTAAAGAAACCTTCAGTATGGATAGTGCACTCAATTCTAAAAGAATTACATCATCATAGCTCTATATAAGGTCATTACTAAGACCTATCCTTTAATTTTAGGCTCTTAATTATGCGAGGGACCTGCAGCGCACATGATTTAATACGTGTCCTTGTTTTGAAGTTCTTCTGAAAGCTTGTCACCCTTAATAGCTTATAAATACCTTGTTGGGTTGATCTGAAATTGATAGAGAGATCAATGACTATGAAGAAATCTATATGCATAATCATTTGAGGTGCACATTGCTGTGGTTTGCAAATTCAGTATCTGAAGTACAGTACCTGGTTACTAGCAACACAGTCGTGTGCAGTTTCAGAAGACATGCTGTCATCTTCATTAACTTTAAAAGAAAAAAACAAAACGTAAAACACTTTTGCAATAGCAAAACATACATCCCAACCAGCCTAGATACTTTCAAACAGTAGTCTGGTGTCTTTTTTTTAAACTAAACTAATATTGTAACAACAACAGTAAGGAAAGAGAAAACAAGACTGCAAGTACGAAACAAACAAGACAGCCCTAGAGAGAGATGTGGTTTTTACATTTATGTATTTACATTTCCTATATCTTAACTTTGTCTTTTTCAAGTAACCCCACGATTGATCAAGAGGCTCTACAGGCAGGTGTTCACATAACTTAACATTAGGTTCTCACGTGATTACCAGCAGAAATGGTTTGGTAAGCACCAAAATTAGGGGTCATCATCCAAGTTGCTGTCTAGCTCCACCTCCTCCTCCTCAGACAGTTCAAACAATTGGGACGGCAGTGTCAGAGACCACAACAATAGTTTCTGAATGTTGAAGTAGGAGCCTGGATTGCTGGTTATTCAGATTTTTAACAAATCACGCATTCTCCATACTATCACATTGTCACTCTGGGGATTCAAAAGCAAAAACCCAAACACTTCATCACTTTATTAGTGATGCTGAACACGTCAGCTTGATGGCACAATTTATATAAGGATATAACCGAGGGCGAAAAATATATTTTAAGTAAAATGGTTAAGTAAATGTATTTTTTTAAACTCACATTTAAATGTAAACAGCTTTTAAACAAATCGACACTTCCTCTCAGTTTGGGAAGCGAAGTATCAGTGATCTTTCTTAACGCCACTCCCCGTAACTGCATCTCTCTTCTCTGAATGGACGGCTTAACAGAGATCCCTGCTATCATTGGTTGTTTCAAGTATCCATTAAAGAGAATTATTGATCTTATGAATTGGAGGGACTGTAGATAAATTGGAACCCTCCCAGAGATCGTTGACAAACCAGAGGCTAGGCAGATATGGCTCACCTTGCAAGCGTGAGCACACTCGCTGCCTTTCTGAAAAATGCTTTCCTGTTAAATGTACTGATGGTACGCCTTTGCATCTTAAACAACAATATGGAAGTCCGCATTTCTTTATTGGTTCGCATGAGCACCAGTTATGTGAACCCCTGTCTATAGGCATACATCTCTAAAAAAACAAATGAACTTTAATGGTACCTTGATTGTATCCCTGTCAAAATTGCAGGAAAACGCCAAGTTTAATAAATACAATTTAAAGAGCTAAACATTTGCATTTCAAATCTTCCTCGTCTTTTAAGAGCTCTGTTGATGCTTGTAAAAGGAATATTTGTCCTCAGCATAGAACACAAGTGTGGTCCAGTGGTTAAAGAAAAGGGCTTGTAACCAGGAGGTCCCCGGTTCAAATCCCACCTCAGCCACTGACTCATTATGTGACCCTGAGCAAGTCACTTCACCTCCTTGTGCTCCGTCTTTCGGGTGAGACGTAATTGTAAGTGACTCTGCAGCTGATGCATAGCTCACACACCCTACTCTCTGTAAGTCGCCTTGGATAAAGGCGTCTGCTAAATAAACAAATAATAATAATAATAAAAGTGGCACCAATGTGAGCTTCCCAAACGTCCAAATTCTCACATGTGGAAATTTTAGTAGAGCAGATCAGGACAAGCTAACAAATATATCATTACCAGTTTTCTCTTCATCACTGTGCAGATCCTGTAAAAATGAAAGACATTAAAACAAGCAAGATTAGAATGCATTGAGGGTGTATTCATGTTACTTGTATCTCTTGCATTCCTTTGGTTTGCATTAAAGACATTACAAATATAGCAGTGAAATGATCAGGAAATAACTAAATAATAAATGAATAAACTTGAAAGAAAGGGACATATGCAACTGTTGAACTAAATATTTTGGCTAAATAAACCTAAACAAATGCCCTTTATATTATCTGCTTTGTGTGTGCGTTTTTTGGTTTTTTTACCTGAAGAAAGTTGCTGTTGTCCATGGTGTCCTCTGATATCCTGATGTCACAGTCATAAACTTTAAAATAAATCAATAAATAAATCAATAAATACACTTGGTGAGGGCTTTGCAAATACACAAAATAGTACTTGTTGAGTTGGGCAAGTATAACGCAGTAGACTGTTTTTCAAATCAATTTAAATATATATCCAGCACTCCAGATAAGCTGTGTACTAGGTGTTTTACGCATGACATTTAAATGTAATGCATAAATACGCATAGCAATTTTGCTGCACAGCTTGAGTTTGTATGTTATCAAGCTTCTTGTAAGTCGTTGGTTCACAGCGTCTCAATGAACAATTGTAAATATACTGCATGATGTAGCTAGAGAGTGGGGAGGGGTTTAGGTCGGCCAGGGTGTCCTCGGCTCACCACACACCAGCCTGGCCGGGCGCCTGCGGGCTTGCCTGTAAGCTGCCCGAGAGCTGCGTTGTCCTCCGACGCTGTAGCTCTTGGGTGGCTGCATGGTGAGTCCGCAGTGTGAAAAAAAGCAGTCGGCTGATGGCACACGCTTCGGAGGACAGCGTGTGTTCGTCTTCGCCCTCCGGAGTCAGCACAGGGGTGGTAGCGGTGAGCTGAGCCTAAAAATAAATTGGCCATTCCGAATTGGGAGAAAATAATAATAATAATTGGCAACGACTAAATAAATAAAAAAAAGAAATATATAGTATGTGTATTCAAGCCTTTTGTTAAATACTGTATATTCCATCTGCACCGTTGATATAAAGCAAATAAGCAGAATTGTTATTTTTTCTTTTTATAGTAAGACCAAGTTATTTCAAAGTAAAATGACAGTTAAAATGTAATGTTGTAATTGCATGCCCTATAAGTTAGCAATGAAGGAATTCAGTATTTACTGAAAGTACACGACTAAGGCGATGTTGCATTTTACATAGTGTCTAAATTGTAGAGTAAATTACTCGATGACCCAAAACATTATCTGGAGTGCTGTATATACATCACCACCAATCTATATGAACAATCTCTTGTGCAATGCTAATATACTACCTTACCTGTAGTCTCATCATGTAAATCCTAAGAGATTTAAAAAAAAACAAAAAAAAAAACACATTTAATAAACAGGGAACCGATAGAAATGTATTCCATAAGGTGAATCTCGAGATTTTTGGTGGATCTTTGGGTAAATACTGCATTAACTCAAATTTATGATACCCTTTAATCAAAACAGAAGTTCAAATTTTGGGGGTGCGACTTGAATTCAAGGTTTTTCAGCTAGGGTACCTGTTTACATTTGCGCATGTTGTAACGGTTGGTTGGTTGGTTGTGAGAACAAGGAGGGTGCAGTGCGCGAGGAGCAAGCTAATTAGAACCAAGACTGTTAAAGTATAGCGTGCTTCAGGACTGTGTTATTGCTGGGTGATGATTCAATCGACTCCACGGAGCTTCCACAGAGTTCAGCAGCAGCGCTCCCTGATTAGGTGAACACCGCACTGCACAGCCAGCCTGTTGCGTAGACCCGTCCAGTGGATCACCAGCTCATTAATTCAGAATCAAAGACATAGAAGCCCGGACTCAGTCGACACGTCGTTGGAAGGACAGAGACTGTGTTAAGGGCTGCAGTATAGGGGGTTAATCCAGGCCTAGATGGGAGGTTGTAGCATGCAGCATAATAAGTTTGCTGTCTACTACTCTTAATTGAGTGGTAGTATGCCTGGCCAGGCTATATTCGTATGTTCTTAATATATTCGATACCTGTTCTAATAATAAAAAAAAATAAAACTCTCTGTGAAAATAATTCCCCCTGCTGGTGTATTAATGTTGTATATATACATATATGTATAGATAAAAGAAATCCATTTGGCTTCATTCTGTGTTTTTTGTTTTGCTGAATTTCAAAGGTTTCTCTATCCTTTTTCAAACGTGTTTTGCGCAGGTTCTTTCCAGCTTTCCTTAGTTTGCAGTTATTTGGTCTTTGCTTAGTGCCGGGTAGTTTAAAAGGACAGAGAAGATTCGGTAAGGAGATCCGACTTTCTTTCGTACTCGTGTGATAATGGGGGCTTTGCGTTCTATCTTTTAGAATCATGGTTTAGTTTACCCATTTATTTTATACAGCTTAATTTTCGTTAGTCTGTGGTTAGTTGTCAGGTCTAATTTAGTAGTCAAACGTATTTCCTTTTTCTTTAATTCAATTTGGTTTGATTTTAGACACCAACGCAGCTTGCACTAACTTAAGCTTTGTTTTTGGTTAATAAGTTTACTGTTTATTTTGCTACTTTCTTTACCAGTTCTGGATCAGTTTGTTCTTTTTTCTTTTGATACTTTGTATTCCTTGTTACGATTTTTGGAATGTTTTTTCTTTTCTTCAACGGCGGATTACAGCAGTTTTCTCCATCAAAGGATCAACCACATAACTGCCAGTTTACAGACCTGGGTGAGATCTATGTAATTGTTTCTTTTCCAATCTGCTGCTGGATTACACATTTGTGTTGAATGGACATTAAGTTTTGGTTGTTTCAGGAGGTATTTTTTTTTTTGTGAGGATACTCGGGACTTAAATATTAATTTTGAACTTGTGAGGGTTTTTTTGCGTTATTTTTCAACATGTTTTACAGAACTGCATTGTTGATTTTTATGTTTGTTTATTTCACCGCTGTGTGATGCTGTACGTTAATGATGTTAATTCTGCTGCTAGTTTTAATAGTACAATTTAAAGATACAAGTAGTTATTTCATTGGGTCAATTGAAATACTATTTGAGTAGTTAGAGATTATTTAAAATCACTGACTTCTTTCTCAGTATGGCATATTACTATAGTGTGTTTTTGTATACGATAGTTAAAATTGGTCGGTTACTTTGGGGAATCAGCCTTCTACTATATTACACAGTGATGTTTTGTTTAGTTATATTTATCTATCTAATGAGTACTGGTGAAACAATTTAAATAAATAGAGGGTATTTAATTACATTTTGGGTGATTATTCTAGTAGGAAGCAAATAAAGTGTCACTGGCGTTTACCGAATTTAAATGTTTTCTGTATTGCTGCACCTGGTTGCTTTATAAAGATTAAGTAATCTGTTACAATGTTATGTTACTGTACATAATCCCCCCCCCACCCCACACACACACACACACACACACTTGCATTTGCAATATAGTAGGTGGCTTACTCTGATAATTGAATGTACGGTAATACAGTGTTACATGTTGGCACCTGGAAATTAAAGTAATTTAACTTAATTATTGTGGGTTTTTTTCATTCAGTGCGACTTTTTATTCATGTTTTTTTTTTTTTTGGTCTTCGTATTTTGGGGCGTGCGACTTGAATTCAGGGGTAACTTAAATTAGAGTAAATACGTTAATTTTACCACTATGCATGAAAATATTAAGTTTCCAATAAGGCTGATTTCACAATACAATAAAAATCCCACACCCGATTCCTGTTTTGCCTTTACTGTCTTCATGTTTGTTTGCAAGTACTGTGACTGATTATCTGCTTAAAGACGGACAGTCTATCTTACTGTACCTTGGGTTGCATTCATTTATGTATTGGTTTCCACCAAATAAGATTAAATATCATTTTTAAATCAGGTTCTCGCCAAACTTCTATTTACCTGGATAGAGAGTCCATCAGCAGAATCTTGTCCAGTCTCTGAATACCTGCTGTCATTGCCTAACATGATAGAAAGACACACCATTGGTGAGTTAACACCACCAGAGAGAAAGGTGTGCAAGGCATCCAATGCTTCTTTTGTTGTTTGCTTTCTTAGGTAGCAATACTAAAAATCAACATGTTTAACAGGACTATGTACCTTTGTTTCCTATCATGAAGTCAATTTCTTTAGAGCATTTTACAGCACTGCAGAACCCACCTGGATTGCATCAATCACCTACTTTTAGGGGTTATACCAAGATTACCCCCAAAAAATGGGTGGCTTTACAATGCATTCTTGTAAAATGCATCAATAAAATCCAGCTGTGGGTAATCCCTGACAAGGTATAGGTTGATCAACCCCCCTTCCCTTATGCCATCTACGCTGTCAACTGGAGTCACTGATCACCTCAAAACAAATGCATTATCACTCAAGCTCATCCTCCTCCCCCACTACAAAACTGCTGCTTATCTAGTCTGCAACAAAACAATACACCCACATTTTAAAAAAAGCAATTTAAAATCAACCTCACATCAAGATTATTTTCTCTTGTGGGGGCTGTAATGCTTATATAGTACCTTACCTGTAGTCTCCTCATCATATAAATCCCAAAACATCAACTGTAAAACCCTTTTACAGAAATGTCCTGATCTAAAACCTTCCATGTGCAATCAATATGAGAGGTTTGTACCCCCCCAAACATTTCTTAGCTCTATAAATGTGTATCTTACCCATCATCTCTTCATCATTAACAGCATCCTGAATGTGAAAGAAAGGGAAAACAAACACATTATTCAGATTGTTTTGCATTTAAGGCTGTAGCAGCATTGTTATTGGTTTTTAATGTAAAGTATATCTGAACAAAAACATTTTTGCATGCAAGAACTGCAAGAATAGAAGGGATCTGCCATGCGGTGCTATGTTTACAAAATAAAAAAACTACGCTACTGTTTCTAATTTAGCTTTTATTTCTCTAATTTGATTTTTTTTTAATCAAAAAAGCATGTACAATATTGCCAAGACACATTCTTTATTTTATTAGTCAGATTTTATTTTATAGATTAAATATTTCTCTCAATGCAGAATGATGATAAACATTGATTATATATATATATATATATATATTATATATATATATATACATATATAAAAAATGATTTCCATTACACGAGAGTAGATGTTAAAACTTCATGCTGATTTGAACTCGGCTCTCGCCAAGATAAGCACAAACTAAGAAGTAGCTTTACAGTAAACTAATGTGATCCATTTGTGTCTCCATCCATTTACGTTTCCTTCCATATGATGATGTAGATATCCTTCTGTCTGGTGTTAATGGCTGAAGTGTAATGCTGGCTCCAGGGATCAGCTTATTTTGCCTCCCTGGTGCATCAGCACACACAACGGCTGCGATGCTGGCTCCGGGGATCAACCATAGTGCGGCCTCCCCAGCGCATCAGCATGACGTCTGGATTGAGCTAAGTAGGGTACATCTCTGGGGTCTTCAAGTGGGCACCTTCCATCCTCAGTGTTTAGTCGACTAGCCCACGACACCTCAAGAGGGCTCGACGGTGATTCTGGCGTCCCAGCATCACCCCCCTCCGTCCCCCACTCAACTCAACTATATGGTATTTTTTCCCAGGATTATGCGCTCACATAAAATGTTATATATATATATATATATATATATATATATATACACACACACACTTAATAATTTAAAAACTCATTAAAGCAGGGTTAGACAACAGCACTAGCCCTGCACCCATTTTATATAGTACTGTTACATTAAAACACCTGAGGCCTCTAAACGCAGCTTCGTATGCACTTCATTTGTGTTTATTTATTTATTCATTCATTTTTTATATGCATCATTTTGAATGGTGTAAGCTTACAGGACCGCTTTCTAGTAGTTACCTACACTCCCATCCAAAACCCAAATTAATTTACTGTCATCACAACGGTAAAATAAACCTAGAGTTTTCTGGGGGGAATCAAACTTCTCGCTACATAGGTAAATTACATCAAGGCGACTTGCATGTTTTAAAATTCTAAACTTAATGCATGTAGTTTATTTTTATTTTTATGTAACTAAGGCCTACCTTTTAAGGAGGATTAAATGTGTGCAGCATATGCATGTACTATATAGCGTTAATATTGACTAGCCTGTAATATTGCGGTAACTGATTTGACAATTGATACAAATAACAATTTCTGTTGCAACAGGTGTTCCAAAGAACCCTGCCTCCCTGTATGAACTGCACGTACGTTTGTATTATCTGATGTATTATAGCTCCTCCCATAAAAGGGTGCCTTCACTATACATCTTACTGTATGTACATTTCATTCCGGATCATTCCGGATACAACAGGCAAGATCATTAATTAAGGTCAGTGCATTTATAAATGTATTAATAGTACGGTCCCTTGAAAAATAAACATGAAAACCAGCTCACTGTTATTGTAAACAAATACTGTTTCTATTTCAAATGTTTACCTGTTACTGTATGTAGGCTTGGCAGGATTCGATTTTGATTTGTAAACGTCGATTTCACCTCACATAAAAAATACCCCCCCCCCCCCCCCCATCTAAATTTCACGCAATCTTGAAAATGTGAACGATAAAAATCTAAATGAATGCTTAAAAGTAAACATCGATATTATCCATCGAAATTCTTAAATAAAAATTGAATTCTGCCAAGCCAATGTATGTGTAAATACACACTTTCTCAGTTACATTTTGCTCACTGTGTGGATGTTTCCATGGATCAAGTAACAATAATGCCATACTGTTAGAGGGAGCTTGGTTTCACCAGGACGTGCAGTTTCATGGTTTTACCTATCAGAACGTGACCCTGGGAGACATGGTTCTATGTAACAGGTCACTACAACCTACATATACACATTTGTTACCTTCTTCAGCTTTTCTGTGACATGTTTTCCAGAGGTACTCGCAGACTGACAGGAACCATCCACACTCCCTGCATATTAAAATAATAAATTACATGTCTGCTTATTTTTATCTCTGTAGTAAACCAAAATCAGCAGCTTTACTACCATACAAGTATTGTAACGTTCTTACTTTCATGCTTAACCACTTTAGTGACAATCCTGTATATATAACAATCAGTATGTTTACATGAACAGATTCAGAACACAGTATTCTGGGTAGGAGTATTCTGGGTAATCTGTTTACATGCAAGTGGAATTTAATATTCCACTATTATTCCCCATTTACATGCAGACAGGAATATGAATACTGAACACACACTGCGCATATGCAATGACTGGTTTAAAAGGAGCAATTTGATTTATAGCTGCAAATGTATTCCTTCCAAATAATCTGTTTTGAACTGCAGCATCAACCTGGCAGATCCAGACTACACACGTTGTATACAAAATTTAAGCCCAACAAATGTTTGTTTTAAACTGTACACTATAACCAAACATGGATAAAATACAGTATCCAGTGGCTGCTACAAACAAGCTTCAGTTAATTAACTTACAGTCTATACCAAAGTTTTAAACTCCATATTTCTGGGTATGTATTTATGTACCTAATGCATTCTTCCTGCCAACATTAACACAAAAGCTGCTTGCCGTGACATCACAAGTTTTCTAAATCCCCGACTACAGAGGCAATGCATGCGCGGGAAAGAAAAAGGCAAGTATTTCAAATAGTGTTTACATGCAAGACAGCTCCCCATATCTTATTCTGAATACTGCTTACCTTATTATAATTATTATTATTCTGAATATGCCGTTTACATGACTAATACTTATTCTGAATACTGAGTATTCACTGCATGTCAATGTCATGAATATTTTATCCTACCTTCCTTGGTCTCCCCAGGAGGAAAATCCTATCCAAAAAAAGAAAATACTTAAATTACAGCAAACAAATATATGGATTTCTGGAATACCTTTTTGAAATGTCAAAATAAAAGATGAACAGGATGAGGGAACAGGTATTATTAAATTGAATTTGTGTCTGCTCCACTAGTGCCCTCACTATAGTGTCACATCCAGGGTTTTCCTGCAACCCAAGCAGCATGTTACAGTGCCTACTGAAAACAGTGTGGGTTTGGAAAAGATGGAATACGTATTGGAACAAAATAGCACCCAAAAAAAGATTGACGTGCACTGCGTATTGGTGTGTTTATGATACTGGTTAACAGCTTGTGTTTACTAAAGCAGAAAGAGTCGGCATTATTGTTTAGATTGGCTGCGCTACGCTTATACAGCTCCCCACAACAGCAAGTTCGTGGGTTTCCTCCGATCCCACAGCCAAGCCCGCAAACCTGTGCTCCCTTGTCATGTTAACTAAACAATGTTTTGTCTGTTTTATTTCTCATGAAACAATAAACGGAACTAAATATCCCAACCTTGCATTTCTTTTGCCTGTCAATTAATTTCTTCTTTCTCTTCAACTCTTTGCTGTATACTACTTCACCGTCCCAAGGCAGTATACCTATTCATACAAAAACAGGGGTTATTCTACTTCAGTTTAAAAGGGTATCATTGGTCTGTACATCACACCATTTAAACAGACTCAAAGGTCCAGTATGACCCACTAAGACCAAAAGTAAAATGCTGCCTTACCATCTGGTGTCTGGCAGGTCATAGTTTCCAAGTCAACAATGATTGAATCCTCTCTTTCAGCGGAATACTGCCAAAACACAAACAAATATATCAACACACAGCAGGGTATACTTTATTTCGCATGCTACAATTACACAGAGTTATCTTTGTAAAAAACAATACCACTTTGACCTACATTCACAGTATCATATGTAAATATACAATTGTAAGCAAGGTACATGTGTACTCAGTACCTCAGTGTATATTCCCTAAATTCTGATACTCAATAACTTTGTTGTCACCAAACTTAATCACAAATTGATACGTCTCTCTGTAGGGCAAAATGCTTATGCAGAATGTATAGCAGGTCTAGCAGATGATATTGAAAGTGTATTAAATTAATTGCCAAGAGGTTAAAAGTCCAAAAGTAACATGCGCTGCAAAAACAATAAAGTATTTCATTCAACATCTTTGCAATAAAGTCAGCTTTTAATTTTCAGTTAGTCTGAAATCGTAATTGGCTCTTTCAGAGTCTACACTAGTTTACAACATGGCTGTTGGTTGGCAGCAAGTTTTTTGTTTTGGTAGCTTTAATGAGATCAATTCATGTGAAAAAAAGAAATCATTAAACGAGAGTCCAGGGAGGCACCGTCTTCAAACATACAAGTTACACTAACAGGCAACATGAATACAAATCTTTAAAACGACTGCTGTGACTGAGCCTAGAAAATGCGTCGACACCAGACACCGTTGTAATTTCCAGACGGAAGAAAGTATGACAAATAAGATGTATGCACATTTTACAATTCTGACTATATTTGTCCATTTACTTTAGAAAATGTATATGCTTTAGAATTGATTGGCCATGTTGTTATTAATAGTAATTAGAATTGTCTGATTATTCTCATAAAAATGTACGGTAGTAGGCTGTTTATTAATTCATTTTCTGTGTGGTTCAGACTTATCTGCAAACTAGTGAATATAAATTAGAGACAATTTTGTGGAAGCTTTTTTGCACTACGGTTTAACAAAAAACCTATGCAATTTTTTTTGCAAAACTGAGTTACTGACAACCAATACTGTCTGTAATGAAGTTCTTTCGTGGGACTATACAATACATTTAAAAAAAAAAAAGTAAACACTGCCGTGTTCAGTCACAGTGAACCATGCACAGATAGTCATTATACCATCTCACCTTTCTACAAATCTGCTCCAGTGACTGAAGATAACGATCTTCGTTTCCTCTAATTCCACGGAAAAAGTAATCTAAATCCATGTTTATATTGTAAGCGTTAGAAAATAAAACAAAAACAGGGAATATTACTCCACAGCGCTGCTGCAACAATGTCAGGTTTTTTACTCATCTGATTCAAAAATAAATCCCGAAACAAAGCAGAAGCATGATTGGCCATCGCATGATCGCGCGTTAGTTCCTCTGTCACATGGTTCATTAGTTTAGGCCGGGTTTGGTCTGAAACGGAGTAACTGCAAGCTGCAGTACAGCAGATAGGAAGTAATTTTATGCAGATTCGTGCAGGGCTGCCAGATAATCTGCTAACTTCCTGAAAACCCGTGTACAGATCGGAGCCCTCGGTCGTCTCTCGCCTGCAGCTTCAACATAAGGGGCGTAAGAGTCTGATCACGTTAGAATTAATAAACGAGGAAGAAAGTAAACAAAGAATGTAAATTCTTTAAGCCCAGGTACAATTGCCATTTTAAACTGAGTATTTTAGTTTTTTAGTGATTCTATTTTGTTGATAACATTGTAAAACAATGTAATTAAAACTGAACACAAGCGAGTGGTGTTAGATTTTAGTTTCCCGATTTATAAAATCTTAATGACTCGTTGCAAAATTGTTGTAAGCGGTTTAGCAGATTTTTTTTTTCTTAATTACGGTTTAATTAAACTTCACTCGCTTTTTGTGTTCGGTTTGAATTAACCAGGGTTTGTATGTTCTGTACAATGGTTATCAGCATCCCTGTCAACGTTGAGTTTTCAAAATAAGGGAGCTTTTGTAAACTGAAGTCTTAGTGGCCTGAATTACAGTGAATACATACATAAGACAAAGGCATATACTGTTCCACTTTATTACTTGGTAGGGTAAGGTGCCCCTAATAGCTTTTAAAAAGGAAAAATATCAAAACAGAAAAGCAACCATGACATGCTTCACAGTCAGTCTCTTGGCCCCCGTGGTTCTTATTGTACTGTAGTTATAGGTGGCTCATTTGGCAGCATCCAATACTTTGTATGAGAGCTAATCATACACATTTGGCGTTGTTACTTTCATCACATAACAATTCACATATGTGGCGGATCAATAATACCACTTTCAGCAACATTTCATTGTCAACTAGCTTCTACTTGTTTTTTAAACGAATACACTACTGCTGTATATAAACACATGTTATCAATCAATCTGAATTTCCAAAGCAATGTTGATGCTGAAATTGTAATATTATTATTATTTGTTTATTTAGCAGACGCCTTTATCCAAGGCGACTTACAGAGACTAGGGTGTGTGAACTGTGCATCAGCTGCAGAGTCACTTACAACTACGTCTCGCCCGAAAGACGGAGCACAAGAAGGTCAAGTGACTTGCTCAGGGTCACACAATGAGCCAGTGGCTGAGGTGGGATTTGAACCGGAGACCTCCTGGTTACAAGCCTGTTTCTTTAACCGCTGGACCACACAGAAACACCTTTCACTCTTTGTGTGGCTTTTAGACTTTCCTGCAGAATACTTTGCAGCTTATGAGCTTATGAGTCTTGGTACTTGTCTACTTGTCTATCTGTAGTCGCAGAATTAGCACAACATGTAAAGGTCTCTGCATATGTAACTTGAGCTCCGTTTTAATTTAGCAACGAAAGATGTTATTGAAGCGCTGGTTTTCTGAGCGTCATTGGCTTTTTAGTGTTTTTGAGATCTCTCGTGCATACCACAAACATCATTCTTGCTCACATGTCCCACCGTTACAATCAGTCCTGCATAGTTTACAGAAAGTATGCCTTTTCTCAAAGTTGCTTCATATCATGTGAGAATATGTTGTTTCCCGCTCTAAGCCATTCCCAGGCTTCGGTCGCACACACTCTTGCAGGCCCGCTTTCTCTCTGTAATTAACCCAGCTCCGTGCATTCATATATATATTATTGAAAATTCATAACATTTAAATGCATTGCAATTATCGTTCACAATTTAAGTATAGAAATACTTAATTCATATCTTCATATATCAGTGTAATGAAGACATTACCTAAAACATTTGACTGCTTCAATTAGTTTTGTATACGTTTGACATATTGTAAATATTTCCTATAGCATAATATAGTTATATGTATGTATATATGAAATGTTACATAGGTAAAAGCTAACTATACAGCCTGTACATATATTTATTGCACAATAATTTTAACAAAATATGATAAAATCAGGTACAGTATATTGTATTTTCCTCTTACACTAACAACATCTTAAGTCAGGTATTACCTTGGCCTGATAGACTACCTGTTTAAAGGTTACATAAGGACCTTTTTTATTTTACTGTGTTGCATGTTCCCATGTGTTGCTATAACTGTTTGCGTAAGGCGTGTGTATTGTTTTATTTTATTCATTTTTTACATTTTGACCACTTTTTAAAATCGCATTCCCTGATGGGAAATGTAGTTCTGAGAGGTCCATGCGGGTACATGTGAAGCTATCTTGAGAAAGGGAATGCAATTTAAAAGTTTAAAAAAGTGGTCAAAATGTAAAAAATATTTGAAAAAAAATTCAAACAATACACACACCTTACATAAACAGTTGTAGCAACACATGGGAACATGTAACACTGTAAAATAAAAAAGGTCCTTATGTACCCTTTAAGTCAGATAATGGCTAATAAGATTAGTAGATTTGGTTGGAAAAAGCAGGATATCTTTTCTGTGATGGGGATCTTGACTAATGCTGTTTAGGCATGCAATAAGAAAATAGTTTTGCCACCTAACAAGAACTCTTTACATTTTAAACATTGATATTTGGACTGTGACCAGCACAGTTCAATAATGACTATTGCATGTTAAGGGCCTTTTTATACAAACAACTTCCATTGAAATGGATTGTAATTGTATTGTTGTACTTGGTGGCGGATCTGTGTTTCCCTTTTGAAGGGCAAGTGGGAGGAACACAACAAGACATAATAATGTTTTTCTGCAGTAGTTTCACAGAATTGCCACCATCACATTGCACCGTTCTACTTCTGCATCTGTGTCTTCTTGACCATGAAAGCCATGCAACTCTTTTTCTCACTCATTTTTCAAATGATTTGTTTATTTGTATTAGTTCATGCAGCCACTCAAACATAAAATGAAATATCTCAGCCAGACTTGCTTGAAATAAACCTAGGGCTCTTGCATAGTTCCTTAAAAATACATTTTCCATTGTTCTCGTTGTAGTGCACAGTGATAATACAGATACAGTATTATGAGGTTCCAGGCAGGCAAGGGCATTTTTTAGCCAGTGTTTTGACAATTGACTAATAATAATGTAGTAATAAGCCACTGTGTACTGTAGTTGAAACCACTTTCTAATGGAGTCGGTTAGTGAAGCAAATTATTTTTCTCTAGTAAAATTTGCTGTACAATTCTGTTACAATAATAAACTTAATTAGATTTGCACACTTTTAAAAGCTAAAACCGGTGTAAGCCAGCACTCATGAATAATAGTCCATTTTGGACTGTGGACAGAGAATTAAATATAGATGCAATGTCGATGTGATGTGTGTCTTCAAAGTAAGAATACCTAGAAAATTGCAAATGTAATATTCCTAAAAACATAAAAGATTATTGATTTTTATAAGCTGCTGTGACAAACAATATGACCCAAGATTAACATTTATATTTGTAAATGAAAGTAGCTTCTGAAATTTTGCAGAAGCCACCAGTCATTAGCTTGCATTAGAAACCACTGGAAACCTGGTTTGTTTTTATTCCAGACACCACACCATTTATCATGTGGCATCAGAAGAGTACAGAATATTTCCATGTTCTAGTTCTTTCTTCAGTAGCTTTCCTGTATATTTATTTAGTCATAATCAATATAGGAAAACAGTGCAAGCTTAGAGAGGTTTCTTCCCCTACAGTGTTTAACAATCCCCAAATCCCAAACAAAGTAATGGAGCTTTCCTAGCTCTTCAGCCCGGTCCTGTAACCTGGTCTGCAAAGAGTGTTCATTAAACACTGTTCCTTCTGCCGCTTTTGATGACTTTCAGGACATTTGAAAGGTCGAGGGTCTTTTTGATTATGTCCATGATCATCTGGTGTTCTTGCGTTCCACTGATGAACTCTTCTAATGTCAATTCACCTGAGGAAAAGAACAGATATTATAAATCACATATGGGAAATCAACATATCACAATTAAGGATTTGTCAACAATCGTACATGTGTTTAGATGTACATCCCATGCATAGAACATACAGCATTACAAAGTTAAAAAACACATTTTATGTTTAATAGTAGTTGATAAGAACAGTCGTTAACTTTATGATTTGTGGCGAAGTCAGTGCGTTGTGTGTAAGGCATCTGTTACTGTAACAGAAATAATTTCTCACAATTGAGGACTTCACATGTTGTCTTAATAGCAGACGTAAGTGTAGTTGAGAGTTGAAAGGTCACAGGGTCACATTACAACTTCTATTAGTGTGACCTTTAAAGTGACTGCTGTCTGATTTATAGTAAACAATAAAATGTAGATTTTAATATCCAAGATCCTCGACATTGAAGAAAGGATTTTCAGAGTTTGTTTGTGTTTTGAAGCCTCTGTTTCAGTCTGACTTCTGAATTGAGTTGTAGGAAGAATACCAAGGTGCTTCAGTAGTGTATATTCAAGTTGCTTTTGCAGAATATGAAGATGCCGCTTGTTAAGTCACGTGAGATTTATTTGTTCTTATGTGTAAATGAAAAGCACAAAAAAGAATGAAGTGATATTGCAAAAATATAACTAAACATGTTAATAATACAAAGAGTGTAATATTCCAGCACAGGATACTGGATCAGTGCTTATAACATTATAAATGTTACAACTGCTTCTTACCATCTCCATTTTTGTCTATCATATCAAATACCAAGGCTGTGATCTCTTCTGGTGACATGTCAGTATGCTTATTGATTGCTTGTACTGCCTAAAACAGAAATCATAGTTATGGTAGAACCCCATTAGGAAATAACATCCCTTATAAAAAAGCATATAAAATGTAAAAATATTTTTGCACAGTCATTTTATAGTTGTTCCATGCTTTTCTATGCATTTACTATACTTACCATGTTTTGTCATTTTTATTAATATGCTTTACCATACTACTCTGCAATGCTTACCTATGCTTTGCCTTGCTTTCACGTTGCTTTATTACACTTTGCTATGCTTTTACAGTGGGATACTTTAATAAGGGATATAGTTTGAAATCTGCCTCTGTGTTATACAATGTTATACAATGATGTTAAAATAACAAGAAAGTACAGTCAATAATGTTGCTTCCTTCTATTTAATCCAGCAGAAAAAAACAGCATGCAACTGGATTTACTTACTCTCATTAAAAGTGTCATTTTCAAAAAATGGGAAGGTACTTCAGTGTTATAATACACCATACAGAAAGACTGCCAGCAGAGTGTACAACAATTCTGAAAGCACAGTAACCACCAGGGGTCAGGGTATTACTATATTGAGCATCACTCTAAAGAACTGCTGGAAAGGTACACCAGCATCCTTTACTTTATATTTAACTTGTATCTGAGGGTTGAATGCTATGTCAAAAGAGGTGGGTTCCATTGGCAGAGCAGAAAGACACTATTCTAGGGTGATTGCAGAATATTACTCACACACAATTTGTCTTATGTGCTGTTCCCCATGTTTGATGGTATCTAAACAATGTTTTGCCGTCTTGAATATTTTAAAAATTAGAGCCCCGTGTCCCTGAGTGTCTAACCTGGTAAAGGTACAGGTGTGTGGTGCTCAGGGTGAGACGTACCGTCAGGGGAGCACAGCTTCGCGTTCTCACCATGCTACAGTGGCCCAAACTGGCCAGGCAGTCTTCGCTGGGGATCCCACTGGGAGAGTCATGTTGGCTCAGGTGCTCCTGTGTGTTAGGGGGTTTCTCACCATGCAACAGTGGCCCCTACTGGCCAGGCATCTGGTGAAGTCAAAGCCTTGTCCTCCAGAGGCCGGTAGCGCGCTGAAATCTGCTCTTGGGTGTAAAGAGGCTTGGTGGTGGGTTTGGAGGATGCCTACTGACGTTCAGTTCTCCTGAGCTGTTGTGGGGTTTACTGTATTGCGGGACATAATTGTGCATTCTAAAATGTGGAGAAAATGGGAATAAAGTAATTAAATCAATAAAATAGAGCCCCAAGAAAAATAAATAAAGCAATCACAGTAACGAATTTTTCGTGTTTAAAAAAAAAAACGTCCACGTTTAAAAAGTCACGCATTTTCTGTGGAAGAGTGAGGAGTATGTAGACATTATTGAGATTTGCTCAAAATTGAGTTTGGCATAGTGTCATTGAAAATAAATATTTAGCAACTTACCTTAAATATGCTAAGCAATTCTTCTCTGTCAATCTTTCCATTTCCATCAGCATCATATAATTTGAAGTACCACTTCAACTTCTGGTCAATTTTTCCTTTTAAGATCAAGCTTAGTGCAGCAACGTATTCCATAAAGTCTATGTACCCATCCTAAAACAAAAAGACTAAATATTATTTTTTTTTAAATGGAGCTAGATATAAAGTCAAATTAGCATGTTGTCTTTCTCATACAGATAGCAGATTAAAAATAGGGTTTTGAATCTAAACTCGACCATTATTTTGCACAGAAATACACAACAGGCCAGCATTTACATAATTATAAAGCAGCATTTGTGTAGCTGGATTGTTTTTATAAAATAACAAAAATCTAACAATTACAGTCTCTGGGTCTATCTCTGGTTCACCATTTTTGAAACTCATACACTGCAACGAGTTAAAAGTTCAATTTTATCTTTATTTTTTTTAATTTGTGGGTGATGTACTCTGCAGTACTTGTACCTTTTTTAGACAACATTTTAGCTAAACTGCCTGCTGTTTGTTACTTGTGACTATAAACATGTCCTGGCTTAACTGAGAATATTGGATTACTTAACCCCTATTTGAGTGACAACAGGCAAGAAGGCCAGTGTTCTTTCCTAACACTTCAGCGACGCAATTCAGATGTCCTCATGTGCTACTCTTTTACCAGCAATGTACACAGTCCACAGCCGAGCTGGTGCTGCATGTCATCAACACATTCAATGGAATATTATCAAGAATGATATAACAAGTGCTTTACCATTTGCTTTCATGGCATTCAAAATCACGTTATCCTGTGATAACACACCACTGTACAGTTTGGATAAACACGTTACTAAGGGTCCATAGCAACAACAGCGTGTTTGTGTTTTTATGTTGTTATTGTTATTAATATGCCTTTAATCTCAAATGTGCCTAGTTTTATGGGTAAGCTCCACTCAGAGTTGAGCATTGTAAAAGTGCAGTGGGAGGTAGGGTGGATACAGTTAAGGCAATGGCCTACAGTACTTTAGGGCGATAACTTTAAGGCTGATATAGTGTGGGAGGAAGTAAACAGACTCCTGAATGAATGAATGCTCTAAAGTTATAGTGTTTTGTAACATACCTTTACATCTTTGCCACAGGATGTGATATAGGTTGGCATTATGTGATTGAAGTACTGATACAGTATTTGGTTACAATCATGCATCTTACCTGCCTGTGTTCCTCTTCTCTTCCTATTTTAAATGAATTGCAGGTGTGGCCTATTAAAGTCATCAATTGCCTATTGCCAATTTTCCACGATTCAGTTCCAGTGGTTTGATTTCATATGCACATCCAATCAAAACAACAGAAGCAATGGGGTGTTGTAATAAATGTGCACAGTACTGTACATTGGAGAATATGGCATATTGTACAATCACACATCATAAGTAATGTTCATTTAAAAATGTTTATTTCTAGTGCTAAAGCAGTGTTTTTATCACCATTCCCTGATAGAAAAGTTTGAGGAATGCCACTGGGATACCATAATAATTATAATCTATTATCACAATTAAATCAGAAGCAATAACACATTACACTATTAAACAAATGGCAACAGAATGAAATTGGAACAAATATTACAGTGGTCTCCATACAGCAACACACACCATGGCATAGTATTGCAACAGAATACCAATGTATATTGTTGTATTTACCATTACTGAGTCAATATACTGTGCTCTGTAAAAGTCTAGGGGACTATTCTACCAATGCCTCATGCTTTACCATTACAGCTGCCCTTGTGCTTTTGTATTATCCCATACTACAGAAACATTGGAAATCATTGGTAAGAAAAATGGTGCTACAACTTTCTTACCTTATTCATGTCAAACGTTGCAAATACTTGTTCAATATATCCATTTGCTTCTTCATTCAGTCCCTGAAGACCGAGGATTGCTTTAAGTTCATACAAGGTTATAAGACCAGATGGAGAGTCGCGCATAAACTTATTATACCAGTAGTGGATATCCACGGCCATCATATCTTCAGTTGTAGAATTATCAGCACCCATTGCTCACTTAGCTTCCTGACTCAACTTCTCACTGAAGAATCAGATGTGGACCGCTTCCTCCTGAGAGCTGCTCTGGACCCATTAGACTATAACTTAACAACTGGTACAGATTGTTAAACCTCTTATGGTTAGATACGACAAGAGGCTAAATAAAAATAGCTTTTTAATGGGATAACAAACTGTAGAGATTATAAAAGGAAAGGTCTTAACATCTAACTGAACACTTACGCAACTTTTTTTTAGAGGTTTATCTAGTTGAAATAAGGTAATATGTTTTGTTTAGAATTCACATCCTAGCCTTGCATTTAATGTATTATGCCTGTATTTAATGTATTTGCATTGTTTTTTACTGTTTGTGTTTAATGTATTATGCCCTGTATTTCACTGTATTCAATGTATTATGCATTGATCCTCACTATCTTGTAAAGTGGTTTGTGATGGTGGTCCACTGTGAAAGGCGCTATATAAAATAAATATTGATTGACTATAGTTACAATATCTATTTTGGGGGGCACCCGAGTGGCGCATCCAGTAAAGCTGCTCCATGTGGAGTGCAGGATGCGCCCTATAGTCTGGAGATTGCAGGTTCAAATCCAGGCTATGTCACTGCCAACCGTGACCAGGGGTTCCTAGGAGGCAGCACACAATTGGCCGAGCACCGCCCGGGTAGGGAGGGCTTAGGTTGGCAGGGGAATACACTGTTCACCTCGCACCAGCGACCCCTGTGGCTGATAGGGTGCCTACGGTTCTGCAGTGGAGCCATCAGATCTGTGTTGTCCTCCGGCACTATAAGTCTGGTGGCCTCACTGTGGATCCGCAGTGCGAAAAATGACGGATTGGCAGGAACATGTTTCGGAGGACATGTGTTCACCAGGGGGTTGCAACGGTGAACCAGGATACAAATAATAATTGGGCATTCCAAATTGGGGAGAAAACCAGGGCAAAAAATAAAAAAACATTCATTGATCACCACATCACTCCTGCACCTGCACACTGCAAGCCACTTTGCCACACGTGGTGTCAGAACATGGGATGGATCACGCTACACTGGCAGCACTGTTGGAGGCACTAGAAAGCAGACGGGAGATTGAGGAGAGAAGGAGAGAGGAGAGATACACGACCCTGATCAAGAGGGTGGGGATTGTGATGCGGCCAAGCGCAACAACGCGACCCGTGACGTCGGCCCCAAAGGCGAGGGCACAGAAGATGATGGCGGAGGATGAACTGGAAGCATACCTCATCACGTTTGAGCAGTTAGCAACCACGGCATCATGGCCACCAGAATACTGGGCAAGCCAGCTAGGATCCTGTTTGCTCGGGGAGGCTCAGGCAGCCTATAAGGCCATGACGGACAAAGACGTCATCAAATATGACTTGGTAAAGAAAGCCATTCTCCGCCGCCTGAACATCATGGGGGAAACACACCGGGTGAGATTCAGGGAGTACAGAGGCCACAGGACATACGCCCCAGGATGGTTGCCCAACGTTTGTGCGACCACATGGTACACTGGCTCACCCCCGCCCAGAAAACGGGATTACAAATGGGCGGGGTGATAGCCATGGAGCAGTTTTGCCACGTGGTCGGCGCTGAAACGCAAGCATGGATATGGCTACACTCTGGAAGAGGCGATAAAACTGGCAGAGGACTTCGAAGACTCCCTGGTCTCCACCAAAACCAGCTTGCGTCGGATGTTGGTTTGGACGCAGCGTTGTCCCAAACGATAGACAGAGTAGAACACCCTATCCTGTATTTCAGAAAACAGATGCACCTCCGGGAGTGCAACTACTTTGGCCATAAAATGGGCTATTCAAGCTTTACGATATTACCTGCTGGGACATTCATTCGGTCTCGTCACTGACCACGCCCCACTCAAGTGGTTAAGCACAATGAAGGACAGCAAAGCCCGAATAACTCAGTGGTATCTGGCATTGCAGCCCTTCATATATCATATGATCCACCGTGCAGGGAAAGAACACCAAAATGCGGATTATTTTCCCGGGATGGGAGAGTAATGGGAAAGGCAGATTCAGCTGAGTGTTCGTTCGGCTCTACTGTGAGTGGTGGGATATGTGACAGAGACAGAATGATTCTTGGTGATAAATCTCCCTCCCGGCCTGTGAGGGTGCTGTATAAAGGGAACAGAGTGCCCTGGACTTGATGGCAGACAAGTTATTCCCAGGTTTAGGTGGAAGTTGGCTATCTAGAAAGGGGGCGGAGCTACGGTACACCAAACCATTGACCCGGAAGGAGGAGCGGTTGCAATCGTTAACCAAGGGGGCATGATTGACGGTACATAAGGGGACCCAGCGAGGTGATCTGTTCCTCTGTTATGGTTACGGACGTACCCAAATAACAGTGAAAGTAAACCATGAGCATTTGTTTGTTTTGTCGTGTTTAATTCTGTGCTCGTTTGTTGTTGTTAGACAGCTAAACACGTACCAGGAGCTGTCGCTAAAGGCCAGTACAAACCTGGACAACACTGCACTATTGTTCATGTATTGTCAATTGCATTTCACCACTTACACGTTAGCACTCACTTTGGACTTGTGACCGTGTTGTGTTTCGTGTGTGTTTATACTGTTATTTCAGGACAGAACTCCTGGGTTATACTGTGTAGTACACATTTCTGGATACTACCATTCATTATTATTTACAGTTGTCAAGTGACTTTGGATTATAAAATAAAAACCATTGCCCCTGGATTATCGTTGTCTGCCTTTCATTGATCACCACATCACTCCTGCACCTGCACACTGCAAGTCACTTTGCCACACCATACCAAGTTCTTCTTTAAGTCAAATTATTAAATGATTGCTATTATATATATATACACATTTTTATTGAAAATTCATAACATTTAAATACATTGCAATTATCATTCACAATTTGCATATAGAAATACTTAATCCATAGCTTCATTTTTCAGTGTAATGAAGACATTAGCTAAAACATTGACTGCTTCAATTAGTTTTGTATATGTTTGACATACTGTAAATATTTCCTATAGCATAATATAGAATATATGTATGTATATATGAAATGTTATAGGCTTGTAGGTGTAAAAGCTAACAATACAACATATATTTATTGCAAGATTCTTTTTATAAAAATATGATCAAATAAGATCACCAGGTACAGTATATTGTATTTTTCACTCTTACAGTAACAACAGCTAAAGACAGGTATTACCTTGGTCTGATAGATTACCTATTTAAGTCAGATAATGGCAAATAAGATTAGTGGATGTTGCTGGAAAAATCTTCTATGATGGTAATCTTGACTAATGCTGCTTAGGCATGCAATAAGAAAATAGTTTTGCCACCTAACAAGAACTCTGTACGTTTTAAACTTTGATCTTTGGACTGTGACCAGTACAGTTCAATGACTATTGCATGTTAAGGGCCTTTTTATATATATAAGCAACTTCTGTTGAAATGAATTGTAATTGTATTGTTGTACGTGGTGGCGGATCTGTGCTTCCGTTTTGAAGGGCAAGTGGGAGAAACACAACAAGACATCATAATGTTTTGCTGCAGAGTTTCACAGAATTGCCACCATCGCATTGCACCTTTCTACTTCTGCATCTGTGTCTTCTTGACCATGTAAGCCATGCAACTCTTTGGAGATTCAGTCACTCATTTTTCAAATGATTTGTTTATTTGTGTTAGTTCATGCAGCCACTCAAACATAAAATGAAAAATCCAGACTTGCTTGAAATAAACCCAGGGCCCTTGCATGGATTTCCTCTTTCCTAGTTCCTTAAAAATAAGTTTTCTATTGTTCTCTTTGGCGCTGTCCACACTACAAAACCGATCTCGAGAACCATACTCAAAACTGTTTTAATTAATCCAGCTCAATGTGTCCACACTGAAGTACTGTTTCTTGTTTAGTCGGGCTTAATGAGACTAAAATAGTTTGGTTACAGTTCCTAGCAGCACAATGGACTGTGGGACTCAATACGATAGTATCCCATCATGCACTATATTTTATTTTAAAATAATGTGTTATGCACCATATTAATAGAGGTACATATTGCTAAAAAGTATTTTGGAAAAAGTAAATGTGAACACACACACACACACACACACACACACACACACAAGTAGGTCTTGATGTTTTCTGATTCTATTTAATAATTAAACTCAGAAAAAACTGTTAATTACAAAACCATTTTTGTTTTTACCTTCCTATCTTGCCTGAGCCTAATTCTGGTCCCCTTAATTTTATTTCAAACAGAGCTTGTTCATCCCCGATCCTACAGTACTTTTTTTTTTTTTTTAAATTTAGTCGTTGCCAATTAGTTTTTATTATTTTCTCCCCAATTTGAAATGCCCAATTATTTTTAGGCTCAGCTAATTTTTAGGCTCAGCTGTGTGCCGTCAGCCGCCCGCTTCTTTACACTCTGCAGACTCACCATGCAGCCGCCTCAGAGGACAACGCAGCTCTGGGCAGCTTACAGGCAAGCCCGCAGGCGCCCGGCCAGACTACAGGGGTCGCTGGTGCGGGGTGAGCCGAGGACACCCTTGCCAACCTAACCCTCCCTCCCCCCGGACGACGCTCAGCCAATTGAGCGCCGCCCCCTGAGAGCTCCCGTCCACGGTCGGCTGTGGAATAGCCTGGACTCGAACCGGCGACGTCCAGGCTATAGAGCGCATCCTGCACTCTAGCGAGTGCTTTTACTGGATGCGCCACTGGGGAGCCCCTTCCTACAGTACTTTTAACTCGCATTTCATTTTCGCAGTCGCCTAATTTAATGTTGTGCTTTTGTTATTTTCCCCACTAGTTTAAGAGATGTCTTGATATGTTTTTTTTAAGCATAAAAATGAATACCTAATTACATTGGATTTCCACTTTTAAAAGCTGAAACAGGTGTAAGCCAGCACTCATGAATAATACTACATTTTGAACTGTGGACAGGGAATTCAATATAGATAAAATGTCAAAGTGATGTGTTTTTTTTTCAAAATATGGAAGTAAGAAAACCTAGAAACTTGTTGCAACAGTGCACTTTGCTGGGCTTTAGTTCAAATATAATATTCCTAAAAACATAAAATATTATTGATTTTTATAAGCTGCTGTGACAAACAATATGACCCAAGATTAACTTTTATATTTGTAAATTAAAGTAGCTTTTGAAATTTTGCAGAAGCCACCAGTCATTAGCCTGCATTAGAAACCACTGGCAACCTGGTTTTTATCCCAGACACCACACCATTTATCATGTGGCATCATTGCAGTACAGAATATTCCCATGTTCTAGTTCTTTCTTCAACAGCTTTCCTGCATATTTATTTATTCATAATCAATACAGGAAAACAGTGCAAGCTTAGAGAGGTTTCTTCCCCTACAGTGACTGTGGCGGAGTGTCCCGCCCCTATATATATATTTATTATTATTTGTATTTTTATCCGCGCCACAAACAAAAATACAAATAATAATAAATAAATAAATAGGGGCGGGAAACTCCGCCACAGTGTCTAAGAATTTTTTTTTTTTTTTTTTTTTTACAAGTACAGAATCCCAAACAAAGTAATGGAGCTAGTCTGCAAAGAGTGTTTATTAAACACTGTTCCTTCTTCCACTTTTGATGACTTTCAGGACATTTGAAAGGTCGAGGGTCTTTTTGATTATGTCCATGATCATCTGGTGTTGTTGCGCTCCACTGATGAACTCTTCTAATGTCAATTCACCTGAGGAAAAGAACAGATATTATAAATCACATATGGGAAATCAACATATCACAATTAAGGATTTGTCAACAATCGTACATGTGTTTAGATGTACATCCCATGCATAGAACATTCAACATTATAAAGTTAAAAAACAACACATTTTATGTTTAATAGTAGTTCATAAGTCAATGTTGTTTGTAAGGCGTTTGTTACTGTAACAGAAATAATTTCTCACAATTGAGGACTTCACATGTTGTCTTAATAGCAGACGTAAGTGTAGTTGAGAGTTGAAAGGTCACAGGGTCACATTACAACTTCTATTAGTGTGACCTTTAAAGTGACTGCTGTCTGATTTATAGTAAACAATAAAATGTAGATTTTAATATCCAAGATCCTCGACATTGAAGAAAAGGTTTTCAGAGTTTGTTTGTGTTTTGAAGCCTCCGTTTCTGAATTGTGCCGTAGGAAGAATACTGTATTGTTTCGCAGGAGGCAGAAAACGCGAGAGACACTTGTTTCTTTTCAGTGCTTTATTCAGCACACCTTTTTTCTCACACACACACAAACTCAGAAACACAGGAACCATGGCAACCAGAACAAAAACACATAAAATGGTGGTGCAGCGCCTTTTATAACCTTAGCTCCACCCTTTTATGCTAATAGGTTACTGGAGCTTACACATCCCATTGGTCCTCAGCCGCATACTTCGGGCTCATGCCCTTTGCAGGAGCCCTTGAAAGGGCTGGCGCTTGCAGCAGCGGTGGCTCCTCTCCCTCTGGCAGTCGGACAGACAGCACCTCCCTCTCTGACCGGCTCCTTTGCTTGCCTTTGGGAATGGCCGCCCCTCCTCCTGTTTTATTTCCGGGCAGGAAGTACCTCCTCTTCTTCCTGGAAGGGGCAGCACCCCACTTCGTGCCCGAACCCGCAGACAAGGCACCAACCCCGGTCCTCCCTGAAGAGGTCCTCCCATCCACCATCCCACCGGATACGGGACGGGTAGGGATTCCAGCGGCTCCACTGGTTCTTCGGGGCAGTCAGTACCTCCTCTTCCTCCTGGAAGGGGCAGCGTACCACCTTGTGCCCAAACTCCCCGCTGGCAAGGCACTAGCCTTGGTCCTCAATGCCAATGAGGTCCTTCAGTCTGCCGCCAGTCAGTGTCCAATGCTCCATCTCTCTTATCTCCTAACTGCTCCTGCTCGAGGCAGAAAACACGCTTTGTTCCTGGTTCCAAAAACTCTATTTATTTTCTTTTCTGGACGCTCTCTCAGCACCCAAGCCAGAGTCACTACTCTGTCCACTTCACAGCATACAACTTTACACACAGGAACACAGGAACCAGGGCAACCCGAACAACTACAACACACAAAATGGTAGCGCAGCGCCTGTTTTTATAACTTTAGCTCCGCCCCTTTAGGGTACCGGAGCTTGCACATTCCATTGGTCCTCAGCTGCACACTTCGGGCCAATGGGAACACAAGGAACACATGCAAACACAGTGGCTAACGAGACAGGACCAATCACAGGGGAGACACAGAACATGCGCACACGCAGGCCAGGGTCACACAGACACACACAGAGGTAAACAAAACAAGCTGCAGGAAATACAGAGCAGGAAGGGAACACAATTACAGTACAGGAATTACAGTACAACACAAATGCACAGATTGTTACAATACCAAGGTGCTTCAGTAGTGTATATTCAAGTTGCTTTTGCAGAATATGAAGATGCTGCTTGTTAAGACACGTTAAATGTATTTGCGCTTATGTGTAAATGAAAAGAAAAAAAAAGAATGAAGTGATATTGCAAAAGTATAACTAAACATGTTAATAATACAAAGAGAGTACTATTCATGCATATGATACTGAATCAGTGTTTATAGCATTATAAATGTTACAGCTGCTTCTTACCATTTCCATTTTTGTCTATCGTATCAAATACCAAGGCTGTGATCTCTTCTGGCGACATGTCAGTATGCCTATTGATAGCTTGTACTGCCTAAAACAGAAATCATAGATATGGTAGAAACCCAAACAGTAACATCCCTTATAAAAAGCATATACAAATGTAACAACATTTTTGCAGTCATTTTGTAGTTGTACCATGGGTTTCTATGCATTTACTATAGTTACCATGTTTTGGCATTTTTTAGTATGCTTTACCATACTACTCTGGAATGCTTACCTATGCTTTGTAATTTTTTCACATTGCTTTATTACACTTTGCTATGCTTTTACAGTGGGATACTTTAATAAGGGATATAGTTTGAAATCTGCCTCTGTGTTATACAATGTTATACAATGATGTTAAAATAACAAGAAAGTACAGTCAATAATGTTGCTTCCTTCTATTTAATCCAGCAGAAAAAAACAGCATGCTACTGGATTTACTTACTCTCATTAAAATTGTCATTTTAAAAAAATGGGAAGGTACTTCAGTGTTATAATACACCATACAGAAAGACTGCTAACAGAGTGTACAACAATTCTGAAAGCACAGTAACCACCAGGGGTCAGGGTATTACCCTGTTGAGCATAAAGAACTGCTGGAAAGGTACACCAGCATCCTTTACTTTATATTTAACTTGTATCTGAGGGTTGAATGCTATGTCAAAAGAGGTGGGTTCCATTGGCAGAGCAGAAAGACGCTATTCTAGGGTGATTTGCAGAATATTACTCACACACAATTTGTCTTATGTGCTGTTCCCCATGTTTGATGGTATCTAAACAATGTTTTGCAGTCTTGACTATTTTAAAAATTAGAGGCCCGTGTCCCTGAGTGTCTAACCTGGTAAAGGTACAGGTGTGTGGTGCACAGGGTGAGACATGGATATATTGTGAGAAGTGTTGAATTTAAATCAAGGGAAGTAATGTTAAAACTCTACAATGCATTAGTAAGACCTCACCTAGAATATTGTGTTCAGTTCTGGTCACCTCGTTACAAAAAGGATATTGCTGCTCTAGAAAGAGTGCAAAGAGAGCAACCAGAATTATCCCGGGTTTAAAAGGCATGTCGTATGCAGACAGGCTAAAAGAATTGAATCTATTCAGTCTTGAACAAAGAAGACTACGCGGCGATCTGATTCAAACATTCAAAATCCTAAAAGGTATAGACAATGTCAACCCGGGGGACTTCTTTGACTTGAAAAAAGAAAAAAGGACCAGGGGTCATAAATGGAGATTAGATAAAGGGGCATTCAGAACAGAAAATAGGAGGCACTTTTTTACACAGAGAATTGTGAGGGTCTGGAACCAACTCCCCAGTAATGTTGTTGAAGCTGACACCCTGGGATCCTTCAAGAAGCTGCTTGATGAGATTCTGGGATCAATAAGCTACTAACAACCAAACGAGCAAGATGGGCTGAATGGCCTCCTCTCGTTTGTAAACTTTCTTATGTTCTTATGTTCTTACCATCAGGGGAGCACAGCTTCGCGTTCTCACCATGCTACAGTGGCCCAAACTGGCCAGGCAGTCTTCGCTGGGGATCCCACTGGGAGAGTCATGTTGGCTCAGGTGCTCCTGTGTGTTAGGGGGTTCCTCACCATGCAACAGTGGCCCCTACTGGCCAGGCATCTGGTGAAGTCAAAGCATTGTCCTCCAGGGGCCAGTAGCGTGCTGAAATCTGCTCTTGGGTGTAAAGAGGCTTGGTGGTGGGTTTGGAGGATGCCTACTGACGTTCAGTTCTCCTGAGCTGTTGTGGGGTTTACTGGAGTGAGGGGCATAATTGGGCATTCTAAACTGTGGAGAAGACATTATTGAGATTTGCTCAAAATTTACTCAGAGTTTGACATAGTGTCATTGAAAATAAATATTTAGCAACTTACCTTAAATATGCTAAGCAATTCTTCTCTGTCAATCTTTCCATTTCCATCAGCATCATATAATTTGAAATACCACTTCAACTTCTGGTCGATTTTTCCTTTTAAGATCAAGCTTAGTGCAGCAACGTATTCCATAAAGTCTATGTACCCATCCTAAAACAAAAAGACTAAATATAATTTTTTTAAAAATGGAGCAAGATATTGTGGCGAACTGTGTTTCCTGCAGACAGGGGGTTCCCACAGGCAGAGATGGGACGCAAACCCGGGACCTCCCACTCTTAAGCATTGCGCCGATACCACTGTACAAAAGAGCCGGCTCCCTTGCATTAGAATGTTTTAGATTGCGTCACCTACCAGGCCTGACCCCTGCCCCGTGCACGCTACAATCTGAAGTCAAATTAGAGGGGTGTCTTTCTCATACAGGTAGCAGAGAAAAATTAGGTTTTTGAATCTAAACTCAACCTTTATTTTGCACATAAATGCTCAACAAGCCAGTATTTACATAATTATAAAGCAGCATTTTTGCAGCTGGATAGTTTTTTTTATTTTTTATAAAAGAACAGATATCTTCATACTTACAGGCAGTCCAATCTAACACGTCTCTGGGTCTCTCTCTCTCTGTTTCACCATTTTTGAAACTCATACACTGCAGCGAGTTACAAGTTCCATTTTATTTTATTTTATTTTCAGTGGATGATGTAGTCTGCTGTACACAGACCTTTTTTAAGTGCCTTCTGTTCGCTACTTGTGACTATAAACATGTCCTGGCTTAACTGAGAATATTGGATTACTTAACCCCTATTTGAGTGACAACAGGCAAGAAGGCCAGTGTTCTTTCCTAACTCTTCTGCAACGCAATTCAGATGTCCTCATGTGCTACTCTTTTACCAGCAATGTACACAGTCCACAGCCGAGCTGGTGCTGCATGTCATCAACACATTCAATGGAATATTATCAAGAATGATATAACAAGTGCTTTACCATTTGCTTTCATGGCATTCAAAATCACGTTATCCTGTGATAACACACCACTGTACAGTTTGGATAAACACGTTACTAAGGGTCCATAGCAACAACAGCGTGTTTGTGTTTTTATGTTGTTATTGTTATTAATATGCCTTTAATCTCAAATGTGCCTAGTTTTATGGGTAAGCTCCACTCAGAGTTGAGCATTGTAAAAGTGCAGTGGGAGGTAGGGTGGATACAGTTAAGGCAATGGCCTACAGTACTTTAGGGCGATAACTTTAAGGCTGATATAGTGTGGGAGGAAGTAAACAGACTCCTGAATGAATGAATGCTCTAAAGTTATAGTGTTTTGTAACATACCTTTACATCTTTGCCACAGGATGTGATATAGGTTGGCATTATGTGATTGAAGTACTGATACAGTATTTGGTTACAATCATGCATCTTACCTGCCTGTGTTCCTCTTCTCTTCCTATTTTAAATGAATTGCAGGTGTGGCCTATTAAAGTCATCAATTGCCTATTGCCAATTTTCCACGATTCAGTTCCAGTGGTTTGATTTCATATGCACATCCAATCAAAACAACAGAAGCAATGGGGTGTTGTAATAAATGTGCACAGTACTGTACATTGGAGAATATGGCATATTGTACAATCACACATCATAAGTAATGTTCATTTAAAAATGTTTATTTCTAGTGCTAAAGCAGTGTTTTTATCACCATTCCCTGATAGAAAAGTTTGAGGAATGCCACTGGGATACCATAATAATTATAATCTATTATCACAATTAAATCAGAAGCAATAACACATTACACTATTAAACAAATGGCAACAGAATGAAATTGGAACAAATATTACAGTGGTCTCCATACAGCAACACACACCATGGCATAGTATTGCAACAGAATACCAATGTATATTGTTGTATTTACCATTACTGAGTCAATATACTGTGCTCTGTAAAAGTCTAGGGGACTATTCTACCAATGCCTCATGCTTTACCATTACAGCTGCCCTTGTGCTTTTGTATTATCCCATACTACAGAAACATTGGAAATCATTGGTAAGAAAAATGGTGCTACAACTTTCTTACCTTATTCATGTCAAATGTTGCAAATACTTGTTCAATATATCCATTTGCTTCTTCATTCAGTCCCTGAAGACCGAGGATTGCTTTAAGTTCATACAAGGTTATAAGACCAGATGGAGACTCACGCATAAACTTATTATACCAGTAGTGGATATCCACGGCCATCATATCTTCAGTTGTAGAATTATCAGCACCCATTGCTCACTTAGTGTCCTGAAAACTTCTCACTGAAGAATCAGATGTGGACCGCTTCCTCCTGAGAGCTGCTCTGGACCCATTAGACTATAACTTAACAACTGGTACAGATTGTTAAACCTCTTATGGTTAGATACGGCAAGAGGCTAAATAAAAATAGCTTTTTAATGGGATAACAAACTGTAGAGATTATAAAAGGAAAGGTCATAACATCTAACGGAACACATACGCACAGTATTAAAAGTGGCCACTTTTAATACTTTAAAATATATTATATGGGTAAGTTACATTCCAGTATATATGCAACTTTTGATGGGAAGAAACATTGGAGTATATGTCCTGTGATTTTACACTGATCTTACACAACTGTCGTGGTCAAAGGCATTCATAGCGTCATTGGTTTGTTAATCCATTGGTGGGATTTCTATTTCTGGCACGTCAGTGTTCCATACAGTTTTAAAACAGATTTTAAATATATAAGACGGTTTTTATAAGCCAAATTGGAAAGCAATATGAAGATTTTCTTCCTGATAAGAGTACAATGAAGATAGAGTAATACTATAGAGTATACACACACTAAAAATTGTATATTATTGTGAAATTGTATCTGACCAAACATTTTACATGTACGTTTACTGCCAAGTTGGGATAAAAGGATCAACCGCATTACAAAAAAAAGCAATGTAACAAAAAGGATCAGCTCAACTTAAAATAGTCCAGAGTGTGTGCCCAGTGAAGAAGTGGTAAGTGACAATTTTCCAAACAGGCAAAGTTCAAACATTCATATTGTGACATTGAGTATAATACCGGTCTGAAGATTGCAGTTGGACTGAGGCAACTTGAAATGATGTCATGAAAAACAGAAAAAAGACAACTGGAAACCAAATAACCGAAAGACACATGGATGAGAAATTTTGTTAAGCTGTTCAATTCTACCTTTAAGCTATTCTAATAATAATTAACATGCAGTTAGTCGGTTTAACACAGCGTACAAAGACAAACGCAGTTAAAACAGCAATTTATGTGTATTGAACTGTTGATGGCTGTAAGCCTGCAATCTCTTTTTAGTAAATCCATCAGAGCCTAATGAGATTACAGTTAAGAGTTACAAGACCAAGCTCTGTCTCTACTGTGAGAGATAGCAAGCGAGTGCTTAAGCAGCTGCAGTATACTCGAGGAAACCATTTAATTAAATTGTGATCCTGGCTTAGAGGGGTAGTAACTAAGTTTAAAATCCACTTTCCTACCCTTAACTAGCTTTAATGCCATGTTCACTTCAGTGTCTCCCCTCCTTTTGTTTTTAGTTTATTCTTAGCATTTCCGATTGTAAATTTTAAACTACAAGACCATTTACGTGGAAATGATATTGGTGTATAAAGTGATACTAAAAAAAAATAAAGCACAAAACCCAGCATATTGTTTACCTTGTATGGTTTTATATTATATGTAAAGAAAGACACTGCTCTATAGTCGTTTTAATGTTTTAAATACTTACTAAATCCTGCAAAAACCTTTACTTCTGTTTTTTCTTAAATATTTTTTATCCCAACATCCTTACATTTTTTTTGTTCTTTTTACACTTGAACGGAGAAGCGATGTGACAAACCTGGCCCCCTGCTCCCACGAGGAAGCGGACACCCGCCTCCTCCTACATGTGTCAGATGCTGTACAGAAAGGGTGCAGGAAAGCATATGTGCACACAGTAGATACTGACGTGTGGTGCTGACAATCGCCACGTTCAACCAGACCAAGCCTGACGATCTGTGGGTGGCGCTTGGTACTGGATCAAATTTCCGGTATATAGCTGTCCATGAACTGGCTGCTGTGATGGATCCCAGGATTTGTGCCACTCTCCCTGTCTTCCATGCATTCACAGGGTGTGACACTGTCTCTCCGTTTGGGGGAGAGGCAAGAAGACTGGGACACATGGAATGGTTTCCCAGAGGCTACCGAGGCATTCGAAGACCTCCTACTCATACAAAGTGACATCAGTGACTCAACCATGTCAGTACTGGAGTGGTTTGTGGTGTTGCTCTCTGACCGCACAAGTGTCACCATGAAGGTCAATGGAGCCAGGAAGCAACTGTTCATGCAGAAGTCAAGGAGCCTGGAGAACATACCACCAACACAGGCAGCACTCAAGCAGCACATCAGACGGGCTAGCTACCAAGCCAACTACTGGAAACAGGCCCTAACTCCTGACCCTGAGCTCCAAGCCCGTCAGACTGGGGCTGGAGGAAGGACACCACAGGGTGGCAACCACTGTGGACCACCCTTCCAGAAGCATCACAGTCGTGCAATGAACTCATTCACTGTGGGTGTAGGAAGGGATGCACTGGGCAATGCAAATGTGTCAAGGCCATCCTCAAGTGTACTGCCCCCTGCTCTTGTTCTGGAGAATGTTAGCACTAAGCTAGTACTCAGATCATTACTCAGACCTACCAGTTCCTCAACTCTCTGCATCTAATAAGTATCTGTGTGACATCTAATGTACATGTAGACACCACATTTATAATAAAATGGTTTATGTGTGGCATTCATTACAACTTCCCAATTGGACAGCACATTTGAGCCCTGAGTGAGGTCATTGACCTCTCAAGGTCAACAGAGGTGATTTCACATATGAAAATAGTGTTCCAAGACACAGAACTGCACATAAATCTTATGTAATCTATCATGTTGTTATGACACATGGTGTTAAAATAGCAAATAACAACAATGGTACAAATTGTACCTGAATGAGTGATTAATAAAGCTTTGAAATCCATTTCGTATTTCCCTAATGTAGTTGTGCTAAAGATCTCTTGGCTCTTTCCCAGTACTTTAGTGTACTAATGCAGATACAGTATGCAGAATTATTATTGTGTGAATACAAAGCAGTTATGCTACCTAATCACGTCCTTTGCTGAAAGTCAGAAAAGGGTCAGTGATAAGGTTGTTAATAAGAGGTAAGAAATTTGATTTAACGTCTTAGGTTATCAGTCCTTTAAGAAACAGTCGTGTGAAATAAGCTTAACCTGTGCCAAGCTAAGATTTAAAATTATGAACCTCAAAGAACACTTCCTTGAATAGCCCTGTTTGTCCGTCAGCATGTGATATAACTAGAGCCCAATACAGGTCTTACATAACATATAAAATGTGTAACATGTTTTGATAAAAAAAAAAAAGATTTTCGGATAAGATTTTTGAGCATTGTATAATGTGCACATTTGCAATTGTAAGTCCACTTTCTCTACCTTGAAGTGCAAAGAAAACATTATCTGAGCGGAATAAAACAAAAGTAATGGAATAAAACAATACAGTTATTTACAGTAATTTCAGGAAAATATGTTATAATTAAGTAGTTTTATTTCTCTTTGCACTTGATTAGCAAAAATAGCGCAAATGTAAAAGACATGGCTTTGATTCTCAGGGGTAGGTGTACTAAAGTGTTGCGGCTGTCACAATAGTCGCAAAGCCATTGTAAACGATTTGGAAGTCCAGGGTAAAATGTACTTAACAAGCGCAATGCTGTTTGCGGCTTTTTAGGGAATGCTTTGTGGCAGCAGTTTATTTTTTGCGGTTCAACCTCAGATGAATATGTAATTATGGGCGTTCCTGCATAAATTCACAAAAATGGGGTGGGGTGGAAATGAGGGCTCTCAAATATTATAATGAGATGTACGAAAGCTGCCGACAATTGTGACACTTATAATTGCATCAATTTGTAAGTTTTTAACAGTCACAATTGTTGCTGGCATTTCCCAGTCTGCTTTTTCTTGTGTGTTGCCAGTCATGCTCAATGCATTTTTGTGTTAACACCCAAATACCTATTTTTCTCTAAAAGCAGGGTGTACTTACAAGCCTTGAAAACAAATTTTCATGACATTTCTGGTTTCCCCCAATGTGCTGGGCACAATAGACTGCACACATGTGCTGCTAACCCCTCCAGCTCATTCTGAGCATCTGTATAGGAATAGTAAACACATCTATTCTATTAATGTGCAGGAGGTTTGGAATTGTGCGCAATTTAGCATTGCACCCTGGCTAATTTAAATAAAAACTGACAGTATACATTTGGCTCATAGGCTACTGATGATAATATGAATTAGTGGTATAATGCAAAATTTGTTGCTGGTCCCTTGAAATTCGTATTAACGAGAATTGACTGTCCTCCTGTAAGTATCATAACTTATCAATGTGGCACCATGATCTGTTTTGTGTTAATTGTCTAGGCTACTAAGTACTAAAACCCGCTAAAATTATTTAGTTTCAATTTAAAATAATCTTTGATTTGCATTGTACACCAATGTGTACAATGTAGCAGCATGATTTATTTTGTGTTACCAGTAGCCTATAAGCTAAACCAAAGGTGTGCAGCCAAACTTTTATCACGGGCCGCATATCCAGAAAACTAGTTTAACCTAATGTGTATAGCGGGCCATACATTACTAAATAATCTGAGTTTAACCCTTAGCTGCAATATACATATTATATATATATATATATATATATATATATATATATATATATATATATATATATATATATATATATATATATGCCTCACAGCTCCAGCATCCTGGGTTCAATTCCAGCCTCAGGGGTCTGTCTGTGTGGAGTTTGCATGTTCTCCCCGTGTTCGTGTGGGTTTTCTCCAGGTACTCCAGTTTCCTCCCACAGTCCAAAGACATGCTGGCTAGGAGGAGTGGCCTCTCTAAATTGCCCCTTAGTTACCCTGTGATGGACTGGCAACCCAGCCAGGGTGTGTTCCTGCCTACAGCACCTGTCATTCAAAGCACCTACTTTGAAATTAGCAGGTTAAGGTGTAGGTAAGCTTTTGCTATAGGTATACGGTGACAGTTACTAGTTTGATTTGAAAATGGGGCGCAAGAGGAAAACACCTAATGAATATTGTGCACAATACCCTGATGGATATCTGAAGTCTCCGCAGCAGGACAAAGTGGGCCTGTCTGCCCTACCGTCCAGTGACTCTGAGTCCAGCTGTGCTGAAGCAGGAGATGGGTGGAGCTCAGACTCCAAATAACAAGTGCAAGTTAGGTCTGTTCAACTACCTAATGTTTTGTTCTGTGCATATTATTTTTTACTCATAAATGTATGCTATAAAAGTCTGTGAAATACATTTGTATATGCTGTGTTTTCTAGACCATTTGAGACCATTTTTTAATTTGTGTATGATCTGTATCTTTACAAGGTATAGCTCTGCTGTGAGTAGCAAGCCTAAATATATTTATAAGTGAAATGGAATTAATACACTGGGCCGCAGTCAGGGGATAAACGGGTTGGGTCAGCGGGTTGAGTGTCCCTGGGCTAAATTAAAAATAAAGTGCACTAGGCATTCATTTGATTTTACTACTGCACTGTATACTGTATAGGCCTACTGTAAATTTTACATAATGTAATGTGTAGCCTACCCAAAATACATTAGTATTATTTCAGTGCAATGATTCCTACATTTGTAGTGTGTTAGGTATATCGGTGGCACCAAAGTGTAGGAAATGAGATATACATGTACCTTATTTGAGTTGAGCATCATATAGAACCCGGATTCCCTCGACAATAATCAACATTCACACTTGTTTGAAATCCAAAACAAGACTTTATTTAAGAATAAAAATGATGCACAATTAATCTAATATTACAGAAAGGAAAGCCTATTGATTAGAGATATTCGTGAATAGTATACAGCTCATTGATTCCTTAGTCACACAAAGTGGTCTACTTTGCATTAGTATTTTCAATACTCGTTTCTCGTTTTAATCAATCATATTTTATAACAAAATGCACAAGAATTAATTCAACTTCCTATTCAGAACTGAATGCAACATTCCAGTAACTAATTTATGAAATTACCAAACTGGTATGTACCAAACTGATATGTTATCAACCTCAATTCATTCTCAAATTATCTGCATTTATTAGGCAACTCCTTTGAATTACACATTTCAACAACAAAATACTGTACATTTCTTGCACACTCCAAAACAGGAAGTTATATTCTATTCCTAGAATAATGTATCCACTGACTTGATAGCATTAGCTACAGTTAATTTCTCGAGTCATAAAATGTTTTATATTTGATATGTTGATACTTATCGATTTTCAACAAATAAGTCATTCTTCTTAGAGTGATGAGAACACTGCAATTTCTCCTATCTCTCTGGATCTGAAGATCCACCGAAAGAAAAGATGGTTGTCCTTGAAGAAGACATTGTATTGCGTCGGCTCTCAACAAAACAGCTGTTGATTTCCAAAAGTTTTGCAACCTTATCTGAAGGTTTCCAACTGGAAATAGTTCAGTTGATCAGACATAACACACAATTCAAAGAATGTGTTACAATTAAAAAGCTTTTCATAATCCTACAGTAGCGCCTCGCTAAACCAGACATGTTGGTGTCAGGTTTAAAAAAAATACATTAAAATTGCTCAATGTGTAGCGGAAAGTGCAGTCAAATGAGGGTGTGGCTGGATACTGAAATGCACAGTTTGAAACAATTTGAGAAACTTGCAAGTTAATATTTTTTATCTTAGGAGGCAGTGTGGTCCAGTGGTTAAAGTCTAGGGCTCCTAACCAGAAGGTCACCAGTTCAAATCCCAACTCTGCCACTGACTGACTCACTGTGTGACCCTGAGCAAGTCCTTGTGCTCCATCCTGCGGATGAGATGTTAAATCAATGTCCTATCGTAACTGACTTTGCATATAATGCACAGTTCACAGCCTACCTCTGTAAAGCGCTTTGTGATGGTGGTTCACTATGAAAGGCGCTATATAAAGATGATATTATTATTATTATTATTATTATTATTATTATTATTATTATTATATTCTCCCATCTCTTGGTCAGAGGTAGACAAATGCATCTTTGTGATGCTGGGTCGTAAAAAATCCTTTGCATAATCACGAACTGGGATCTCTGCACAGGCAATTCTGGCAGACTTTAATGAGAAACAGGCACGGGTGAGTTTCTTCCCTTAGCCCGTACAAAAGAATTGCAACAAGAACACTTTTACAAACTACATCAACTTTTCGATAGAAACATTGTCGGTGAAGTTGGGGGCTCCACTATAGAATCCGATGGGATTAAATTGCCTTTCATTATTTATTCAAAAAAATGTTGCACGATTCTCGCAATGCTAGAGATCTCGCCAAGAGGACAGAACAAATATTTAAATTAGTATATTGCGGTTCTCTTCATTAACATATTTTATCTCAGTACAACAAAATGTTTACTTTGCAAATTGTCACAACGAAAATACAAATTGCGGTATGTTTTCTCAGCAAATGGCCCATCTTGGTACATCTACACCTCAGTGCTTTTTACACAAGCATTGTCAGTTACCACGTAAGCTACGGTGATAACAAATATAAAAAAGGCATTTACTCCACCTAGTGGCAAGCCAAAGAATTTTACAAGCAATAATATCCATACAAGTTTCTGAGAGCTATATAAAAATGCACAATGCTTACATTTTCAGATGAAAATACCGTCAGTTAAAAGTGGTGTAAAATTTATGCTATTTTTCTTTATAAATGCCAAAATATAATTTGCATATATTTTTGTAAAACAAATATATAAATAAATAACTTGTAGTGAGCAGAAAGTTATTATGGAACTGTGAACGTGTGGGCTGTGCAGTGCGTAGTGAAAAGGTGATGCAGGTGCTCCAGACAAGGACAAACACAAAGTTCATGGTTCAAGTTCTTTATTTTCCTTGACGAGGGTTTAAATAATAAAGCTGGCTACCCAGCAATGGGTACTGCCAGCACCAAAACATGGGGTTGTAGTCCCAAAATAATAATTACAAAACCACAGACACAACACAAACACAGACAGGTCTCTGGACTGTGCGTGCTCTTAGTGCAGGTGCGGTGCTGGAAACAGTGATGCTTGTTAAGTGCAGTTGCGGTGAAGTCTGGATGAATCGCTGGCCCCAGGCTGCAGCTCCCAGATCCGTGCTGAATCAGTCTGACCAAGACAAAACACACACGTTTGCAAATAAAACAAAACACTTAACTCGGGTTCCGAACAGCCCTCGTTTCCTCCCATCAACCTCAACAAAGGAACTGATTACGGCGACATGTACCCCTAAAGTACCCTCAGCCCCACTGCCTCCGATAGCTAGTTCAATCACGTCTCCTCCAATTCATGAATGAAACTTTGCTTACCTTACTAGGGCGATGATTCCTGGTACCTTGACGCCATCCCTTTCCTGAATGGCCGGCTTCCGACTGCCCCCGGAATGAACTGCCCAACCATTCAGTACGGGGCACGCAATTCCTGCTGTACAATGCTCTCACAGATTGTTGATTCAGAGCAATTTGCTCTCTGTCACAGGAACCTATACAGAAATAATGGGTGTTTTTTTCCTATTCTTTGGGACAAATCCACTGAGTGTTTGCTCCACCTTACTGTAGATACAAGCTATTCATGTTTATAAAGTGAGAATAAACATCTTAGGGTATATTTTTTAACACAGCATCACCCTACAAGATTGTTACCTACTAGTTTTAGAAAATGAACCTTTTTTGTCATTAAATTGTTTTTATACCTAACTTGAGTCTCGTCTTACTACTGCAACCGATTCACCGATCAGGACGACCGGAGATTAAAGGACACTGTCAAGCCAATAGCCTTATTTGACCTCCCAAACCTAAGCTATATATTTTACCAAGCTACCGAACCCTGGAGTGGTTGCTTCAGCACGTTGACGTGCACTAACACCAACTGTCTGGCACTGCCCTTGATCTTGGTCTAAATCACATATTAATTAAAGACTAATACATTAACTTCAACAACACAAGAAGTAAATAATAGTATTGCAGTACTGACTAGGACATTCAATTTAGAAATGGAAATGGAACATAATTCAGACAAAGTCAAGTCTTTCTCCACCTGTTAACGAAATTAACTACAATATGTACATTATCAAATGTACTAACGTGATGTTGATGATACAGGTTGAAGATATGCTAAAGTACATGCTATCTGTGATCTGATCACTGAATCTATGTTCACTGATTTAAAAAATCACTTGTGGGTTAATAATGTCAAATCATCATAGATAGCAAGCAGTGTGATAGAAGCTACATTAAACTATGAACACACAAGAGTCAATAGCATGCAGTTTTTTTTTTTTTATTAAGTGTTCATATTAATGTTACCATTTTCATAAGACAAGCCATATTTAGATTTTTTTTTTTTGGTCAGTGCTCAGCCAAAACAGGTGTATATAAAACATGTGCACTTTTATTAGCAAAACAGAAACAAAAACAAACAAAAGATTTAAACAAACACAAATCAAGACCGGACCCAAACTGCCATCTCGGTGCCTCAGCTGTAAGCACAACCTACTGCTCTCAGCCTGTTCCCTAAACTAACTCCCAAACAAAGGATCTCTTTATATTCCATGTGGCTGGGGCTTGATTGATGACCAATTATTCAATCAAGACCCAGCCACATTCCACACATGTTTGGTAGGAATGGCATTAACTATAATTTAGAGTGTTCAAATATTTAAACTTTAATTACACAACAACACGACACTATTTACACGTGCATGCATATATATATATATATATATATATATATATATATATATATAACTATATTATTGCCATTCCTTTTACTATAAGACACTGAAGTTTACTTTAGTATTTCTCTATACAGAAAGCAGTTCATTTTGTTTTAAGTTCCACAAAAGCATTTTAAGATATATGAACATAATATGCATTCTATTTTATCAGAGAATTTTTTTTCTCACAAAGCACCACCACAACATATGCCAAAGCCTTTTTAAAGCACATAGCAATAATGATTATAGTTATTAGGGTAACAATGCTTTCAAATATAGCCTTTTATGTGATTAAAGCCAGGCAGGTTGAAAAACACAGCTAAACATTTTCTCTTTCAAAACACTTTCAAAGAACAGCTTTTTTGGTAACAAAATGGTTTTAAACCAAATAAAAAAAACAAGAAGAATTTGGTGCTTGACACTAAGAAATTAAAAATAAATCAATCATTTAAAAGTATGGTTAAAATGGGTTCCTAGCATATTTAAAAACAGTTAATATATATATATATATATATATATATATATATATATATATATATATATATATATATATATATATATATGACTATATATATATAAAACCAGTCACTTAAATAACTGAGAAGGCATTTAACAAACTGTCAGCAGATAGCAAAATGGTGATATGAATTTGCATAAAATGGCTGTTAGGGAACCGACAGGAAGCCTGAAACATTCACACAAATAGTCAACTGATCCCAAGTGACTTCACCATTTCACTATCTGCCACCAGTTAGCTTTTTCTATCTGTCTACCACATTTACAAACAAAAATAAAATAAAAATATAATGTTAAAAGTTGTCTCCAGATTTTGTTCCCTATTTCAACAATAGTTTATGTCTTTTATGAAACAGGATCTTGAATTCAGTGTGGACGAGGAATGACAAGTCTTAATTCTCTCCTGTGCCGTGACCATTCACCTGAAAAATAAGAATTATATCATGAGGAATGTATTTTCACCTAATTTTATTTCATTCTGCTTCTTACCACCACCTCGATACAAACACATCACTGTGGAATCAGCTTACAATATTCCCATTTATTTTGATTTTCAATTCCATTTTCAGACAATCAGCTAATAATTTCATTGTTTTATGTTTTTTTTGTGAATAACGCTATTCGTGTTTTCCTAATTTAAGTCAACCAGCTGTTAAAGAGTTAATTGGAGAATGGTAAAACTTAGTATAAAATACCAGCACATTGTGGGAAGTACAGGAGTTACTACACGTGGTACTGGGTATTGCATTTCCTGTCTACAAGTAAGTATTGTTCAGGGAATGCATTTGTGGAGCTGTACCTGATTCATACTTTATAATTCAAATAAATGTAGTCTGGAATCCAACATTTTATATGCTCGGCCCTAGCACCAAAACACGGTAAGTTTGACAACATGCATGACAGAACCTACAATCTGTGTTGCAATTCAGACTGGCTTCACATTATTTGTGTGTCTACTAAATTTAGCTTTATCATTACACTTCATCATCACACATTAGGGATAAGAGATAGGGTTAAATAACTTTGTTGAAAACTAGTTTAGTTTGTGAATCATAATGATATTTAAGCCAGGTTGTATTGCAAGTTCTCTTATGTACTCTAAGCGTATTGTAATTGGGGCACTGGGTAAGCATGCACAGATCTCAAAGCAACTAAAATGTTGGATTATAATGCGACTGATAATCCATGAAATAAATAACTTCTGTTTGACAGTGGGCGCAAAATATTCATATTGCAGTGAGAAACAGCAAATTCTACCAGAGGATGATGAAGACATTTACCAATAATCAAAGGGTGATTGACAAATCAAATTAACACAGTAAGCAGATTCCACTTTGTGTTTCCATACACCACGCTCACAACGAAGGACCTACCTTAACATCATTAAGTTGTTCTTCCTCTTTTGACTGTGAAGAAAATATATGCTATTTATTATTAAACTTGCATTAAAAGGAGAGTGTATAGCCTTTAAAATCTCAATTTCTGACATTTGACAGATTTTGAGTACGTAGCTTGTTCTCACGCAGAGCCTTTGAGTGGGTTTGAACTAAATACACTATGGATTTCCATATTTTGCTATGTTGTATATGATATATCTTCTGAAGCACTGTTCTAAAAATGTGAAAGGAATGTTTCTGGCAAGTCAAATCAACCGTTTACATGCTTCAATATTTAGGATACGAGTATTCTGAATAAGTACTCTAAAGTATTTCACATGTAAAGCCAATTAAACAGAATACTTACTGCGCTGAACATGTACATTGAGCAAATAGTGGATTCCATGGAAAATGCCACAAGTACAATGGTAAACTTGAAGTACCTCGAGGCACGTCACAGTATACCATGGTTATCTTTGGTGCAGCTTGAAGTGTAAAATCAGTACTTTTTTCCAGCTTAGTGTGCCATAAAGCTTTTAGGAATTGAATGGGCTGTATATCATTGTTCCTGAACAAGATGATTTATGCTTTAGATCTCTCTCTGTAGGGGTATCGTGTAAGTACTGTAGCAATTCGTATGAAGTCTAAGACAAATGCATACTGCCAGTTTTTATTGACGTTAAAATCAAATTGAAATTACAGAACAATGAAAAAGTATTACATATCTGCATCAACATATTTCTTTTTCTCGTACAGTGGTGCATTATCCACCGCTTTCAACACTTCCACTTTTGTCTGCTACATGGAAATATGCGTGAGCGCTATGGCAGCTCAAAAATGCATCACTGGATCAGTAGCCCCAAACCAGCACTAAAATACAGAACAGATAATCTGGATGCAAGTGAATACATTTCCCAATATCCTTTGCACTCTGCTGTTCAAACTAGAGCGATCCGTTTTAGTCATATTTTTCTTCCCTGGTGGGGCTATAATTCGCACTAACAGAAAATTAGTTTTAAGTTCATTCGTATTGTAAGAACTAATTTTTAATAAGCAACTGCTAAATTTGTCAGGGACCGTGTCGAAAATTCATAGTATCAGGAAATTCGTCTAATCCAAGTTCATTTTAACAAGAATTAACTGTATTTAAATTTTTGGGAAATGCACTTTTAAAATGCAGTTTAAAACCGTTATTCGTATTTATTATTTTAGATTGTTATTGTTGTGCAGTTCACATAAAATTATCTCAAATCAGACCTCCAATGCACACCCTAGTTGCTTAACATCAAAGAATTGATCCTTAAATTATCTTGATCTGACTTGCAAGTTCAATGTCATAAAGGAATTCACAGTTCCATGAAGAACAATGGCTCAGTCTTTTCATTTTCATTTAAAGTAAGAGGATAGAAATCCCAAGTAGAAGGCAGGGGGGTACTGGTGTCCTCCCCCAGCGCGGGTGCAAGTGGCAACGCCCCCCACCGAAAAGGAATTTCAGGGGTTTACAGGGTGTACTTTTTATCTTTTTGTGTCTAAACTGTGACTAATATTAGTTGACCACAGTTTTGCAGCAACTGATTATGCAGAAAAAGATCTGACCGGTACATCTTGTTGCTCATATAGTTTAATAAAGACTGAATCAGCAAAACAAAGCACTTAAAAATAAAATAATCAGTCATATTCATTAATTGCGCAATGCGAATGTATAATGCGATTGTATATACTAGGTTTCAGATTAATCTTCTAAGTCAATGCATAAGACATTTTACAATATACTCACTGTATTTTGTACACAGTGTTGAGTAAAAAAGACAATCTTACATAGAAAACTTAGGTTGTTTGTTTTTAAAAAAACGTTACACAATGTCATAACTCTGCTCTACAGTTACTGACTCAGGTATATGATACATCATCACCAACATCGCTTATAAGCTCGAAACTGATTGGTCCATTCACGGTGTCCATGGAAACATAAGCCCAGAAACTAAATGCCCTCAGTCAGAGAAGGAATGTTTTACTCGATTTACATACGTAATGAATTGTGGAAATTGCTGCTATTTTACTGGAACAAAATAAACATTTTGAATACTATTCACTGGAACATATGAGAATTATAAAAAAACTTTTTTTTTTCTTCTTTTTGAAATAACTATTTTAGGCGGCTCATCTGGCAAAGTAGACGGTAATTTAGCCGGCCACCGGCTGGAAATGAGAAGGCTGATGACTTAATAAATACTGTATACTACTCTTAGCTACTGTATTAAATAATACTCAAAACTGTATTATTAAAACAACTTTTTGATTGACAATGAGGCCAGTAGTGTATAGGTTAGGCTGAACTGTTTTAAATTGTGATACCAAAATGTTTTAAACATTCCTGTTCGTATTAAATCATATTTAAAATACATTGAATTAATTAAGTTGTTTGTGGTAAAATTCAAATATATAAATAACACACACACACAAAATATTTACTACAGCAAATATTTGGACATTTTTCTTGGTTACGCCATTCCCAAAAAAACTAAATAAAAACAATACTAGCATATGCAATCATCTGTTTTATTTGGGTCATTGGTGCAACGTAAGGATAAATACCAGTATGTTAATTTACCATTAGCAAAGAGCATGTATGTATCCGATCCTATCTGTACTGACCCCAGGTAAGCATGTTTGAACACAGCTCTGTTCCTAAGGAGTGTGGACTACCTAGTGTTCTTTTATCTATGGTAGCGTACACTGTAGCCAAGAGAGAAAATGTAATTAGTTCTGTGTATGCCAATATACCACATGATTACTCAGTCTCTTTAGTGTACATATTAACATGTATTATTTTAGTTTTCATACTTTATTTAATCATATTGTATAGTTTTCCAGATGTTTCACCCAGTATGGACAGTTTTGTCTTGGTCCAACATAATTTTAATGTAATAAAAATATGCAAAGTTATATAATGTGTGACAGAGTAGGGGGAGCATGTGTGTAGAGCAGAGGATCTGCACATGTGGGGGGGGGGGGGGGGGGGTTGGAAATTGTGTTTATGTGATGAATTGTTTAATTGTTTGATTGGAAAAGTGTGGAATGTGGACAGGTGGTAACTGGATGATTGATTGTCAATCACCCCTGCGGTCACACCCTATAAAAGGAACAAAGGAGAGTTGGTTTGGAAGTGGTGAGTGTTTTGAAGCACATGGAGCCAGTGTTCAGTGTTCTGCCACTGGTCAACCTTGACCCCGGCCACGTTACCACAAATTATACATTTTTTCTGTATGTAGACTATAGAGACGCCATAATCGTGTGGTATAGTTCAAGACATTTCACATTGTTTTAGTGCACTGTCTGGGAAGTTTGGCTTGGTCCAGCTTTCCCCACTCCCCAGATGGATAAATGAACCAGGAGTATGTTGAATCAAGCCCTTCAGTTAGATCATACTTGCATACTTTTTAATGAAAAGGATGGCCTACATGCAATGTAATATTTTAAAGATGGTGCTTCCATTATTTTATTTTCTGTAGCTGTCTGGCTACCATCTTTAGTTCTGTTAACTACTTTGTACACATAAGGGATATGTTTGCCCCTAATGTATCATACATGCAATGTTTATCTATGAAAAGGTTTTGTTATTGCTGAAGTGGGACAGTTAAAGCTCCTCACCAATATTTCCAACACAGTATGGAGCAGGCTACTTTTAAATTATATTGGCCATTGCAGTAACAGTTGCAAAAGCAGCCTTTATTTACTCTTAAAACATTGTAATGAATCACTTGCAGTTTGTGATTATACAAATGAGGAAAACGTGTGGTAGAAGAGATTTTGAATGAAGTGATATCACACAGCAGTTGGAAACATGAAATAAGGCTTTGATGAATCAGAAACCATCAGAGAGCTGTCGGGAAAGCATGGGAACTGGAGGGGAGCACTTCTCATACTGTAGGCATTAAACACATGTATTAATAAATTAGCGAAGTTCAGTATTCAGTTATGTAATACTGCACTATTCTCTTACTGTAGGCATTAAAGTAATTTCTGAAAAGACTGAATATATATACAGTATTTTTTTTTTTTATCCTATTCGGGTTGGATTTTGTGACATTTTTACTTTGAAGTCACAGTACTATAGTTAGTTTCCTATGTGAAAAAGGACCAAGTCCAGCTGTTCACACTGAGGTTTAGGAAGTGAACCAAACTTGTAGGTAGACTCAGTACGGTTAGTTTCCCAAGCGCTTTGTTCTTCACACTTTACACCAAACTTACATGAACCATACCGAGTGCGGACCAAACCCTCTAGTATTTGGAATAATGATGGAATACCAGTGTGCATGTAAACCTACAGAATCAGGAAGTGTGATCAAAACAATTTTTTTTTTTTTTTTTCTTCAATGATTGTTTGTCCTTTATATACGTAGTCGTACTTGCAGCAGGAAGAAACATGCACAAGTGAACAGGTAAGTAACCTCTACAAACAAACAAAGACACATTTACGTGCTGTGCATTCATTTTTTAGAACATTAATTCAGCATTATAATGTGCAGTACATCAGTGCATTTAAACTGTAGTGAGAGAGGGGAGGCAATGCCAGAAATGTGAAAGAATGTGAAGGGATTATTTGGACGAAAAATATAACATCCAGAAAAACATCCAGACTTACTCTGTCTTTATTGATGTCAACAGACGTCTCTTGACCTAAAAACACAAATAACAAAAGATCTGTTTATTTCACCAGCAACATATAGTGTGACCAATGTATACAATATCCCTGTCGCTGGGAATGTGCATTCTAGAAAATATGAATCCACAGAAGAGGGATATTTAAAATAAGACACTTTGTCCAAACACATGTATTATTGACTATTTTTAAGCATCCGTTATATGCTCTTATCAAATACTATAAACCATTTGAGATTAACTTTGTTTTCCATGTTATGCCACAGTACCCTTCACTCTGACCCGTGACCTAAGGTGGCTGTACATTACTGTCATGTGACATTTTGGTTTCCCAATTATAGAATTATAGAGAACCAACACTTTGATATGTTGGCTTCATGCTCTGTACTCAACTGTATAATATGACCCTTTGGTGGCAGTACTTATAAAAAGCTAATGCTGCTGCACTGCCAGAGCCTTTTTAACATCTGAAGTACTAACTTAACATTTGCAGGGTTACTTATACATTCAATGCTAAATGTTGGTGATTAAGGCTGTCATGTTTATTTTTTGTAAACCTGTAAACTACCTGCAGTAAACTGAATGGCACTGTTTAAGAAAAAAAAAAAAACACACATCATCTTTCAATTGGATATTAAACATTACTGCAATTTTCAGATATAGCCGCTGGTATAAAATGTACTCCCATGCAGTCCAGGCGCTTTTTGTACAACACGCTTCCATAGATAACATGCACTGTTTTAGTATCATTTAACACTACATTCCTCTGCATACTTCACATAGCAACAAGCCACATACAGTAGGCTCTGCCTTAGCGCAAGAAAAAACAGATCAAGTTCAAAGTCTGCAACACACTTCGGAGCACTTACATTTTTAGATTTTGTAAAATAATTAAATAAAGCATTAAAAAATGATTTCCTTGTTAGATTGCCTTATGCATTGAATATTACATTAAGATGAACGTATTTAAAATGTAATATTGAATATTATATTTAAATAACTAACTAACAAATAACTTCTTAACCCCTTCGCAGCCTCCATCGGCTATGTTAGATTCCCCTAGTGGTCTTTAGGTAGTAGACATCAGCCAGGGTCGATTTTGCTTAGCGTCCCTTCTTAGCTGTGTAACTGTCCTAGCAAGTTCCTGTCCAACCACTCTCTGCTTGACCCTCTCCAATCTGGCTTCCGCTCTGCTCACTCCACTGAAACCGCCCTCCTGTCTGTCACCAACTCACTTAAGTGTGCCCGAGCTGCCTCTCTCTCCTCTGTCCTAATTCTCATCGACCTCTCTTTGCTCCGCAGTGGTGGAATGACCTTCCTACAGATGTCAGGACTGCTCAGTCCCTGACCACATTCCGGCGCATCCTTAAGACCTCACCTTCAAACAGCACCTGTAGAACTCTGTTTGTATCCTGGGACACTATCACCCTTCATTTAAATGTGCTTTATTTTGCTCTTATCTGCCCCCTATTTTACTGCATTTAATCCTGTACTTCAGAATACTGTAATCTGCCAAGTGTTTAACCTGTAGTATTTTGTATTTAATCATATCCTGATGTAACTATCACTATTTAATCATATCCTGATGTAACTATCACTATTATCTGCTGTATTATTGAATTGTGGTTTGTCACACTTGAACAAAAGTTATTGTATTTCTAGCTCTTATTGTATTACTTGTATTGTAACACTCGAAATGTATTTGCTTACGATTGTAAGTCGCCCTGGATAAGGGCGTCTGCTAAGAAATAAATAATAATAATAATAATTATGTAGTGTGGACAGGGCAACAGTATCCCAAACCGGCTCCGCATTAATTTAAGTTTTTTTTGCCAGTGAAGAAGCTAGTCACATGACTTTTGATATCACTTTCATTGGCTGATTTATTGTATGACGTAATGTTGCTTCTGCGGTCCTTTGATACAGTTGCTTGCAACAAAGTTGCCTGAAACGTGTAGCTTGCACGTCACTTACTACAACAAAAAAAACAAACCATCCTTTTCTACATTTTCTAGCAACATGTAGACCAGTGTCCCCATGGCTTTAGAAATCAAATCAACAATGTTGAATCTCCTTTAAAATAAAACTACATCCGTACTGGTGTACGTTTCCTTTCTGTTGGGCGAGGTTAACTCTATAAACACCCAGCCGGCTGCTGACAGTGAGTGAGCGCTAAGCGCACACATGGCTAATTTACATATTTAAATAGCAGGGCCGTGGTTATTGCAGTCTGTGAGTTAAAAAATAAATAACAAATCAAAGATTGTGTATGATGTTGCTTCTTTTAAAAATGTGTAGTATTTACTAGGCAAGTTTACTTTCTGGAGTTTAAATGTGTTAGTAGTTTAATCAGTTCAGTGTTGTATCTACCGTTACGTTTTTAAATAACAGTATTACGGAGTTGAGCAGGCAGCTGGGCCGCCCTAGACAGTGAAACACTCACTTGTTCTGCGCTGGAGCTGGAGCAACACAACTGTTAGGTTTACTTGCAATGCTTTTATGTGTTTTTTCGTTATTAATTAACTATCTTGTAAGTACGCCTCCACACTGGTAATTATTAATAAAAGCAAAAGCACAACATTATTATTATTATTATTATTATTATTAATTATTATTATTATTATTAATAATAATAATAATAATAATAATAATAATAATAATAATAATAATAATAATAATAATAATATTATTATTATTATTAAAATGGAATCCCGGGATTAAAAAAAATAAAAAATCCCTAAATCCTGGGAAAAGTGTCTGGATTCGGATTCCCTGCTCCATTGAGTGTGTTCATATGATACAGCGAGTACCCACCAACAAGTTTTAATTGTCTTACAGCTGATTAACATGAACAGACTACTGCAATAAACACTTTAACATGGAAGCATTTTGCTAAGTCATTTTTGACTATGACATAAATATTCCCTTTCTACTTTCAACAAATTAGCTTTGTAAATATTCACTAAACAATGTGCTTATTATGGCTAGATTCGATACCGCACAAGACACACATAGCATTTTACATTGTCAAGTGTTCAAAGATAACATTAGAGTTCAATTAAAATAAAAAAAAATTTTAAAAAAGTTCTCTCTCTACACTCCTGCATTTGTTGGAAGAAATGCACGACTCTTGTTGGATTGCTTTTTGATTTTGTTTTTAAATTGGAACCTTAGTTTTGTTTTTCAGAAACCTAACCTGTTTTTGGAATCTTAAGTTTCGGCATACTTCCTGGATTTTGAAATCATTTTACATAGCATTTTTAGTTGGTGCATTTGCACCGTCGTTAACTAATTTAATTTTGTTAGTTTTTAACAGCATTATTCCATTTACAATACTTAATCTAGTCATTAGAAAAGACCATATTTTTCATGTTTTCATAGGTATATTATGGCCCTATCTCAGCTGGGGGTATGTGGTAGACTAGATTATTTGGAAAGGGGTACAGGGACGAAAAAGTTTGAAAACCACTGTTCGATGTCATTGGTTGAAGCAGTTTTTATATGGTCTTAAGCAGCAAAGAAATGTGCCTAATTTGAAAAACAAAATCATATATACCACGCTTCCTCATCCTTAATAAATAGGTTCATGTTATACTCTGAAAACTACAGTACTTTACATTTACTTGCGTCTGTCTGTATTTAAAAATAAATAAATAAAAATAAATAAATAAATAAATAAATGGCATATCACTTGTTTTAATAAACTGAAGTGTGAGAAGGGCAGTAGAAATTTGATCGAATACAAATGCTGGTAAGTGCAGAGAGCTGCTGTATTAACACCAGCAGAATACAGTAACCCCAGTTTCATGGAACAGTTGTGATGGTGACCAAAATAGTGCGAGTACTGTTGTGTAAAAATGTAGCTTAAACTGAACCGCTGCATCCAAGAATAAAAAACTAAAATAGAAATATCCTTAAGGCTAGTGTGTTGTACATGTGCCATTAACAAAATGCCCTGAAATCTTAATATAAAGGAAATCATTTTAAATGAAGGGCTGAAAAAAAAGTTCTCTTTGTGAACTCCAATAAATCAACGTTATCTCTTGCCAGTCAAATCGTAGTGCCTAAGAGTGCCGCAAACAGATTTTTTTTGTCTGTTGCATCTTCTTTAGCAGCCGCAACTGTCCCAGATATAATAGATCCGGTCACATTGTTTACTGTCAGGAGTTTAAGGATGATTTAAGGTTTTGTACTAAAGCAGGGTCAGCTGTTTTTCTCAAACTGACCATTTTAAGAAAGGTGAAAGCAGAATGCATAGAAATACTAGGATTGTAATTAAGAAGTGTACTGCTGAGGAAAAATATATATTTCAAGATTTAAAAATGAAATGTACTGCAGCTTACTTGACTGGAGTAAAAAAAACAAACAATAAAACAAAGCCATTTACTAAATTTTAACTGAGATTGTGCTAATGAAAATATCTCAAATATGAAAAATAACGCATCTCTATGTACAGGCATTTCATCGTGGTTTGGTTTATGTCACTGTGCAGTGTTTTATTTTATAAATCTGTTTTATTTTTACTATATGCTGTGTATTTGTTATTTTGTACTTTGCTTTGTTGTTTTTAGTGTTACTCTCCTAAACTGTACAGCGCTTTGAGATGCTTACATTTAAGCACTATACAAAATAAAGATTATTATTATTATTATTATGATGATGATGATGACGACAATGTAGTTGCTGTGGTGTTTTTAATATCATAAATAGCATAATGAACACATTGCAATTTAAACGTGTTTTTACTGAAAAATAAACAGTAACATGTAATCATAAGAGCTGTCTGTGTTACATGCTGTCACATCAGGACTTCACTAACACTGAGCATGGGAGCTGCAGCATGCTATTCCCATATTACAACTGTATACATTTAAAGGTGCAGTCACCAATTCCATACACAACACTTAAAATATAAACATGTTAACTTCATTACAGTCATCAGCTGCACAGATTAACCACTCAGCAGAATGTTGCAAAAAACAAGTCAGTAAAAAAATTACATTATTGTTAGTATCACTTTAGTCTCTTAACAAGCTGTTGTATTTAAAGCAGTTGAATGACAGCAACCAACTTGCTCCTGAAGTGGCACCCAGCAATTGGATTTGGCAACAAACTTTTTTGCACCTAGTAGCAAAATGTTTGTCTGGAGCCCTGTACATAAGAAAGTTATTTGCACACGTGTGCTTCTGCGTGTGGCCACGTTTTATTATTATTAGCGATTGTGGTTAGTTATATATTGTCATTTAAAACAACTCTTAATTGAACTTTGCCTACCTTTTTTCTATACTGTACTGTCTCCTGTTCCACACAGAGAGGAAGAATTATTTTAAAATATTGACATTACATCATGATTAACAAGCAAGCCATTACACTCCATTGTGTCTGGACAAGTGCATTATAATTCCTTAGCAATGCTGGTACACATGTCTGATACACCTGGTACATATCCATTCTACTTCATATTTACAAACCATTTTATTACAGTGCGGCCAGGATTTGAGAGTTCACCTATGAATTAACAGTTTTTAGTTTGACGCTTTTATAGCAAAAATGTGTTAAATGTATTATATAATTTATTTGATGATGAAAAACATAAAATTACTCACCCTTAATCCAAAAAACCATGTCACCAATTACTCCAATTAGAAAGATAACCAACCCACCAATGACAGAATAATAGGAGTTGTTTTGTGTCGTGCAGGCTATAAAGAGAAAAAAATAATAAAATAAAGGGAATAAAAAAAGTCACTGATATTATAGCAACAAATACAGGGACAAACATTGTCTAAGAACTGTGATTCGGCACATGCTCCTTATCTATTGTTGACAAAACAGGAGAAAACTGACCACCTAGTTGTATCTGCAAGTCATTCAAATATTCAAATACCATTCAAACATTCAATGTAATATACTTTTTTTTTTTTACAACATGTGGAGGTCTCACCTAAAACTAATGTATATTTGGCATCCAAGATATGAAAGGGACTGGGCCTTTGTTCAAAATCACTAATCACTCCTGGTCAATTCTATCAAAACTTAAAATGAGGGGGTCCCCGAGTGGCTCATCCAGGTAAAGCACTGGTAAATAATAATAATAAAATTTTTTTAAAAAATTGTATTTTTTTTTTATGTTTCAATGGTGCTTACTATGTGGAGTCCTGAATCAAATGTGCATCTGTGCTGCTTTTATAAAGGTCATAGCTTATCTGCAGTATAGGTAGAGATACTGGCAGTGCAAGAGGACAGTGTGAGAGAGCTGAACTCAAGTAGGCATACAGAATCTGGGAACTGATACAATTTTATATACAAATTGTTTTAGCCCCATGAGGTAACACGTAGGTATACACACATTTTTATGAACTTTACATGCTCTTCAGAGGCCCCAGGTATTTCTGTTATGGCAGTGTTTCCTTTTTTATTACACCTCCTTTTAATAAAATTAAATAAGAAAATGTGGAAAGAGATCCGCAAAAGAGCAGGACAAAGTTTAAGGTTTAGCATTAAGATATATTGCTGATTAAAGGATACTTTGTATACCTTACCTTTGGTGGCAACTGAAATAGAGAATCCAACAACTGCGATAATAAAGCCAACAATTTTGGACACAGCACAGACTAGTGTGATTATAGTTAACACAAAGTCTAAAAAACCTAGAAAGAGAAGAGAATTATAAATTATTGATAACCAAAAAGCATTAGAGCACATTAGGTGTAGACCTAGCAGCATTGTTTGTTTAATGAAAATGTTACTGTTAATGTTAAACCAGTAAGGAAGTAACAGTAAATAAATGGTGCTAAATAAGCTAGAGTATTTTAAAAGAGCAGCTGTTATGCAATGCTATAAAAAAATAAAAATCTGTGCCTTTTGAAGAGTAAGTAGCGGGGTTCCGAAAAATATAGCTTTATATGTCTCCAGGTATACAACTGTTGAAATAACGTGTCTAAGTTATTTTCATTGTTAACATCCTGACAACTTTTTACAACTAACATTAAAATCAGTTTCAAAGCTGTTTTCAAATTGTCCACTCTAGTGCACCAACATTATGAAACGGGTAACAGCAATAACGATCCATGATGTGGTACAGGAAAGCCAGAGGACTTGTTATGTTTTTTTTTTTTTTTTTCAAATTCGCTCTACCTGCAGTGATTTAGAGCAGTGGTCACAAACCCAAATGTGACCACAAGCCACCAGGGCAGCCCGCCAAAAGGTGCATGGGCCACCACCAGACAATTTTACTTTTTGGTACCTAGATTGGTACCTAGACTAGATTTCCAAACATATATTAACTATAAGGTCTTTGTAAATTAAAATATATTTGCATATACTGTATATATAGAGTGCCTATAGAAAGTCTACACACCCTTGAACTTTTTTCACATTTTGTTGTGTCTGTGCCTCAGAGTTTCATGCATTTAAATGATGATTTTTTTCCACTTATCTAAACACCATACTCCACACTGTTAAGGGGAAAAAAGTTTTTATTGAGAAAAAAATTATATATAAAAAATACAAAACTGAAAGATCATAATTGGATAAGTCTCCACCCCCGAGTTAACACTTGGTGGAAGCACCTTTGGCAGCAATTACAGCTGTGAGTCTGTTGGGATAGGTCTCTACCGACTTTGCACACCTAGATTTGGCAATATTTGACCATTCTTCTTTACAAAACTGTTCAAGCTCTGTCAAGTTCATAGGGGAGCGTTGATGGACAGCAATCTTCAAGTCATGCCACAAATTTTTGATTGGATTTAGGTCGGGGCTCTGACTGGGCCACTCAAGGACATTGAAAATTTTGAAAGGGGGTGTAGACTTTCTATAGGCACTGTATACACACACACAAAATGCTTCAGTGTATAATACTGTATTTATTAACAAATAAATAAATTAGTTCTAACAATTGAACAAAAAATAAATTAAATAGTGCATATATATAAGTGTAACAACTGCCGGTTCCCGATCCCTGATTTAGAGGACAGATCTCAAACCCCATTGCACTAGAGCAGCCATTTTGAAAATAGCTTTGAAACAGACTTTAAAGTTAGAAGTGTAAAATGTTGTCAGGATGTTAATGAAAAAAGACATTACAGATACATTATTTAAACAGTTGTAGCAACGCGTGGGGGCATATATAACGCTATATTTTTTGGAACCCCGCTACTTGCTCTTCAACAGCTGTGGAGAGTACATATAGAACAATGTCAGACATTGCCACAAAATATATGCAAGGAAAGTAGCTACCCTCAAACTGGTCTTTTTCATAATTGTATTCCACTGTAAACTGGCTAATTTAATAATAATAATAATAATACATACTATGTACTTACCTGTTAAGAAAAAAAACTGAATTATTATTACAATCAAAAGAGTAAAAACATGTATTCCAAATCCAGTGTTACTTTTGATGGTCATGTTCACAGACACCCCTAGGGTTTAAAAAAAAAAGGTTACATCTCTTCTGAAATAATAAAGCATATTTAAGATAACATGTACTGTTAGGAAGACTGTACATATTTGTATACACTACATATATTTTACAACAAAAAAGCAGGAGTAAATCGAACTTTTGATTAAATATGTATACACTTGTATACAGTTACTCAGTCTGGTACAAACTTAAGCCTCTTTCACACTGGCATGCTCTACCCGGGTAGGAACCTACACGGGTCTGGACCCGGTGTCATGTGGGTCGGCTACGAGATTTCACACAGCTTTTGATAAAGCAGGGTTCACCTGGGTGACTGACGCAAGTACACAATGTGCACATAAATGCCCCGGAAGCAGTTTGTTACAGCCGCTTCCATCCAAGCTTCTCTGTGGCCCAAATGTTGATTATAGCAAATGTTTCTTCATCCCTGCTGCAATTTGGTGTGTCTCAATCAACAAAAACATGGCTAAACAGAAATGTTCCTTGTGGAAGTGAAACCTTCACATAGGCGTGGCTTTGTTATTTCGTCAGCTTACGAACGGCCGTCATGCATTTTGTCTCACTCAAAGCGCGTCAACCCACATCCTGAGGTGAGTCGCTGCGACCCAGGTATGACCCAGGTACGTGGTTTCACACTACGTGGGATTGTGACCCGGGTAGCCAGAACTTGGGTCGGGACCCGGGTAAGAGTGCCAGTGTGAATGGGGCTTTAGTTTCTATTGTGTGTCAGGTAAATGTGTGACATACAGTTTGGTACAGCCCTGGTTTATATTGTTGTTAAAGGAACTATGTTAAAAAGAAGGCCATGTCCTGCATTTTCATGAAGTGCAGATGCAATGATGAATCCTGTGCAAAGTAATGGTTGCTGATACCGCAATGCGTGATTATAGTTTATACCACAGGACATGATTTTAGTTTGTGCAATATCTTAAAAGTGGTTAGTTACTGTGGCAGGGCAATATCCTTGCCTCTATATTCACTGTGTGGTGTAAGTTTGTAGTCCACGGGAGGAGTGTCATGGCTGAAGGCCTAAATACTACATTTCCCAGAAGTCTCTAGGGCTGAATGGGAAACACCAGGGTGCATTTAATTTAATTATTGTTTGAGTGTTTGTCATTATGATGTGCTTGGGTATATACGTTTCTTTGTCTGTGTTGGTGGTGGGTGTACAGAGAGGAGGTACGTGAGACAGGAGAAAGTAAAACAAAAGGAAAAGGAAATATACAATTGCTACATGTGCTGGAAGCACCACCACAGTACTTGGTTTTGGTGTCAATAATTTTTGTGTTGTGAGATTTGTTTTTGTTAACCTTTTATTTTGGCTGTGTGAGCTGTCTTTTTTGTTATTTGTCATTTTTAATAAATCCGCGCACCAGCGCTTCCACTCACAGGACCTGTGTTTGTGTGTCAGCATCCTGTTCTGGGTACGTCGCCACAAAGCCGTCCTGCCACTTACCATAGGGATGTTTTTTTTTTTTGGTTTTTTTTTTTTGTTTGTTTGTTTTTTGTTTGTCGGCAGATATTAAATGAAGCCTGCTTTTAAAAATGTGTTGGTTTCATAACAAGAAAAGCTGCATTTCTCGTCAGTAGAACTGAGTACCAATCAATGACAATTGACTTCTGCACTGTGACTTAAAAGCTGCTTGGAAGCAGATTTTCCTTTCACCTGGGGTGCTGACATTTATACTGCCATACCGTAATGAGCATAGGGATGTCACGGTATGGTAAACGTCAAAAACTATACCACGGTTATCGTCGTACTGCAGTATAATGTCATTTTTTTGTAATCCGTTTTTAAATGGCTATTTAAAGAAATACACTCAAGTCAAGTCATTTTTTAACAAGAAAAATAACTTTAAAATTTTAAAACAAATACAACCAGTCAAGCCAATCAAGTGCGTTTTAAGACATGCAGTGCCCGCCCACTGATCTCTCAGCAGAGTGCAAAACTTAATGATGAGAAGACGGCGCCTGCAAATTCGTTTTTTTTTTTTTTTTTGGACTGCATGTTAACAGCAACGAACACAAAGGAATGAAGAAAAGTTAAGGTGGGTATGACACCATTGCAAAGTTAAGCGGCATCTAGGAGAATAAAATTGTATTCATTCTTTAATACATAAAACCAAAATCCCTACAACACTATTAACTCGAGGAGACGGCAACATCTTTACAATACTGTTTAAAATAAAAATAATAAAAATATCTGTAGCATCTTAGACTTAGTTATATATTAGTAAATAGACTTTTTGATTCTCTGCTTACTGCGTTTCTCTTGATCGATACGATAGATAATAGCTACTGTTACTTTGGTTTGGTAAATTAATAGGAAGGCAGTGATGAAAAGGTACAGTGCCTTGTTCTTGCTGTTATTTTTGAGTATTTGTGTTTCATTTACTGACAATCACGTTTGCTAGCGATCATTGTTTAGTAGGACAGTTTACATTAAATATGACATCATTTATTTAATAGCCTACTCGGATAATCTCATGCATGGCAGTTTTCAGAACGTGAGATGTCCGTGTTAATTAGTTAGTTCTAATGAACACAGTGGCTCACCGATGGACAAACGGTGAATTAAAAAACGTGCCCATTTCACCTTAAACCGTGTGAACTCGGTAATCATGGTATAGAAAAATGGTTCATCAATCAAACCTATTAAAGCCACTTGTATAATTGTCTGCAATTATTTCTTGCCTTTCTTTTATGTGTGATAGAAAATCATCTGATTTACACTTTTCCATAAAGGGGAAAGGAACCGAGGAGCAAGTTAACGTCAACTGCGCTATCCTTTTTTTAAGATCATATATTTATACAGATCATCTTTTGCAATAAAGATTACATATTCACCAACATTTTTATTCTATCTTGGCTGTTTTAATGTAAACTGATTTGGTCATAATAAAAAGGAATGGACTTACCATCAAAAAGAAGACATAAGCCTAAGATTATCAGAACTACTCCAGCGAGCACAAGACAAATACCAAAAACATAGTTCTGATGTTTACCTAGATGAAAACAAAATAAAAAGTAGCTTATTTCTAGTGTTGTATAGAGATTGAAAGAAAACACCAAGCCCCACTGCCCATGTGAAATGAGGATGGAACTATAACGGTCTGTAAAGGACATGAGATGTTCATAGATGTACAATACTGTCTATGTGAACCAAATGGAGCAACATGTATGACCCACTTGGGCGCCATGCACGGAAAACATCCACTTCATAACTTGATGCCTGTGGAGTTGCAAGGATATTTTAGAAACCAGAATGAAGCCCTTTGCAGGGACCAATGCCTTTGGCATAACCGTGCTCCAGAGGTCCAGAAAAATCTCTGGAGCTACAGGCTTACCGCTAGATCGGTCTTTCCGTTTTTGCCACAACATAATTCCAGTATTTTTAGTTGGGTCATGGTATATTCCTATGGTAATTTAACATGTGGGCGAGGGCGGGGATGTACAACATCAGAATGGTCATTACAGACAGGCGGTGTTATTGTACGTGTGAAGAGTCGCTTGATTGTAAAAGCAGTATGTGTAAGAATTTTATGTGAATTCAAATGTTTAGATACTGATTAAGATGCATTGCAATGTATTTAAAAACAGTAACAGTTTGAGTGGGTAATCCAACTTGGAAAAAAAGCATTTGTTAAATAACTAATGAATCACACTTTTATTCAGGATTTTTAAAAGAAAGCTTTGTTGTTGAGGAAGCTGCTGGAAGTCTTGACAAGGAGAACACAGATAAATGGTTTAAAATGATACTCACGAAAACATGAAATGGCCATCTGAATAATGACACAAAGCAGAATCCCAGAATACAATACGCAGTAGGCTGTAAATGCAGCTTTAGGAAATAATAACTTCGCTGTTTAAGACAAAACATAGAGAAAGTTTAAAATGATTGCTTAATACATTTATTACAAGTCGCCAACACAGTCATACTCATGCCTATAATTTTATTTTCCCTGATCTAGTACTCTGTTTTCAATCACAACCAGTATAAACTGTAACATTGTGTATAAACAAAAACAAGATTCCATTCTAGCTGCAATATTTGCCTCTTTATGCCATTACTAAAACTTACCCTGAAATTACACTGTGGCAGGGCAAATGTCCTGCATGTTTAAAAATGTGTGGTTAGCAGAAAAGGGTTATTAAAACAATCTCCTAGTCAAAAAATGTGAATGTGGTGAAGCTAAATTGTTTATTTGCCAATTTAGCTTGAGCACATACAATATATAAAATAGGAGCTAATAAAAGTGCGCTCAAAGAACTGTACTGCATGTCTCCTGCGTCTGCTATTCCCGCCATGAACCTGTCTTGACTGCAACACTACCCTTCAACATACACTGAAACATATACATATCTTGATATATTATTCAACTGAAATTAAGGTTAACAAGTACAACATGTCCTTTTATACTGTTTTAGTCATTTTTAGTGTCGCCAAGCCAAGTGTACATTTTATTCAAAGACTGAGGCACAGCTTTGATAGAATAATGGAATATAATTTGGTGTCTCGCCTTCTGTTGAGACAAGAGACGCTCTCAATTGAGGTTCAAGCAAGGCCGGATGACAGGCGATGGGGTATTTATACAGCCATGGCCAAAAGTTTTGCATCACCCTATATAATTAACACAATTTGCTTCATAAAGTCGAATGAAACCTGCTGAACGTTACGTTAACATATTGAATTACTTGTCGCTTTGTAGTTTTCCATACACTTAACGAAAACTAACGAAAAATTTGAAACATTTCGAAATCCAACATGAAATATTGTACTACCATTATGGCTTCTGATAGACTGTTGCAATATTATTTTGTAGTTTCATTGATTACATGATGTTAAATAAAATATCTAAATTATGTTATTTTTTTTATTATGTCTCAATCATAAAATTCTAGGTGATGCAAAACTTTTGGCCATAGCTGTACACTTCAATATCGTCCAACTTTGTTTTTAAGGAATTATATTACAGCAAGTTACCGTACTTAACCTTACTAGGGAATTTGGATATGTACAGTAATTGAATAATTTTGCTGCTGTTGTTAACAGTAGGGCTGTGCTGATACGTGGAAAATCCAAGTTATTTCCTGTAACATGTTTTAAGGTATTCAGTAATAATGTGATTTAATATAGAACCTGTTGTGATCAAATTAACAAAAACCACTCGTACTTTATCTGCGATAATTATTTGTCTTAATTTTCTTTTATACTTTTAAACAATTTTATTTAACTTCCTGTCTTTTTTTTTTTTTTTTTTTTTTTTGCTCGCTTCCACAGAAATGTGTTATCTGCAGTGAATTGTGGGATTGTAGTCCTGGGCAAGATTTAACCTCTGCTTAAACTCAACAAAAAAACACATCTCCCAGTATACTTTGAAAATCCAAGCACTTGCACAGTCCTAGTAAATAGTGTGTGCCTTTTCTTTTTGTATTTAATATAATTAACAGAAAACAAGTACCTTCCAGATAAAACATTGACTGCCCCGATGTATTTAACTCAGTTACTAAACACGTGTATGTTCCACTGAGAGGTTTTTCTATCCACAGAGAAGCATCTCCACGTCCTAATTCTGATATATCTTTTACTACATTGGTATCCTTTACTGTTGTATCAGCATCAAAATAGTAGATCCTCTCTCCATTAAACTTCCACTGAAGAATCATCAGCCTGGAGTCGTTTCTGATCAGATTTGTGACCTTACAATTCAGTAATACCTTACACTGGTGAGAAGTTTGATTAGCTGTAATTAAATTCAGCTGAGCAGAACCTGAAAAAAAAACACAAAACAGTAACAGTTTAACCATGTATCCTAACACACTCTTCATCTTTACCACATTGAATGATGCCAAGGTACTGCAGAACACTGTTTAAAAAAAACCAAAATGATGGGTCATCTTTATTTTGTCTTTGACCAATATATTAACCCATGGGTCTATTTCATATATTTTTTTTTTTTAAATTGTAACATTTTCACTCAACCCAAACTATCAGCCACGTGTTGCTATCTAAACATTAGCTATACAGTGGCTCCAGAGTGACTGTTCCCCTGACTGCTGATCTGGATTCAGCTGATGAAAAAGCTAAACAAAAATAACACTATGCTTTACCATTCTAGGAATAATAATATTAATAAAGATTTTCAACACCAGATTAATGCAATCTCTAAAAAAAAAATCTGCAATTCAAATCTTATTTAAAAACCTGTATGAGACAAAAGGGTGTAAACCTCAAACATCTGGCATTTCAGGTGATACTGCTAGGCTAGAAAACCGGTTTTCCCTTGTACATGTCCTCCAGATCAGCAGTGTGAAAATAGCAACTACAACCAACAATAATTAACTTCCTACCCTCGCTATAACTAACCTGTTGCGGTCCAAGCCTTTTGTTTGTTATATCGAGGTGTTTATTATAGAGAAAGGACATTCAAAATGAAGAATAAACTGTTTGGAGTAAATTAATGATATGAGTGTGAATAAAGGTCAAATTACATGTACCGTTTCAATATATGCAGTATTCTGCTTTTGCTGTATCCAGTCTGTTAAAGTCCAAAATAAAAGCACAAATCCCAAATTCAAAATCAATCTGACATGAATCGTTTCAAAGTGCACCAAATCTTAATCCAACATGCAAGAATCCCAAACTGAGTTTTTATTCCAAATCAACCCGCCATGAAGTTTATCAGATCCTCAATGATGTGGATAATCCGAGAAAACCCAGCAGAGCTAAAAACCAGGACTTGCTTAAACTAGTAAGTATGCTAGAAATGGAGCTGCAAGATGCGAGACAGCAACAGGAGCTTGAGGAGCTGGCACACCCAGAATTCATGGAAGTCTGCACCCCTAACAGACTGAAAGCCACCAGGGAGATAGAAGAGGGTCAAAACAGCTGGGTTCCGGTTGGCAGAAGCAGGGAAAAAAAGAAACTTCATCAAACACAACCACCAGAAATCAAAACATCAAACAAATTTGAGCCACTTCAAAATTTAACTCTCCACAGAATTTTTTTGCCTAACTCTCTATATACCACAATGCTTTGCGCGCAGTGAGACGGAAGTCTCCATTGAAAATCAGCGGAGTCAAGTATCTTGTTAAATAGAATATCTTTTGAAATGCCCTTCTAAATATTATTGGCTGAAGCAGTTTTGAGTGAGGCTGGATTTTCGTTGATTAAAATATTACTGTGTGCTCCCATTGGCTAGAAAGGTTGCAGTGTTTTCGGCATAGTGCAAGATTGACAGTTGGAAGTTTGTCTGGTTGTTGGGAAGTTTGTCTGGTTGATTGGAAATTTGCAGGTCCGTACAGACTTTCGTATCTGAATTGACAAATTAATTAATGAATTATTAGATGAATGAATAAATACGTTTATGAAGTACTGTATGAATTGCTGGACGAATTGACCAATTCACAAATTGACAAACGAATTGACTAACGGACGGATAGTTTTGGCACAAATGGCGCTCCACAGGTAGTAGTCGTCCACATCAGTACAAACCACATTGGAAGAGACAGGCTAAAATCCCTGCCAAACAAATTCAGAGAGCTAGGAAGGAAATTAAAAGACAAGACCAAAACTGTGGTATTTTCTGGGATATTGCCGGAACCTTGCAAAGGAGCATACAGACAGCTGGAAATACATAATCAAAATGCATGGCTGAAATCGTGGTGCACACAGGAAGGCTTCACCTTTCTTGAACATTGGACCACATTCTACAACAAGGACTATCTATAAAGGCGGGACGGACTGCACTTAAATAAAAAGGGAACCAATCTAATCTACTCGAAAGGATCCTTGAAGAGGTTCAGAAGCATTTAAACTAAAAAGTAAGGGGGGAGAAATCAACAAAAAACAGAAGGGAGACCACATCAAAACAAGGGCAACAACTCAGCTAAGTCATTAAATGTATTTATCTAAATGCTAGAAGTATCAGAAACAAAATGTTAGAATTTGAAGCTACTGCACTAACAAGTAATTATGATGTGATAGGTATTACAAAAACTTGGTTGTCTGAGAGTGATGGAGACGAATATAATATTAGTGGGTATACACTGTATTCACTGACAGGCAGGACAGAAGAGGCGGAGGGGTAGCGCTATACATAAGAAATAGTCTTGAAGCCCAGGTGTTAAATCTGGACGAAGAAAACAACGGCGAATCAATATAAGTCAGAATAATGGACAAAAATTCAAAAAGGCATAATAGGAGCATGCTATAGACTGCCAAATTCAGACGCCGAACAAAATAATTTGTTATACAATGACATTAGAAATGCATGTAGCAAAGGAGAAGCCATACTAATGGGGGATTTCAACTTCCCCCATATAAAATGGGAAAACCCGGTGGGGAGCACAACGGATGAAATTGAAATGGTGGAAATGACAAATGACTGCTTCCTAATGTAATCTGCCAAGGCACCGACTAGAGGGGAGGCATGCCTTGATTTAGTCTTTTCAAATAACGAAGACAGAATAACTAAAACAGGTCAGAGAACCATTGGCAAACTTTTAGAAAGGCAAAACTATGAAGGTATGAAACAGAGACTAAAAGAAGTAGACTGGAGTAAAATAGAGAAAACATCCAGAGAAAAAGGATGGCTGTTTTTTAAAAAATGTAGTACTAGAGGCACAAAGCAATTACATCCCAAAAGTAGACAAATCTCAATCTTAAAAAAATGGCCAAAATGGTTTAATGGATCAATTAAAAAAAAAAATTCAGTGAAAAAAGGCACTTTACAGATCGTTTAAAAGGGACCAAAACAAAGTACACAGTACTTGGAACTGCAAACGCAAGTCAAAAAGGAAGTTAGAAAGGCCAAGAGAGAGACAGAAATGAACATTGCTAAGGGGGCTATAAAACCAATCCCAAAATGTTTTTCCAATACTATAACAGCAAGAGAACATTCAAAGAGGAGGTTAAATGTCTAAGAGATACAAATGGCAAAATCATAGACGAAGAAAAAAAAATTAAATGGTTGCTTTTCACAAATTTTTACAAAGGAGGATACGGACAACATGCCCCACATCAACCTGTTCCTATCCTGTTTTAAATAACTTTAGCATAATCGAGGCAGAGGTGTTAAAGGGACTAGGAGCTCTTAAAATAAACAATTCCCCTGGGCCGGATTAGATCCTCCCAATAGTACTCAAAGAAATGAAAGAAGTTATTTACAAACCGTTAACCAAGATCATGCAACAGTCTCTTGAGACAGGGGTTTTACCGATAGACTGGAGAATTTCAAACGTAAAACCGAACCAGGTAACTACAGACCAATAAGCCTGACTTATGTAAACTTATGGAAACTATAATAAGATCCAAAATAGAAAATTACCTATATGGTAACAGTATCCTGGGAGACAGTCAGCATGGTTTTAGGAAAGGGAGATCGTGTCTAACTAACCTGCTTGATTTTTTTTTGAGGATGCAACATCAAAAATGGATAATTGCAAAGCTTATGACATGGTTTATTTAGATTTCCAGAAAGCTTTTGACAAAGTCCTGCATAAAAGATTAATTCTCAAACTGAATGCAGTAGGGATTCAAGGAAATGTATGTACATGGATTAGGGAGTGGTTTAACATGTAGAAAACAGAAAGTACTTATTAGAGGAGAAACCTAAAAATGGAGCGAGGTAACCAGTGGTGTACCACAGGGATCAGTATTAGGTCCTCTGCTATTCCTAATCTACATTAATGACTTAGATTCTGGTATAGTTAAATGTGCAGACAACACAAAAATAGGAAGACTGGCAAACACTGTTGCAGCATTCAAAATGATCTAGACAACATTCAGAACTGGGCAAACACATGGAAAATAACATTTAATAGAGAAAAGTGTAAGGTACTGCACGCAGGCAATAAAAATGTGCATTATAAATATCATATGGGAGATACTGAAATTGAAGAAGGAATCTATGAAAAAGACCTAGGAGTTTATGTTGACTCAGAAATGTCTTCATCTAGACAATGTGGGGAAGCTAAAAAGGCCAACAAGAGGCTCAGATATATTGTGAAGTGTTGAATTTAAATCAAGGGAAGTAATGTTAAAACTTTACAATGCATCAGAAGCTATTCTTATATTTGAATAACTCCCAAGTATTGCTTATTATAGTTGTACTCTTAGGGGTAGATGTACCTCTGTCGCAATTGTTGCAAACCAGTCAGAAGTGTAGTGTGAAATATACTAAACAAATGCAATGCTGTTAGCATCATTTTAACTAATGCTTTGCAGCCGCAGTTCTTATTTGCGCTTTAGCCTTAAATGAATATGTAATTCTGGGCGTTCCCTCAGAAATTCGCAAAAACAGGGAACCAAAATATTGTAATGAGATGCGCTAAAGCTGCAGGCAATTGCGACACTTACAATTGCATGAACTTGTTAAGAACTTTTGAAAGCATGTTTTAAACAGTCACAATTGTTGCTGCATTTCTCAGTCCGCTTTTTCTCGTGTGTTGCCAGTTTTGCTCCATGCATTTTTGAGACGAACACCCAAGTACCTAATTTTCACTAAGTCAGGGTGTGCTTACAAGCCTTGAAAACAAATTTCTATGAAATTTCTGGTTTTTCCAGCATGGTGGGAGCAATAGACTGCACACATGTGCCACTAACCCCTCCAGCTCATTCTCAGCATCTGTATAGGACCATGATCTATTGTGTGTTACCGTATTTGCTCGAGGGAATCCCTGTGCATGCATTCAGTGCACTGAGCAAGTTCACATACAGTACTTAGCAACGCACCTGCAGGTCTGCTGGTAGGGACTGCCTAGCTTTGAGGCTTGCTCACTGCTGCTGAAGACAGAACAGAATGCATTGTACAGATGACATTTACATTTAACAAAAATAATGTTATTTTGATTCTTGCACCCTTGCATGTATAGACGTTATCCTTTGGGCACACTCTGCTGCAGCAAACCACTGCTCAACTGCTGCTATTTTATTTGAAAAAATGTTGCACAACCGGGGGCTCCCGAGTGGTACATCCGGTAAAGGCGCTCCACGTGGAGCGCAGGATGCACTCTATAGCCTGGACGTCACCGGTTCGAGTCCAGGCTATTCCACAGCCGACCGTGGACGGGAGCTCCCAGGGGGCGGCGCACAATTGGCCAAGCGTCGCCCGGGGTTGGGGAGAGTTTAGGTCGGCCAGGGTGTCCTCGGCTCACCGCGCACCAGCGACCCCTGCAGTCTGGCCGGGCGCCTGTGGGCTTGCCTGTAAGCTGCCCAAGCGCTGCATTGTCCTCTGACGCTGTAGCTCTTGGGTGGCTGCATGGTGAGTCCGCAGTGTGAAAAAAAACGGTCGGCTGACGGCACACGCTTTGGAGGACAGCGTGTGTTCGTCTTCGCCCTCCCGAGTCAGCGCAGGGGTGGTAGCGATGAGATGAGCTCAAAAATAATTGGCCATTCCAAATTGGGAGAAAATAATAAAAATAATTGGCAACAACTAAATTTAAAAAAAGAAAAAGTCGCACAACTCTCTCTATAGATCTCGCCAAGATGACGCAAATAATATTTAAATTAGTATTTTGCACCTCTCTTCATTAACATATTTTTTCTAGTACATATGACGAAATGTGCACTTTGCGAATTGTTGTAACCAAAATGCAAATTGTGGTATTTTGCACTGCGACTGGCCCATCTTAGTACATCTACCCCTTAGTATGTTCAATTTACTAGAAAATGTGTTGCAAACTGCACTGAAAGAAACACTTCCTTAAAGTATGTTCTAAATTTGTGGAGGTGAGGTGGGGTCACAGGGAACCTTTTGTGTATCTTGAAGAATATAGTGAACCAGTCAGTCCATCTACAAAGCTAGATCTGCCCCTGCTAATCACTAATTCATTGACTGTGTTCATTGTTAAATAAAACCAAAATGCTAATATAAAAATATTTTAAAATGTAGCTTTACATTAACATTCAAGGTGGGAAACATAATGCAAATTGGGTCTAAATGGTGCCTACAATACCAACTGCAATACCAAGTCTGTTCTTTGGGTTGCTAAATGTTCTCAAACATTTATTGATTGTTGTTTTCTTATTTCTGCCCCTGCTGCTTTTTCTCCTGTGCTACAATCCATAAAAAAAAAACATACAATAAGTAAAATCTGTGATGTGTTCAGTTTAAAGGGTAAAACTTATCTGTATCTGCCCATTATTGATATGAAATATCGGTAATCTGAACAGGCCCCTAAAATCTCAATCGGTGCCTCTCTTGAGCTATGCACGCTCTGTGGTTTGCAGTGCTGAGGCTGTATTCTTGAAACGTTCTTAAGAAAAAAAATCTTCTTAAATACAACTTTTTTCTTAACTCTGAAATTTAAGTACTGCTATTCTCTAAAACAATCCTTAGGAATTTTCTTAAACTTAAATTGGTATTCTTCAAAAACAAATGATCAAAAGCACTACATATACTGTAGTATACTACTGTACCTTTGCATACAAATCCTGTTTATAATGATACAATGTACCTATATACTGTATTTTTTTTTTATTTTGTGTTTTGTGGACAACCAGTGATCTGCCCTGTGTCATGTCTTATGTGGACTTCTGAAAAGGGACTTTTTTAAGAAATAATGCATGGGGGAACTCCAGTATTGAAATTTAGTTTCTTATAGTGTATCGTATTAATTAGTCAATTGCAATTAATTTCGTATTACTTGGCCGCAAGCTTTTGTTTTTCTTTTAACCACAGAGCAGAAGTAATGTTTGCTTTTCATAACACATTTGATGGTGTCTGTACCAATTACCTAGAAAAGTTAAAAAAAAAGAGGACTTACTGGGCAAGATTTCTTACAGGACTTACTGGGCAAATGTCTCCTATATTTTACAGTATTGTAACTAACATTTAAATGCTATAAAATGTCCACAATCTGGCAATACAAGCTGTGTTTGGTATTTCCGTTACTGTAGCATGTGGCTGACTATTGTTAGGGTCACACATTATCACTACACGAAAGGAATGTTTTGTAGTGTTATAGGTTTATAAACTTTTCAAAGTTCAGAACAAAGATGAACAAAGTTGAACTAAACAAGGGGGCAAAAGGTACCAACGGTTGAATGGTGAAAAAGTGTTACTGGTAATCTGGTGATTTACATGTATTCTCTAGACTAGCTGCCAATAGTAACAATGCTTTTGACCTCAAATTCAGAATCTACTTGACAGAAACCATTTTTTCAAAATGAAACTCCCAACATACGTGAAATTGGCTGTTGTAAAATATCTACCTGAATGGCCAGAAGATTACACCCACCTGTTCTAGAATTGTGTGGAAAACTAGGAATTAGCTTTGTATACTACTTTCTGTTTAGGTATCTGTCATTATTTAAATCCTACACGATAGAAAACTGAAATGCATTGCCTTATAGCAGTCTCATTGAACTGCTGCGTATTTAAATAATAGCAGTGTGGAGTAGTGGTTACGGCTCGGGACTGGAGGATCATGGGTTCAATCCTAGGTGGGGGACACTGCTGCTGTACCCTTGAGCAAAGTACTTTACCTAGATTGCTCCAGTAAAAACCCAACTGTATAAATGGGTAATTGTATATGAAATAATAATAATGTAATTGTATGTAAAAAAAATAATGTGATATCTTGTAACAATTGTATATCGCCCTGGATAAGGGCGTCTGCTAATAAATAATAATAATATATATTTAAAAAAATATATATATATATATATACAAATATAAATAACAAAAATCCATCAGCTAACATTCATCAGTAGCGCGGTGTCTTACTGATGGATGGCATTAGGTTACTTGTTGAGCAAAGCTTGTATTTTCCTGCCAGCATACAGTAAGTCTGTGTGTAGATAAAGCACAGTAGGCCTTGTCGACGCCTCTATTAGCCTCGCCCAAGCCATATCCAGTACAAACACGTAGATTATGGTTAGATAATTACATTGAAAACAAACACTAGTAATTATACTTTTACCTCATACAACCGCATCATAATAACGTATATTTTAACAATAACATATATCATGGACTATCATCTCCTCGCATGTATTTCCTCACAATTTAATTACGTTGAGTTATTTAAAAAAAAAAAAAAAAAAAACTTTGCCCAAAGCTTACCTGTATCTAACAGAACGCAGACCAACAGTGCCAAAATAGTGGTCAGGTACATCTTGCAATTCAGGTCAAAACAAAGAACAAACACAGTTTATTTTTTCGTTTTCAGCCACCGCCTAGATGGTTGTTATAAGGAAGTAGTCTATAAAAATGTAAGTTTCGTTTTTACTACGGAAGTGACGTTTATAGATTATATTTGGCTTGACTCCCAATTGCTACGTAAGCGATTACGTTGCATTTTTAATTATTATTAGCAGTCGTGGTAGAACTAGTATTGTATTGGTGAAAGAAAATAGAAAATAATCTGTTGATTTTAGTATGGAGCGCTGCAGAAGAGGCGAGTCTGCCTTACAGTTACACTATTTTTGGTGTTGAATGCTAAATGCAGCAGAGGGCGCTGTACGCGCGAGAGAGGTTCTTCTGGGAAATCATGTGCTATCTTGTTTACTGTTTGTAGTCCAGGGGTTCCCAAACTGTGGTCCGCGGCGCCGCGGGAGCAATGACATTATATGTATAGTATTTTTTTCCTGTTAATAGCGAAAAGCAGGAGACGGGCGGGAGCTGTAACTGTAGAAAAATAAAGTGTAGCAAGGCAGTATTGTCGGACTGTCAATCAAAGCAGAAATTCACAAATCAGAGCTAACAGATTGCCTACCTGTAGGCGGGATGTAAAGCGAGAGCTCTGATCAGCAGGGCAGTGTTAAGGTCATGTGATCGCTCTGCTGGCATTTGTAAAAAGTGTGTTCAGTAGGCCTATTAATAAAATTACCATATGTCGAATCCGCTACCAAAGAATACGTTTTGCAAAGTATAAAGAACAAAAAAGGCAGCTACAGGAGTTTGAATGTATTTGTACCGTGGGCTCAGTTTTGAGGTGCTGGAATGGGTTTTTTCTTTTGTAGAAACGTTTTCATACTCACTTTTGTAGTTGATAAAATTCAATTGATGCCTATGGTGAATACGTTTTTGTGACTAGCTATTAACATTTAAAATATTGAGTACTTTGATGTATGTTTCAATATTAACTAAATCAAGTTATTCATCAAACTGATAAATATTGTTACATACTGGTAATTGATGTATTAAAATGTTTGGATACACTGCTATTTTGATTACTGGCTCGTTCACAGTGGTCTTAAAATAACGCTTGAATTTGGTTTGTTTGAAAATAATAATAATGATAATAATAAAACGTTTTTTGACTGATTCATATTTCGCTGCAGATGGATTTATTTTAAGAAGTTTTCTTTTGGTTAAGGGGAGGTTGCAAGCCAACTGAATGTGATTTTGCAAGATGTATTTGGTTGAGTAACTTATGCAAGGCTCTCGTTTCCTTCTGTATTGTGCACATTCGTCTTTTTGTGCATGACAGTTCCGCATGAGAGGTAACGGCTGTACGTTTTAGTTGCACAGTGTTCATAAATTAGGATTTAAGTTATGTTTTTGTGCACGTTATACTGGTTTTACTCAAGTGATTCCTGTTCAGGTATTTATGAATGGGAATAATAAGAGACATGCACTTCTTTATTGTTTTGAGGACCAAGAAAAATAACTGCATTTCTAACATTTTCAGTTATACAAAGGTACCTAATTTAAAGGGTTTTTTTTTTTTTTTATCAAACATCTCTTTAGTTTTTGCAATGTATTTTATTTACAAAAACTAAAGTGTTTAAAAAATTATTTTCACGACATTTATTCAAATGGGCAGTTTAGATTAGGGTTATTTATAATGTTACAGCTAAACATATACAATGTTTTTAATTTGACATTTTCCCCAAGGAGTGCTATTAGTGGTCCACAGTGCCTAATGCAGCTGAACAGGTGGGCCTCGGGTAAAAAAAAAAGTTTGTGAAGCCCTGTTGTAGTTTAAGTAGCGGTAATTTTAGAATTAAGTAAGAAAGACGGAAATTATTGTATTAACTTGTTCGAAGTTAGTATTGTGTTTCTTCTATTCAGAGAACGTAATAAAGTTTGCTTTTCATAGCACTCACTGTACTGGCCTGCACCACTTGATGAGCAATTTCCCTCCGAGTCCTATGTTGCTAGAAAATGTCTTGGTAATGGAAGCTGGTTTGGTGTTTACTGTTATTAAAAAAAAAAAAAAAAACGATTATTTTGATGACTGTATTGTTTGGGACAGAAAAACTAGCGTATTTGTATTTTACATAAATACAAATAAATAAATAAAAATTAACCATAATTTAGCAGTCTATATATAATCACATTAAACAGCTTTTTGAATTGATGCAGTTCTCCAAATCCCTGATGCAGAGCCAGTACAATACGATACATTATAAAACAATTGGTTACTTTTGAATTACACCTAAAGACCACTAGGTGGCACTATAATTGTACACAACTGTTCAACAACAAACAAAAGTTTATGCATCTTGCAAACAGGTGAACTTGATGTATTTTTAAATTTTTAATATAACTATTGCTGCCATGTACAAAACCAGTCAATCTTGTGCTAATATTTAAAAATAAGATGGAGTAACTTTATTAGTACTGTTGGAAAAATTGGGGATATTTTAACTTTGTATTTTAAGAAAATGTGATTATGCCGTGCTTAAAGAAGGGATGTCTAAATTTGATATGCGAGCAACACCTCCATCTGTACCTTTTAACATGTAATCACAAGATACACAGAAGTACAAAATGTGAAGATATTTAACTGTCAAAATATTTGTCTAACATTTTTACATTACATTTTTGTACCTCTGTCTTTTCAAAACTTGCATCTACCTCACTTAAATTCAATTACTAGGGACTGAAGTGCCCTCCTGCACCCACAATATCATAAAAACAAACACAAAAAATCAATAAAACTTCAAATCCCATCAATCCTTTAGGATGCCTCAGATCCTACAGGCCAGGCCAGTGTCAAGGGCTAGTCTGGTACAGCACCAGAGGATCCTGGTCACATTTTTACTGAAGGGACCATACGACAGCCTCAGCCTTTGAAAGGCAGGATAAAACTGCAGTGAGGTCTGAATGGCCTCTAACTGTTCTGAGAACAAATAGATGTTTACTGACTTGTTAAATAAAGTATTACATTTGTAAACTTAGGGTGTAATGTACTATCCTTTAATGCAATTTGAACCAAGTAAAATATTACTGTTACAATAAAGCACAGCAACAAACTTGAAGGAGCCCAAAGTATGCCTAAGCTGTATTTACTTTTTCAACTGTCTGTTGAACTGCCTGTTATTGTGGCTATTATTGTGATTGTTATGCTACTGGTGATAGAGCCGTGGTTTATTATGTATTGTGCATGCTGTTGATCAAGTGTGTTTGATATTTGATGGCATATTGCTGTATTTAGATTAGGGTGCTTCCCAGTTGAAGTTGCCGTAGCTATACATAAAGGACAAGGGTTTGTTATAGCCATATGTTCAGTATAAAGCTAACTCTCAGTCTTTACTGGTAATAGTTAAGGACTAAAAAATAATCATTATTATTTATTTCTTAGCAGACGCCCTTATCTAGGGCGACTTACAATTGTTACAAGATATCACATTATTTTTTACATACAATTACCCATTTATACAGTTGGGTTTTTACTGGAGCAATCTAGGTAAAGTACCTTGCTCAAGGGTACAGCAGCAGTGTCCCCTACCAGGGATTGAACCCATGACCCTCCGGTCAAGAGTCCAGAGCCCTAACCACTACTCCACACTGCTGCTAATCATACTACTAACAAGTAAACAATATAATAGTTAACGATCATATTCATGCAGGTTTAACAAATACATGAGAAGAAACATGTAATGTAAAATATAAGAATGTTTACTGTAAAAGTATGAATATTAAATAAGTTTATTTTTGTATAAAATTATTCCAGGTGCAACTGTTTATTAAATAATTAATACTGTTAGGAGTAGGCGGGGCTGGGGATTATTTAATGCCATGTCTTTCTTTAGGAGGGGGCAGAGGGTTATTAGGATCGTCGTGAGTTTGTCTATGTGAATGTCAGTCATTGTATTTACAACCTGTTAGTCTGTGAGCATCAGTTGTCATTCATAATCTGAGTGAAGTATCCAGTGCAAAATAAATATGTATACCTGTGAATACTACCAAGAGGCTGTTTCCTGCGTGGTTAAAGACCTCCGTGGTCCTGAGTAAATAATGTGATTGCGGGTGGGGGTAAGTTCGGACCATAACCCCATTACATCAACCACTTGTTTTCTAACAGTACCTTTTTACCCAGTTATCATTTTTATATACTCTAGCACACCCCTTCAAAGTACTGTAGCTTTCCCCCCACTTTGCTAGACAATAAGCCCACAAAAATAAATTGGGTGGGGAATTCTGTTCTTGTTGTTTTCAAATAAATAACAATTTGAACAAGTTTTGCAATAATACAACATTCATTAAAATCATTCAAACAAAAGCACTTATTTTTCTTCTCCATTCTCATTTAATGCCGATTACTACATTAGTATATAAATCGACGTTTGCATTTTGTACGAATTACTAAATTGTAAAAGACATTTAAAAAAGTTTGGACACACATGACATGACAATATATACATAATTATGCAAAATAAAATAAAACAGCATGTCCAGGTATATTTAATACAAAATAATTTGCTTTCCTTGTTATGCAATGTAAAGAGAAAAACCAATTGCCTTGAAGTAAAACTTCAAGTAAAAAAAAATACCAAGCTCGTGCTTGTAAATATCGAAAAATAAAACATTTAAATGGGTAAGAATTCTTGGGTTTCATATTATTTGTAGTGAGAAAGCTGACATCATAGTTGCATTTGTAGGTTTAAGTCCCCCAGAAGCAATATAAAAAATAGTCAAACTGGATTCCTGTTTGCCAGCACCTCATCTTCACAGTGTACTGTACGCTTATCAGACATGTATAACATTTTCTGTTAAGCAATCATTCTTACAAAATGAAACTCCAACACACCAGTTTATGAAATTGTCTGTTGTAAAGAATCTAGAACGTGAGTAGAATATGAAAGAACAAACAAAGTCCAATGAAGCTTCCCAAAGATGAATCCATCACTTGCTATGTCACTACATGTAAAGAGGGGGAAAAAAACACATAAAAACATGCACTTACATATTACACAGAAGATTATACATCATTACCCTATTGGAATCTGTAAGTGGCAAATACACAATTCTCAAATATCAAACATGCATAATCCTTAATGATCTTAAACATTTTATGTGGCCTTTGTAATCAACTATTTGATCAGTCCACATTTATCCAGTGGAATACACACGAAAAGGTTGATCTCTAAACTAAAGTAAAATCTTATTTCTTGTTTTTTTTATTTTTTATTTTATTTTATTCAGATCCATTAGATGGGTTCTTGTTTGACTTGAATCCCTTATTACTTTGGCCAAACGGCAATACAAACCTGTGATGTGGAGGAAACGGATGACGGGAATTAATGAACCATACAGGTAATGCATGTTGTGATATTTACATATAGGCTGCCTCCCTTGAAATATTCACCCCGGCATCATTAAACTCATGGGCGGGGGGCATTTGTTGACATTGCATAGTCTATAGGCAAAATACTTTTCTGCATTTCTACATTGACTTGTGCGGCTATTAACGTTTCTATGGTTCTTTTTGGATTAAATAAGTAAACAAAACCAAATTGATTCTCCATACCTGGTTCTAAGATGTAACACCTTTTCCATCAGCAACTATAAAATAGACAAAATATAGTCGATTACTTTTTTTTCTTAACAGTTTGATGTTGTTTTTCACACAGAGAACCACACATTGCAACAGCTCTTTCTAAGAGTAGCTCATTTGGGTGGATTCTGAGTGTGAACCGGCAACTTTGCACACAAGAGAGGTTTTTTAATCATACCTCCCTAGCAAGGCTCAGAATCCATGACTGAGGTGCAGGAGCATCACACGGCTTGTGTATTAAGTAAGCAGATTGCAAAGTGCAGCTCTAAAAAGCGGTTTGTTTAAGGAAGCAATTTTGCAAGAAAAAGAAAACCTTTTCAAAGGCCAGAAAAGGTTAATAATTAATTGTAGTTAAAGAAATGTAATAAATGCTCATCTTGTCAGCAGTCCTGGTACAAAACTGTATTATAAATGTTATAAGTAGGTGTTATTGGTCTGACAAAATGGTTAATTGTGTTACCCCAATTAATCTGCACAGTATCCTCATTATGAGTGACTCGGTAGACTCGTAACAATGGAAACTAAGGACATTTAGTTACACTAGATTAATAATACATTATTCACAATTGATATAACTAAGTGAGCCATTCTAGTAATAAAAATGCTTACCTTGTAGCGACAGAGATGATGGATCAATATGTAAATTTCTGTTCTCTTCTAATTCCTGGTCGTATAAATGTTGTCGGAAAACGTTAACTAGGACCTCTTCACTGAGGGTGTACTTTATCAGCTTACTGTGCTCTGATGGGATTTCAAACTTGAGCCAGTAATATGCAGTGACACTGCCATTGCTGTAAAAAGAAATCAATAATTACCAATGCTTTTTTTTTTTTAAGCGTGCTATTGATCTCAAGATTACACATGTATATTATATATGTTTTTACATTTGCAAAACCTTGAAAACGGATGATTTCAAACAAATAATCCGACTGGGGTCGGTTTGCTCTTTGTGTCATGCTGGCCAAGTCCAACAGATACATTGAATTCATCCCTTCCCAGTCCTCAAATGCACAAATAATAAACAGACACGACTCTCACAAAACCATAAAGGGAAATACTAACAACTACAAAAAAGTATGACTTTACTCAATGACTCCCCAAAAACAAATCCAACCTTATCATTATCACCCCAAAAGGGATTTTAATCCAAGTGAACTTGGACAGGCCTCCTCCTGTGTTTTGATCCCTGCGCCTTAGTCCGAGAAATCTATATTCCTGCTATATTTAGAGCCAATTCATTTTCCTGGTAGATGGTCCCTTTTGACAGAGGCCTTTTTTAAGAATGCTTGAATCACAGGTTTAAATTATAATTAGGCTTTTGATTTTCGGTGTTTCACCCTGACTTTTATAATGTACTCTACTTTAAGAATGTAATTGATACCTGTTAAGCCATTTGTGTATCTCAATCACAACTGAGAAACGTGTACAACTGATTTAATTGATGATTTTCTTTTCTGTGAAACAACTAAATGGGCTTTTAAATCCTAAGTCTTTCTTTTTCATTTAAAAGCAGTAGTACTTGTCTTTAGTAATGTAAATACAGTTACATATAACGATTGTGATATTTTTACAATCATTATGTGTCCAGCATGCTTTCTTTTTCATTATAGCGTTAATAAAGATTAGTCGCTTATTAAAATGTTGCAATCTCGTTTTTACGGTCTGCTTGTAAATTACTAATTAAGGCTTGGTCGATTTTAAAAGCCCATTTAGTAGTTTCACAGAAAAAAAACAAAAATATGTAAATTAAATCAATGTTACTATTACACATTTCTCAGTTGTGATTGAGATACAAGAATGGCTTAACAGGTATGAATTAAATTCTTAGAGTATAAAAGTCATGGTTATTTAGAGCCACAACCCCACTTTCCACTCTCACCACAAAATGTAACCCCTGTGTCCCAGCAGCTCACCTTAATTGGTGCACCTGGACAACTTTGTTGGGATTCTCTTAAAGGAACAGACCCCTTAATTGTCTAAACAAATATACTCCATTTCAATGATAGCAGCTTTAACTTGCTGTAAAGTTGGAGTCTAATATCTGCTGTAAAATTTATCAGTTTGTAATAAAGCTTTGCATATGTCTAACTTCTTTTATTATACAGAAAATAATAGAAAGAACCAGAATTATGAATAATGTTTGCAGTTTATTCAATTAAAACTAAAATTACTTTGAAGTTATTTATATTACATTAAGATATGTGAAACCAATGGTTGCTTAATTTTTGTTTTTATGCCGATTATAACTTTAGTCATTATTCAAAACTGTAATTTGACTTCAGTGGTCATGGATACAGCTTGCAACTGTAACCAGTTATGAAAAACTACACTTTTGCAATAAAGTATAAAGCTTTTCTATTCATAAATAATTTATTATATTAACAAACAACAATTAACAATCTTTAATAACAGGTTTGTACGCTTGCTGTTAACAATACATTAATTGTGCTGCTTTATGTAAATAATGTTAAAATGGTAGGAAGTAAATTGGTACAGGCAAATGGGAATTCTGAGTTGCGTGACTAATGAGACTCCCTTTGACCCACTCCTAACAATGCTAAAGATGCTATCATCTCACTCTTTTTTCATACTCAAGAATAAATATTGAAAAAATGCATCATATAGTATATGGCAGTAATGGTTTTAGAACACACTCCCTGTACTAGCAGTAGTTCTGCAGTTATTATTATTATTATTATTTGTTTATTTAGCAGACGCCTTTATCCAAGGCGACTTACAGAGACTAGGGTGTGTGAACTATGCATCAGCTGCAGAGTCACTTACAATTACGTCTCACCTGAAAGACGGAGCACAAGGAGGTTAAGTGACTTGCTCAGGGTCACACAATGAGTCAGTGGCTGAGGTGGGATTTGAACCGGGGACCTCCTAGTTACAAGCCCTTTTCTTTAACCACTGGACCACACAGCCTTTGTATTAAAGCAATGCATACTACTTTAGTATACATATAAAGGTTTTATGTTTTTTTATATAAAAAATAAGAACCAGGCCCATGAAAATGTCCTTTGTTAAATATTTGTTGTTTATATTCACTTTAGAGTTATTCTTATAAGCATGCCTGAAGCCTACTTCCGTTTAGAACTATTCCATCTGAAATTTCTTATTATGCTGAATATAACTTTAGGCATTATTCAAAACTGTAATTTGCTTTCAGTGGCCATGGATACAGCTTGAATGCAAACTGCCATGTAACATATTCCGAGAAACTATACTTATTTTTGCCGTTTAGTTGAAAGCAATAACAAAAGCTGTTGTGTCAGAGTCATAATGTAATACAGTGTCTGCCTGCCATTTTAACAGTGCCATTTACCCACTGCTTAACAAGAAGAATCCCTGATTTTGAAACAGTTTGGCACTTTGGAAATTGCAATAGCTTTCAGAACTTTATGAATCAGACCTTCTGAATTCATTACAAATATTACAATAAGTTCCTGAACATACAGTCCTATCCATGAACAGCTGATCAAACTGCAGGTGAAAAGTGTTCAGGATGTGTTCAGGATTTATTGCCTTTGTTAATGTTTAATCTTGTTAGGTTACCAATAATTGACAGTAATACTATCAGTTTCTGTTTTAGATAATACACGTTTGTCTTCTGCAGCAGATGTGGTCATATGTACTTGCAGTATGTCGCACTTCACATTTCTTTCACTGGTGTTAACATTGTTTTGATAAAGGTATCTGTATTTCACACTTACATTTCTATCTAGCTGGAGATCTGCTTATCCAGTTGTCATAAAACATGGCATTACGATTTGTTTAGCATGAGATCACATTCTGGGATATGTGGAGGTGTCTGTCCATACAGCCATTCATATGTACATCACACTTGCATATACAATATCTAGAGAACCATTGATCAAATTGTGATCAATATTTCATTGCCATTTCTTATCCTATACTACTCCGTACATACTGTTGATTTACTTCATCATACCGATGGCTCTAATTTAGAATTTACAGTGGTGGCGACCATACTTGTTATTTTTAATGAATCTTAGATTCCTTCTGCATTTCACCAGTTTCACTGCTTAAGTGAGACCACTCATTTAAATGTCACTGCATCCACCAGACAAAACTTTACCATGAAGCATTACCCATCACTTATAAAAGAAAATCATACATACAAACCTGGTGCATCAGTTATTTATATTTAACATATAGCACCCAGTTTCAGAACTGCCCTTGTTTAGGTGTATTATACCTTAGCCACACTACCTATATACAGTAATGCAAGCTCATCACACGTGATAACCATGCATTACTTACTTCACTGCGTGAATTAATCTCACCTGCATCTGTTTGACTCTTTTCACAAGGGTTACTATTGAGTTAATCACACTGTCTGTCCTATGAGTTGTTCATATAGTTCCATTATTCTTATCGTAATGCTCAAACCCTTTTTAGTGTGAGGACGTGCTAATGACTTTTAGTGTGAGGGTGTGCTGATGTATATTATCCCTTACCTGAAGGAGTTTAACCCTGCATTAACAAAGTAGCGGCCCAAAGCAGGAGACGAACTGTATAATCTTGAAAGCTGAAAAACAATAAGAATTACCTGCAACAGCTGTAAATACAACATTAAAGCTATCAGTACCACGGAATTAACTGGCCATGCAGTTTCAGAGAACATAGACTGGACAAGATCTGGGATAGGATATGAACTTGAGAATCGCAGAAAATATCTTACCATGTCCTTTAGCTGCCCTGATAAGAATTCAGACTTCTGGGATTTGGGTAAAAGCAATTCTGGTGTAAATTCTTGGTTTACTATTCTTAGAGTGCCATTATAATATCGAGAAACAACATACAGTGTTTTATCTATCTTTTCATCTTCATCCACATGCACCACTGCAATATAGAGAATAAAACCAGTTAGAAAAGACCCTCAGACAACCCAAACTTAGAGCTCTACTTTAAACAAGCTCCCATAAAACAACATCAGGAAAAACACGTCACTCTAAAAACAGGAATAACCTCTCCAATAACACTGGGAAGTACATTGGTAATTTATGGTTGTAAATTATGCAAATTAGAATTGGATTATTATATTAACAATCCACATTTTAACACTACACATCCAGAGACATGACTAGTTCTAAAGATACAAACAAGATAATAAAGTATTTAATTTTTGTAATACATTTTATTTTACCTGAATAGAGAACCAGACCGATTACAGTTGCTATAGCCAACACTATAAAAACTGATAAAATGCACATCCACAGCTTGCATTTCCAGAAGACGTATCTACTCCTGTAGCGGCACCTTTGCTTTCCTCTGTTTGTTTCATTCTGGAGAGCAGGAAACACAACACTAATTATTCATACACTTAGACAAAACCCTTGAATTAGAAAGGGCTGTAATAAAATGCACTGGAAAGACACTACATCTGCTGCAACTTTAATATTGCTCACCATAACTTGATTTGTAAATACTTCATTTTAAAAGCAAAATATAAAACGATGATATGCAAACAAACGCTAGATTTGCATAGGTGTTTCTATCATTTCTGGTGGTACAGTGTGTTAAAGGGTAATACTGGTTACACGATTGAGTTGCTATAACATGTTACATTCATTTGAAATGCAAATGGAACCCTTCTGTGCCAATAAGCAAACTGGTGGGCTGATCGAGAAAGACACATCAGTAAACAGAATTGCTATGTTGAACTCAGCAGGCCCTCCTTTTAGTGGATAATGAAATTGCTGTGCCGTTGCAAGGTAATAGTGGAACTCCTGGTATTGGAACAGGTGTTTAAAATACAGGGATGGAAAGACTCCCATTCCATAGCAGTTTGATTCAGTCCTGTTTTCACTATGACTTAAATGACACACATGAGCTTGTTACCTATACGGTGTGGTTAATCAAGCTCATATTAAAACTTGGAATGGGTGAAACTGCTATGCAATAGGAGTCTTATTTCCAGTCATGTAATTACAGTAGTGTCTTTTTCATTATTGAGTAAAAACAGAATGGCTGACCATAGAAAACAATGGGGGAGCAGTGACAGGTTGTTATATAATTAATATTTAATCTGCCCCTGACATCCACAGTAAAGCATGTCATTCAACTACATGTACACCCAAATGACCCTCTAGTCCTACAGTACCACAGCAAACCAGGCTTGATTATCGTTTGGAATAATTGTTGTTTGGTGAACAGTTTAGAATGTGCAAGACAGTTGACTAAATAAATGCAACACAGCACCTTATGTATAAGTGAAATGCTGTGTTTATTACACATTTTTTTAAAAACTAATTCCACGATATATAACTAACCCCTTAACTGAACTAATTTGCTTAACTAGACCTTTTTATTTGTTTCCAGCTCTTAAATGGTTGCAGATTTCAAGTTAGCTCTAACAAGTATCGGTAACTTGAAATGAAAATCAGAAGACACATGGGGTCCCCAGGACCAAGGTTGGGAACCACTGCAGTAGTTACCATAATGTATCAGTTTACTATTTAGGAGATATTTTTGCAAGAAATTTTGGTCTGTCAGCCAAAAGATGGCAGACAAGACAGCAGCAAAGATGAATGTTCTATATAGGCTTGTGGTTTTATCATTCTTGAGATCGATAAAAAAAATCAAATAAATAATCGATACTTTATAAAACTTCTAGCAACTGCAGTGCATTGCCCTGGAAAGTTTTTATCTTTACAAAACAATTTGCTTTAGCCATGATACGACACTGTGTGGAAATGTCTTTCAATAATAACTCAGGTGCAAGACAGACTTGTTGAACTCAAATTTAGCATTTTTCAATAAAATGTAATTTAGGTTTAGTTGCATAGCAACTGGATTAACCTGGTCGTAGTCCAGTATTTCTAATATTCAGTTTCTGTGGATATTAAAAGTAGCAATTGCTAAAACCTGTATCTGGGGGGTTTGTGGATTGTTACATGTCGATAATTAATGCTTACCTGTTCATTTGGAGAATTCTCATCTCTCATCGGACATAACTGGTTGATTTCAGTGGCTTCCTCTGTTTCCTCATTCCCATTGTTCATGTTTTCCTAAAATCACACAGTTGATTGATAAGGCTTTAAAGAGCAACTTGGTATGGCAATACAATATCATAGTTATCTTTAATTATTATGTGGTGCTGGCTTTTCACTTGTGAAAATATATTGATGCACCTCTACCTCACCTTAACGAAGATCCCTGTATCTTACATTTTTAATATTACTACTAAATTATCTTCTGGGGAAATTTATATTAATGAGCTATATGACTCTACCAAGCACTTTTTACACAATTATTACACCAAATTAATCACGATATATTGCTTATTCAAAATTATTTCCGTCATTTTAATACATCGCAAAGACTCTTACATCTCTATTTGTTTAATTATTCAATGTTCCAAAAAACTCCACATTTTACTAAACATTTATCTAATACTCTATCTAGCCATTTGTCATTTCGTCGTCCATATACTGCGATACAAATTAAACAGCCGAGTCTTTAAACTACGCATCACATACGTTTGCTTCTCATTGGTCAATTTCCCTAGTTAAGTCTCTGTACCAGAGGTGACCCCTTGGCAGAAGACTCTTGACTGAAACAAGGGAAGGGAAACGTTTAAACAATGCTGTTTTAAAGTTGGCAGTGTTATTTAAGGGGAGCCCTCTCGGGCCGGAGAGTGTGGGGAAGCTTGCCGTGACTGCTGTGTGTGTACCTGAATAAAGAATTGCCGTTCCAGAGATGGGTAGATCTCTCGCATGTTTAATTATATAAGTTTACCAAATGTACTTCTGCTTCAGTTTGTTCAGTATATCAACTCAAGTTCAAACTGAGTAAAGAGATACCCAACACCAGAATGTGTAGAGCCAGGAGAAGTTTCCCACGACTTGCTCGAAGAAAGAAGTTTCTCATGACTTAAATCCAACACCAGAAACACATTGTTGTTTCACCTGATGAAGTACTCGACAAGTTTGCAATGAAAAACAGGAGAATGGACTTGGGGATCTAAACATCAGGTAAGGTAGGTTATTCTTTCTGTTATTTCATTTGTATGTCTGATAACTGCATCACAGTGGTTCTATGTGATTGAAGTGAAACATCATGGCTCTTAATAGGCCGATTTCGAGTTCATTGCAAGTTTGGAGTGTGATTAATTTTACAGAAACATTTTTAGAAATTACCTGCAAAGCTCTCCATCCCCCCTCCACCTCTCCCCCTCCTGACTGTAATATCCTCAATTAACTCACAAGCTAGATAAGCATTTTCTTCCATTTCAACATATTTATTATTCTCATCCTCTGCTACTGATTTGGAAGAAGTATCTTGACTGGGCTCAGGCTGCACTGTCTCAACTTCACTCAATGACCCCTCACTTTTATCCTGACTGTTCTGCGATGGGACATTCTATTAAAGGATGAAATACCTTTAAACATGTATTTAGAGAAAACAAATAGGTATATTATACAAGCTTGTGAAATACATTTTGGTACACTGAATGGTTATTTTCAGAAATGGGGAACCATGGTAATCATTGTTAATAAATCTCTAGTAGACTGCAGGGGAAAGCGGGTGATGAATTTTGCCCTCTAGTCTACACCTCCTTGTCGTTTCTTTGTTTGGTCCTGCTCCTCCCCTGCCTCCACCTTGCAGCGCGCCTTGTCCAGGGTGCCTCTTGTCCTGCCCGCTGGCTATAGCTGTCAGTGATCGTTACATCACAGTTCAGCCAGCACATGGGGCGGCTATAGAGCTCCAATGGACAAGGCCATGGGCCAAAAATATATTACGCTCCTCATGGGCATGGCCATCTGTCAAATGCAATAAAGAAATGTTCAATTCAACCTTTTGTAGATATCTCCTTTCTGAAAATATGGCATGCGAAATAAACAAAGCAAGTGATACATAAAAAAATCTAGCATTTAAGAGGTTAAGAAACCCAACTCACCCACTCTGTAAAGTCTGCAACAAATGTACTACTTAAAGTACCATTACTTGGTTTAATAAGCTACTTTCAGGAGTAACAAAATAACGTGCTACTTAAAAATAGATAGCATTGTCATGAATTGTTTTAAATTGTATTTACTTAACTAGTTTTACAGTGTTAAAACCAGCACTATACATTTCCTTAAAAAAGTGAAATAAACAAATTAATTTAGCTGATCCACTAAAGCCCCTTTCACACTGGCACGCCTATCCGGGTCACAATCCCACGTAGTGTGAAACCACCTACCTGGGTCGTACCTTCGGTCCCAGCAACCCACCTCAGGATGTGGGTCTACAGTTTTAAAACGGGTTGAGTGAAATGCTTGACGGCCCTTCGTGAGTCAACGCAATAACTTTGCTCAAATTCCGAAATGGAAAATATCAAACAAGCAATGAACAAAACAGTAAAAGACAGCAGAGACAGAGACAAATGTAAAATCACAGATTGAGCAGTGTCTTCAAAATCTGTTTGGGTACTGTGCATATACTGTGCATATCTGTTTGGGTACTGTGCATTTTGCTCAAAGCACATGTCGCAATTTGATTATATCGCTTTACTCAAAGACCGAAGAAGTTTTCTCTTTTCTGTTTCGTTCTTTGCTTGTTTGATATTTTCCATTTCACCAAAATAATTTGCTCAACGACCGAAATAACCTTTCATTTCGTTCTCTGATCGTGAAATGGTTGTGCTACACACACACACACGTGTGTGTGTGTGTATGTATATATATATATATATATATATATATATATATATTACATTAAGGCTCATATCAGAAATTGTTTGGGCAGTAAATATTTAATAAATACAAAAATAATAATTTTGGAATCTCACTGCATCACACTGTAAAAGGACTTTTGACTAAATTATTTATGTTTTATTTATGTATTTTTTCTGTGCTAGGATCAACAGTAATACTTTGAAACAAAATTAAATTAAAAAGACTGACATCTAAGCTCTTCGAAACACTGACTTATGAATAGTTTGTGCTATTTGAACTTTCATTTATGATTTTTGTTACATTTTAATTTTTTTACTAGTTCTTTTTAATCTTTGTACAAATGTTTGTTTCATTTCTTCTACTCTCCATTAGTGTCTACAACAATTATTATTATTTATTTTTTAATGTACTTCACACACACAAAAACAATGTGTTTTATTTTAGGTACACATTTTTTGGAGCAATGGTCAACAGTGGAAACCACTTTATCTCTGTGATAGGAAGGAAGAGTAATTGGATTTTATATGCTGGTCTAAAGGAAGACTTCCAGATAATTGAAAAAAAAATCACAAAATAAAATCTGCAATGTGTAATGTAATTTACATATGGGTGTGAGTACTGACATAAACACATTTAATTTCCAGGAATGTGGCACATTGCATGTACCAGGTTACTGCTTACAGTTTAATGATTGTGTACCTTTAAATGTTTATTATAAATGAGTATATTTCACATACTGTAGTTGTTGCTTAGTTCAAAACATGTGACTTTTTAATTAAACATCTGCTATCAAACAATGCTTTTTTTCTTAATTCATAATAAATGCTCTAATTCTCACACTAAATACCACTTAACAGTACTGTACATGCCACTATGCACCATACTCTATTCGCAAGACAATTGCTTAACCTTGAACATCACACCCAGCTTGAGGTGGTAAAGCCCTCACAATGTGCACTAATATGCAGGAAAAGAAGGGTGTGTGTCTATTTCATGACATAACCTGTAAATGCCTGCTCGTGCCGCTCTGTGATCTACTTTATTTTTAAGATAAATGTTTAGGCTTTAAAATGATACCCCAAATTAAGGTGGCACATCCAGACTATCTGTGTGATTTCCCACCTTAGAATGTGCGCTGATACTCAATACGTAACTGTGCGATTAAGTGACTAACTTCAGCCTCGAATCGGGAATAAGTAACTAACTTCAGTTTAGAATCGGGAATAAATAACCAACTTCAGCCCTCGAATTGGGAATAAGTAACTAACTTCAGCCGTCGAATTGGGAATAAGTAACTAACTTCAGCCCGGTCTATCTTAACACATGCAGTTCAGTCGGTTTTACCTAAGGGAAAAAGAAAAGTAACACTGAAACCTGAGACAAGTACGGTATGTCATTGAAGTACAAATATTGAATAACCAGGCTCTATAACAAAGTACAAAAAGTAGCAGTCTTTATTTGCATTTCACGCCCTGTGTTCGGGCACAATACATGTTTGTAATGTTTGGAACGAGTCAGTCGGACAAAAAGATAGCAAATTCAACGCAGCAGCTCCAACTATGTTTTGCATACGTGAACGGTGACTATCATCTTGACTTAAGAAGTTTTGTTTTATGGTCCACCAAAAACAAAGCTACTACAAACATGTGTAACTGAAATCTCTACTTTTAGTAATTTGGTAGATTAAAAAAATAATAATAAAACGTGGTAGCCTGCTTACCTGTTCATTAGGGGTGATCACATCCATAGCGTGGCTGTTTTCGGTGGCTTCCTCTGTTTCTTTAATTTCGATGAGAGCAATCCCGTTGATGGTGTTTTCTGTAGTCATCACGTTAATTTTCTATCTGCTTTTTGTAATAGTAAAGCTACAACTAGTTGTCGTTTCTCAGAGGAAAAACACGGAAGTTATGGAGTACACTACTGTAGAACAAATAGGATACTGTTGAAAGTGATGGAATGCTGTCCAGTTTCAGCTTTGTCAGATTCGTTTGAATCCGAATAAACGTTTGTTTGTAAGCGCGGTGTTTTAAGATGATTTATGTAAATATTATTCAATCAGTATACCTGACTGACAGATTTGCAGTACGATAAGAGAGAGTGTCATCACTCCTACATGTGAATACTTAAAACTTTTCCCAAAGTTAGGTAATCCATATCAGTTTCTTCAGACCAAAATCAAGGGGCGTTACCAGGTATTGCAACAAAGGTGCGGTAGGTTGAGTAGTCAAAGCGAAACCTCCTTGCAGCGTTTCAGATGTTTTATGAAATGCCGTACTTACCCACTTTTAACACTTGCTACAAAATCTCAGTCCCTTTGTGACTGGTTAATAATAATAATACAAAAATGGAAAAACAATGGAAGCGCCAGTAACCAGCGCTGATTCTACCGAGATCAAACTTCAGTTTCAAGCTGTACCTGGCAGTATTTATATGACCGCTTGGTATTTACTATTCAACCTCCAAATCTATCAAACCAACAGAGAAAATTAAGGAGCCTTTTGTGCTTTACCAGAATTTTTACATGAGCATCAGCATTGACCTCGGTGTCCTCATAGCTGTATTTGCGGTCATGACAGCCTCCTAGATTGTGCGTAATTTTTCTAAATATTTTTTTTACTGCCCCTTACGTTTTATGACGTTTACATCTGAGTGGTTCAAATTGCACCTTTTGATAAGTTTGTGCTGCTATTCGGTTCTATTTGCTTCCATGTAAAGTAGACTAGATCAGCTAATGTGTCTTTATATTAGTAAGCACCAGCCAATGCACAGCAGTGCATTGCCACCAAAACACACAATAGAACCTAATCCAGTGGCAGATCACTGGATGGCGCTGGCTCTTATTTCTATAAAGACACTTTGGCTGATCCAGGCCATGTTGCATGTCTCTATGGCTGCCATCTAGAACTGAAAGGACCTCTACACAGACCTATCAAGAAATACAATTACTTTTTTTGTTTGGAAGAGCTCCACACATTTTTTCAAACAATATTGTATTCTCATGAATGAAGAGTTATATTTAGTTTTATATTTAGACAAGCATGTTTAACTGCCAAGGTACAGAAACAATTCAAAGATCAGAGATATCTGATTCTCACTTCAGTTTGCCACTCCAGCTGTCAGGGGTGTAACTGGCAGAGGCTGAGTACGAACGGGCAAACATGAAGTTCCCAACTCAGTTTCTATTAAATCACAGTACAAAAGGGTGGATCTTTTTAGGCGCCTATATTTTATATATATAGTAACAAAACTGCACCCACTCGGGTTCGTTGCCCCTTTAAGAATACAGACCCAGGAATAGAGTTTTCAAAGCACGGATGCGCTATTTTTTTTTAATTCACAGAAACAAAAACAAAATAAACAAAAGCCAAAATAAACACCTAGCTCTCTTTGAGCACTAACTAACACATCACCGGGAACCTAACTAAAAATAGGACAGCTAAGCTGTTTCCCTGTAAAACAAACCAAACAAAATAAACAGAATTTTCATAAACAAACCCTTACTCTCATGGTACACCTGCACACACTCACAAGCAGGCTCTACACACAGCAACCCTGGGCAGACTGACTGCACCTCGTATATACCCTGCACCTGGTCCTAATTGACAATTACTACCCAGGTGCAGGGGATAATTAACAATAAAACAATTAAACAAACAATTAAACAACAAAAATGTACCTGCGCACATGTTTTATGCAGGGAGGATTTTAACCCCCTCCGTGCTGTGTTACTATATATATATATCTTTTATATATATATCTTTATAGCTCATATGCCAACCACACATTTCAGCAGGAAGTGTAACATCAATGTATTACTAATACTTAACACTGACCTGAAAACTTAGAGATCAGCTGCAACCAGATTGTGAGAATCATGGCACCAGTGTAACAAGCAAGGGCACAGACCCCACTTTATCGTCTATTTGTGCCAGCCTGCAGTGCACATACTGTCTGTGTGTGTGTGTGTGTGTGTGTGTGTGTCTGTGTGTGTGTGTGTGTGTGTGTGTGTTTTGTTGTATGGATTTCTGTGAAGGCTTGCAGTAATTGTAACATGTTAACAAGTGTGCAATGATTTGGAAATGAATACACGCCTTCATAATGGTGGGGGCAGGAAACACACACACAGTTACAGGCTGTTATTACAAAGCATTTCCCCAAAGTGTTTCTAATTTTTGTAAAGCACGTTGAGATGCTTTAGCATGATAACGGGTATTCTGAAAATCATTGGTTGTATGTTGATTGAAATTGATACCAGAAACAGGTTTCAAGGAACAATGTAGGCTTCTGTTTGTTTTTTCTAAACAACCTGGTTTATAGTTATACCATGTCTGTAGCATATTATCACTATCGTGCTCCAATGGACAATACAGTTTAATTATGTGCATGGTCATTTATTAGCATTTGTCAAATGCAATGAAGAATTATTATATTTATTATTATTTGTTTATTTAGCAGATGCCTTTATCCTAGGCAACTTATGGAGACTTACAGTGAACTATGCATCAGCTGCAGTCATTTACAACAACATCTCACCTGAAAAAAGGAGCACAAGGAGGTTAAGTGACTTGCTCAAGGTCACACAGTGAGTCAGTGGTTGAGCCAGGATTTGAACCGGGGACCTCATGGTTACAATCTGTTTTCATTAACCACCGGACCACACAGACTCCTCTGTTGTTCGTTTCAAATATTGTGGATGTCTCCTTAGTGAACTGTGGGTCTAAAACAGTAAATTCAACTCAGCAGGACAGAATGGATTCAGTTGCATATAAAAAAAAGAAAAAAAAATGAAAAGACGGCGTGTTTGGGAATTGAGTTTCACTTTTTACATGGTGTCACTTCACTTAACTGCCCAGTTTAACCATGTTTAGTAAAACAAAACAAGAAAGCAAGGGATTCATATAATTACTGTACCATTTAAAACAAGATTCTTTCACCGACCTCCAGAGTCAGTTTGTGTTTGTGTGCTGGCTTTCTTTTTGTTTCTGTCTCAGGTTGACACGCATGGTGCAAAAAAACCTGTCAGGTTACTTTGGTATAGACTGAGAAAGCACAGTAAGAACTGTTTAGAGAATGCCATTTTGTAAATTGCTGAATACTGTTTTACAGTGCTTTGTTTTGCAATCATTTTCTAGCCGTTTCTTTGTATAGTATATGTGTAGTACCGTACTTCGGCGTTTTAGATGTACCTGACATTGTTCATTTATAATGCCCCCATGTTAATAAAGCAACTACAATGTAGCAAAATGACTCCCTCTGAGATTGTTTTTTTATATATCCGATGGACCCCATGAACCAATTAAATCGGATGACAGGTTCTACTAGTGTTAGTGTTCTAATAGTGTTATATTTACCCACATGTTGTTCTTGATCTCTTTGAATTTCTGTCATGTTTCATTTCAACTACTTTTTAAACATGAAAGTATGAAAAGCAGGGTGCTCTTCATCATGGGACTTCTGAAGTTGTCAATCTCAGGTCTTTGGTACATAGATGGAGTCTCCCAAAGGCCCTACCTTCCTGCTTTACCTTATGTGCAAACAATATAATCCCCTCTTACAGCAGTTTATTGGATCCCTATAACTGTATGGTTCATTATTCACAAATCATACCAATCCTGTGCATTCTATTGGTTTATGCACATATACATAGTTTATAGTTGATGTCTTTTAAATCAATGCATATTATTCTATAGTCTCCTTATTAGGCTTCCAAGCCCATGGCTGGGAAGCCTATTGTTGTTCAGATTATTATTATTTTTCTTTCCGCCAACAAAACCTTAAAAGTTGCATAAAATGGAAACTGCTGCACGAAAAGAGTTGTAGATGCCAATGGAAACTAATGTTCACAGCTGAATGCACGATTTGTCACATGGTTTGGCAGCCATATTGGATTTTACAACAAATTTTGGACAATTTATAAACATCTTCTTGTTGGAAACCACTTATTGCAGAGTTGAAACTTGTCCAAGATGCACGGTGCTCGAAATGAAGCTGATTGGTTGAGTGGTATGGCGGCCATGTTGGATAACCTTATTAACACACAAATGTCTTCTTCTCCAAAACCACTAATCTGATCGAAGCAAAACTTGGCACACATGATCCAAGTATGGTTTTCTTTAAAGTTTGGGCAAATTAAGTTGCTACAGTAAAAAATATGGCTGCCGTGAGCCAATCAAATTTCAGCATTGCTTTCGTTGCATATATTGCGCATTGAATGAACACTGTTGAACAAAAAGTCTTGAAACTTCACATAGTGGGGGACTATAAGAATTAATGTATTTAAAAAAAAATACCTTGATATTGACCTTTGACCTCTCCTTAAGGTAAAATGTAAAACTAGCTTATAACTCATTACAGAGTGTAGATAGGGTCACAGTTACTATAGAACACTGATATGAACCCATATGGGCGCTATTTAAAAATTACCTTGATCGTGACCTTTGACCTCTCCTTAAGGTCAAATATAAAACAAAAAAGGCCTATGGAAAGTGCTGTCTACAGCTGAGTGAATGGCAACCAGTGGATGGCAACCAATCAAAATGCTTAAATTGCAGAATAACTCCTTGGAAGCCGTAAAGTTGCTTGCAATTTCTAGTTTCTATTGTTTTTGAATGGCAGTTGTTTTCTAATGCCTCATCAGTTAAAAAAAGACAGTAGACTCCTGCGCTCCTTTTTTTAGCAGAAATATTTTATTAAACTGGCTATACGATAGTGTAATGATTTTAACAACACAGTCAATACATATTGAGCATACTTAACAGCTACAATATGTTTGTCCAATTAGCCTTAATTGCTTTAACAAAACACAAGTTCTCTAGACAGATTCTGATTCAAGGTTTAAAAGGCTACAAATAACTACACAGGGAAAAAATAATTGTTACAGACTGAATTGGTTTACACATCCGGTAGTTACCTAATTAAAAATACAGTACTACAATATCAGAAATTCTTTATTGGTTTACAAAGAAGTGCAAGGTATTATTATGGATTGAGAAATTAATCATTGCCCTTAAAAATGTCCTTCATATTTACAGAAATCCTAAAGGTTTGACCCTTCCCCATATCCTAATCAATGTTATTGATCACTGCTAATGGAGAAGTCATGATTGCACTCGCCAAGCTGTTCTGAGGTTACTTGCTGTACTATTTACTTGATGACCTGTACTACGTGTGATCAGTGTGATTCAACCATTATCTTGGTTTTGCATGACTTGTGTGATATGCTGTGTATCACATTGAAATCACAATACTGATTCGGTTGGTAGTTTTCTATTAATCCACAGTACATTATAATAAACCATCGTTCTTCGTGAGTGGCATAACACTGAAAACATAATTGCAGGCAGTAAAGTTTTTCTTTAAATACATTATTTTATAATGTGGCTGGGTAAGGGGAGCTTGTGTTGTTCAAGGCCCAACAAATACATACTGTAGTTTGTTGGATGGGGTTGGCATCTAAAAGGCAGGACAGGGATCAAAGTTCACATTGATTGTGGACAGCATCACAGCCAAATCCGCAGGCAGCACACAGAGAAGAGCCCTCTTTAATGTTTAATATTGGAGGGAATTCCATACAGGGACCACATTATAGAACACGCAACTGCATTCACAGTAAGTCCCTGCACTTTTACAGCACATTCCTGGGTCCCCAAATAAACAATTGAACAGAGAAGCTGGGTGTGACATTTTGAGTTCTGGAATGTTAGGAGTGAAGGGCCTCTGTCTGTCTGCTTGCATGGGGGATGGGTGAATCACAGAGATAACAGATTCAAAGGGAATTTTTGTTAGGCTTGGAAAGCTGCCATGAGTACATAGGTTTAGGAAAGAGAGTTCATAAATGACATCATTACAAGGCTGTGTTTTGGAAACTAAAAAAGTAGAAAGAAGCCAGCACTCCTTATAGAATAACTTTTTTTATTTAATGAAAAATAATAATGGCAGAAACATAGCAAACGTGTTGCAGCAAACAAGCCTTCATCAGTGCACACATATAATGAGCACAGACTCTATTTTATAAGCTTAATGACAAACAGGTGTTATATATTTTTTTTGAAACGTGAAAATGTAATACCAATTAAACTGTTAAAGTGTATTTAGTGAAAACAATTTCCTTAATAATATAATGACAGCAACCTTAAATCACATTCAACTAGCACTTTTCAAGATTTTTATATTTAGTTTTAGAGATAAAACATATATTGGATAATTAGATAGAAAATTCAAACCATTGTTACAGAACATCTAATAGGAGAATCATTCATCAAAAATTAATCTCAATAACCATTATTAAAGTGTCAGTAAATATCACACACATCCATCAGATTACAAAACTAATTCGGAAACTTTAGTGTACATCTGCATGTAAACATGTCAGAAAAAAAAAATAAATAAATAAATAAATTACAGAAACACTGATAAGAACAATTCTTCATCATACCAAATGGTGCCTCAGTTTTAAGTGTATGAATCCAATATGCTTCTCTTTGTAGCAATAATTTCGATCGATCTCCACCCCTTCTAGGATTTTTAACCATTTCAATGCCCAGAAATCTGAGAGAGCAAACTTCATGATTGTGTTCATTAAAGTGTCTTGCAACAGGTGAACGTTGCGTATTGCACTCTTACGTCCATAAATTCTAGTTTTTAATTATCTAATGGTTTTACCAATGTAACATAACCCACAACGACATTTCAACAAATAAACAACATATCTACAAATCTCAAGTGAATGCATTGTCTGGTGCTCAGTTTCTCTCAATCTCACTGCAGCCCAAAGTGACGCAACTCTTTATCATTCAAATTATTCTATTCTGAGCTATACCAATAAACACATATTTGACAACAATAATATTGTTTATCAGTTTCATATTTTCCCTGGATCAATATTGTAAACCGTGTATATTGTAGCTATGTATGCCTCCGTAATGAAATGTTATAAGTCTAGATTGTTCTGATGAGTTAATGGGCAACTGAACTGCTAGTTAACAGCAGACTTCGTACTGAATGTTAATATGCTTGGGATACTGCACATCCAGACAAGACCTGATTTATGAAAAAAGACATTTGCATAATTTACTTTTTTCTGGAATGTATTATTTTAAGGGGGCATAAAGGATGTATTGTTTTTAGAAATATCAGAACATCTCCCCTAGCATATTCCAAGATAGGATTGATTACAAATACTGGTATGTATAATTTATTTTAAATGATAACATTTCAATGACCAGCAGTTGGCAGCAATAAGCCTGAACTAAGGCTTGAGCAGCCATTTACATTTAAATAAAACAACAACAACTCTGGCTTCTTCCACCAGATGCCAGTACCAATCAATCTGGATGCAATTCTCCTCATTCTGCAACACTGCCCACCATGCCCCCTCCCTACTTCAGTTTTGGCTTACCCATTGCGCTATTGTACACTGACTTCCATGCCAATCTATGAGGACTCATTTAACCTCAATCAATTTCATTTCTGCTGTATGCACCTCTCTGTGCCCTCCATTTCAACACACTCTGCAATGAAACACTGCCTCCTTCCAGGAAAGAAGTAACTTTTTACAAACTTTAATTTCCCATTCAAGAAATGGGTGCTTTGCTCCCTGCACGCTTCCAATTGGTAGTCATGTTTGTCACAGCTTATTTCTGCACTGTGGAGGATTCACAACCAGGTCTTCCAACCAGTCCTTCAAAGGATCTTACATATTGATAGGTATGAAAGCTTACTTTTGTTGTGCTTATTTGGTTTGCACATTTTTCACCTTTATTCAGATGTAATATTTAATCTCTTATTTGCTGTTTGAACATTTAAAATCATTATCTCTCAAGGCTTTGTTTAAAAAATAAAAGTGTGGAGCACACAGCCCTGCTGTTATGGTAAACCACCAGCAGGAACTTATAACTGCAACACATGCGAATGGCTGCAACCATTAACACCAGAAGCATTTACATTACTGGTCACTTGACTCCTGTGGTTCATCTAGCACTGTCTGCTTCAGATCATGTTTTCCTCCAAAGAGTCACCATGACTCAAATCACCTGAACCTCAGCTGATTTAGTCGCTAATTAAACACATAGCAAATTAATATTCAATATATTATTTAAGTTTTGGTGGAAAATCTATATCATTATTGAGGCAACGATTATTTTACAATCTAATATTGTTTCAGTTTCATAAGTTAATCATGGAAAAGTGATAATGACAAAATAAGATCAACTATTTTTTTACCTCTACATTCCTAAAACCACAGTGATGATCGCTTTACCATCGCTGCTTGGAGACTGTAGCTACAACACTAACTGTTTCATCAAACAAAGACTTCACCCTCGCTAAACTCAAATAAAATGAATAATGATTGCAATGATTAATTATGTGTTTGCATTATAAGAGCACTACTTAAAATGCAGAGCAGTTCTTTGTTCCGCCGTCTTTATTCTGCAAGTTAAGTTATTCGCTGGAGTAGAAAGTCGGCATAAAACATATTTAACCCTTTGCAGTTTAGGGGACAGATATAAAATTCACATGTTCAATACGGACAATACAAAAATTGTAGTTGCAGGTAGAAGATTGTACCCATAAGGCACGTGTAAATGGTGACATTTTGCAAAATAAAGACACTCACATTTTGATCTAAGCCATTTCCCGGGCATTGCGAAAAATGTTCAATGTGGGTTGAACTAAATCGTTCTTTACATACATGTTAAAGCTCATAATCAAGATAAAATTATTTATATATATATATATATATATATATATATATATATATATATATATATATATATATATATATATATATATATATATATATATAATTTCCTTGAAGCTAAAAGTGTATAGTCTGTAATGATATATATTTTTGAATACAGTTAAGCTAATTGTATAACTGTTTCGTAGTATGTAGGGAGATCACTGTCAAAAATATTTGTATGCGTAAATATAATTTGTACTTGTAATTCTAGGTACAAATCAAAAATAAAAGTACGACTCAAAAAACTTTGAGTACAAATCACAAAGTTATGACTCAAAAAGTTACGAGTACAACTCACAAAATTACGAGTTGGACAGAGTGTGAAATCACTGTCAAATATACGTCACAGAGGTTACAGGACAGGCTGTTGATTGGGGGAACAATCGATGAGTATTTAACAGCGCATACGTCCAGCACCTTGCATTGCTGATAGAAGGGAAGGAGTGGATGCATGTTGGTGAAATTTGCAGGAGGAATTTTCAAAGTGGGAATATGGCACAAAGTCACCCAACAGATGGACAGTCTCAGTCTCAGCAAAGATCTTCTATATACAAAAGATAGTGAACTCCCCCTTTTTTTTCGTCACCGTCAATGTGATGCATCTTGGGAATCCAAAGAGTTCCGGTGGCGACTTTTATCCTATATCTATAATGTAAAGTCTGCTTCATTTCCTATTCAGCGCTTTCTCTTTTGAAAACGATTGCATTTTTTTAGCAAGTTTCACCTGGATTTGTTTAGAGACACCCCTCCGTAACACATAGGGCTCCAGTGTGGAGTAGTGGTTAGGGCTCTGGACTCTGGACCAGAGAGTCGTGGGTTCAATCCCAGGTAGGAGACACTGCTGTTGTACCCTTGAGCAAGGTCTTTGACCTAGATTCAGTATAAAACAACTGGATAAATGGGTAATTGTATGTAAACATAACATGATATAATTGTGACAACTGTAAGTCGCCCTGGATAAGGGTGTCTGCTTAAAAATAAATAATTTAAATGCAATCTGCTGAACTATTTGTATATTCTGAAATACAAGAATTTGCATTTGAATTTAAAATCATGGGAAAGCTTAAGTAATATTTCAATTTCAAATGCATTTAAATACTTTTCAATAATAATGCTCATAAAAAGTAGAGAGACTTTTCAGTATTGCTGGTAAAGTTGATCAACGTTGACCCACTGTGTCTGCTGTTTGTGTTCCAACTGAGTTCTCAATAATAATAATTATTATTATTGTTATAATTGATCCTCCAAATGAAATAACAATTAGTTACTTAATGCAATGTTAGACATAACTTGATATATCCAACTCTTTTTTCACAAACCCTGATCAGCACTAATCTTGGATTATTTTACCTGAGTTAACATTAGGTAGTCCTAGATTAATGCTAATTGAGGCTTGTGCAGCCAGCCATTTAAGAGCAAAAAATAATTCAAATGCTCTAATTAGACAAATTATTTGTTCAATTAAGGGTTCAATTAAAGTAATTCAGAGCTCAGTTGGAACAAAAAACAGCACACACTGGGTTCTCAGGACCAAGATTGGGAAACACTGTTTTATGTAACTTTGTACTTGTATATTGGTACATACCTGTTAATTATTATGAACTATGTGATTACTGTGTTTATGTTGTTATTATATAAACTGTTTTCCTTGTATGTCACCTTGGATAAAGGCCTCTGTCAAAGTCATGTTAATAAATTAACATTTGTTGTATGGGAAAGTATTTGAAGTCAATTTAGCATTTGTCACATATTTGCATTTGTATTTAGTTCAGTAGTAAACGTATCACATTTGCATTTGCATTGAGCAAATTCAGAATTTCAAATACATGCAGTCATTTGCATTTCAATCTAAATGCATTTGACCCTATGTTTGTTTGTATCACATTATGCATATGGATACTCATACAATAATATTAATGATTACAATTTCTTTCATACAGGGGGCTTATAGCCAGCCTGAAACACTGGAACCATCATGCCTTTCACCATGAAATGACAAAGAAAACATGAATACTACATGAACAGGATAGGACAGGATAAGGATAAGGATCAACAAATAAGCAGCCCACTCACAACTACAATGACACATCAGAAACTAGAGACACAACCACAATTTCAGCAATCTCCAGACCGATCACAGCCCGTTGAGAGCTATTATCATGCAACTGTCAATGTAAAACATTCAGAACGAAACCTGCCCATTGAGGAATACTGTCGTGCAACTGTCCAAGTAACATCTCCAGACCGAACACAGCACTTTGAGGGATACCATCGAGCAACTGTCTAACACAAAACAGCAGAATCAGCATGGCAATGAGCCACAGGCCAGACCCCAACAGCAGCAGGTACAACATCATTGGGACCAACAGCTAAACAAACAAACAAACAAACTCAACAGCAGGAAAATTACATGTAATTTATTCACAAAACAGCCAGGTTTGCATTACTTGGAGACACAGCACAAAACACAACAGCAGAAATCATGACTTTTTCAAGAACCAGAGCCACAGAAATTTCAATTACAGCACTACACCAATCATGCCTCAATACAACACCACACCAAGCATACCCCAATGTTTAAAACAGAACAGCAAGGAAATTACAAACCTTGTGTAAGAAAACTTGTACATAACATTTATTCTGTGGTTACAGTGGACCGCCAAATAACATCTTTGTAAAAAGCCTTGGAAGATGGTGATGAGCACACTACGACAGAACTGTGCAAACCTTATTTGAACACACCGGACGTCCATCCCCAGGAACATCCGGAGCTCTTACTGAGTGATGCATCCATTCTCACAAAGTATCATGCACAATTTCTGACTTACACACGACGCTCAGCTGACACACCAAAACACACTTGTGCATCTTGTGACAAGCTGTGCCACAGAGGAGAATGTGTTGAAATAGCTGGCACGCAAAACAACACCAAACAATGACAAGTGGCTGAATCCAAGGACTTACTTAGATAGTACCAACACACCAGCACATTATGTCTGCCACTACTGCCTGCAAAAGTTTCGCACCAATAAAAAACGGATGTACATTTGCAACTAAAGGAATAAAATGTTTACACTTTCAATACTGTCAAAGTCCCTTCTACCATTATTTTACTTTCAAATCTCTTCTCATTTCTTTTAGATTACTCTACTTATTACTCTCTTGTCTTGTCTATTTACCATACACTTTCTCTAATATCTTTCCCTCACTTTATTCATTATTTGATGAAGTAAAAAAGTGATATCTATAAACAAAGACATTGTAAAACAACAAGTTTGAAAAACCCAACAGCCGTTTAAAGTGGTGGTGATATCAAACACAAAACCCAAGTTAGGAGAAGCAATTGGGGCAACCTTGTCAAGCATCAACCAAACAGGCAGAATTGGAAAGGTGCTGGGGCCCAACATTCACACAATTCTTGCTTCTAACTTGGCTTCTTTTTTTCATTGCTCCACTTTACATTGAAATGCTCTTTGTACAACTTCAAGTGGAATGTGACCATTCCCTTATAGGCTCAAAAGTCACATCTGCAACAAAGAACATTGACAAATCACAACCAAAACAAATGCACCCCACCCCTGGATCTGCAATGCCTGCCCCATCAACTGTCACTTCCCATACACTTACCTTGCATTCTCATTATCCCTTGCACTCGTTGCCATTATTGGTCTTGTTCATCATCTTCATTGTTGGAAATACACTGTTTCGTGCTCTTTGTGGTATTCTTGTATGTATGGGCTAAATGTCTGTCCATATGTGCCCTGATCTACCTGTGCCTTACCTGCATGTTGTCTGTGTATCTTCACAAAGCATAATTGTCTGCGCCTGTGATGACGCCTCTCCCATTCCTGTCTTTCTCTCTGTAGTAGTGCTTGTAAGGATAACCAAGAACACTTCAGTCTGTGTTGAGCACTTTCCTTGGCACATGTGTCTCAGCATCTTTATTCTGGTTACAACCCAGCTGATAAGGGAATGAACATGTGGAGAGATAAAAAAAAGAAGCCAAGCTAGAAGCAACAATTGTGTAAATGTTGGGCGTTCCTTGCAGAAGTGAAACTTTCACGCAGGCATGGCTGTTTGTTATTGTGTCGGCTCACGAACGGTCGTCAAGCATTTTGTTTCGCTCACGGGTCAAAGCTGTAGACGCACAGACCTGAGGTGGGTAACTGGGACCCGGGTTAACCCTGCGGAATATAGAGGAAAAACACATATTTTCTATGCTGGCAGTGAATTTTTAGTTTTACACTTGGGGTGGGGCAAAAAACATTCAAGGCGTTTTTTGTTTGTTTGACAACCAAATCAGTTCACTTATCATATACGGGCAATTTGTCTTTATATTTACGTAAACATACATGTTGAATTAAACTGCTTCTAACGCCTAATTAATCTTCACTTGTTCAATGTATGGTTCCAGCCACGCGTGTATTGAACCTTTGGTGATCGATTAATTACACAAGTTTGTAGTGTTGTAGTGCAAATGTAGAAAATATGTTGAACATTGTTATCAATCCTGTTTATTTAACTCTGGTTTTTATTCTTGTTTTTAGTCCAGATTTGTGATATGAACCCACCAGACAGAGTTGAGTGTGGATACCCTGGGATTAGTGCAGATACCTGTAGATCAAGAGGCTGCTGCTTCAATTCGGCCATTCGTGGTGTAAAATGGTGCTTCCATCCAAAAGGTACAGCATTCTTAAGGGTTGCTAGTTGCTAGTATATAAACAAAAGAGAGAGTAAAAGATTTTCTTAGACAGGTATTTGAAAACATTGACTTGTTTTGATCATCGACAGATGACCGTCTTCCTGTCCGACCGGAGGCGTTCTCTTTCGGAAGACAAACTGAAAGAGCTGGTGTTACTTTATTTCATCCAGTTCAAGACTCTTGTACTAGCCTACAGATGCCTTGACCAGACTGCACCCAGCTACCTCCAGACCCTCATCTCTCCCTACACCCCCACTCGACCTCTCCGCTCCGCCTGCACTAGAAGACTAGCTCTACCTCCGCTACGCTCCCCTGCCTCCAGAGCCCGCTCCTTCTCCACCCTTGCTCCGCAGTGGTGGAATGATCTTCCTACAGATGTCAGGACTGCCCAGTCCCTGACCACATTCCGGCGCCTCCTTAAGACTCACCTCTTCAAACAGCATCTGTAGAACTCCTCTGTTTGTATCCTGGGACACTATCACCCTTCATGTAAATGTGCTTTATTTTGCTCTTATCTGCCCCCTATTTTACTGCATTTAATCCTGTACTTCAGAATACTGTAATCTGCCAAGTGTTTAACCTGTAGTACTTTGTATTTAATCACATCCTGATGTAACTATCACTATTTAATCATATCCTGATGTAACTATCACTATTATCTGCTGTATTATTGAATTTTGGTTTGTCACACTTGTACTTTGCTTGAACAAAAGTTATTGTATTTCTTGCTCTTATTGTATTACTTGTATTGTAACACTTGAAATGTATTTGCTTACGATTGTAAGTCGCCCTGGATAAGGGCGTCTGCTAAGAAATAAATAATAAAATAAATAATTTCAATCTTGGAATTTAGAAAGGCTCTATGTTTAAAAAATTCCATTGGTTTCTACTTAACTTTCTACTTTTTTTATTTTATTTTATTTATTTATTTATTAACATACATGCTTACATAATTTAGTTATTTTCACATACTTGTAGAGATACTGCATAATTTTGATTTTTTCTGTGCATAATTCCCTGGGGTGTAATTAACGTTAGTTTGTCTGTTACTTTATTATTATAGTTTATTAACATACACTTGCCTATTGCTTTTCTTTTACTTATTCTATTAATTTCATATGTTGATGCACGTGCGTCATGACAAGTAATACATGTTTATTTATTGATTGATTCATATTGTGTCTGGTGGTCAACTCCGTCTTAAAGAACACTTCAGCTAAGAGATTTTGCTTTGCTTGCTTCCCAAGGGGTGTTCTCTTAGCCGGAGACCACTGTAGTACCTTCATTATTACAAAACTCTTTATATTTATTATTCATTTTAAATCAGTCGGATAGAAATACAGATGGACTGAAAATCCCTTTTCATCCACTATTGTGTTACTAAAACTATGCAACACATTTTCTTTTTTCAAAATGTCTAGTGATTAATTTAGCAGGAATTGCTGGCAGAGCGGACTTTCTTTTTGCTTGTTTAATATGACATATTTGTCTATTGAATTGTCTGATCTTATGCTTAATTTAATCAACATGGTATTCTATACTACAGTATACACATATTTATTCCAATTTGAATAACATATAGTGTATTCTCTCAATTTGCTTTGAAAAATATGTTCTGAAGGGCCCTTCAAAAGCTTTAACTTTTAAAAGGTCACTTTTGATTAAATAAAATTGACCTTAAAACCTTTAGTAATTTAAGCTTTGTAATTGACCTAGATTCTCATGTTTTCTTTCTCCTTTTCTTAAACCATGAAAATACAAATTATTTGTATTTTTAGATGCCTGTTTTATTTAACTGCAGTTTTTGTTCTTCTTGTTTTTAGCCCAGGTGTGTGATGTGAACCCAGCAGACAGAGTTGAGTGTGGATACCCTGGGATTAGTGCAGATACCTGTAGATCAAGAGGCTGCTGCTTTGATTCGGCCGTTCGTGGTGTAAAATGGTGCTTCCATCCAAAAGGTACAGCATTCTTAAGGGTTGCTAGTGAATAGTAATGTTGCAAACATCCCTGAATGCAAAGGAAATACCCATTTCATTACCTTATCATCAACATAAACATACTGAACACACCTTTACAAGCAAACATTTTTTTTAAACTTAAGGTAAGCATTGTTCTATTAAACTCTGTCCTGTGTATTTACATGGCACTCCTTTCCAATAATTATATTCCATTAGATGGCACTATTGGGCTAAGGGTAAGGGTATAAATTACAAAAAAGTTATGGTATTATCATAAACCTGGTTCCCTGAAATAGAAATGTATCATTACCGAATGGGTATTTACCTCCTAAAGACCTGAAACCTGAATAAATTATATTAAAGCGCTTGCAGAGCCATGGCCCACCCCTGAGGGCACAAAATGACAGCACTCACAGATCTCATAGACGTAATTATATACAGTGCCTTGCAAAAGTATTCAGACCCTTGACCAGTTCTCTCATATTACTGGATTACAAATGGTACATTGTAATTTCGTTCTGTTTTGATATTTTATTTTAAAACACTGAAACTCAAAATCAATTATTGTAAGGTGACATTGGTTTTATGTTGGGAAATATTTAAGAAAAATAAAAAACTGAAATATCTTGCTTGCATAAGTATTCGACCCCCACACATTAATATTTGGTAGAGCCACCTTTCGCTGCAATAACAGCTTTGTCTTTTGGGGTATGTATGTACCAGCTTTGCACACAGTGTCGGAGTGATTTTGGCCCGTGCCACAGATTCTCAATGGGATTGAGATCAGGACTTTGACTGGGCCACTGTAGGACATTCACCTTTTTGTTCTTTGGCCTTGTGCTTGGGATCATTGTCCTGCTGAAAGGTGAATTTCCTCCCAAGCTTCAGTTTTTTAGAGGACTGAAGCAGGTTCTCTTGCAGTATTTCCCTGTATTTTGCTCCTTCCATTCTTCCTTCAATTTTAACAAGATGCCCAGTCTCTGCTGATGAGAAGCATCCCCACAGCATGATGCTGCCACCACCATACTTCACTGTAGGGATGGTGTGTCTTGAGGCATGGACAGTGTTAGGTTTGCGCCACACATAGCGCTTTGAGTTTTGGCCAAAAAGCTCTATCTTGGTCTCATCTGACCACAAAACCTTTTCCCACATCGCAGCTGGGTCACTCTCATGCTTTCTGGCAAACTCCAGACGTGCTTTCAGATGGTACTTTTTGAGTAATGGCTTCTTTCTTGCCACCCTCCCATACAGGCCAGTGTTATGCAGAGCTCTTGATATGGTTGACTGGTGCACCATTATTCCACTCCCAGCCACTGAACTCTGTAGCTCCTTCAAAGTGATTGTTGGTCTCTCTGTGGTTTCTCTCACAAGTCTCCTTCTTGTTTGAGCGCTGAGTTTTGAGGGACGGCCTTTTCTTGGCAGTGCCTAGGTGGTGTGATGCAGCTTCCACTTCCTGATTATTGATCCAACTTGCTGGGATATCCTGATTATTGATCCAACTTGCTGGGATATCCAAACACTTGGATATTATTTTGTACCCTTTACCTAATCTATGCATTTGTATTACTTTATCTCTAGCTTCTGTAGAATGCTCTTTGGTCTTCATTTTCCTTCAGATTCACAGCCTGACCAATGATCCTTCGACCAGTGGAGTTTTTATCCAGAAAATGTGACAGCAACTTTAATGGTTCACAGGTGGATGCCAATGGTAAGGTAATTTTATCCTCGTTAGGGCATTTTCTTTCATCGGTGTAAACTGGGAGCTTCCACAGCACAGGGGTTGAATACTTATGCAAGCAAGATATTTCAGTTTTTTATTTTTCTTAAAAATATTTCACAACATAAAACCAATGTCACCTTACAATAATTGATTTTGAGTTTCAGTGTTTTAAAATAAAATATCAAACAGAATGAAATTTCAATGTACCATTTGTAATTCGGTAATATGAGAGAATTGGTCAGGGGTCTGAATACTTTTGCAAGGCACTGTGTATGTGTGTGTGTGTGTGTGTGTGTGTGTGTGTGTGTGTGTGTGTGTGTGTGTGTGTGTGTAATATATATATATATATTTACCAGAATCTTCAACATTGCTAACCTCTTTGCAGATTGTTCTAAGAAATCTAAGTGGGTTGGGTTCCCATTTCTTTCCTCTCTATACTTAGAAGCACTTTCCATTCAGGAACTGGGCTAGCCATGGAAACATGGTTACTGTGTACAGAGTGACAGTCACAGCCTGATAAGAAAAAGAGATAGCTGTGAGACCCCGCTGTCCAGTCATTTTTATCGGGAGAGTTGGAAAAAAACCCACGTATGTTTATGAACATTCATTTAAAAAAAACAAAAAACAAAAAACCCCTGCTGTTTTCTATCTAAAACATTCAGTATTTTTGGCTAAACGATGACAGATGTGTTCCTATAATATAGTGGTTTGCAGAAGTATTCACCCCCCTGCAGAGTTTTCACATTTTGTTGGCACCTGAGCGTACTCCACGATGCTTTCAAATTAGACTTTACATGTAGAATCTACACAAACTACTCCACATTGATAAAGTTAAAAATGCATATAGAATATAAATAAGTAAGATTTACAGAGAAAAACAGATTAATCTCAGTTGCATAAGTATTCAACCCCTTTGCTACTGCAGCCGTAAATCAGCTCAGGTGCAAATGATTTGTTTGAAAGGTCACAAAATTAGTGAAATGGTTTCAGCCTGTGTTTACTCAAAGTGGTTTAACTTGTAGATAACTTCCCTCAGGTATATAAAGACTTTCAAGCTGCAACTCACATAGTGATCCAACAAAGCAACCATGAAGACCAAGGAGTTTTCTAAACAAGTCAGGGATAAAGTGGTAGAGATGCACAGAGCAAAAGGGTACAAGAAAATTTCAAAGGCGCTGATTATCCCTCTCAGCACAGTGAAGTCCATCATTAACCCTTAGCGGTCCATTTATTCAGCGCGTATCACGCGCGTCAGGTCCAATTTATTTTCACATTTCCCAGTTTATTTTAGACGCGCAGGTTTAAAAGGAGGCAGTGAGAGATGGAGCAGTCCTGAGGTTCGCCGTTAACTGGTTCCACCACTGAGGGGCTAGGGAAGAGAAGGAGCGGGCACGAGAGGATGGAGAGTGGAAGGAAGGCATGACCAGTCGGCCAGTAGAGGAGGAGCAGAGGGGTAGTATGATAGCAGCAAGGTTGGGAAAAAACAAGACAAGTCCCAGAATTTTGAATGAGCTGAAGGGGACGGACAGCCGAAGCAGGGAGTCCAGTCTGGAGAGTATAAGAGCTTGGACCAGGAGTTGAGTGGAGTACTAGTGAGAAAAAGGAGGGATTCGGTAGATGTTGCTAAGAAAGTAGCGGCAAGTGCGTGTCAGGGAAGAGATGTGATGAGAGAAGGAGAGGGAGGGGTGTGACGGTACCACCCCTGTGCATATTATGTTTTGTTATTTTGTATTTGTATTATTATTTCAAATGTATTGTTTAATTTTTTTAATTTTCATTTTGTTGCAGATGACGGAGAATACAATTCCACGGCGTGAAACTCAAAAGTGCTGACAGAGATGGAGGAAAGAGCAGAGGGGATCAACAAGTTCCAGGATGGAGAAAGTTCCCCCGCCTTATTCTAAGGAGCGTGGAGAGTGAGAGGGCATAGAGCAGCTGGGGTAGCAGTGTTCTTGGCGGTGATCCATGTTTGAATGAGTGAGTGAGTGAGTGAGACAGGTTCTTGTGTCCGTTCATGCTGGGGGTGGAATTGTAACTAAGTAAGGTTGGTGGTATGCTTTCACAGGGATGGGCTGACTCGATGGTAGGATGGAATCGGAAGTCGGACATCTTGGTGAAAGGGCGTAGCTGTAACACTGCTGAACAGCTCTATTGTGATCAGCTGTGTTGCGTGCAACGAGCCACAGAGCCAGCACTTCAACCTGCAGCATCTGCACTGCCACAAACACCACAACCATTATGTGCACTTGGAGCACCTGCACTCCCCCTCCACCTCAACCCGTTCCTGCACCAGTGGACTGTGATTGTTGTATTATTATTATTTTTGGAACCTTTTGCTTGAGACTGCAATCCCACCATTTACTCCCCGATACCATTGCTGGTAAAGGGGATATCCTTTGTAAAAATAAACTGGACTATTTTTACAATTACACCCTCTTGTTTGGACAATGTATCACTATGCCACTCACCACCTGACATCCCTCATTCTTTTGTTTATAAGACACATATAACTTAATCAAAACCTTGCACAACCATTTACACAACCCATTTGGTTGAACAAATATTGAATGTTTTAGAAAGAAAGTTTTCTGTAATTTAATGTCAATAAACATTGTGATTTGCATTTTACAACGAGGACCAAGGACCAACTATAAAGAATAGTTTGCATAAAATGAGATGGGCTTTAAGCAACCATTTACACAATCCATTGGTTGCACAAATATTGAATGTGCTAAGAAAAATAAAATGTTCTGTAATTTAATATAAACAAATATTTAACAAAAGCCAGGTTCTTTATAATTATGTTTTGCTATATGATGGAAAAGTACAACAATAAGTAACTCTTTCAAAGAAATCAAGAACAATTTTGCATTTCCATGCAGTGTGACTTCCATGTAGCTCCCAGGATAGGTTGATGCAACTCTTGGCACTATTCAAAATCACATTTTTGTTGAGAATTTCACCCCTTGATAGGGTGATTCTGAAGGTGCTTATTTATTTTACATCAGTTCAAAATTATAGATCACACAATCATGATGTAGATATATTGGCTTTAAGATATTGGCACATATCTCTGGACAAAAACAAAGTCAAGCTACTCTATATCCAAAATTTGGGGTATAAAGTAATTCTGGTAATTTTGAGGTTGTTTTAATTACAGTATAGGCCATATAATTTTTTGGCAATTCCTTTGAAAATGATCCGCTTCTCTAACAAACCAATACATACAAAATGGTAAGAAAAGGACAGATTTTTACATTTCAGATACAGGACCATCTGGCCCATTTCAATGTTCTTTCTTAGTAAACCTTTAAAATGGTTTTAATATATATATATATTATTTTATTTTATTACCCCCTGCTTTTAAATGAGGGGGAAAAAAAAAAAAATCATACTGTTGCATGAAGGACTAATCATCATTACCTTATCAGGAAAGTATACATACTGAACACACCTTTACAAGCATTTTTTTTTTAAACTTAAGGTAAGCAATCTCTCCTGTGTATTTACATGTCACTCTTTTCCAATAATTATATTCCAGACCACAGTTCTTATTTGATACAGTTCATGTGATGCACATTAGATGGCACTATCGGGCTAAGGGTAAGGGTATAAATACCAGAAACAGGTCTGTGGAATATACAGCAATAGTGAAGTGTGCTCTTTTGATTTGCAGCAGCAATTCGCTACACAGGTCCGCCATCTTGCTTGGATTCAGCACAGAAGAAATGATGTTTACGAAGCTACTTCTAGTGCTTCTTTTAGCTGCGTGTGTTCCAGCACAGGGTAATAACTTCATTGTTACAAATCTTTTCATATTCATTCTTTATTTTATGATCAGTTTTGGTCTTATAATAAATTTAATGATTTGTAAAGATGATTTTCTCTATTTTCTCTATTGTGTGATTAGTCACTTTTCTGGGGTGACTAATGCTTTTATGTATGTACATGATTAGTCACTTTCTCGAGCTGGCTAAAACTAATTAAAGCTGATTTTCTCTCTAGCCCCTTTCACACTGGCATGATCTACCCGGGTCAGAACCTACCCTGGCAGGACCCGGTGTCATGCGGGTCGGGTACACGATTTCACACTGCTTTTAATAATGCAGGGCTGACCTGGGTGGCAGACGCAAGTAAACAATGCGATCGGATGCAAGCTTCTCTGGATTGAACCATCGGCCAAATTTTTTATTAGAGCAAATGTTTCTAGATCCCTGCCTCAATCTGATTCATGCTGTGTCTCAATCAACAAAAAAAAATCCCAAACAGAGTAAATAGAAACGTTCCTTGCAGAAGTGAAACTTTCACGCAGGCATGGCTGTTTGTTATTGTGTCCGCTCACGAACGGTAGTCAAGCATTTTGTTTCGCTCACGGGTCAAAGCTGTAGACGCACAGACCTGAGGTGGGTAACTGGGACCCAGGTTAACCCTGCGGAATATACAGGAAAAACACATATTTTCTATATTGGCAGTGAATTTTTAGTTTTACACTTGGGGTGGGGCAAAAAACATACAAGGCGTTTTTTGTTTGTTTGACAACCAAATCAGTTCACTTATCATATACGGGCAATTTGGCTTTATATTTACGTAAACATACATGTTGAATTAAACTGCTTCTAACGCCTAATTAATCTTCACTTGTTCAATGTATGGTTCCAGCCACGCGTGTATTGAACCTTTGGTGATCGATTAATTACACAAGTTTGTAGTGTTGTAGTGCAAATGTAGAAAATATGTTGAACATTGTTATCAATCCTGTTTATTTAACTCTGGTTTTTATTCTTGTTTTTAGTCCAGATTTGTGATGTGAACCCACCAGACAGAGTTGAGTGTGGATACCCTGGGATTAGTGCAGATACCTGTAGATCAAGAGGCTGCTGCTTCAATTCGGCCATTCGTGGTGTAAAATGGTGCTTCCATCCAAAAGGTACAGCATTCTTAAGGGTTGCTAGTTGCTAGTATATAAACAAAAGAGAGAGTAAAAGATTTTCTTAGACAGGTGTTTGAAAACATTGACTTGTTTTGATCATCGACAGATGACCGTCTTCCTGTCCGATCGGAGGCGTTCTCTTTCGGAAGACAAACTGAAAGAGCTGGTGTTACTTTATTTCAATCTTGGAATTTAGAAAGGCTCTATGTTTAAAAAAATTCCATTGGTTTCTACTTAATGATACTTTTTTATTTTATTTATTTATTTATTTTTTAACATACATGCTTACTTTGATATCCAGTATGAGAGAAGAACCCAATATAACTGAACAATAATTTAGTTATTTTCACATACTTGTAGAGATACCGCATAATTTTGATTTTTTCTGGGGTGTAATTAACGTTAGTTTGTCTATTACTTTATTATTATAGTTTATTAACATACACTTGCCTATTGCTTTTCTCGTACTTATTCTATTAATTTCATATGTTGATGCATGTGCGTCATGACAAGTAATACATGTTTATTTATTTATTGATTCATATTGTGTCTGGTGGTCAACTCCGTCTTAAAGAACACTTCAGCTAAGAGAACACTTTGCTTGCTTCCCAAGGGGTGTTCTCCTAGCCGGAGACTACTGTAGTACCTTCATTATTACAATACTTTTTATATTTATTATTCATTTTAAATCAGTTGGATAGAAATACAGATGGACTGAAAACCCTTTTCATCTACTGTTGTGTTACTAAAACTATGCAACACATTTTCTTTTTTCAAAATGTCTAGTGATTAATTTAGCAAGAATTGCTGGCAGAGCGGACTTTCTTTTTGCTTTAGTATGACATATTTTTCTATTGAATTGACTGATCTTATGCTTAATTTAATCAACATTCTATACTACAGTATACACATTTATTCTAATTTGAATAACATATAGTGTATTCTCTCAATTTGCTTTGAAAAATATGTTCTGAAGGGCCCTTCAAAAGCTTTAACTTTTGAAAGTCAGTTTTGATTAAATAAAATTGACCTTAAAACAGTCAAATAAACCTTTAGTAGTTTAAGCTTTGTAATTGACCTAGATTCTCATATTTTCTTTCTCCTTTTCTTAAACCATGAAACTACAAATTTGTATTTTTAGATGCCTGTTTATTTAACTGCAGTTTTTGTTGTTCTTGTTTTTAGCCCAGGTGTGTGATGTGAACCCAGCAGAGAGAGTTGAGTGTGGATACCCTGGGATTAGTGCAGATACCTGTAGATCAAGAGGCTGCTGCTTTGATTCGGCCGTTAGTGGTGTAAAATGGTGCTTCCATCCAATGGTGCTTCCAGGTACAGCATTCTTAAGGGTTGCTAGTGAATAGTAATGTTGCAAATATCCCTGAATGCCAAGGAAATACCCCTCTCATTACCTTATCATGAACATATACATACTGAACACACCTTTACAAGCAAACATTTTTTTTAAACTTAAGGTAAGCATTGTTCTATTAAACTCTGTCCTGTGTATTTACATGGCACTCCTTTCCAATAATTATATTCCATTAGATGGCACTATTGGGCTAAGGGTATAAATACCCAAAAAGTTATGGTATTATCATAAACCTGGTTCCCTGAAATAGAAATGTATCATTACCGAATGGGTATTTACCTCCTAAAGACCTGAAACCTGAATAAATTATATTAAAGCTGCTTGCAGAGCCATGGCCCACCCCTGAGGGCACAAAATGACAGCACTCACAGATCTCATAGACGTAATTATATACAGTGCCTTGCAAAAGTATTCAGACCCTTGACCAGTTCTCTCATATTACTGGATTACAAATGGTACATTGTAATTTCGTTCTGTTTTGATATTTTATTTTAAAACACTGAAACTCAAAATCAATTATTGTAAGGTGACATTGGTTTTATGTTGGGAAATATTTAAGAAAAATAAAAAACTGAAATATCTTGCTTGCATAAGTATTCGACCCCCACACATTAATATTTGGTAGAGCCACCTTTCGCTGCAATAACAGCTTTGTCTTTTGGGGTATGTATGTACCAGCTTTGCACACAGTGTCGGAGTGATTTTGGCCCGTGCCACAGATTCTCAATGGGATTGAGATCAGGACTTTGACTGGGCCACTGTAGGACATTCACCTTTTTGTTCTTTGGCCTTGTGCTTGGGATCATTGTCCTGCTGAAAGGTGAATTTCCTCCCAAGCTTCAGTTTTTTAGAGGACTGAAGCAGGTTCTCTTGCAGTATTTCCCTGTATTTTGCTCCTTCCATTCTTCCTTCAATTTTAACAAGATGCCCAGTCTCTGCTGATGAGAAGCATCCCCACAGCATGATGCTGCCACCACCATACTTCACTGTAGGGATGGTGTGTCTTGAGGCATGGACAGTGTTAGGTTTGCGCCACACATAGCGCTTTGAGTTTTGGCCAAAAAGCTCTATCTTGGTCTCATCTGACCACAAAACCTTTTCCCACATCGCAGCTGGGTCACTCTCATGCTTTCTGGCAAACTCCAGACGTGCTTTCAGATGGTACTTTTTGAGTAATGGCTTCTTTCTTGCCACCCTCCCATACAGGCCAGTGTTATGCAGAGCTCTTGATATGGTTGACTGGTGCACCATTATTCCACTCCCAGCCACTGAACTCTGTAGCTCCTTCAAAGTGATTGTTGGTCTCTCTGTGGCTTCTCTCACAAGTCTCCTTCTTGTTTGAGCGCTGAGTTTTGAGGGACGGCCTTTTCTTGGCAGTGCCTAGGTGGTGTGATGCAGCTTCCACTTCCTGATTATTGATCCAACTTGCTGGGATATCCAAACACTTGGATATTATTTTGTACCCTTTACCTAATCTATGCATTTGTATTACTTTATCTCTAGCTTCTGTAGAATGCTCTTTGGTCTTCATTTTCCTTCAGATTCACAGCCTGACCAATGATCCTTCGACCAGTGGAGTTTTTATCCAGAAAATGTGACAGCAACTTTAATGGTTCACAGGTGGATGCCAATGGTAAGGTAATTTTATCCTCGTTAGGGCATTTTCTTTCATCGGTGTAAACTGGGAGCTTCCACAGCACAGGGGTTGAATACTTATGCAAGCAAGATATTTCAGTTTTTTATTTTTCTTAAAAATATTTCACAACATAAAACCAATGTCACCTTACAATAATTGATTTTGAGTTTCAGTGTTTTAAAATAAAATATCAAACAGAATGAAATTTCAATGTACCATTTGTAATTCGGTAATATGAGAGAATTGGTCAGGGGTCTGAATACTTTTGCAAGGCACTGTGTGTGTGTGTGTGTGTGTGTGTGTGTGTGTGTAATATATATATATTTACCAGAATCTTCAACATTGCTAACCTCTTTGCAGATTGTTCTAAGAAATCTAAGTGGGTTGGGTTCCCATTTCTTCCCTCTCTATACTTAGAAGCACTTTCCATTCAGGAACTGGGCTAGCCATGGAAACATGGTTACTGTATACAGAGTGACAGTCACAGCCTGATAAGAAAAAGAGATAGCTGTGAGACCCCGCTGTCCAGTCATTTTTATCGGGAGAGTTGGAAAAAAACCCACGTATGTTTATGAACATTCATTTAAAAAAAACAAAAAACAAAAAAACCCTGCTGTTTTCTATCTAAAACATTCAGTATTTTTGGCTAAACGATGACAGATGTGTTCCTATAATATAGTGGTTTGCAGAAGTATTCACCCCCCTGCAGAGTTTTCACATTTTGTTGGCACCTGAGCGTACTCCACGATGCTTTCAAATTAGACTTTACATGTAGAATCTACACAAACTACTCCACATTGATAAAGTTAAAAATGCATATAGAATATAAATAAGTAAGATTTACAGAGAAAAACAGATTAATCTCAGTTGCATAAGTATTCAACCCCTTTGCTACTGCAGCCGTAAATCAGCTCAGGTGCAAATGATTTGTTTGAAAGGTCACAAAATTAGTGAAATGGTTTCAGCTTGTGTTTACTCAAAGTGGTTTAACTTGTAGATAACTTCCCTCGGGTATATAAAGACATTCAAGCTGCAACTCACATAGTGATCCAACAAAGCAACCATGAAGACCAAGGAGTTTTCTAAACAAGTCAGGGATAAAGTGGTAGAGATGCACAGAGCAAAAGGGTACAAGAAAATTTCAAAGGCGCTGATTATCCCTCTCAGCACAGTGAAGTCCATCATTAACCCTTAGCGGTCCATTTATTCAGCGCGTATCACGCGCGTCAGGTCCAATTTATTTTCACATTTCCCAGTTTATTTTAGACGCGCTGTTTAAAAGTATTTTTTCCATAGTAAAGCAGGTTTAAAAGGCACTGCATATCAACGACACTCAGTACTGCATCTCCAGCCCCGCCCCACCCCTTGTTCGCTGTATTTAACATACCTCTTCATAGTCGTGCATACTGATTTAAATCATCTCCTGATCACTCGTTTTATCACCAAACTTCTCAATAATGCGATCCAAGTCATTATTTTATTACTACATCTAAAAAAAGCTCTGCAAATGTCCGTGATATTCTTTGAGCGCTGGATGCAGAAGCAGCTGTCTTGTTTGTTTGTCTGTGTTATCTATGTGGTGCCGGGGCTATCTGTATTCATGAGATACGCCCCTTTTTTCGGCTTCTCTCGGCTGCTATCGGTCTCGCTCGGCCATTGAATGGTTTTCTCGGCTTTTTCCGAGACCTGTTTTTTACGTCTTTTTGATGATTGGACCGGAAAGGGAAAACTGCAGTGTCGGACCAGGTCCGACATAGGACCGCAAAAGGTTAAGATGTGGAAGATGCATCATACCACCCAGACACTACCCAGATCAGGTCGCCCTGATCTGCTTGCAGCCAGGCAAGCAGGAAACTGGTTTGGGACCTTGAGAGATCTGCAAAGTTCTGTGTCTGAGATGGGAGTCAGTGTTCACACATCAATAATAAGCCGGTCCCTACACAAAGCTGGCCTGTATGGACGGGTGGCAAGAAAGAAGCCATTACTCAAAAAGCATCATCTGAAAGCATGTATGGAGTTTGCGGAAAAACATGTAGATGATACTGCAGACATGTGGAAAAAGGTTTTGTGGTCAGAAGAGACAATAATTGACCTTTTCAGCCTATATTCCAAGCCCAACACTGCACATCACCCTGTCAACACCATCCTAACTGTCAAGCATCGTGGTGGCAGCATCATCTTATGGGGATGCTTCTCTTCAGCAGGGACTGGTAAGCTTGTCAGGATAGAGGGGAGAATGGATGGTGCAAAGAATCCTTGAGAAAAACTTGCTTGAGTCAGCCAAGACTCTGAAACTGGCAAGGAAATTCACATTTCAGCAGGTTAATGACCTGAAGCACAAAGCCAAAGCCACACGGAGTGGTTGATCAAGAAAATAATTAATGTTATTGAGTGGCCCAGTCAAAGTCCTGACTTGCATCCAATCGAAAATTTATGGCGAGACTTGAAGGTTGCAGTCCATCGACAATCCCCAACAAACAAGCTAGTACAGACCTATCAAAAAAGACTCATAGCAGTAATTGCTGCAAAATGGTGCTTTTACCAAGTACTGACTTAAGGGGCTGAATACTTGTGCAACCAGTACATTTCATTTTGTACATTTTCTTTACAAGTTTCGCTGACATTTAACCTCCTCCTCATATAACAGTGTTTAGTTTAACCACTACAGCTTTGAATAAAAAAAAGTTTGTTTGAAAAACTGTGTTTACATTATTTGTAATTCAACAAAATGTGAAAACTTTGCAGGGGGCTGAATACTTCTGTAAACCACTGTGTGTGTGTGTGTGTGTGTGGTATGTATGTATGTATATATATATATGTGTGTGTATGTGTGTGTGTATATATATATATATATATATATATATATATATTATATATATATATATATATATATATAATTAGTGGGGTAAAGCAAGCAACTAATATCCTACTGTATACAGTTCTGGATTTTTGTCCATTTTTATAAATTAAATAATTGATATTGTTTTTCTATTCTCCAGGTTAATTGAAGGTGCTTCTGCCATTGCTGGTTATTTGTCAGTAAACCCTTTTTTCAAAGAAGCCTTCATTTCATGCATCTGAATGCCATACTATTCTACACAATAAATGATTTCTTTGCAGCAAATGCTTGTCTCTGGGTTTTTGTTTAAGTAGCATGTTCTGTAAAAATTACAGAAATACTTGCGGCTTTGAAATTTACTGGGTGTGACTTGACTGCCTCCTTGTGGTGTAAAAAGGAACACATATCTAGAGACAGAAATGTTTTAAACTTTGAAAGGAGATGATTGTTCCCAGCAGTTAAATAGTAGTAGTGCTGAGGGCTACGCACTTGCGTAGAGTGCAGGATGTGCCCTATAGTCTGGACGTTGCGAGTTCGAGTCCAGGCTATTCCTTTGCCGACCAAGGATGGGAGCTCCCAGGGGGCAGCGCTCAATTGGCCGAGAGTCGCCTGGGGGGAGGGAGGGTTAGGTCGGCCAGGGTGTTCTCGGCTCACCGCGCACCAGCGACCCCTGTAGTCTGGCCGGGCGCCTGCGAGCTTGCCTGTAAGCTGCCCGAGAGCTGCGTTGTCCTCCGACGCTGTAGCTCTTGTGTGGCTGCATGGTGAGTCCGCAGTGTGAAAAAAAGCGGTCGGCTGACGGCACACGCTTCGGAGGACAGTGTGTGTTCGTCTTCGCCCTCCCGAGTCAGCGCAGGGGTGGTAGCGGTGAGCTGAGCATAATAAAATAATTGGCTATTCCAAATTGGGAGAAAATAATAAAAATAATTGGCAACGACTAAATTTTTCAAAAATTAATAAATAAATAGTAGGAGTGCCTGTTTCAGTATACTGATAGCGGGATAGGTAGATTGATTACTCACCTTCAATTCCTAACAATATATGTTACTAGGGATGTTTCTAAAACGAATTCAATAAGTATATCGAACCTGACCAAACAACAATAATCAGCCATATAAAAAATGTCATCTACAAATAGGCAGTATGTGTAGCTTCATGTTGATGTGTTATAAAAATGATGTGTGTGTGGAGAGGATTTAACATTACAAAAATCACATATAAACAAGAGCTTTTATTTTTTATAAATTCCATAAAAAACATTGCTATTTCTTAAATGAAGCTTCAATACGTTTTTTTCCGCACAAATACAGTAGCAGTATATCTTTAACTTGGGAATAGTAATCTATTCTCACTCGTAGCCTATAGACTGCTGAAGAGTGTGTCATTTCTATACAGCGACACCTGCTGTTTCTTTCTCATATTTGCAGCTTTAATTGTTAATTTGGCAGCCTATATGGAAACCCATGTGAAGTCACTAGCATCATATTAACACTGTATCTCTATTTAAATCCTTCCTTTTATGCATTCTCCATGGATAAACACTTTTAGAATCCAAGCTGATTTCTCTTGACTAACATTGTTATTGTAAATCACTGTTTCCACGGAAACCTTCCATAACCCAAAAATGAGATAAAGAGGAGACGCCTGTAAGAGCATGAAGTGTACTGGCCTCCAGCACTCTAAGGGTTAATACACAAAGATGACAGAATAAGCCTGAGGACTCCAGCAATGGTAAGTGGCTGGAATCTGAGCTTAGACGGGAGTTCGTTGACTTATTTGGATTGGCTGTTATAGGCAAACCAGCCTCCAGTGATTGGACAGGTTTGGTTTCTCAGTCACCTCAGTTTCCATCGCCCTCAGGTTGTTTGTCCTGCAACAATATGAAGGGGAAGGAGGTTTTAAAGTTTATCTTAAATCTGTGAGCATAGTATACCCACAGAGAGAGCTTCTCTATGTCTTACCTGTATCATAAAAACATATTTACTGGGTATAGTCACTTCTTGGAAAGCAGGCCAAAAATGAGGCAATGTATTGCAAAATGAACCATGAGCCAAAGTTGATACCTTTCAAAGACTTTTGCCAGAGAGTGTTTGCCAATCTTGAGATGTCATAACTAGGAGGAAATAGCTTTGAGCTGTTTTAGTATCTTTAAAACCAAAATACAAATACTGTATCAACAGTGCAGAACATCGTCCACTGTAACCTGATGGGACTTGCCATGTTCCACTCTTGTTTTATAACTAGTTATATTTTGTAAAAATAAGTTAATGTAATTTAAAAGCATAGTTCTAATGAATTTCTTATCACAAAAATAATATCTCTTTTTAATGTAGTTTATAGAGAATAAAAGGTAAACTGGAAACGCGGTAAGCTGGATTGTTTTTGACGGTAACTGTACAGTTCAGAAATTAACGTTTCTCATGCGCTGCCACAATTTATACAGTCGCTTTAGGGCAGAAAAACACTCACAATGTAGTGGTACTGGAAAGTGGCAGCAATCGCTCTTGTTTAAGGCAATATGTCGTTTGTGTGCTGCAGACATAGCCTTTGTATACTTTTACACAAGAATTACATTTAGTTTAAAACACCAATATACCTGAGTTATTGTTAACCTGTATTCAAATTCTGGAGAGACATTTATTTACTTGTAATTGATTAAAAAAATAATAATAATTATATATATATATATAAAATATATAATATATATATATATATATATATATATATATATATATATATATATACACAGTCAGTGTTCCCTCGCTATAACGCGGGTCTCGGGGGACACACAATATGAGCGTTATATCCGAGGTGCATTATATATATATATATATATATACAATGTTCTTTAATGTGAGAAAAAGGCAAGCCTGTACAAGAAATACTAAGATAACATTGGACTTGACATACATGATTGACATAAGAACATAAGAAAGTTTACAAACGAGAGGAGGCCATTCAGACCATCTTGCTCGTTTGGTTGTTAGTAGCTTATTGATCCCAGAATCTCATCAAGCAGCTTCTTGAAGGATCCCAGAGTGTCAGCTTCAACAACATTACTGGGGAGGTGGTTCCAGACCCTCACAATTCTCTGTGTAAAAAAGTGCCTCCTATTTTCTGTTCTGAATGCCCCTTTATCTAATCTCGTGAATACAAAGCAAATGCAGACTATATAAGGAGCAGTTATCTTTTAATTAGTTGCTGATAAAAAGGATTGAAACAAGGATTTATTAGAGAAAAAAACTGGAAGTGAATTGATAGTTTAACACATTAAAATGAATTGCATTATTGCTCACGTCTCCTGTAGTTCACAGTGCTTATGTTTGTTTCAAATGATTCAAATAACCCACACCTCAGCTGATTCCATCACAAGTTTTACATAAAGGAAGTTGATATTAATTGGAAGTTAGCCTTCCAAACACTGACTGGGCCTATTTGCATAGTTTCTGTTGTGGGTAAACATCTACCATTTGTTAAGATTATAAAGATTATACTCTCTTCCCCAAACTTTCCATAGCTGCTTAAGTTCTAAATCTGTATTGGAGAAGCCTTTTACATTTCTCTTACCTTTATATGGTGTTTGCGATCTTTACAAGTTATTCTTATTTAATTACTCAGATACTGTGGAGTTTTTTTTTTTGTGTGTTAAGGTGCTTTCATCGGAGTTCAGAAGCTGCTATCCAGAAACAGCCATAGATGTTACATACAGATGTTACTAGAGCAGCCTGTCTTTATATTTATAAGCAGCAGCACCATCTACTGTAATAGAAAATGAAACTGGATCCAAAGTAGCAGATCACTAGAAACTTTAAATCTGTTCAGGCAACTAGATCTGAGGAACAGCTCCTGAACTCAGGTGAAAGCACAGACTCATCAAACATTATCTGAGAAACTGCAATAAAAGAACCACCCAGAATGATAGAAATATAAGATACGAGTACAAAAAAAAGAAAACGCCAGCTCTTCAATAAAATAAATCTAAATGTCTAATTAGCCCAATTATGAATGATTATCCTTCACTGTCAGCACTTTGATGGATTTGTTACAAGTAAAGGGAATTAATACTGTTCTGCATAAGGTATCTAATTATGTCAGTAAATCAATTAATTTGACAGTATACATTATATTATACACAGCACTCAGAAATTGTCCCTTTATTTCATTTAACCTCTTGAATGTTGGCTAGAGAACACAAAAAGAAAGGGGACAATTTTGTCTGCTGCACCCTGACAGTAATGGTAAGTCTGTACTGATCAGTCCCTAAGAGGTTTCAAATATTTTCAATTGCTCAAAATATATTGGTCTTCAGCAAATTATTTCAGGTACAATTTTCTTTTTGTGTAGTGCTTTAAATTATCCCTAAAGTAATAATCAGTAGCATATTAAACACATATGCTAATCGACTAACCTTGTCATCTGAACCATTTGTCTTCACCTCCTCCTCCTGATTTGTCTTCACCTCCTCCTCCTGATTTGTCTTCACCTCCTCCTCTTGATTTGTCTTCACCTCTTCCTGATTTGCCTTCACCTCTTCCTCCTCCTTGCTGGTCTCTCCAGTTTTTGTATCTTCATTGTTGCTGCTCAAGCCAGCAGCCTGTATATCTCCAGGGGTATTGTCCAAGGCTCTAGTCTCTGCCTGGGCTTTCTTGCTGGGCCTGTGCTCCGCTTCCACACTCTCACAAGCCTCTGGGGTTTCCTGTGGCCTGTCCGGTTTTTCCTGTGAAACCTTGCCCATGTGCTCTATACTCTCCCCCAGTGTTTTGGACTTGGGGCCATCCTGCAGCTTGTCCCCTTCAGAGCTCTTTACACATCCTTCAGGCTCTTTCATTGAGGGCTTGTTGTCTTCTTTGGGATCCTCTACTTTGACTGCTTCAAACACGTCATCCTCTCCATTCTGCCGTGGCTGCTCCTGGCTGGGGGATGGAGTCTTGCCTGTGGGCTCTTCAGATGATGACTTCCTGAGCTTCCGGCTTGGTGGTCTGCGCTTGATGGAGAGGCGGGCTCGTCCCTGTGCAAAATGACACAGAAATGGGAAGATTTGAGATAATAAATAATATACTGTATGCTAAAAAAAAAAATATACCACTTCATAAGGTATGTTTAAAGTTGTGGAAGTAATTCCGTCTCTGGTGCAGTAAACAGTGGAGACAAGTTATTTTTTAAAATTATGTTCAAGCTTGCAATGCAGATGAAAGATAAACCAAGCAAACAATCATAGCATTCAAAGGCTGCTACAAACCCATAGTCATCTTTTAATGATCTTGAATGTACAGCATTTGAAGTTGACAAAAAAAAAGTTAGTTTATAAATACAATAACCCCATTTAATGCAGCCTTTTCCCACACCATAGTCACACTGTCACGCCCTCAACTATGTCCATAAGTCCTTAACCGTCTTTAGCTACACTTTATCATGGATTGTTGCTTTATGTAATCCTTAAATATATAATTTAAAATAAATGTTAGATTAGTTTCACTGAATGTCCCCCCTAGTGCTAAAGCAAGCTGAAAGATGTGATGTCAACATAACTCCCCTTCCACATACACACACACACCAGTATTTACAAAGCCTTTATAAAAGAGCTTCTTATGTATTCAGCTGTATTCAAACAACCCCATTTGGTCTGTTTTACCTTGTTTATGTTGTGTAACACAGTGCCCTCTGCTGGTTTGTCAAAGCTGGCAGATGCCTCTTCTTCACTGGAGTGGGAACGCACGCCGGGGCTGCTGGGAGTGGACGAAGGACTGGCGAAGGGGAAGGAGGAGGGGTGGAGCTTCAGTCCAGGACTCTTGGGAGATGGCAGCAAGGCATTGGGAGATAATGCCAGGTTGGCCTGGAAACAAGGAATAGGTATTTTTGAATAGTGTGGCTACAAGTCTGATTTCAGGTGGTGTCTTCCTGCAAACATTGTCATTTCTGACGTTTGACTTGTTGGTAAATGCAGCACCTGCCTTGAGGCACGTTGCACAGCATCCACTATCATGCCACTTGTGAAGTCACTAAGATGCTTCTGCTCTCCCATGATTGTTGCTGAATAGTTGCACACTCTCACACACTTTATATATTGTAGCTCTAATGGATCGCATGACATATCATGTGCAAGCATGCATTTGCATACATTGTATATTCGGGGAGTTTCTAATTTTACTGACATTTCCGTGAGTGCTTTTAAGTTATGAATGTGATTAGGCAAACTATAATCACGGTTTAACGAATTTGAAATATTCAGGCCTGTGTGACGTTTAAAAATAACTTTAAATAACACACACACACACACACAGACACATACACACACACACACACACACACACATAGGGCTGCTGAAAGAAGTCTTTGAGGAAAACAAAAACATCACAAATACTAGAATCTTTACAGCCTCCCACATCTGTAAAGGCTCATTGCTTTCCACAGTAGCATTCCAAAGTGATCCACCCAGTATATAAATAGGAAGAATCAGCTACAACCTTTTATTGAATGTGGTCAATACAGATAGAAACACAGTTAACTAGATGTCATTAAAGCACAACAAAAAATAAACCATACCTGTGAAGGGGAATAAACGAAAAGTGAAAACTTGCATTCCTTTTGGCCCATACTGCAAAGCAGTGCAACAGAGATTTCTGTCAGATCAGCTTCCTTCACTGAACAAACACTGAGTGAGCAGGCTTACACCTGACACTGAGTAAGCCAATTACATTTTGGAGCTTACTAAGATGTTGAATTACATCTAGAGGACTTATTGAAGTTTAACAATAATATTATATCCCACTAGGTGGCACTGTTGCTTTAAAATTGTTTCTAAAAGACACTGAACATATGATTATATTTATAATACACTTATATGACGGGCCAGACAGTGCAATACATAGCACAACACTTTGGGACACATTGTATTAATTTGTTATGCAATAATATCTCTGATATTATATGTAATCTGATATCCATAAAAGATATCTACTTGTTGCAAGTTAGTCACAATAGGAAAGACAGCAGATTAGACCTATGTTGATAGAGGGCTGAAAGTAGAACCTCTGTTGGAAGGGTTTCAGCTCACAACACAAGTGAAGTGTGGCCATCTCTGCCTAGAACTCAGGGTACATTGATCCACAAGATAAAAACACAACTCAGTTTATCTTGATAGGCACAGGGTTATATAGCAGGGGGTATTTGGATCAGTATTGATGTGCACTGCCAGAGCTGTGAGGGGAAGCCCTCATGGCGCCTACCAGCACAGAGCCTGATAAGAGCCAGGGCCCTCACCTTTCAGTAGCACAAAAAAAACCTTTAAATGACACTCTGGAGAGCAGACGACTGTGTATTCCCACCCCCAGCAGGCAGTAATAATCGCTCACAATGACAGGATTCTAAAACATTATTAAACAGACATGCTGTACATTTTCTACAGTTTGTAAATTAAGTATCTTGTCATTATCAGTCTGCATTTAAAAAACAAACATATTCACTGCCTTGAAACCTACCTGCAGTTTTTCAATGAGAGGTGAATTCTTGGTCTTCACTTTGAGAGAAAGTGAAGAGGCATTGGTGGCCCCTTTCTGTGGAGAGAAAATGAATGAATTATTATTATTATGTATTTCTTAGCAGACGCCCTTATCCAGGGCGACTTACAAGATATCGCATTATTTTTGCATACAATTACCCATTTATACAGTTGTTTTTTTTTTTTTTTTTTTACTGGAGCAATCTAGGTAAAGTACCTTGCTCAAGGGTACAGCAGCAGTGGCTCCCACCGGGGATTGAACCCACGACCCTCCGGTCAAGAGTCCAGAGCCCTAACCACTACTCCACACTGCATGAAAAACAGATGACAACAACGGTGTTTTGTATTCAATAAATATGGATTGCCTTAGAAAGTCTGGTAACCTGTGTAACGTCAAACTGTTTCAAATGCTTATGTTTTGGTATCTCTGGTTTCGCCTGCCTTAACACCCTATAAAGCTATCACTTATCTGATTATATCAGATTTATGTGTGTAACTTTTTCACAATTACCTATAAAGTATATTTGCAATCCAGCATCGATTATTGAACATAGTTGACTACACTCAGTAAAATGTGTGTCGCCAGAATAGATAATTTGGTGTCTACTGTGTTTTTAAAATGTATGACCCATATTTCATATATAAAACTGGATAAAGGTGTGAAAGCATCCCTGGAGGCATAATGTAATTAGGAAGTAAAATTGTTATGTGAGAAAATGATATTATATATCATAAAAAAAGTAGAACACCATGGCCCGCTACCACAGTATGTGCGTGTAAAAGTATAGGAGTGATAAATGTATGTGGATACTGTACAGGTGCATCCTCAAATTCTGACAATAACTTGTGATTTTTTGTTCCAATAGTTGACCCTTTCATTTTGAATCTTATTTACATGCCAACTTTCTTTGCAACAGCAGCCTGAGAAACCACAGGAGACTCCTCCTTCTTCAAGAGTTCAATGTGGTTTACGCAATTTACTCAAGTCACAGCGTAATCACATACTCACTGCACTGTGCTACGCGAACCTGTCTTGCTCTGAAAAGCGATCTCCGTTCATCATTTGAAAATACTGTATCCTAATTAAATGAAGTGAACATCTCAATTAAAAGACATAAATAGCATTGGGAAAAACCGTCTCCCAGAGTTGTATCCCATTTAAGCAGAAATCCTGATTATCAGTAACCTGATTAGGTGGCGCAGACTGTATTATATTAACAATATTGTGTTGAAGTTCGTTTCATTCTTGTGAGTTTTAAACTGCTGCTTCCTGGTACCTTATTACTTCAGGTCAGTATTCACCTATAGTCAGTGGTTTTACATTTCTGTATCTACTCATCCTTATTCTGCATTTTCCAAATGTACTGTTAAAAAAAAACCCAAGAAAATAACAAAAATATCTTGACCAGTGTATGTTTCTAATGCTAAGAACAACAAAAAAAGGTTTGGCTGGATTTTAATTCTTGTGATCATATGGACCTGTAACAACCATGCTGACTTACTGACCATAACTGAACCGCCAACCTAGATATCAAAATCTTTCATATCCCAGTGCCAATCAACTGTGCCACCAAGTCTCTTTGCTGTTTACTTACTGTATGTCACCAGCAAAAAAAATAAAATAAATCATACTCTCACCTCTTCTTCGCATTGTCCAGATTCTTTTTTCGTGTCATGCAGCGCAAGTGAGGAAGGGGGTCTCCGTCGATTTACCCTGTTGTTCTGTAGCTAGTTGTGAGTAAAGGAAAACATCCTAAATTAAGTTTGCTGAGGCAGGTCAATACATCAAAGGAAGAACTGGCAAATCATCTTAAAGAGGTGTATTTCTAGCACAGGCATTATACACAGTTATGCATTCAGTTCCTTTAGAAACAAGAAACAAATCCCTATCACACTAAACTATATAAACTCTTTCTACAGTACTGACGTTGTCTGACTAGATCATAGAATTAAAGATACAGAGCCACAGTGGTGACGTGAAGAGTGACATCACAGCTTAGGGATTGTTGCTAGAAGATTTACATATACAGTGAATTTAATGTAAAAATAAAGTTTACACTAAAGAACAAATATCCCACCCTAACACCACAAATTTTTTGAGGCAGCCAGCCTATGTACCTAGACCTTGATGTCATGTATAAAAATATTAGGTTACCCTGGTTCCCTGAAAGAGAAGACGACCACCAACAATGCTTTTGGGCTATGCCTGCCATAGGTCAGGTATTCACTGAGCATTTCATATGAGAGCTGCCGATAGGCCCCTCCGAGGAGTGTCGTCCTCGGTCCCGCCTTCCGAGGGAACAAATAGTCACTCCACGGAGGTCACTTTCTCTTTTGCAACAAACTCACGAAGGCGACCGATGCAACCTCTAAGGTCGGTGGTCGTCTTCTCTTTCAGGGAACCAGCATCACATCCGTAACCTAACGTCTCCTTTCAATTCAAAGATGACCACCAACAATACTTTTGGGAAAGGTATACCAAAGCCGTTGTGAGGGAGCGTGAGCGGAGACAGCAGACAAGAGACGTCTCGAGACCGCAGAACCATGGTTAGCGGTGCGAGCGTGCAACCTCAAGGACCCTTGTGCCTAATGAAGGCATAGAGGGATCTACCACGTTAAGTCGGTAGAACCTGGTGAAAGTATGCTGGGTAGGCCAGCTAGCCGCAGTACATATGTCAGATAGTGAGGCTTCTCTAAAGAGGGCCCATGATGTAGCCACTCCTCTGGTAGAGTGCGCGGCCACCCTCCCAGGTTGGGGTAGGCCGGGATTAGTATATGCAGACAAAACTGTTCCACAATCCAGTGAGACAGCCGCTGCTTTGACGGGGCTTGACCCAGGGTCTTTACACCATAACAAACGAAGAGCTGGTCAGACTGGGCTCTCATCCTGTCAACATAACATCTCAATGCCCAAACCTGGCAGAGAGAGTTTAACCTTTGATCCTCCTCCAAAGAAAAAGGAGGGGGACACAAAGCGATGCAGACTAGTGAAAGAAAGAAAGAAAGAAAGATTCAACGAAGTGCAGTTTTGCAACGATTATAGCTCAGTTCACAGAAGCTGAGTTACTGATTCCAGGGAAGTGGCAAGCCAACTTCCAGCAATACTTTCTTACAATAAAGCAGGGGAACTCCAGTAAACTCAAGTGAGAGCTCTTTCATTATTATTATTATTATTTATTTCTTAGCAGATGCCCTTATCCAGGGCGACTTACAATTGTTACAAAATATCACATTATACATTATTTCAGATATCACATTATTTTACATACAATTACCCATTTATACAGATGGGTTTTTACTGGAGCAATCTAGGTAAAGTACCTTGCTCAAGGGTACAACAGCAGTGTCCCCCACTGGGGATTGAACCCACAACCCTCCGGTCAAGAGTCCAGAGCCCTAACCACTACTCCACACTGCTGCCCATACAGACTCAATCACAGCAACTGGACAGGTTAGTACCTCACCGCGGTGAGAAGCAAAAGAGGAAGTGAGCTCCGTTCTCTTGGAAGGCGGGACCAAGGACGTCACTCCCCGGAGGGGCCTATTGGCAGCTCTGATAGAAAATGCTCAGTGTATACCTGACCTGTGGCAGGCATATCCCAAAAAGTATTGTTGGTGGTCTTCGAATTTAAAAGGAACAGCTTGCTTCTTTATCTCATAATTCATTGACATTGACAAATGACATTGACACACAGAAGTGAGTCTTTTAATATTTTCAGTTCTCCAAACCAGGTCTGACCCCAGGCCAAACTTGAGAGAGGTGTGCTAAACTTGAGGAAATGTATGTTTTTATCTCATATCAAACCTGCCTGTCGCCACAAGTTTGGAAAATAGAGCCTACCCTCCCCATATTAATTGGACCATAATTAGCAAAAATATCTTTTTAAGATGCACCACCTGCTTTATAAATTTAAATGCAGGTAGTGTACAATTCCCTTATACACGTTCATGGTCACATACTGCTCTAATGAGTTAGCAAAGTTAGCCACCTGTGTTTTAAGTGGGTTATTTTTGTATGGAATTCTAGTCAACTAATGTTGCCAAAGTTCAATGTGTCTCATGGATGCCAGTCACATATCAGTGCAGTGAGCAGTTAAAGTTAAGGAATGTACAGGAGTGTGATGGAGTACTCCCCGCCCCTGTGCATATTGTGGAGTATATGCACAGCAGTGTGGAGTAGTGGTTAGGGCTCTGGACTCTTGACCGGAGGGTTGTGGGTTCAATCCCCAGCAAGGGGACACTGCTGCTGTACCCTTGAGCAAGGTACTTTACCTAGATTGCTCCAGTAAAAACCCAACTGTATAAATGGGTAATTGTATGTAAAATAATGTGATATCTGTATAATGTGAAATAATGTGTAATGTGATATCTTGTAACAATTGTAAGTCGCCCTGGATAAAGGCGTCTGCTAAGAAATAAATAATAATTTGTATTTGTTTATTATTATTATTGTTATTATTATGATTTATGCATTGTGTATACATGACAGCCTTATTGTTTGGCAGGCCAAGCGAGGTGCAGTCCACCATTTTTTGTTTTGTTTTTAAAATACCTCATGAGAATGCCTGACTTTCAGCTACTGATTATTTAACTAGCTGACAGTCACGCAGAATTAATAAACCCGTGCAAAATGTGCCCGAGGGATAATAAGATAATTAATAGCTAGTTAATCCCTCGGTCACCACTATAAAGACCTGCTGCAACGGGGTGGAGAGTTCAGTGAGTGGAGAACGGGAGTGGAGAGGAGGTAAAGAAAGGAAAACGTAAAAGTTGCTACTCGTGCTGGGTTTATACCAGCATGATACTTGTTTGTATTAGTGTTTTTTTGTCTGTTTATTTTGGCCCACGTGCCCTTTGTTTTGGTTCAGTGTGTGACAGGATGGCTGGGCGGTGACGTCATGACAGAAGCAGGAAGGAAACACAGTACTGCAGATCAAAGTAAATGACGCGGCGCGCCATTTTATTTTTAAATAACAAAAATAAAATAAAAGGTTTAAACAAAAACACACTGGGTTCGCAGAGCAAAATAAATATTTTAAATAAAACAAATCACAAACAGAAAATACACGATCAGGCTGGGCAGTAGCTTTCACTGATCCTTTACGTTTTTCTTTTAGTTTCGTTTTCGCTCTCCTCGCTCTCTCTCCACTCCTCTCATACAGCTCATACCCCTGAGGGTAAAGAGCTGCAGGCTTTTATGCAGGTGACCATCTCCCGATTTAGCAACAAATTAATCAATTAATTAATTCGGGAGATGGCCACCTTCTGCACAAGGTTTTTAAACTGCTGTGGATGGGGCTACCCATCCACACTACCATACAAAACAAATCGGCTACGCCGTCATATTTATAAACAAAACAATAACAAAACATACGGCGCTTCGCCAACAAATATAAAACACAATAACACGACGGTACGCCGTCACAAATACAATAAATCATAATAAACAAATACAAAATAACACAGGGGCAGAGGGGGAAACCCCCTTCTAAAACAAACAAATACATTCAAACAGCAGGGCTTTCTACCGCCCTGCTACACAGTGTTTTGTTTAAACCTTTTATTTTGTAAATAAACACTGCTATTTTTGTGGTGCTTTCATTTCCTGGTCTGACGTCACCACACACGCCATCTTTGTCACAAGGAGATATTAAGTTTAGATTTGATTTCAGGTACAAACCAGATTTTCAACCCATTCTATATTACCAATTTTTATTTAACATTTTTGAACTGTGTATTTAAAAGCGGGTGCACAGCTTTGATAAACATAATATAATAAGGTAGTACAGAATGAAAAGACAGTTTAGTGCAGGGTTTTGTCTTCTAGTTGACGGATGCCACCCTCAATTTAAATGTGAACTCTGACATTGGTCAACAAAGGCTGGGTGATAGAGGACCTTCTGTAAAGGGATATACAGTTGCTAAGGGTGTAGTATTTACAATATATGGAGTCAATATTTCTTCTCTTTAAAAATGACCTGTAGTCTGTAGTTTAGGCATGTTGCTGTGGTTTACCTTAATAGAAATGTTTAAATGTATTATTGTTTCCAGACCAAGTATACAAAACAGCTGCAGGCTTGGGAAGGAAACCATGCCTCTCGTCTAAAAATAACAGCCTCTTAAAATAATGTGTCATGTGATTTCATTTTTTCCCCCAACTGTTTTATTCGCATAAGATATTTGAATATACATTCAGTTTTATTAGTCAAAAACCTTCCTGAGACCTCATCATGAGAAGCTGGGAGTGGTATCCTTATGCACCATTAAAAAACAAAGGGGGAGGGGGGGAGTAATTTATGACACTTACCCTTAACAAATACAAAAGTACTTGCATTGAAAGTAAAAACAAAGCTGAGATAAAATGCACATTCCACATCATTTATTGACATACATTATAATGAGACTAAAACCCTCAGGAGATTATAGTCCAGATTTGTCTTCAATTTGGGCTCATTAACAGTGTCATCTCTGCTAATATACCCTGTTTTTTTTAAGTGGTGTATTTACCCTGTCAGCTAAGACTGTTTTATACATGAAACCAGGTTTTAAAAAATACAATATTATTAATAAAGTCCTGAACCACATAAATGGGTAAGGCTATATTTTTTTCATGGTTATCATGAATTTTACAATTTCCGTAAAATGTACCCATTGCCATGTAATATGTAGTTCCCCATAAAAATTCCTATTTCGGAAAGTATAGTGTAAATATACATATTTGTCTATCACTTAATAATAAATACAGCAAATGTTTGCCTTATACCTAAGCACTATCTGTTACGCTGCATTTAAGAACCTGACAGTCGGTTTATTTTGCTTCTGGTAAATGATTTAACACACTGCATTGAGCTGCACGATTTCTTTAAAATGTCTTCAACGAGAAAGACACCAGCTGCATCAAAGAGCAGAAATATTGTTCGAGTACAAGAAGGGCGTATTTCACGTGTCTGTTGTTATTTTTACATTTATTTACCTTTTTATTTTGATTGATAATTCACTGATGATGATAACAGAATGTGTTTAAAATACGTTTACTGTTTTTCAGGAAGGCATTTCAATATTTAGGAACATTTGTTGTATAATAACTCTAAGAAAATGATAAATTATGAATGTGACAACGCTATTTATTTCTGCTTTAATAAATATTATGTTTAATCGTGAAATATCTTGAAATAACTATTTTTAGACTGAAATGCCATGAAATAAGCCATGATTTACATTGAAAAAAAATACAGCCGTAGAAATGCGTACTGTTTGCTGCCTTTCAGGGTTGTTCTGCTATTGTATCAGGTATTAGGCAGTAAAAGAATCAAATGAGAAGCAGCATGGTTCTAGTTATGTAGACGACCACTATAAGTGTAATTACAAGTATTTTCTCCTATGATACTCTTGTGTTAGTATTGTGGACATAATGCACTTGTTTTTACATTTTTAAATACATTTTTAAAGGTGTGAGCTGACAGGACCAGAAAAAAATGATTAAGACTCACCACGTCCTTTCCTGCAGGTGAGGGTATGGCTTGACCTTTGAACTTGCCTGCCAGCTCAGCCACTGATTTCTTGACAGGTTTATCTTCTGTGGCTTTGGCTGTACTTATTGATTGGTCCTAAAAAAGAGTAACACGGTTGGAAATGTGAGCTACATCAGAAACACATCTAGTTTGATTCCTGACTTACTTCCAGTCGAACTGTCTGGATGGAAGAAACCAGACTGCCAATGCAAAGATGTGCTGAAGGCTGGATATAAAGCTGATGGTCATTGATAGAAACATGGTGGTTGTATGAGGCAAATGAGAGCCCCCCACCCCTTTTAAGCTTTTGTTGAATTCCAGAGGTAACATTTAAAGAAACAAGTCAAGTAGACAAATGTTTGTTGATTTGAGCTGGTGAAACTGTTTAAGTGAGCACAAACAAAGTAATTGATAGATTTTTTTAAAATAGTATATGCAACTAATTTTCCCTTTCCAACAACTCTAACTACCAAAAACAATCTAAACTCCCTGACAAGTACTGACATTAACTCATTTCCTTATTTCTGCAGAAGCAAGAAGCGATAGTTCTCTCTGGTTTGTAAGATCTAGTTAGTCACATAATGCTGAGGTGTGGCATAAGGTTAACAAGGGTGAAAGAACAGATAGTGTTTGCTGTGCTCATACAGTACCTTCTGCCAGCACTGAATAGCAGGGGGTGTTCAGGTCAGCTTGCTCTCACTACCATTGCCCCTATATGAGCACTAAAATTAACAGCACCAATATATATATATATATATAGTTACCAGAATCTTCAACATTGCTAACCTCTTTGCAGATTTTTCTAAGAAATCTAAGTGGGTTGGGTTCCCATTTCTTTCCTCTCTATAGTTAAAAGCACTTTCCATTCAGGAACTGGGCTAGCCATGGAAACACGGTTACTGTGTACAGAGTGACAATCACAGCCTGATAAGAAAAAGTGATAGCTGTGAGACCCCGCTGTCCAGTCATTTTTATCGGGAGAGTAGGAAAAAAACACATATTTTTATGAACATTCATTTAAAAAAAAAAAAAATGCTGTTTTCTATCTAAAACATTATCAGTATCTTTGGCTAAATGATGACAGAAGTGTTCCTCCCAATACCTGTCAAAAAGCATTTGGGTTTTAAATTATTCCCATCCAAATTGTATGGCACTGGAACCAAATAAATATGTTTCTAACAATACAGTAACACATTTAACAGGATGCTCTGAGGCCCACTTTTATTCCCTATTGAAACAAGTCTATGGGTCCTATTTTGAAGGGAAAAGTCGAGGGAAATTTTAGAAGAAAACAATTTAAACTAACAATATTTTGTATTGATCTCTGAAACTTTTAATCTATTATCTAGATTATTTTTTTTTGCATCATTTAAACCAGACACCATTTTGCCCCTCCTATCGCCACCCTTATCCCCTTGATCCAATCTATGCAGCCTCATCCAGTCAGTCAGATAGTGGACCCTCAAACTAAGTGGGTTTGAGGCAAATTTTCAAGCTTTAATTTAACATAATCATCAATAAAATGTAATTCTATTTCAAAATCAATGTTGTGGGGGTTGGTCTTGCACTAGTGAAACTACAAAAAATGAACTTTATTTATGGTTGTGATAGGGGAGACCTGTGCTGGCTATCAGGCGCATGCATGATCCTGCAGGGGGTGGTCGGGAGCTCTGTGGGATCCACCTGCCATTCACGGCAATGACACAGAGAGGTTGGGTGAGGGTGTGTCGCGACTCCCTCTCTCTGAGTGTTCAGGAGGCGGGTCTATCAACCAATAAAAATGACACTTTGCTGTTCCTTCGATCTTGCCCTTCAAGGACAAATTGGATGACGGTGAAGCGATCTCAATGAAACTTTCTTTCTCTCATGTGTTCAGTGAAACCCCACACCCTCCCACAATGGTCTTCTAAGAACTATCAGATTGTTTGTTTTAAATTTTGTAACTTCGATTTTCTTCTTTTCTAAAAAAATAGAGAACACCACACATTCTGCATATGCGTAAGAAATACTGTGAAGACAATGTATATTCAACGATCAAGGCACAACATTGCTGTGTATGGAATGTAGTGTGGGGTGATTACGTTGTTTGGCCCAGGATCTTACCTTCTGGTCCAGTAGGAGCCGCTCCCTCAACTGAGGTTCAACCTCCGACATCGGTCAGAGGTGAACCAAGGCTCCCCAGAAGGGAGATACAGTTGCAAAGGAGGCAGTGGGGAGGCAGTAGAGAAAGACTTACACAACAGTGAAAGTTGGGCTTGGTCTACATAGTATTGTGTAGCCAATAGGTTTAGCATTGCAGGCTGAGCCTCACACCTAGGAGTATGGCAAGCTTCCAATGAAGGTATACCATTGTCAAGCTGACAATTAAAATCCGTCCTGGTTCATGGAAAGAAAGAAGTTTCTCTGAGCTTTGTGAGGGGGTGTGAACTCAGAATTACTCCTGTTAGTGGTTTAGCACAGACCTACTGTACTCGTTCCACATGGAACTGCCATTAAATGGAAATTACCTTGACATGACTTGCTATATTGTCCACTCGGCCTTTAATAATATACTAGTAGTTTACCTGACCTGGTAGTTTACCATGTCAGGGCAGTAAGCCATACTTTATGGACAAGATCAATTACCAAGGTAATGTCCGATAACCAGGGTGATTAGAAACTGCTAAACAGTGGCTTTACTGTCATTTTAAATCTTGAAATTACATTTTTATCTCCCTTTTCAAGTAGGTTTCTAATTGATCATGAACCTATCAGCTTAATAAAGCAAAAACATATTGGTCCACATAAGCTGTAAAGCTACTTCAAGAATGGGCTCTCTCTGTATTTGAACAAATATAGTTCAAGTTCAGTAGGCCCTAAGCCCAGGAGAAAGCAGCAGCTGCCTGCCTCCTCTACCCAGGGCTACATGTAGGATAAACACCAGTCCATGTTCCCCACTTGTCAGCAGGAGGTTCATCACTATATATACAGTATTAATTGCAGATGATTCATGTCCCGTATTTGCTTTCCATTTTCATGCCAATCGGTTGCACATGGTCTTGCCAACTTCCAATAGGACATCCGCCCTCTCTCCAGTGGGGTCAGTGGGTAAGACTAACACACTTTCTTCTTATACTGTAGTACAGTACATTTTGTGATTTACTGGAAGCCAGCCAGCCAAAAAATATGAATGCTACCTTTTATAGTTTGATGGACCAGATGAAATTCGCTCCTGGACTTAGGGAGTGGGTTAAAACCATATATACAAACATTAGTACCCGAGTCTTGGTGAACAGGCACCTGACTGGTAAAATATCTATCCAGTCAGGGGTCAGACAGGGTTGCCCACTATCCCCACTGCTATATGTCGTGTGCATTGAACCCCTCCTGCAGGCAATTCGTAGGGATACCAATATAACTGGTTTCCAGCTGCCTGGATCCAACGGGGTCCAGGTCAAAACAACAGCATATATGGACGATGTGTCACTCATTTGCACCAACACATCGTCGGTACCTCGGATTAGTAACATCCTTGAGAAGTACTGCACGGCGACCGGGGCAGTGATTAATAAGTCCAAGAGCGAAGTCTACGTGTCTAAAAATTGGCAGGTAGATAGGGAACTGTCGGACATGTACCCTGTCAAAAAGGACAAAATCAAGATTCTGGGCCTCATTTTCGAGAACAATAGCTCGGGGGCCCAGAGCTGGACGGCGGCCATTAACCAGGTCCGTAAAAAGATTGGCGGATGGAGCACAAGATCCTTAACAATGACGGGTAGAGTATTAATAACCAAGTCTATACTGTTCCCCATCCTCTCTTATGTAGGAAAAATCTTTCCCCCAGACAGGACCACCAAAAAAGTGGTGGACCGCATTATCCACCGCTTTATCTGGGGCAGCAAGATGGAGAGGGTAAAGCGAGCCACTCTGAGTAAAGCCGACAAGAAGGGAGGTAAGGGGGTCCCGGACGTTGTGCAGCTCACCCGAGTGCAGGGGCTCACGCAAACTATCAAGAACATCCAGGCCCTGGACAGGAAGGTATGTTACATGAATCGTTTCTATTTTGCCACCTGTCTCAGGGCCTTGGGCCTCTGCACTATTGATAACACCGTGCCGTACTCCTGGGACCCCCCATTGTATTATAGAACCTTAAGGGACACTATATATAAATTGGGCTTAGATAAAGCAAAATTGGCCTCCTGGGAATACAAGGCTGTAACTAAATATCTTGCCGGTTCCCAGGAAATTGAAAAAGTAGCTACTTTCTCCCTCACCCAAAGCCAAAAAATCTGGGAGAATGTGTCTCACAGCTGCCTCAGTAATGTCCAGAAGGATATAGCATGGAACACCGTCCACAGTGCACTCCCCACTCGAGCGTTCATGTTCAGGAGGGGACTAGCCCAAGTAGAAACATGCCCCTATGCAAAGTGCCGCAAGAGAGAAACACCAGCCCATATCTTCTGGGAGTGTGATGTGGCTGGCAGTGTCTGGCTCTCTGTCTCTGTCTTCCTAAACAGGTTTGCTGACACGGCCAAGATGACCGCTGAGACTGTGCTCTATGGGCCTGCGGGAGGAATCACTACCAGCACAGCTAAGTGCGTTTGGCGTGTCATCAATGTTGTCAAGCAGATCCTGTGGGAAGGCCGTAACGTCTGTGTCTATCACAAGCAGGAGCTAGACACTATCACCACGACCAGAAGGGCACAAACTCTTATCAAGGACTTTGTAATTCTGGACATCCGGACCCTCGGGAAGGACAAGGCCTGCGCGGAGTGGAGGATCGCCGGACTTCAGGACGTGAAGATGGAATAAAGGAAAAAACTGGAACCGCTAGCTCCTAGGAGCGGGACTATGGGGCACCGCTAAGCCTTTTATTTATTTTGTCATGCCAGCATTCCGCCCTTTTTAGCTGGCATGACCGTTTTTCAACGGTGCCCTGGTTTTATGTAGTCTTTTGTTTCAGTTTTATGGACTTTTATTTGATTTACGTTGAATGTTTTATTTGATTTTGTTTTGTTTTGTTTTATGTATCTTTAAGATTTTTAATGTAAACTATTAAAAGTTACATTTTAAGTGTTTTAAAATTTTAGAATTTTAACTCACTGTTTTATACACTGTCCCTTTTCCCCTGTCCCTGTTTTAGATCTAGTTTTATGTTCACTTTTGAACCTTTTTAGAGAGCACTCCCCGGCCCTCACAAGCACTGGTTTTTTATAGATGGTTCTTTTTTTCCAGTCACTTTTAAAACAGCACAGGTTTTTTTCATGTTGATTTTAATCTGTGTCTGTTTTAACCATGTACAAAGCACAATTGTCTTGGTGTTTTTAAATGTATTTTAAATGCTTTTAAAACAAAATGTATGTCTGTATGCATGAATGTCATCTTTAAAAGAAATGTAAAATGAATGAAAAAACGAATGGGTGTAAATGTAAAAAAATGTAAAATCTCAATAAAAGAGTATTTTATAGTTTGTTCTAATGTTGCAGTTAGTTTTATTATGTCAATTTTTTTGGAGAAATATATACTTATCAGTTTTAAATATAGTATGTTTATTGTACTGTATATTATAGTTAGGGGTCTACTTAAATTAGGATTTCGCGGACATTTCGTGGACCTGTTTAAACATTAAATAAACCTAAGTAGACAATATTTCAGAGCACTATAAAAGCCTAAAGATAGTGGTACTTGCTTCCTTACTAAAACAGAGTGCTGTCATTTGTTAAGGGCAAGCATGCAACATCCCCCAGCAGTTGCTGCCGACTCTGTCTGGTGTGGACTTGCCCATACATTGAGACTGCACATTCTGCATCCACTGAATTGGTTGGAAGTATAAGGCAAAGCGTTGCCAAGTTATACAGATGTGGAAATCAATTAGAAACAGTCCCAAAACTTGGTTACACAAGGGCATCTGGCATACTTTAATAAAGGCAATGTATGCAGCACGTTCGTTATCATGTTATTTGCCCCATCCAATAATTTATTTTATTAGTACCGATTCAAAACAAAGAAAACTTGCCTATTATGGACAAAAATTCTAAGTAAGCAGCAGGTTGTTTGAAGCGAGGTGGCTGTGCTAGATCGTACCTGTAGTACTGGTTTAACTTGGCTACAACCGACAGGAATACTTTTTGTCTGCGCTGACTTTCCAGTTTGTTTTCTGAAAGCTGTTTATTTTACGTTCTGTTCAGCAGCCTCTGTAGTAGCCTTTCGTATGTGAGTCTGCAGCAATCGATCGTATTTTCTCCAAAGACACACAACAAGATGTGCAAAACAATTACCACCATCTGCATGTACAGTATCTTTGGGAAATATCTTGACACGGTCATCAGCCAAAATATATACTTTACTTTTTTGCTTTGTTGTCCATTTCTGGTATTTTACCTCCAATGCTGAAAACTAGATTATAGCAACCTAAATCAAAACAATGCAACACTGACTTTGTCCCACCCCCTACTATACAGTACAGGTTACAGAAAAGCCAGTACAGACGCACTGATAGGCTGATTAAAACATCGTTGTCATTTGAACAGTAAACAAGAACGTTAACTGCTTTGGGGTATTTTTTTTGTAAATGTTATTTGTCTAAGGACTTTTTTTTTTGCCTAAATTCAATGCAAACAGGATGGCGAAGGAATACAAAAAGCCTATTTACAGAAGGAAGATACGTAGTTTGCGTCACTTGAATTGTGCAGTAGTTAATTTAAACGAGGTTTCTTTTTTTTCTCTCCGTACTTGCCTGGTATGCATTGGCCCCTAAAAGAGGTGAATTTCGTGGTGACCCCTCAATTTCCCAATTTCCACGAAATCTGCCAAATCATGATTTAGGTAGACTCCTAATTATAGTTTGTCATTTAATGTTGGCTCTCGACAGTCTCCTGACCAGCTAGAAAGCAGCAAACCAACAGTTCTGACCAGAAAACACTGGTGCTGGTCATGGCAGGAATTTCTATCCTGGATTACTCTAATCTGTGTGGGGTCATTCATGTTCAGTAACTGTTATTAAACTTATTAAAAGAACAAGAAAGAAAATTTGTTCTGAATCACTCAGTCAGACCGGTGATAAAAATAAAAATGTATTTAATTTCCTTACTATGTGAACACTATAGTGTAACGACCCGGCTCGGAGATTGCGGCATGGGCGCTAGCGCTCCAGAGGGACATTGTTATTGCTGTTGCATCACTGTTATTGCTTGCTGTTATTGTAAGATGCACGGTATACGCCATCTAGGGGGTGGGGGGGGGGGGGGGGGTGTTAGTTAGCTATGGGGAGGCTCTGGGAGAGTTTACAGGATCGGAGAGCCGTAGCGGAGGTTGTGTGTGAGTCTGGGGGTCTGTGGGTGCTTGGGGGTGGGAATGTGCGGGAGGTTGGGGTGCCTAGACTTCGGGGTTATAGACGGGTGTTTGCCACCCCCCCCCCCTTCTCCTGGGGGTCCGGAGGTCCACCACCAAGTCCAGGACTTGGCGGGGACCAGCGGAGCACAGTGATTGGTGGGAAGGAGCTGGAGGGGGGCGGGCGCAGTGGTCTGGTTGGGGGGAGGAGGGGGTGTTTCGGGGAAGGAGGAGTTGGTGAACAGAGAGTGACAGAGAAAGACCTTTCTGGTAACCGGGTGTTACTGCATGCAGGAACACAGGAGCAAGGATACAAAACAAAGTGACAGAGAGAGCTGCAGGATAGGATTGAGGGTTGTAGTGGGTTTTCTTGTTTTGAAGGCCATTACAATATTATATTAAACAAGGAGGTAACTGAAGCATTTACAACACGTGTAGTGTTTATGTCAAATACTGTTACAAATAATGCTTAATGTAAAATCTGAAAACCTGCTTGAATTTCTTACAGCACTAATGAACACAAATCTGGCTTGGTATTGGTGTGATAACAACCACCAGTTCACACAATTGGCTTGCCTTGTGAATCAGCAAATCCCTGCCTGCATTTCTCAACCATGAAAGCAGAGCTACTCAACTGCACTCTGCTGGGTAACATCAGAATCCTGTTCTCACAACGTAATCTTATCAGACTTCTACTGTGCTGTGTTCCAGTCAGAAGTGCTGGTAATGCACATAATGCCCCCTGGCTGTTCACATATACGTGCTGTTTTATGAGCATTTCATTATTTACTTATCTACAGAACTTCCAAGCGGCTGTTTGCACTTTTCAATGATCTCATTTCTACAACCACTTGGGACACTCGATACTGTATATTTAAAAAGAATTCCCATCCAACCCCTTTCCTCCATTTTATCCTTTTTGATAATTATAAATCCCTTAATGGCCTCCAGGACTTTGTGAAAACTATTTAACTACTTTCTGTCTGAGATGAGGTTTCAAACAAAAAGAGATTCTAGCAAATGACATCTGTATTTTTATCAGCACAAGGTGGGTTACTATGAGAAATTCCATGTTTATTAATAATAATAATAATAATAATAATAATAATAATAATAATAATAATAATAATAATAATAATAATAATAATAATGCAGAGCAATTGTAATGCAGTTTATTTTGTCTGTGTCACAAGGCCTGTGTCACTACAACAGTGAAAGGCGTTGGTAAGTGTGCACGCAGTTTGTCTTAAAACTTTTTTTCTTTGTACCCTGGACTTTTTATGCTGAAATAACTAAATACAGTCTAACTTCACTATAACGAACCCTTCTTATAACGAACCCCCTTTAACGATCCAAGCAGCAAGAACCATTTTTTTCAATGGAAATTAGCCCTATAGAACGATCACTTTTACAAAATCTACCCGGATAAAACGATCTTGATAGTGACTGACACTGAACTTTCTCCAATGTGAATGTGTTATTCTCTCAGTGAAAACAAAGACCTTGGTAGGCTAATTCGAAGATAAGGCTGAGTCATAGATAACCTATTGTAGTGCGAATCATCTGTTGACGTATGCAACTGTTGCCATCGTCACATAACCTGCAACCATGGCAACAGGCGTGAGGAGGAGATTGAAACTGCGCGCATTGAGAAAAGCACATGCTCTGCTTCAACAAGAGAAAGGGCACGTAATTACTGTATTCAGCATGTAAGTGCAGTTAAGTTAGACTGTGGTTAACTTTAACTTACGGCACAATTTACCATTTTGATCACTTCCTCGTAGCCTCCCCCCTGATGATGTAAAGATCACGTATTGTACATTGAATACAGGGCTATGTGTTGATTTAACACGTTTTCTGTAGAACCCTTCGGACCGACTTTGAGAACCAAATATTCCTGAGATGCAACATATTTTTTTAACAGATGTCTACAGGGACTGGTAGGCCTGCAGAAGACAAGAAAAAAACCATGTAGGCAGAACGGAGGGCTGTGAATGAAATAAACTACCTGTGGAATGTTGGATGTAGGTGAATGATTTTGTAAACGACAATTATAAATACATGCAATCTTTTATCTTCCTGTTGCAGATTGGATTGTAGACTGCAGATGGAACTGGTTGGAGTCCGAGTTAGATAATGGTGTAATATTAGATTCAATTTCACACACTGGTGTCTTCATGAACAGGGAAATATGCCACAGGGTTGAAGGAAGGCAATATTGTGATTGTTGAAATGTATCCATAACATCAGGCTCAACACCCCTGCCCTTCTTTGACCAACCAGCAGCAAATGCATGTTAAATTTAAAAGTGGACCAGCAAATTTATCAAGAAAAAAGGTTTACAGCATAAAGGGGAAAGCTGGTTGAGTGCATTTGAAAGTATGGTTATTTTAGCAATATTAAAAGCATACAAATATAGAGTGGGCACATTGTGCTGTGAACTGAGAAAAACACATACTATAGTCTATTTTAAGATACCTCAGCATGAGAAAACAGTAATGCGGACTCCAGACAGTTTTCAGTGAATCTGACCAGAGTTCACATTTATTTATTATAAATAATAGAGGGGTTTCATTTCCACCCTCTCTTACTCCAATGACCCTTTCCTGACCCCCCACCCCCACCCCGTGGTCCTGTGGAACTGTCAGTGTGAGAGTGACACAGCACAGGTTTCTCCACTCCAGACTCCCCACTCCCAACGTTCATTAAACACACATACACGCAGACTGAACCACTTCTATTTCTAGGAACAATTTATCTCTGGGACATTATCAGGGGCTGTGTTATGAGAATAAACACAGACCCACAAGCCTGGGATAACACATTTTTAAAATCACTTAATGTCTAAATTAAGCCTCCTCATTTGGGTGGATTGGCTTGTATCTTACTTTATCGAAGGTATATTTGCAAGCTTTTTAAAATCCAAGGTATAATGCTCCATGTATTTTAAAACTAGCTTGTATATGCTGCTATTTTAAAAAGTTGTTACCTGACAGGCCCATGTTGAAAATAGCAGCTTGACAGGAGGGCTATATAGATAGTAAAATCACCATATGTATTTCCATTTTGCTGCTTGATCTGTAACAGAACTTTAATCTTTAATTTATTCCTACATGCTGCTGCAAGTATAGAGAATAGAGTGATAGACTGGTTGTACCAATGGGGGGAGGGAGCTTACCTTATATATAATAAACAAACTGTACAAACTGCTCAAAGAGGCTGACTTTCTGCAAAGGTTGACTGCAAACCAAAAAAATATATTCAGTGTAAAACTGTACATGTGCTCTGCTACATTAGGTGCCATTGTCACTGCTTCTGTTATCTTTTTCTATTTACAGTTGTCATATAAAAATGATAAGTTACAAAAGTACAGCCTTCAACAATATCTTGTGCCTTCACTTCAATGTCATGTGACATTGTAAATCCATTACAAAGGTCCTCTGCTCCCTCCTTTCCTAATCTCTCAGAAACATGCCTACATGTACCTAGCACATCTGTGTTATGCTCTTTCTTATGCTTCTGCATTTCCACTGAAAACCTTCCTCAGATGCCACTTTAAATGTGAAGTTGGTGTACAGCCATCATCGCACCAAAATATAGTGTGGCCAAAAATCCTCATAAAAACAAAACAATGAAAACATGGTGGAGGACCAAGTTTATTAATAGTATGAAGACTGGGGACCAGAAGATTCTGGTTTCAAATTCCAGTCCAGCCACTGTTTACTTGAAGTCACGTAACTTCACCTCCCTGTGCTCCCATGACGTTACACAGCTGAGTCAAAGAGCACCAGTATAAGGAAATCATTTAATTTGAATGTGTCTCTATTTAGCCATGTTGAGTAAAAGTAAAGTTACAAGAAAAGGGCACACAACCATACAGGAACAGCGGTTTACATTCTCTAAGCTTAACCAAACTAATACAAGCTCTTAATATGGGATAACTAATATTTCCAAAGAAAAGACTAGAGCTGGGTTACATATGAATACACTTCTAAAGCCTTTTTGAACCTACATTCGAAAACGATTCAGTATCATCAGCCAATCAGATTCCACCTATAGAGGACATTAATACACAGTAGACGCCCGCTGGAATGTCACAGCATCACCTGTGAAACAAATCTAAAAGCAAGTACTGGCTTTTTCATTTTGACAATGTACTGAAAGCTTAGTTTACTTCTATTGGACAGCAAATACTAAACAAAGACACAATTGGTCCAAATGTATTTTATTATCTACCAAAACCAGCCAATCAATACTTTGCAACCAGTCCTATACCCGCAACTGTGGAGTCAGCCAATCACAGCCTGTCTGCTCGACTGGAGGTCAGACAGCATCTTTCAAGAACCAACAAATCGAGACAAGGACAATTCAATAATATTGTTCCATTCAGATATCCGGCACTGTCCACATAAACTATAAGAAGTTCTGACAAGTATTTGTTTCATTATTATTATTAATAGCAGTTGGGATGCGCAACAGGAGATATGTTGCTGAGGAAATAATTGAGCAGGTAGGCTCGCCCAGTGCTGAGCTGATCGGGAGGTCTGGATTGGCTGGGGGGCGTGCCCAGGGAGGCTGCGCGGAGCTCAAAAAGCATCTGCACCACGACCCACACACGCAACACTTCCTCCTGTTACAAATCCTTTACGAAATTTTTTGGGACTATTTCTCAGCGGAAGGGTACCCGACGAATCATTAGAAGTTCAAGGTAAATGTAGGTTTTAAAGTGCTTTTTTAAAAAGAAAATAATGAGAACATTTGTTTTCTAACAGCGGTGCTGCCCTCTTGCTGAAGGCTCTATCGTGTGGTAGCTGACCTTGACTTTCCTTAGCGCCCTCGCCTTCAGCTCGGGACGCATAATTCCAGTAGCGTGTCAACTACCACAGGATAGAGTCTTCATCGACGGGCACTATCGCTTAAGTAGTATATGGTATAGTACAAGATATCATTTTTAATCAATGAAAATACATGCTTGCTACAACATGATCCTTTGTTAAAATTGAACATACAGAGTGACCATTTTAAGCCAGGCATGCTAATGGAAAAGACTACAAAGTTGGGTGTATAAAACAGGTGTAGTGTGCAAGGTTTATTTGTATTTAGACTAGTTTAAATTGTAATAATAAAATACCTTGTTTTGAATTCAAGTCATGTAGAAACCGATCAAAATAATCAGACTAAACAACGTTTCTAGTGAATACAAAGGAACAATTTTAATAAAACTAAATAAAGGAATATTAAAAGGTGCAACAACTAAACTAAAATAATATAGAAAGGAAGAATTAACTAAACAGTACAGAAAAGGAAACATAAACAATGACACCCCACTCCCGCTGGTTGATCAGCGATCCAATGCAATCTATGGGAGATTCCCTTAAGGTTACAACTGCATTCCTGAGAGCTACTGAAGACGAAGGTTAGTCTTAACAGGGGTATCACTAGTAACACAAATATTTACTTTTGTTAATAATTGATGATCAAAGCATCATTAAATCAGTCTCATATATATAGTTTTAGTTCAGAAGGCAATTCTCACTCTTGCAAAATAAAGACACTCTTTGCGTCCAGGCAACCCACTGATATCTATTATAAAGACAGCTAAATTTGGATTCTAGCTTCTAACGCAGAATGACAATTGCCTTGTAAAACCCACATCAATTTGTATAAATCACATACAAACAAATACTATAGTGTTCATTAACTTAAAGCATGAATTGAAAGCAATAATACTTTTTTAACATTCCACTTAAAACAAAACATTAATTTTACTTTAAGGTCTGCTTATTCTCGAGTTCATAGGAGGATTAAAACACTACTCATTGAATACTTAACGGACGTTCGCTGCCTCTTCCAGCTGTTCCGTGTCTTGAAGGCTGCCCTGCTGGCAAGGACAGGTCCAGGTTCCGGGGTCTGTCTTCTTCGCGTTTCGTCTCCACTTCAGGGTACGAAAGAATTGTCTTTGCAAAGAACTAGAGTCATTAACTATTTAGGTATTCCACTGAAACAGCAATTCCTCCACCAATATGTGCACTCTTCGTCCGGTTATGTCTGGGATATTCCACTGCAAACTGCTAGCTCAATAAATTGAATATATTTCAATTTATGTCAACTTAAAATGTTAATCAAACTCTTTCTCCGGTGATCAATCGGGGCTAAGATAGAGATTTGATTACAAGTATTTTTTAGGATTTTAGATGTCTTACGCAGCGGACTCCCATACCAAGGCAAACACTAGAATTGTTATCTCGTATTAGAGTGTCTGAAAACGGTATCTCTGTTCCAGCTGCTCGCAGGCTGGATCTCCAGATTGTCACAGTTCAAAGACTGGTTTGTGTATCAGAACCTTGGATTTCGTGTCGGGAGCGCTGTTTGAGTATCGCTCTCATGCTTTAGTAATCTTCTCTTTACCCGTGATTGGATAGTTTGATTATTTTGGGCAGTGCCTGTCCACGTGTAGTGGTTTTCATTGGTTGTTCTCATTCCGACGTGGACCCTTGTTCTCCATTGGTCCGCTATTCCGCCACCTGTTGGCAGGATTTATTAGATGGACTGGTTCCTGTCTTAGGTGTCAAAGCACCCAGAACTGTCTGGCTTGCGGCGCCGAAAGAGTCATTCTCCGATTGTAAAGATAAGCCATTTGTTCAGCAGTTAGTTTAGACTCTTAGACTCAGTTAGTTAGACTATTTTTAAAAGCATTATTTGTCAGTGGGGGAGTATGTGACCATATACCAAGAAGACACAGAGCATGGTTTAAGATTTCCTTTCTGTATATTTCAATTCTGTTACTTTGACACACAGAATGATATTATGACCCACTCTGACGCTACACAATATATAAAGTAATTATACAACATAACAGCTTAAAGGGTTCCTTATTTTCCTTTAGGAATGCACATTTCATGTGACTGCATTGTGATTCCCATTCACTCTAAAGCACACTCTATCTTGACTGGCTGACCCTCTTTCTTATCTGTGATGTAAATCAAATGTCACACAGGAGCATGTGATTCCATCAGTTTTATTTTTTGTTGTTGTTGTTGCAAATGGTCAGTTTTAGTTCCTTTAACACCTGTTGTTTCCTGTGTCCTATCATTAGATCTACTTCTGTGGTTTTCAACCACACTGGAGAAGTGAGGAACTGTTTGGAAACACAGAGTATACAAAAGTAAATTGTGTTGACTTCTAATGCAAGCTCACTAAAAATGAATGTCAATGGGGGTGCCAGCTTGCATGATTAATCACTGTCATCAAAATCCTGAGTTGGAATTGCAGCCTTATATGTAAAGTAGGGTGTACTTATTTATTACAATTAGACATAAGCAATTTGATGATTTTCTCATTTTTCACATTCCTACAGCATTTGTATGTATCTCAAAGTTTTAACATTGTTGCACCATTTTGTTTAATTCTTTTCTTCTTTTTCTCCCTGCTCATAAATCAAAATAATTTCAATTTGGACATCACTGTGATCTGCTGTTTTTCTGGTTTGTTTGTACAACTGTTCTGAAGGTGAAGTCGGTAAAGATGTTTGTGTTTGTTATTTACAGGTGGCAGAGTCTTATTATCTTCCAGGGATAGTGTGACAACTAATAATTATAATAAAGTTACTTCTGGGTCCTGTGTAATGTAGGTAAAAATATTAATCATCAGTGGATCTTGGAGGGTGGTCAACGGCAAATCTAAAATTTGAATCCCAGTTCAGACACAAGTTCAACAGGAGTCACACATATATATGCCTTGCCATATGCCCTGGCTGCAACCTGAAAGAGATCAATTCCTTTCTTTGAAGGCAGCAGAAATGGGTCTTTCCAGCTGTGCTTCCAATCCGAAATGTGCAAGCATTAAACCTTAGACTGCAGAGAGAAGACCATGTAGACAGAACATAAGGCTGTCTTTATCAAGTGGAACCAGTTTAATATTAGAATGAGATGAGAACTTTTACAGATTGGCTTAATGGTGAATGGCTTTAAAGATAGAAGAATTACAATTCTGTACCCTGCATGCTGAATTAAACTGTTAACTCCTGTAAAAGACAGTTCGCTTACAGTTCCACACATGAGCAAAACACAGTACAGTATGCCAAAGCTTTCACTGCAGGGTTGTCTTTATTTCATTCATTTTTCAGTATTGATTTTTAGGGTATTAGTATTGATCTTTATGTATATTGTATTTAATACATCTGCAAGGGCTGTTAATTCCCCTTTGATTTGATAGATAAACAAAAGTTATTCTTTATCAAGCTTGTAAATGTATACATTTTTTGTGTTTTTAAGGTAAAGCATTGTATTACCTTGGTTTGCAAAAAAGTAAGAAGCTTGCAGCTTACTAACGAAAAAACAAACACGAGGGATTAGAAATAAATAGTTATTGATTACTGTACTGCCCTCCCACCTGCTTTAACCTAACTTGGTACCCAGAACATAACTCTTTCTTATTCAGGAACACATGTGATAATTATGTAGCATGCACACCACAACTCTCCACAGCCCCAGGGTGCTTCACATTATTGCCCCACAATTCCAAGAGGCCCACCCATTCTCCTGGACGACTTTAAAGGTATACACAAAGGTATGAAAAGTAGCTATCAGCACAGGGTTTGTCTTAATACTGCACTGCTTCTTTTTTAAAAGAAATATCTTTCTTGATGGGTAAATGAAAAACAGCCTGAAGAAATGTAACCTCTTGAGGCCCTTAGCAGTATTAGTAGTACAATTTGTACAACTGAGACTGGTCTTAGTCTTGGCAGACTCCCTTAAAAAATGTATCCCTCCCTACCGAGTTCAGAATAGCATTCATTTGGAAACTGGGAGTACTGAGCTAGATATTCCTATGTAGTGCTTAAAATGAATAAAATAAAAACACCAACCAGGGTTGGACAGATGGTGTCTTTATTGGTTGTTCCAGGAAAAGCTGAGGTAATGTTTTTTTTTTTTTATATATTCCTCCATGTAATATCTGACTTTACCATTTTTGACAAGTGTGTGTACTATTTGAACACTGCTGAACACATTTTATACAGCAGGTCCTACATAAACACATGACCAACCCTTTGGCATCAGTTGTCAATTAAAATGTTGTGTCTTGTCTCAAATTCACGTTTTCCCTTTGAAATGCCTTTTAAAGTGGTTTCATTGTCTTTTTCTATCCCGGTACTGGTGCATGCTGGTTGCTTATTGCACAACCAGCTGTTACACGAAAGAGACGCAAGCTGGGGGGCTACAAATAACTGAAATATTAGACATAATCAAATCACATAGCATAAAGGCCAACCCAAATCACATAGCATAAAGGCCAACCCAACCAAAGATATTTTTAGGCTAAAGCTTATAAAAAAATGTTAAAATCTTAAAAATCTTAGTTGTGCTATTCATTATTCTCATTCTTGCTATTGTTTATGAAACAAATACACTTAAAGGTGTATTCATTTTTTTTGTTTTGTTTTTGTAAAATCCCACATATCAACTTTCCTAGTTGTAGAGTTTATGGGAGTTCATTCATGTGGTTCATTCACACCATAAAACACTCAATAATTAAATATACAGTAGTACAGTGCTTCCTCGCCATGGCACCCCATTATAAACTTCCAGTCCGCAACACCCCAGTAAATGGAATTCCTGCCATGTACAGCATCTGTCACAGAATTTTCCAGCACATTTATTATACTTCATTTAAAATTTCATGTACACTGCCAGGACGGGAACTTATATAAACTTCTGTCAAAAGGTAGTGGTACCTGTGTATTTATGAAAGTAGTCAGATCTGTTTGTTTGTGTGAAAGGAAATAAAACTGTAGTTGCTTTACAGTTATTCAGTTATTCAAAAACTACACAGAGTACGGTATGCATGTGTAATTGCTTGGCCAATCTTACGTATGCATATAAGTGTACAGTATGTGAGGCACAATTAGCATGTTCATTTATATTATAGTTACAGGGTTTTTAAAATGAAAAACTGTGTTAAAATTTGCACCTCATGAAGCATAAAGCATACCTGCTCTTGTGATCTACAATATCAGCATTACATTGATGCAAGTAATAATCTTGTAATTACTGCAACACACTGTATATTTTTCTTAAGCCTATGTGACACTGAAGACACCCACAACCACTTTCCAAAATTAGCCTGTTCAAGATTGCTGACTAAAAATAAAACTGTAAAAAGAAGCATGTGATATAAACACAAATGCAACAAATGAACAGTACCAGTTACACGTCTGAGAATAGCAGTGAAAGGCATAATAAACACTCTGAAAATGAAAGGTTACATTCATAAATACAGCAAGACAATTAAATAATTAAATAATAAAAAAAAGCATAATAAACCAAAATGATGCCCCTCCATTGCAAAGCTCTTTCCAGACTTTGTTTTCAGTGAATGAGCACACAATTTAAATTTACTCACCTTCACCAGGCAGGCTTCAATGCTGAGTTCCTCATGACAACTCGGTCTGGTCCGGTGCCAGAGCTGTTCACTGTTATGGGTTTAGGACTACTTGTCCTAAGTATTTACAGTTTTCCCTCTGTGTATTAGTAGTAGGTATGTAAGTATATGTATTTATATAGATGCATTCTTGTATATCTCAGCATATAAAAAAAAGACAACAACATATGTATTGTATATATTAGTGGTGCAACAATTAATCGCTGCATCGATTATTGATCACCCGTCCTTTTTCTGAGCTTCGATTAGATATTGGTGAATCGATGCATCAAATTAGAACCAAGTCTCCTGTTGCCGGGGACCTCCTGGTCACAAGCCCTTTTCTTTAACCACTGAACCACACAGCCTCCTTTGGACATAAGATATTAACAGTAATGATGAGATAGAAATGACTTCTGTTAAAATATAGTATTTTTTATTATTATTACAATGTTAAAGGGACATCTGATATGGACGCACACATATTATTTTAAGTTGTAAAAAGTCCTTTGTATTTCTTTTTTTATAATCGGAAGTGTATGAATGTAAGTTGTGCCTATTATGCACAACAATGTTTTTAGTTATTAGGTCTTCTGTCAACATTATATAGCCGGACATAGCCCTTTGTCACTGAAGTGTCCATCTGAACACTATAGACCTTAAGTACCACATGCTGCCTCCAAGTAGTAAAGGTATTAAAATAAGTAACATTTTGTTTTGTTCTGTTACACCTACACAATTGCTTGATATTACTCTTTCCTGTCTTGCAATGGGCCTTATAATCTTCGTCATCTCTTTTGTTCACCCACTCCAACGGTGGTTTCTTCTGTCACTAGACGCCTATTTGTACTTTTCTTCTATTGTCCCTTACAAGCTGTTGGTAGTCAAATGTATCAGATCAAATTCCTCCTTGTTTATCACTCTCTTGACTGCTGCTTTCCATATATCCTTGTCCGCAAATCGCAGAAGGCCTGCCAAATTGCATATTCAGTCAGTACAATTATTGCGATGAAACCAGACAAAGGTAAAAAAAATAAAATGTAGCATGACCACAAGAAAGAAAAATAAACTTTCAATTTGATCCTCATCAACCTTGTGGATGACCATGTAGCCATGTTCTCGAGATCCCAATAGCAAGTCATGATGTATAGACAGCTACTTTTGCTGTGATATTTGGGGATATAAAAACAGAATCACAGATGGAGGTTTTAGAGAACTGATTTTAAAGGGAGGGAGGTTGAACACCATGTGTCAGTGTTATTTTCGTATAGCACCACCTCCCGCACAGATTACTTACCTAAATCACAGAAACATGTAGTTGGTTACAGCATTACCTCTTTTTGAAGTCACTATCTTTCTCTCCTTGCCGTTTTTTGACAGAGGAGTAGTAACTGTGCTGGTCCCAACACGTGCTGTAAGTAGCATCAAATTAAGGAAACAACATTTCACAAACACGTTTAATGTAACAGTCTGTAGGTACATGCATGCGAGTGAGTGTGGTATTTAGAAGTACAGATCAGCATTTGGTCAATGGAGTGACAAGCATAAAAGAATGCAATTTAAAAACCAGAAACTGTTGCAGGCTCCTGTGTTCCCTCATTGCTGTAGTTTTAGTTTTTAAATAAAGTCAGACTTTTCATATTTGTATTGTATTGCTGGTACACTTTTAAGTTAGATTGCAGCAACCATGTAGTAATATTTACTTCATTCTGAGAGTGTATTTAAGTTCCTAAGCATGTAATTTTGTATTATTATTGTTATTTTATTTAGCAGATGCCTTTATCCAAGGTGACTTACAGAGACTAGGGTGTGTGAACTATGCATCAGCTGCAGAGTTACTTACAATTACATCTCGCCCGAAAGACAGAGCACAAGAAGGTTAAGTGACTTGCTCAAGGTCACACAATGAGTCAGTGGCTGAGGTGGGATTTGAACCGGGTTACAAGCCCTTTTCTTTAACCACTGGACCACACAGCCTCCTGTTAAAGTGTATTAACTAATGGACCACATGTGTACAGCTACAGTGTAGGTAATGTAACTAATTTGAAATACTTTAATTACTTAATCACTGGTCTGGAACAAAGTGTGTCTGTGGCTATCTGGTTATAGGGGAGTCTGTCTTGATGTCACCAATATCAGGATAGTTCTGAGCAGTAGTAAACAAGACATTCATGCTACGCTCCAGATAAGCTGTGAACCGGGTGTTTTCAAGCTTCATGTACTTTGTTGGTTCTCGGTGTCTCAATGGTCAATTGTGAATATACTGCATGCGGTAGCTAGAGAATGGATCATAGAAATGCCGGGACAGCTAACTGTAGCCTGCCTGGGAATGGGCAGAAACATGTGATCAATAAGTCTGGGTTTGTATTAATAATTTTAACATTTGATTGAATTCAATCATTTGCAATGCATGTTTTGGACTGCTGGATTCTTGATCCTTAGGATTTCTCAGCACCGTCTTAGTCCCCCTCAACGTAACCTACCAATTTACTGATCTGTCAACTGAATTTTCAAAATGTAATCTATATAATAAATATAATATTCTGTGTTTGGAGACAGCTTTATATTACTATAGCAAGACTATCAAATGAGGAATACAATATTACCGTTTCTTTATTTGCATTAGTGCACTATCGGTACAAGTTAAAAAATAAAAAAGTGACTTTTCTTTGTTGTAAAATTATTTGTCGACAGAGAGAGTGCGAGAGACCGATAAAGGAAGATTTACAGAACACAACTATACAAACCGTAGCAGCCTATTCCTTACAGCTGAGGTCACTCAACATGAAATGGAGTTGCTTGGAAAAGCCTCAGCCAATATCAGTTATGCTAGTATCCTTAGGAAATTATATGTATTGGCCTGCCCTTTTCAGCACTCTGGAAAAGGTGGATTGGGCTATCCCTCCAGACATTCCAACTGTGGTCTGAAAGGAACCAGAGGCTAAGTAGTGCAGAGAACACATCACTTTCACATGTGCAGGGATAGCGGTCCCTAGATTGACACTAGAGTCTAGCTCATCCCTCAATTCAGCTATTAGGTCTAGGATGACCTGCAGAGTGAGACGATAACGCTTTAGCACCGCATCCTCCTGCATCCCAAACAAAGTGACCCTGGGATTGAATATGCAGGGTCTTTGTCTTGCCCTTCTCCAAACGTGTTCCTGTCTATTCCTCAACTAGAGCCAAGTGTCTTCGCATCAGGAAGTGTACCACAGCAGCCATCATGAAGCCAATGACAGGTCTCTGTAGGTGTGTGCTTTTATACAGCTCTTAGTTACTCGCTTCTACAATAATTTACACCTTGTATAAGAGGTGTAAAGTTTTTGGAGGGTCAGCAATTGCCTAAGTGCAAGGCAAAATCCTTACATCACATTATAATGTTTGCGCCCGCTTAGTATCCAGATCACGCCCAACTCCATGCTCTTTTCTTCATTTCATGCATTTCAATATAATTGTAATGGATTAATGATGGCAAAGTGCAAATTTGATAGCGGGTGCAGAACGCCAGGTGAACACCATTCTTTACATACGCCGCATTTTTAGCGGCCGATAAAATCAGACTTTACGGCGGCTAAACACGATTTACTGCAGCATTATGGAGGTTTTGCACCCGCAAATCACTTTGCAAGTATCCTTATATCTACCCCATGGAGATAATGAACACGCCCATTTATTTAATTGCCTGCTTTGATTTTTAACGTGTGTTTTTAAAATGTAACTTGTGAATAAAATGTGTGAAATACTGACGGGTAAATATATTTTGAAATGTCTGTTAAATGTTTATTCACTTGGGAAGAAGTCAGAGGTCAAGTGGGTAAATAAAAGGAAGATGGTCGCTGGACGTAAGGGGACGTGGACCTTGAGTGTAGAAGCTGTAGCACGTTTGCGTTTTTGTTGTTTTTAAATATTGCAATCTACTATAACCTCGAACTGTGTTAGTTTTTAGCACGCTTGCACACTGTCTGTGTCTGGATACTACACTACGCACTTTGTTTTGGATTTGTTTACAATACCACCGCACTTGAATATCCAGAGGTATGAATTGTTTTTAAAAGAAAGCCTTGCTGTCTATATGCTGCTGTTTTTATGGAACATTTCTAAAAATGTGCATTATAAATATCATATGGGAGATAGTGAAATTGAAGAAGGGAACTATGACTCAGAAATGTCTTCATCTAGACAATGTGGGGATGCTATAAAAAAGGCCAACAAGATGCTCGTGAGAAGTGTTGAATTTAAATCAAGGGAAGTAATGTTAAAACTTTACAATGCATTAGTAAGACCTCACCTAGAATATTGTGTTCAGTTCTGGTCACCTCGTTTCAAAAAGGATATTGCTGCTCTAGAAAGAGTGCAAAGAAGAGCAACCAGAATTATCCCGGGTTTAAAAGGCATGTCGTATGCAGACAGGCTAAAAGAATTGAATCTATTCAGTCTTGAACAAAGAAGACTACACGGCGAACTGATTCAAACATTCAAAATCCTAAAAGGCATAGACAATGTCAACCCAGGGGACTTCTTTGACCTGAAAAAAGAAACTTGGACCAGGGGTCACAAATGGAGATTAGATAAAGGGGCATTCAGAACAGAAAATAGGAGGCACTTTTTTACACAGAGAATTGTGAGGGTCTGGAACCAACTCCCCAGTAATGTTGTTGAAGCTGACACCCTGGGATCCTTCAAGAAGCTGCTTGATGAGATTCTGGGATCAATAAGCTACTAACAACCAAACGAGCAAGATGGGCTGAATGGACTCCTCTCGTTTGTAAACTTTCTTATGTTCTTATGTTCTTAAAGATTCTGAACTGAATTACTGCTTGTGACTGAATTACTACTGCTCTGCACACAACACTGCCATAGGAAGTGACTTGAACCCTGATTCTCTAAGTTTTGTAATAGTCTGCGGGACAACGCCGCTCGGCACTGCGACATGTATAAACACATGAGTAGCACACTCTTATGATCTGACTCATTTGTTATGGCTTGGCATCTCTCTGTTACAAGATGACTTACTGAAGTTTCATGAGAAAAGGTCTCTGGAGTGATGACCCAAAGGCTACCTCCAATTTCATCTACATTCTTATCTCCTTCCTGCCACCGATAATTACATGGATAGTTGCATAATAACTACATGACCAGATGTGCATTTACTGTGTAATTATTTTTGCATTTAAATATACAAAGAGAAAGTTAGTGTACAATGCCTGTAGACTGAACCATACATTCATATTTCAGGAACAACTTGTGTTTGTTCAAAAAGCCTGTTTCAAAATGTCATCTGTACAATACATGGAGATTCAGACGTTAATGGCCACTGATCTTCCTGCAAATATTTTTTAGCAACAAAGGGTGGGTACGAGAACAAACTAACAAGACTTTGTTATTCCACTAGCCCTACACAATTAGCCACATCCTGTTTCTTTTTAATCAACGATAGCCGCTCTCACCAAAGGAGTGTTCACGTTTAATTTAGGGGTGCTTGAAAGTATACTGCTTGCATGAGACGTTTGATCTAGTACTCGGAATAACTTTCTATTCAACTGTCTCTGTTTGCTAGACCTGACCAGTTTACCATAACATTGGCTTTTCTTATTATGACTGCCAGAAACAAAGTGGTATATTGGTAAACTAATTGACTCTCCTTCATGGTCAACAGTAAACTGTGGATGGCAGAGCATTTAAAATTATGATTCAGACTAAATTACTGTTCAAGTTGCTGGTTCCGTGGCCTTACAGTAACAAAAGGCAGGTGAAGGCAAATGACACTGTAGATCTCCAGTGACAATCCCCTTGAACCAGTCCCCTTCCTTATGCAAGAAAACAGGATGCGGACAGTAAGCAAATCTTGTAGTCTTTGGGGAAACTCCCTCCGTGTACTGTATATAACTAAGAACATTTTGTTTCAGTGTAATCAGGTCCCAGGTGGGAGATACATCATTTTAAATCACACTTTTGCTGTTCACAATGGAAGTAATTCTCAGTGTTTCACCAAGTCAGTTTTAGGTTTCTCTTAAGCTCGGTTGCTGTTAAGCTGAGGGAACACAAAGCGACTTTTTTAGGAACAGTTGCTTGAAACATGGTTCCAGGAGAACTGGAGGCCTAGTTTGAGGCAACTTTGCTCTATCAAACCCCAAGCCTCCCCTAGTGTGCCATGCAGTGGCTTGAAAACTAGTCTCCTGAAACCAAGTTCCAAGCCACAAAGAGGCTTCGTGTTCCCTTAGCCTTACAGTAAAGAAAATACAAGATTGCAGGGATGTACACAGCAATGTCAGTCACGCTATTGGTTGTGCTTTAAACCTACCACGTGGGTATGGCTGGTGCTCAGGAAAGGGTTGGGATGCTGTCACAGAGTTTAGATTCCCTGGGGAATGCACTGGACTGGAAACACTGCAATTGAACTTTGATGCTACCCAATTTTATGCTGACCCTGGACAAATGTCCTGAATGCCCCACCTCTTAATCCTGCCCTGATAACGACCAATCATTTGATGCCATTTTATTATGAATGTTTCAAATTCAACCAACCTCTGGCTTAAATACAGTTCGTCGATCATCCTGACCATCCACATCTTGAATATCATCTTTTGTATTGAGAAAAATATGTTGCTATCTGGTAGTGACTTTAAGAATTAAGTTAAAGGTTTGGAGTAAAATTGTAATCAATAACATTTATTTTTAAAGCTAAACAACATTGAATACCACTGCAGATCTCAATTTAAATGCACTATACCATTTTCAAAAGGAAAATTTAAGAATACAACCAGTTCAGTATTTCAAAGGGCTGTCCTACAACAAGAGAGCACTAATAACATACACAATCTTCAAAATAATTTTTTATTTATTTTTACTGAAAAAAATTCCATAGGGAAAATAATTTTGCCATTGCAACATCCATGTGCAAGGAAAGTATTATCCTACATAAACAATATAAATTGTACAGACTGTTGTAGGTACGTTGTTTTTGTTATTTACTGTTCAATGGTAGATTATGCCATAAAAAGCAAAGTCTTGTGCTCAGAGTTATGCTAACACTACAGTAGGTACTGCACACAAAAATAAAAAGTAGGAATAATAACATTTTAAAATAATTTAATAAGAAATTTCAGTGGATTATTCCTACAATGAAAAATAAAAATTGACCAGCAGTATTTGGGAATTTGAACAATTACAAATGAACTAGTACTGGATATCGCAGGCATATAAACAGGTTTAAAGTAACTAGAATTTCACAGTAAGGGTCTTTACTACTTTACTACTACAGTACTACTTTGGTACCACTTTACTTGAACCAGCATCACCAGTTCTTCAATCAGCACTTCAACCAGCAGGAGGAGTTGAAAACCAACTAGAACAGACTGCTGGGCATTGATGGAACGAGTAACAGGGAATGCACGGGAACAGAGAAGTGATAAGAAGAACCCAAGTCAAAAATGAAGGGACTTTTGATAACTGATTCAGTTCCATCACAATGTAAAACCAATGGCAATATACCTCATACTGTTTTATTTTCCCTTTTAATATAAATCGTTTGGGAAGAAAAAGTATGACATAATTAATTAGGAGAGTACACTATGACCCTTAAGCTTTACTCAATTGGTAAACAAGCATGAGTGAAATTAATGTGAACACTTTTTTAACGTGCATAACTCCTCCACGTTCTGATCAAGGCGCACACTAGGCTTCCAGTATAACGAACATGGACTAGATGCAGACGTGCCAATGATCAATGATGCCTGCTCACCAACAATACATATGCACCTCTCCCAGACTCGGTTACCGTAGCTCTAGAGCTCTGCAAAAGTGTAGCTTTTAGAAGCGTGATCTTCTGCATTGTAGGTGTCTGAATGACAAGCAAACCTAAAGTGTTAAAAAGCCCAATAGCGTACGAATATTACAAATTTGCACAACTCCCCTACGGTACCACAGAAGTGATAATAAAGCAACGTTATCTGTCCCTTTAAAATGATTTTTTCAGTGCTGCAATAAATGATCAATTTTATTCCAATGTGTTAGTCATGCTACTGCACAATATACATTAGTGTAAACCTGTTGAACACCTTCGCCATAAAATTACAGTCTTGAAGATCAAAATGCTGTACTGCAACAGTTATAAATAAATAAATAAATAAATAAATACATACATACATAATAAGCACTGAGCAGAGGTTCACCTTAAAAATAAAATACATGTTGTCGATAAGGACTAACTTTGCATGACTAACGCGGCAGTCAATAAACAATATACGACACGTGTTTAAAAAAAAAAAAAAAAAAAAAAAAAAAAACAATATGAACCGCTTTACAATACACCACCCCATGAACAAATACAAGAAGAAAGACTAAAATGGGACTTTACCTCCATCCTCCAGGGATCTTTTTTCTGCCTTAAACTTGTCTTTTCTTCCAATAGATCCCAGGGTTTTGTAAAAAGTAGTTGACTCGTTTCGCTTTCCTTACAGATGACACCCTCAGCAGTAGCGTTGCCCTGTACGAATATTATCAGTATGACACAAACTAAACGGTCCTGCTGCAACTCTCAAGAGGGGGTGGCCTGTATTTATATTTAGACTTACACACATACAGAGCTGCTCTTCCAAGCTCTTAGTATCTCACTGATTTTGCCTGGGGTCTTCATGAGGATAGACCGACCCAAACTTTGCACAAGAAGAAACCGAAACAGCTTGTCTGGATCTCCCAGCAGTATATTGTCTTTCTCAGAAAGTTCAGAAAGTCGAGGGGACGCGCTGCATAGGATTCATGTCAAATACTTTTGTAAGAGGCGTTTTCTTTGGCACAGTAACCAAAAACTGATTTGTATTTCATAATCAGATTTGTTTTCAAGTTATTTTGTAAACAATAAATGATGCAGTTTGTTTTTTCACATGATGTATTATTACATAAATACAAAATATCAATTAAAATAAATACATTCTGTTGAAAAAAATGAATAGGCATATGTTTAAAACCTTAACAACAAAGTATTCCAAATTATATAAATTAATACACCTCATAAAATATACTGAATATTCAAAATTGAAAATAAATTATTGAAATGAATTCTGTGTTGGACCAGTTAGTGTACATTTTCATCAGGTAATGCAGTTCAGTACCAGTTTACATTACTGTCCACTGCCCTCTCACTCATTTTATTTCTCCAGTCCACTACAGATTCCTCCACTTACTAAGAACGCTAAGACATATGATAAAAGAGGGGTATCGCTGCCACGTGAATACTGAGCTTCATAATGATATCCAGGAGAACAAATACATCACAACTGGTGCTGCAGAGTCACTTACAATAGGACCTCAGTTTTACGTCTCATCCGAAGGACGGAGAACAAGGAGGTTAAGTGACTTGCGCAGGGTCACACACAGTGGCTGGGATTGAACCTGGAACCACCTAGTAACAAGCCCCTTTCTTTAACCAAAATCTCATTACAATCACAAACATCTTTAAAGGGGTGTTATTTAAGATACAACATCGTTTTTTTTCCCCACATTTCTACTCCAAGGCAGCACTCATTAAAATAATCCTGACACCATTATTAATATACAGTAGGACAGGCAGAAATTAAGGAGGGGTTTGGATATTATTTGCTGCTAGCTAGACTGAAGCTCAGCAGTGATTTTAAAAACAAGATCTTCTGGACCTATTAAATAACTTTATATGTTAATTGTACAGTAAAACCTGTCTAATCCAGCATTGTTTGGGACAGGAAAATTATGACGGATTATACAGTGTTCTGGTTTACAGAGGTAATGTAAAGTCAAATACCTTACCCCAAAAAAATAATTTCAAAAGGGATTTGGTCAGGACTGAATAATGATGCAGAATTATACAGAATGCCAGTTTGTAGGGGGGCTGGGATGGACAGGTTTTACTGTATTGTAATTTCCCTTATATAAAAGTCTACCACAGTAAATACAGTTTTCTCTGTTTTACCATATTATGCCCTGGCATACTGTACTGTGCTTCTAAATTAATTGTTCTTTAAATTTCCCTATGCTCCCAAAAAGAGCTACAGGGTTTTATGTGTTGCCCTGTGTACAAGGCATCATTTCATTGATGGAAATGCAGCTCTCTGCTTGTCTACACTATAACTATCATGCTGTGGCCTACCTGGCTTTGCTTGTACTGAAATGAGTGATCACAGATCAGGCATTTCTATCTTTGATTCCTTAAATTCATGATACTTCTTAAATAAATCCTCTTGACCCCTATGGAGAATGGCTAATCTAACTGGAGACTCTCACACATACAGTTTCTGTCATTGCCCAACCCCTAATAGTCTGTATCTGAGTTAATAGAAAGAAATTTAGATGGTTCCCAGCTTACTAAATTCTATTCATGGTAACATGACAGGGGTCAACCTGGTGAGTATTTGCTATAGTGACCATAGTTTAACTGCAAAGCTCTTCTTGAGAACACAATTGTGGTTGTATCACAGCAATATAAGTTAATACAGCAAATGAATTGTGTTGCCCTTTAAAACATTGCAGTTTTAACAATTTCTTCAGTATGCTGTTTGTCATTATGAGATGTGACAAAAATGGATGCAAAGTAGGGGAAAAAACTTCAAATGAGCAAAATTGGGTCTACTTAGGAGTCAGCACACATGAAGAAAATAAGAATATCTGCAAATGTAGCCCACGGTAGTTCCATTAGAGGTGAAACAGCTTCCATAGTAAATATTTCATTTTTGACTGCTACTTGTTGGCATCTTATAGACCGTTGTCCTTTTAAAATATTGTGTTAAACAGAAGCATACTACTCCCTTACCTTTTACAGCAGTATACTAAAGAGACATGTGCTTGACTGAATTGGGACTCCACTGGCTTGGAGACCCTGAACACCCTTAGCAGGGTCCTGGCCCTGTGCTGCTTTTATTGAATATGCCAGCCTCCCTTACATTATCAGCATATCCTGCTTGCTCAGATTGACAGCAACAAATGTGCCACTGCATCAAAAGAAAGTGACATCAAATCCCCACTCTGCTAGTCAGACATGTGAGAAGTCTTTGGATCCCAGTACTGTAGGACAGTTAGAGGTGTTGCTAGGCTTGGTGTTTAGTGGTTGCTATCCAGGCAACAATCATTTTATGTTTTGACAGTCCTCTTTATAACCCCTGCAGCATGCAACAGGGAGCGCCCCCATGTTAATAGAGAGCTTTATTTAATGAATAAATGGGAGCAACTGCCTTATCGATTCCAATTCACTTTACTGTACCCTGCAATAAACATACTTAGACCCAGCAAAGACTCAGTGTTGTATATGTTACAAGTACAGACCTAGGGTATGATTTTTCATTAAAATATGCTTTATTCAGTTTTTAACTGATATTAAAAAGACAAGAATTTGATTTGTTGCAAAGTAAACTGCCTACAGTACTTGTCGCATCACCTGAAAACAAGATTGGAAGGGGCAACGAGTATTAATTTTCATACAGAAATGCAGCCAAGAAAAGTATTCTAAATATACAAAGTATACCATTATATAACTCCACTTCACTATGAAATGTGCTGTATTACACTGTATACTGCAAAAACTGTATTTAATAAAGGACACTAAATATTTACTACAGGGTGTCCTACATACATTTAAAACCCATCCTTGAGATCTCACACCATCATATTTGAACTTTGTTTATAGACGATCATACTACAGAATTCTATAACCAGCTTGCTGTATAAACAGGACAGGAGTATCTCATTTTACAGCACTTTCATACATTATGTTGCAATATTTACTGTAGAAGAGTGCAGTCAATGATAGTAACTATAAAATACTGCTGAATGCTATAACCACCTTGCAGTACTTAGAACACAGAACTATTTACTGCCCTTCATAGAAATGTATTATTGTAAATGCTAGTATCTACTGTCACTTTGGGAAATGACAGTGTTTTTATAAGACTAAAGACCCACACACTCAAGTGACTACATTTGGATTACTGTACAGTATGTGTTGTTTGAAAGAACAACATTTAGGTCTAAAATAGGTCTGTGAGTCTAGTTTCAGAGCTCTTTAGGTTGCAGTTGTGATGTAACAGGTGCATTTTAATAATGGAAACTTAAATAAAACACTGACAGATGAAGTGCAGGTGGGACTATTTAATCCTGTGATGCCCTCTATTCTTTCAAAAATATTTTATTTGAATTGGTATGGCATTTTGAAACAGTAAAAATATGTCGTTAAACTAAAGACTAAACAAAGTTGTTTAAGGTTTTCCAGTAATGTCAAAGCTACTTTTTACTTGTTTACTAGTAAAAGGAGGAGGGAAAGAGGGCTTCTTTTGGTGCTTGTTTGGGACAAACAGGCTTGCATTTGACATTTCTGAAAATGTATACCTCCTGGTTCTTTCTGTTTGTCTGTTTATAGGTTGTGCTGTACAGAAACCAACGAACGGAAATTGCTAACTGAAGGAAGGGGGTGGTTAAAAGAGGAAATGAACGGTTAGTGATGATATCAGTTGAGAGTTGACAGTAAACACAACAAGCTTGACTCTGTTTAAATTAATTGATATCTATAAGCTGTGAGGCTCTCTATCTAGCCCTGACCATGCGTGAATGAATGTCATTTCAGCTTGACGTTGTTAGGGAACTGTATGAAATGAGTTGTCTTAGGTCAATTTGAAATGGGCACTCCAGAAAATCCCCACAAGCCAGGAACAAAACTTTTTTTTTCCAAATGCATTTAAATCCTATGCAATCGAGTAAAATGTAAAATAACTTATATCAAATGTTAGCCTTGTTTATTCTTTCAATGTAATAAGTTGATTAAGCATAGAACTCATGTCCTCTAAATACTATGCTATTTGAGACCCACTATATTGGCACAGCTTTCCAAGAAGGACCAAAGGGATCGTTCTTGTCTGTTTACAAAGTCATGCTCGGAGATGTTAGATATGATTGACATCCAGCTGCTCTTCCACACCTCAGCACAATCACACCCAGAGCTGGCATTACGTAGCTGAGCAACTGTGACCTGTTGCACATTTAATAGATTTGAAGGATGTTTCAGCTCAAAATTAAAAGCTTCCTGTAAAAGGTACATGGTTTTTTATACTATTTTGCACGCTCTTTAAAAATAAAAACAACTTTAAGTAACAGTTTGGGGGCCTAGCATTATGTGTGATATTTCTTATTTAAACCTATTTTAAATATTGCTCAAAGGTTACACAACATATATCAATACTGTTATTGCTGCATAACTGTTACATCTACCGATACATACTGCCTCATCATGTGCTCTTTATTTCCAAATAAAATGGGCACACCCTGTCTCTCTGTAAGTCCAGGAAGTAATTATCTCAACTCATATCTCAGATCATCACACTGGGATCTACTTGACTTGCTAAGTGCTTAAGTCCTTTCAGATGTATAACAGTGTATAGCTGGTTACAAATTATGAGTCAATCTGCTCAAATAAACAAAAAAAAAAAAAAAACAAGCATATAGCAGAGGACAAAATTATGACTCCTCTGACAGCAGTAAGACTGGAAAGACAGGATGCACTTTTTTTTTTATATTCATTTTTGTTCTTGGCCTTTTGTTTGCACAAATACAGTACCAGTCATTGTTTTTGGAGTAAGCTTGATTACAATACGTTCCCTATAGAATAAAGTACTTTATCATCAATAAATGTCAGTACTTTCACAGCTGATTAAAGCTACAAAAGCAGTATATAACCTTGGATCCAAGGCAAAGTGTACTGTGTTTTTCAATGGGTCTATTTTTTTTAACTCATATCTTCCTCCACTCCCCCAGTTGCTTATTTTCGTGTTTGGGAATGATGAACTGAGTGTGTCTTACTGATATAGAGGGTTCCATGCACTTAGTTTCAGATAAGCTTGCAGTGATAAGCAAATTTATATGATAACCAAGACACACCCAGACAAGTCGAATTTTACTGCTTCTTTTAATAGTGTGACAAAAATAAAGTGATTTTTAACAGTTGCTACGGTGATGTTGAAAACAGATGCAAATGGTCAAGCATTGTATTAACATTCTCATTTCAGAGTCCTGTTTGTCGGTATAATTAGTTTTATAGCTGAATGAGTTTACATCCTGTTTAGTGGTTCCCCGTGGGAAGAGGGTGGGAGCTGGAAATGAATTGAGGTGGAGAGGCAGGGGGTTTCATTTGGGGAAGATCATTTAAGTCGGACACACAGAGCAGCTGGCTTCTTCAGGAAACAGTTTCTTCAAAGTGATGTCGACACTCACTTCCTGTCAGTTGAAGGGCAAAACAACATGCCTGCTCTTGGCCAAAACAGGAAGTCAGAGTAATGTCAAGTTGAAGTAATAAAACCAATAAGATTTCATAGGTGCTCCTAAATCTACTTTTATTGTATTTATTTTAATAACTTAAGTGTAAACTTTTCAAATTAAATTAGGATATATTGTACACAAGGACAAAGGCTACATAATTGAAGCTATATCTTTATTTTTAACATTATTTTTAGTTTTAACATGACTTTACAAATGTTATGACTTTATTTATATTTCAGCTACTTAAATTATTAAAATAAGGTGGTCAAGTGTAACAATAGTTTACTTAATGAGCTGATTATCACTAATCTTGGACAACCTGATGTTACCTTAGTTCATGGTTCAGTGATTGTTTAATGTGAAACGTCAATGGAAGATCCTCCTGGGAGAAGTTCTTTACAATGGCATCCCTCACTGCCCATCCAGCAAGTCGATCCTGTTGTAAAGGTGCATCATGGTGTTGTGCCTGAGGCTCCGGCAGGTCATCGCTCAAATCCTCACATTTAATGGCTAGTACATTGCCATTGATAGAAATATTGTGCAAAACAAAGCACGCTAGAATTGGGTTGCATGCTCGTAGCGGTTCCATATGCAGGTAATTCAGACAAGTGAATCGCTTCTTAAGCACCTCGTTGATGCGTTCTAGTGTGCATCTTGTTTTAGTTATTTAATTTCTGCCAAGTAAATAAAATAAATATTCATTGCATGCTATGCATTAACATTAAAAGTGAATCGTCTGTGTTTTTTTTTTGATATGCAACATAAGAAATAAATAAACCTGTGTATTAATACTCATAATTATCAGTGGTCTTATTTCTTTGTTAAGTTAGGCTATATCATAAATAATGGTCTATTTAAAAAATAGTCTACAAACTATTCGTGATTGTGATTATTTGTAATCTAGATAAATGTAATCCAGCAGTGACATTTTCTGAAAAAACTGATCAATCGAGATAAAAGTAATGTCTATCAGAAAATATAGGATTAAAAAATCATTTTGATCCAGATTACAAGTTTATAAAAACTGGCCCCTGCAAATCAATCAGAAACAAAACTGTACATGTAAACAATGTATTTAACAAAAATGGAAACCAAATGTGCAAATTAAACTTTTTTTTTTAAAACAGGAAACAAAATCAGCCTTTGTGGTATGTGATAAATTACACATGATGTTTTTAACACCCTGTCTTGAAGTCCTCAGACCAAGGACACCAAGGGGGTGATGTAAGTATAGGCATTGCGGCCAGGCAATTATTTTTTGCCCTATGTAAGCTTAAGAACAATGCAAATTACTCATAATGAGGGTCTCAGTGAGCATATTGATCTTTTTAGTGGCCGCGCTTTCAGAGTTAGGAGCACAGAGAGCAATAGACGCTATTTGACATTTGTGGAGCACAAAAATACAAAGCAAAAAAAATGTCAGAGAAAGGGCAGCAAAGTCCTCTTGGCACACAGAAAGCTGAGATTCCTTCCTGCTGAGGTCACTCAGCATGGAACAGAGTTGTCTGGAAAAGCCTCAGCCGACATTAGTTATGCTAGTATCCATTGGCCTGCCCTTTTTAGCATGACATCCTAAATTTTGCCTAGCACTCTGGAAAAGGTGGATTGGGCTATCCCTTTAGACATTCCACATGTGGTCTGAAAGGTACTAGAGGCCAAGTAGTGCAGAGAACACAGCATTTTCAGTGGTCCCTAGATTGACGCTGGGGTCTAGCTCATCCCTCAATTCAGCTATGAGGTCAAGGATGACCTGTGGAGTGAGACGGTAACGTTTTAGAACCGCATCCTCCAGCATTCCCAAACAACTAGAAGGAGATAACACGATTCAGTCTTTTGCTGTTTTGCAAGAACCAACAAACAGTACAACTTGAGAACCAAAGGTAGAAGCTGATGTACAAATACGCCATTCAAAGTCCAGAGATCAATATCCCTCGACTATGTCTGGAAAAAAAAAAAAAAACAGAATACACTGAAAGAGGAACTTAAACATCGCTAATAAAAAGTCAAAAGCAACATAAAAATATCTGATATGTGTCATTTATAGAACAAACCCATCTTAACTTTTCTTCTCCTAAAAACTTTGTTAAAAGCCCATTGTAATGAACGCACTACAGGCTCTGACAAGCCACTATAACGTTGTATAAAGTTTATATCATGCAGCTATATAAACTGAAGTTAAAACTGCATGAGTAACACTATAATCTTTGTTTTCATTAACATTCAGTTTTATTGTCGAAATTTACTACCTGTCTCCTTTCAAGTATGAAATTATTATCTGAAATAGATGGTAATTTTTTGGGGTGTTGGCAATTAAGTAAGGATCAAAAGTTCAGACTACATTTTGACTTATAACAACCAACACCCAAAGCTGATGTACATATGACTGTGTGGGCAGGGGTGGTGAATAATATCGCGAACTGTCTGTAAAGTATGTATTCCTCCTTGATATCATATTTCATATTTTAAACCTCACTGAAACAAATCAGGTTTGGAGTACAGCAGCCATCACCCAAAAGGGAGATGCCCTCTAAAAGCTAACGGGACTTTAGAATCTAGACCGAATTATTATCTAAAAACACATTAAAAAATGTCCATACACACACAAAAAAACAACATTTGTTTAGTTTATAACAGCATTAATATCCTCTGCAGTAGTCATTACCTTTGGCTCGGGGCACCTTACTATCACAGAAAACTTAAATCTCTTAATACCAACCTGATCAGTGTTGTGGGCTCAGTCTTTCATTTCCAAATATGAATGAAGGAATTATGTATGTTCATAATACACACATATTTTATAACTAAAGCAGTACTAAGCCCAGGAAACCATTCCCCAAATGTTTTTATATGCAGAAGGACAGCATATTATGATTGTCACAGTGTTATCTTATGCACTGTTTCCTGTCATGGCCAGTGAGACTGAGTGAAGTGGAAGCTGTAAAAGAAACACTATGACAAGCTGCGGACAGGATGGCTTGGTGGTGACGTCAGACCAGGAAGACACGGGCACAAGTACTGCGCTCATATGTATTAAATGAAATAAATGTTCAATATTAAACAAAAGGACTCAATGGCCAAACAAACAAACAGTTTAAACAAAACAAACACTGAACACAGCAAAAGACACGTTGGCCAAAACAAGTAATAAACAGAGACAAACACACAAGTATTGTGCTGGTTTTGACCCAGCACACATAGCAATTGTTTTCAAAGTTTTATCTTACTGTACCTTTCTGTCCACTCCCATCAACCCTCTATGAATGGCTGCTTTGCTTTTATATACGTGGGCAACTCCCAATTGGTAATCACTTCATTAATTTGGGAGATGGCCACGTTACGCACGAGTTTTAGCTGGATGGGGGATTTTAACCCCATCCATGCTGTAAAACAATAGTAACAAAACCCTATTTTAAACAAACACAACACCATACATTTAAATAATAATAATACAAAATAATACAATTAACACAGGGGCGGGGTGTACCCCATCACACAACCATAAGAGGGCATTCTACAGATACCCTGTACATGAACATCCACGAGCAGCTAGTATGGCATAGATTAGACATCAGGAAGGTGTTTTAATTCTCCAGCATGGCACATAGAGTCCTGGTTTTTTATTCTTTGTGTACCCAAGGTTTATAGACATACATTGTAGAATAAGTTCCACTCCAGCCGGTTTCATTGAGAGGAGATACTAGCCACAGAGATACATACACACTTAGGTAGTGTACAAAATAACAGCTTTGTAGTTATCTTTTCCCAGTAGGCATGTTATATTTTAACAGATGGTTTCTTGTAAATGCCTCTTTTTCTTTTTCTATGTCTGAAATTTGAATGCTGTAATCAAAATTTAAACAGCTACTGTGCGTGTTCCTCTTCAGCTTGTGACTCATATCATACTTCCCCATTTTCATCAAAATGCAGCTTCTTGTGTTTTTCAAACTCTATGTTTTAGAAAGAGGGTGGTTGCAGCACAAGAGTTTTTGTGGTTGTCGTTTTGGACGAGCTGCCAGTATGTGAAACAAACACATGTTCAAATACTGTAGAGTAATAAACCACATTATAACGCTGCACTAAGCTTGCCTGAGTTACACCGGTACTCAAAAAACCCTCCCTTGACCCAGCTGACTTATCTAATTTCCGACCCATCTCCAATCTCCCTTTTCTCTCCAAAACTCTCTAAAGGGCTGATGCCAGTCAGCTGATGAAAATCACGGATAACAATCTGCTTGAATCTCTACAGTCTGGCTTCCGGCCGCATCACAGTACTGAAACTGTTCTGCTCTGGATTGTGAATGATCTCCTGCTTAATGCTGATGCTGGTGCTCCCTCGCTGCTTGTCCTCCTTGACCTAACAGCCGCTTTTGACACCACAGATCATGGCATTCTCCTCCTTTGTGGTCAAATCTTCCTTCTGCTATCTTCAAAACATCTCCAAAGTCTGTACCTATCTTTCCCTCCTGGATGCAGAGATACTTTGTCATGGATCTGTGTCCTCTCAACTCGACTACTGCAACTCTCTATATGGTTGTCTCCCGGCACGCACCATAAACCGACTGCAGCTAGTTCAGAATGCCGCTGCCAGGATCCTTACCAGATGTAAAAAACATGATCACCCCCCCCGAGTACCTCCTCAACCTGCTGACCCGCTATGTCCCTGCCTGCAAACTGAGGTCCTCCGACTCTGGCCTGCTTGTTATCCCCAAGCAAAAGTGCACCACACTTGGAGAATGCTCGTTTAGCTTCATGGCTCCGACTCTTTGGAACTCTCTCCCAGCACTGGTGCGTGAGTCTCCCACCGTTTAAATCAACTCTCAAGACCCACCTGTTCTCGCTTGCTTTCCATGCTCTTTAAGCCTGATATCTGCTATTAGCTGCTGTGTTGCTGCTACTATTTCATGCATTATGCTACTATCAGTATAGCATGTATAGCATGTATTATGCATTTCTATGTATTTAAAGTATTATGTATTTTCTTATTGTTAGTGCATCTTGTAAAGTGCTGCATCTTGTAATGGCGACCAGTGAATGGTTTTCTAACTCTCCCTTTCTGAGTTTCTACTATCAGGCCTTATCAACGTCTTTTAGATCTGCTGCCTTAACCATTGTCACTTATCGAATGTAAGATTACCAGATGAAAATGTTATTCTAGCTGCACTTGATGTTGTAAGTCTATATACCAATATTACACATAGTGATGGCCTTAAATTTGATCTTGATAGGAGAAGTGACATCCAGACACCATCTGCATTTTTACTTGAGATGGCACATATGGTTCGCACTAAAAATTACTTTCTCTTTGAGAAAGATTTTTATCTACAAATCCAGGACACAGCAATGGGAGCTTCATTTGCATCCGACTATGCCAATCTCTTTATGGGATTTCTCGAGTACAGCAATATATATGGACATAATCCCTTCATAGATAACATCATCATGTGGAATGAGTATATTGGTGATATGTTCCTCTTATGGTCCAGCACCGATCTAGAACCTAAAGCATTTGTTGCTTATTTGTATGGTCTGATTTCCTCTATTAATTTTAGTTTGGAATACGTTACAATCAAGGTTAATTTTCTTGATACCACTGTATGTCTTGATAAGGGATCTTTATATAAGAACATAACATAAGAAAGTTTACAAACGAGAGGAGGCCATTCAGCCCATCTTGCTCGTTTGGTTGTTAGTAGCTTATTGATCCCAGAATCTCATCAAGCAGCTTCTTGAAGGATCCCAGGGTGTCGGCTTCAACAACATTACTGGAGAGTTGGTTCCAGACCCTCATAATTCTCTGTGTAAAAAAGTGCCTCCTATTTTCTGTTCTGAATGCCCCTTTATCTAATCTCCATTTGTGACCCCTGGTTCATGTTTCTTTTTTCAGGTCAAAAAAGTCCCCTGGGTCGACATTGTCAATACCTTTTAGGATTTTGAATGCGTGTATATTATTACCATCTTGTATATTAAACTGACTGATAAAAACAGTATTCTGCATGCTTTTAGCTTTCACTTTGTACCACTCAAAAGGGGACTCCCTTATAGTCAACTTTTTCAACTTAAACAAATTTTTTTTAAATCTGAAGACTTTGACACTGAAGCTGGCAAAATGTATGACAAATTTCTATCTAGGAATTACCCAAGGGATTGGCTAGATAAAGCTCTCTTCAAAGTTCAAAACGTAGATATAAATCCTCATGTGAATAAGAATAACAAAGAATTCTCTTCCACTTGTTGCACAACTTTTACTACACACAGTCATGATATTAAAAATATTATTAAACAACACTGGCTTATCAACTGATACTATTTCAATCTCTGCCCCTTTTTACACACTATAGAGGCACAAAAATGCGGGACATTCTTGTTAAAGCCAATTATTTTAAAGATACAGCTACAGATTTAAACTGGGGTACAGTCATAAACTGTTTCTTTCCATGTCGGAAATGTGCAGTTTGTGACAATGCTATTAAAACTAAAACCTTTATATGTCATTGTGGCAAAGTGGTTAGCAGGGTACAGGTGTAGGAGTGATGCAGTGCACAAGGAAGAGACAGACAGTGATAATCCAATAAGGGTGCTTTATAATCCAGGTCTGGTGACCTCAAACAATAATCCCAGGCAATACACAGCAATGTGTATTGCACTGTTTAATAATAAGGGGTTGCAGTCCCAAATAATAAACACAGTTAGCACAGCCACAAAATACAAAAACGGTCACCAGTGGGTGAGTGCTGTAGTGCTCGTGGTGCTAATACAGTTTATCATGACACAAGTGCAGTGTTGTCCGGGTTAGTGCTGGCCTCTGGTGACAGCTCCGGACGTGTTTAGCCATCTACTAATGACAATAAACAAGTAACAATTAGAGACAAACAAACAAAACACTCACAATACGTTTCACAACAAGGGTTTTTCTGGGTCGTTCCTTAACCATAACCGAAGGAACAGATTACGTCGCTTCGTCCCCTATTTGTACCGTCACGCATGACCCCTTGGTAAACAATTGCAGCCGCTCCTCCAATCCACGGCTGCCACATCATTTCCCTTCCAGGTAGATGAGTTAGTGCACCGAAGCTCCGCCCCCTTTCTAGGTGACCGACTTCCTTTTAACCCTGGAAATGAATTATCAAGCCAACGAGTCCAGGATACTCTGTTCCCGTTACTTAGAACCTTCACAGGTCGGGAGGGAGATTTACCACCAAGAATCATTCTATTTTTGTCACAGTCATGTAACTAAAAAGAATACAAGATTTCACAAGTTATCACCTGCACATCTGATTTTGTAGTTTATTTAATTTCCTGCCCTTGTAACTTACAATACGTTGGTAAAACCAAAAGACAACTACAGGTGCGCATTAATGAACATAAAAGTGTCATCCGCAGGAAAGTCGTACACTTGCCACTGGCTGGACATTTTGCTGGACAAATCATTCCATTACGGGCCCAAAATGTTGTGGTATACAAAGATTATTTTAGTCTCGTAGAGGGGGTGACTTGAATCGAAAACTAAATGTGAAGCAAAATGGATCTTCTATCTCAAGACTGTACAGCCAGAAGGCATTAATGAAGAACTTGGATCATCATGTTACCTATACTATATAATTTACTATACAAAAGAATACTTTTGTATTCTTTATATCATGAATATTTATTTGATAATTAATTTATTGCGTTATACTTAAGAATTGTTGCCATTCGGCTCCATAGCCACTAATGTTTATGTCTATATAGTATTTACATAATCTTTGAACATTAACATCAGTGATATTCATTTTTATTATTTTGGCTCTAGTAGATCTATATGAATTGAAATAGTCTAATCAATAGATCTTAAAATTCAATAATTAACAATATGATATATTTACTGATGATTTCTGCCACTGTTATCTTTGCTATTTTTCTGTAACTTGTCCTATAATGAAATTTCATAATAGTATTTAGTAATATATTCCCTCTAATGGCTATCAATACATTAACATATTAATTGGTCTGTGGACATGTTTTTTTGTCTTTAATTGAACACCTGACCTCTAATATTTATCTTTGATTGAATTAAGATCTTAAATATGCAGGTGTTCTTCAGTTACTAGCACTGAGGATGGTCATGCGAACGAAACATTTGCACTGAGCACTTTTTGCACTATATCACTTTTTTGCTTGTTCTAAATAAAATATCTTCAAATATCAGTGTGTGGATCATTTTGGACTATTCATTTGGAGATCTACACACCTAGTTTTGTTTGTTTCTTTGGACTTTACTTTTAAGGCGCAGCAGTGTGGAGTAGTGGTTAGGGCTCTGGACTCTTGACCGGAGGGTTGTGGGTTCAATCCCCAGTGGGGGACACTGCTGTTGTACCCTTGAGCAAGGTACTTTACCTAGATTGCTCCAGTAAAAACCCAACTGTATAAATGGGTAATTGTATGTAAAATAATGTGATATCTGTATAATGTGAAATAATGTATAATGTGATATCTTGTAACAATTGTAAGTCACCCTGGATAAGGGCGTCTGCTAAGAAATAAAATAATAATAATAATAATTTAAAACACTGACTTGCAACCAAGATTAGTTTATTAGACTGCATGGCATTTGTACAACAGATACATAAATAATTGACACAAAGTTGCATGCTACATATCACAGTAACACTTCCTAAACAAAACAAACCTCAAAACAACAAAAGTCTTTATTGAACTTTTAAAGAGATTAAAAACAAGATTCACACTTTGGACTCAGGAGGGCGCTGAAGTGCTGATGATTGGTTACTGATTACTTCAGTCCAAATTATTTATTATTTGTTTATTTAGCAGACGCCTTTATCCAAGGCAACTTACAGATACTAGGGTGTGTGAACTATGCATCAGCTGCAGAGTCACTTACAATTACGTCTCACCCGAAAGACGGAGCACAAGGAGGTTAAGTGACTTGCTCAGGGTCACACAATGAGTTACGGGATATGCATTATATTACCGAAATCAGATTAATCACACACGTTGCAGCTTATGTGCCTTAAGTGAATGCTTGAGAAAGCGTACCCCTCAGTTCAGTTTCACCAAAGATATGTGGAGCTAGACAAGACTAACCAAGGTGCAGTTTACACACACACAGATACATTATATATATATATATATATATATATATATATATATATATATATATATATATATATATATATATATATACATCTGTGATAGGGTGGCTGAGTTGTGACGTCAGGCCAGAAGCAGGAAGGAAGCTACACTGACACCAACTACTGCAGATTCAAAACAAAAAGACGCAGCGGCGCCGTTTATTTAAATAATACAAAAATAAAATAAATATTTTAAACACAAAACAAAGTACTCACAGAGCAAAATAAAAGTTGAAACAAAACAAGTCACGAACACTGAGGTCCGGCTGGGCAGCAGCCTTCTCGCTCGCTCCTTGCTCTCTCGTTCCTCCTCTCAAAACACCCAGAGTGTGCAGAGAGCTGCAGGCTTTTATGCAGGTGACCATCTTCCGATTAGCAACACATTGATCACTTAATTAATTCGGGAGATGGCCACCTTCTGCACAAGGTTTTTACACTGCTGTGGATGGGGCTACCCATCCACACTACTACTAAACAATCGGCTACGCCGTCAATACATTTCTAAATAAATACAAAAACAATAACAAAACACACTGCGCTTCACCGTCATATAAATAGACTAATAAATTATAAAACAAAACAAATACAAAATACACTGTACAGGGCCGGAGGGGGAGACCCCGTTCTAAAAATAAATAAACAAATACGTACAGGGCTCCTCGCCCTGTTACAATATCTGACACTCAAAATATAGATATTCTGAACAGGGTTTGTAGATTATGGTTAGCCTTAGTGTATTGAGGCTTTAATGTCTGGGTTACTTTTAATACATTTTTAACATCTTTCAAAGGATAAATACAAAAAACCTTATATAGCCGAATTAATGTTAAGCCCCACTTTATTGCTGTGTTTCTTTTGTAGAGAATACTTAAAAATAAATAAATAAACCAGAAAAATAAAAAAAAACTACAAAATAGCAGTGCCATCTTGTGGACAGATCACACTCTAAACAACCACTGGAAAAAAATCATCTTAATCTACTAGAGCCCTATTTTGAACTAATTGCATGTTAAAATGTCATTTTAAATGGATGATTTTAATACAGCAATGACTTTGGCCCTCCAACCCTGTCAGGCAGTCATTAATCCACATTAATCTACAAAAGGCCTAAGCCTCAGAGATACTGAATGCTGTAGTACATTTAAAACTTACTGTCATTGGATGGATGGACAACAACACTTGTGCCTTCTGCCAGTTCTGTTGTCAATTCAACACTTGTCTTCTTTCTATTCCTTAAGGATATTATCTTCAAGTACTGCACATCCTTGTTAGACAGCTTTTTGGGAATTCCAGTCCTGGGTTTGTCAATTACAGATGATGTTTCTCTGTACTTGTTGATTATGCTTCGGATACCACACCTTGAAAATCGAGTGATGAGAGCTATTTCACTCAATGGTTTTCCTTCTTTATGCAAGTCAAGTTTGTTATAATAGTAGAAAACACTAGTGGAGGCTTTGAGTAAATTGTTAATACTCATAATGCATCAGAGTAGAAAAATGCAACATGTCTAAGACTTTGGCACAACAGTGTGTGTGTGTGTATATATATATATATTGTAACACAGCAGGGAGGGGGTTAATATCCTCCCTGCAGAAAACATGTGCGTATGCACTGTTTTGTTAATTGTTTTATTATTTAATTATCACCCGCACCTGGTTACGATTGTAAATTGGAACCAGGTGCAGGGTATTTAAGAGAGACAGCTAAACTACTCGGGGCTGCTGAGTAGAAGGAAACAGAAGGCTGTGTGTGCTGTTTCCGAGCAGTCTCCTTTGGAAGTACCGTGGTGTGTTTATGTCTGCCGGTAAACAGCTTAGCTGTCCGGTTTGGTAGTTAGGGTGAACCTACCTGTGTAGTTAGCGCTCCAAACGGAGCTAGGTGTTTATTTTGTTTGTGTTTATTTTGTGTATTAAAAATTAGCGCGTATGCGCTTGAAAATCCATTTCTTGTGTCCTGGGTCCTGCTTTTAAAGGGGCAACGAACCAGAGTGAGTGCCGCTCTGTTACATATGGTGGCAGCGAGTGTGGGCGCCCCTACGACCCAGAGAAAAAATGGAAAGCATTGAAGAGTTGATCGCAAGGATCAACCGGAACACCGCTGCTCAGTTAGAGCAGACTGAGAGATGGGAGAGAGAGCTGGGGTTGGCCCCGTTGAAAGCAAGGGAGCGGGAGCCAACAGAGCTGGAGCTGCTGCTCCAAAAATGGGAGCAGGCAAGGGAGGCACCGCTGTCTGCAGTCCCGGCGAGAGAAGCCCCGCGGTCTCCTGCACCAGAGGACATGGTGCTGTGTCCTGAGCGGGAGAAGTCCGTCCCGGAGACAGAGGAAGGACAGCCGAGGGAGCAAGAGGTACCGCCGCCGGCTACAGACAAGGGGGAGGAGGTGAGGAGCTCACCTCCACCACAACCCCGACCACCACCCCTGCGATCCGGTCCGGCGCTGCTGCAGGTGATCCCGTGCCCCTTGCTCCTGGACACCCTGCCGGTCTGCCTGGACCTCCCTGCGCTAGACCTGGAGCCCAGGAGTGTGCACCACCGGCCACAGCTCTACCCCTGGTTCTCTACTCCGCTCTCCCGGAGCACCCAGATATCGCTGGGCTGCTACCAGACGTCGCTGGTGCTCCCCCTGTTCGCTGCTAAGCTCCCCCTGGGTGATCGGACATCGCTGCGCCGGTCCCCATGTGAAGACCTGTGCCCGCTGCTGCAGCCTCCTGTTCCCCGGCCGTCGCTTCGGTCGGCCCTGTCATCCCGGTGGGGTCCCGTGTCGCCGGTTCACGGTCCCTTCTTGGAAGCGCCGGAGGAACCGACCCACCCTCAAGCCCGCCCGTGTAAGAGGGCGAAAATTGACATTTGTGGACTCGAGGGTGGGTGGTTGTGTTTTAGGGGAGGGGGTGGCCTTGGAATGGCCGATCAGTGTTGCACACTTGAGGGGGAGGATGTGTAACACAGCAGGGAGGGGGTTAATATCCTCCCTGCAGAAAACATGTGCGTATGCACTGTTTTGTTAATTGTTTTATTATTTAATTATCACCCGCACCTGGTTACGATTGTAAATTGGAACCAGGTGCAGGGTATTTAAGAGAGACAGCTAAACTACTCGGGGCTGCTGAGTAGAAGGAAACAGAAGGCTGTGTGTGCTGTTTCCGAGCAGTCTCCTTTGGAAGTACCGTGGTGTGTTTATGTCTGCCGGTAAACAGCTTAGCTGTCCGGTTTGGTAGTTAGGGTGAACCTACCTGTGTAGTTAGCGCTCCAAACGGAGCTAGGTGTTTATTTTGTTTGTGTTTATTTTGTGTATTAAAAATTAGCGCGTATGCGCTTGAAAATCCATTTCTTGTGTCCTGGGTCCTGCTTTTAAAGGGGCAACGAACCAGAGTGAGTGCCGCTCTGTTACAATATATATATATATATATATATATATACTGTATATATATATATATATATATATATATATATATATATATATATATATATATATTTAGCTCAAAGAGCCAGCTGCCCAACGTTTCGATATGTTGTACATATCTTTCTCAAGGGAGCCTGTGTTTGAATCCAAACATTGGAAGTATTTATAGGTTTTTGACGGCATGACAACTACTTGTTATTGTTTACATTCAAATTCATGATTTATTCTTACATGATGTAATGGTGTTCTATATATTGTGACATCATTTTTACTTCTATCTTTGAATCTGTATTAATTCTAATTAACACTACTTTATATAAACTTATATTTTTATTATATCATGCAATGCTGGCTCTGAGGATCAGTCTAGATTTGGCCTCCCCAGCGCATCAGCATGCACAACTTTTGAATGAATTTTGTTTATTTATTTAAATGTTATATATTTATTGAAGTTAATTAGTTCATTCTTTTCTGTTGAGTCCCACTGGCATAATCGTGTTCAGTCTATTTATCCATTTACTTTCTTTTATTCTTCTATATGTCGCATTGTCTAATTTGAGCTGTTCTAATACTACAAACTTTACGTAATTTATGTCATGTCCCTGACTGGTGAAGTGCTGTACTATTGGTTCACTCATTTTTTTATTTCTAATTAATGAAAGGTGGTTCTGAATTCTTTTATATAAAGTAGTTCCAGTCTCTCCAACATATTTGATTTCATCACATTTTTCATATATATACACACACACACCACTTTTTTAATTTCTTTTGCTCAGAAGAGCCAACTTCCCAATGCTTCAGTATGTATGACATACCTTTGTCAAGGGAAAGTGTGTTTGAAAACAAACAGTGGCACTTATAGGCCTTTGATGCCATGGTAACTACACTCACCTATTTCTACTTAAATATATGAATGTGTTTGTGATGCCATTTACTACATAGTTAATGATGTAACAATCTACTATTCCTTTCTATGTAAACCTTCAGGCATCATGATATTGAGTTTATTTATCCATTTATTTTCCTTTATTCTTCTGTGCTGTACATTATCTAATTTTCTAATCTAATCTAATTTTCATTATCTAATCTAAAACTACAAATTGTAGGTTATGTGTGTTATGTTCATTATTTGTCGAACTGTTGGTTCATTTACTGTTTTATTTCATGTTTGATAGGTGATTCTGTATTCTTTTATATAATGTTGTACCTGTCTCTCCTACATATTTTATTTTAATACATTTTTGGCTAAATATATCATAAACAAGGTAGCTAGTTTCGCATGACGGGTTACTTAAGACTGAATATTTATTTTCTCTATTTGTGATTTCATTTCTATCTTAAATATATTTGCACACTTTACATGTGCTCTTACAGGTTTAATGTTCTTTACTGTGTCTATGATCCGTTTACTGTGGACCAAAATGTCTGCTAAATTCGCTAATAGTATTCTTTCAACCTTCTTTTCTCTTTCATTATATTATGAATTCCTTTCTATTTTTTGTAGTCATTTTCATGAGAACAGGTTATTTAGGAATGGCTCTTTCAGTATGGATAATATGTGCAGATGACATGTGTACTGTAGGTACTGGTGCATGTCAGAAGGTTTTGAGTAAAGATCTGTTTTAATAGATCCTTTAACCAAGGTATCTAAGAGTTACATTTCAGATTTTGTCCATCATAGATCCACTGAAATGTTAGGGTGGATATTATTTGCTACTTTATAAAACTGGAAAAGAGATTCTGCACCATGTGTTCATATACCGAATATGTCATCCAAATATCTTATATATTCTAAAGGTTTCTTGTCTAGTTTACTCAATAAATTTACCCATATACATGCTTGCAAAACGCATGCCTAATTTTGAGCCTATTACTGTGCCATCATTCTGTTTGTAACTTTTATTTCCAAATGTAAAATAACTGTTTTCTAAAACCATCTTGATAGTTATATTTAGTATTTCTTGTACAGGTATAGTTTTTTTTTTATCTTTTCTGTTGTCCAGTGCTTCTTTCATGCTTCTAGTGTAATTCCTAGGAGCACTGGGGTGCAGGTATTTTACATCCATGCAAAATAAAATAGTATTCTCTGAAAGTTTAGTCTTTATTTTATTGATCCTTTTCAGAAGCTGTGTTGTATCTTTAACATAGCTAGGTAAACTGTCAACATGTGGCTGCAGCTGCATCCATTGTTGGGTTATCAATGGTGCTAACAATCATTCACATCAGTTATTTTTCTTTTTGCTTTTTTGGATTACCTCTGACCAAAGCTGTTCTTGGATTTTGTGCGAGCATGTCATTTCTTTTTATTATTTTGATGCAAATCACTTTTTATACAATCTGTCTTCTGAAATTCTCACTTATTTTATTATGTTATTCACTGGGCGTGAGCTGGGGGGGAAAGATAAGGCAGAAGAAGCAGCAAGGAGCAGTTAGTAGGACAGAATGTGGTCACCGACTGGGGCTGACGCTGTCGACATCCCAGGGGCGGAGGACCCGGCAACCGGAAAGGATAGAAAAGAGGTCGTCGACTGGGGCCGACGCTGTCGACATCCCAGGGGCGGAGGACCCGGCAACCGGAAACGGGATAGAAAAGAGGTCGTCGACTGGGGCCGACGCTGTCGACATCCCAGGGGCGGAGGACCCGGCAACCGGAAACGGGATAGAAAAGAGGTCGTCGACTGGGGCCGACGCTGTCGACATCCCAGGGGCGGAGGACCCGGCAACCTGAAACGGGATAGAAAAGAGGTCGTCGACTGGGGCCGACGCTGTCGACATCCCAGGGGCGGAGGACCCGGCAACCTGAAAACACATATGAGGGTTAGACTTGAAAAGCCACCCCTCGGGAGGAGATGAGAGAGGTACCCAGCATTTGAGGCTTATGTAAGGGGCGCTCGTAAAACCCCTGATTGGCCGAGACATCACGCTGCCTGGGACCTGAAAATAAGGACAGAGCATTGAGGTTAGTCTAGGACTCGGCACGAGTGACCACGTCCTGAAGAGAGGCAGAATAGAAGAGAGCCTCGAGTGAGATGAGCGCAGGAGCTGCGACAGGACAGAGTTTGGCCGGGGGTCCGCTCTGACTCACGCGGTGAGAACCCCTGAAGGTAAGGGAGGCGGCTGCCTAGCCCTGAGGTCGGGGAAGTGAGCCTCACTTGCCCCCCAGAGATGACCGATGCGAAGGCATGTAGAAGGTGGAGGAGGGGAGGAGGAGGAAAAAACGAAACACTAGACAGAAAAGGTGCAGGTGATCAGGTCTTAAATAGTAAAATAGAACTAATTAACTGGAGATTAGAAAATTGAAAGATTAGAGATTAGCAGCCCCCCCAGCTTCACGCCCCCCGAACCTCGCAAGCTAACATTTAATGTTATTAGTTGTTACTTCTTCATATAATTCATAAATCTTCAAATAATTGCCGGGTCTCAAATAATCGCCTGTCTCAAATACGCACTGCGTCTGCTGTCAAATACTGTAAATTAACGCTGGGTCTATTAAACGCCGGGTCTCTGGCATTGCCATTGAAGCTGAGGAAGATGAGGAGGAGCTTGAGCGTAATGAACTGCTAAGAAGTGACAGCGATGAAAGAGACTTTCAGGATTAATAAATAATAATAGAAAACGTAATTTAAGATAGGTCCTACATGCAATGTGTATTTGTCTAATGAAGTTATTACGTTATTAAAAGTTTTGATAATTTTAAGCGTGCTGAAAGTAGGTGTATTTTAACGTGTTTTGTTGTATCAACAATGTACAAGTTTAAGATTAAACAATACATTATTTTTGAAGTTCGTATTATTATTATTATTATTATTATTATTATTATTATTATTATTAACAATGGTAGATCTAATTCCGTTTTTAAATACAAATTCAGTGCTTGTTCATTTTCCAATGTTTTGCATACCGTATCCTTGTTAGTTAACCAGTGCATATAAAAATACTGTAATAATACTTTCGCTTTATACTTCAGGGTGTACAATGCAATGTAATTTTGTTATAAAACAAAACTCTTACTTAGTTCCCATTGACACACAACCTTTTAATAAAGTTGCTGAAATGTTTACGATGTTTCTACAAGGTTGTGTGTTAGCGGCTTCTCAATGACCGCATAAAGCATGTGAAGCTGGTGATCTAATACAAATGTCTAATAATCGGCAGTCTCCAATACGCGCCGGGTCTGCTGGCAAATATTGTAAATAATTGAAGTTTTACGATATATATATATATATATATATATATATATATATATATATATATATATATATATATATATATATTCATTATGTATAAATAGAATAATATATGGGTCAGCATATATTACCACACAATAATATATCTCTAATAAAGCATTACAGATGGTGTATAACCATACAATAGCCATAGACTGAATTACTTTAGCCACCTATTCTACTTTGGGATGTTTAAATGTAATTCCATCTATAGCTATTACATGGTTATAAACCGTCCATAATGAGGAATTACCACTCTATAATATAGTTATTAAGCATCTATTATTTATTTATAATACATTTCTAAAACATAATAAGCAGCGTCTTAATATAAAGTGTTACCGTACCCTGCCCCAGCCCATGACAGTGCCAGAAAAGCATGAACTGGATATCAAATACATGAAGACAACTGGTTGAGGACAGGGGGAATAGGTGAGTCACTTAAATTGATGTAGTTATCTTACTGTATTTGTTTTTATTTATTTGTTATTTATTTTACCCCTAAGTGTACTCCACATGAAATTACCATTCCTAACAAAGGGAACATCAGTTTCAGGGGCTGACTTGGTGCTGAGAATCCTTGTGGGTACACATATCTTTCTTTCTGATATTTTGCTTTGGTGTAGTTTTCCTTCAGTTCGCTTACTCATGTGTTATGGAACAAGCTTTATCCTTTCACTTCCTGCCCCTTTTCCTCTGAACTGAAGAATCTGCTGCACTACTGTCACTATCTGTGTGTGGCTGGGGGTGTGGTTATGGAACACAACTTTTCAATTGCTTCATTCTTTCTGACTGTCTTTGATTAACCCACCACCTTAATTTATACTTGTCAGCTTGCCCTGCTCATTTCTTCTTGTATATCTTTGCCGTTCTTGTCTGAGGTATTCCTGATATTTTTCTGGATCTTCTCTGAAACGTCTAACTCTGTCTGCACTACTTTGAGGCATTTTGTCTATTTGTTACTTTCTCTTTCTCTGTTACTCTAAAAAAAAAGTGTACAGTAAAGCATTAGGGTATGCGCTGCCTGGCCACTTTACTGTCTGCATTTCTACCATGTTGGATTTGGTGGGATTGAGGCCCTTATTGGCCATTTTACCTCACATAACCCCCTTACTGACTAAATATCTAATAGAGCAAAATATGTATATTATATATTAATTATTATTATTAATAGGCAAATATTTAAATGGCAAGGCCATCTTACAAGGGCATATGTACCCCACAATATACAACATGTTCTAGGAATTCAGATGGAGGAGTGGACTTAAATGGCATTATATGCCCCACTCTTAGTCATTCTGCATTCCAAGAATATACTTGTGAAATACTGATTAATGAACTTATATTTAACAATATTTAGTATAAAGCATTTCTAAAAAGTGTCATTACCGTAACAGTTCTGTCATTACTGAAACAAAATAAGTTGTTACGATAGTGACTGTTACGGTAATTACAATTTTAAGTATTTTTATGAATGTGTAAAAATCTGAGGCCTACACATTCTGACCTTGCCTAACATAGAAATCATGAACTAATTCTAACCTACAATCATTTGTTTAGTAAAACATTTATTCATAGCATGTACGGTAATGACGCATAATAAACCTGTACTTCCCCCTTTTGTCAACTTGTGTTGTTTCTCCCATCACCTCCCCTTTCTCTGTCTCTCAGCTCCCTGGCAACCTGTAGGCTTACAGAGACCATTGGATCAAGTTATTGCAGCAATTCAATTTGTGCATTGTAACAGCTAAAACCAATACAATCTTGCATCCCCATTTTGTTTACTGACTGAAAACCTTTTTTAACAATGTACTATTTTTTTTGTGTCATTTTTTACACAATTCATAAAATACAGCAATCTATACTAACAGTTGTCAACATAACATTTTTAACATACGGTTAAAATGTGTACAATAATAATACTTAACAATAAATGGTTGTCTGTAATATCCCCACACACAACATAAGGATGAGGAAAACCATTTAGCAACAGCGGTGGCTCAGTAAGGACAATGGGGGATGGAGTTGTCTCAGGATGTCGTCATTTCAAACTGTTATGTCGAAATCACAATATAATGCATCTTGTGACATTTTTATTTACATTCTATGAATCACTTGCCAACATTTGTATTTTTAAATAGATTTTTTTTTTAATGAACTGTATAATATTGCAATATTCTTTCTCCTATTTCCTGATGGAAATTTTACCTAGCAAATACATTTGATGAGGCATGTTGAATGCTTCATTTGTGTTAAATGTAAATATGCAAATACTACAGGTGCAGTAACAATAGTTTTCACTGTTGACACCAGCTGTGGTCCATATTGATATATATATAGCTTGACAAAACAACGGGGCTATATAATTGTTTCAGTTTTTGTGTGGACAAATTATGAAGTACCTTTTTTTTTTTTTTTTTTTTTTTTTTTGCCGAGAATGTTAACCTTGACTGGAAATAAATCTAAGAGTTTCTAGAGCTCACTTTATCTTCATAAACCCAGTTGTAATACATAATAAATGTCACAAACTGTAGCATTTCAACCTGTTAAAACAAATATAGCACTGCTGGTTTGGGTTAATGAAATATTTGGAAATCCAGTTAAGTCACCTAACTGGTATTCACGCTATCTGTATAGTAGTATAGGTGCTGGTGTTTCAGTAGTTAGTTAATGCTCTGAGCCCATAGCTCTGAACCCTAATACATACAATAGTGAACAATTTGGTATTATTTTAATCTATCACATCTGAAGCATCCTAGAATTAAAATGAACGACCCATATTTTAATGCCATTAACTGTATTAGAAAGTTCCAGAACCTTTTGTCAAGTTATTATTATTTATTTCTTAGCAGACACCCTTATCCAGGGCAACTTACAATTGTTACAAGATATCACATTATTTTTTACATACAATTACCCATTTATACAGTTGGGTTTTTACTGGAGCAATCTAGGTAAAGTACCTTGCTCAAGGGTACAGCAGCAGTGTCTCCCACCTGGGATTGAACCCACGACCCTCCGGTCAAGAGTCTAGAGCCCTAACCACTACTCCACACTGCTGCCCTATAAGTTGCTAGTACTTGAATGGTATGGTACAGCTCTTCAATGTATTACTTCATTTGAACACATTTGTATATAATTAGCACATGTCAGTGAATGTGACATTGAATTTTACTCCTATCATATAAGGAGCACTGCTAGTAGTGAGAGGGTCATGTGAGAACTAGTTCAGCGTTCCAGTCTGTGTAATACAGAGTGACTTCAAAGGCTGCCAAGTTTACATTTTTCTGTAAACATGTAAACCACTGAAACAAAACAAAAGGAAGATATTAAAAAAGGAAACCATTATAATTGGGGATTAAACAGTACTTCACATTTCTTAGTAGACCATTCTTCCAGAAATAAACAATGTAAGGTGGAACAAAAAATACTTAAGAAGAATTACTGGCACTTTTGCTTCTTTGGAGTATCATTTAAAAAAACTAAAACAAAAACAAAAACATGGCTAATTTGAATACAACACAATTTAAAGAACATATCAACTGCGGCTTTAGCTTTCAAATTTCAGATTTATTTCAGAATTATACTGATTATCTGAGATTCTGGGAATGAACAGGTCACATACACACGCATTTTACCAGATGTCATCCAGTGCATAGAACACCACACCTAGTTCCAATGTTAAACACACACACACACACACACACACACACACACACACACACACACACACACACACACACACACACACACACACACACACACACACACACACACACACACACACACACACACACACACACACACACACACACACACCTGGTACATTTTGTAAAATGGACCATCCTATTAACTATAACTTGACAAACATTAAGGACACAGTTTCTTGGGGGGAAAAAAATCTGCATTTAGGTGTTCTTTTCCCACACGACGCTTCAAATACAAAGCAAATATATTTATCATTGTAATGCTATTAAAACTGCATGCTATTAATCTTAGTGATTTGCCACTAGAAACACTAGTTTCAATTCTGCCCTTCTCTTTTTGTTGTTAACCTCCAACATGGGAGCTATTTGGAAGCAGTTTGTTATTTTATTCAAGGCAGAATGTGGAGTAGCATTGTTAATATGTTTCGTTGTTTTTGCATGTCTCATTGAAACTTTGGCTGCCTCCTGGATTAGCAATTAGCCACCCAAAAAAATGAAGACTTTACTTAGTTATTTACTTTCATTGTTTAAAGATGCGCTCTATTAAATTACTTATTTTCAAATACAATGGAAACTGAAAAATATCATCATGAATAAAAATCTCTGTATTTTTTATTTGAAAATAAGCAATTTATAAGGGAGTTACTCTGAATCATGCTACATTTTAAGGAGTTATTTTTATTTTTTTTAATTAACTGTTTAGAAGTAGCTTTCTAATATATTAAATATTTCCTTTTTAAGGGTTAGTTAATATAACTTGAATATTATTATTATTATATTTAGGGTTGCTGTTTTTCCCACGATGTTTTTGCTTCCCAAACCTGCTTAGCATCATTTTCTCCCACAAACCGTAATTAAAAACAGCCCAATTTTGAGGAAAAAAACGCCCAGTTGGCAACACTGCAGCTGACATCCGACAGGCCAGATTTGGTCCGCGGGCCGCCAATTGAAGAACGCTGCTATACAGTAATTGCCCAGCTATGGCATAATGAGTAGATGCAAGCAGACGAGTACTGTCATCTGCCTTCCCCTCGATAACTCGGACCTGCCCATGAATGTTCACCAGAGTAGGGTCATTGTTCTGTTCCCACTCCAGGGCAACATTCCCTTCTAGATTCCCGGTATATCAAGCGGGCCGGAGTAATCTGTGCCCTAAGGGTCCCAGTAACCTCACTCTGTAGGTCACACTGCAGACCAACCCCCTTCCCCTGATGTTTAACCGGTAAAGCAAAATCTCCTACCAAACCCAACCATGTCTCATTGAGATCCTTTCCCATTTATCAGCCCTTCTCTTTCTTTGTGTTCCTTGGGCAAAAATGAGTAGGGAATATTTTGGCATGTAAGGGGAAGATTCAGCAAATATAATCTCCCATTTTCTGCTCTGCCACGATTGCGTGTATATGGGGGACTGGTCCAGAATCCCGGCCCAGAATCACTGGATACGGGAACATTTCTGCCACGGCCACGTTTAAGCAGGAGGTGAGTTGAACGGTCCACCATTCCTGAGGCCACCTTGCCGCGGTTGCCACTCGCTCGAACATGACGAGGTAGGCCTAGGGGTTGTCCTCCAGCATCATTTTCTTCACTTTAGGGGTGAGCAATACCATCGATGGTACTGCTGCCGCTGCTTCCGGGTTGGCTGCAGGGCTGGCTGTAAGGCTGGCTGTCATGAACGCCCCCATCCTCTCCACCAGGGCGTCAAATCTGGCATTTGTCTCCACTTGTCTTCGTGCTTCCCTGTCAGCCTCTTCTGCTCACCTCTATACCTCCCTGGCCTCTCTCCTCCACTGCGATGTGCTGTGCAGGTTCGTAGCGTGGTGGTAGAGGGGCTTGTGAAAGTGCTGAGTGGAATTCTCCAGTCCTCTTTGTCTTGCTGCACTAGTATCCTGAAACAAACACGTCTTGCACTAAACAGGTTCCAACATAACGGGGCGGGCCTGCCAGCACTGCACCCCTAATATACTACTAAATCCCATCCACACAATCAGCACATCGCCACGTTCTAGCCAGTCGGCGAATACAACAGTACTGATTGCAAAGATGGGATTCAGCTGTATTACAGCTTTGCTCCTCACCAAGATGGCCGTATTGTTCCCCTTATGCAGTGCCTTCTCTGGTCGGGAAGGAGATTTACAGTTCTCAGTTGTTGAAACAGCCTTGTCAGCTGGTCAATGTGTATGGATTTTCTAAACGATTACTGGTAGTAAACTAAACAAAGCTGTTTACATGTGAATGTGGCAGGCTTCGTAACTGTGGTTAGAATTGAGCAGCAGGATCCAGGAAAGGGAGCAATATACTGTACCTTTGGAAAGATTAGTAATTGAAATTTTAAAAGGAACATAAACGAACATTAATTTTGTACATTCAATAAGCTAAATAAAGAGTTGCTTCTTTTGTTTGCCTTTGAGGTCTTGTCAGATTGTTTGATGGAAGTCACCTTGAAAGTGCAAGCAACAATAATATTTGTTGGTGACACATTTTCCAGTAATTCTGAGATGAGGAATAGCATATTTCAACACCTTTGAAAAAAACAAAAAAACAATGAAGGTGGAGCATTAAGATTAATAACATTTTAAAGCCAAACATGAATCACCAAAACTAGAAGTTACTAAGATTTAAAATCATTATCTTTACATTATTACCAGTAAAATATTAAAATGGTACCACTGTTATACCTTACTAATATTGGCCCACATCATTTTAGTTGCCCTTGTGGTGTCATCATCTCTTAGTACCAAATCATTGCACTTCTGTTGCAGTGACATATTTTTACATACCAATTGCATCACAATGGTATGCAAGCAATAATATACTAGAAGGTACATTGTGAGACATTATCCTGATTGGATATCCAAACCAATAGTTTTACCGTGTGGGTTAGAATGTCAGTAGACAACACAGGGCATTTCCAAACAATTTTATAAGAGCAGTAAGCCACTGCAGTACCATGAATGCCTATGTGCTTCCATATCAGGACCAGTGTTTTAGTGTTGTTCTCATGATTGTGTCACATGCTTCTTCAGAATAACACGTACTAGTATTAACATGGTGTCCCAATGGTATTCTTTAAATTATATTTGTGTTGTACAGCGATAATGCTACCATAATCTTGACCGAATGCTCAGCTTTTCTCAGAATGTAAATGCAAATGCATGATATAGTAATGCTGTTCTCTATCATTATTTACAACAACCAGGTTTAACAGACACCTGATTTAATAGTCTTGGGTGGGGTGCTGTTTAATATCATTGTTCCAGGGATGGATCTTGGGAAGAACTGACAGCAATGAAGACTGAAGTGTCTAGTATAACACAAGCAGACTTAATGTGATTCTTTTACCATCATAACATTAATATGCCTTCCAATGTTTCTGTATAACATGGTAGAGAACAAAGGAAATATCCGGAGGAAATTGAATTTAACATAGTTCAAGGAAAAGGAAGGTGTATTTTTTGTGAACCTATTTCTAACACATTTTGAAAAGTTGAGAGAGCATCTAATCAGTGTATATATTTTCTAAATGGATGGCTGGCTTTCTGTGAAAGCTCATTAGCACCACAAAGAAAAAAAATGTATTGCGTTATTACGTAATTATGTTATTTCGCAATAATTACTGCATTATTTCGCAATGATTATTGTGTTACTACGAGATAGTTTTCATCAGCGATAAAGAAGTCAAAGTGTCGCAGACGTGAGGTGCAGCTGAACAGTGTGAAGCTGTGATATCTCTATTACAGGTCCCTCAATGAAATTCCTTTGCAATGGTGCCAGTTTGTGCATGTCGGAATGCCTGGTTTTGTCGTGGGAAAAAAAAACACATTCAGAGTATTATATAACATACATCAGTTTTTGAACAAATCTTTACTAATACATAATATTGTTACTGCAGTAAATGAATAGACATTTTCATTCAGCCCATTTCATGAGAACATTAGACCAGGGATTTTCAACATGTGTGTCCAGAGATGAAGTGTCATACCTATACAATAAATACTTTGTACTGGTTTATCATTAAATACAAACATAAAGACGTGCTCAAATTTGTTGGTACCCTTACAGCTCATTGAAATAATGCTTCATTCCTCCTGAAAAGTGATGAAATTAAAAGCTATTTTATCATGTATACTTGCATGCCTTTGGTATGTCATAGAATAAAGCAAAGAATCTGTGAAAAGAGATGAATTATTGCTTATTCTACAAAGATATTCTAAAATGGCCTGGACACATTTGTTGGTACCCCTTAGAAAAGATAATAAATAATTGGATTATAGTGATATTTCAAAATAATTAGTTTCTTTAATTAGTATCACACATGTCTCCAATCTTGTAATCAGTCATTCAGCCTATTTAAATGGAGAAAAGTAGTCACTGTGCTGTTTGATATCATTGTGTGCACCACACTGAATATGGACCAGAGAAAGCAAAGGAGAGAGTTGTCTGAGGAGATCAGAAAGAAAATAATAGACAAGCATGGTAAAGGTAAAGGCTACAAGACCATCTCCAAGCAGCTTAATGTTCCTGTGACAACAGTTGCAGATATTATTAAGAAGTTTAAGGTCCATGGAACTGTAGCCAACCTCCCTGGGCGCGGCCGCAAGAGGAAAATTGACCCCAGATTGAACAGAAGGATAGTGCGAATGGTAGAAAAAGAACCAAGGATAACTGCCAAAGAGATACAAGCTGAACTCCAAGGTGAAGGTACGTCAGTTTCTGATCGCACCATCCGTCGCTTTTTGAGCGAAAGTGGGCTCCATGGAAGAAGACCCAGGAGGACTCCACTTTTGAAAGAAAAACATAAAAAAAGCCAGACTGGGATTTGCTAAAATGCATATTGACAAGCCACAATCCTTCTGGGAGAATGTCCTTTGGACAGATGAGTCAAAACTGGAGCTTTTTGGCAAGTCACATCAGCTCTATGTTCACAGACGAAAAAATGAAGCTTTCAAAGAAAAGAACACCATACCTACAGTGAAACATGGAGGAGGTTCGGTTATGTTTTGGGGCTGCTTTGCTGCGCCTGGCACAGGGTGCCTTGAATCTGTGCAGGGCACAATGAAATCTCAAGACTATCAAGGCATTCTGGAGCGAAAAGTACTGCCCATTGTCAGAAAGCTCTGTCTCAGTCGCAGGTCATGGGTCCTCCAACAGGATAATGACCCAAAACACACAGCTAAAAGCACCCAAGAATGGATAAGAACAAAACATTGGACTATTCTGAAGTGGCCTTCTATGAGTCCTGATCTGAATCCTATCGAACATCTATGGAAAGAGCTGAAACTTGCAGTCTGGAGAAGGCACCCATCAAACCTGAGACAGCTGGAGCAGTTTGCTCTGGAAGAGTGGGCCAAACTACCTGTTAACAGGTGCAGAAGTCTCATTGAGAGCTACAGAAAATGTTTGATTGCAGTGATTGCCTCTAAAGGTTGTGCAACAAAATATTAGGTTAGCGGTCCCATCATTTTTGTCCATGCCATTTTCATTTGTTTTATTATTTACAATATTATGTTGAATAAAAAATCAAAAGCAAAGTCTGATTTCTATTAAATATGGAATAAACAATGGTGGATGCCAATTACTTTTGTCAGTTTCAAGTTATTTCAGAGAAAATTGTGCATTCTTTGTTTTTTATGGAGGGGTACCAACAAATTTGAGCACGTCTGTACAATCCATTTTAAAGCAAAATGAAGAGACTGACTTATTGCGAAAAAATGCATACTATCTAGTAATAATGCAATAATTATTGCAAAATAACGCAATATTATCTCCTAAAAACGCAATCATTATTATTATAATTTTTTATCTGTGACGCTAATGAGCTTCCGTAGCTATCATAGCAGAGCTGAATTGTTTTGGGGGGATTGAATTTTTATAACTTTTAATCTGAAAAGCTTGATTCTAATAAGGGTCACAATTGCAGAAACCCATTTTTAAGATGAAATGAAGAACAAATGTCACAAAGCTTTTGGGAAGGGTTTATATTTCGCACATATTTGTGCATAACTGTTAAAGGGGACGTGTTATTGCGACCTTTTAAGATAATTTGTATATGTACAATATCCATTTGCAATCGTAAAAGTAAAAATCTGAAATGAGTTATACTTGTTATGCCGTAAGCTTTCTGTATGTTCAGAGTGCTGTGAGGCAGGTGCCTGGCATGTTGTGCCAAGGATGTCAAGCACTGAATCAGATTTTTAAAATGTTTTTGCTGTGACTATGTGGGCATATCCTATGGGGAGAGCTACTATTTCACATCTCACAACTGCAGGGGCTCTGAAACAAATGTCAAACCAACAAGTCTAATTTAATATCCCTCTCTTGATTGGGGTCGGACTGTATTATGCACATATTTAATCAAACTAAAGGTAAACAAATTCTTTTCACACTGCTTTTTTCCCATTCTAATTAAATATTTGTTGTGAATTTCACCAGGCACATGAATTGGTGATGCATTATGATGCTCTTGTCTTTTGTTCAGTGTTATCAGCTGTGAAGTGACGAGAATGCCACGTCTCTTTAATTTTGTATGTATTTTATGCATTGCTAATCTTGTGTTTCTTTGCACTGCTTCTGTATGTTTTAAATGTATTCTATGCTGAACATCAGACCAATGTTTGCTTAGAAAGTTTAATTAGTGTGATAAATCTCTCATGCAATTAAAATGATCATTTTATAAATATTCCCAGAGATCTTGTCATCTCCAAAAGGGACATTTTCTCCCCAATTTGGAATGTCCAATTATTTTTTCTCCTCACTGCAGCAATTCCCCACACAGCGCAGCACAGTTCCTAAAGTTCAGTGGGCATCGTCTGATCCCAGCCAGCTTCCTCTTTTACACCCAGGAACTCGAAAGTGGATGTCAGCGAGCTACAGGCCTCTGGAGGACAAAAGCCAGCCCTGCAGGTGTCCGCTCTGAGCTCACAGGGTGCTTGGTCAGCAGGATGAGGAGAAGCAATCCCTGACGGTTTTGCCTCCCTGACCCACAGGAGAGCTAGAGCCAATGCGACAGTCCCATCGGAATCCTCAGTGAAGACTGATGACTCTGCACAGCCAGGACGCAGCTCTGCTTTTACCAGGTGACCCCTGCAAATGACTTCATTAATTTGCAGTTGTAAAATATCTTTCTCGGAATCAGTGAATTGGCTTTCCTTTGCATACATATTCCTTGCAGGCTTTTTACTATTAATTTCAAGTACAGTAAGTGACACATTCCATCAGCAGTCCAATAAATACACAACTATAATTTGAAACAACTGCACATCAGTTGTGGCTTTGGGTTCCATGGTAGAGTTTTTGTAAAACACTTTCAGGTAACTTCTACATAATTCCTGGTATTACTGGTATTTAGCTTATTAAGGAGTAGAGCTTTATCTTCATAACAGAAGTTAATAGGCTGCCATTTCCCGGTTGACTAAACTGTCAGTCTAGTTGTGATCCATCACAACTAGCCTTTATCCACATTACACTTTTGTAAAGAATGACTCAGAAAGACACTATTACTCAGGTCCATCGATTTAACTCATCAAATCTGAGTAATAAAACCATACACAAAACAAAGTAGAGAACAGTGAGTCAGAGCCCAACAGAAATATGAATCACAACCCTAGACATAAACATAGTATGGAATATTTTCACTCATCCGTTTATTTTATGTATGTACAGGTATTTTATGTATTTATTTTAATATAATTTAACCAGCCCAGGATCTTAGTAGAATTAGTAGTGTTGTGCCACCACAATACTATAGACAACAGACCACTACATTTTAAGCTTTAGCTGTGGTAGACAAGGATACATTTGTTGAGGAGCAAAAAAACAGGACACCTACAAAAACAACATCAATCAACATTATGTAGTAAGAAATGTGTTAAGACAAGTTTCTAAGCTTTGGAAATACCTAAATGTCTAAATGTAGTGCTACAGTGTATTGCTTTAGACATGGTGTGTGTGTGTGTGTGTGTGTGTGTGTGTGTGTGTGTGTGTGTGTATCTATGGGGGGGATTACATGAGGGGGGGCTCTCAACCAAAACAAGTGAGACATAAAAAAACATACAGTATATTTATTGAAATCTAAAAACCTGGGGACATACTAAAATATATCCACCATAACACTTTTGTACTGCATGTATCTTATTGTTCAGTATTATGTACTGCATGATCTTATTTTATTATTATTATTATTATTATTATTATTATTATTATTATTATTATTATTATTATTATTTATTTATTTATTTATTTATTTATTTATTTATTTATTTCTTAGCAGATGCCCTTACCCAGGGCGACTTGCAGTCGTAAACAAAAAATACATTTCAAGAATTATTGTTCAGTACTAATTGTATTATATATGATGTTCTAGGGCAAGTCATTTATTTATTTTTTTTTCTTTTCTCTTTTTAAAATTTAGTTGTTGCCAATTAGTTTTTATTATTTTCTCCCCAATTTGAATTATTTTTTAGGCTCAGCTCACCGCTACCACCCCTGCGCTGACTCGGGAGGGGCAAAAATGAACACACGCTGTCCTCCGAAGCGTGTGCCGTCAGCCTCCCGCTTCTTTACACACTGCGAACTCACCGTGCAGCCGCCTCAGAGGACAACGCAGCTCTGGGAAGCTTACACGCAAGCCCGCAGGCGCCTGGCCAGACTACAGGGGTCGCTGGTGCGCGGTGAGCTGAGGACACCCTGCCGACCTAACCCTCCCTCCCCCCAGGCGACGCTCGGCCAATTGAGCGCTGCCCCCTGGGAGCTCCCGTCCACGGTCGGCAGTGGAATAGCCTGGACTCGAACCGGCGACGTCCAGGCTATAGAGCACATCCTGCACTCTAGCGAGTGCTTTTACTGGATGCGCCACTCAGGAGCCCTGGGCAAGTCATTTACTTTCACCAATATTTCATTGTAACACATACAGTAGAAACCTAAACATTTCTCATATGCAGAACACATATCTAAATATGTTTCAGACATGTTATAATATAAAGTAAATGTTCACATTGTCAAATTTAGATTCTGAACGAACAGTGGAACAGTACCTGGGTGGACAGCAGACATATTGCTGAACTAAACAACTATATTCATTTGTCCCTCATGCTACCAGCCAATTAAATAAACAGTCAGGTTCAATACAATGTTTTGTTTATGAGTAACCCTTGTCAAAAACAAATGAAAAATCACTTTCTATCCTATAGAAAATGATGCATAACAAAATGAAGGTTCATAAAGTCATTATACTTAAAATGGAAAGTGCCCCACCCTTCAGAACAAAGTTTTTTAAAAGACATTAAAGAGGCACTTCCTTTGTGTTTGTGAGTATTAATGGCTCCAAAACAAAATACAGGTTGGTTAAGTGATGTTGCTAAATGAATGAATATGTGTGAAATGTAATGAGTGTGGTCTCTTGTATGTGCAGCCGATAACAAGTCAGTGGCAATGTCAGGAGACAACATCGTGGGGGTGCAGGAGAGACACGATGGGAAGATCGCAACCTTTCATAACGCTGCCCAATTGAGAAATAACCTTCAAGATGTAACAGGGGTTAGAATTTTTACACAGAGGACATGAGGTCTGGAAGAGCCTTACCTCTGACATCCAGGGTTAACTGTGTTTTAAATCGTAATGAATTGAATAGCAGTTACTAAATGGCTACAATGCAATTGCTTTGTTATAAATGTAACTTAAAGTTATCTGCATATACATGTATACATTTCTTACGTATTTAACGGTGATTACTAGACTCCCAATGATAAGAATGTATGCAGTTGTATCTTTTGTAGAATCTAGCCCCTTGGTGTTTCATTCATTCCCAAAGGAGCATAATGATGATTATTCAAGTTAGCTGTGCCTGACTTTATACATGGTAGAGGTCAAAGTATCATCATGTTTCCTGTTAACATTTCTCAAGATTTCATTTTCATGTTTTGTTTGTTTTTCATACCAGATGATTAAGTTCCCATTATTCATAAAAGCAAACAGACAGCAGCTTTCCTGCCCTGTTGTGCTTCTTGAGTAAATATTTAACTGTAACAGACAGATACATTACAAATGAATTTGTGTTTTCATGCCTGTGATCTATTATGAAAGATTAGAAAGAAACCAGGATTCCCATTGTGTTGCCTGTATACATATTGTACCATGATTAATGAACTGGCATTACATTTAAAAGGTCAGTCTCAAAAGCACATGAAAGTGATTGTAGCTAACACACTAATCCCATACCTGTTCCATGCAAGCACTTCCATTCACTACATAGGTCTCAAATGTGTTTTGAAAGAAATCTATGTTTCAGCTAACATGTATTTTCATTTTAAAACATATATCATGCTTTACCGCTAGTAAGATGCTTGACCCCAGAGACACTGCAGGTGTAACAGACTTTCTAGAAGGCAAGGCAAGTTTTATGCTTTCCAACATGTTTTTTTTAAGGCTACAATGAAACATGTACATTTCTGATTGTACTTTGAGCACCAAGTGATCTGTTCGGTTGATCTGACAGTGGCAGATCTGAATTCTGAACACTAAGATAATTAAAATTTGTGTTCCTTGTGCATACAAGGCTTAATTTCATTTTTATGAAAAATAAAACAGTGAGAGGGTCTTAATCAACTATTTAAAAGAAGTCCATAAATATTGATGCATTGATCAAGTCAGTCCAATGTTAAGTGCCTTAAAAACGACAGCATCGGAACGGATCAGGTGTGCAATGGCATTTAGCATTACAATAAATCTCTCCAGGGAGGTCTGGTCTGTCTGGCATGGTTAATAGGAGATATCTTCATCTAAGTGGATTTTCTGGGGGGAGTTTGGGTAGTCTTGCATCCCATTTTGATTTCAGCATCCTTACTGCAATGTCTTACCTGCACTGCAATCTAGAAACCAAGGCTTGGGATTCCTTATGAAAGTTTGTCACAGTAAATCTGTTTTCCTATGCTTTTTGCATGGTTATACCATAGTTTACAACGGGTAGCCATGTTTTTAATTATTATTATTATTATTATTATTATTTATTTCTTAGCAGACGCCCTTATCCAGGGCGACTTACAATTGTTACAAGATATCACATTATTTTTACATACAATTACCCATTTATACAGTTGGGTTTTTACTGGAGCAATCTAGGTAAAGTACCTTGCTCAAGGGTACAACAGCAGTGTCCCCCACTGGGGATTGAACCCACAACCCTCTGGTCAAGAGTCCAGAGCCCTAACCACTACTCCACACTGCTGCCCCACAAAAGCTTCTCAGTTTGATTTCTTGCTTTTTAGATCAGTTTGTTGCCAGATAAGTCATGAACATGTCAATCCCTCAAACTGTCAACTGCCCTAAATTTATAATTTTACAACTAAATAACATTGCAGTATTGGTACATTTTATAAGTAAATACTGCATATGAAAATATGACAGAAACCATCATTTTCCTAATATCTGCTTTTGTGTAATTCCAAATTGTGTACAATGATGCAGTTTATATACAGTACAATCTTATCTGTAACAAATCGAAATCTTGTAATGCAGAATCATAATCTCCCTCACTCGAAATCTCACTCCAAACAAAACAAATTCCATTGTACTGACTTATGTACAGTATTCCAATGGCCAACAAAAAAAATAAAACAGTAATGTGCTTCAGTACTTATGCTTTGTTTATTACACGCAGAACAACCTTAACTTGTTGCTATATAAAGCACGGCAAGGTTCCTTAGCACTGAAGATTATTCAAACCATTTTACATACTGCGAATGCTGATAACAGTAAAAATTGTGGCTTGGCTCCCTCCTTCTACCCTTTCTCCCCTTACAAACTTCTCGTAGTCCTTCAGTGATCTCCTTCCTCAATTGTCTCTTTGGTTTAGGCACCCCCCAGATGCTCAATTATTTCAAGGCTTCATGACTAAAGTCAGATACAGGGTAATGCTAGGATTGATTTTGTCTTGATTTATGTTTGAAGTAGTGTGACTGGACTGAGTTACAAAATACCTCCATGTATTGGTGATATAACCCGGCCACTGCACTATTTTCCCCTCCTGTGCAGCAGGTATTAGGACCCCAACTGACCCCACATTAAACCCCACATAGTAGAGTTCTATTTGCATGCAGAATTGTAAAACCTGCTGCACAAGAAATTAATTTAGTGCGGTGGCAGGCTAAATAGGTTTCAACTAAGTCTGAAAGCCATGTTAGTACCACTTTTATTACATATTATGAACACGCTAGAAGTTAAAGTGGTTGACATTTCTGGTAAAATAGTCAAACTGTTAGACAATGCTTCAACTGCTTTAAAAACATGCCAAAGGGAGCAGAAAATGGAGTCGATGGTAGCGCAATAGCGAAATAAAAAAACAAATGAAACATGTGTACGTAATGAATGTAAAATGACGGATAATGTATTTTAATTTGATTAGATTATATTCCAAGGTTCAATCCTAAAACATGCATTATTATTAATCAGACAAACTTTAACACGTTTTTTAAACTTTTAAAATGACAAATTTATTGTATAGTACACCTTTCCCCCCCATCATTTTAACATTTTCAGTAAATCTGTAAACAATCATTTTACCAGTAATAGTAACAATAAATACAGTACCTTAAAAACATTTCACTAACACATTTTAATTTACCGAAAATACAAATGAAACACAACATGCCTATTCAATTGAAAGATACAAAATGAACTACTGCAACACAAAACAATACAGCACTCTTCTTCAAATAGATGCTTTATCTAAATTTAATTTCTTACCTGTTGAATAGACTATTATATTTATTATAATTTGTAATGTCTGATTTAATGTGCTAAACATTACTACAGTAAGAATTTGAAACGATTTCAAATATATGATTGATTGGGAATTGATCATCCAGAGGGCTCTGATGTTTGCAGTTTTAGCTGGCCTATTATATATTAACTAGCAATTAACAGAAAAAGAAATATTGTATATTAATATGTTTATTAGCTGGTTGTTAATAGTTAATAGGCGGCCCTTAAAATAAAGCGTGGCCTTACATTTTTCTAACCACTGGAGCCTCTTCTGAAGTTTTATAAATGACCACTAGGGGTGTGCAACTGTAGTTTCTGAACAAATGGCAGTACTGTGAGTCAGTAAATTCTATATGCAAAAAGACTGGTTCAAAGGGGACATATATTACTGCTGCACACCCCTAGTTGTCATTTTTCAAATTTCAGAAATTCAGCTTTAAACTGTCAGAAGCAAATAATTATCTGAGAAGAAAATATAGTGATAATGGTAGAGAACACACTGGATAGGACATTAAACATGTAATAAATTAATTATTATGTAAATGATATAAATCCCTTACAGGGGCTATTAGTATTTATATTCATCAGCAACAACTGGATTAGAACGAGTAAACAAATTATTCCACCTGATCTGGAACAATACTGTAGCTGTAGGTACACCTATAGTTCCCTTTCAAGTCGAAAATAACCATCAAGGTATGGGATATTGCCGTCAGGCAGTAGCGATTGGCTGAGCTTTTATAGCAAAGCTGCCGATAGGCCTCTGCGCGAGCTGCCACGTAAGCCCGCCCCCTTGGGAGCTTACTATACGCAGCGCGCAGAGACTCACTTCCTCTTTTGTCTTCAGCATTGGTAGCGGTAGGTATTAGAGCCTGTAGCTGACTGTACTCAAAAAGCTTAAAGCTTGAGAAGCTGGTTTTTGCCCCTTCTCCGAGTTTATTTCAGTTACACTCTTCGGAGTCGTTATTATTATTATTTAAGGATTTTATATATTGTGTATATTTTTATATATTTTATATATTTCCTTCACGCTTTGCTTGCATCGCGTTTCTCGTGGTCTCCCGTCTTTCCTTTATTAATTAATTTTGATTATTGTGTTGTGTTTTGGGTTGTATTAAAATATATATTTTTCTGTGTGTATTTGTATATATTTGTGACGCACGTTGCGTTGGCCTTGGCCGCGCGCGTGTCTGCAGCCCCGGTCTTGCCTTGGCTAGACCGCGTGTGTGTGGAGCCTGCTCTGCTGTCTCCCACGTACTGCCTGCGGTAAAAAAAAAAAAAAAAAAAACCGCGTGGTAGTTGTACTGTGCCCACATATACTGTGTCCCAGTCACATAATCACCACCAGCAGTACTGCTGCAGCGAAAAAAAAAAAAAAAAAATCCCATTCACTACACAGAGGAAGACGACCACTAAGCCTCTATCCCCAGCACCAGCAGGTAAGTAGTGCACAGCATAAGACACTGTACCAGCACATAGCGTCTCCGCTCTGCGGGTCAGCTGACGCTTAGGCGTCTGTGCTAGCGTTCTACGCTCGGTACTCACGCTCCGGCGTGCTGCGCTTAGGCGCTTGGTGTCGGCACTTTGCCACTTGGTGCAGCGCTTCGGCGCTTTGTGCAGCGCATCAGCGCTTGGTGCTAGCGCGTCTGCGCTTGGGGACTTCGGCGCATCGACGCTCGGTGCACGCACCTCGACGCTCGACGCTTCGGCGCTCGACGCTCGGTGCACGCACCTCGACGCTCGACGCTTCGGCGCTCGGCGCGTCGACGCCTCGACGCTCGGTGCACGCACCTCGACGCTTCGGCGCTCGACGCTCGGTGCACGCACCTCGACGCTTCGGCGCTCGACGCTCGGCGCGTCGACGCTCGGTGCACGCACCTCGACGCTCGGTGCACGCACCTCGACGCTCGGTGCACGCACCTCGACGCTCGACGCTTCGGCGCTCGACGCTCGGCGCATCGACGCCTTGACGCTCGGTGCACGCACCTCAACGCTCGACGCTTCGGCGCTCGACGCTTGGCGCATCGACGCCTTTACGACCAGGGCACGTCCACGCTTCGGCAACCATGTCCGGGTTCCACCGTTGCGTCACCTGCCAGGCAAAATTGCCAGCGAGCGATCCCCATGAGGACTGTGTGGCGTGTCTGGGGCCAGAGCACGCCGCATCCGCGTTGGCGGATAGGGCTTTTTGCCATCTTTGTGCTGGTTTCCAGACACGCACCCTCCGCCAAAGGGCGAAGAAAGCAGTGGGTGGGCGCTCTCCTTCCACTGGATCGTCCCACACCATTTCTGCCCCGCCGTCATCTACGGCGACGCCGCCAGGGCGGCTGCAGCTCTCCAGGAGCCCGTCCTCCCAGCTAACGGCTGGTCAGAGGTCCCCCACCAGACGCGCTCGGGAGCGCAGCCCCTCCCCTCGTAGGGTACGCCCCCGTCGGGAGTCTAGGTCGCACTCCAGATCGCCTCGACGGAGAGCACGCTCTCGTTCCCCTCGTCGGGACAGGCGATACAGAGACAGGTCGGGGGTGGCAGAGCTAACCTCCAAAATGTCCCAATTCATGGAGGTTATGATGGGGCAGCAGTCCATCCTCATGTCCTTAGCAAATGTGGTGCCTCCAGTCCCAGGACAACCGACTGGGCCCATTGCTAGTCAGCCAGTGGCCCCTCCACAACCTGCACCGGTCGTCGCTCCTCCAGTGCAGTCTCAAGGGGAGTGGGATATCGATGCGCTGTCTAGAGACGCATCTGACATCCTAGAGGGGGACAGTACAGAGGCTGAGGTAGCCTCCCAGCACTCTGAGGACGAGCTCCACGTGCTGGACACCAATGACCCTACGTGGTCTGTGGTGGACAGAGCAACCCGCCACTTGGGTGTCGAGTGGCCGATGGCGGAGCCGCCTCGGCGCTCCTTGTTTGAGTCGCCTTCAGCCCAGTCCAGTCAGTCCAGGATGCTTCCGGCATTCCCGGACTTTATTAAGGAGGTACAGTCCACCTGGGGGGCTCCGGCCTCTGCCCCGGCGACTTCTCGCAAGGCCTCGGCCTTTAACATGCAAGGGGCAAGTGAGGCTGGGTTGGCGTCCTTCCCACCTGTGGACGCTGCGTTCGCCGCGTTGGTGAAGACGCCAACATTATCGGGGCTGACGAAAGATCCTGCATGCCCCAATAAGCAGTGCAGGACCACTGAGGTACACCTCAAGAAGGGGTACGCTGCGGCCACAGAGGCGGTCAAGCTCTCTAATGTGGCCAGCTTGCTGACGGTCTACCAAGCGGCATTAATCAAAGACCTGCCTGAGTGCCCTTCGGCGGCCCTCAGAAGCGAGTTGGGGACCGTCAGTCAACTGCTGGTGAAGCTGGCCCAGCTCAATGCGCGGGCTCAGGGCAGGAGCATCGCGTCTCTGGTGGTGGCCAGAAGGCAGCTCTGGCTCTCGCAGGCGAGAGTGCAGGAACCTGATAAGGCCCCGTTGCTGGATGCCCCAATTACACCGGGACACACATTTGGTCCAGCGGTGGAGGAGATGCTGCAACGCTCCGCCAAGGCGCGGGAGGCGTCACAGCAGATGGCGAAAATGTGGCCAAAACCGTCGTTCCAGCCGAAGCGGCCTCAGGAACATCAGTGGCGCAGGGCACCACCACAGCACCAGCCACGGCCAGGGGGGACTAAGACCTCTCCCTCAAGCACAGCAGCGCGCGGTCAACCTCCTTTTTCAAGACCGCAGCGCGGAGGGTGGCGCCCTAGAGGTGGTGCCAAGCCACGCCCTCGGGGCTCTGGCCAGGCCCCTCGCGAACGAGCCCAGCCCAAACAGCCCTGAGAACACCAGGCAGCTGTTAACCCTCCCCTACACTGTCTCCCAGCTCCAGTTCTGGCAACAATGCACCAACGACATCTGGGTGCACAAAACTATATCCACCGGGTACACCCTTCAGTTCCAGTTAAAACCTCCCCCCTTTCGGGGGGTGGTCGTAACTGCAGTGAAGGACTCGGTTCAGTCCTCAGCTCTGAATGTGGAAATACAAGCATTGCTCAGCAAGCGTGCCATTCAACAAGTAGACCCTGCTCTGATCGACCAGGGGTTCTATTCCAAATACTTCCTGGTGCCCAAGAAGGACGGCGGGCTCCGTCCTATTTTAGATCTGCGAGTACTGAACAAATACCTGCGGGTGTTATCGTTCAGGATGCTTACGCACAGGCACATCATCCAGTCAGTCCGACACGGCGACTGGTTCACCACCGTGGACCTGACAGATGCGTACTTTCACGTTCCCATCTGCCCGGGTCACAGGAAGTATCTGCGTTTCGCATTCCAGAGCAGGGTATACGAGTTTTGTGTCCTTCCGTTCGGCCTGTCACTAGCTCCTCGAACCTTTTCGAAATGTATGGATGCCATTCTAGCTCCCTTGCGGGCTCAAGGTGTCCGACTGCTGAATTATCTGGACGACTGGCTCGTCTGCGCGCAGTCGAAGGAGCAGGTGGCACAGCACACAGTGATGGTTACAGACCATCTTCGGCGGCTAGGTCTGAAGATCAATTCAGAAAAGAGCCGCCTAGTGCCGAGCCAACAGACCGAGTTCTTGGGTCTGCATCTGGACTCAGTGTCCATGGAAGCGACCCTGTCGACACAAAGAGTTGCCTCAATAGAGCGGTGTCTTTCCCTATTCAGGTTGAGACAAACAGTCAGCATGGAGCTGTGTCAGCGCATGCTGGGGTTGATGGCTGCCGCCTCACAAGCCCTTCCTTTGGGCTTACTACACCAGAGACCTCTGCAGGCCTGGTTCAATGCCTTCGCGTTGCATCCGCGGAGAGACAAACACCGCAGGCTAAGGGTATCCCAAGCCTGCTGGGAAGCGCTACGCTGGTGGAGAGTTTCGTCAAACCTCCGCCAAGGCGTACGCTTGGGTCCCATTTTCAGAAGGCAGGTCATCACAACCGACGCTTCCAACCACGGTTGGGGAGCAGTCTGGAACGGGACAGGGACCCGTGGAGTGTGGTCAGGACCCTGGAGGTCAGCCCACATCAACGCTCTGGAGCTCAGAGCGGTGGACCTCGCCCTCCGGCACTTCTTGCCAGTGCTTCTAGACAAGCACGTGTTAGTGCGGTCAGACAACACCACAGTAGTGGCGTATATCAATCGCCAGGGCGGATTGCGGTCCCCCAGTCTTCACCAGATGGTAACGCGGCTGTTGCTCTGGGCTCAACCGCGTTTAGCCTCTCTGCGTGCAGTTCATCTGCCGGGCAGAGTCAATTACGCAGCGGATCTCCTGTCCAGAGGAGGTCCTCTTGCGGGCGAATGGCGTCTCCACCCTCAAGTGGTGGAGCGCATCTGGGAATGGTTCGGCACAGCGCAGGTCGATCTCTTCGCTTCGCGAGAGACCACGCACTGTCCTCTATGGTTCTCGGTGAAGGACCTCGACAGCCCCCTGGGGGTGGATGCACTGGCTCACGAATGGCCGCCAGGGCTCCTGTATGCCTTTCCACCGATTCCGATGCTCCCCGCCTTCTTGGAGAAGGTCAGGGTAGAGCGAGCGACAGTGATTCTGATCGCTTCTCGGTGGCCTCGGAGAATATGGTTCCCGAGTTTAGTGCAGTTACTGCACGGTCGCCCGAGGGAACTCCCTTTGCGAGCGGACTTGTTGTCCCAAGCTCAAGGACAGCTTTGGCATCCGAACCCCAAACTCATGCAGTTGTGGGCTTGGCCCCTGAGCGGGAGCGCCTGTCAGCCTTAGGGCTTTCGACTGCAGTTATATCGACCATCCAGAGTGCGAGAGCGCCCTCTACTAGGTCGCAGTATGCGTATAAGTGGCAGCTGTTTCAGAGTTGGTGTCTGGCTGAGAGCCACGACCCAGTCTCCTGTCCTATGGCAGTAATATTGCAGTTTCTACAGAAACTGCTAGATGAAGGGAAATCTCCTTCTACACTTAAAGTGTATTTAGCCGCCATTTCGGTTTGTCATGTACGCATTGACGGGTTATCACCTGGTTGCCATTTTTTGGCATCTCAGTTTCTGAAAGGCGCAAGACGCTTGCGGCCTCCAAGAACGACCAGTTTACCGTCGTGGAGCCTTGATGTGGTGCTAGAAGCCCTTACCAAGGCACCGTTTGAGCCTCTCCACAGCGTGGATATGAAGCTCATATCTATTAAGACAGCTTTTTTGCTGGCTGTGGTATCAGCAAAACGCGTGAGCGAGTTACATGCACTTTCAGTGCATCCTTCTTGTACTCGTTTTGCAGGAGACGGTTCTAAGGTCTCCATGCGCCCTAATCCGGCCTTTTTACCAAAGGTTATATCCCCGTTCCACATGAACCAGTCAGTCGAGTTGATGGCGTTCCATCCTCCTCCTTTTTCTTCCCCAGAGGAAGAGCGGTTACACATGCTCTGCCCCGTGAGGGCATTGAGGTGTTATATGGACCGTACAAGGACTGTGAGGCAGACAGAACAGTTGTTCATATGCCATGGTTCTAGATCTTTGGGTCAGCCGCTGTCTAAACAGCGCCTTTCCCACTGGATAGTGGATGCTATTAAATTAGCGTATGAATCTGCAGGCCTTCCACCACCAGGGCAGTTGAAGGCGCATTCTACCAGGGGTATGGCGACATCCTGGGCCCTCTTTCGAGGGGTGCCGGTGTCTGATATTTGCGCGGCAGCCAGTTGGGCTACGCCGCATACTTTCATGAGGTTTTACAGGTTAAATGTACTGGATTCCTCTGCTCCACTGTTTGGAGCATCTGTTTTACACTCTACGACGCCTCAGGATGCGGACGTATAGAGTGGTTGATAGCATGGTGTTGACTGTTCCACCTTTAAGACAGGTGTCATTACGAGCATAGACGCTGAGGCGCAGCTCCGCATATGCCTAGATGTTCTGCCTACGCAGTTGCGTTATGATGTAAGTCTGTCCTACTGCCGAGAATCCTCCCTCGCGACGGCTTGGGTACACTGTTCCCATACCTTGATGGTTATTTTCGACTTGAAAGGGAACGATAGGTTGCGGATGCAACCCCGGTTCCCTGAAAGAGAAAATAACCATCAAGCCGCGTGGTCGCTTCAGAAGCCTTCACGGCCTGAAGAGCAAAAGAGGAAGTGAGTCTCTGCGCGCTGCGTATAGTAAGCTCCCAAGGGGGCGGGCTTACGTGGCAGCTCGCGCAGAGGCCTATCGGCAGCTTTGCTATAAAAGCTCAGCCAATCGCTACCAATCGCTACTGCCTGACGGCAATATCCCATACCTTGATGGTTATTTTCTCTTTCAGGGAACCGGGGTTGCATCCGCAACCTATCGTTTCACTTTATTAACATCACAAATAAAAATATTAATAATATGCCTTTTTTAAAATAAAAAACCAGTCCGGTTTAAGAAGGAATACTTAAAACACAAGAAACACGTACAAAATACTGAATTAATAAAATATACAGTGCACATTTGTAGTTAATACAGTATATTAAAAAGCTTCCATGTGTAGGAAAGAAACATCTTTGAAACGAAAGTTTCAGTTAGTCATTTGAATCTCTCCAGAACAGTCCTAAAAAGAATGAAAAACTTGACTTATTCATTTCTGGCACTTCTCATACCAAACGCGCAAGCATACTGAAAGTGTAATCATGCAACACACAATAGTTTCACAATGGTATGTGATGCAGCATAGACACTACAGTACTCTCTCTTTATAAAACACATTGCAAGGCTTTTCATATTGTTAAACTGGTTATAATCTAGTGTAGTCAGCTCTCATTTACCTCATGCCATTCCACTAGCACTTGAATTCTACTGTAACTATTTGAACACAAATTGCTTAGTCTCATAATGATGGGGGGCAGTGTGGAGTAGTGGTTAGGGCTCTGGACTCTTGACTGGAGGGTTGTGGGTTCAATCGCAGGTGGGGGACACTGCTGCTGTACCCTTGAGCAAGGTACTTTACCTAGATTGTTCCAGTAAAAACCCAAGTGTATAAATGGGTAATTATATGTAAAAATAATGTGTAAAAAAATAATGTAATTGTATGTAAAAATAATAAACAATTGTAAGTTGCCCTGGATAAGGGTGTCTAATTCAGTGGATACCTCTAATTCACTGACCTTAGATTTGAAAGCTTTTTCTGGTTAATATTTGCTTAAAAGATTTAAAGCTAAAATAGTCATCGTTGCTGTGAAGTGCAGGGCTGTTCGCTAAGAGAAAGACAACGTTTTCTAGATTTGATTGTATTATTCTCATATTCCTCAATCCTTTACATACAGCATCCAATGACTGTGTACTGTATGTGATTCTCTCATTAATATAGGAAGAAAAAGATGTTTTAACCATCATATAATTGTTTATCCTCTCTATTACAGCCACGTAGCCTCTCTAATTATACAGAACAGGCATTGTTGAATCTTGGTTTAGTAATGATGAACTGATTTGAAACCCTTGTCAATCTTCTATTTAAGAAACATATAGCTTGCATGGTGCACAGAAAGGCCAAAACTTCAATGTTACTTTAGAACGGACAATATTTCATTTCAGTGGGGCAACTTGATTCCTACACATTCCACACACTGGGGCACAAGACAATTACCACCTCCAAATGTCCCTGGTGTGTTTTGGTGCTGTTAGCAAGTACCCGTGGAAATATCTTCTCCCGCATTTTTAAACGCCTGTGCTGGTCTCGGTGCAGGCTGCAGTGTACTCCCTGGTAGCAGAGAAGGACCTCTGGCTGGATTGTTTATTGAGAAGCAGTCTGGAGGCAGCAGCCCTGTATTTCCTGGACATGAGGTTGTAAAGGACCGGGTTGATACTGGCACTCAGGTAGAACAGCAGCATGGAGACCATGTTGAAGTATTGACTGAATTTAGCCGCAAGGTAATTGTCGACGTGAATAAAAATGTTTCTCCCAATGTGAAAAGGCAACCAGCAGACTGCAAAAGCCAAAACGACAACAGCTGCAAGACAAAAAACAAAATAGAACAATACAAATGTAAAAAAGCAAATACTACCAGTGTTTTCATCGCTTGGCACGCACTGGACCATTTTTACCTTGTAAAACCAGATAAGATGCTTTTGTCTAGAATGTGTGTGCTATTGTAAGCAGCAGTACACATTCATGGGAAGGGAGTGTGAACTTGTTGTAAAACAAATGGCAGGTCCACATGGATGGAAACTACAGTATAATTTAAAGCATATGTACAAGTAATACAGCATCACAAGAGGGTAGGGGGCTTTGATGATGTGCGATGATGAGTTGAGGGGTTGGCTTCATGACGTGATGAAAAATTCCTAACAAAATTAAAACATTTTGAAATCCAGAACTTTCAACACATATTTTTTTTATATACATAAGGGTGATAACCATTAACCAGTTCTGAAATTGTTCAAAACTTGATTATGTATTATTTAGTTGAACAGCCCCAGATATATATTTTAATATATGGTGTTGATTTGAACTATATTGTTCATGCATCATTAAAATGACGCATAAAGACCTGGTCACACAGGCGACTTTTGTTGAGGTCAACAAGAGGAACATATTTGTTGCGTGTATTTTGCATTGCATTTTGAAGTGGTCCCACGAGAGACAAGCATGCGGTCGACATGGCAACACACAGAGTAATGCAAATCAATCATAATGCACGTTTGTGTCACGAGACGTCAATATGCTGCGAAGGAAGGCTGCCGCTGCTGCTTTAACAGCAATGTTAAAAAAAAAGAATGGTTGGGGTTCGGCCTGGGTTATGAGACGTGAAGAAATATTATTGTTTTTGTTTTTAAACTTGAACAAAAAAACAAACCTTATGACATTTTATTTTTTCAAAAATGTGGTGAAGCAATAATTTTTTTGTAAATTGTTACAAAAACGCAACCATTAAACCTTTTCACCCTCCACAGGAACCTTTTATTTTCTTATATGTAATTATTTCTCAAATCCATAAAAAAATGCAAAATAATCTATTAGCTTCACTTCAAAATCATGCGTCCACATCGCCATTTTACTATCATGTGACACTACTATCCAATAGGATTGGCTGGTATTGAAAATGTTGCCCTTGTGTCGGCTGAAAAATAGAACAATGGAAGTAGGAGACACGTCGCCGGGGGTTTGACAAGCTGTCGAAGCCTTGTTGCCATTGACAACAGTCGCCTGTATGACCAGGCCTTAAGGGAAAGAAATAGGTAGTTCTTTCCTTCTAGGATCTCACTGAAATATACACATCTCAACATCACGCACACAACAAACATATTACATAAACTTTTCCCTCACTCAACAAATAGAACATACAGACGTGCTCAAGCTTCTTGGTACCCCTCCACAAAAAATGAAGAATGCACAATTTTCTCTGAAATAACTTGAAACTGACAAAAGTAATTGGCATCCACCATTGTTTATTCCATATTTAATAGAAATCAGACTTTGCTTTTGATTTTTTATTCAACATAATATTGTAAATAATAAAACAAATGAAAATGGCATGGACAAAAATGATGGGACCGCTAACCTAATATTTTGTTGCACAACCTTTAGAGGCAATCACTGCCATCAAACGTTTTCTGTAGCTCTCAATGAGACTTCTGCACCTGTTAACAGGTAGTTTGGTCCACTCTTCCTGAGCAAACCGCTCCAGCTGTCTCAGGTTTGATGGGTGCCTTCTATAGATGTTCTATAGGATTCAGATCAGGACTCACAGAAGGCCACTTCAGAATAGTCCAATGTTTTGTTCTTATCCATTCTTGGGTGCTTTTAGCTGTGTGTTTTGGGTCATTATCCTGTTGGAGGACCCATGACCTGCGACTGAGACAGAGCTTTCTGACACTGGGCAGTACGTTTTGCTCCAGAATGCCTTGATAGTCTTGAGATTTCATTGTGCCCTGCACAGATTCAAGGCACCCTGTGCCAGGTGCAGCAAAGCAGCCCCAAAACATAACCAAGCCTCCTCCATGTTTCACTGTAGGTATGGTGTTCTTTTCTTTGAAAGCTTCATTTTTTCGTCTGTGAACATAGAGCTGATGTGACTTGCCAAAAAGCTCCAGTTTTGACTCATCTGTCCAAAGGACATTCTCCCAGAAGGCTTGTGGCTTGTCAATATGCATTTTAGCAAATTCCAGTCTGGCTTTTTTATGTTTTTCTGTCAAAAGTGGAGTCCTCCGGGGTCTTCTTCCATGGAGCCTACTTTCGCTCAAAAAGCGACGGATGGTGCAATCAGAAACTGACGTACCTTCACCTTGGAGTTAAGCTTGTATCTCTTTGGCAGTTATCCTTGGTTCTTTTTCTACCATTCGCACTATCCTTCTGTTCAATCTGGGGTTGATTTTCCTCTTGCGGCCGCACCCAGGGAGGTTGGCTACAGTTCCATGTTCAGTGTGGTGCACACAATGATACCAAACAGCACAGTGACTACTTTTCTCCATTTAAATAGGTTGAATGACTGATTACAAGATTGGAGACATATGTGATACTAATTAAAGAAACTAATTAGTTTGAAATATCACTATAATCCAATTCTTTATTATCTTTTTTAAGGGGTACCAACAAATGTGTCCGGGCCATTTTAGAATATCTTTGTAGAATAAGCAATAATTCATCTCTTTTCACAGATTCTTTGCTTTATTCTATGACATACCAAAGGCATGCAAGTATACATGATAAAATAGCTTTTAATTTCATCACTTTTCAGGAGGAATGAAGCATTATTTCAATGAGCTGTAAGGGTACCAACAAATTTGAGCACGTCTGTATGTAAACCATATTGTAAAATGAAAGTCCTTTATAGATTTTCTTGTGTGTCTTGTACCAAAGGCACATGCAGACACAATGGAGTGACACTAAAATATACACACAGATACTTAAACGTTGATATAAACACTTGTGCACTCAGACATAGACAGTTGTGTGTGGATATTAATAATATACAATGATTAATATAGCAAATAGGAAAGAAATAGGGTTGTTTAAAGTAATAAAAGAACAAATGGAGAAAGGTCTTTTGGCAACTGAATACATTTAAAAAAACTAACGTTGATGAAGTGTTAAACATTAGTCTTTTTAGATTAGTCGGTTTTACATCAGAATTACTAAACATTGATAAAATTCAATTAATTGTGTCTTAGTAATGAAATGTCCTTCTTATTTATTTTTTGAAGTAGACAGGGTCATATTTTAAAGCAAGTGCAAAGACAAAGGTTAATTTCTAAGTGGAATAAAACAACTGTGACAATAAAACTAACACAAAGTTGGAGGAGTTAATTAGTTGTTCTAAGTGGTTCCTTTCTAATTTAGACTTATTTTACTTCTCTAATCATTTTCATTTGCTTTTGCACTTGCTTCAGAATATGACCATTACTGTTACAAAACTATAAATAAATATCTTTAAAAAAGTATTTTTAGGGTCCTCATTGAAAAATATGGAGACCCTTATGTGCTGTCTAGTGAAGACATGATCAGCAATCTTCTCTAAATTTATCATACACTCCACAGCACTTTGCGATAATCCTGTACACTATTATCAACCTTTCAGGTACGATGTAATTATTCTGCAACCATGAGGAACTTCTGGATGTGTGTGCATTAATTTTCAAATAAAAATGGTGCCAAATGTGCACAGAAGCAACATTGAAACCCTTATTAGAAAACATGTAATATTACATCTTAAAAAAAAATGTGTAGACAACTAACATGGACTATCCATGAGGTACAACACAGAGTATTTGACAAGAATAATAAGGATTAGTAGCACAGGTTACGTGCTGAGGCACATCAGCGCAGCTTACTTTTATTCACAGTCATATTATTTGATTACAAATGATGCACGAGAACAATGCAGCTACATACAGCAGGACATGCATTTCCTAATTGATCTAATTATTGATCTTATCATACATCAGCAGGACATATGATAGATAGACATTTCTATTGGAGATAACAGAATTAAACAATTGGGTTCAATGACCATGTGTAAGCTATTTTACAGTGTATCCCTTAAGATAAATGTTGCATACCATCGGAAATTATAGCATCATTTGAATAATAATGTATTTTTTTGTGAAGCACAGGTTTCCACTACAGCACAATGAATACAAAGTATCAGCATGAGGAGACATGTCTTATTGTTTATGTGTACTCAGTTGGATAAATGGTATGTACAAAATTAAACAATAAAGTCATTTGTTTTCCAATTTTGTTTTGTTTCCCTATTACAACGTATGGTTCAGAGCAACATTTCCATTAAAACTGGCTTCTAGACTAGTTAGTTGTCCACAAGGTCTTTCTGCATCAGTAGGGAAGCTAGGGCAGGTGTAGAAGGTAAGACTAATAATCAAATTAGTGTTAATCCCTTACCTTGATTGTCACTTGATAATGCAACATGCCCTTGTGTTAAGCATGTTTTATTAATCTTAGTAGAGAACATATTCCTACAGTATGAACCATGCTGAGCTCAAACTTTTTAAAAATGATTTTTAAAGTAATGAAAAATGACATAAGAATTGGACACCCAATAACATAAATGATAAGTGGGTGAGAAAATTATTTCATTTTGTACAGCCTATTTATTTCACTTTTAAGGCTTAATGCTAATACAGGTGTATATATAAAATAGTTAAGATAGGTTTAAGATATATGCAGAAATGCTTTTTCTTTTGTTGTGGGGCAGACTAACAATAGGGAAACAGCTTAATTCTTAGGAATAATTATTATTTGTTTATTTAGCAGATGACTATATCCAAGGCGACGTACAGAGACAAGGGTGTGCGAACTATGCATCAGCTGCAGAGTCACTTACAACAACGTGTCACCCGAAAGATGCAGCACAATGAACTTGACTTTGACTTTGTAAAAGCTTGTTCACAAATACCCACAGGCATCTAAACTTTTAGGTTAAGATTCTAAACTCATTCATATGTATTTTGCTATATATCTAAAATGTTTTAAACATGAATACAGTGTATTTACATTGCATCATTGAAAAAAATGAAAAATGTAACATGCATTATGAAAGCAATAACACATATCTGGGTGAATAGGGTCCAGTATGCCTCAGGTGTTGTGTTACCGAGGTGTGCAAATATTGGACAATATTTGAATATCCTAGAGTGTGCTATTGTGCTTATGAAATGTTTACATATATGCAGTACCCTGTACCATAGTAAAACAACAGAAAAGTATAATACATCTTAGTAAACACATTAAACAGTAAGAGCTTGGTAAAAAAAAAAAAAAAAAAAAAAAACTAAACATGGTATGTAGAGTAAAATCTTGGGAAAATATAGAAAACTGCAGAAAATACTATATACTCCCAAACACTAGATCATGTTTTTTTTGGTTTCTTTGTTTTTTTGTACAATTAGGTAGATGCACCAAAAGTGAGTAGACTATGAATACAAAATAAGCTGGCAATACCACTACAACAATAAAGAGATACATTCAAGTCATGCTTTGCGGTTTGGTGGCCAAAAGTCATATATACAGTATTATATGTCATGACATTTAGGGCCCAATTTTGAAGCTATTGGAAAGGCAAGGTCAGTTTTTCTTAGAGGAATTAAACAACTGTATACACCTAGCAAGAGGCAACTTAATTGCAGGTAGGAGCAGTTTGATGATTGGGTTAAGTCATGTCTTGCTCGTTTTATGCCATTAACATTATTTTATTCCTCTCTGAAAATGTGCCTTTACTTTTGCTCTTCCCTAAAATTGTCTACAATGGGCAACTGACTCATCAAGTTGAAGTAAAATCACACCTGACCTATACTGTAAATTGAGAAACCCACTTACCCAAAATATTGACAGTCTGTCTGTGGTACCTTTCTCTGTTAGCAGCATTGGGTCCTTGGATTTCATTCTTGCTTTTCCACAGTTTTCTGCCTATGGAGCCATAGAGGAAAGATAAGCAGAACATGGGGAAAAAGAAATAGATGGTGGACACCCAGATCATGGTGTACAGGAGCCCAGAGCTCACAGCGTATGAAGTGTACTTGCACTGCCTGGTGCCAGTGTCAGGATCTGTGTTGTTTTCATATTCTACCCCGAAAAGGAAAAGCATCGGGGCAGCGGACACTAGTGAGAACGTCCACAGGAAGCCAATCACACATTTCACCCTCCTTTTAGTAACAAACACTTTAGCCTTTAGCGGGAAACAAATGGCCAAGTACCGCTCGATGCTGAGGGCAGTGATATGTAAGATGGTGGCATAAGTGCATCCTTCGTTGATGTAGTGAGACAAGCGGCAAATGGCCTCTCCGAATATCCATGGAATATATTTCCAGAGGCGGTAGAGGTCAAAGGGCAGGCAAAGGAATATGATCAGGTCAGAGACAGCCATGCTGGAGAGGTAGAGGTTGGTGGTGGTCTTCATGTCCTTGTACTTTCTGATGATCAAAATGGTCATGGTGTTCCCAGTGACGCCAACGATAAACAGCAAAATGCAGATGATAGTCACTGGAATTAACGTCGAGATAGGGAACAAGGACCCTGGATCGTACATCTCGTCTTCGTACATGGTCTGAGATCTGTAACACTGTTAGGAAAGCTTTGAGGTTTTGCATGCCAGGGAATGGAAACAGCAAAACTATTATTGGAATCTTAGTGCAAGAACAGTGTACAAATTAGTGAATCCCCAAGAGATATTCAACAACTCCCAAGCTCAGCGTTAAAGCAAAAACTGAAGATTGAAGTCCTTGGTCTTAACAAGAATGGTGCTGACTTTTAAAGCCATTGCCTGGTCTTTCTTCAGGCAGCTAGCTTATATTTGCAGACTGCCAAGAAATCCATCTCTGTGATGTGTCTCCCTGTCTCCCTCAACCCCCCTCTCTGTTTCCAGTTGAAAAAAGACAGGAGCACAGCTTGCTTAGCAGTGTGACATATATCACACACAGGAACTTATTGTGAGCATAAGTTCTAGTTCAGACAGTCTTCTCAGAGTCCCAAAGCTGGGGGTCTCAACATCATCTCTTTAGTTCAAATCCCTGAGAAGAAAAGTTGCTTTCTGACCAGCCTCCTCTGCTCAGCTCTGATTTCAGCAATGAGGCTGAGCCTTAATCAAATACTGTGAGCCACAGTTGGGGAGAACAATCTGCAGGATATCTCTGTTACCATGCATGGCTTTTTCCATTGGATATTTTGTGAATGTTCACAAACCAAAAAGGGGGATCATTTTGTATTGAAAACAAATATACAGAATACACAGTGCACAATGTGTATATTACTTAGCAGTGATATACATGGCCCAAATGCAAAGCAAAGAATAAAACAGTGAACAATATAAAACTGCAGGATAGAGCAGTTGCACTGTCATTCTTGCAAGCTTTTTTCTGGTGTTATACTGTTACAAGGATCCGTTTTATTTACATTTGTCTTTGCACTACTTTCAATATATCTCAGAAAAGTGTGTAGTATCAATTGCTCACATAAGAGTTTGCCATATAGCTTTGTTATATACCATACACGGCAGTAAACATATACACTTGTCTGTACTAAACAGTAACCTGCTCTTACTAGCCAGTAAACTCCAAAAATAAATATTTTTTCAATACATGTAAATGACAAAGGCACCCTGGAGTTCATTCAGTTACCTGGTCGGGTGCATTTTTCTTTTTATTTCCCCAAATGATAAAGGAAATTTAATTTATGAACATAAACCAAAAAATATATTTCCATATATGAACATTTATTTTTTATACAATCCTATGCTGCTAAAAATGTTGAAATATTAACATCTATTAACATATGTTTAATCCACAATATAATATACTATTAATGCATATTAACAAATGGACACCTACGTTTTCAATATACGATTCTTTTAAAAGATTAATGTTTGTGCAATGAAAAAAAGCTCTGGTCAGCCATATATGTTAATATAAGAACACTTTTTTCTATAAAATGTAATATATGTAAACATGTGATATTGAAATATTTTCATCATTCAAACTGGTACCAAAGTAATAGATGTTATGACAACACATTTGAGAACAGTGTTTTGAATACTTAAATGAATGCTATGTATCCTAAATCTAAAACCATTAAGAAGGATTGAGGATGTGGTTATCCAGTGTTATGTAGCCTTTATAAATTTGTTTTGAATGCTACATTCAAATAATCTATTACTTAATGTATAAACCTAAATGAACATATATGCAAATGAACTGCCATAATAGACATGTTCTTGGAAAACGTCATATGTTATTTTATTTACAATAGGTTTTATAGTTGTGTTGTTTGTGTGGTTTGAGGTGTGAAATTGATTTGTGATGTTATAGATGAATGGAAATAGTGTATGCTAATGTTAGTGTAAACACATTTTATTACTGTTTATCTATCCTTTCTAGCATTCACTTCAGCACCTCATTAAAAGATGTTTGATATTCCTTTGGATAGAATTAAAAGCATTGAAACCTATCTGTCTTGAGGATTGATTAATTACATTTTCTTTAATTTAATTGCGTTGTCATATAAATCTAACAGAAACAATATAAATGAGATAACTCTTTAAATACAGTACAATCCAGATTAAACCAGAGGCAGTAATGTTTAATCTTATTAGAACGCCATTTTAAGCATGGCCTTTGAAAAACATTTCATTAAACAGTTTTACTTCATGTACTTTGCTGTCATGATAATTCAACATTAAAACAACAGAGGAGCATTCATTTTATATGCATATAAATATGGTACTGCATTTGTAAAAGTAGATTTTTTTTTTTTTAAATGATTAAAAAGTGGGAAAAAGTTTCATTTTGGCCCTGGGGGACAAAGCTTGCATTCAGGATTTGGTTGTAAACTGCAGCAATGTTCTCTGTGTGGGACATATTCCCTGAATATGATAATAATACATTATTATTATTATTATTTATTTATTTATTTATTTCTTAGCAGACGCCCTTATCCAGGGCGACTTACAATTGTTACAAGATATCACATTATTTTTCACATACAATTACATTATTTTTTACATACAATTACCCATTTATACAGTTGGGTTTTTACTGGTGCAATCTAGGTAAAGTACCTTGCTCAAGGGTACAGCAGCAGTGTCCTCCACCTGGGGTTGAATCCATGACCCTCCAGTTAAGAGTAGAGAACCCAAACCACTACTCCACACTGCACGAATGCACCTAGAATATCTTCCTTTTAAAAATGTCCTTAACATAATATTATCAATTGCTACCCGTTTCCCTTTCTCTAAACTTATGGTCGATACATTCTAAGTGTTTCAATTTCTTGTTAATGAACAGCAAACCTCAGCCAAAAATTTAAAAAATCCTAATCTTTAACTCATTTTTACTCGAAAGACCATTAAAATGAAAGAGCAAATTAAACAATTACTGATTTAAAAGAACAAAATGTAAATTACAGGCATATTCCCAACTCAGACACAAACCTAGTGGAAGCCCATGACACAACCCTCTGTGCCATTCACAAGCTTCCAGCAACAATGGAGCATCACCCTGAAGCTTCAAAGGTATGAGCCCAGGCCCTGAGTGATGTAAAGGTTCCATGTAGATTCTCCAGGGGCCAGTTTTTCAAAACTTTTAATCTGGATCAAAGTGAACCAGATTTTGTAATCCTATATTTTGTGATCAAGATTGCTTTTATCTGGATCATTTTGATTTGGTTTTTCAGAAAATGTCACTGCTGGATTACATTTATCCAGATAACAAATAATCACGATTACGAAATCCAGTTTTTAGAAGTTAGCTAGTTCTTAATAGTTTTTTTTTTCTTAAAGAGGCCTTATGTATGATATGACCTAATTTAACAAAATAAATAATATTGTGGTAATTATGATTAATACACAACTTTATTTATTATTATTATTATTATTATTATTATTATTATTATTATTATTATTATTATTATTATTATTTAACAAAATCTAAATCACTTTTAATGTTAGTGCACATAAAACGCATGCAAATAATGGTTATTTTATTATTTATTTATTTACTTAGCAGAAATTAAATAGATAAATCTAAATTGAATTTTGAAAAAAGGATATGTGTTTTTAGACATCTTCATCGTCTTCCTCATCGGTCGAGAGTCCAGCATCTCTCAGATGAGCTTTAAGGAGGCGTATGTGAAGGCGTATGCATATGCTTTTTTATTAAAACTATACCACTAAATATGTGTTTTCCTTTTTGCTGGCATGGATACAAACCTTGAATAAATATGTAAATATTATATTCTTACACTCCATTTGGACATATTGTGTGTGTTTGCTATGAGAATTCAAACACAATATCGATGTTCTATGATCATTTAAAAGCTAAATCCACCTCTGCCGTAGGATCACAATAATCCTGGTATTTTGGATCAAAGTAATCCTGCTCTCCTCTTTAAATTAAACCAAATTGCAACATTTAATCATGATTACAAGTGCGATCGGATTACCAAAACGAAATCCGGTTCACAGTAATCCCGATTGCATTTCGATGTTTTGAAAAACCCAATTGCACAATATAATCCAGGTCAAACACGGAAATCTGATTACCAAAGTTTTGAAAATCCGGCCCCTAGAGTCACATTTATTGCTGGAGCCTTTTTCACTGGACTTTGACAACCACACCCTACATTCCTCTTTACACCCTGTATTCTGCCTCATCTTTTTCAAGATCCTCCTCCGTGCAGTGGTTTCCTGTTCCTGGGGGTTATACTGTAGCATCACTTCTGCCCCCTGAAACCATGGCAGGCCTGAGAATCTGGTTCAATCCTGTGACTACAGGACCAAGACCAAGACCTCTGGTTTGATTGGTTTACCTCCAATATGGTTTGTTTTCATGTTCTTCATACAAGGGCCTACATTTTGCACTAATTACATTTTCCACCTGGTCTTATAATAGGCAAGAATACTTTTGTCAAGCTTGGTTACTATATAGCTGACATTTGTGCATACTTGCTGTTTCAAATTCAACAATTTTGTAACATTTATTTTTGTCTCAGTTTTCCATTTGTTCAAAATTATTATTATTATTATTTATTTCTTAGCAGACGCCCTTATCCAGGGCGACTTACAATCGTAAGCAAATACATTTCAAGTGTTACATGCAAGTACTGTACATTTATCTGGCACAATATGTGTGAGTGAAAACAGACCAAAACTAGCATTGATAGCATATTAGTCAGAGAACATTTAACATCAGTTTACCAATCTATTCATCTTCATTCACTTGCGATTTATAGCTCTACACATGCTAAACGCAGGTCTCCAGCCCGCTACAGATGAAGATGGATGGGCAGACAGATAAATAGATAATTGAATAGAGAGAACAATTGAAAGACACATATATGGTGTGTAAAATCTACAATGTGAAATGATACAGAACACTGTGTATTTTGTATTTAATAAACAAATGACTTATGTACTGCAGTTATTTAATCATTGTAGGAAAAAAAAAACAGCCACTGAGTTTGGTGTATATTTGTGTTATGGTCCTTATGAGCCAGTATACTGCTGAAGGTGTTGAATTTCTTCATCTTGTTGACGTGTGTTTTCCTGTAGTCTCTTACCCCCCTGGTAAATTACAGTATCTTTAAATGATATTTTCCATTATTTAAGGCTTTATTTGGCCTGTGTTTGGGAGCAGTTTCCCGGCTCTGCTTGCTAGATTCAGTTCAACCATAGACAAGTGTTGTATCATTGTAAGCCAGTGCCATCCTGTGAACACCTACAATAATGGTTAATGACAGCAATTCAAAAGGACACTTGACTCACAGTAGTTCTTCACCAGCAGGCACTGGCTATTACACTTACAATGACCTTGTTACATACAGGGCAGCAGTGTGGAGTAGTGGTTAGGGCTCTGGACTCTTGACCGGAGGGTCGTGGGTTCAATCCCCGGTGGAGGACACTGCTGCTGTACCCTTGAGCAAGGTACTTTACCTAGATTGCTCCAGTAAAAACCCAACTGTATAAATGGGTAATTGTATGTAAAAAATAATGTGATATCTTGTAACAATTGTAAGTCGCCCTGGATAAGGGCGTCTGCTAAGAAATAAATAATAATAATACAATATGTGTATAGTGGCATAGCATCTAGCAAGTAGAACTGATCCTGAATGCCAAAGCACTTTAAACAAATACAAAAAAAGTAAAGTTTAAAATGTACATACACTGATTCATCAGTTCAGGACATTTTGGATAAGTCCTTCAAACTGAGCACCTCGGAACCTTGTGAACTGTATTGTCTGAAATGCCATGAGCTTTGATAAGAAATCCATGTTTATGTACATTTTAAACTTCACTTCTCTTTCTCTTTTTTTACACCATTTGAGTCATTGCAATAAGAACCGCTCTGAATCATTGCAAACCAACACTGACGAGATAATATTTTCCATAAAACGCTGGACAGCTTTTTAAAACGTGTCACAAACACAAGTCAGTAGTGTGTAGCTTCAACTGTTTTAATAAGAAAATTCAAAACACTGGGCAGCTAGGGCTCCATTTTGATACATGTGCAAAGGCACATTTTCTGGGAGGAATAGAATAATTTAAACAGTATAAAACTAGCAAGAATCTACTCAAGACAAAAAATGTAGAGACAGATTATTATGTTGTTTTTTTTAAAAAACTTGCCTCTGCCTTTGCACCAGTGGCCCAGTTTAGTAATACAAAGTCTGTTTTTAAAAAATATATACTATTATTATTTATTTCTTAGCAGATGCCCTTATCCAGGGCAACTTACAATTGTTACAAGATACCACATTATTTTTACATGCAATTACCCATTTATACAGTTTTACTGGAGCAATCTAGGTAAAGTACCTTGCTCAAGGGTACAGCAGCAGTGTCCCCCACCTGGGATTGATCTCACAACCCTCCAGTCAAGAGTCCAGAGCCCTAACCACTACTCCACACTGCTGCCTACATACTGTATTGTTGAGTAGGAGAATCCTAAAATGCAAAATGATCACTTCATCAGGAAGACAACTAATAATTTATTTGAACTCATTCACTTAAACCATGACATTCATCAAAGAGGAAATGACGATGATCATTAATTGTTCTCTGTAGTTCTGGGTTCCACTTAGTTTTGACTATGTGCAGTTCAAAGTCCAGAATCTTGGGAAAACAATAACATATTTTCAATGGAAAAAGCTTCTTGTTGTACTGCACCAGTTTCTGTACAGATTAATCACTGTATTCATTCATTCTTAGGTTTTAACAGCAAGCAGGCCTACATGTTTTAGTAATGGAAGAGGTAATAGTAAAAGAAATACAACTATTGTTTTGCAGTTTAGATTCCCTTCATAAGTGTTGTTTTATGGCTTAGGATTATCTTTCTTTTTAAATAATTGATGACTTCCTTAGTATGAATGCTTATCTGCAAAGTGCTTTTTATATAAACTACAAATCACTTCCACTTCCCCCACTGAGACTTCTCAGAAAATAAGACAATATGTTCTCTCAGTTAGTAATATCCTGGACCTTTTTTGTGTGAAATGAGACAAAATAAAATCAATACCTTGTATTACATTTCGGAACAAAAAAACGCCTCGTTCTTTAGAAATACCTGTCTTAGAGTGCCATATGGCGGCATGTTGCCCCATTGAAAAGAATACTTGCTTATCTTATCAAAACAGATGAACTGAGATAGTGTTCGTACACATTATGTCAAAAGTGCATTTGATTTGTAATGATATTTTCTCATAGCATTTGTAATCAATTAAACTGGCGAATGGATCTTGCACTACTTCATGCTGTACTTCCCATTGACGAAATACATGCCATGCGATTTCAGGGAGTTTGAGTTAATTGGAAGTACAGCGCTGAAGTATCTGCAAGAAGCATTTCATAAATAGTCTTCTCTAACTCATCTTCAAATACAGCAAACTGCATTGTCTTTGCACAGGGCTTGGTATGTGTTTTTAATTACAATTTTTATAAAAAGAAAATTAGAATATATTATAGTAGTATAATATAGTATAGTAGTGTAAAACTGTTCAGTCTATAACTATTTTGATTATTTACTATTTGTCTTCAACCCCAGGTCTGAACACCAGACACAAATAAATATGTAACAGCATAAATAAATGTTTAATTATGTACAATTGTGAGTTGACACAGAGGAAGCACCATCTATCCATCTCAATAAAAAACAGTTTATACAGTGAAAAATTGGTGCTCTGCCTCGTCTATCTCATTCATACATAAACATGCGTCGGATTTATCACAGTGGAACTGAGAGGAACCAGAGCTTCACAAAGAGCTTGAAATATGGCACTGGGTTTTGAAGTACTGTATTACAAATATTATAAAGTTTGTGTTATATTTTGACAATTAGAAACATGGATAATTACTATTGCAATAGACATGGTTGTGGAATGCATTGTCATAACATATTCTGACCCATGCAGGTGAGTGAGACAAGGTTAAAATCTCATACCTTTTTTGTACAGTGGTTATGATGCTCACAAGAGGAGTGCAAGGTCATCCGCCAGCCTGAAATAAATTATATTTCAGTAATTTTGAGTCTCATCCAGCTTGAATAATACATGTCCCACCCAAAATCCAAACAGTCACATTTATACCCCCCAAACAGGCACAAAAAGTGCCACATTTATAGAGGGGGCAGAAATTAAAAGCCATTGGTCATAACTGTAAGACTGATGGACTCCCATTTACCATACACTCTTTCAGATGTTTCTGCTGATTAACAATAAATGACCCTAATGTTTTTCATGGATAGTTATTACAAGAACAGGGAGTCTTATTTATGATAGCCACATCCTCTTCCAGAAGATCTTTCCTATGATCCACAGTGACCCTTACTGAGAAAATTAGCCCTGCTGTGGTACTGGATTTTGACATTGCCCACTTTTTGGACCTCAGCCAACTGTTCACTTTGTCTGGAGGAAAAACTACTAACCCTGTGACTGTGAAAAGTGACTCCCTGTTTGAACACTTGGAATCATTCCGCATTTTCAAGCCTGAGCCTTAACACAAGGCCTCGGATGTTTATACAGCACTAATAAATTTCAGTTGAGATGTTCAAGCAATGCAGTACAGTAGATGTTCAAAGTTATCGATGAACTCCCGGTAAAAGTTGAACCTCTTTTGAATTGCTTTTAACCTGGCAAGCATGGACATTTTTTTTTTAATGAACAAAATGTTCTAATTGTCTCAATTCCAACATGTTTTATTTTGAAGTGAATGGCACCCCATTGAAGTATGCTATACCAAATGTTAGGCACATTCAAGGGTTAGACACCACACACACTAATTTAGTCAGGGAACCCCAAGAAATAACACTTGTTTATAGCCGAGAAAGAATGCAGTAATTCTACTCAGTACATGGAAACGCTTGTACTGGTGTACTTGCAGTATGCCATATTTAAGGAATAAGACAGTTCAGGGTGCACATTGTTGTATATCACCAAACGCCTCAGTGAAAAGCCTTGTGTCTTCAGCATCTGAAAACTGCAACCATTCACAATAATGCACACCATGGCGCATCTCTAAGTATAATACAATAGACCCTGTCAACTTGTCATATGCCATACAGCTTTTGACTTGGAGGTCCCTGTTCAAATCCCGGCTCACTCACTGACTCACTTTGTGACCCTGAGCAAGTCTCTTAACCTCCTTGAGCTCCGTCTTTCGGGTGAGACGTTACTGTAACTGACTGCATCTGATGTATAGTACACCCTAGTCTCTGTAAGTCACCTTGGATAAAGGCATCTACTAAATAAACAAATAATAATAATAATAATAATAATAATAATAATAATACCTTGTGACAGAAGCACAAATTCAGGTTTCTGATTGGTCTCCACCAGCGCTTCTGACAAGCTGCGCAATGGCTGTTTTATGCATTGAAAAAATCGGAATTGCGTATGATTTTTAAATTTAATGAGTAAAGAATACGCATAGGAATTTTGTTGCAGCACAGCTTGAGTTTGCATGTTATCAAGCTTCTTGTACTTTGTTGTTTCCCGATGTCTCAGTGGTCAATTATGAATATACAGCATGCGGTAGCTGGAGAAAGAATCACAGGACAGGTAATTATAGCCTGCCTGGGAATTGCTGAAAACACTTGACCAATAAGTCTGGGTTTGCAACAACAACAACAGCAAAGCATACAGATTAATCCACTCGCAATGCGTGTTTGTGACTGAGGAATAAGCGACTGGATTCTTGATACTTAGGATTTCGCAGCCCTGTCTTTGTCCCCCTCAGCGTAACCCACCAATTTACCTATCTGTTAACTGAATTTATGGAAGGTAAATCTATATCATAAATAAAATATTCTGTGTTTGAAGAGAGTCAGGTTGCTTTATATTGTTATAGCAAGGCGATCAATAAGGAATGCAACATTATTGTTTCTTTATTTGCATTAGCACAGTATCGGTAGTTAAAAAAAATAACATGTACTCTCATTTTAACTAGCTTCAGGTATTTGAGGGAAGTAGCTGGACAGGGCTACAATTAATTATTTTGATCCCGGCTGGGATAAAATAGTATTCTGTTATTGTATTTATTGTTGGAAATGTTGAAAACCTTGAGTTTAACCGTGTCTGATGGACTATTTTTTCTCCAAAGTGGAAGAACATACAATAAAATTGTTCGTTTTTTTTTTAATATAAAAAAGTTTGTTTTTCTATGTATTATTGTGTCCGTTTTATAAGCGGGATAACACACTCCAGGGCTTGTGGGTTGTGTTGCATTAACATACGGCTTTGTGGTATGAAGGCACTCGGCTTTGCTTCGTGCCTCCAACCCAACCACAGCCGTGTGTGAATGCAACACAACCCACAAGCCCTGGAGTGTGTTATCCCTTACACAATATACAGTGTGTGGATTGACGTTACTTTGGCTAATAAGGCTAATGGAATAACTTACTGACGTTCTATTTTTGAAGATACTGTAAACTAAGTTTTGCAAGCTATTCAGCAGAGCTGTCAGTAGTACAAACTGCATGTGGATTTCAATGCTGTTGAAAGACTTCATGATGGCTGGCCACCTGGTGATGTCAAAGGTAACATTAAATGGTGGATAGAAAAGTCATAAATCTTTTAATTAAAAAAAATAGACTTAATAGGAAAAAAAGCTATGGGTGTTTGTTTAAGTGATAAGGAGCCCAGCCATTACTGTAGAAAAAAAGGCTGACCAGCCCTGAACTTTAGTGATGGGGAGGCCTTCTATTCATTTACAGTAATGGTTGCGCTTCTGTATCTTTATGGCTATTATAACACATGTATTACTCAAAGCAAAGTCATGTCCTGTTATGCCACCTGTCTTTACACAGCATGGTCCCACGTATGTATGTATGTACACACATATTAACAAAATACAGTACAGTAACTTGACAAAAAACATAGACCCCACCAAAGCCTCAGAGCCAACTTTAAATGTTCTGGAAGAACGGTCAATTCTGACTTATCAGGCCTTCATTTGATAAGGTTGTTCTTTTGAGTTGTCAAGTGGTATCCTTCATTGTTGTGAAATTACCAGTCTGCTAGGTGCATTGGTAGGCATGAGACAAATTAGAGTGCAATAATTATACAACAACCCACACCAATAATTGTCTTATTGAGATTATGAAATGTCCCATTCCACTGATCAGTGTAGAACCCAAAAGCTCAGTGACAAGGCTGGAGAGATCCAGCCAGATCCAACCACTGCTTGGAATCTTGTTCAGCCAATCAGAGTGTTATGTCCACCTAAAACATTTTATAATAAACAGTATGAGTGTGTTTGACATTACACAGCATGACAAGAACAAAGAATTATAGATATTTTATTGTGCATGGATCTTTCTTTAGATATAATGGCTATAGAGTTACAGTGTAGATACATATTTATGACATTATACAATTTTCATTGCTGACATTGTACAGTTTTAAAGTGATATCATTGGTAGTATTTATAACAAGTTTGAATTACTTTTTGGAATGTACAGTATATGAGGTAACTGCAAACATTAAAATTACATACAAAATATTTTTCCTTACTGCATTAGCCCACACTGAAAATATTCAAATGGCACAACTTGCAATTACAGTTTCACTATCAAAAATAGTCATTTTAATTTTACTATGACAAATAGAAGCCATTGCAGGGCATCTAATTTTTTGTGACATTATGTGTTTTTTTTGTTTTGTTTTGTTTTTTTTAATTGCTTCAACAATCTAACGTTGTATCTGCCAACAGCCAAACACAACATCACATTTGATGGTTTCCAGAGAGAAAACTGTGCCCATTCAACACTTCAGCAATCAGCGACAAATATCAATTAACACAAAAAAGTGTCAAAGTCTGAATTCATAGGAATACAAGTAAACACAGACAGATAACCGTTAATGTATCTCTGGACAGAATGAACTCATTTAGGACATAAAATAAACAGATAATACAGACTGCTAAATATATTCTCTCATATAATTAAAGTGTTTTACACAATGAATATATATATATTTATATATTAAAGAAAAACAAACTAAATATAACAAAAAATGCATCTTGATGCAAAAAATGGGAATGTTACAAAAACTAGAAAGTAATTACAACAAAATTGTGATTATGAATACAGATCATTGCTAATGATTTTTCTTTCCCGAAAATTAGGTTCAGTTTTTATACTTACTGTAAGCAGTCGTTCTTTTTATGATTTGTTAAACTTCAGATAACTAAGTTTTACTCGACTTTGGAGATGAAGTATTTTAAAAAACAGACTACTCAGAAAACAAGCTCACGATACACATTTAAGGCTTACATTACCTGAAAAGTGTTCTATTGTAATCACAAATACTACATGCAGTCAAACATTTTGTACGAGGTGCAAATCATTAGGCTGGGAGAACTCAATAAGCATCTGTGCTAAATGTATAGTTAAGATTAGAAACAGCTAAAGGATTTTTACTTATGCAATTTAATTTTTGAAAGACAAACTCCAGACATAGGTCTAAGTTTCTTACAAAAATATATCAGATGTTACTTTCACAGTCTCTTTTGCATCACCACACATTCTGGATGGGAAAGTGCTAAATGAGTATGTTTCATTCTACTTTTGTTTATGTCATTATTTTTTATGAGTAGCTTTTCGTCTTGCAAAAAGAAACCCCATTCTGGCACTTGTGAACCATATGACTTATCAAGCAGTCAAGCAGCTTTCATTAAACTGGGGCAGCATGTCTTACTAGTTGGCAATTGCAACAATATGATTATCCTCTAAAAACTAGCTATTGTGCTATCAATTCTTAGCCTAAATATTTGAACAGTTTAATTAAGTAAATCAATCATGATTGATCACCAATTAACTATATTCTCTACTGCACTGTTTTGTAAACCAGCAAAACCGAATTACTATTCACAATAAAGCTATTAGTAGTTTACTAATTTAACTTGTTAGGCCTACTAAAGTAACTTGGGTTGCTGGTGTCTCTTATTGAATTGCCAGCTGCCACGTGGGAATTTCAAGCATTGTAGCCAACGAGAATGACAGGGAAGGTGCTGGAAGTTTAGAACACAGGGAAAACAATGATGGCCCTTCCAGTCCAAGTCTTTGTTCCAACAACATTCTGAATTAAACTTCCACCCAGGTTATAAAAGTAGTTCATTATTTCACTATAACTACGAAACCTGGATTGGATTGGACCGGCCCATCAGGACTGAAATTGCCCACCCTTAGTCCAGAAGCAGCATTATATGCCACTATAGATGTAAAAGCAAATTTAACAGAAATCATATCACAGTATAACATCATTTCAAATTGAGGCTGCAGCAGGTACTCCAAGTACCTTGTCAGTTTGGGATGGTCCTATTACTTAATGACAAAGTACTGGATGACGAAGGCAATCAGAATGGAGATGATAGCAAAGAGCACAAGGATGACAGCCGCACACTGCTCATCACTCAGAGTGCGTTTTGTCCTTGAGACTTCCACAGTGTTTTTATGGGTGGTGCTAGGCAGTTCAGTCTTCTGAGAGGAGAATGTTACAGTGGCACTGTAGGGGCCGATCAGGTCTTGAGGCCCCTCAGGGTTTTGGCACTGACGAATGGCACAGGCCCGGAAACGATGTTCACAGTTCAGCTGAAGTCCTGAAACTTGGAATGACCTGGCTGAGCCTTTGTAAATCTGCAAAACAAACAATACAAGGTATGTCAGTAACAACCAAAGACATACTAACACCTATAAATAATGCTTTGCAGGTGACAGTGTCATGGAAAACTAGACCATGGTCAACATACAGTACACAACAGCCTCTCATAAGCAAGCTCTATTTTGATAAATTTCAATCAAAACAGACAACACCAAGTGGCTATCCTGGAGTGATTTATAAAAATAAAAAAAGTTAGGTGTCAGTGCTGTTAAATAGTGTACAATGTGACCTTTATTGACAGCACGAGGAATTACCAAGTAAAAGTTACATTTTTCTCAATTTACAAGTCAAAACGAGTACAGTCGAAGCCGCTAAAGAGAAGTGCAGTTAAACAACACGAGAAGTCGGATTAGTCAATTAGTGCAGCAGATAAAGTGCACAGAAACATATGTGAACAAGTATTTAAAGCAAAAAAAACACATTTATTGCTAATTAAGTCTTATTGCAGTAATTTTGTTTACTGAACATATTTACATTATGTGCTGTTGCACAATTACAGTGCGGTATACTCCTCGTGTCCCGGGTTAAACTCAAAATCTTCCAGTGGAACCACAGTTCATTCCAAACTCTCACCGCGGAGGATATCACTTGCTGGGAAAATCTCACTTGGTGTTTCTGGTGCACTTTGTGTAATGGGAACATTTCTTGGGCTTGCAGAGGTGTCTGCTCTGGCTTAGAAGAAGTCAGTGATAATGCGCTGCTTGGTTTCTTGGACCGATTGTTGGTAGATTTCACTTTGGATATTTAACACGCGTTCCCAGCAGAACACCTGCCCTCTTTGCTGGCACCACACCACGGCTGTATGTAGCCCAGCCAGTGCCTCTTCAGGTGGGCACATCATGTACTCTTTTATCCAGTCTGGGAGACTATTCATCATCTCACATGTGCAAGCCCATGAATCAAACTAAGTATGGAGGTTTTAAAAAAAAATAGGCCAGGGGCGTACGCAGTTAGCACACAGTCCCACCCAACTCTGTGCCTATATGAATGCCAAGTTTAAGTAACTTTACATATTTGTTATTTATTTATTTTTTAAAACTGTGCACCTGAAGGCGGGAGCTCAAGTTTAGGACAAAAATGCTATTTTTAAAAACTTCACAGGCTTTAACCAATCAAAGCAAAGTAGTTACTGTGATGCTATGTTTGGGTGGGATCTTCCTCTCACACAACGAATCATGTGCAAGCCGCGTTTGATTGACAGCTTGTGAGCCAGCTGACGCAGATCTTTTGAAAGTCCCAGACATTTTAATATTCCAACTTTATTTTAAATGTGAAGTTTAAGCAAACTTGCAGACTAATTAGTAGTAGTGGAGCGGTTAACGTGGCAAAACAAATTAGTTTATTTAATTTAGTTTTTAAAGACTACGGACAGATATCTGCAAGTTATTAAATTTACATCTACTTAAGCAGTGGAAATGGCAACATGTGAAAATAAATGTTAGAAGGGAAAATTACGAAATCGACTGGATGATTTGTTTGTTAACCCACATCTGCATGCTTACCACAATCTGACACATTCGGCAATAGAGGAAGTCTACAGAACTGGCATGTACTTTGTAAAACGTTAATATGGATGAAGCTGAAGTTTCAGTCTTCGTTCAGCAAAACACAGCGCAAATCGACTGTAGGGAAAAAATATCAAACAGTAATTTAAGTTTTAGATTATTTGTATATCTTTCCAAACATGCACACACTTTAGAGTTTTAATCCCAATAACCACCTGTACACCGTGAACAGCGGTTGTGAGCCTCAATACTGACAAGTCACTGAAGAACATGCTGTCTCTCCTATGGTTTGAAAGAGACCTGTGTGATTCTCTGGAGTATGACTATATATAATTGCAATACTCAACAACACGCCAGACGCCTTGTCCTGTAAGGTGGAGCAGAGACGAGAGAATACTAACTAGGCAATGGTAAGTCATTTACTAACTTTCATTTTATTTAATTGCTTAAAATGTAATATTACTGAGTCCTTGCTGGTTTGGCTCTTTAAAGTGCATTCACTGCGGATATATGTACATTTATTTTATCTTCAAACATTTCAAATTGATTTACAGGGAACATATTTGAGGGTTTTAATCGATTTAAATCATTTTTGAAATGTAAACTATTTCCTGTGACGTCAGACCTTTTGTCATTGCCTGTCCAACCTAAATTGGGTCCCAACCACATCTCCAAGCCTAGATACACCACTGTAGTAGGCTGCATTTTATTTTATTTTTTTTTATATGCGTAGTACGTAAAGCCTACCAATTTTCTTGTTAGTTTGCAGTTTTTGGATATGACGACAATGTTTTTTTATGTTCTCTTCACAATTAACAGTTAATTTCCTAGAAGTGCTTACTGTAGCTACATTTATAATTTTATTTAAGAAATACTAATTTATTTCAGTCCACAATCACGTTTAAAAATAGACATGCTATGTATTCTGATCTCCATGCTGCTGATCAAGCTTGAACCACACGTTATTGTGTTGGTTCTGTTGTAATTTCTAAATTATTGCCCCTAGTAAATTTTGGTCACGGTCTCAAATGGGTAAATTTCCTGATTAAACAAATACATTTTAAATGATTTTATTTACAGGATACTAATAACAACAACAACAACAACAACAACAACAACAACATCAATAATAATAGCAGCATTGGTAATAAAACAAATGTAAATTACATGGATGTAGTAATTTTATCAATTTATGTGATTAAAACCGAGATTAACCAAGCTTAGTTTTGCATCGTCTTTCTTAATTAAATGATTATTCAATTAGTAGATTCAATTACACAAGCTTAAAAAAAGTTGTATAGATAAATAGCAATGTATCTATTACCAAACACAATAAACTTCCAATACAAGAAATAGTCACTCATGCAAATTGAATAATTAAAAACATTGATTATAAAGCAAAAGTATGCTTATCTAATCATATAAATGAAAAATACATAATCAAAATACTCCATTTATCTTTTTTTTTTTTTGAAAAAAACAACCAGGTCACTTCAATAAAGAAACTTTGATCGCTGCAACACCTCAGTATTGAACGACAGTCATTGCAGTTTATGGTAGCTGGGAAAGGGTAAATTACCTTGATCTTTATTTCAGTCTGCTACATTGTCCTCGTTTGTTTAATTTGGCCAACGTGACTCTGTCACGTTCACAAGCAAAATGTTTTAGGTTTGAGTTAGGACTTTGGAGTTTACACTAGTGGTGTCCCCGTAGTTAAACCAGGCACAGACCATAAAGAGAGAGAGAGAGAGAGAGAGAGAGAGAGAGAGAGAGAGAGAGAGAGAGAGAGAGAGAGAGAGAGCGAGAGAGAGAGCGAGAGAGAGAGAGAGAGAGAGAGAGAGAGCGAGAGAGAGAGCGAGAGAGAGAGAGAGAGAGAGAGCGAGAGAGAGCGAGAGAGAGAGAGAGAGAGAGAGAGAGAGCGAGAGAGAGAGAGAGAGAGAGAGAGAGAGAGAATTACATTTAGAGAGAAGCAAATCTGTCCAAAACAGTGTTCTAACGCTGATTTGTTAAATTTTCCATCACACTGCTGATTGCTGTTTAACCTGATTAGCAGACATCCTGAATGGTTAAACAATGTCATTTATTGATTCATTATATTGGATTGGTGCCTGAACCTGTGGTGTCGTTTGGAGCAGCAAATACTGGTGAATGGATTAACCACCTGGCCTGCTGTACACTATTACCGAGGTAACAGAAGAAGTCAACACTGGCAAACTGGGAAATAGTAAATTAGCACATAAATGGATAGTCATTGTAATTACCACCATTGGAAGCCAATGTCTGCAAAAACAGATACAGAAATACATTCCAACATCTATTTCTGTTAACTGGATCATCGATAAATACAAATAAAAAAACAGATCCAATTAGTAGATCCAATTGTATGTGAAGAAACTATTGAAGAGAGATACCTACAGCAAGAATTGAGTGTGCTTAGAGGAAGTAGAGTATGTGACAATTTAAAGCATCAGAAATGGTGTGTACATTATATAGACAGACAGACACACACACACACACACACACATTAAATTAGAGGTCGGCACGGGTAGAAAATCCAGAACTGGGTACCCACCGTGAAAAATACCTGCATCTTTTTTGGGGTAATGATTACAAAAAACGTAATAAATAAATAAATAAATAAATAAATAAATAAATAAATGAAAATAAATCACATATATTAATGTTTTAAGTGCATGATACATATTTAAATACTATATAGTACACATACATTATTTAGTCCCTTCAGCTCTGTACACTTGTGTAACCTTTTTCAGTACTGGAACTAAATAATAATAATAATAATAATAATAATAATAATAATAATAATAATAATAATAATAATATCCATTTAAATACTGTTAAATGTTAAATGCGTTTCATGCTGCGGGATTCTTTGCAACATCTATTGGCCATATTCTGCTGCTGTTAACATGGCTGTTATGTTGAGTTTTAAAAGTAATGCAGTAGTACAGCACCGCTATTACGTTATGGACTGTCGCAATAGCTACAGTAAATTGAGGCAGCTGGTTTTTGACGGCAGTTGTAAAAGAGTTAGTGGGACATGTGTGTCTGTTTGATTGTAACAAAGTACCACAAAAATGGTTCTCCATATTATGTTTTATAACATATGGGACATATTCCCCCTGAACGTGTATTAATGATATAACTGGACTAATTAATGAAAGAGCTGTGTCTTAAGAAAAAGAGCAAACTGCTGTGTCTTAAGAAAAAGAGCAAACTGCTGTGTCTTAAAAAAAAGGGCCCCTTGGTTCCTGGCAGGAATACTTTACTGAAGATGACCAGGGCTAGGAGGGGGGCATCTGGTCTGGGTGAGGCTGAAAGGACAGTGAAGAGACCGTAAAACTGCAAACACAAGCGGTTTGATGCAAGAAAGACATAAAATATAGATGTCAGCAAGTCCCAACTGCAACAACAAGCTGCTGGCTACTCAGCAGAGTGAAAAAGACTAAAAATCTAAGCAAAACTGAACATTCTGCACGCCACATCAAATGCTAAACAAGGTGCTGTCACTCTGCTAAGCAAAGCGGCAACTCCTGAATCAAGACGGGCCTGAAAACAGACCCAAGACGAGGAAACAAGCTGCAAGCAAGTAAACAACCACAAGCAACAAGACTGAGGCCCAGCTGAAGGACTGCTGTAAAACTTAGAGGCTTATGAGACAAACCAGTCTGGGTCTGCTGTACACCTAAAACCACAGTATCCAAAAGAAAATGTGTCCTGCTACCTGCGTAGCTAAAAGATTCAGCGAAGAGGACAGAGAGGACGGGCGCTGTTGTTGATCCTATACCGAGGACTGAAGGCTTTGTTGCAGCTGTTTGTTGATTCTATTGAGAATTGAAAGTTTTGTTGCCAAGTTTGATCCAATGTAGGATTGAAGACTTTGTACTGGACACTTCAACAAATTCAGTTTCCAAGTCAGCAGACCAAAAGTATAATTCCAGTTACATTTCATATTCCATAACTTTCAGTGAAACTTGATGAACTATAAGTAATCTACCTCATATTGTTGTATGAATAATTTCTTTACAAGTAAAACTTGCCATATACTTAATCTATATACCATTAATAAGCTTAATGTGATATATTCTAAGATTGTCTGCATTATCTCAGATGTACTCTGTGCTTGGATGTGGGCGCGTGTGTGCGTGAGCAACTAACTACATCACAGCCTGCTTGCTGCTGCTGGTGTGTGAGGAGACAGGTGGTGTCATATTCAATTGCCTGCTAGTCAAGTTAAGGCAGTGAGAGATTTTGAATTGTGTTTTGTGCTTAGAGACTAAGACATTTACTTTTCTGATTTCTGTTTATTATTTGTGTACTTAATAAAATACTACTATTGATTAAACAGTCCTTGTGTCTGCACGTGAATGTGTGTTCATAGTAAATCCTCGATCTTTGTAACACATCATTTAAATAGTAATAAGAGAACTAATCAACCCAGGTAAACATTAAAATGATCAATTATTGAATTGTTCCAACAAACAATAACAATTATTTATAACACTGCATCTTTATTGCAGCTTAATACTTTAACATACAGAGGAGGGAAATAGAGAAAACAATACGAGTACATACTCTGATGTCTACCTTAATTGTGATACTTTAATCCAAGTGTAAATCCTTTGCAAGTAAATGGAATGCATTCTACAACACTGAACTCCACCTATCATAAACAGTTGGTTCTATGGAAGCTATCCAAGAACCAGGCATTCTAAACTCAGGAACATGTCCTGACTTAATACTGTTAGGAACCTGAAGAAAGTGCATTTCCTCATAGATTCCCCTCTGAACCAGTCAAATTGCTTCCTTCAGAGGTTCCCAAAATATCATTTTTGCCAGCCAGTTGACACAAACGACAAATTGTTATTGACATTTCATGATAAGCACCAAAGTGTAAACTGCAAAGTGTAATAAAAGCATAGTGAAAACATGGTAAAGCATAGGTGAGCACTGTGAAGCACAGTGAGGTATGGGAAAGAAAACTTAAAAACATGGCACCCTAAAATGGTAAAGAGATGAGGCAATGAGACATGTTAAATCTCCAGCTACAAAATTAGAAAGAGTTGTTTTCATTTGCTTTTTTCAATGCCCCCCTTTTTCACCCAGGAACTCGAGAGCGGATGTCAGCAAACTACCGACCTCTGGAGGACAAAGGCCAGTCATGCAAGTGTCCGCCTTTGAGCTCACTGGGTGCCTGGCCAGCAGGGTTCGCTGTTGCGCAATGAGTAGAAACAGTCCCTGTCGGTTTTGACTCCCTAACCTATGGGAGTGCCACAGCCAATGCAAAGCTCCCTTTGGAGTCTCCAGCAAAGACCGGCCTACTTCGCACTGCCAGGATGTGAACCTGTACTGTATGTTGTCTCCCTGACATCAGGGATATGTTTGCATTACTCCTATTCTTACAATAGAACACTACTCTGAAGGCCTCTATATTCAAAAATGAAATTCAATAAATCAAAACAAATATCAAATTACTAGCCATTTACTATTAAAGAAAAAAGCAATATACACAATCTACACAAATTAATTGCATAATGATGATTCATACCTTAAATATTGAGAAAATACTGACATGGTGCACATTGAAAATGCCCTGCCTTTGATGATTATTTTACAATTAAAATTCAATTTAAAATAAGCAGTTATTATCTCCAACTGAAACAGAGCAGGCAACCAACTTGAAATACCAAACACTAAACTTATCAGAATGTATGCTTAAACACCCTTTTAATTTGACCCCATAATTAATTAACCCTTTCCCACTTTTGCTGTAAAGTTAGAACTATTAAATCAGGGATGGTCAATTTCATATGCTTAACAGTGCAAGACACAAATACATTATTTTGTGCCAATTAACAAAACAGTGCTAGATTATACACATTAAAGAGGTTACTATTTAGCCTAAGATAATATAAAACAGCTGAACTCACCTGCTCAATCATAGTCTAAACTACTTGCCTGCGTAGTTCTGTTTACAGTTCAGCTCACTTAATTGTGGAAAACTCTAGCTGTAGTCTGAGACGGAAAGTGTTCAGAAGAACCCAATCCAACTTAAGTGCATTTTTGTCCTCTTGACACTTAATGTATTTTCCTGATACATCTTATTTTGAAAATAAAACAAGTAAGTTGCCAAGTAACTAGGTAGCTTTTTTTTGTGGTTCTGAATACCCTAAATCCTTTTATGTCTACTTCCTAGAGATAGAATGCCTTCCACTTGGCTAGTCTATATTTGCCTGTCCCCATTGAATCTACAGTTCATTATAAAATTAAATTACTAAGGGGTTTGGCCACAATAAAATGATAACAATGAAAAAAAAAAATAGAATTGGCTCATAAAAGTGTAAAAACACACTATTTTAAATCAGATTTTGCCCAAAATCTAAACAGCACACCAAGACAAAATCACCAACAAATTACCCAAGGGTGTATGTCATTTCTTGTATATTTATGGTTTTACAACAAATAGTTCCAACTCAATTGCTGCATTGTAAAATATGGGGTCGACATGAGCTATCAATTATAAAACCCATTTACGAGGAATGCTTAATTATATTTATAATCTCATTGTTTAAACATATTCAGGGTGACAAAAATGAATGTAGCATGAAGAAGCAATTGCTACTTTGCTAATGTACATTCATGAACAATATTTCAGAACTGGCACAAAGCGATCTTGAATGATGAGTTGGATGGGATAACAGCCTTAACTTGTGGAAAATAAATGTGTTGCGATAGATGTCTGAGCATAATTTCATTTTCTGTCAGTGCAAATAGAAAAGAAGAAGCAATACAAAAAAAAGAGCAAACGGCAGTAAATAATTACATGACAGCTTTCATGTTTTAACAAGACCCTTTAGGTCCCATAAATGAATTGAACCTTTTGAAATATCTACAAGGGGTGTTCAGAATTGTCAAAGCCTGACATTGGAACTGACCAGCCAGGACAAACTTGCCTTCATTTATTTTCTACTTCACTTAAATGCACTTGACCACCACTTGTTACATGCTGCTCTTTTTTTTTTTTTTTTAATAAATTTATGCCAATTATTTTTATTATTTTCTCCCAATTTGGAATCGCCAATTATTTTATTATACTCAGCTCACCGCTACCACCCCTGCGCTGACTCCGAAGCGTGTGCCGTCAGCCAACCGCTTTTTTTCACACTGCGGACTCACCATGCAGCCACCCAAGAGCTACAGCGTCGGAGGACAACGCAGCTCTCAGGCAGCTTACGGGCAAGCCTGCAGGCGCCCAGCCAGACTACAGGGGTTGCTGGTGCGCGGTGAGATGAGGACACCCTGGCCGACCTAACCCTCCCTCCCCCTGGGCGGCACTCGGCCAATTGAGCGCCGCCCCCTGGAAGCTCCCGTCCTCACATGCTGCTCTTTGACACTGTTACTTAGTTACGGCATCAGATTTAATTTCAGTGCCGTATACAAGTCCTAAAATCACAGGCTGTCAGAAACATCAAATACGCTTTATTTTGAGAAAGTGGGAATTATCAAGTTCTTGAACTGATGGATTTATTTTATTCACATGTTCTGAAGATCATTCCATCTGTATTGTAATAAAACTTACAGAATTACATTTTGGCTGTTTTCTGTTTACATATAGACATTCAGTAAAACAAAACAAAAAATGGTTAGAAAATTAGACAAATATTTTAGCTCTTCTTAAATAGTATGTATATTGTTAGTAACAATACTATTGAAACATTTTTCAATGGCAAGCAATGAGCTTGGTCAAAAAATGTAGAGTTCAATGTAGCAATGGGAAATACATTCTGAACAATATGAAATCTAAAACAGCAATTCTCTCCTACTTCATATAAACTTCAAGTTATTTTTAGTATTAATGTAATTTCAAATTACCTCACTCTACTTCTAGTAAAACACACAATCTGTGAATTTCAGGTGTATTTTTGACAATGTCCCGAGTTCTATACATGTCTCTCATAAAGGCAATGGGTGCTCCACACCTAAGTTCTGGAATCCTCATCCAAGGACAATTTCTACCATACTTGCTCTGTCTAGCGTATTCTTAGTGTTACTGTCTTGAAGCAAACTGACCGAACCAGCATGTTCTAAAAAGGATTTATAACCAGACCTCTATTTGTGAAGAGGCTGTCTTTTATATATAGCCCTTTATGTATTGTATCACATAGTATTTAGGTATTATGAAAGTGGAGGATAACATTAATTTTGCCTCTTCTCTACTGATCAAAACACAGTTGGTACAGTACATCAAAATCAAGGAATCAGGGATTCACAACATGCCTGTGACAGAAAGAGTTTCAACTAAAGTATACAGAACATGCATTGTTGTAGCTGTGTGCTCATGGTAGAACAAGGAATCAAAATAATGTTTTTATTTTATTACTATTTTATTAATAATTTCTTGGCCAAAAAAACTGTTCATTGGGAACATAAATCCATTCAAACTTACTAATCCAAAGACACATCTGCCAGCTGGCTAAAAATACTTTGAAATACTAATTAACTTTCTTTAAACATTTGCCCTTGTGTAAATATTTTGACCATGCTAGCGTTTTATCTAATCATTCACAGGCATCATAACATTAAACAAAAAGCCCTTGAACCATTAATCATCTGATAGAGGATGGACGGAAAGTACAGGCTAATTTTGTTTAATTTGTCCTCACCTCGGGACATGAAAAACACACCAAACTGAAATCCAACCAGCAAGGTGCAAGGTGACATGACATTGTTTATGCCTCATTACACAGCTATCCATCGAAATAGTTGCTACACATTAGAAGCGACCAAATGATCAACTCGTGCATCAGAAGCAGTAAAGTGCAGTAGCAGCCTAGGTGCTAGCAAGTTATTCTAATAAACTATTGCAGACTGTCACTAAAAGAAAAGGGTTGTGATAGTTGTGTTTTAACCACAGAATCATGTTGTTACACTTGTCTACCTGAACGATAAGTAATAGTGGTATCCTGTACTTGAGCCTCTTATTGTTTCTGCACTTTTGGAAAGGACGTAACGTGACACATACAGTATACCAGCCGTGACTAATACACAATAAAACAATGAGGAATGACAGTAGAAGGATAGAATACCTGTTTGAACTCTGAATTCCCAATCATGGACTGAAGGCTGTAAATAACCGGGTCACCTTTCATGGGTTGTAATGCCTCCCAAGTGACCTCACAGGTGTGGTCATCAAGCCGTTCTATTCTTGGTGCTGGGGAGGCGAGAGCAGAAGGAGATTAGCCGTTTGTTGTTACAAAGGAGATTAGCCGTTTTCCAGACCAAATTAATTATAACAACAATGATAAACTATGCAGGAACACATTATATATATTAGGGGTTTCTGGGCTTTGAACAATTAAAGAAATCTTGATAAATGGCAGAGGGTACTTCTAACCTTGTCAAAGAGCAACTGGAAGGCGACCCAATATTTCACAATATCTCAGAATGAAGAAAAAAAGACTGCAACAAGTTTATCGTATCATCTTAGGTCACAAGTAAGATGATTTTTCTTTCTATTCAATGTACTTCTTTCAAACAGTATCAGAAAAATTAAACAGTTACATTGTACTTCAGCTAGCTAAAATAAAATAGCGCCCAATAACTTACATTTCTCTTCAGCTAACCTAAATAAAATAACACTCAGTAAGTTAACTTTGTTAGTCTGAAACTCTTTTAGACATGGCATTTGGCTGAAGGAAATGCAAACGGTAGTACAGCTCAAAAGAAAATGGCAGATTATGTCACTAAATGTAATTACCTGTAATTGTCTTTCAATACAATTCATATCACTAGCAAACAGGTGTGATCACTAGATCGTTAATCAGATTATTACATCGATAAACAGAAAATATTAAGATTAAAACCCCAACATAAACCCCTTTCACACTGGCGCGCCTACCACGGGTCCCAGCCCGGGTTCTGGCTACCCGGGTCACAATCCTGCGTAGTGTGAAACCACGTACCTGGGTCGGCAGTGCTTTGACCCAGGTCGAGGGAGACAAAATGCATGGTGGGTATTTATAAGTGGACAAAGTAACAAACAGCCATGCCTGCGTGAAGGTTTCACTTCTGCAAGGAACATTTCTATTTAGCCATATTTATGTTGACTGAGACACACCTTGAGCCAGATTGAAGCAGGGATGAAGAAACATTTGCTCTAATCGACATTTGGATCGACAATTCAATCCAGAGAAGCTATGGTGGAAGCGTCTGTAACAAGCTGCTTCCAGGGCATTGTGCACGCGCATTGTGTACTTGCTTCTGTCAACCAGGTCGAGCCTGCTTCTTGCATTTAGTAAACTTCAAATCAATGTTTTATATCTCAAAAAACAAAATACACTACTTCTAGTAATTTAACAAATGATCTTTATCAAAAAAAAAACAAACAAACTTATTTCATTTAAAGTATTTGTTCATGGCAAAGTATTGGCACCCCTGCATTAGTATTTTGTGCATCCTCTTGTTGCTTTTATTATGGCTTTTAGATGTTTATGATAATTCTTAACCAGTATGAAACAACTTGTTGGTGAAATCTGGGCCCATTCTGCCCAACATATTTTCTTCCGCTCAGACAGATTGGATAGACAATGCTCAGATGTCCAAAGCATTTCTATTGGATTGAGATCTGGTGATTATAAAGGCCACTTTGATCTCAGTTTTATCAAGAACTCCAGGGTTGACTTAGCCGTATGCTTTAGGTTGCTGTCGTATTTGAAGTTGCCAATCAGCCTACTAGGAGATGGTATCATTGTACTTTGTAGAATGTTTTGATAAATGGCTGCATTCATTCAATCTTTAGATCACATGAATGCCTCCAGTCCCTGCACTGCCAACACAGAATCATGATCAAACCAACTTCATATTTAACTGCAGATACAAGGTTTTCTTCATTGAAGACTTTCCCCTTTATTCTCCAAACAGACTCATGCATAAATGTTTGAGTACCAAATACCAACACTGTAAACATCCATTTGTAATATTACTGTACATGCTGTTAAAAGCCTTTTGCTATATAAGATTTATGACACCGGACGTATTTCAAATCCAATATTTATTTATTTTAAATGTGCAGTTAATATTAGGATCTATTTTCCTACCATTAATTAGCTGTTCTCTACCCCCCCCCCCCCCCCACCCCTCATCAGTGCTTGTACAATATTGCAAGCTCTTTGAACAGCAAGGCAATTAAGGCTTTGTTTTAAATTACATTGAGGAGGGACACCCCACAGTGCCATGATGTTTTTGAAACAATAACAACTACATGTATAAAGAATGACTGCTGACTTCTCCATCTTAATGGGAAAAAGGACAAAAAAAGTACACTACCTTTGAGAGGAGCAGGCGGGGATTTGGGAGTCGTGAAAGGGTAAACATCAGAAAAGGGCCCTTCCCCGGCTTCATTGAAGGCCTGAATGCGGAATGTGTAGGTGGTTGATTCATTGAGCCTCTGTACCTTGTGTGTGTGGCATGGTCCTCTGTACAAGGACACAAACCTGAGGGAAAAGAAACAAAATAAAAAGCAGACTTTTTTTTTTTTTTTTTTAAATAAACACCGTTTCAATCCGCACCATGAAACCGTGTGGTGGATTTCACCTGAAATCAAAATGGGGCTGCTGTCAGTTCCAACAACTCAATTTGCAAACAGATGTTAAAACAAAGGTTGTTGGGTCATTTCCTCAAGTTCTATTGCTACAGTATATAAAATATAAAAAGTACAGCTATGGCCAAAAGCTTTGCATCACCCTATGAACCAATTTAGCTTCATAAAGTCGAATAAAACCTGCTGAAATTATGTTAACATATTGAATTAAATACCGCTTTGCAGTTTTTCAATATACTTAATGAAATAATGTGACAATCTAACATGAAATACTGTACTATTATTATGGCTTCTGGTAGACTTTGAGATATCATTTTGTAGTTTCTCTGATTACATTAAATAAATAAAATATCTAAATTATGTTCATATGTTTTTGTTTTTTTTCTTAATGTCTAGGTGATGCTAAACTTTTGGCCATAGCTGTACACACAAAAAAAATAAAAAATAAAATAAAATAAAAATAAAAAAAGAATTTGTAAACCCAATCTTCTTAAAGGCCTTCTTCAATAAAATGGAATACCATAAATTAATTAGCAAATGTACAGATTTTAATTTGGTGATTTTTTTACATTTATTTGTTTTTCAGTTATAATTTCCAGATCATTTACAGTTGCGTTTCTGTTGAGGCCCTTACCTTCCACTCCTGTCCTCCATTTGAAGGTGATACTGAATGGAGTCTGTTTGCAGTGTTTTAGCAGTGCCCTCTCCCCACTTGAGCTTCAGGTTCTGATGACTCAAGGCAGTGCACTCGAGGCACGGGGGCTCAGGAGGAAGGGGCTTGGTTTTCAACTTGATAGTGTGGCTGAATGGGCCTGCGCCAATGCTGTTCAGGGCCTGAATTCGTATTCTAGAAGAAAGGAAGCATTGCATATTACAGTAGTTACGACTGCAGTTTACATAGCTTACCAGTTTGTGCTCTGTGTAGCATAAAGAACATGTAGAATTGCTGACAAAGGACAGCCTGTTAATCCAGCCTCTTTATCAATACATTATACACAAAATGCTGCTGCTTTTTTTTTTACTATCCCCTTACCTTTTATGATGCTGGCAATCGTTCTGAGTTGTTATAATTGCAATTACTCAAATGCTGCTTTTGTGTCTGTCAAGTCACCTGAGTTTAATGTGCATATGCCTCTAACAGACTAGATCAGCCAGTGTCTTTCTAGACATGAGAGAGTGTGTTATTAGGTGATCTGCCACTCTGGTTCCAGCTGCCTTTGGTTTTGCTGGCAATTCACAGCTGCATACTAGCTGGTGTTGGCACTTAATACTGGAAGCAATAATCAAACTCAAAATCAAAGCGTCTTAACTAAGACTTCTCAAAAAATAAAAAAAAACCACAGTATTTGAGGATGGTAATTGCAATTCGAACCACAGATTGAAATATTCTCACAGGAACAGGTAAAATGTGCTACCCAATATATAGACCTCACAGCAAAAACAGTTTAACTTGTAATATTCATGAAGGCATTTGCCAAAACTTAGTTAATGCTTCTCACTGCATGTGCGCAACAGATGCCCTCTTACCTGTAAGTTGCATCTGGCTGCAGGTTTTCTATAATGTGGTTTGTGGTTCTCGCCACTGTAATGGGCTGCCTGTCTCCAAAATCTATGCTGTAGGAAGTAATTTCTGAGCCATGGTCACAAGGCTCTTCCCACTGCAGGGCCAGGCATGTGGATGGGGAGTAGTGTGGAACGTCTACCTCGCTCTCGTCTCTGACGCGAAGACAACTCACTGCAGCCGGGACCGAGGACGGAGTCACGCACAAAACCACTTCACTGAACGGACCGGCTCCGGCAACATTTACTGCCTACAGAGTTCAAATTCAGAAAAAAGCAAGAGATTTTTAAAAGCGAACACATTCATACAAAGTGTTATAACAAACAGACACATTTCTCTACGAGACTTGGACATTTATTTAGTTTTACAAATGAGTAGACATGATGCTAATTTAGCATTGGTATAAATGCTCCAATCTGGAATGGATTAATGGAATATTTACCCATTGATGATAGATATGAATTCCATCAACTATAATTGTTTAGAACAATCTGACATTGTCCGATATCGGTATTGCACAGAAAAATGCATTTAATTTTCTGCCACACAAATGCTTCCCTTCAGCACTACTGCGATTAAACAGTTTATTAAACTTTTAATCTATTTATCAGATTTGCAAATTCTCTAAAAGCCCTTGTTATTGGTGTAAGGATGCAAGTCAGTTATGATCGGTTCGGTTTTTAATCAACTCTTTCAGCTGTTTGACGTCCAATCGGTTTTCTGTAAAACCGAAATGAAATTTTAACTGTGACAAACAATCTCAATACAGTGATATTGCAGCACTCACACCAATGTATTATACAACTAGACACAATGCAGAAAGAGTAAAATCAAATGTCTTTATTTATTATTTTCACCGTGGTTGGTTGCAAGTGGCAAATCACGTCTAAGTACTGTAGAACAGCAGCTCATGTGATAGGGAAGCAGTAAGGCAAGACAGGGTGTATGATATACTCCAATATCACCACGGGTGTGGTGCAGGTCACAAGGTGAAGCCGAGTGGCTTTAACCGCCCGGGGCGTGGTGAGATTAGAGTATATCACACACCCTGAAGTGCCTTATTGCACTAATAAAATGGGTTAACTTACTAAATTGGAAAAAAAAAGAAATTTACAAAAAAAAGTCATTTTTATCCGCCTAAAACTGAGCTAAGAAAAAAAATAGTTCCATATACAGTAACTTAAATAAAAAGCATTACTTAAAAAAAAACAAAAAACATTTATCGATGTTGAATTGAACATTGAAATTGAAAGTGTAGTATATCTTCATTTTACTTATTTTAAAGTAAAATAATACTATCCATTTTCATCATGACACGGCACAAATGAATCTGCCTTTAATCACGCAGATCCTTCTTCACAAAATCTGAGACAGTATCAGGTGACACTGCTGTTTTTTCTAACGTTCTTTGTTACTCGGGGACGTGACAGAAGGTATCCATATCAGGTTAGCGTTACCGCTTCACAGTGGCGAGAAAGACGTTTGCATTATAGAATACCTGGTCACTTATCAAACTAACTTTGAGGTTTATGGCTGGACAACATGGACAACTACTGGGCCAGTGTTAAAAAAAACAACATTTAAAACAATGCAGGGCACAGCAGAAGAGATTATACCATCGTGCCTGGACGAACGTATGTGAAGAGAAAGATATGGCAGAATTTTTGAGCACAAGGAGGTTAAGTGACTTGCTCATGGTCACACAATGAGTCAGTGGCTGAGGTGGGATTTGAACCGGGGACCTCCTGGTTACAAGCCCTTTTCTTTAACCACTGGACCACACAGCCTCCTGTAACCAGGAGGTCCCCGACTAATGTGTCGAAACGCAATGTTCTACGCTTTTTAAAACAAATGGATATCAATAAAGATTGGTTTTAATGACATGCCGAGCATTTTACCTTATTGAACTGTTCAAAATTTAAAGGATATACAGGAGTGTGCTGCCATACCGGTTTCTGTTACTTGTATCACAGACAATCATATTTAATTTAATTATATATATATATATATATATATAGATATACATACATACATACATACATACATACATACATACATATACATATACATATATATACATACATACATACATACATACATACATACATACATATACATATACATATATATACACACACACACACACGTACACAAAAGCACAAAATCACATATCCCCCAAAGTATTCTTACTTACCTGTACTCTACAGAAGTAAGTGGTAGCTGGTAAGAGCCCTTTCATTTCATGTGTTAAACCAGGTCCGCAGTAGCAGAGTTGTATGCAGCCTTCTGCTGCTCCCCATTCTAACCGATACTCAGTAACATTAGCTCCATTTCCAGCCGGGGTCTATTTTGAACATGAAGAACTGAATCATAGGAACTGAAAGTATGTCTATTAGAATGCTGTACAGAGGCTAAACATGGCATGCATATTCATAAACCTGTTCCTGCCCCCTGAACCTGTGCTGGGGCGAGCAGGCAGGATCCTGACAAAGACGATGGACAGATGAACCAGTTAAAATAATTTGTGACCAGGGATACAGTATGTTAATAAAATATCAAAACAAATTCAAGATTATGTTGAAAAAGATATTGCAGGAATACATACAACAGAGCATAATGTCAGGCAAATTAATTAATTATGTTTTAAACCCTACAGCCTGTTTAGTGACACTTTAATAGAGAGTAGATTGGACTGGCAGATCTTAATTAGGAGTTACAGGTAATATACCTGACACCACATACAGTATACTCCTATGAGCAGAATGGAAAGCAAGTGTAAGGTTCAGGTGGTGTTATTACACCAATATACAGGAACAAGAAGTGAACATACAATGTTGCAGCAGGATAAAAACATTTTAAAAGAGTGAAAAACAAAAACATCAACACCTAAACTGTGTTTGGAAATGAATAAAAGACACAAATGTTTTTAATGACTCATTTTAGCTTAAGCTGCACTCCCTTTGAGTAGGCCGCAATAGCATCCTTACAAATGTAAAATTGACCTCACCTGATTTCAATGTGTCTACTGGCTTTGTTATTACCATGCTTATGATTTCATAGAGAAATTGATAGGATTGAACGTCAATTTGTTGACTTTTTTTGGTGGACATACGTAATCTTCTAAAGGCGATATTTGCAACAAGTTGCTATGATTGCTATATAATTCTGTGTGATGCTAAACCAAATCAGAGCAGAGTTTTCTTTTGTCTCCCAAGAAAACTGAATTCACAGAACAGAAACCACAAAACATCTTCAAAAAGGGTAACCACCCACGATCATAGAGCAATAAAAAAAGTTACTGGTATCCATTTTTATTGGGAAATATAAAATATATACAGAAAATCCTCTTGATTCAGATGCGTTATAGAAAATAAAACATAACTCACCTCCCAGCTGACTATTGCATATGTAGGGGACCGACAAGCAACATGGGGTGGTTCGCATTGATGTGGTACACCAGGAGCTGTAGTGATTTCACATTTCTCAGAGTATGGTCCATACTAAATGGAAGGAAGAAGATTACTTTGATTATTTGTGCATGAGGAAAGTGCTGCATTTCAGCTTTATCGAGTTCTTCTTTTGTTCAACATTTCATTGTAATTGCAAATGACAGAATCAGGGATTGATTTATTCCAGGATGATAAATATTTTAGAATCTTCGGATAAGATGGCTAACTAGAAATGGGAGTTTTGTTCACGCTACAAGGCAGACGTTTTCAAACTGGGCGGCTCGCCCACCTAGGGGGGCGTGACAAGGTTATCAGGACTGGCAAGACCCGACTGGTAAATATTTGTTCCTGACTTCTTGGTGATTGTAAAACAAAGATAAGCCACAAGATGTTTTCAACACAAAGGACAGAGGAGGTTCAAAATCGAAGGAAGCAGCGCTACACCTGCCAAAACATGCTTCGTACGCTGTCTCCTACCAAACTAAATAGCAAGAAGTGGAAAACCTCATACAACTGGTGAAGATCTTGTGCTGCCTGCAGCGACTGACATGGCATTGATACTATGGAAAGGAAAGTTTCTGATCAGTCAAGTCTCATTCCACTATCTGACAACGCAGTTAGCCACAAAATTGCTGATATGCAGAAGACATTGAGGAGCAGCTTGTTGAAGCAGTAAGGCAAAGCCCCCTTTTCGCTCTACAAATCTACAAAAGTACTGACAGCACCAATGACATCCAAAAAATGTTTTATGTTTGATACATCAGCTCATTGTATGTGTTTGATGAACTCTCACTCCCCACTTCACCAACACTTAATCAACTAACGCCTTCAAGTTTTACTGGGCTATTTGGCTGACATATTTGACAAGCTCAATGAACTTAACCTTTCTTTGCAATGTAAGAACTGTAACATTTTTATTGCACAGGAAAAAGCACAGCTTTTCCAAAAATGTTTGCCTTGGAGTAGCTGTGTGATGCAAGACGATGTAACTATCTTCCCAACACTGCCTTCTGTCATTATGGATTTGGGAATGTCAGACCTGGAAGTTAAAAGATGTGATAGTGGAGCATTTGTCTCAGATTTGCACGTAATTCAGAGGATATTTTCCCGAAAGTGAGGCAAATGATGCAGGATTTTTCCTGGGTTCGAAATCTGTTTTCAGAGAACTTTGTAGCAAAAGCCAAGATTGCTGTGAGTCAAAGAGAATTTGATGATGTTGCTGGCGATTCTGTTTTGAGAGATCATTTCAAAGTTATACCTGTTGATCAGTTCTGGCTCACAATTCTAAAAGAGTTCACTGAATTGTCACAAACAGCTGTGGAAATACTTGTTCACTTTGCCTCAACATATCTCTGTGAAACAGGGTTTTCTTTGCTTATTTAAAAGAGACAGATCTGAGGTTGAAACTCTCCGAAATCAAGCTGAGAAACCTGTGCGCTAGCAAGCAGGCTTATCCTACTCACATTGGTGTTCTTTCATATTCAAGATTATTACATATTTAAATAGTGGTACTGTGCTATGTTGCATTCTGTCTTAAGAAAAATATGATTTTCCCAGCATGTAACATTTTTCTTAATACTGTACTGTTTATTAGAAGGGGGAAGTGCACATATGTATTATTTGGTATTGTCTGTTGTGTTGTTATTATTTGTATGTATGTATGTATGTATGTATGTATGTATGTATGTATGTATGTATCTGTGCACAGGTGTTTTAAGTTGGCAGGGAGGGGTTAATTGCCTTCCATGCCAAATCAGTTCACGTGCAGAATGTCCCTGAGCTTGATTGAATGATTAACATGCAATCGAGCTCTGGCACAGCTGCATAAGAAAGGCAGGAACCTCTCTCTCTATATATATATGAAAAACAATTGCTATTTGCTACTCGTGCTAACTACTGGCCTAATGTTTCAGGAACCACCAGGGATTTGTTTGACCACAAGTGGTCCTCAAGAGTTTTGGAAACTCTGCATTCTCCTGTACATTCTGCTTCCATCTGTGTGTTTGAATCGTGCCAAAAAGATGCTTATCAAAACTAGCGACGAAGATGTTTCTTTTGACTGAAATATATCAACATTGCTTACCCCAGCTTTGTTGGCTGCCCGAAGCCTAAAAGAGTATGTTTTCCCTGGTAGGAGACCAATTACTGTACATTCTAGTTCAGGACCCATATAGACTTCTCTGTGCTCCTCTGCCTGAGCTGGAGACATCTCAAGACTATAGCAGGAGACGAGACATCCCCCGTCCACCTGGGGAGCTCCTGTAAACACAACATTAAAAACAAAGCCACAGAAACAGAAACATGTTATACAGTACAGGAAAATAGTCATTCTTTGACAGAAGTTTTGACTAGAACTCTCTCAGTGATCTAGAAATACAATTCACTGGACTCACCCCAACGCATCTGCAATTCTCTGGCTTTAGGTTTCCCCACAAGCCGTGGTGGCATACATTGGCCAGGTGGAACTGCTGGTGTCTGTATCAGCAAGGTTTCTGAAAGCTTTAAAGAAGGAAAAAAAAAAAATCATTGTTAAAGGCTAATGAGTAAATGATTAAACATTTTAGGGTCTGTTCAACTGGCGTAAACAGTGGATGATCTAATTATAAGATAGAGTGCTCCCTGGTATTTTACCAATCATACAGAAGGACTCACAATCATGGTTAGACTCAGAATTATAATTAGATGTGGTTTTCATGCCTTGGTACACAAAGTGCTGTTATTTAGATCCGTCACTGTTCACTTACATTTGTTATCACAGACACTTAACATAAATTGCATATTGGTAAGGTAAGTTACTGCAGCCAAGAAATAAATGTGCATAGTGTTTGTACAAACAATTGTAGCCCTATAAACAGACCTAAACTAGGCTGTAACCATTGCACTTGTTTTAAATGTAACTGCTGTTCTGTTTCTGGTCAGATTTAGACACATACTGATAAAGATTGATATGAACTAGGGAGTGCAGTTTTTTTGGACACTGGAAGGTATGGATAGAGAGAGACATAAAGCAGTTGGAGCCTTTCACCACTTTTAAATTGACAAACAAGATTAAACTAAACACTGAATAAGAAGATATTGAGCTTTTAATACGTCAGTTTCCTGCTCGGCAGCAATTATACTATTAAACATGGAGTGGTTAATTAATTGCTGCTGTGAAATTAATTAATATTATTAACAAGTACTTTTAATGAATTAAAAAGGCAATTCATTCATATTAGAAGAAGAATTTTACCCAAGAGAACTGCAACTATTAGCAGTGTTCCGTGGATTTCAATTGCTCCCCTATGGTTTTTTTCTAAAGTACTAACCAATGGTTGTACTGCAGAGTAACATTACATGCAAAAATATTTCATTATGCCGAAATTTAGGATTCAGAATGTCTCACTAAAATATGAAGCGTCAAATAAAAATAAAAAAATGGCATTTCTTTATATACATAAAATAAATAGCTTTGTGAAAATCGCTTTGTAAGAGGAAACACTGCCTTAGACAGCCTATTGAAATGCATGAGATGAGATAGCTGGACTGTACCGGGCTCTGTCCTCCTTCGCTGATGCAGTACACCCGGACTTGATAGGCACAGCCTGGGCTCAGCTGATCACACACATGCTCCAGGACAGACCCGCTGTACACCATCTCCCATTTGTTCCCTGAAAGGTTAAAGAAAACAAATGTGCTCAGCCAATGCTCATCATTATATCACAACTGGCAATTTTTTTTTTTTTTTATTAAAAAAAAAAACAAACAATGATGACCATTTTTAATGTGATTACATATTATCTAAAATAAATATGTTTTTTCCCCGCTATTGCATGATTATATTTTTCAGCTTCTTTTAAACTATACATATTTATTGATTAGGTCTAACATTTATGCCTTTTTTATTATTTCTTTTTGGCACTTTAAATATTAAATATTTCCCTCAATGATTATTGTTTCCAATAACATTTGGAAAGGGCCTGCTGTATGTTTACAACAGTCAGTCTTGCCATGGGATTCCACTATTGTTAGGACACCAGTAGTTCTCAAACCCTTGATATCCTTTGAGATCCCCTTCTTTCAATTGTATATTGTAAATATGTTCTCTAGTACTAAATACTATTATATAATCTCTGTACAGCGAGAATCGTTATTATAAGCTCCACATGCCCAAGTTTACCAGGTATTGCATAAAGCGTGAAACCAACAATTTATTTAACTGTGATCCAAGATATAAATGGGTTGAAACAGAATTCTAGTTCTTTTTTCTTTTTAAATGACAGAGGAGTGTGATTTCTTGCTACTTCTTAGTCTTATCAGAAATACCATTAGTTTACCCGAAATCATGTAACTCCATATTACGTGTGCTTACTGTATGTTAAAGGTTATTGGAAAATCAAAGGTCATTTTTTGATACATACCATTCGAGCCTTCTGACATCTCCACAATATACTTTGTGACAGTGGCTCCTCCATCCTCTTTGGGTGGTTCTGCCAAACAAAGAAAGTTATTAAATCTCAAGATGAGGAAACTTGTTTTTTGTGAATGTGAATTTTAATGTTCCAGTGGCACTAGAGAGTTCTCCATTTATCCACATAGTCGGTACTGGACATCGTCACAGGATGTAGTTCATTTTCCATGCCCATCCAATTCCTTGGGTTATTGGAGTCACTCCCAGCAGGTAATGCCTTTCAGCTGTTGGTGGTGTTTTTCATGATGTATGCTAGAAACCGTGGCGAGACCACTAGAGCTAATTTAACATTAACCAATAAAGCCACCAGATTTCAATAACTTTCAAAAACAGAACATGGCTTACTGTTTGTTTTTTATCCTGAAAAAAAGCCTGCAATATAAGAGCCTCATTTAAGTCTTCGGCTTAGTTTTTTTGCTTTAAATCTTGAAATAACCAAGATCTCCACTTTGAGTAAAGTGCTGTTTCATTGCCTACAAATCATAAAGTGGTCTGTTTTTCCAAGGGTCATTGTAACGCATTTGACTACACAGTTTCATTCTAAACTTACCCCATATAATTTTAAAATTGTTGGCATGAACCTTCCCCTTCACTGCTGGCCTGTAAGGTGCTCCAGGCCTGTCAGGACAAGTGCAAAACTCAGTGGCCTCGCTAGGATTGCTCGTCCCCTCCGAGTTGTAAGCTGCAACCTTTTGATAAAAAAAAAAAACACATGAATGTTTCAAGTCGCACATAGAATTTCACCTTAAATGTATTATAGTCTGGAGGTGCCCCACTATGCAGGTAATTTGATTTGTCAGCTGTACATACAACTTGCAAATCACATTCATTTTAGATCTAGGCTAATTAGGCACTAGATTGACGAGTCTACGTTAAATAAATGTGTTGCGGCAAAAAACCTTGCACTGGTTAACATATTGATGTAGTGTGCATATCAGGATTGAGAGAACTTTCCAGGCAAACACAAGTTAAACAAATCAAGTCATTGAGTCCAAAACGATTGTGGTTATAATTCAGACAAAGCAAACCTAACTGTGTGACCATGGAACAGGTACACACACAAATTGCCAGTAGTTGCAATACATGTTGGGTTATTACCACAAATAAAAAGATAGATTTCCAACCAATCCAAATGCAAATACATTTTCAAAATAATGAAATAAATAAATTACACATTTAAATGTTTTTGTTTCACAAATTAGTGATATTATTATAACTCACAATTTCAAAGTTTGAGTGGTTTAATTTGTCCTACATTATTTATTTATTCTTAATACACTGCTCCCTCCTAGGAGTCCATCCAATAACCCCGTCTCTCTTGTAAGCCACCAGATTCCTGCCACATAATTAAAAGGGTTCCTTGCAAAACCTATGGACGAATTCCTGTGTGAACCACATAAAACTAAACTGTCCTACTGTTGACAGAAACGTGACATATTTTAGAAAATGACAGGAATAATTATCTTTTCTGTTTTCTTCACAGATATAATTAAGTTTCTGTGATAGAAATCAGGCTGACTTGAGGAAATGTAAACAGGCAGACTACTGTCTAATGAACTTTGTTTTTAATACAGGATTAACCAGATTTATGGACCGCCTGGAACCTGTTTTTTTTTTTGCGATTCCCGTTATGCCACAATACTGGAAGAATAGCATGAATGCAGGTCCATTAGACAAGAAATAAAAGGATCTTAAAACCTACTTAGTAGTTGACATGACAAAAATACAATGTACATTTGTACATCTTGATTTTTGTTTTATAGCCAGACTTTCTTTCCAAAAGTTGTGTTTCTTACCCGAAATCTGTACTTGGTACTCCGTCTAAGATTCTTAACTGTGCAGGAGAGATCATCCCCGTTGTATTTTGGCTTAAACCCATAGCCCTAAAACACAAAAGTGTGAAGAAAAGAAAACAATTTGTAGTCAATGTACAGTACAAGATAAATAACTCCAAGCAACTCAAACTAGTCAACTGTACAAGTTGTAATATAATTAAATAACTTGTTAGTCAGGCACAGTTAATTGCAATGTAATTAATCCTGCAAACTCTGAGCAGCATTTAAGATACTCATTTTTCACAGTCTTATTACGGTTCATAATGATTAGAATGTCAGTGATCTCCATTAGAGTATAAAAAAAACTGTCCAAATAAACAGTGAAAAATGACCTATTTGAATTATAATGGAAGCTCTATTACATACATACATATATATATATATTATATATATATACAGTACTGTGCAAAAGTTTTAGGCAGGTGTGAAAAAATGCTGTAAAGTAAGAATGCTTTCAAAAATAGACATGTTAATAGATTATATTTATCAATTAACTAAATGCAAAGTGAGTGAACAGAAGAAAAATCGAAATCAAATCTATATTTGGTGTGACCACCCTTTGCCTTCAAAACAGCATCAATTCTTCTAGGTACACTTGCACAAAGTCAGGGATTTTGTAGGCATATAGTCAGGTGTATGATTAAACAATTATACCAAACAGGTGCTAATGATCATCAATTCAATATGTAGGTTGAAACACAATCATTAAATGAAACAGAAACAGCTGTGTAGGAGGAATAAAACTGGGAGAGGAACAGCCAAACTCAGCTAACAAGGTGAGGTTGCTGAAGAGAGTTTACTGTCAAAAGTCATACACCATGGCAAGACTGAGCACAGCAACAAGACACAAGGTAGTTATACTGCATCAGCAAGGTCTCTCCCAGGCAGAAATTTCAAGGCAGACAGGGGTTTCCAGATGTGCTGTCCAAGCTCTTTTGAAGAAGCACAAAGAAACGGGCAAAGTTGAGGACCGTAGACGCAGTGGTCGGCCAAGGAAACTTACTGCAGCAGATGAAAGACACATCATGCTTACTTCCCTTCGCAATCGGAAGATGTCCAGCAGTGCTATCAGCTCAGAATTGGCAGAAAACAGTGGGACCCTGGTACACCCATCTACTGTCCGGAGAAGTCTGGTCAGAAGTGGCCTTCATGGAAGACTTGCGGCCAAAAAGCCATACCTCCAACGTGGAAACAAGGCCAAGCGACTCAACTATGCACGAAAACACAGGAACTGGGGTGCAGAAAAATGGCAGCAGGTGCTGTGGACTGATGAGTCAAAATTTGAAATATTTGGCTGTAGCAGAAGGCAGTTTGTTCGCCGAAGGGCTGGAGAGCGGTACATGAATGAGTTTCTGCAGGCAACAGTGAAGCATGGTGGAGGTTCCTTGCAAGTTTGGGGCTGCATTTCTGCAAATGGAGTTGGGGATTTGGTCAGAATTAATGGTCTCCTCAATGCTGAGAAGTACAGGCAGATACTTATCCATCATGCAATACCATCAGGGAGGCATCTGATTGGCCCCAAATTTATTCTGCAGCATGACAACGACCCCAAACATACAGCGAAAGTCATTAAGAACTATCTTCAGCGTAAAGAAGAACAAGTAGTCCTGGAAGTGATGGTATGGCCCCCACAGAGCCCTGATCTCAACACCATCGAGTCTGTCTGGGATTACATGAAGAGAGAGAAGCAACTGAGGCTGCCTAAATCCACAGAAGAACTGTGGTTAGTTCTCCAAGATGTTTGGGCCAACCTACCTGCCGAGTTCCTTCAAAAACTGTGTGCAAGTGTACCTAGAAGAATTGATGCTGTTTTGAAGGCAAAGGGTGGTCACACCAAATATTGATTTGATGTAGATTTTTCTTCTGTTCACTCACTTTGCATTTTGTTAATTGATAAATATAAACTATTAACATGTCTATTTTTGACAGCATTCTTACTTTACAGCATTTTTTCACACCTGCCTAAAACTTTTGCACAGTACTGTATATATATATATATATATATATATATATATATATATATATAGATAGATAGATAGATAGATAGATAGATAGATAGATAGATAGATATAAAAAATAGTTGAAATTCTAGTTATAGTTTTCTTATACATGGTTTGAAATATTTACATTAAAGGTTCATTAACTTTGAATGTAATTGTATGTATTTTTGTACCATTCCCTTAGCTTTTTATGATGTTTACAACCATTTGCTGTGCTCCTGTGCTCTGTTGCTCCAATACTTTTCAGCCAGGCACGATTTGAGCCTGTAGAATCCTAGTTGCGGGTTACCTCTGAGCATTCAGCTCTGATCTATACTAAATCATTTGAGAATGGGCCAGCACCATGTGATTTGTCGGATATTTATAAAATAAATAAAAGAAACACCACCATGCACCATTCTGCAATGCTTTGGGGACACTACAGTATCTTTATTATGTTTACGCAAGGTGCACTTACTGAGGTTTCATCCTCCATTTCCAGAACATAAGAAATGTCGTCTTCTGCTGGTGCGACCAAGGGTTTTCTCCACTGTATGGACATCCAGGTAACCCCAGCTTTTACAAGCTCGGGACTAGCTGGTGGTGGTGGAACGCTGCCTGAGGTGTAAAAATCGATTGCTTCACTGAAGTTGCTATGGTGACAAACACACAAAAATAAAAAAAGGTTTCACTTCTGTCAAAACATCTCACTTTTTTCATATACTGTACCTAAAAGTTACACCAATGATACATTTTATTACCAGGAAAAGATTTGGAAGGTGGTATCAGAAGAGCTAGATCATGTGTATCATACTGTATACTGTTAACTTTGGTGGTCTTAACTCAGTCCTCTAAGATCCTGGTCATTGAAATGTTTTTATTTTATTTACATTTCAAGGTAAATACAATGTCGGCTGCAAGTACCTCTTTACTGTACTTGACAAACACGCAGACACACACTGCATTACAGTTAGAAGAAATGAAAGATGGTGGAATACATTACCTCATGCCCATGTCATTTGTGGCTGCTAGTCGAAATGTGTATCTTGAAGCTGGTGATAGTTTGGTCACTCTAAACTGCTTCAGAGGCCCACAGTAACACTGTTCAAATTCCCCGGTCCCATTTCCCTAAAGATGAACAGGGTGTTTTAGTGCATAGAATGGGACATAGAGCCAGTATAACATACTGGATTACATTTTTGTTTTTTTGTTCAGAATGTTTATATCAAATGTATTACCTTATCCCATTCTAAAGTGTATTTTTGGATTTTTGAGCCATTGTCACATGGAGCCTGTGGGAAATAAATGAAGTACAATGAGCATTACATTAGTAAGTCCTCTTTTTTTTTAATAGATAACGTATATTTATATTTTTGACCCTTTTACTGCCTTTCATTCATGAGTCATTTAGTTTGATTGTTTCAAGCTGAAACTAAAGGAGACAGGACAACTAGGACTGTCCAACACACTGTGTTAGTGCAGGAAACCTGACACTGAACTGGGACATATAATATGGCTACGGACATGGTTACAATGTTATGTTTGCCAAATAACACACCGCCATGAAACATTAATTGGAAATACCCCAAACTGCTAAAATCCTGCAAGTGTGTGAGTTGAGCGGATGATAAATGAAATAAGTGTATGTAAACGTTTATTTCAGATGCATGACAAGATTAAGTTCAAAGATTAAGGCTGTTTCACGGTTTGTAATGGACCTCTGCAGTCTAAATTATTGTTTCTAACAGGTTCAACACAAATCTGTATTTACATATGAAATGTGTACAGGTATTTGTAAAAAATAATTTGAAATGAATACAAATTATTTACCATAATTTTTATGTATGAATAGATAAGAAATACATATGGTGCACAGTGAAGGCAAACATCAATGTATAGTTTTCTACAGCTAGTTTAATGTTACACATAAAAAGGATGCCTGCAAGGTATTTTCATATTCTGTAAAACATTAAAAGTACCAACAGATGATCTACCTCCAGTTGTTTTAATTAACCTTTTTTTCCCCAGTTAAAGTTTAGTTTCAGATATCCTGTTATCGGTTTTGTTTGTTTTTCACCAGCATGCAGAAATGCAAAGAGTAATACATTACTATTTTAACTTTTGAATTGATATTTGATACTAATTCCTCATCAGAGATAGGCGTTTCCAATGTAAACACAAGTTTGTTTAGAACTATGTAGAAACAAAATGGTAAATGTGGCTGTTTCATCACGACTACAATGGTAAATGTGGCTGTTTCATCACGACTGCAATGGTGAATGTGGCTGTTTCATCACGACCGCAGTGGTGAATGTGGCTGTGTCATCACGACTGCAATGTCCCATTAGCGCTGGACACTGTTGCTCTCAAAAGGTTTTAAAAAAAAAATAAATAAAAAGGCATGGAGATGAAGACAACATTACACTGTGGCTTAATAGAAAGGACTTCAGTTTCTGGTGGTGGCACTCCAGCTCCTTCATTACTAAAAAGTAAATCATCACAAAAATGACTAATAGAAAACAAAGCATGTTAACTGCTATAACACATGTTTAGAATATCAATGGCTGTTCAATTGATCTAAACAGTGGATCAATTGAACAACCCTTTAAATATTCACTTGAAATTGATTACTTTAAGACTAAAACACTTAAGATTCACAAACGCTATCGGAGATGGCAAAATTTAAACAATGAGTATTTATATCCGTCAATATGAAACAATCATAAACCTGTCAGATGAATAGAACAGGAATGCTGTCTTCTGATTGGTTGTTGTAGAGGGAATTAATCACCCATAAAGTACACTAAGGTATCAATCCACCAAAAAGAACATCTAGTATAACTGTCAACTGTCAGAACCACAACAAACCCATGAAATAATGGCTATAACAGGTCACAAAAACGAGTCCTCTATAAAAAAAAATACTGGCTCCATCTCTATTCAATAAACGATAATGGTCTTCACATCTTTCCAATATCTTAACTCCTGCAATTATTAATGTCCACCAGCAGTCAATAACTGGAAATCAGCAACAAACCTTCCAACAAACTGCAAAATTGCAAAAGCACATTAAAAAACCGAAGCCCAATGCCTAGATCCACCCTCAGAAAGTTCAGCCACGAACATACCGGCTACGTTTCAAAACTGCACTTTAACAGGAAACCTACAATTCAACTTGAAATAAATAAACTTAAAAAAATAAATGAACTTTACAAAATAACTACAATATTTAAATGACTAATTGAATTCCTTTCTTTTAAGAATAAATTAATTTGTTTAATAATACTGTTAGTTATAGAATCAGTTTGTTATATTTATCTATTTAAAACTAACTTTTCTTTTCAAAAAAGTTGTTAAATGTTTTCCTTGTCTTAAATAAATTAAACTAAACTGTATTTTGATTTTTTTAATGTTTTTAATGTTTCACAGGTGGAAGAACCACTTTTATTACTGTTAAAACCATAAAGGATGGTTTATAATAGCAATAATGACCTCCAGACAGGGCATTTCCTGGCTTACGCCTCAGGTTTTCAACTCTCCCAGCCGGGGCATTAACAGCCAGGAAATGCCCTGCCTGTCGGTCATTATTGCTTAATTAAATAGACCCACAAATATCTTAACTTCAGCTATGGTTATCTGTGAGAAGATGCTTCTGGCTGTATGCAATTTAAACATTTGAATATCTCTTTACCTTCCATTGCAAAACAAGAGAGTTTTTGGTCCTGTTTGTTTTTCTTGGTGGAATTGGGGTATCTGGTTCACAGCTCAACGTAGTAAAACTGACAGGTTCTGATGGCGTCCCTTGTAAAGAATTACACCCTGCCTGCACTCTAAATGGGTAAAGAAGACAACATGCAGGTTGGTGGGAGTAATAATAAAGGATTTAAAAACATGTCTTTAGTTTGTTCACCTTCATGTGTCACTTTTTTTTTTTTTTCACATTATCCCATTGATCCTGCCACAGCATAATAACGAGGAGGCTGTATGGTCCAGTGGTTAAAGAAAAGGGTTTGTAACCAGGAGGTCCCCGGTTCAAATCCCACCTCAGCCACTGACTCATTGTGTGACCCTGAGCAAGTCACTTAACCTCCTTGTGCTCCGTCTTTCGGGAGAGACGTAGTTGTAAGTGACTCTGCAGCTGATGCATAGTTCACACACCCTAGTCTCTGTAAGTCGCCTTGGATAAAGGCGTCTGCTAAATAAACAAATAATAATAATAATTACGAGTTCAAATTCTGTGCTACCTGTAATAGGACCCCACTTGACACCATATTAGTTCCCATGGATAACATCTAAGGCTGGGATCCTATTACCTGTAACACAGAAAGTGAAGTAATTGCAATGTACTGACGCAGGACAAATTGGTATCCCAGAAATCAATGGGTGAATTTTCAAGCATATAAATAAGGAATAAAAAAATGTAACCATATAGAATTGCCAAGAAAAAAAAGAGCTGCATTAACAAGCGCTTGTATTATTGTTGTAGTATTTTCTTGTTTGCTGTTACAATTATTTGACTTCGTAAGTAAATAGAGCATCATTGGGCAGCAGTGTGGAGTAGTGGTTAGGGCTCTTGACCGGGGGGGTTGTGGGTTCAATCCCAGGTGGGGGACACTGCTGCTGTACCCTTGAGCAAGATTGATCCAGTAAAAACCCAACTGTATAAATGGGTAATTGCATGTAAAAATAATGTGTAAAAAATAATGTAATTGTATGTAAAAATAATGTGATATCTTGTAACAATTGTAAGTTGCCCTGTATAATAATAATAATAATAATAATAATAATAATAATAATAATAATAATAATAATAATAATAATAATGCAGAAACCCAAGAAAAACTATCAAACACATCCACACACAAAACAAACCTTGTATGATAATCTGTTGCTGGTCTAAGGTCTTCTAAAGTTGTAGTAAGTTCTTCACCACTAAAAGAAAAGACAAGGTTAAAACAGACTCATTTATACTTGCTCAAAGAGTTAACTAAAAAAAGTGTTCCTCAGTTAAAATCCATTGAACATGCAGATAGTTACAGCTTCAAATCACAGTTTGGGTTATTGTGTGTATTTATTGTTGGCTTTTAGAAGCCGCTATGCTCTGCTGCATTTGTCTTTCCCACCAGTCTCTAGTCACTTTAGAAGTGTTATATTGGAAACATGACCAAAAGCACTAACAAAGCTACTTGTAGCTCTCCAAATGACTAACAGCTCTGAATTGTGATTTACAGTTCAAATTATGAACACATGCTTTTCCAATCTCATTTCCATATACATTAAAAAAAAAAGAATCCAGAGCATTTTGTCTTATTACACATTATACAAAATAGCCAATTGAGACAAATCACACAAATTGTGAAAGATATTGCATTATCACTACAATTTGAATGGGAAGCTGATGGCTTCAGAGGATTGCGACATTTGAAAGGTAGAAATAAATCAATTTGCACAATTACCCAATCTCTGGTACAGTACACTGGTATAGTGAGCAAAACAGTTGATAGATTTTCACCAAGAACTGAGTGCGTGACCACATTATTAGGAACATTTATTGAAAACCATAGGCTATGAAAGGTTGTTTATAAATGCATTCATTATTTTTCTTAGACTTGCCTATATGCCGTTTTGAATTTGCCATATTTTCCGCTGCTGGAGACAGCAACCTCATAAAAAAAGGAGTCTGGTAAATTTGCCATATCACTGTCCCCATTCACAGCAGCAGGGGGAGACCACGTAACAACTGCTGTCTTTGCTTCAATGTCTGACATCTGCAATATATAAAGCATTAGAATAAATAAACCCCATAGAGAAAACACTACAGAATGTTGAGCAGTGCTGAAAGGAATGTTTAACCTCAGAATTGTCACACACACATATATATATATATATATATATATATATATATATATATATATATAATTTCAGACTGCGAGTTCTCTAGTCTCTAGTTGATACATGAATTACCTAATTTTGGGCTGTTACATATACACACACACACACACACGTAGAAGATCAGAGCATTAAAAGAGGGAAAGAATGAGGAGTGAGATTTTAAAAACACCATTAAAACGCATTAAAATTGATACCCATGAAATTCCCCAAATCACTAAGTGAATCAGACTTGTTTTTTAATAATCATGGATAAGATATTGAGAAAAACCTTTATATACCATATATAACTAAAGAGTGAATGACCTGAGCTCCTCCTAGTGGTCTACATATAAAATTGGCAGGACAAAAAGCTTTAGACAAATCCTCATGCTTTACAAAAATCAAACAAACATGAAACCTTCTTTTCACAATCAAACATGGCCAATGTGAAAATTAGAAGAGAGGTCAAGGACTGGTTTGATGACCAAAATACACTTCCCACTGAATTTATATATAGTTTTGTATATGTCAGAAAGAGATGACAAATACTAGAAATCAATTTTAATAATAAAGCCATTTAAAGTTTGCAAAATTATTCACTAAGAGCATAATTACAATATAACAATTAGAGACAATTGGCATGCTTAACAATTCAAACAATTTAGACAATTATGCTTGACTGCAATTATCTGTTATGTGGACAACAGTTCTGCATCAGTGTACAGTAATTGCAATGACTGTCATTTTGTGAACTACCACCAGCACTTAAAAAAATTATTAAATCACGAAATTGCAGCTAAACGTTCCAGTAGCTTCACAGTTACAAAGTACTTTAACTCCCTCACATAATGAAGACATGTAAAGGTTTACACGGGATGTCTGCTATCAAGTTAATATGTATTCATGTATTGGTGTATGGAAATAAATGCCTGGTATAGAGAAGTGTGAAACTGACAGTACTGCACAGTAGATAGTCGACAGCGCATTATCTGACTTCCTCCTGTGATGAACATTTGTTCTGAATAATATTCTTACACAGTACAGTTTGAGTTACTGTGGAATATGACTTTAATAGTTCCCTACACTGTTGTTTCTTATATTTGATACATAGCTCATAAATCTCACCAGGAAACTAAGCTTAACAAAATTAAAAAAAAGAAACTGAGGGACACATCATATATCCAGCAGAGTGTGCTCCAGTACATGCATGGCAGTGCTGTAGGAACTAACACTGCAAAGCAATTCAGCATTGTTTCTACAGTGTTGTATGTGTTAAGTTAGTTTCATATGTTCACTTAATGTAGAAGAGATGTCATTACATTCAGTTTTATTTTATTTATTTATTTTTTATAAAAGGGGACACCCACACAAGACACATTAACGTATTATAAATCACAAAAATGAAGATGTTACTCAGGAACGACTATTAAACATAAAGTGTTTTTCTTCAGAATTGTGTTGTATTTTCTATGCATGGGATGACATCTGATAAGTTTTGATGGCTTGGTGGCCCAGTGGTTAAAGAAAAAGACTTGACACCAGGAGGCCCCCGGTAATAATCCCTGCTTAGCCACTAACTAACTGTGTGACCCTGAGCAAGTCACTTAAACTCCCTGTGCTCCGTCCTTCGGATGAGACGTCAAACCAAGGTCCTACTGCAAGTGACTCTGCAGCAGTTGTTGATGCATAGTTCACCCCCTAGTCTCTGTAAGTCGCTTTGGATAAAAGCGTCTGCTAAATGACAAATTAATACTAATTAAACATCTTGTTTTACCTCACAATGCAGATACCACATTCTGGCACCCTTACACAGGTTACAAAAAAAATGACAATGGAAACATCAAAATGCACACCCCCATTGATTCTGTAAGGTAACAAAATGCAGGCACTAAAACTAGAGATGTATTCTTTGTGATTTATAAGCACTGAACTAGTAGTCTTTACAGATAAAGTCTGAAAGGTTTACTTACCACTGGCTTGCTTATATTGGAAAGCAGAGTTTGAAGGGCCTTTGTCTCTTCATCTAGTTCTACAAAACAAATAATGTGTTAGATCTAAACTATCACAGCATCAGGCATGTCAGTGCCCATAACCCTGTATACCCCTTACATACAAGTTGATGCAATTATAGTACCCGTACGAACTTACTTGTAATTTTAAGTTTAAATGGAAAAGGTTTCCTAATGACTCATTGACTTGCATTAAAAAAAGAACATCTGTTTTGGAGCTGGCTGGCTTGTAAGACCAGAGAGGCAGTACACACAGGTTTTCCAGTACTGTAGTATACATTAAAACTAAGCGTTTGTCATTGACATTTTAATTTATTTTGGTATTTCTGTAGTATAGAAGGCATGGAGAAACCAGGAACATTAATGTTGTGGTTGGTTTTGATCAGCCAGCAATTTTGAAATGAAGTATGTCAGTAACGAAGCTATGAAAAAAGTAGATCACCATAACCTACAGGATGTACTGTACATGTAAATGACTTATGGTAAAATAATGTCGTGGCAAGTGTCATCACAATTTCTCTATATGTTAAGTGTCCTTGTTGATTTTGAAACTCTCCTTACACATTTCACACGTCTATTAAAACTCATTTTGGCCTACATCTGTTGTTGGGAATATGCAACTATTCCTGATTGGAATTCTAAACATGTTGTCTAGAAGGCTGTTGTGGGATATACTTAAAACAAAGCTCTCTGATGAGACCGGATCAATCCCCCCATGTTGGGAACTGGGAGGAAAAAAAAAAAAACACTGTCTGTGTGGAACAATGCATCAGCATCAGTTCAATGAATGCGGAAGAATCTTTAACATAAGCTGAAAAGAAAAGAAAAAAGTTCCACTTTCACAAGGCAAAATACATACAAGCAACTAAGTGAAAGTGGGTCCAATGAATTAATTTAGCAGGTTTACCTATGGACATCTGCTTCAGAACTAAACCCAGTGCTACGTGATCACCAGTCTCCCTGGAAACAGCCGATTATAATGATGATGCATTCATTTCAGTATCAAGCTGCCATGACATGAACACATTTTTTAGCCCAGGGCACCTTGACAATAGAACAGTGAAACCTTAGCTGCGGAGGTCAGTTTGACATCTGAATGTGTAACGTGCCTCTCAAGAATAAAGCTTCATTTATATCACTACCTTACTGAGCGACAGAGAAAAATCATTTGTGTAAACAGACTGTTCCTCTCATGACTGGCATATAAAAACTGCATCTCCCTTTAAGTTTCAGGTACAATGGTAAAGGGCTAAATAGGCTATAATGATTGAGCAATAAATGCACTGAATAAATGTCACTCTGGCTACCATTACACAATGGGTGTAATTTTCTCCTGTGCAGTTGCAGTATTGTGCTAATAAAATATGCTCTGTTTAAAAAAAAAAAAAAAGAAAAAAAATCATGTTGATGGCTATTTCTCCCTTTACAATTACTGAATTCTGCATGTGCATTACACAAATTAAATTCAAACAAATTCGATACAGTATGCGTCACTGACCAATTTAAGATGGCAGTGCTTTTTTCCTGTCACTTAAGTAAGTGGTAGTCTAATTCATGCAAACTTAACACAGCCCTTAACAGCACCCTTAGTGCAAATAACACTATAGCACCACTTGAAACCGTGGAAGAGTTTCTCTTGGCAGAGTATTCACAGTCTTTGCAAAGAAATCCTGGAAACAGGTGTAGGAGTGACCTTTATGGCTTTATGCAGCATTTCCTTGACATTTTCTTCATTAACATATCATGCACCACATTTTCAATGGATATGCAATGTTACCTTAAAACATTTCTGTAAAAACACTGTCAAGGGTGCCTATTCTGGGGGATAGTTTACTGCAAAATTGTTATGCAAGGACACTCCACTGCAATTTTGAAAGCAAACAGATGGCATTAACTGGATGAATGCCCACTAATGCAATAATTAAGCATCATTATCCAATTAGTGTCATCATTAAAAGGACATTTCTTACGAGAATTACCTAAGATGAACCACCTGTCACTTCACACAGCAATGTTTGGGATTGTTTATGTCATGTTGTGCGGCAGCCCCTCCAAGCATGCTCAAGTTGATGATGTCACAAGGCAGCTGCAGCAGTTACAGATGCCCAGATGAGGCCTTGTGATGTCACCAACTTGGGTGCCAAGAACACTCTGCAGCAAAAGAACTGTTCCACACTCACCACTGACTGCAAAAGAAATCTGCAGTACAGATTTGCATTATGGAGAGCTTAATAAATCCAGCTGTTGTCTTAAATGCAGTAGCTCTTTCAATGCACTGTGTAAACAGTGTTAGGTGGTCAGCAGCATGCTAAACATTACTTAATAAAAGTATAACTGCTATTCTTCCACTGTGGTCTGATTTGACTACTCAGATGCCTACAATAGGCAGCATGTGGGTTTCCGAAAATAAGAGACTGGAGTTTGATCCTCAACCTGCTAATCACAGTTACTTTGTTATTAACTTACCTTGTGTTTCTGTGTCTATTCGAGGACTGCCTTTTACTTTTCCTACTTGTTTCCCTTTAACTGGGGCAGCCCCAGGGGAGTTCTGCCCTTTCCCAAGCCCATTCTGGATGTCTGTAGGGGAACTGCAGTCACTTTTCTGCGGCGAGGAGGGTGGGCTGTTCATTTTGTCCTTTGTCGCACCACCGTGTCTGTCTTTTAATTTTCTCTGCAAACGTTCGTATGTTTTACTAGTCCTGTCATCTCTGTTTACAAAGCCAGACCTTCCATGAAGTGAATGAGAGTCTGCAACATAAAAATAAATAAAGAAATAAAATAAAAAACACAACATTATTAGTTGGACAGAGAATTTACAATATGGTTGTATAGGCCACTGTTAGTGAAGACTCACACAGAACAGAAGAAACAGGAGATATTTAATTAATCTAATCAAAATTAGATTTTCTTGCCTTCCACTCCTGGAGACCAGGGTTGACAAGTGAAATTAGTTTTGTGGTCTCAACCTAGACCCCAGTGTACTTTAGTACACATCTCAAATCCACCATACAATAAGGTACGATAAGCAGTATGTGCTTAAAAGAACTAAAAAGTGCACTCGCCAGCACTGTTCCCGACAGCAGACATTAAATTCATTAAAAGGAATGGCCTTCCCCAGCATTACACATACTTTTCCAGATAACATTAAGTCACGTGCCCAGTCAAACTTGGTATTTTGATTTAACACAGTTTAGAGTATCTTAATGTTTCAGCATGTAAGTATTTGCGTTTCATGAATCAAATGTGTCACTGACCTTGGTCCCCGTAGACTTGTGACGGGTGGTATTGGGGGATGTACTGGGTTGTCATGTCCCCGGCCCCACTCACTGTGGTGTACACGTGGTGTGGAGGAGGAGGCATCATGGCGTGGTGAGGAATGAAAGCAGGCAGATGAGGATGCAACGGCGAGTGGCTCCCCGGTAGGAACTCTGCCTGAGGTAAGACCAGGACCCTCCGCACGCCATTCTCTTCAATAATCTGCACAACTCAGACACAACAGCACAGGTGAGACTTTACTTTTAGATATAAAAGTCTGTATGTTACATATTGGGTGAAACAGTTCAGAAAGCTGTAGCATCAACATGCATCAGCTACTGTATAGTATTATCATGGCCGGATAGTGACATTTGGTCAATAGAGCACCTTGGGGAACAAATAACAGAATGTATGACGGGTGCAATAGGTTTGTGGGGCAGCACCATTGGGTTGTATGCAATGCTTCTATCGGCAACTGGTAAAGAGTTTTGGGCATTTTGAGAATCAGTCTTGTTTGTTCCCATTGGCTCTGTTCAAAGTTGTTTAAATGGAGACTGGATTTGGATTATGCGCTGGCAGAACTTGGTCTCTCCAAATCTGATGGTGTATTTTAATAAGCACCTGTGCGTTTAACCTGAGACTGCCGAAATATATATAAACAAAAGGGCGGGCTCCTATAACTACTCATCTGGGAAATCCTGAAGGAAGTAAAAGATGTTTTAAAGTAGGAACTATACAAAAGAATAAAACCTGACTGGCAGTTATGATACAATTGATTGTATTAGGTTGAAGGAATAATTGTGAGCAGGACAGCACACACTCACATGACACAACAGAAAAGCAGATTATAGGGTGAATGTCGGCTTTACCTGTGAAACGTATCCAGGAGGCACATATATTGGAGGCACTGAACCATTTGGAGACATCATTGGAACTTGAGCAGGACCTGACAGGTGAAAACATACACTTTAGAATACAAAGCCAGAGACTCTACAGTACAACTTTCAAGAACAAACTCTCTCATCTAAAAATATCCAGGATAGCAAGGCACAAACACACAGTTAAAAGCAACATACTATTCTAGTGAACAGCCATGCTGGTCCACAAAGACTTACTATATGAACATGGCTGTTTTTGTGATACCCGTTTAAAAGGATCAGCTAGAATATGTATAAAAAATATATACACTAGCTTTCAAGACCACAGAAGGTTTTTCAGATTAAAAGAGTACATTGAAGACAAAGAACATTTCTCTCTCAGACTAAGAAATATAAAATGTTACTGTTAATATTATTCCAATAAGTATTTAGTAAAAACCTTGTTTTGTGGCGAACAATGAAGAAGTAGTAAAAATTGGCAAACACAGGATTACCGTTGTTGGTCTTCTGTCTAACTTATACTATGCAGTTAAAGTGCATTTTACCTGAATACAGGTCTGGGGTGCTGAAAGAGTTACTGTTAAAGTGTATCCATTCAGACAAGGTCTCAAGCAAGAAAGCAAGGGAGTGGGATCCCAGAAATCTCTGCATCTCCCATGAGCATTTTAGGGTCTCCTTTAATTCATGTGATTTCTGTACAGTATGGGATTCCCCTCATGATTCCAGTAACCAGGTAACCATAAAGCAGAGAGCACTGGCATGCAGAATACAGTTCCTCATATGAAGCTGCTCATTTTTAAGAACTCCCTGAAGTAGTACTGTATCCTAGGTAAGACTTTTTTTGTGGGGTATTACTGTACTGTTTAAACCTTTAAAATGCAATTGGCCCAGTGGATCACAGTGTTTTCTCCAAAGATTAATTTCAAACTGTTAATACTGCAAAACTAGAAACAATGCAACTCAAAAGTGTTTGCTATTAGTTTGGCAAAAGTTTAATTGTCATTTGACAGAATATGGGCAAATTGAGTTTATGGGCCCATTATATTTTGGAAAACCATCATCAGCAAAACATTTAACGAGGTTCAGCTACTTAAAATAAAATAAATAATTGCTTGAAAAAAATAACTGAATGCCTCCCTCAAGCAGAGGGCAAAGTACTTATTGATTTCATCTAGTTCCCAACTTTCTAATACATCTCATTATGAGCAAAAAATGAAAGAAAATAAATAACCTAATTTATAAGCAACAGCTTTGTAAATGTGTGTGTGTGTGTGTGTGTGTGTGTGTGTGTGTGTGTCACTAAACAGAATCGAACACAGAAAATCTATAGCAGGGCTTTCTTCTTCACCGCCCCTGTGGCACAGTTTTGATTTCCAATATCTGTCTGGAGGTGAAGCCACAGCGATTTTCAGTGGGGTTTTGGCCTCTGGATTTACCACCCAGGCCACAGGCTGCTATAGTTATCGGAAACAATAACTGTCAGACAACTGCAGCCCTACACGAGCTTCACTTCAGCTTATTTCTTTGAGTAGACAAAATGAATACCATTCTTGGGACTGAATTATGTAGAGAAACTTCAGGTGAAGACTAGGATCTCATCAGCCTGATTAAAAACATAAGCAGTCCTAATGACTAGGTAAGGAGTTTATTTCAGAAGTTAAGTGTAATCACAATTTCCTTTTAAGACCTTTGCTTACGCAGTTCCAAATGCACTAACCACTCTGCTACCCGTAGCTGCACAGTGTGTGTTTGTGCACTGCTGAGTTCTGATCATTCTAATACCTACATAAAAATGCAAGAAACTAGATAATACCATGTTTATTGGGTTACTTTTGAGTTAGTGTAGGCAACATAATATTGGGCTATTTTTGGGCTGGTATTTGGTTGAATTTGGGCTACAAATATTTTTTTGTATTATTTGTTTGTATTTGCTAGGGAGTTCATTAACCAGCAGTTGAAAAGCACCAAATATGTGGCTATACAAGCGGACGATACAAAGTGTCTGTCAGTGCTGGTTAATCAGTATATTGATGGAAACAGCAAAGTTGTTAGTCGTGCAAATATACACCATTTTACATAATATCAGTGCTAATTAATCACAATAGAGTTTCAAGTATAAGAAGGAATCGGTGCGAAAACGTTTTTGCCTCAATGTTCACCAGCCACCACTGAGTTCTTTATAATAAAATATGCTTTTTTTCTGTTAGGCGTTGTACTTGCACTTACTTTTGAAACAAATAATCAATAACAGAGCACAGAAATTGCATATAAAGCAAGGTTATGTTGTTCTTGCATTGTTTTCCTAGCCTTATTCCAGCCAGCTCTTGTAACAAACACTAAACAGCAGTTGAACTGACACCTGTTGTATAGAAAAAAAAAAAAAGGCTCAGCAGTAACAGGGTTTAAATACATTGTTCCTGTCTGACACTGGCACTGAAAACTGCATAGAAAGCCCAATCTGAAAGGCTTCACCATTAGTCTTACCACTCATTCTGCATATGGAAAATGCCGACAGCAAAAACAAGAACACACAAAAACAAGTTTCCTTCTTTTAGATGAAGTGATTTGTCAGTGACCAGGCTGTGCAGGTAACACACTTTTGGTTTCATACTGCTTGCTGGGCTGAACTGTGGCACATGATAAGAAGAGTTTAAGATTACGTGTCACAGTTTACAGTTAAAGGAGCAGTGTTCCATTAGGCTTTGAAAACTGTTGTTAGGCCTACATACTTCAGTAGTCAAAAAGAAACTTGGTAATAAAATAGGACGAGATGTTTTTGTTTTGCATTTGAGTTTACATAACACAGCAACTATGAAGTCACTACCTCAGAGAGTTGGTAAAATATGAGGCTGCAATGTGGTGTCAAATTACTGGCATATTCATTTTTCTTACACAACACCCGTGATCAAACACGACCAAGAATAACACAGATTACAGTTGTGTACAGAATACGAAGTCAAAACTGCTAAGCCTTAGGTCTTTATTACCCGGAAACCTGGAAGTCATGAGTTGAATGTGGCAGCCATCTTGGGTCTGAGATCAAATTAAAGGGCGCTATTAAATGTTGCCAGGATGGTTCCCATAACACTTAAAATACGAAGCAGCAAGCTTAAATGGTTTCTAAGTTATTAGCAGTTGTAGGAACGTTGACAGCATTGGTGGAGTATATTAGTTTGCGACTGCACACTGGCACAGTTTGTCATGTTAGGTCATTTATAACCTCCCACTGATGAACTGCATCTGGCAAAAGAATACGGTAATTGATTAAAAGTCAGTCTAAATCAATTGTCCTGCTTTATTGAACACATTTTTTATAATAACTAAAAGCAATGTTGTCAAGACAATCCTTTATAAGATGCATTATAAATGCCCTTACAAGATAGAGACCAGTAATAATGACAATTTCTGATCCCCTTTTGTCATCACCTGTAGGCTACTATATGAAGGAAATCCTTGTTAATATAAGCCTGATTTTGTACCTAAACATAGGGAAGAGTCAAACGTGTAATATTTAATGTATTAGCATAAATGTTTTAAAGAAAGAAATACAAGTTTTTTTAGTTACCAGGAGGGTGCCAACACTTAAGCAGCACTGAAATCTAAGTCTAAAATCCCCTTATTTACTGTAGTTTAATACAGCTCCCTTCACAGTCAAAAAAATCCTGAGGCTGTACTTAGCAGAGGACTCCCACAGAATAATATGAGATCCTAAAAAAATGAATGACCTCTTATTTATTTGTTTTTAAAAAACAAGATCTGAATTGCTTAAGATCTCATAAGCATCCCAGGCTCTTCCCCAAACTATTTTCTTCATTCTAAATCCTAAGAATTTGGGATAAGGCAAAAAGCTCCAGGCTACAAAAACACCTATTTATATATTGTGATGGATTTCATTAATTGTTAAAGGTTCAATTGCCCTTTTTATGCAGGCCCAGAGACAGAAATTGATTTTTAAAGCACTTTCGTGCCATTTTTATTATTTACAGAAAACAAATCAAAAACCTAACTCCCACATGCAATACTAACTCAACTTTTTTTTTTAGTTCTAAACTAGATCGGATGGCTTAGCCGTTTACCGATTAACAAAACACAATTTCTCACGGTACACAACACACAAAAGGTTTCACACAGTACCTCTGTCTTTCCAGGCTTGACACACAGCCATTCCTTTTTCACAGATGAACATACCTTGACAGCCTCTTGCCATCACACAGACTGCCCAGCACAAACATTTCCCACCCATGGTATGCTGGGTGATGTAGTCCCTCAGCCCCTCCCGGACTACATTTCCCACTCCTCCTCCCCCTAGTCTGCCACATATCCCCCCCCTTGTGTACAGCATACCTGCCTTTCCAATGCCACTTCTCCCTCCACCTTTAAAATTCCAGCACCCTCTCTCAAGTCCCACACTGTCCATTTTCACCCTTTGTTGCGGGCGGGCTTGAGGGAGGGTCGATTCATCATCACCTCGGGAAGGAACCGCAAACCAGTGACGGGGGACTCAAACAGGATGACAGGGGCGGCTGGCGCGCAGGCCGGTGACCTGGTGGGTGCAGCAGCAGGCAGAGGGGAGAGCCTTGGCTCCGGCGCAGTGACGTCTGATCCGCCAGGGAGAACAGGGGGAACGCCAGTGACGTCTGCCGACAGCGTAGTGACTTCTGGAGATTCAGGGGAAACTGAGTAGGAGACCAGACGACTGACTGTGCCCGGTGGTGCACCGACTTGGGCACTAGGTCCAGCACAGGGAGATTCAGGCATTCCGGCAGGGTGTCCAGACATATGGGTCAAGGGACTGCACCCAGCTCTTTACCTCCTCTCCTTCTCTGTAGCTGCAGGCAGCAACTGCTTCTCCACCGCTGACACCTCTTGCTCTGCTGCCGGCAACTTTTTCTCCACCTCCAGCAACTCTTCTTGTGGTGCAGGCCACACCACTGTCGATAGCGCCAACTACAAAACCTCAGATTCTAGCAACCCAGACTCTTGCCTCAGTCGGCTGTTGCTCTCCTTTAGTGCATTTATTTGACAGGTGGTCTGTAAACATGTACTGTTGTGTGGTACAAAAAAAAAAAACGATTGTTGGAAAACATGGAACAAGTATTGAATAGCAGTTTGCTACGCATGAGGAATGACGGCTGTATTCATGTTATTTTTCTGAAAAGTGATTTAACATTGGATAGAAAAAACTGTTAGTTCAAAAAATGCAAGCACTGCTGTGATAGATGAAGGCTGCAATATGGTAGAGAAGTTAAGATTATTTTGTGTCAAAGCAAATGGCTGGCCAGCAGCACACGGCTGTACAAACAAGTCCTTTGATCTCCAGCCCTGACATGAAAGAAGTTTGCCCTTCGGGAGTCCACTGGGGTATAAAACTAGTTAACAGGTTTTTGCTTAGAAAATACAGCTGGTTTATGACGGGGTCATAAAGCTAGTTTTCAAGGGGACCGAAGAGACCAGGCTCTAAGACTTCAGAGAGATCCAAAGAGATAGTGCCACTGGGATAAAAGGGTCTTAGGCAAAACGGAGAGATAGGAACAAGGAAGATGACAAAAAACAGATGTATGGACCTTTGGGGCACTAGGGTCTGAAGACTGCACTGAGTTCAGAGATCTTCACACTAGATCACACACACACACACACACACACACACACATAATGATAATGAGTTGTACCTTTTCTATTGGTTAAGTGTCAGAGAAAGAGGAGGAGAGAGACACCTATGCAGAAGGGTATTTAATGTCATGCAACAATTGTAAGAACGAGTATTCTGTTTGTCCTGTACCTGGGACCAGGCTCCCTGCATATTTCAATAAACCTAACAACTGACTGAAGAAAAGGACTCTGTGCAGTTTCTTGAATCTACTTACTCACCATCCTTTTTTAAGTTACATCAACGATCTTAGCATTTGACTGCAAGATTGGCAAATAAAGCTATGTAAAGGATTTTTCACTCCAGGTATTACATCGTGTTTTAATTACTAATTTCACTCAACCAAAACTTTTCATATGTATTTTTTAAGGTGAGTAACATATTAAACATCTGCATGCACAACCAAACCTAAACCTTTAAAACGATAGGTCTTTTTATGAGCATAATGCCTTCGACACCCTTCAATCTAACAGCTTTTTCTTACTTGCTGATAGCTCTAAGTCAGTGCAATCAAAATAGATCTATGTTCTTGAATGGTATGGCCATGCAAAGTGCGGTGTCACTGTGTCTTTCACATGAATAGTGAATTGTGTAACATTAAAAGCTTGCTCTGATGTTTCCACTTGGTGCGAGAGTAGCGGAGCAAGTTTGTGATTGAAAACAAAATTTCAAGGGAAACACCGCAGTTCAAGAATTTAATGACAATATTTGACCATTAGAGGGAGCTAAGCAGCAAGTAAACATCTACTAATGAAATCCAGTTTCATTCACCTTTTTACATTTACTATAGGGTATTTTGAGGAGGAAAGTTCTCTTTGCTGGGTTGTGTTGCTTGGTAAGCAGACAATGAAATATAGGGTATTGTGTGATGTGTTTCTACTGTGGGCTCAGTTTACAACAGTCCAGTATCAACTCCTGTCTCTTGTATTACTAAAGATGAATTGACCCAGGCCTTCACAGCAGAAAGGCAGTGAATTGTCACACGGTGAAGGAACCATGGTGGTCTTGAAATCTTCTGTTATAAATGGAAAGATGTAGGCTGTTACATGACTTAATTATACCAAAAAAAGCTGAAAAAACCTAAGGGTTGTGTGATACTCTGCAGCATCATACCGTATATTAGGCTATATTTTATCTTGTATTATTAGTAATGATGAATTAGGGTTATTTATTATTATTATTATTATTATTATTATTATTATTATTATTATTATTATTATTATTATTATTATTACTACTACATTGTCCTGTACAAAACAACAGCAGTCTGCTGTATCAATTCCTGTGCACTTCTAAGATAATAATTTACCCCCTTGATTAGAAAATGATACGCTTTTAGAACTCAAAAGTGCCTGTAATTACAGGCCTGTAATTGTACTATATCAATAACAGGCTGCTGTGCTTGGGAAAAACAATGTAGGCGGTTTTCAGTAGTCTTTTCAACAGTGGCACCCTAGATATCTTATTAGCTCTGCATCTGCATCCCAACATCCATTTTAGCAATGGAATGAAATAAGCAATGGTTTTGACAAAGACAGTGCCAATTTAAAACGCTGTGCGTGAAAACAGTGGACTATATATTACAGCGCACATCTTAACCTAGGCTATACCGTATAACAGGTGGATACTTTATTTGGCTATTTTGATTGGATCGCCAATAATACTTCCACCAATCAGGGTTGCATACAGTACTCAATCCCACCCTCTGCCAGACTGGTATACAGAACAGATTAAAGAAGCACTGGACAAAAGCAATAATGTGTCAGATATCAAAGTGGATATGAGAATGGCAGCGATGAAGCCAATTTGTTTGAAAACATTAAAAGTAGACCGTCAGTGGATTAAAAAAAATGTGGAACTGATGATGCAATCAGAAACTCAGAGGCAGTGTAAAGTGCCTGTTACTGTAGTAGGACTGTTCTTTTTTATTTTAAGTGTTTTTTTCTTTTTTTAGAACGGTTTAATTAAGTAAGACAAAACTGTTTGTGCCAGACTTGTTGAAAGTCTGTAACAAAATGGTTGATTGTTATTGTCAATACGTTGTAGACACGACTACCAATGCAGGCATCGTGCAGGTATCACAAAGTCCAGAAACAAATCTAAAACTTAGATAAAACAGATGATTTTGTCAGCGCTTGCTAATCTAGTAACCAGTTTGAAATGATTTTGAAGCAAATAAAAGCATTTTTGTTTTGGCTTTATTGTTAAAGATTTCACACATGGCAACACTGCCCTACAGTTACTGCATGGTAATACTGTGATTGTTCAACTGTGTTATGTTGTGAACCATAGTTTTAAAACTGAGAGACAGCAAATACTTATCATAAAAGTTTACTGGTTCTTACAATTAAGGGCCATATAAGAACGATAAATACTGTAACTGATTAGAAGGCCTTCTTTGTTGTTCTCCAAGTTGCTGCAGTTACATTGTAGATGCTATAACGAGTTACTGTAAATGTATTTAAATGTTTTTGGAATTAAAAGTATAAATGCAAAACTGTGACTTTTTTTGTGAACGTGCTGTGAAAAAAATAAATCCGCCGAACTTAATACCAGCCAAAATGTTCCGTTATACGGTATATATTAACTTAAAACAAATCTTTCTGCTGACACCTCCAGGCATGTCAGTGTTTGTAGATGGCGCTGTGCATCTGACTGCTGCCTTTTAAGCTTGCATATTTTTGGATGAAGTCCGCTGCCATCTGGCAATGTATGGTGTTTATCAGCTTACTATGTAGTAAGCGTTGGTCACAATCGGTAAACTGTAATTTGCAGTGTTAAGTTTGCTCTTATTACGATGAATCGGTGGCTGGTTTGTGAAAAAACAAAACAAAACAAAACAAAAAAACACAACAGTGACATAGAGAGAAGCCGCAGGCATGTTGGATTTTTTTTTACCAGTATATGTACAGATGTATGTATGTATGTATGCAGCAGTGTGGAGTAGTGGTTAGGGCTCTGGACTCTTGACCGGAGGGTCGTGGGTTCAATCCCAGGTGGGGGACATTGCTGCTGTACCCTTGAGCAAGGTACTTTACCTAGATTGTTCCAGTAAAAACCCAACTGTATAAATGGGTAATTGTATGTAAAAAATAATGTGTAAAAGATAATGTAATTATATGTAAAAATAATGTGATAACTTGTAACAATTGTAAGTCGCCCTGGATAAGGGCGTCTGCTAATAAATAAATAATAATAATGTATGTGTGTGTGGGGGAGGGGGGAGCGTCAAGTACCACAGACAAGAGGAAGGGGGGCGTGTCCAAGTTTGAGAACTGCTGCACTAAACAACACTGATTTGTATGAAAGAGCCAAGGCTACATTTTTGTCCCTCTTATCTTGCAGGGAAACAATCTCCCCTCACCTCTCCTCATGAGAGGAGATGAGGTGAGTATACAATAACAATCCCCTCAGACAGTGCAGGTCGAGAGAAGTTCTATACTTAGCATTAGCCTAATGTGAACATTGATGAATCATTCTTTCCGTGTTATTCCCGGAAGAAAATTGTGCTCAGGATTTACTGCAGCACATTAGGTTAACCATGTGTCTATAACTGAACACCCACACTTTGACATCACGAAGGCAATGATATGCATCACTGACGCAAGCACTGACAAGATCAAATGCAAAGGCCACAGCCACTGAAAGAAGACAGTACATCACTGACGTCATAGCACACCCATCTGGTAAAGACAGCCTGTTGCAAATCAATATACCCGGATTCTAGAAATAGCCACAATACACCCTTTTTCATTTACTTGATAGCCTCCAGTAAAGTGCTGTATTTTTAGGCATCGCTATCACGGTACAGACAACAAACGTCAAAGCCCATTCTTTCAATTTCCTCACAGTATGCTGAAGCGCTGGAGAATCAAGGCCAGTTTTTAGAGGCGGTTTTATAAAGATTAACAGTAGTGCAGCTTTACTGGCTGCCCAACTACATTAGTAATCAAAAGCACTTTTTTTTCTTTTTAATGTTTGTGATCTAAGGGTTGATGAAAGCAGAGGGACAAGGCAGAAGATACAAGAGCATCCCTTCAAAGCTGTATGAGCACCCCCCTGCCATTCAGTCCTTGACTTCTCTCAAGCAGAGACTGTCAAATTGTGTCTAATGTAACTGGTGTTATTTAGGATGCAGGTTAAAACTAAAGCTGCCTTGTTTACTACAGTTAACCCCTTCTGATGAGGCTCAGTATAAAAAACAGCTCCCCATAGAGCTCTCTCCATTAGGCACTTCGAGAGACAATCTGAAAATCTCCATCTATTACTGTTATTAAAACCATTTGAGTCAATTTGGTGGTCCTTAATAGAGATATCCCTGTGCTCGTTGATGTTTGAATGCAAAAACAGGATTTGACATTGATTCAGCACAATTAGCAGTCCCCCAGATACTAAAGCTATCGAGGTTTTCAGAACAAAAACAAAACAAGGACAACTAGGACACACATGGTGCTGTTCCACACTGCTGCACCTTGATTCCACTGCACCTTGTTGTGATGGGATTTAGTTATACAGTAGGAACTGTTCCTTTTGTGAATAAACCACCGACTGTTATCACACTTAAATATTTCCTCAGTGGAGTACCTGGCAGAGACAGTCTAACACCAGGAACCCAATTGGATGTTAGGTGTTTAAAATCTCCACCCTGGAATGGCAGTAGTTAACCAACTGGCAGTTTACTCTCAGTCTCACTCAATAGTTGTTACTGTCATTAAAACAACACAGTAATTTCTTAACTAAGTATCATCTATCTCGGGACCTGGAGACAAGCTTCTCATCTGTCGTCTTTGCACATAACAAAGGGTACATTAGTGCTCCTGCGTGGCTGATCCCGTTTTCACAGGAGTATAAATAACAAACTAGATGATGACAAAGAGAAGCTGTGATACATAAATCAAACAAGTTAGTACAAAATGTTATTCTACAAAATGCAGCTATTTTCCAAGCTGAATTTTACACTTTGTATACAAGTTTTATTTGAATGAGCAAGCAATGGTGTTTAGATGTTAATAATTGACAGGCTTTCAATGATATACATCCCACCAAGAGTATTATTATTTTTATTTATAGGTATCAGCAACAGACCCACTGAGACCAAAGCATTCTCCTTAATGATGTCCACCAATAGTATATTCAATTGCCCTGAAAATCCTTATCAAAAGGTCACAAGGGCCATTTACTGTATTGTCTTGTATAGTTACACACGTTTTCTGTTCTGATCGCAAGCCAAAGAAGCTTACTTTTTAATTAAACATGCAACGTACGCATACACACAGGGAAAATGCAATGTTTAAAATGTTTATCCTGAATAAAACATGTGCTATAACTATATGCCTGATTTGAGACTTTTCAAATGACAGTTCCAAACCTGCTATTCCTAACAAGTAAGCCTTTCACTGTTTTGCAAAACATCTTCACAGTTGGTAGAGCAGTCACAATGGCAGACAACAGTCCTTGGAAACCTCTAATCACCAGTGATGCAAACACAGAATACTTCATTAGATGCTCTTGAAACACATAGTAAGAATGTTATTTTTGTTACTTTATATTCACATGTTGAAATATATGTTCGAGATGAGTGTCCTGTAAAACCAATAATAATAATAATAATAATAATAATAATAATAATAATAATAATAATAATAATAATAATAATAATAATCCTGCTCCGAGTTTTAACAAAAATGCTTAATAGCTTTTTCTATGACTCGCATGTTTTCAATGTCTCTGCATTTTCCTCATGTGAAGATAATCATTTTATTTCAGTATTTTCAAGCTAGCACAATTTAAAAAAAAAAAACTGTATTGTAACTCATGATACAGGTGTCACCCAAGTCCTGTATGCTAGAAACTAGAACTGACACAACATCCCTTCCCGTGATCGAACATGAGAAACCGACCCGGCTTCCATTTCATGAATCTGGGTGGAATCTGTTCTGAATGAAGGCAAGGCTGGATTCTGATAGCAGTTGCTGTTTCCAAATATTATTCTAAAATTACAGGTGCAGCACAAAATCATCTGAAAGGGGCCTTCCCGAGGAGACACAAAAATGTAAAAGTTTCCTTTTTGCGTTTTCAATTATGAATACAGTGATTATACAACAAGCAGACAATGCTCTCCCATTGTTTTCCATGGAGGTCAGTATTTCTGTTATTACTCAATATCAGAACTGAAAATAAAGCACAGCTGTGAGATCACACTAATGTCACCTGTTCTTAAACCACTGCTTACAGATGAAATGCTTCACCCAGACACTCAAGTAAACTCTTTCAGTGGACCACAATAATTATTTCACACAAACAGGGGTAAATAAATAAATATATGTAAGAAGTTAAAGTATAATAGTTATAACGACATCGCTTTAATAAGTTGCATTATTACCTTGTACCACACCACAGCAATGTTAAAAATAACATCCCTTAAAAATAACATGCTTCCTGCATACAACATGGATGACGGAGCAGCCATTGTTATAACACACAAACACATCTTAGAACCCTACCAGTATTCTATAACGAGTATTTTTCACACCACCTAACATACAGTTCAGTCCAGTTCAACTTTCAGTAACTCATGCTTTGTATGTAATATACAGACATTTTCCTAGGGTGTCAGTTATAAATTACAGGGTGTGCATTATTCATAACAGTACTCTGTGTGTCAAGTACAGCTACAGTGAAACCCAAATAACCTGTCACCAATGGCACTGAACATTATACAAGGAGTCTCTGGTATTTACACATTAAAAACAAATCCTTTCTGTGTTAATTGGCTGGTAAGAGACCGATTTTAATGAGATTTCATTTGTTAAAAAAAAAAGTGATCAGTGAACTGAAATATCCAGTATATGAAGAGAAACATCTCCCACAAGAAAGGTAACCTTCAGTAGAGCTGACAGCCACCCTCAATGAGAAGTCCTTCTTGTAAGGAGGAGTGTCACAGAATTGGAAGAATAATCTTGTGGTTTAGAATCTCTTTCTATTTGTGTTCTGTTTCAGTCACCACATTGTGGTGTTTTTTTTTTTTAAAAAAGCACAGAGTAAAAGCACCCCACTGGTCTCAATAGTAGTTCTCAGAAACATAGACAGGATACTAAAAAGGCATTGTGTTATTATATTTTTTGTGTAAAAATGAATATGGTTAGACACTGACGTTTTAAATTGAAAATAAAAAATAAATAAATACATCTAGAAAAATCCTGCTTGGTTCAAAAAATATATTTAAAAAAAGTATGTTCAGTATTCATAGATTCTTATTTGCTTCAATGAACTTGTTTTTATATTGAAATTGTAAAAATAGTCTTAAAAATCGAGCATCTAAACCTTTTTCTTTGCTTTAAGCAAAGCACCGTTTAAAACCTCATCTGGTAACTTGGGACTGCTGGAAAAAAATCTGGATGAGTCATCGCTTCATACTCATTCTGAAGCAGGCTGCAAATTATCAATGAATCGTGTCTGCTGTCATTCACAGGCTGCTGGCAGCAACCATTCATTCAAATTACAGTAAAGATCCCCATCACCTATTTTTTAATTTTCCTATCAAACTTGCCTTGTGAAGTAGCTTCATTTCCATAGCTCTATAGCCATAACAATTTTGAGTGACTCAGATACATGCTGACACTGAGTACTGGCTGGGTAAATATTCCTTGTAACACCCACATCTACAACAAACCAAATAAAATGCTGCAATTCTTTGGTTTAAGGCATTTTCAATGCTAAAAGCATTAACATCTTAATTAGCCACAGAATTTATGACATATGGAAATCCAAGGAAACTGCTGTATTTGTTGTGCCTAATAAAACAGAGCAAACAAAATGACCTAATAGGTGGTGAGTAATACTGCTGTACTGTGCTTTCTAAAATATCATGGGTACTTAATACTGCCTAAACTTACCTCAAACAGAAAGCTCTTACATCTGACTGAATCACACATATTACTATAAAGAAGTCTATAATAACACACCTTCTGGTAAGTTGGCTAAATGCATGTTTAAATTGGGCCTTATTTCTTTAGCCATAAGCACTTTAAGTTAGTGTCATAACTATGATTGAAACACAGACCTGACAGGATCAAAGACCTGAACTGGTTAAGAGTTAGAACTAAAACATGTTTATGGGCCTTCCAAGGACAAGGTTTAGGAACCTGTACTGTAATCACCAGACAAGCTGCCTCCCACATCAGCTCACATAACATCAGTGAGGGATACAAAACTGTTCTGTAAAGCCGTCAAAGGATTTAATTCAGGGATGATTCACAGGTTGTCAAAAGTCATCACTTTTAAGTTGCTGGTTCAAGGGGGTGGTTCTTAATTTTCAGTGTTTACTTGTATTATAGCTCAGTGTATTCAGATATTGCATTGCTGATCTAGAGAATTACAGAAATAGAAATATTTTAGAGTCATTTTATTTATCCCTTTTCTACTGAAGCACTTGTGGCAGTCAACTGACCAGTTTGTTTTGGTCTTGTGTCTGTTGTAAGAAAAACACTGTAAGAAGTGCATCAGAATTGTACTCCAATTCAACTGCATGCAGTGGTATGGACGCAGCTACAGAACTGTACCTCTTTCACTCAGGGTCAAACATATAGTAATTGAAATGTATTGAAAGAACAGGATCAATTTAAAAGCCTTCTATCTGAAGTTATTAAACAAAACCATCCCTACAATATTTAGCATTAAACGGGTTTAAAAACGTTGGCAATCATACTCTCACAAACAAATAATAAACTTACTTCAGCGGAAAATCTGAGTAAAAGCGTTTATTGCTACATTAAGCGCTTTGCAATTTTTTGGTCTCTGTGGCCTTTATTCAATAATCTCCTAACAATAACAAAAGCTTAAACAGTTGTCTCAGACCTGGTGTGATTGGACTTGTTTCAGAAAGCCCATACTATGATACAGTTTTAATTGAATCACTGGCCTAATACAGAGACAGATGTACAGGTATTCTGCCCTATGAGAATGCAGGCACAAGTGTAGTCATGGTCCAACCTCCTTACAAGAGGTTCCATTCTGAAGGTTCCATTCTAATGAGACGATGATATTGGAGTTCAAACAAAATCCAGGCTAGATATGTGTTTTTTGTTTGTTTGTTGTTATGAATAGGTCATGGAACAGAAAGCTACATTGTGGGCAAAAAAATATATGGATTCTATGTGGGATTATAATAATAATAAAAAAAAATGATGTATTTTTTGTTTTATGTGCATAAAAACAAGGGAGGTCTCTTGAGCTCTTTTCAGATGCCTTACAAATGTAGCAAACCAAGCAAATGAAAATGAATAGTATCTACCTGTAATACACTGAAACTGACCATCCTCCCGCCTTATCGTGAAGGATTCACCTGGGTTCACCTGGACCAAGATTACCTAAGTGGATTAGAAGAAAAGAATAAATTAGCACAACGTAAACTTCATGACTGGCAGATTACAAGTATGAAGTCTCTGAGTGCGAGTAGTGGGTCCTCTGTACACCCATAGTGTTTAAAGCACCAAACCCATCAATGTAACCACATGCAAAACAGCACCACATTCCAGCAACCCTTGCATGGCAGACATTATAAAAGTATATGGGGCGCTTTTTTTAAATTTTATTGTAAACCCAAAAACATACTGCTACGTCACAGAGCAAGCAAGAACCAAATGCAGTACACATAGGAACTTAACCTCTTGTACTATTTATTTGGTGACATGGTGGTAAAAGCTTTGTGAAATAGGCCATGTATTCTTTGAATAACTGTGTTAAGAGAAGCATCATTACTGTTGGTCTTTGAGAGCTTGTACACATAGGTTGCTTTACACATAGGTTGTCAAAAGCTGCTTATAAGGGGTTACAGTTTGTATTGAACACCTTGCGTTAAATACTGTATAGTAAGGTGCTGCGTAGGATTTCAAAAACTGTGAAATCTCTGACAAGAAGCAAGTCTTAGCTCTAAGGATGGTATATTTCTTCTCAAGTGGCATTAGTGCCATCGTTTGGATCTGCTATTCAATTTTAAACCTGTTGCTTCTGGATGTCCGAAACGATAACCCCAGAATGTTGTACTATTTGATGCCTGCCTGTCTTGGGAGACGATTCATAACTGTTGTGGCAATTGTTTCTTTTCTTTTTTACCCTAAATAATAATAAAACAAATAGTGGCAATGTGATTATTTTATCATTAGACAGTTTGGATGTGGTACAATGAAAATGTTCTCAATGACCATCTTAAATTGTGTTAAGTACAAGGATGACCTTAAATTAAAACAGATTAGACTTCAAATCTAGGTAAACCGGTCAGGCAACTTGATATAAAACTCAATTCAGAAAAAAAAGGAATGGATGACATAGATAACTGAGCCACTTGGTATAAAAATGGCCATAACTGGGGTAACACATTCGAGGGTATGTGTTAACCCAGCTTTATGGATAGAGAGGACTTCAGACTTCTGTGTGGCCAATCCAGTACTTTCCATGAGCACCACAAATTGATTTACTCATTCTAATAACATGCCCTTCACTTCAAATATGACAGCTCTGATCATAACTGAACAGCTAACTGTACTGTGCCTATTGTGTGTGGGGTATAAAAGACACCTACTAATAAATAATTCTCATACAGACATGCCCGAAAGCTATCTATGAGCTTAACAAGCTTGGGGTCTGGGGACATCTGGGGGAGTTGTTTTTCATACAAGCTAGGGGTCTGGGGACATCAAATGTGAAATGCAAGCCCACGTGTGGAGTGGGCACATCAGACAGATCTAATTGCCCATGGCAGCTCAGAAAGCCCACGTCTGTCTCATTACTAATCATTCAGCACCTCCGTGGGAACGTTTGAGATTCCTGAAGCAGACGTTAACCCCTGCAGTCACCTACTCTGTGGAAGAATACTGATCAGCACTGGCAAGGGTTAAACACAGACCTGCAGGATGCTAGTGAAAACCAATACAAATAAATGTATTTTCTATTATTTTGGCCAGGTTACAGTATTTGCACTGTTCAGATTATTTTATTAAAGTTATGAGTGTAGAATTAATACAGCAAAAATTATTCTTTGGTACTCTGTTTTGTACTGTGCAGCTAATGCTATTGTAGCTTTAACTGGAAGACCTTACGCACTCTGAGTTTGGTTGTGTATTGGGACGAGGAGGAGAGATCGTTCCCACAGGGTACTTTGAGCAAAGTTTCATTGAGTTATGTATTCTAATGCTGTAACTAAAAGCAACAAACCTGTGGCAAGGAAATAAAGAATATTGAACAGAGAAATCTCATTTGGGCATTTTTTATACACTTCACAAACCCGGCCGGCTCCTCTGAGGAGAACACATAAACTTTAGCAGTCTACGCTATCATCATTATCACCATCAAAAAAACAACCCAGCATAAAACTCCCGTTTTCCTATTTCTGGATTCTCTTCAAAGTTTTATATTTATTTACAATACAGTACTGTTGTTAAATTGTCTGCTAAATCACAAAAGTCAGTTTATTACTCACATTGCATTTACAACGATCAGCTTCCTTTACTCATAAATGTTTTTCACTGCCATTTAAATAATAATAATAACAATAATATATAATAATAATACATTTTCTTTTATTAATAACTTGAACTTGCCTAAATAAAACAAAACATTCAACCATTAACAGTTATATCCTCCATAATTGTAAATAATATTGTTTAAAATAAATGTGGTTATTGAAATAAAACAAAGCTACAATGTTAATGGGTCTGCAGTCAGTAGCTATCCAACAGCACTGGTTATACTTATAGGGCAGCAGTGTGGAGTAGTGGTTAGGGCTCTGGACTCTTGACCGGAGGGTTGTGGGTTCAATCCCCAGTGGGGCACACTGCTGTTGTACCCTTGAGCAAGGTACTTTACCTAGATTGCTCCAGTAAACACCCAACTGTATAAATGGGTAATTGTATGTAATGTGAAATAATGTATAATGTGATATCTTGTAACAATTGTAAGTCGCCCTGGATAAGGGCGTCTGCTAAGAAATAATTAATAATAATAATAATAATAATAATAATATAGTATCGTACTTAGCTTGATTCATGGGTTTGCAATGAACCTGAATTTCTAAGAGAGTACTCTGTCGAAACTGACGGGTTTCATTTGTTGTTGTATTGTTGTTGTCTGTAGCAGAAAAACTACTAGAAAGTGTATTTTGAGAAGTGAAAGAATGTTTAGCACACATGTAATACAGCAGACTAGATGCACTTCTGTGATACTGGAACTCACTTTGACAGTAGATAGAAGTAACTCTCTTTCTATCCAATGAACCGTCAAAGCTTTTAAGAAATAAACGTCCTTCACTTTGAGAGCTTTGCTACATAAGCGGTTCCATGGGGTTAATATCCTCCCTGCCAGAAACCTTTTGTTAATTATTGTTTTATTGTTAATTATCACCTGCACCTGGCTATTATTGTAAATTAGAGCCAGGTGCAGGGTATTTAAGGACAGCAGCCAGTCCTTTCAGGGCTGCTGCTGTGTGAAGGAGCCCGATTGACTCAATAGTACAAAAGTGTTCCTTTTGTTTTTCTTTAAAATTGTGTATTTTTAGCTGGTAAACAGCTTAGCTGTCTGGCTCATTAGAAAAGGTTCCTGACGTGTGTAGTCAGCACTCAAATGGAGCTAGGTGTTTTCTTTAGCTTTGTTTATGAAAAATTGCGCGTCAGCGCTTCAAAAACTCAATTCCTGTGTCCTGGGTCTGATTTTAGAGGCAATGAACGACTGTGAGTGGCAGCCGTGTTACACACACACACATATATATATATAAACAACCTTTTCACTGTTACACAAGAACAAAATGTTGCCTTTAAATTCAATTTTAAAATGTTAACATTTTCACCTCATCAGCTTTTAACTAATGAAAGAACTATGCGGTCTTGGGAGATTTTTACAAAAAATAGTAAATATTTTACTTACAAAATAGTACCTTGCTACAAGTGGCTTTCTTAGGGGTCTATTCAATAGATCTAAACGGGATTTACTAAAAACGAATGACAAAAAAAGGATTGCCCCTTAAACAATAGACAAAACTAAATGACAGCTTAAAACCCCTCATACCTCAATATTAGGAAGTTGAATACATAATCTATAAGTGGAATGGCAGGGAATGACAGCAGTTTTCTATGGAATGCCAGCCATGGAATGCTCCTCACACTTTGCTGCATGAAGACGGTTCATATTAACATCCCCTAATTTGAATACGGAACCATAAATCCAAAGTCATGACAACACTTACCCGATTGCCCTCAGTAAGGATAACCATGGCTTCATACTTAATCTATGTGTTCAGATGTCTAGGGCTGTTTTCTTTCCCGTTTTTTTCTTTCTAGTACTAGCAGGCATATGCAAACACTTCGCCTTCGTACCCTAATCTTCTGTTTTAAAAAAAATATATATATATTATTATTGATGCTCAACTGACTAAAACAGTCAAACTCAAAAGTATTGAAAGAAAATAATATGCTAGTTGAGGTTCCAAAATATTGTGAAGCTGCAAAACAAGTGAAAGTGGATACTGCAGAGTTTATTTTTATGACGGTAGCTTCATTTGCTCTGCATGTATTGAAATTGGTTTGGTTTGGTTTGTCTGATTACTTTTGTTGCTGCATTCTAATCAGCATACTGATTGAATTCAAGTGTAAAGGCCTTACTATAGAGTCATGCCTATTATAGTAACGGGCTATAATAAACCAGCCTACTAAACAAAAACATTTATGTTTTTTGGGCGTTGGCGGCGGGCCTGAGTTCTAGCTTTAGTTTTTTGCTGACATAAATCTAGGTGACATTTTCAATTAGAAGCGTTTGCTCAGCAGAAACTATTTTAAAATGCAGCCACACTTCTCTGTCACTTTGCAGCCTATATGTTGATTAAATAATTGCAATTTCGAAAACCATTATCAAAACTACTGCTTCAAAAAGTAATTGCAGTAAATAGAAGAAATAAAGTGAAGGCTGACAAGGCTGTCCTAGCATCAGAAGATACAATACCCCCTAGAATCCTAGGCTAATACATTAACCTACAGTATTATGTCTTTGACATCCCCAGAGTTTCAAATCATGCTGGTGCCAAATTAAATTAGTATGAGTCTACATGAGAAAATGACCACACAGCCGCCTTCTTGAGAGAGGCCCAGGAATGAATGTACTACGTTCCAAGAAGGTAAGGGTTGACGTGTGCTTCCAAGCTTTGAGAGGAAACTCTTGTGGTGCTTAAGTGCAGCCAGTGCCACTCTCCTCACCTTTCTTTTTAAAAAAAAAAAAAAAAAAAAAAGAAAACCTAATGGAAGCCAGACTGACATACAATGTTTTTTTAAAATCCACTACTTCAAATTAAATCAATTAAATAGTATTTTAAAGATGAACAAATTCACTAAAGTAGCTGGGGGACAAATTACTCCTTTAAAAAAAAAAAAAAAAGTAAGTATCTATGTAATATTGTAATATACTGCACATGGAGATTTTACACTTTTAAAACCTCACCGGGGTCATTCATGGAGTAATTAAGTGGCTCCCTGAAGGACATGTTGTACTAAAAAGGGATAAGTCTCCCTGGGCCCAATGGCTTCCACTCTGTCTTTATTCCAGCCTTTTTTATGTCTGCTTAAATGGCCAGTTAAGTACCGCAGCAGGAATCTAATTTCAAATTAACTATCTGCTACATTCTACAAACTGCTATAGGTAGTGTAGTGGCTATATGGGGCTGAATAACATATTATGGTTCTCCATTTTTTCCACCTAACTTAGAACTGTATAACTGACTTTTCAAAAGGATAGTTTGTATGCTTCAGTAAACTGATTTAGAACAGAGCCAAATCCATGATCTCAAGTCCTGGAGGACTATTCACTGGTTTAATAGGTTTAATTAAATCATTAACAGAATAACCTAGAGAGAAGTTTAATTGGTTGCATTTAATCATTTTGGACTCTGTTGGAAATAACAGACTTCAATTCTCTTTGGCCACACAGGGAACATACAAAATATTAGAAACACTCATCATAAGACTGTTAATAGGGGGGTGAACACTGTTGAATACGGAGGCACCAGCCAATCGAGTTTCTACTGCCTGCTTTTCCATCTGAAGTGTGCTACACATAGCCCCCCTCCCCCAAACACACACCTTCACATGTGCATTACATTAGTTAGGTCTGTCAAAGTTCTACACTATACAGTCAACAATTTCAAACAAGGCCATACAATGAATGGCAATTTCCTGTAAGTCACATACCCCCAACAGTATGTTTTTGTTTCAACCAAAAACATTTTGTTTAAAACATGAATTGTTTTCCAGAGTACTAAAACAAAACCGTCTCTAAACAGCTTAAAGCTACAGTGATTGCTTTAGAACCTACGTTTATCAACAGACTAAAATACAAATTTAAAAAATGAAAGAAAAAAAAAGGAATCCTCTGGGTACCTCAAGACCAAATAGAAAACCCCTTCTGTAAATCATTCTGAAAGACATCATTGCTGTGACAATGCCGAAACTGTACAAAAAAAATTAAATAATAAAATAAAAAAACAGTGTAGGTCATAATCCAGAAAAGTGTTGCAAAACTGCACTCATCACTAAATCACAAGCCATTTTGCGGTAACCTATAGTCAGAAAAACAGCACATGAAAACAAATGCAATTACCTTGTCACTGAGACAATGCTCTACTATGTAAATATGCAAGTACTTTCCTTTACATATCATTACAAAAATACTAGTCTTTTGTATTTAAGTACTGTTGATTACTCTGCGATACTGTTAAAGTGCATTGAACTTTATGTTGAAATGCTTTTAAAAACCAGCAGAAAAAAAATCTCCTCCCTACCTCAGACTGCAGAAGTAAACAGCATGCTAATGCTTACTTGATAACCTGAATGAAAAGGCAGAAAGATTGCTTAAAAAACGGATTAGCAGAATCCGAGCAATAGTGCCAATTTTCTATGCTAATCCAGATATTTATCTTCTGGTAAGCAGGTTTAGTCTGCATAAACTCCAGCTAATAACATGAATTCAGCTAACCTTGGCTCAGTCGACACTTCCCCGATGGATTCTCTTCATTAGCGTTCATTAAAGTGCATTTTATACAGTACATCTACAAACAGATATCCATGCACACCTGTTTTATCAGCAAAGCACAGCCTACGATTACACAGTCCCTAGACAACAGGTTATCAAACTCTAAATTAAAATCAGCATTATAAAATGATATCTATTACATTCCATTTTCCAACGGATACTATTATCAGGAATACTGATTCTGTAAGTGCCATGTTATGAAAGGCAAATACTAGAAAAAAACAATATATATTTAGGATTTCTCCTTAATAGAAGCCTGCAAAGCAACAATTGCAGTTTGTTGGCTTTTCATTTTTCACAGCCAGACCCACATTGAAGCAGTCTCAGAACATAATTTGGGAATAGATGTTAATATGTACCACATGCAGTCTAGTAAGCACCAGTTCTGTGCTCAGAACAAAGCTTCCTACCAGACCTTGTACAGTAGTATCTGAATCCACCTAGCATTCTGAAAATACATACAGAAAACTCCATATTAAAGCTCTTTATAGAATGAATTGATAGTAAATCTTTTTTCAATTTAATCCATAGAATGTTGGGTTCCAGCATTGATTCTTATTGCTGTGTTTTTTTCCCCACAATGAAAAAACCATTGAAACATTTGTGAATACCGGCTGGCAACTCCAATCAAATTACTGTCATGCTTAATCAAAAAAGAAAAAAAAAATACATTTGAAAAGCCTTAACACTTGAACTTACTGTTGCCCGCATCGCTCTGTCTTATTCAGCTGCTGTTGCCGCGGTCACATACAAGGCTGCTCGGTAATTCAGCCGTCACCAGGCTCGATGCTCCAATCTTTTCCATTCACTAAGCGATGAGGATATTTTATTTGACATCCAGGGCATCAGGCCTGAATTCCTTAATTAAGGCAACCTAAACACCAAAAAAATCAGACCTGAAAAACATCTGGTTCTTCTTAGATATGTCCCAGTTGTGCATCCTCATAATACAACATGTGGAGACTGGATGCTCAAGGTATAACCAATTACCTCTACAGCCATCTGTAACTACCTCAGCCCTTGCTCCGTATTAAATTAACCAGTGTATCTCCTACTGCACATTAATATGTCCTGTCTCCATGGCAACTAAATCAACAAATAGCTTCAGCAGCAGCAGCAGCAGCAGCAGCAGCAGCTAGGTAAAACTATCAACGTCAGTCATAAAAAAAAAAAAAGAGAAAAAGAAGACATGTCTCACCCAGTTATACTGCCAAGTTTTTATTTAAAACCTTGACAGTAGCCAGGGGCAAGTAGCATGCATAAAATAAAAAGAAAAGCAAGTTTACAAAGGATAACAGCAGGTCATTTCATTTACAAATCAACGTAGAGAGACCTAAAATCAGTCTTGGCTTGTCATCTGACGTGCATTGCTATGCAGCACTCTTTATTCAATACTGACACCCAACACAATCTATTTATACACTGATCAATAGACCAGACCAGACCAGACAATGGAGCTAAATATCAGCTCAGGTCACAACGGCACCTGTACAAAAGGATAAATAAAACCCACCATGAAAAAAACACATCCGACTGGATTTTAATGACGAGCTAACATTCACCGCTTATAAAGGAAACAGGCTTCAGTTACCTAGTTTTCACAGACAGCAATTGCCTTCTTTACAAATCAATGCCAGTTATATAAATGATGACGAATAGCAGAAATCAAAGACGCAATGCATAACCTGCTACTTTTTCAATATTTCACCTTAAGATTAATTTACCCTCAGATTATATTTTAATTGTGCTACCACTTTCCTTATAGAAGCTTCTAAAGTATCAAAAACAAAAGTAACAGTAACTGTGATAAAGATTTAATTTGCCCTGTTTTAAAAACTGCTAAAGGACATTTAAGGAGGCAGTGTGGTCCAGTGGTTAAAGCCCAGAGCTTGTAACCACAAGGTAACCGGTTCAAATCCCACCTCTGCCACTGACGGTCACCAGTTCAAATGCTACCGATTGACTCACTGTGTGACCCTGAACAAGTCACTTAACCTCCTTGTGCTCCATCCTGTGGATGAGATGTTAAATCAATGTCCTATTGTAAGTGACTCTGCATATAATGCACAGTTCACAGTTAAAGCGCTATGTGATGGTGGTCCACTATGAAAGGTGCTATATAAAAATAAAGATAGATTATATATATATATATATATATATATATATATATATATATATACAGTGCCAAGATTAAATGTAACCATAGGGATAGTGACTAAAAAAGCACTAAACTTTACAGAAATTGAATATATCCTCCACAAAGAAATATTAATAAACATACTGTAACTTACCATACCGCCAGACATCTTCATCTATAGCAGATGATTCTCTTTCTTTGGCAATGTACTCCATGATATTCACCTCCATCTTTTTACAATTCATAATTCGTCAATTTAAATTGAATCACAGTAAACAAAAACATGTGACAAAGTACCTGTAATTGTAATGTCCTTTGAAATATATCTCAGACTAATTAAATAAAATTATGGATTTTACACTTAATTTTAGATTCTATTATTTCCTGGTAGAACACGCTTGGAAAGAGAGCTGTCGTTGCTCTGACCCCTTCTGTCGCGCAACAGGATTCAATCTTGTTTTTTCTTCAGTGTCACCCCAGCATCGCAAGTTCTATTGCCTGGGGTGTGAAAGATTCAGGTCTGCTGTGTAGCGGCCTTAAAACTGAATATTGCGGGAAAACTGCATATTGAAGAGTTTTTTATTTTTTATTTTAAACACCAAAAATATTGTCTGCAATGTGTATTTTATTTAACAAACCACTGCTTATTTACATATGAATATATATCTTTTCTATTGCATGTCCCACACAGCCCTGAAATGTGACATCAAAAAAACATGCACACTTACAGGTTCATCTATTAGTTACAGCTCATGACGAGGTTTTCAAAGCAAATTATCCCCTGCTATTTACACTTTGTTGAGCATGCATTTGAATGAACACAATGTAGACATAATATATCTTCTGGGGTAACTACATGCACAGAGACACAGTAGAATATGTTGTTTTTTTTTTTTTTTTTTTTTTTTTTTAAAAAAACCAAAGAGAGATACTGTAGTTCCTGCCTTAAAATCAAACTCAGTGGTTAAACATTTCAGGTAATGACCCTAAAAGGTTTGCTAACATTTTTTTTTTCTTTTTTTAATAATAATAAAAAAAAAGATAGTCAAAAGGAAGCATTCTGTTGTCACTAAGAGGCTTTCAATCCAAATTGAGCCAGCAGGTACAAAGAGCATGATAATGACTAGCCCAGTATATAATACTACTACTAACTACTGGGCTGGACTTGTCTTTATGTCAATGTGCATGGTGGGTAAGGATATCTTCGGCATCAAGCAATAGAAAAAACACCCAGGGTTGTTGGGATGTTACGAAGTAGCTGTACTCGCTTTTAATGACTGAGCTAACGTTCACTACTTATAATGGAATCAGGAAGACAGGCTTCCGTTGCCTAGTTTTGACAGACTGCAATTGCCTTCTTTACAATCAATGCAGGTTATGTACAGGTGTGCTATATTTACATTAGATGTTTCCTAACAGGTCAACAGCTATTGATTCTGTCATACTGCTATTGTAGCATAGCTCACTTATATCCTTAGCTTGTAGTGCCCATTCTTGGAATCATGGGGAAATCACAGGAGACTCGGCTACTCTTGGTAACTGGTACCCAGCTGGTTATGGGTATTTCCAGGGTAAAACTTTAAGGGTAATGTTCAGTGAAGGTGTGCTTTTTAGGTTAAAGTATTATTTAGAAATGATAAATCAAGATTTTACAATTCCATTTCCTTCCCTCTTATTAGCACCGGGCCTCATTTGTTGTGTTCAAGATCTTTTGGTTCTTTTCTTGTTGTTTTAATGTTTTAATTGGGGATGTGCAGACATTACACATTTATATTACACATGTTGTTTTCTGGTACCTAATCCATTCCCATGCAATGGTCTCACTAGCTGCCATCATATACAGTACGTCCAGTATTTGACTGACTGTATCCCTTTTATAAAAATAAATAAATTCATGCCAAAGCTGCCCGATTCCAGCCTTGCTGAAGCACCCCCAGATCATCACCGATCCTCCACCACATTTCACAGTGGGTGCGAGACACTGTGACTTGTAGGCCTCTCCAGGTCTCCGTCTAACCATTAGACGACCAGGTGTTGGGCAAAGCTGCAAATTGGACTCATCTGGGGGTGCTGCAGCAAGGCTGGAATTGGGCAGATTTGTCTTTGTGAAGGACGCATGAATCAAGCCAAGTACAAGGTTGTCCTGGAAGAAAACTTGCTTCCTTCTGCTCTGACAATGTTCCCCAACTCTGAGGATTGGTTTTTCCAGCAGGACAGTGCTCCATGCCACACAGCCAGGTCAATCAAGGTGTGGATGGAGGACCACCAGATCAAGGCCCTGTCATGGCCAGCCCAATCTCCAGACCTGAACCCCATTGAAAACCTCTGGAATGTGATCAAGAGGAAGATGGATGGTCACAAGCCATCAAACAAAGCCGAGCTGCTTGAATTTTTGCGCCAGGAGTGGAATAAAGTCACCCAACATCAATGTGAAAGACTGGTGGAGAGCATGCCAAGACGCATGAAAGCTGTGCTTGAAAATCAGGGTTATTCCACCAAATATTGATTTCTGAACTCTTCCTAAGTTAAAACATTAGCATTGTGTTGTTTAAAAATGAATATGAACTTATTTTCTTTGCATTATTCGAGGTCTGACAACCCTGCATCTTTTTTGTTATTTTGACCAGTTGTCATTTTCTGCAAATAAATGCTCTAAATGACAATATTTTTATTTGGAATTTGGGAGAAATGTTGTCAGTAGTTTACAGAATAAAACAAAAATGTTCATTTTACCCAAACACATACCTATAAATAGTAAAACCAGAGAAACTGATAATTTTGCAGTGGTCTCTTAATTTTTTTCAGAGCTGTATATGTGTATATATATATATATATATATATATATATATATATATATATATATATATATATATATATATATATATATATATATATATATACACACACACAGCACAGGAAGTAGGTACCAAAAAGTACAAGTCATAGTAAAACCAGAGAAACTGATAATTTTGCAGTGGTCTCTTAATTTTTTTCAGAGCTGTATATGTATATATATATATATATATATATATATATAAAATATATATATATACACACACAGCACAGGAAGTAGGTACCAAAAAGTACAAGTCAAATTTTTCTGCAGCAAAAAAGACTTTGAATAGAGAATCTGTACCTATAGGGTAAACGATTCCTGGTTCCTGCACTACAAGATGTCCAGACACGATGTCATATTTGATACTAAACACAGTTGCAGGCTTGTTCTATTAAAAAAAAAAATTCACCAAAACACATTTTTGAAGCAATTACACTGTGGGATTGTTTGAAATTGCATCAGAGCACAAAAGAGCATGGGCAAATCTCATCAAACTGCAGTTAGATGTTATCAACAGGACATGCAACAGGCTTAAATACAGGCATCTGGTTCAGCTTCATATGAAGTTTGCAATGATGCTTGCAAGTGTTTTCTCTGTACCTTTCTGAGTGCATGCAAATATACAAGACGGTTCAATATAGATTAAACAAGCTTCATCTCTGTGCACTTCCCCTTGCCCAGCCCACACGATAACGGGAAAAATAACCTCACAAAGGCAGCCATTATAGGGCTGGCAGTTTCTATATCCTTAAAAAAAAAATAACACCCTTTGTATACTATAGATATTAAAGTGGCTGTAGCTAACAAAATAATTTCATAAATCTTACCTGTCATGCACTTTTATTCATTATACGAGTTTCAAATGTGCAGTTTTGAAAGAAACACATGAAATAGCAGTGTTTTCATTTCAACCTGGTACTAGGTTAAAGAAAGTTCTCATTTGTCTTGCCTTTCCTTCCGGGAAGTCTGTTACTGCTTTACTTCTTAGGTCATTTCACCTCAGCAGTGTCTTCAGTGTCAAGACAACTTACTGGCTGCAAAGAATGTCAGTCATTTGGAGAAGCAGCTGGTTGGTTACTGACAAGAAAGAAGGCCCTGAAGGCTCCAGAAAGTGCAAGACAGACAATCTGCAAGCATTTTCTTAAAGCAACTAATTCTTTAAAATGATCCATTATCCATTGTTTTAACCAGACATACTGTGCGCACCTATCAGATTTCTGCAATTGCTGTGCCCAAGATTCTTGTTATTTTTAAATTTCTGAACCAATATGGCTAAACTCTCTTGTTTTGTTTTGTTCACAACACCCATTTTCACACGTAACAGTATTCAGGTTACTATGTCAACCCCTTTCAACACTGAACTTTGAACCCTAATCAGAAGACATCCTATTAGGTTTAACTCTCAAGACCATTTCAACCAGTCCCTTTAGTGGTCAGAATAGAGACCAATCTGAAATGGCAGAAACTTGAAACAACTAGCATTCTTTTTCAATGACAACTTTGAACATGTATAAGTAGAAATGTTTTACAGTAAATCACTTTAAAAATCATGCTGTACGGTCTGTACAGTAACGCATGTGATCATGTGAGCATTCCTTAGGGCTTTACCTTCACTTAAGCTCAGGTACCTCCTACATAAATGTGGTTTGAGAACTGTTTTGATCTACCTCAATGTAAAACATGTAAAAGAAAAGTACAACTTTTTATTTTTTAAATTAGGAGTTGAATGAACGTTCGTGAAGGTGCTAAAATGTATTGGCAAAAGTAAAAAAACAATAAAAATAAAACAAAGCTTTAGTAATTAGAAATATGTAGTAGCCTACATGTGTTAGTGCTGATCGTGCTGTTTGTTCAGTAACTTGTTCACAGCTTGTTCTTCAAACTGGAGACTAGTTGCTATTCCTGTTGTGCTTACTGTATTGCTGCTTACATTGACAGACAACATTTCAGAGGGTGTGACTAGAACAGAGATTTTCTTTCATCAGCAGAAAAAGGTCAAATACATAAAAGAATACTGTGTTGACGTATTTTTCAGGTTAAAGGAAGTCTCGGATCCATTTTTTAATATACAGATATACCTCATGCATGCCTTAAAGAGAGACTCGGGGTTGGGTAGGGAAAACATATTTTTGCCCCCCACCCCCCCCCACCCCCAACCTTTTGGGGTGCAGAAATATGTTTTACCCCTGCGGTTCGGCCAGTGGACCCCACTGTAAATCAGATAGTTCTTTTTTTATTGCCCTCTGCTGGCAGATTCATGAGTCTGCATGAAGAAAAACAAGAAACATTAGGTAAAGTAAACAATTCAAGGATAATCCTTTACTTATTGAACTGATAAATTATACACACAGAAATACTGTAGAATAGATTCCAGTTGGTTTAAAAGTAATATCAAGAAATGTAAATAGAAAAAATATCCCAAACACAGTTAGGCTGCAGTACTCTACAATCATGTTAGATTTTAGATAATATGTTGGTGTCCCTTTACATTTTTTGTAATGTTTGTACCATATTCTTGCAAATATAAAAAATGCAACTACATGCAAAATGTAACATTTACGAGTGTTTTACCTTTTTCACATACAATGGTTGTGTGGTCATAGCCAAGCATGTATTTTCATTTTAAAACATGACACATTACTGTATCTAAAGATCTGTGTTGCAATCCATGCTTGCAGTTAGTGTTGCACTTCCTTGGTCACTTGGAGAGGGAAATTGTCCCCATTTTTTAAACAATCTTTCCTGACATAACATGCTTTCAGCCAGTAACATGCTTCGATCTACAAAGACACAAGCTGACGTGAAATAACTTGCGACATGAAGCACTTCCTGAGAGTAAGGCAGAAACTGATAACGTCCTTTAACCGAGTGTAAAATACATATTCGGTACAACATGTGAGATCTATTACCAAATGGAAGTGCGTGGCATGTCAGATTGATGGGAGTACTTTGTTATCACCAAGCAGTTAGCAACAAACTGATTTTAAACAGCAATTTCTGTACTTTGTTCATGTTATAAATTTCATAATGCAACTTGCTGAAAACTGACATGAGAATTATTTAAAACACTGCATCACAATGTGTGTAACACAGTGACAGCCTTCAAAAATGAACGAGTTACAATCCCGGGAATGCATCTGTAACACTCCTCTACTGATCAGCTGATTGCTGCTATTACTTCTACCCATCAAACAAGAGCAGATACCGCCTTGGGGTATAAGTCGTCTACGCACTAAATACTGAATTTCTGAATTGCCACAGAAGAAGCAGCAGGAGCTCAGCTGCATCCCACGGCTGGTAATTCCAAGCCCGCCACTGTTGTGGAATTTCCTACAGCACGCTAGTACTTCAAAAGAAACCCTTTACTACAGAAAGCTCCCTCTTAATCACTTGCTTATTTATACACTATTGTTACCACAGGGTATCCAAATTTGGATTATGGTGACCGATTTATAGCTAGGAAACCACTCATCTGACTTAAAGTGTACTTGAGCAATTGCTACAAATTATGTTCTACATGCTGCAAGTGTAGGCAATGCAGACCTATACAAAGATACAAAGCATGTGTGGGTGAAAAAAGTGATTTAACCTGAAATATAGACTGCATGTTTCACCTGCTGTATGCCCATCACAAATAAAGTATTGTGCGTTATTCACAGTAAATCAGTATGGTTGACATGAGCTGCTTTGAGAAAAAAAAAAAAAAAAAAAAAAAAACAGCCAGCCTTGGTCCGTTCACTTCTCCCGATGTCGATATACCCTCAAACACAGACATTCACTGTCCTATAAACCTACATTCTAGTATTTAAAAAATACAGTGAAGGCTATTTTATTTAGATACACAGTAGTACTATGACAGCCCCAAAATAGTGCTGATATTGTAAAATGTAGACATGACCTAGCTCACAAATGTGACGTTAACAAAAAAAGATTATAACACAAAACAGCTGGAGAATGCTACGCTATTTGAGAATACTAACATTTTAGTATAGGCCGATCTATAATACTGTAGAGCTCTCATTTAAAGGGTTAAACTTGACCCTACAATAATGTCCTCCCATGTGAAAAATCTCTCAATTAAAATGGCAGTATCTGGTGTATTTTATCTGTCACGTTTCATTCATGTCTGTGTATGTCCTCCATGCTTTTTCAAATGAAAGGATAAAAGGTGAATCGCTCATGATTACAGAATAAAGCATGCAGCACATCTCTGTCGTTCCCACACCACCAGGATAACTCCAAAATACTGCTTAAAGCAACAGAACTATAGAATATGAGAAACCCCCGACAAGAAGATCTTCCAGAGAACCAAAAGGATTTTCCCCACGTCAGATAAATCAATGTCCAGCTGTTCTGTAAATCGTTACAAACTAATCAAGCCGATGCCACCTAAAGCACTGTATTGATATTTTCGCACTGCAGAGGTGCTAGGATTAAATGCTAAATTTAAGGTGCAAACAGAAACACATGACAAAACATCTAGCAATGCAAAGCATGCCAAGGGCTGCTCAGAAATGAGCAATACTCTGGTACAGGAGAAAGTTGGTTGGTGTGAAAGAGAAGCTGTGCAACTCATGCATGAAGTGGTGATAGAGTGTGGAGGTGGTAAAAATGACCATTTTGATACGCTTTGCTCTATTTTTTCTCCTTGTACGGGGTGACCTACACAAATAACATGTCATTGATCAAATCCTGCTTCCAGACATTGATAAATCCACCTCCCATTCAACTCTCAAGACCCACTTGTTCTCTCTTGCTTTTAATGCTCTCTAAGCCTGATATCTGTTATTAGCTGTTGTCTAAATTGCTAGATCAGGTGTTTCACTCCATCTTATTCGTATGATTCTGCTTGACACACGCATCCACAATGTGTAGAATTCACATCCTAGCCTTTTATTTAATGTATTTGCATTGTTTTTTTAATGTTGTATTTAATGTACCATGCCCTGTATTTCACTGTATTTAATGTGTTATGCATTGTTCCTCACTCTCTTGTAAAGCGCTTTGTGATGGTGGTCCACTATGAAAGGCGCTATATAAAATAAATAAATATTGATTGATTGATTCTAAAGCTTGTTTCAAGGGCTTTCCACCAAGAAATTCTTGACGTAAGGGAAAGAGAAACCATCCCATCCCCTCGGTCCACTTGTGCTGATATGATCCAAATGTAAAAATATATGGTCCCTGTTTAAACTGTAAAAGTCTTTAAGTAGATGCATATGGATAATTGTTTTTTGAGAAAGTAATATGCCTCTGTTATTATTATTATTATTACTATTTATTTCTTAGCAGACGCCCTTATCCAGGGCAACTTACAATTGTTACAAGATGTCACATTATTTTTACATACAATTGCCCATTTATACAGTTGGGTTTTTACTGGAGCAATCTAGGTAAAATACCTTGCTCAAGAATACAGCAACAGTGTCCCCCACCTGGGATTGAACCCACAACCCTCTGGTCAAGAGTCCAGAGCACTAACCACTGCTCCACACAGCTGCCCTATTACTATGGAAATACCACGGCAACCCTTTGTCAAGTGGTATCCATATTTTCATTTGATTTGTTAAATATCCTGTAACTTTCAGTTTGGAATTCCAGTGAAATGTGGAACAACCATACAGACACTGTGATATATCCGCACAACAGACTTTGGACAGTGATTCGAATAAAAATGTTGCAAGTACAATTTGTATAATAATGCTGCTTATAATAAAACATGCAACTGACCCTATAGAAAATACATCTAGGAACTTGAAATGCTGCATGTCAAACAAGCTCATTTTTTAAAAAAGGGGGTGAAGTTTATTAATGTGTTCCTGCGATGGTTTAAGGTAAAGAGACATCCATGTAGCATTAATTAGATCAAAACTTTGAGCGACTAGACCCCGTTCACACTACTATGCTGGCCCAGGGCCGCCTCAGGGGCCATCGCGTATTTAGGTCTGCAACTCCGTTCACACTTGCAGTTTAAGGCACCTTTGCGCGTTCACATATGTGACTGAAAAGCAGGCCTAAAATGTGCCAAATTGCTTATTTTTTTTGTTTTATTTTATGCCTGCACTCAGAATGGAAGAGCTACCGGGATATACAGTAATCCCGGCAAACGAGTGTCCCGCTGAACAGTTTCCAAGTGTGTGTTATGATGTGACAGGCCAAGCTTACCCCCCCAACCACAATCATATTATTCTCGTAAGAACACAGAGGTATTTAGAACGCAGGAAACAGCAACTTGCTAGTGTTCACAGGTATAAATATTTAGTTTCGTAAATGGATAGTTGACTCAGATTGCAAATGACTAACAGGTTGTACATGCAATGACTGACACAAGACAAGCTCACGACTGACCACCTAATACTACTGCTCCCTCCTAAGGAATGACACAACATTAAATAATAATTCATTATTAAACAACCGGTTACATCTGGAATCATTTTATACAAAAATAAACTATTAAAGATTAATTCCATTTACAATATATTTTACATTACACATGTTTCTTCTGCATTATACGCATTTGTTTAACCTGTATGAATACAGTCTTTGTTTACAAACATGATCGTTAAACTATTCTATTGTTTACTCATTATTATTATCATGGTCATTATTATTCTCTAGTCCCTAACCATTACCAGTAACGACTGAACATTAGCATTAGCCCTTCTCTTGGAAGATTACCGAACATATGGCTATAACAAACCCTTGTCCGACATGCATAGCTACGGCAACTTCATTAAGGGAAGCAATACATAATAAACTACTGCTCTGTCGCCAGTAGAATAACATTAACAATAACAAAATCACAATAACAGGCACTGAAATATTACAGTGAAAATACAAACGGTTACACTTAAGAATTCCAAGCAAGTTACAAGCTTACCAGTGCCATTAATCAATAAATCAATATATCAAATTATTAGTTCAACTCAGAGTCAGTCTTCATCATCCGGATGGCTATTGTAAAATAGAGCTGCAGCATTCCAGCCAGATTGTCGTGAGACGCTGGCGTTGAGCACAGAAAAGAATTGCAAAGTTTGCTGTTGTTTGTTTCCTTTCATTCAATTTATGTTTAGTGCTTCCCATGTGTTCTACAATGGTCTGCCTACGAGTGTAATCTACAGCCTTGCTGCATGAAGTGCACAACAGCACATTATCAACGTGAAATTCATCCTTGCCAAACTCGTTGATCCGATCTTTAGGGGCGATTGTTATTGTTTTCGGCATCTTTGAAAAGCTCTGGATACTGACTGAAGTAAACTGGAGCCTCATTCAACACTGAACTTGAATACCAGAAGCAGTTTTATTAGACAGGTATGTTTATATAAATTTAAAGCAATGTTGCCTGTGTTGATGTATATATATATATGGTATGTGTATTGATTTGGTTATTATCAAACAAACAAACAAAAAGCCTTGCATGTTAGTTTGCCCCTCCCCAAACGTAAAACAAAAAAATCTCCGACATCATAGAAAATCCAAGTTTTTCCTTGTTATTCCGCAGCAAACTGATTCCTAGGATCCCTGCTACTAAGTCTGCTTTGCGTTCATATATATGTAAAAGCCGGCCCTGGTCCCAGATTGCAGGCCCTGGGTCACATCAAAACGGTGGCCTAAATCTAGGACGGTCCTAGGCTGCCTTTTCGTTTTTGGAGCGTTCACATATGAGAAAAGGTGTCCCTGGGCTGCCTTAAATTGCAAGGGTGAATGGGGTCTATGTTACACTACACTATATGTTCCTCTGAGTTTAAGTTTTCACCATCCAAGCGGACAACGAGATAAACAGACAGTCCTTGTTTTATCCCCTGCTGTGTTGGCACTGAACTCTGCTGGAAAAAGGGGACGTGAAGGACTGCTGTGTTGTAAGTAGTTCATCTTGGGTTGTCATGTACATAGGCAGAGTTGCACGTTTCTTTATTTATTTTTTTAACAGGGGTAGAAAAAAATACCTTTACGTTTCTTTATTGAGAGCGGCGTTTATTCGAGGGTGGCGTCTATTAATTCGAAGTAATATAGTATATTGTTTATAGTCATTAGAGCCAGTTTCTCTTTGACACCTACAAATATAGAATAACCCAATTGTTTTTTGTTTGTTCTTAAATTCTAAAAGTAAAGACAAAACAGAAAAGACGTACAAGAAATATACACTTGTCTAAACTCATAGAAAGTAATTTGCTACCTCATGTTTAACTGCTTGAGAACACCATGGTTCATTGTTTTTATGCAAACCATTCGATTACTTATTACTTGTGGCTTTATAGTTGAAAGACAAAGCCAGGTTTTGTCAGGTTCACGCAACCTGAGAAGTAAAAAAGCAACCACCATGCTAAATTAATCTCATTCACCCTTAGAATCGTTTCTCAGACACTGGTCACCCTCTTCCCTACCTGAGATGGGAATCAAAATGGTGGATGGGGTCAAAATGGGGTCTTTTAGTGTGCTTTTATAGTTCAGTGTATAGAATATTTTATGTTGACCCCATCCAGAGGCCTGCACCCCTAGAGAGGGTGAGCACCATGTGGGAAGCGATTTGAAACACGTGTTTAGCATGAAGCCCTTTCTAAATTCTGTAAGCAATGGCTTGGATCAGAGTGGCCAAAACAGTTGGAATTACATCTCCCACCTAAAAAAAATAAAAATAGATAGATAAGAGATAAAAAATAGTTTTTCCCTTAATCTCCAGTTAACAAAATGAAGTGCAAGCTCCTGACACTGCTCGGCTTCTAGAGGGTTCATGCATATTCAGTGCGCGTGGTAATTAGATGGTGACTAAAGCCGAATCTCTTTTGTTGGTATTTAAAGCACAGAAAGGTCAGAATGCTTGTTTTGAGTTATCATTCACAGGAATGCCAGCTATTAAAGTTCTGTATGCCTATGTGTGTGTTTTAGTAAGAAGGTAAACAAAAAAAATAATAAATAACCACACAGTGAAGCGGTGTTACAAATAAAATAACTATACCAACTTAAACACATCTGTACACACATCTGGTTGTAGTACCTTACCTTTGTCTATCAGTCATCCTTGACAAACGACTGCACATTATCTGATCAGTAGCTGCCGCCTTCGATCTTTTCAATTCCTTTTTGTGACCAACTATGGATGCTTATGTTTACTTGCTTGACCAAGCTCGGTTGGAGTGACTTGTCATGTGACCAGAGAAACGCTGGGATCAATGTACAAGTGTTTCTTTTCCCTGCCCCCTTCACCATTTAGGTTTAGAACTCCTGTCTGGGGTGAATGCTGCTCAGACCACGTGCTCCTGATTCAATCAAGCTTGGGTGACCAGTTTTTAGACATTCACTGAGAGCAGAGCCTTATCACATTTCCAGAACTCTGAGAACACATTTCAGGCTGGCACTTTAAATTGCTTGTACTGTAGGATGCATTTGTCTCCCATGAAAGAATGGTACATTTGTCTCTGCATATAGGAACACCTCTTAAGAGAACACTTTGCCTAAGAGAACACCCTTGTGGTGAAACTGATTTTTTCCATTGTAAATGCTCCACCTAAAGAAACACCTAAAGAAACTTCGCTTAAAAGAACACCTTTTTGGCACCGCTAGCGATTCATTCACAACGGAGTACTGTTTTGTAATACGATAACTCATCATCATCAAACTTCACATGGTTTATTCAATCGTTTCAAATATGAGGCACACTGATTGGTTTATTCAAATCTTTCCAGGACCGCTGTCATATCATTGCCTCGTTTTGTAATCTGATTGCTACAAAATAGCATGTAAAGGTGTGTCGTGGCAAGTAATAAATATGTATTTATTTATTGACTCATACTGTGTCTGGTGATCAACTTGTCTTGGAGAACACTTTGCTTGCTTCCTGAGGGGTGTTCTCTTAGCCTACTAGTCTACTGTATAGGGCCAACCACTGAATTATCATTACAAAATGATATCATCTCTAACAGTCCAATTTATTTAACATTTTCTTTAATAATACAAAAAAGAAAAGGGCTGATGGGGTTCTGAAATTGATGGCAACTCTTCTTAAACATCCCTTATTCATATTCTGCTTTCCTTTATTCTTTGAAAAATGGTTTCCAGGGGGCTCCCGAGTGGCACATCTGGTAAAGGTGCTCCACGTGGAGTGTAGGATGCGCCCTATAGCCTGGACGTCACCAGTTCGAGTCCAGGCTATTTGATTGCCAACCGTGGACAGAAGCTCCCAGGCGGCAGTGCACAACTGGCCGATCGCCGCCCGGGGGGGTGGGTGGGGGTGGGGGAGGGGTCTTAGGTCCGCCAGGGTGTCCTTGGCTCACCGCGCACCAGCGACCCCTGAGGTCTGGCCAGGTGCCTGCGGGCTTGCCTGTAAGCTGCCCAGAGCTGAGTTGTCCTCCGACACTGTAACTCTGAGATGGCTGCATGGTGTATGGCCTGCAGTGTGTAAAGAAGCGGGTGGCTGACAGCACACGCTTCGGAGGACAGCGTGTGTTCATCTTCGCCCCTCCCGAGTCAGCACAGGGAGGTAGCGGTGAGCTGAGCCTAAAAATAATTGGACATTCTAAATTGGGAGAAAATAATTGGCGACTACTAAATTAAAAAAAATTATAATAATGGTTTCCAGGTCACTCAGTTCTCCGTGGCCCTGAGCTTGTGACTCACTCTGCTGGAGGCAGCTAGTTTAGTTTAAAATGTGCTTTTTGTTTTCTCATTGAAGTCACAGCAAACATATACAAATATTTCTCACCTGTTGAGCTCCATCTCCATTCACCATGGGGGGAGGGGGCGGAGGCAGGAGAGGCATGTCGGTGTTCAGATGCTGGGTGGCCTCCAGAGGGGGTGTATGGTCAGCCATGGTCAGCAGAACTTACATACAGGGTCGTTAGCCCAGTTTCTGCAACAAGTCAAAGAAAAAAATAAGAATGATTATTAAAAGGTGCATTATGTAGCATGTTACAAGAATGGTGGCCCATCAATGTGTTATTACTGTCACCATAGAACTATAAACATGGATACATTATACTAAATTATTTAGTAATTTTTTTTTTTTTTTTTGGTTTGGTAACTTCACTGAGTGTATATTATCTTATTACATAATGATGATTTAGAGTAATTAGCATTGATAGTTAGTTAACCTCCACAGAGTCAGATGAACATGGATTAATGAAGTAAACAAGTTATGTGTCAGTCTGAAGAATCCCTAATGTCTGTCTTATTGGTGTGCAGTAATCTAATTCTTCACAGAGAACACTGCATTCATAGAAAGTCTACTATCACATTTCAAAATGACATACAGTAGTGTAATTATAATGCCTGGCTATATATAGGTCTCTGCTATGAGTGATATTCAGAAGAATCACATAATAGACAAAAGGACTCTGTTTTATTATTATTATTTATTTCTTAGGAGACGCCCTTATCTGGGGCGACTTACAGTTGTCACAAAATATCACAATACAAAGTATCACATTGCAAAATATCACATTACACAATCCTTTTAGGGCAGGGTGGTTTGTATGCGAGATATGGAATGAGTTGAAAAAACATTTTACCTTTGCCCTTTACCTCCAAAGAACACTGATGACAAAGGGAGCTCCGCTAACCTTTGAACAGATATTGAAGGAGCTTACAGAAGCCGAGTTTAATTGTTTTTATTTAAAATCGTTGCTATTTTTAAAAGACACCAAAGGTAGGCAGGAAAGGCTTGAATTGATTTAGTCACGACCTTAGAAGACGGGTTCATCCCTGGACACATGTCCATTACTGTTAACTGCAAGCTTGTACCCCCACATTATTTAGGGGACTGTAACCGATTACTGTCAAACAAAGGAAATATTGCTGAGACTACTTTTTGTGAAATATTTACAATGTAAATCCAATTTGAAGTCATATTCATTTGCCCCAATTGATATGCTTTAGCTAACAGATTGTGTAGTGTGTAACATTGAATTATGCAATTGGCATAACAGGGAATTCAGATAAGTCTGTCCTTATCCACATAACAAAATACTTGCCAACTGGGGGAACAGTAACAGCAAAACTCTTCTCTCTGAATGCAATACAGTCAATTTGCTTGAAGCTGACAACTGCCAAACTTCAATAAATTTAAGGACAGTCAGTGAAAAAATAAAAGGACATTTTGACCCTGACCATAAATAACAAAAAGTGATTTTAGTTGGAAATCAACATGAGCAGATTTTTTTTCTGTTTATTTTGCTGTTTTCCAATCTGTTCAATTGAGAAAGGCACTTTTCTCTTACAGATCTGTGACGAGGTAACAGAAATATTGCCTGTTTGAAAGAGTTTTATTTTTACCATTTAAACCATCTACTTACAGTACAAGACTTTGATAACTTCTGTCACTCACAGAACATGCTGATACACTATGGGTGTGCCTTAATCTCTATAGAACATGCTGATGCACTATGGGTGTGCCTTAATCTCTATAGAACATGCTGATGCACTATGGGTGTGCCTTAATCTCTATAGAACATGCTGATGCACTATGGGTGTGCCTTAATTTCTATAGAACATGCTGATGCACTATGGGTGTGCCTTAATCTCTATAGAACATGCTGATGCACTATAGGTGTACCTTAATTTAATCTCTATAGAACATGCTGATGCACTATGGGTGTGCCTTAATCTCTAGATTTTATGTTCTGTATAATTTTAGTATTCTGCTGGTTGCCAACAGGATGTACTAGAGTAGTTGCAAACCAGATGCAGCAACCCACAGAAAGTATTACCATCTACAGCTGGAATACATGATTGATCACAAACATCAACAATCATACTGCAATAATAACTGTAAAATATAAAAATAAAACGCAATGAAGAAAAAATGTATGACTTGACATTGTAACACTGTATGAACAATTGCTTGCTTTATGGTCATTCTGCTTTGAATTGCAGTGGACCTTCATCTCCCATTAGTACCACCCATTGTATGCCTATTAGATAATCCTTATCCTTTGTGGTTCCTAATTTCTCCCACTGACAGTACAATTATTTTTAAGGATGATTTTTAGCAGGCCTTACAACTCAAAAGCAAAAGGTAGAATTGGCATTTTTGCTGAAGAAAAAAAAAAAAAAAGGCACCAAGCCGAATTCTTCTGTAAGCATGACTTATTCATCAGATCAAAGCAGACGAATTAGCACATGGACCTGCGGTTTTAAATATCTATACTGTACAGTGAAGTGTATTATCAATATCTTCAAGTAAATGTCCGTGCAAACTTTCAGCATATCCAGGCAAACGCTTCCCTAGATATAACCCTATTTTGTGCAAGAAATGACCATTTCAAACTCTTGAATAAGTAGACCATGTTTCTAATGTTTTTTTAAAGAACATTCATCACAAGTGAATAACCATTTTTCTATCCAAGAATGTGACATGCAGTTGCACAAAAATGATTCAGCAATTACCCTACCTTTTATTAGCCATGGTTTTATACAGTTCAGTATACTTAAAATATAGTATCGGATGGATTCCTACTGATTCATCAAGGGACACTATTTCTGTTTGGTTCACTCAAGGGACTGCGACAGAACAAGCCTACTACTGCAAATAATGAGCAATCACTTTTACAACAGTACAATGTGGATAAACATCATACATTCTGCCCCACTTTTTCTGTACTGTAAGTAACAACCATAGTAACCCATTTAATCTATTTGTCAAGTCATGAATAAAGCCCCGGACACACCAGCGTGTCACATCGCTTCGCTTCACCTAGTGTCACTTTTTGATATAATGGATTTCTATGTACCCTCACACACTAGGGCGTTGCTACACATCGTGTCTAAGAGGAGCATGTCCACATTGCTTCCACACCAATTTTTGACGCCTCACTCAACCAACGCGTCTGCACTCGACCAATAGCAGTCAACTCCTGGGTGACGTCATCAGAAATGAAAAACCGGAGTCTCATCACTTCGGAGATGGACATTCCAGGGGAGTTATTTATAGGTCTGTAATTACTTTGAGAAATTGAATGGGGTTTTGTCCCGTCATCTACCTTCTCCTGCTTTCATAAAACTATAATCCATAAACACAGCTAAAAGCCTGTCAATAATGTTAAAACACTCTGTACTGCAATCCTTTGAAATGAGAAGTTGAAAACGTGTTAAAACTTAAAAATCATTGCTGATAAGCAACAAAAACAAAAATTGTCCGATTCATATTCTGCGTGTTGATTTGTTGTTTGTGTAGGTTAACGTAGACTCTATTCCTTACATCATAGTGTTCTGTAGGCTTAACGTATTTTTTTTTTTTTTTAAACATATCAAATTAGTGCTGGGACAAATATCCAAATATTCAAATCAGATGTTCGCATTCGCTACAAATGACAAAAATACCTTGCAGTTATTTACCATCTCACCAGAATTTGTGTGACAGTTTCAAAAAAATGGCAAATGAAAAAGAACTCTGTGTGATTAAGATATATATAAAAAAAAAAAAAAAACATAGAATCAACACAGCAGCTCTCGGGCCTCTATTTAAAAGTTTTAGACAGCAAAAAGTAAACAAACCAGATTATGCGCGTGCAAGCACAGTGCTCTCTATGGGAAGCCATCTGGGACAAAAAATTAGTTGTGCTGTTTTAGAGAGAGACAGAATCTCACAGGACAAAAAAAAGGCAAGCACATCATTCTGAAATGTCTCGCTTAAACAGTATCCAACTTCCTGAAAATGTTGTGTAGTGATTTTTACATAGACTGTATATAGAATATATATTTTGTTGCGACTTTGTCATGTGGAATGTAATAAACGAGAACCTAAAGATTTAACTAAAGATGATTAAAAAGACAAAGGTTCTTTATTTTATAAGAAGTTCAAGTCAAATGGAAAATTAAACGTATGTATTGTACACAATTTTTTTTCTGTCTTTTTTTTTTTTTTACATGAACTGCCTAATAAAATAGTATCTTCTTCTTCCGCCTCCTCCTCCTTCTCCTCCCTAATATCTTTGTATCAGGTAAGAGCAAGTGGGTGAAGGGTGGACAGTTTCACCCTAAATGGAAAGCTAGAAAGTCCTTTTTTTTAGCCGGGAAAGGGAATAGGGAATTGACGCTTGGGTATGGACTCGCTGGTGTGGCACTGTCTACCATGTGTCAAAAAAAAATAAAAAATAAAAAATAAAAAGCGAAGCGCTGGTGTGTCTATGCCTTAAGGGTATCATATAATAGACTTTTTGCATTTCATCCTTCTTTATCCTGGACAATGCAGTAGGTTGCATCTGTAACAGTAAGTAGCTTTTTCTTTTTTTTCTCCCTCACATTTTAATGATGTATGTAATTCTGAGTTGTTCTTATTGCAGCTGCTCAATTGCTCAAATACTGTGGGGTTTCTTTTGTTTGCTTGTTTGTTTTTTTGTCTCTTGAAATGCACAGACTATGAGCTGCCCTTCAAGTATGGTTGCCTGCCATACAGGGAGGGGGTTAACATGGTATATAAAAGGGAGAACTTCTTTTGTTTGGGAGTTGGTGTTTGAGAGGAGTGCTGGGGCGTTGTGTTTATGTTTTGCAGAACTTAGCCAGTGAAGGCGAATGTCCAGCCTGACAGCCTGATTGTTTTGTTTAACCTTTTATTTTGGCCCTTGTGCCTGTTTGTTTGTTTGTTTGTGTGGTTTTGTTTGTTTGTTAATAAACGTGCACACCAGCGTTTTAAACTGCAGCTTTCTGGTCTCGGAGTCTCATTCCTGATGCTATCCTGTTACAAGCAATATCTAAACAACTGCTGTGTATTGCCTGTAAAACAAAAGGCAACTATGGCAGGTCACTAGATGGTGCTGCCTCTTACTTTTATACATACACATTGGGTGATATAGTCTAAGTTACATTTATGTGAGGCAGGGAACTATAACTGAATAGCAACTCCTGAACTCAGTTAAAGGTACATAATACAGACTTTGAAATATATTATATATATATATATATATATATATATATATATATATATATATATATATATATATATATATATATATATATATTATATATATATATGAAAAGCAAATCTGAACCTACCTGCTCTTAATGCAACTAAAAACTACTGAAGGGGAATGGAAATCACACAAACAAAAGATTAGGTCAGAAAACACCCACTATGATGCAGCAGTATTAAGGTAAAATAAATTGAATATAGTACACTCTTCTTATTTAATTATACAATTTACACAAATATGAAAGAGACAGGTAAGTGAATTAATGAGGAGAACTCATACAGTACAGGACATGTAACACTTACAGAAAACATGGCCTAACCATGAATTAGTCAAACTCATGAATTGCTGAAGGGTGAAATAATGCACTGTATACAGTGAGCTGCAGTGTTTATCACTGGTTTTCAACTTTTATTGGCACGGTTCGATCCTAAATACAGGATCCTTATGCATGTTTGATAATAAAATTAGATGGGAGGTATGGGTTTCTGCAGCTTTGAGTATCTAGTTCTATTAAATACCTCCTCCTCTTCTTAATTAACGTTATTAAATGTGTCTGTAAAGTATAATATAGTTCAAGTTTGCAAGAATTGGGCACAGAATACCACTACAGGCAAGCCACCGCAGTCCCTGTCTGACTGATTATTATGCCGTGCCTATTTATGAGTGGAAAAACACATTTCTGTAGAACACTGACTCCAAAGAAGAGACTTCTTCCTGGGCACACACACAGTGCTTTAAATCTTCAGTAAGCCATGCTAAATGTATCCAAACTTTTATCCAAACTTGGATGCTGCCACTACATAACCCCTTAGTGTCCATGGTGGTAACGAAACATTTGATAAATGGCTCTCAATATCTACAAGCCTTCCGAGTTCCAGCTATATATATGCTTTGATTCTTTAAGAACAGGAAGAACATTAACAAAACAGACAGACACTGACACACCCCAGTTGTTTTTCTAAGGTTAAAAGGGTAACATCAAGTATACAGATTTTTCGATTGTGCTTTGTTCACTGTAGTTTTTTTCTAATGCCATATTGGGTGAAGTTATCTTTCATAGACAGAACTGTACGTTTTTTGTTTTTGTTTGTTTTGTTTTGTTTGTGAATTTACTAAAAGCGAAAAGTGGTCTTAAATACTATTGTACTATTTTTTTTTGATCTGTATTTAAGTGGCAGCTCTTATGGAGCTCTGTCAATTCACTAAGTTCACTGACCAGATGAGCTCTGCCAACAAGACTCATACCGTTTACAGTCACTACAGCACAATTGTTTTTTATTTTAATTTCTAACATCACTTTTACTACAACAAGCTATATTCCTGTCTTTGGGGTTACATGTCTTATGTTGACTTGGATTTTCAATTTACACCTAAATGCGATTTCACCTGTGAACATTGCGTCAGGAAGTTAATCGCTGTCCTCTCATCCTGTCAGTTCACACATTATGTATCTTGCTTCAGTTTGCAAAAGAAGCTGAGGGAACAAGATGAATTAAAAGCATATCTATCAAACTGCCAGCACTTCTCCAGAAGTTTTAATTACGCAAGGATTTACTTTATAAAGAAAGTACATTTCTGTTTATCCACCTCTTGGCTATACCTTTTATTGGTAGGGTTGTATTTCAATCAAAACCCATAGTACTGTATGTTTCCATAGGGAATTAACAACTTCCCATATGAAATGATGATATACCCAGCACAGACTGTAAAGGACAACAGACTTTGAGAATGAAGCTTAACAAGGTCAATTGGAAGAAGAGCTGAAACTCAAGCCAGTTCAAACCAATGGAAACTGTTAACAATGACAGAGGAGTAACTATGAACTTAATACAAGTGCTTAAATAGGATAGGTGATAAGATTGTATAGGATTGTATAGGATATAGGATTTTAATCCCACGCTTATTGCTGATCTCACTAATAGTGCATTTACATTCAAAACCCAACCCAGAACCAATGCTTCAGCTAACCGGAATGAATGGTAGAGACTGCATCGCATCCCTTAACAGTCACTTTAAAAAATACTAGTTACCTTTTTGAAAAGGAAAGAAGAAATCCCTCTTTATCCAATATAGTACCATGATGATGTATGTGGTACCTGCAGTAGCCAGTTGAAATAATGTGCTCATCTGCCATCCCCTACAGTATTTCACAGCTTGTGCCTTGATCATTTCTAACCACGCTTGAGGCGTTGAACAACCCCTCCAAAATAAAAAAAAGTTTATCTTTATTAGTTTATTTTAACCACAAGTATTATTTTTTCATATATATTTTCCGAGACTTGATGACACAAAACTTTACTGATGTAGGTTTTATCAAACTTATAAATGGTATTCCTCACGATATGTGCAGCTTCTCTAAAAAAACTTTACATGATTTGTAGCACTTTTCATTTGGCACATCCTAATCAGCTGAGTGAAGCACTGAAAAGCAGCTTCTCCATATACCCCCAAAAAGCATGTTAGTGACATTCAAGTGTGACATATGTACGGACACACACCTGCCTCCACTGTTTCCCCCAGACGGGGATGTGCAGGGCATAATACCAGAGGACGATTAAACCTGACATGGGATTACACAAAAAATAACACACACATATATGTATATATTAGCTCAACAAGCCAGCTGCCCAACGTTCTGATATGTTTTACATATCTTTCTCACGGGAGCATGTGTTTGAATCAAAACATTGGAGGTATTTATAGGTTTTTGACGGCATGACAACAACTTATTGTTTATATTCAAAATTGTGTGTGTGTGTGTATGTATGTATATATATATATATATATATATATATATATATATATATACACACACACACACACATATACATTATATATATACATTATATATATATATATATACACACACACACACATTATATATATATATACACACACACATTATATATATATATATATATATATACACACATACACAGACTGCAAGTTTCAGCTCTTTCCATAGATGTTCGATAGGATTCAGATCAGGACTCATAGAAGACCACTTCAGAATAGTCCAATGTTTTGTTCTTATCCATTCTTGGGTGCTTTTAGCTGTGTGTTTTGGGTCATTATCCTGTTGGAGGACCCATGACCTGCGAGTGAGACAGAGCTTTCTGACACTGGGCAGTACGTTTCGCTCCAGAAGTCTTGAGATTTCATTGTGCCCTGCACAGATTCAAAGCACCCTGTGCCAGGCGCAGCAAAGCAGCCCCAAAACATAACCAAGCCTCCTCCATGTTTCACTGTAGGTATGGTGTTTTCTTTGAAAGCTTCATTTTTTCGTCTGTGAACACAGAGCTGATGTGACTTGCCAAAAAGCTCCAGTTTTGACTCATCTGTCCAAAGGACATTCTCAAAGAAGGATTGTGGCTTGTCAATATGCATTTTAGCAAATTCCAGTCTGGCTTTTTTATGTTTTTCTGTCAAAAGTGGAGTCCTCCTGGGTCTTCTTCCATGGAGCCCACTTTCACTCAAAAAGCGACGGATGGTGCAATCAGAAACTGACGTACCTTCACCTTGGAGTTCAGCTTGTATCTCTTTGGCAGTTATCCTTGGTTCTTTTTCTACCATTCGCACTATCCTTCTGTTCAATCTGGGGTCGATTTTCCTCTTGCGGCCACGCCCAGGGAGGTTGGCTACAGTTCCATGGACCTTAAACTTCTTAATAATATTTGCAACTGTTGCCACAGGAACGTCAAGCTGCTCGAAGATGGTCTTGTAGCCTTTACCTTTACCATGCTTGTCTATTATTTTCTTTCTGATCTCCTCAGACAACTCTCTCCTTTGCTTTCTCTGGTCCATGTTCAGTGTGGTGCACACAATGATACCAAACAGCACAGTGACTACTTTTCTCCATTTAAATAGGCTGAATGTCTGAATACAAGATTGGAGACATGTGTGATACTAATTAAAGAAACTAATTAGTTTGAAATATCACTATAATCCAATTATTTATTATCTTTTCTAAGGGGTACCAACAAATGTGTCCAGGCCATTTTAGAATATCTTTGTAGAATAAGCAATAATTCATCTCTTTTCACAGCTTCTTTGCTTTATTCTATGACATACCAAAGGCATGCAAGTACACATGATAAAATAGCTTTTAATTTCATCACTTTTCAGGAGGAATGAAGCATTATTTCAATGAGCTGTAAGGGTACCAACAAATTTGAGCACGTCTGTATATACACACACACACATACATACAGTTGTGTTTTATTTAGATTTTTAAAAGCTACAAAACAAAATCCAGATCTGTTTACTAAATCTGTTTACAAAGTAGATGACATTTACAGAAGATTGAACCGAGGAAAACACTGAGGAACAATATATCAATAAAAACTTGTAATTCAAGAAATGTACAACTGTGTTATAAAACTATACTTACATAAATTTGCCTGCCTTGCAGATACCTGTATTTGTACAATGTGTTTGATGGTTTCATCCAATCCATAACAAGGATGTGGTTATACAGTTTGTTTAGCTGCTGCTTTGGGAATCCATACTAAGGAGACACACCTGCCTTATAAACAATACATGTAGGGCAAAGGAATCTTTTTCAGGTAACTCATCTGAAGGTCACCTTACAATACAAACTGTTTTGAACTCATGTTAATCTGCAACAAGCAGCATGTTCTGTACATGTTTAGCTTGCTGTAGATTAGTCACGTAGCCAATATTTTACATTAATTCTATACTTAGTTGTGTTTAGTTTATTTGCTAACGGATCCGCCATACAAATATGTGAGAACAACAAAAGGGGCCAAGTAATACTTAGCCCCATGACTATGCATAAAACTACACACTATTTGGAAGGTATGTTTCTAAAATAAAAGAGTGGTCAAATCCTTAACATGTATGCTGTAACTCTCTGGGTCAGACACAGCTTGCTCACTATCTGCATTCAGTGTTTGTTCATACTATATTTATTTTGTCAAAATGTTCCACCCTCTAATTAACCATTCCTTTCCAACCATATGTACTGAACAGCAGTTGCCTTCAAGGTCCTCCATATTGCATAGCACTCTGAGCCATTCCTGCCTTTCCTAAGTCTTAATGGGCTGTACAAGAAAATGCACAAATTGCTCTAATGAAGCTCAGGTGTGCCTAAGCTTCTACCAACAGCTGTGTCAAGAGCATCTTAAAGCATGCTCTATAGGTGTAGTTTCAGACTGGAATACAGATGCATCCACTTTCAAAGTTGCTTCTCATACATTGTGTGAGTTTTATAAATAAAGGCTCACAAATACTATACAGCTAATCTCATGCCACTTGTTTCAGCCCACATGCAAACTTGGGGGAGGATTTCTAATAAAGTGGCTACATGCAGATAGATGACTAACATCAATGAAAGGGTAACTAACTCCCTAATAGTGTGTAATCTAGACAGACACATACACTGGCCCCATTCACAGGATGTTAATCTATATTACTGATATACACATTACTGGAAGAGATTAAAAACACATTCTGCTCATGAAACTATGCAAAGTTTAGAAAATTCCTGTAAGGAGAGGCCATAAGAATGCAGTCCTTTCCAGGCCCGTGGGCTTTCAGCACAGAGCAGGCTTCAGAATGCCACCCACTGGGTGAACACAGCCTGTATCTTATGTTCTTCTATGTGAAAGATGCACACATTATGGTAAAGGTGAATTTGATTTTCTAATGGTATTTTTCCATGAAGCTAATAGACAGGACAATGTATCGATTATTCCTTGCAGATTTTAATTCTGCTTCACTGCTTCAAAAAAAGGAACCAAGTCAACATTCCAAACTAGTTCTAAGAACTTGCTTATTAACCAACCAGCTCCCGCCCTGAGCAATGGACATAAGAAGCCTATCACTGAGCGTCTTTGGTCTTAGATGGACTACTGTACACATCATGTCTGAACCTGGATTACAACCCTGATGCAACGGACTACAAGAAGAACAATCTGTGAAAAAGTCCCAACAGAGGAGTAAAATAACAGGTTTGAAATAGCTGTATAACTTCTAAATATACTTTTACAATACAAAAGTACACTGTACAATACACAATACTGTACATTCTATTGGATGTTTTCAAACTAAAATAGTTGTTTGCTATGACAAGCAAAGGATTATTAATGTAATTAGCATTGCGAAGTTCCAGTAGGATTACCCACTTATTAGACAGCAAGTCAGAATACTAATTTCAGATGATTATCTAGGCTGAGTCAGCCATACAAGGGGAACAAACCCATGGTCTGACAATTCAAAGTCAGATATTAAATGATCATCAAGCAAGGCTAAATGGTTAAAAAAAAAAAATCAGTCAAATGTACAAAAGATGAGTTGACTAAGTAATGCTAAGTCCAGTTACACTCCAGTCCTGCTGTAAAATACCCACTGAGCCAAAGATAAACACTACAATGCTTGAGACTCCAAGTACAGTGTAAGCTTGAATAATTTCTCAGTTGAACTATTGCGTTCATGTAAATGTCTTTAAAGATTATGTATACATACCCCCCCAAGAAAGGAATAAACTTCTTTGGTAGAATATAAAATGAAGATAAAAACGGCTTTGCCAGCTGGAAACTTAACCTGGCAGACCTTTCCAATTCAAAAGCAAGATTCTCACTGGCCACCTGTTACAAGTGTGTAATAAAACACTACTCAGAAAGATTAGCAACATTCGAAATGCAAATAAGGAAAAACAAAGATAGTCAGACATCAATACATGCACACAACAGAAATTCGTGCCTGTTCTGCCTAGGAACTAGGAACGCAACAGTGGCTTAACTGAAAGAAGGCAGTTTCGGGTCTAAAATTCAACTATGTGAAATGTTCCAGTTCTTCTTTTGAATACTTGCAGGCATTCTCAACTCTCAGCTTCTGCTTGTTTCACTTTCAACACCAAGCGTAACGGTCAAGATGTACTGCTCTAGCTAGACAGCTTGACATTCTAAACTATCGTAACTGTATGTACTGTAGTTATTGCAGGGTGAACAAAAAACAGAATTTAAAAGCTGCAATATGCCACAGTCGTGTTTAAATTGAAACTAAAATAGTTTTTTTTTCATTGCTTTTTATGTGAACTTTACTACTACCAGTAGTAGCTAAATATTCAAACAAATTGTTTTTGGAGAAAGAAATAGCATGCTCATATTCATTCTTATAACATAATTTATAAAAGACACCATCAAAAAGATAAAACAATGCAAAGAGACATTGTTCTGTACAGAACAGTGCTTCCGATTGTTAACATTCCTTCTATGTAATTTGAGCTGAAGGCAGACAGACTTCATGGAAGCATTCGTGTCATGCTGAGATTATAGATAACACTGCCATTATAATATCATATTTTCAGCATGGATTCAATTTATAAGACACTACATCTAATAAATATCCACAGGCATTCACAGAAGTGTTTTACGCTGTTTTCAAAATGGCCGATTTAGCACATTTTCAATCAGCTATTTTAATAAAAGCTAGTCACGTTATATCCAAGGTCACCAGTATCTCAAAACTTACTGTAAAAGGGATGGGAAAAACAGCACCTGTGTTTACAGTCAACCACTGAAACATCTTGCAGTAGCACAGACTGAATTATGACCATTGCCTGCTTATGATAGGTTTAGGGCTATGTTTTGTTTGTTTTTAACATGACTCAAAAGTAACAAATTGTGAGTTCCTCTGAATTAAGCACTGCGATACTACTGGTGCAAACACATGTGGTGGCCTAATTATTTTTATCTATTCAATTATCCATGCACAATTTAGTGGATATAGAGATACATAACTGTTTGGGGTTTAAATGTACAGCTACAGCCAAAAGTTTTGTATCACCTAGAATTTTAGGATTGAGACCACTTAAAAAAAAATATATATATATATTATATATATATATATATATATATATATATATATATATATATATATATACACACACACACGGTGTGGGAAGGCGCGGTGGTTAGTGCTGCTGCCTCACAGCTCCAGGGTCCTGGTTTCGATTCCAGCCTCAGTGGTCTGTCTGTGTGGAATTTGCAGGCTCTCCCTGTGTTCGCGTGAGTTTTCTCTGGGTACTCCGGTTTCCTCCCACAGTCCAAAGACATGCTGGCTAGATGGACTGGCCTCTCAAAATTGCCCCTTGGTTGCCCTGCGATGGATTGGCGTCCCATCCAGGGTGTAGTGCTGCCTTGCGGCCTGTGTCTGCCGGGTTAGGCTCCGGCTCACCACGACCCTCTATAGGATTAAGCGGTTACAGATAATGGATGGATGGATATATACAGTGCACTCCGTTTATAAGAATTACTGATATAAGAATCAACCACATATAGTGATCAAAACCACTGGTACCAAATCATTCCTATACTAACCATGCTAAAATACTCTGCTTGTAAGAATCAAGCAATCCGCTTATAAGAATCATTTCAGGGTAAACTGACTGCATGTAAAACGATACTGTATCATGTGCAGTGACGTGTACAACCAATAAAGCTGTTTCTGAATTTGATCACATCTCATTTATATGTATTGTATTTATATGTAATGTATATGTCATTTATTTTACAATTTAATCGTGCAGAATTTTATTGTTCTATATAAAATAAAATTAATCAATAGATGACCTCCATTTTCTCAGCAGCAGTCCAATCGTAAGTCAAAGATCAGCCCCTTGTTACGTAGGTGTCCAATCATAAGTGAGCAGAGGCTGGACATACACCGTTGAAGGTATTCTCAGTTTCAGTTGAAGATCTTGCGAGTTATTATTTGTTTATTTATTATTTGTTTATTTTGCAGATGCCTTTATCCAAGGCGACTTACAGAGACTAGGGTGTGTGAACTATGCATCAGCTGCAGAGTCACTTACAATTACGTCTCACCCGAAAGACGGAGCACAAGGAGGTTAAATGACTTGCTCAGGGTCACGCAATGAGTCTATGGCTTAGGTGGGATTTGAACTGGGGACCTCCTGGTTACAAGCCCTTTTCTTTAACCACTGGACCACACCGCCTCCTATGTGACAGTCAAACATCTGCCCTGGTTTTGCAGCTGCCCAATCATTAGTGAGCAGAGGTGGGACATAAATATGCTAAGGTAAGCGGTGTAAGAATAGTTGAATTTCAAGCAACATTGCTAATATTATAGAGAACCTTATTGAGAATTATATTGAGAACTTACAAGTAATATTTAAAATTGTTTTTTACAAATGAAAAAAAATGTCATCAGACAACAGAGACATCGTAGTCGATTTGAATTACAATCAATTTTCAAGAAGAACTTTCTCAGAAAAAATGGAGAGGGAGGTATAAACCACAAATACCCAAACAGACACAGGAAGGGAAGGGATATACTCGCCACTTCCAACATTCAAATTATGAAAGGTGTCCGTGGCTTACCGGTTGCTGTCAATTAAAAACAAATTATACTGCTGGAACTGTCTTTTGTTGGGTACAGAAAAGGCGACATTGAACCACACTGGCTACGGCAATCTAGGATGTCTATCGAAGTCGGCACAAAAACATGAGCATACCCAAAATCACTTGCGAGCCACTGTAACACTCAAAACTTTTGAACAAACCTGGATTGATGTCCAACTGGATGAGCAGAAGTGTTGGGATACAATACATCCCAATGAGCAAGTAAGAGAAATTTGTGAGGTTCTTAAACGCTTGATTGATTCTGTTGTTTACCTTGGCAAGCAAGAAATGGCATTCAGCGGGCATGATGAAGGCACCAATTCCTCAAATAGAGGTAATTATGTGGAATTACTTTCTCTGATTTCTAACTACGTCAGCATGTTAAGTAATCGCTTGCCAATAGCCACAGTATTCTCGGGTACCTCTAACAAGATTCAGAACAAAGAGGAAAAGTACAGGAAGCCAAATACATAGCTGTAATGGTAGATTAAACAACCAACAATGGAAACGCAGCTCAGCTGTCTTGTGTTTTCAGGTATCGATTATTAATTTGAGAATTTAAAGAAAATGTAGAAAATATGACAATGCAGTTGTAAGCGTGGGTCTTCGGCTGGCGTATTAATGACAACGTTAAAACAAGCTTTCATTAGCGGCAAATACACCTCAATTATAATAACTGCAGCAAAATTCTTCTCAGGAACTAAATCGTATAGAAAACAACATAAACAACATCCTGTTGGGTTTATGTCAGTAATAACTCTGTGATCCATTAATGATAATAAATGTGTAGCTTTCAATACGGAATGCTTCATCTACAGTTATTGCACAGATATAGTTTCTTACTAAAAAGATCAAATAAGTAGCCTTTATTTAAAAATAAATAAACAAAAATACCATATTGTGAGCAGAGCACCCCAGAAAACAGACAAATAAAAAACAGCAAAATGCGTCCGGTACAAAATTAAATCAGTATGAGAAAAACATTACTCAAGGAATGAAAAAATAATTAATTAAATAAATAAATAAATAAAATGCGGTGTCAACATTATTTACTATTTCGGGAATAAACAAAACAACGTTTAACTTGAACTGCTCCTTTTGTTTTGTAGTTAATTCACTGGGGTAAAGTAAGTCCTACACAACTTACTCTTTACTCCTGGGATATTTTTCTACTTTAAAAGTGTTACATATTGTGAGGTCTTGCTGTAAAATGAAGGCGCACACACACAGGGGCCACGGCCACACCCCCTGCCCCTGCTGCTATGCTGTCTCTACCTGCATTCTCTGGAGAGGGAGAGCGACATCGTGGGGAAGTACTCGTGGAAAGGTACGAAGCAGTTTTGAAGCAGTGAGGAGAAATTCAATCTTTAACTGCTTAAATCAGAAAATACAATAAATTAGGAAATTACTGCAGCTTAAATTCTAACAGCTGTGTGTCTTTTTCTGATAAACTGAAACTCAGAGCAGCCGATTCAAATCCAGCGCCATTCTGAAACAAGGGGGTGGAGCGGAGTTAACAACACAAACAGGCACAAACAAAAGCAAGACAGTTCATACAGTGACAGCGGGAGAGCGACATCCGGGGGAAGTACTCGTGGAAAAGTACGGAGCAGTTTAGAAGCAGTTTGACAGCTGCAGAAACTAAACTGGACATAAGACAATAAAACCTTTTCCAAACTGGATTATAACCCTCTCTGTCTGCTTCATTATGCACTGCATCACTCCTGCACCTGTATCCACTCAACCACTTTGCCACAAAGTCTCAAAAACAAAACGTTAGAACTTGAAGCTACTGCACTAACAAGTAACTACAATGTGATAGGTGTTACAGAAACTTGGTTATCCAAGGCGGATGGAGACAAACATAATATTAGTGGGTATACACTGTATAGGAAAGACAGGCAGAATAGAAGAGGTGGAGGGGTAGCACTATACATCAAAAATACTTTTGAAGCCCAGGTGTTAAATCTGGAAGAAAAAAAAACAACACAGAATGAATATGGGTCAAAATAAATTGACAAAAATTAAATGGGCATAAGCATGCTATAGACCGCCAAATTTAGACACCGAGCAAAATAATCTGTTATACAATGACATTAGAAATGAGTGTAGCAAAGGAGAAGCCATACTAATGGGGGATTTCAACTTCCTCCATATAAAATGGGAAAACCCAGTGGGGAGCATGACAGACGAAATTGAAATGGTAGAAATGACAAATAACAAAGACAGAATAACTAAAACAGAGGTCAGAGAACCATTAGCAAACTCAGATCACAACGATTAAAGCTAAGGTTTACAATTTTAAAAAGGCCAACTATGAGAGAATGAAGTGGAGACTAACAGAAGTAGATTAGAGCAAAATAGAGAACACATCCACAGAGAAATCATGGCTCTCTTATAAAAATGTAGTACTAGAGGTGAAAAATAATTACATCCCAAAAGTAAGCAAATCAAAATCTAAAACAAAATGGCCAAAATGGTTTGATAGATCAATTAAAAAAAATATCCAGAGAAAAAAGGCACTTTACAGAACTTTTAAAAGGGACCAAGAACAAAGTACACAAAAAGAGTACTTGGAACTGCAAAACGCAAGGCAAAAAGTAAGCTAGAAAGGCCAAGAGAGAGATAGATATGAACATTGCTAAGGGGGCTATAACCAATTCCAAAAAGTTTTTCCAATATTACAACAGCAAAAGAACATTCAAAGAGGAAGTAACATGTCTCAGACACAAATGGCAAAATCATAGATGAAGAGAAAAAAATAGCAAATACATTAAATGATTACTTTTCATAAGTTTTACAAAGCAGGATGTGACAACATGCCCCACATGCCGATCTGTTCCTATCCAGTTTTAAATAACTAGCATAACAGAGAAAGAAGTGTTAAAGGGACTAGGAGCTCTCAAAATAAAACAAATCCCCTGGGCTGGATGCTCCCAATAGTACTCAAAGAAATGAAAAGCTATTTACAAACCGCTAACCAAGATCATGCAACAGTCTCTTGAGACAGGGGTAGTACTGACAGACTGGTACTGACAGAATAGCAAACATATCACCAATCCACAAAAACCGAACCAGGTGACTACAGACCAACAAGCCTTACTTCTATTATATGTAAACTTATGGAAACTACAATAAGATCCAGCATGGTTTTAGGAAAGGGAGATCATGTCTAACTAACCTGCTTGATTTTTGGGAGGATGCTACATCGACAATGGAAAATTGCAAAACATACGACATGGTACATCCTAAACTACATTCTGATATTGTAAGCAAACTTGTTAAATTTCCAGACGACACAAAAATAGGAGTGGCGGCAAACACCGCTGCAACAGCAAAGGTCATTCAAAATGATCTAGACAGCATTCAGGCAGACACATGGCAAATTACATTTAATAGGAGAAAAGTGCACGCAGGCAATAAAAATGTGTATTACAAATACCATATGGGAGATACTGAAATTTAAGTCGGAATCTATGAAAAAGATCTAGGAGTTTATGTTGACTCAGAAATGTCTTCATCTATGCAATGTGGGGAAGCTATAAAAAAAAAAGGCCAACAAAATGGTCGGATACATAGTGAAAAGTGTTGAATTCAAATAAAGGGAGGTAATGTTAAAACTTTACAATGCAGTAGTAAGACCTCATCTAAAATATTGTGTTCAGTTCTGGTCACCTCGCTACAAAAAGAGTGCAAAGAAGAGCGACCAGAATTATTCTGGGTTTAAAAGGCATGTCATATGCAGACAGGATAAAATAATTTAATCTGTTTAGTCTTGAACAAAGAAGACTACACGCCAATCTGATTCAAGCTTCCAAAATTATAAAAGGTATAGACAATGTCGGCCCAAGGGACTTTTTCGACCTGAAAAAAAAAAAAACAAGGACCAGGGGCCACAAATGGAGATTAGATAAAGGTGCATTCAGAACAGAAAATAGGTGGCACTTTTTTTTTTTTTTTTTTTTTTACACAGAGAATTGTTGGAGGCTGGAACCAACTCCTCAGTAATGTTTTTGAAGCTGACACCCTGGGATCCTTCAAGAAACTGCTTGATGAGATTCTGGGAACAATAAGCTACAACCAAACGAACAAGATGGGCCGAATGTCCTCCTCTCATTTGTAAACTTTCTTATGTTCAGAGCAACATAATGGCTTTTATTACTTTTGAAAAACGAACGAACATACGAACGAATATTTAAATTATCAGCGAATATCCAAACATGAAAATCCTGTGTTCGCCCCAGCACTCACTAACTAACATACATACAACATAGTGCTACCCTGTTGTAATGCGGTTGTCGGTAGTACGGTGGAAAATGAAGGCAGGAGACACTCACAATTTGCAGATATTATTGGGCCACACCAAAACAACAAACAGTTTTGCACTCTCACAGCACCTTGTCTCAATAAGCTATGTCCGCAATGATGTGGGCACCCCACTGTATATTTTCATGTCCCTGCTAAAATACAAAAAAAGAAAACAATACATTTTAAGTTTCTAAAAATATTCATGGAACCAACCAGTCCTTACATTTATTTTTAGTCTTCCAATTTTCTGAGTATACATACTTTCCCATGGCAGCGTTTCTCATTAACTACCGAGTCCGAGTATGAGCCATAAATAATTAAGTACATTTGAAAAAAATGCACTTACAAGAACTGCGATTTCGAACACTGTTGATTTTACAGTTTTCAGAAGCTCGTTTCTGTTGCATTTTCTGTAAACATTAATGTGATTTCTACAGTAAGTTGTATGATTTTTGTCTTCCATTTTTTATATTTATTTAAATTCTGTTAACTGTTGCTTGATTTAAATAAATACAAATAACAATAAATAATGTATTGGCATTTACTTGAACAATGTAGCTTCTTCAAGTCCAGTACATAAATATCAAGTGATAGGTATATGAAATGGAAAAACATGGAAACTACTTTAAATGGAAAAAGAGTAATGTTGAAACGGAAAAATCGCTTTGGTATACAAATTACACACACAAATGGTTTTGGATATTTCTTATTCATTGTATTAATACAGATTAGCACAACCCGACATACCACTTCTTTAGGAGATTAGCATGAGCTACTATAGGAAATCTGGAGCAGCTTCCCATTTTGGCTGGTTGTTGCAGTCTGATATAAAACACTGCAATACAAGTCTGTACTTTTTATCTGCATTTTGTTTGTAAACCGTCAATAATATTACTTGACCAGTTTTACAGCACTGATTATGCAGCAAAAGATCTGACCAGTACATCTTGTAGCTCATATAGTGATAGGTTTCAGATCGATCTTCTAAGTGAATGCATAAAACATTTTCCGATGCTATAACATATACTCACTGTATTTCTTACACTTCAAGTAAAAAAGAAACATAGAAAAAGTAGGTTGTTTGTTTTTAAAAAAATGTTATACAATTTCTTAACTCTGCTGTACGGTTACTGACTCAGGTATATGATTGTACAGTTCGGCCTTCATCACCAACATCGCTTGTAAGCTCGAAACTGATTGGTCCATCGCGATTCATGGTGTCCATGGAAACATAAGCCTAGAAGCGAAATGTCCTTAAAGAAGGAATGTTTTACTCGACTTTTACATATGTAATGAATTCTGGAAATTGCCGCTATTTTACTGGAACAAAATAAAAATTTTGAATACTATACACTGGAACATACGAGCACTATAAAAAAAAATATATATTCTTTTTGAAAACTATTTTAGGCAGCTCATCTGGCAAAGTAGGCAGTAATTTAGCCAGCCGCTGGCTGGAAGTGAGAAGGCTGAATTATACAAGCATTTCCAAAGCTGCTGTCCAAAGTAACCAAGACTCAATTCAAACTTGAAATATCCATGTTCATCCAAGCATTATCTTAAACACTAAAGCTATTTTAAATCTGTATTGCACCTTTAAATATTTATTTGAGTAGTCCTTTAACAATAACACTTCCTTATGGTTAACAACATTAGAAATGCCCTGATGCACTGCATGTATCCAATGGAAACCGTCTGCAGGCACAGTCAACTCAAAACGAAACTGAAAGTGAAGCACTCTTACCATCTGTAATGTGAGAAACAGGATAGCCAAAAGGACCAATGCTCTGTCCAAGAGTATCTAGCTTTACAAGGATACAATACATTAAAAAAAAAAAAAGACTGAACTGTTTTAACAAAACACAGCAATATATAATGAAACAAAACAAACTACCAAAGATATTCAAAAATACTGCACTGTATCTAGATTCAACAAGTGTGATAACGTTTCCAGGGTGTACTAGTGCATGAAACACAGAATCAAAATACCACACTTCGACACATTTATAAACCACTAGCCTACAACTTTAGAGGGCTGGATATTATTCTAAATATGGTTACTAAATTGTTTTTTGGAGCTTTCATTTTAGCTAAGTGGACAGTTAAAGTGAAGATTGATGTTTGCCTCAAAATGGCAACCATTTACTTATATTAAAGGGGAAAATTGCTTTCTCTTGCACTATATGTATTACTGAGTTTTTATATTTTTATTTATATACCTACAGCATGGGTCATAAATCTACTTAATGAAACTTAAATTATTTATCAAATGAATTGGCAGACGACAAAAAAGACACCATTGAAATTTCTGCCATTTGTTTCCAAATAAAATGCACTTCCAGCACTGATGCAGGATTTTTGTTCCTGCACGAAACCAAGCATGTGAAGACAGTATAATGCAGTGGTTCTCAAACCTAAGAGTGCATATTATCATATGAAAACTATAGACATTTCCATAATAAAACCAAAGTGTTTCTTACTTAAATAAATACAGCAGCCCCCTCTCTACAGGCCCTTCCACTGTCGTAGCCAGGACATTTTTGCCACTGGGGCAAAAATACAAATATCTCTAGAAACTTTCCATTTTTTAATAGTGCCAAGCATTCCTGTTTAATCTGATTTACTTTTAAGTACAGCTATGGCCAAATGTTTTTGCAGCATGTAGAATTTTAGGATTGAGACACAATTAAAATAACAAAAAAAACAAAGAAAATATTAAATGATATCTAAATGATATCGCAGAAGTCTACCGGAAGCCATAATATAATACAGTATTTCATGTTAGATTTTAAAATGTCACATATTTTTTAATTTTTGCCAGTTTTTCGTTAAGTATATGGAAAACTACAAAGCAGTATGTAAATTCAATAAGTTAACGTAACATTATTCAGCAGGTTTCATTCGACTTTATGAAACAAAATCTTAATTCTAGGGTGATGCAAAAATTTTGGCCATAGATGTATGTCAATCTATTGACTTTAAACATTTATAAAACTTAACCAAAATGCACGTCGCTAGTAGCTTATTAAATAGCTAAATATTAAAATAGGTTTTCACATCTTACATGAATAGATTCATATTAGTTAGCCAAGATGTATTCTTTCATTTTTTTCTGAAAACATCCAGATTGAAAACTATAATGATTCGTTTAAATAAAACTTAACAGTTGTATTTATTAGAGCGTGGCAATGTCGACCAATGCTTTGAATAGAAAATATTATTTGTCAGCTATTTCTTACCTTAAGTTTCAAGAACAAAATTTCACGAGTTGGTCAAAAACGCCCATGTCAAAAACATTGATAATGTATACGATTATGATAAAGGGTTATTAAGAGGAGTTGGTCACATTAGAGAACTGGTGGTGTAGTGTATGATAAATATCAGCATTGAATATGTGGCAATCGATAGATCTGTGCAATTTTGTGGTTACTAATTTGACACATACAGTGTTTTAAGAAAGATTATACACTAACTGCACTATGCTCAGGGCTGTAGTAAAAAAAAAAAAACTGTTTCTGTATCTCTATTACAGTTCCCCATTTGCAATGGTGTCAGTTTGTGCAAGTTTGAAGGCCTGATTTTGAAAAATAACACATTGAGTTTTCTTTAATGTATAATTTTTGAAAAAATCTTTAGTAATAAATAATATTGTTACTGCAGAAAATACACATGCTCGTCTTCGCAGCTCCCGTCTTCGCAGCGGTGAGCTGAGTTTAAAAATACAACTGGATATGTCAAATTGGGAGAAAAGCGGGGTAAAATTAATTGGCGACTACTAAAATAAAAAAAAGAATACATTAATAAATATATAAATTAATGTGCAATGTGTAGCCTGCCATTCTTTGCAAAAGAAGGCTTAACTTCGACAGTAAAAATAATTGTACGAGTTGTTCATCCCTAGTTTTGTAACATTGTTTTTATTTTTCCTGTAATTTCCATCCCTTACCAAAACTAAAGTTAACTAACAAACAAACAAATAAAAACCACAACAACAAACCTATTTGAAATAAACAAATGTATATTTACATACAGTAAATATCTGCTGTACATGTGAATGCGGTCCTAAATCATGGAATTATGGGTAACAAAAAAGAATAGCCTATATGCATCCATTACATTTTTGTGAATCGTTTTAGAATGTTCAATTTCAAACTAACTGGCTACACAACTAAAATATCATCATCATTATTTTGAGTCATAATGTAAATCCATTTTTGTGCGATCCTAAGGAATATTATTGCTCTTTATCAGTAACAGGCAACTCCCTGTTTAAAATGGCTATGTTGCCTAAGAGTAGGCATCGTGTTTTTTTGCCATCTACTGGTTTATGACCAAGATGTGTGAATAAAAATATCAAAACAATTGATATTATTTTGAAAAAGATATTTCAACAATATGTATAGCACAGGAGACCGCAGTGGTTTGTAACGCGTTTGTTGTAAACACTAAAGGGTGTTCTGTAACACTTTAAACCCTTACAGTAGATTGAAACTCACAACCCTATTGGCTAGTTTCAGTCATCACATCCTGGTGACTTTTTAAAACTCAACAGAGCTCACATATTCATGTCTAACCTCTAAGAACATCTGGTGCACCAGGGTGTAACCATTAACCTGTTCCCCTACACATGTTCTGCCACTAGAGGAAACAAGAACTACCACATAAAATAAATGTGCCATTTGTACCTCTGTCTACAGTAGCAAGAAAAGGGGTGTGTATCTTGTGCTTTGTGTGTTTGTTGCTGTGGTCAGTAAATAAAACACCATTCTCTGATACAGAAGATCAAAGTGCAAATACTGACTGAGGGAAAACTGGACAAGCTCCAACTCCCAGGACAATGTCTTAGCACAGAAAGGAGGGGGTATTGACCAGTCAGAAGCACTATCAACTAGTAAACAGATAACAAGCATTGTACTATTGCACTGACCGTTATAAAAGTGCACCATAGCATTTTTGCAGTTTTGCCGTAGTAATAATATGCATTTACCATCATTTACAATGGTTTGCAATGTTTTTTTACTATACTTACCTGTGCTTTACTATGCTATTATACTTTGCTATGCTTTTACAATGGGAAACTTTAAGGGGAACTAAGAAAAACAGGTGTATGTTACTGGCCCAGTGTCCTGGTCATCTTTTACTCACCGGAAAACTAGATTTCTCAACCAGACACAGTGACACTTCACCTTTGAAAAGCATACCTAAATCAAATGGTGCATTGTTTCATTTTTGAATCAATGAATGAAATTAAACTGATTGCTTTGATAGAGCACAGATCACCTCCAGGTCCTGCAATGCTGTAATATTTTATACAACAGTAAATTAAAGGAGTGCTAACCAATGCTTAAACAACACTATTAAAAGGACCCCCTTTTTGTACTTCTTTACATGTCCATTGTTAATTCATTAAGTATTTCAAATACAACACTATAGCTAAACTGTTGCATCCTAGTAGCTTTGTAGTAAGTCCCATGGTATGAATGCAAATAGACCACTGCAGTGAGTTTGAACTGAAACAGCAAATAAGGAACCAGGGAGCAGCAGCAACATGTCATCTCTAGCAATTCCTGCATATTCCACATTAAACTACAAAATAATATAAAACAACCAAAAGATCTTCAACAGAAGAAAAGAGAGACCAATGATAACAGGAGAAAATAAAATAGATTTGAAATCTTGGACACCACTCCATTACCCTACAGTAGATGTAATTAGGTGTACATTTCTGTGACACCTCAGTTTGTCCCACAAATTGAACCCTGGACTATTATGAATTTCTCAAAGTTAACATGAGGGTGTCCTTTCTGCCTCGTGCTACCATCAAAAACAATTTGTTGTAAAATTAAAAATGATGGGGTGGGAAAATGTGTTAAGTCACAAGCATTTAAGTTGTTTTTGTTTTTAAATTGTTGGTATTATGAAACAAGTATAGTTAATCTAAATAAAATGAAATTGTGGTTATCGAGTTGCAACAAACAGAATAAAAAAAAAACATTTTCGTAAATGTCTAATATTGATTATTTTAGTGATATTATAAAAACAGCAAGACTGAACTAATGAGTAAAACATTGTATGTCCAATCCAGTACACTACAGGAAAGCGGGGTTTTGCCATGAGGAAATTGCTGTAATTTCTTTAGTGTATGCGACCTAGCAAAATATAACCGATGGTGTAAATGACGTTCACCTTAAGATACTAACCGCTTGATATCGTTTTGTCATTACTTTAAAATCATGCAATAAAATATTCGTCATCAATTACTAACGATAAACTAGTTCCGCAGGGGCTGCTGCATTACAGGCTGCAATTGTATAAATACCTGGAACTGACATATTTCGATGTTATTAAACTATCGATAATGTTAGTTTCATATAAGGACTTGCCTAGTTTAGGACGACTGAAAAGCGAAACACAAACTAATATTAAATTGTGTGGGATGTCAAGTTCGGTATTATTGTTGCCAGTTATGTACCGTATGCTAGTTTCATGAAAGTTCAAGTAAGGTAATATTATTCTAACAGTCAGTAGTAAGGAATTAAAAGCATAAATATCATCATCACCATCACCATCACCAACCCACCAATCTTCTTTTCCTGCTACAAGTATTTAAACTCTGGTTTCCTGACAACCAGACCCATTAAACTACGATGCGACGATGACAAGAAGGGTATGCAACTCACCAAACAAATATGTGCAGCGCAAGTAATGATTTGTCAAATGTTGAAAGAATATTGCAAAGGCAGAGTAGAAGTTCCCCACTGAAAATGACGAGTGAATCGAACCCGGCGACACCTTGCTCAGCTGCCAACGCCACTTTGTAATGTTGTTAGCTTCTCTTATATGCACGGTGTTATTCCTGAGAAATGTAATGTTGTAGTTCATAATTTCTCCAGCCCCAATGCTGATCCAGGTTTTGTGGTCTCTTTATCTCTCAGCAAAAGCGCCATCTTCACAGAATGTACACAAACGCCGGAGCATGCGCAATGCTGCACAGCAGGAAAGGAATTCCCCGAAAAAATTATGTACCAAAAACACAGTTCATAGGCTCCAACAGGTTCGGTGATATTTGGACTCCAGAGTTTATCTACCTAAAGTGTGGTTATATAATTAGCATTTACTAAAGTTAAGATGCAACTCAGAGTGCTGACACCGTACTCGTTTACTTCCTGTGTTGAGCCATGATTTACAACATATTATTAATTGGCTTAGTTACGCACAAGAGTGTTGATGTTTATTTGCAGGACGGCTCTCCATTCCTAAGAGTCGGGGTGGTCTAGTTTTGGCAGTAAATCCATCTGCTTGACTCGCAATTTTGCATCACAATAACATGTACAACAATAACATATTTTCAGTTGTCACTACTTTTCCGTGTTTGAATTTTAAAATGGCACTATATAAATCTGGTGATACTGAGCAGTGTGTTTATTTTCTAACTCAGCACAACTTGTGACATTTAGTCATTTTTTTGTGTGAATCAACTTATAAAATGCATTGTCTTTACAAAATCGTTTCGGAATTTTCTTTTAAAAACTGTAAACAACAGAAGCATGTTATCATTTATGTCTTGTTGTCAACCAACATTTTGTTATTTAGACTTCGCTAGTAATGGGACATCAGAGCTCGTACCTCCAAATATACTGTAACCGTATCGTTGCTTGCAACTGCTGTTCTAGCTACATGCTATTTGCGTCCCCAACAGTTTAATTTAACCTTAATTGTATAATAAGTAACACTATACACATGGTCACTTTCATTTTTCACGTTTTATTATTTAAGAGCAAAAAGTTAATAGTTTTAATACCGACAGAAACAGATTTGTTTGTGGAACAGAACGGTATTATTGAACTCCTGATCGTACCATAACAACAAAAGTGAGAGGGGGGAAATGAAAATCGTATTTCCTAAATTTAAAAATGATCATTAGTTTCCCCAGTGTTGAAGGCACAAACAAAAAAAATTATCACTGATTACCAGTTTTAATACAAACAGAAACACAGATGTAACCGGTGTGTGCTGAACTAGAAATTTCATGTCTCCCTATTCAGTACAATGGAACGGTCGCAAGTCACGCTGCCTAGCAATGACGTCAGACCGTTATCTTTGGGATTCAATTTCTGTAAAACTAGTAACCCCCCAAAAATACAAATACCGTGCTGCACATCTACAACCCCGGGACTATGTGTATGCCTAGTGAGGTTCCTTAATTTGCTACCCCATTCACGGGATTTATTGAGCCTTCTAATCCGACCAAACATAAACATGTTTACCCCCCCCCCCCCCCCCCCCCTTTGAGCTGGTTGTAAAATCGACTTTAAACAGCACCTTCGTTCAAATCTTAACTCTCTCTCTCTCTCTCTCTCTCTCTCTCTCTCTCTCTCTCTCTCTCTCTCTCTCTCTCTCTCTCTCTCTCTCTCTCTCTCTCTAGTTTATTTTAATTGCTAAACAGTATGGGTTCTTTTAGGGTATTGAAATTATATAGGGGATACAGGAAGTGTGAGTGAAAAGAGTCCAATAAAAATGTACACTGATCTACTGTGAGAATGTTGCTACAGTGTTTGTGTCACTCAAGAGTGTGAAAGTGTGAATGGTAGTAAAAAGTTTTTTTTTTTTGTTAGAGAAATAAAACCACAATCCTGCTAATGTGTGAGGCGGCTTATCTTCACTGCATCTTCACGCTCACTGTTAAATGTATTTTTAGTTTTCATATACCAACATCCACATACAATCCTCTCAATAACCATCCAAAACAAAGTTTTCCCTCCTTAGTTACTAAGTTTATTTAAGCGATAGTGCCCGTCGATGAGGGCTGTACCGTGTGATAGCTGACCGCAACAGAACATAAGAACATAAGAAAGTTTACAAACGAGAGGAGACCATTCAGCCCGTATTGCTCATTAGGTTGTTAGTAGCTTATTGATCACAGAATCTCATCAAGCAGCTTCTTGAAGGATCAAAGCATGTCAGCTTCAACAACATTACTAGGGCGTTTGTTCCACAATTCTCTGTGTGTGGGGGGGCAGGTGTCTATGTTTTGTACGGCCTTTCTGCTGGCGATTACGTGATATTAAGTCAGAAGAACTGGATCTTGACTGCTGAAACCTCGTGAGCCACAAGCACGATTCTTGCTCCGGTTTACATGGGTTTTCACAGCTCTTTTTATCGTGAGAAAGCAGTTGACCCTGCCGTTAAAGTCTAGCTGCCAAAAGGACGTCCTTTTGCTGTTTCAAGATGTATTTGCGTGACAACGTCACACAGTCATGACTGTAGAGTCGATTTTCAAGTCCATGTAAACCAAGCCACTGTCAGTACCTTTTAGAATTCTGAATGCTTGAATCAGATTGCCGCATACTGAGTAGATTCAATTCTTTCAGCCTGTCTGCATATGTCATGCCTTTTAAACTAGGAATAATTCTGGTCGCTCTTCTTTGCACTCTTTCTAGAGCAGCAATATCCGATTTGTAAAGTTTTAACATTACTTCCCTTGATTTAAGTTCAACATTTTTCACTATATATCTGAGCATTTTGTTGGCCTTTTTTATAGATGAAGACATTTCTGAGTCAACATAAACTCTTAGATCTTTTTCATAAATTCCTTATTCAATTTCATTATCTCTCATATGGTATTTATAATACATATTTGTATTGCCTGCGTGCAGTACTTTACACTTTTCTATATTAAATGTCATTTGCCATGTGTCTGCCCAGTTCTAAATGCTGTCTAGATCATTTTGAATGACCTTTGCTGCTGCAATGGTATTTGCGACTCCTCCTACTTACTATACTAGAATCTAAATCATTAATGTAGATTAGGAAAAGCAGAGGACCTAACACTGATCCCTGTGGTACTCGACTGGTTACCTCGCTCCATTTTGAGGTTTCTCCTTTAATAAGTGCTTTCTGTTTTCTACATGTTAACCGCTCACTAATCCATATGCATGCATTTCCTTGAATCCCTACTGCATTCAGTTTGAGAATTAATCTTTTATGCAGGACTTTGTCAAAGGCTTCCTGGAAATCTAAATAAACTATGTCATATGCTTTGCAATCATCCATTGTCGATGTTGCATCCTCAGAAAAAATCAAGCAGGTTAGTTAGACATGATCTCCCTTTCCTAAAACCATGCTGTCTCACAGGATACTGTTACCATATAGGTAATTTTTCATTTTGGATCTTATTATAGTTTCCATAAGTTTACATATAATAGAAGTCAGGCTTATTGGTCTGTAGTTACCTGGTTCGGTTTTACGTTTGCAATTCTCCAGTCTGTCGGTAAAACCCCTGTCTCAAGAGACTGTTGCATGATCTTGGTTAGTGATTTGTAAATAACTTCTTATGCGTCCAGAGCCAAAGGCGAGGGCGCTAACGAAAGTCAAGGTCAACTATCACAGAGTAAAGCTATCATCGATAGGGCACTATCGCTATTAGAACATTATTTTTACCATTGTTTTCTTAAAAAAAAAACACGTAAAACGTTAGGTTACTTACCGTAATCCTGATTCCCTGAAAAATAAACTTCAACTGTTACGAGTTGGGAAATGACCCTTGTGTCACATGACCTGAGCACATATTTAAAAAGCTGCCTGATAGGCCCGGGGTGACATGTGTCTGTTGCATTCTGGAACAAGACTCTATGCCACATGGCAACCTTCGCCATTTGATTCCATATGGCAATGAAGGCGAGCTAGCGACCTCGCAAATTTAATGGTTGACATTTCTTTTTCAGGAAACCAGGGTTACGGTAAGTAACCTAGCATTCCCTTTCAATCTCGAAATGTCAACCATTACGAGTTGGGAAATGTATAGCCAAGCTGTTGCAGTGAGTCAAAGCAGCCACAAGCCTTGCCCTGGTGCGAGTCTAACTGGAAGGCTACTGCACAAGAGGGCAAGCTGCATCAAGGACTCTGGACCCCACAGAAGGCGCTGCTGAAGTAGCCACATTCAGTCAGTAAAACCTTATAAACGTGTGCGGTGTGGTCCATGCCGCAGCATTACATATGTCAGGTAGGGATGCCCCATGAAACACTGCCCAAGACGTCATAGTCCCTCTAGTGGAGTGAGCTGTAACACCACTTGGAGAGGATAGGTTAGTCAGCTCATAAGTCAGCCGGAAATTATTCACTATCCAATGCAACAACCGCTGCTTGGAAAGTGCCTGACCTTGAGTACGCAACCCATAACACACAAATCCAATTCCATCGACTGGTTCAAGTGAAACGGCAAAACAACCTTAGGCAGAAAAGCCGGGTTAGTGTGTAAAGTAACATTACCACTGCTGCTAGCAAAGCGCAATCAGGAAACCTCTATGGAAAGGGCCTGTAACTCACTGACATGTTTGGCTGACATGACGGCCAGGAGAAAGGCTATCTTAAAGGACAAGTATTAGGGTCCACAAGATAAGTCCAGATGCCAGGAAGGAACCAACGGTTTAAGGGGAGGGCAGAGCCGCCTAGCCCCTTTTAAAAACTGCACTGCCAAAAAATGAGCTCCGGGAGACACAGAGTCAATTTTGGCGTGGCACACAGATGGCAGCCAGGTACACCTTCAACGTAGAGGGGGATTTACCCTCCTCTAGGATGTCCTGTAGAAACTGCAAAACAACTGACATGGGGCAGGAGGTGGGGTCATGGTCTCTCGCCAAACACCACTCCTGGAAAATCCTCCATTGATAAGAATACTGAGACCTTGTTGAAGAGACTCTAACATTCTGCAGTGTGGCTATAACAGAGTCTGAGAGTCTGAGGGCACTCAGACGCTGCCGTTCAGGGGCCAGACCCACAGCTGAAGTAACACAGGGTCCGGGTGCCACAGATGACCCTGAGCCTGACTGAGAAGGTCTCTGCGTAACAGGATCTACCACGGCTGTCCCTGAATGAACTGGCTCAGAGCGGCAAACCATATCCTCCTGGGCCGGTGCGGAGCAACCAGGAGGACCCTCGAGTCCTTGTTCTGTACCTTCAGTCGTCCAAGTAATTGAGGACCTGACCCACTGCAGCCGCGTGGGTGTCAGAACTGCATCCATGCACTTTGAGAAAGTCCTGGAAAATGTGACTCAAAGTTAGCATCTTGAACTTCCTCTGCTTCAGGAATATGTTCAGGCTTCTGAGATCCAAAATGGGATGGAGCCCAGAAAATACCTAGAGTAAAAACCCTCCTGTTGACATGGGGGTTCTACAAGGCGAATTGCGCGCATTGTGCGTAAAGCATCCAATTCTTGCGCTAGGGCAGAGGCCTGTGCGGGGTCAGACACCAGAGTGTTCATGAGCCCCTGGAAGGGAGGAGGTCCGGCTCAAAACTGGAGTGAGTAGCCGGAGTGGACGGTTGCAAGCACCCACGCGTCGGTGGTGTATTACCTGCATGCCAGAAGGTGGTGCTGAGGAAGGCAGCCACTGAGGAATCAACGGTTAGGAAATGCTGGAGCCCCAGCTTCTCCGCGCCCTGGAGAGCATGCAATGCTTCCATCCGTCTGGAGCAAGTAGGAGCTAATGCTGGGCTGCATCTCCTTCACAAAGTCCGGGAGGGGCTTACAGCGCTGTGTAGTCGACATCGGTGGCTAGTTTTGGTGTATAATAAAATAAATTTGGATCAGTTGTGTCTTTGTTTCGTATTTACTGTCCAATAGATGTGAACTACGCTTAAAAATACAGCAAGTCAAAAAGAAAAAGGCAGCACTTACGCGGATTGATTTTAAATTTGATTCACAGTTGGTGCTGAGACGTTCCAGGGGGCATCTACCGTCTATTAGAGCTCGCAAGAACTGAAAGCTGATTGGCTGACGGTACTGAATCGTTTCCTAATTAAAATTAAAATCATATCTTTGGCTTCTGCTTTCAAAATCATGTTAGAGTTGCTTGTTTTTTTGTTTTTTTATATATATATATATGTGATCCCTCTACTTAAATGCACTCTATATCCAAGCGCCCCCCCCCCCCCCCCAAAAGCATGTATAATGAACACAGAGATTTAAAAGGCTTATTTTTGTTTTTCATACTTTATTTTCACCTTGACTCAGATAAAGCACATTTCTCTCACACTGTTTAATGTGTTACAGGTTAAAGTGATTCTCACATTCCAAGCTGGTCATTGGAAACGACATTGGGCCAGTGAGATCCTTTTTCTTGAATACAGCGACTATGAGGATTGCCTACATCAGACTTTAAGACTTGTGGCAAGATAGGTGGCCTCCTTTTAGCATAAATTGACAAAAAGATCAACCACAAAACAATCCAGAACCTATGATAATGATAAAAATGCTAAAGAGGTAGCTGAATCTTCTTGTATCATATGCTTTCAAGGATCATGTGTAACAGTTGAGTCATGTTTTCATTACTTGAGTCATAGTCATAGGCAGAATGGTACCACAGTGGTAACATTTTTATTAATGATATCCCAATGGTATGAAGTAGTAATCCATTTCACTACTAGTGTGTTGCCAGTAACCTACAGGACATGCAGGTAATGAGCAGCATTTTAAAAAACAGTCCTAGGTTTAAAGAGCTGTCTTCAAGCTGGTGCAACTGAGTTGCCTAGCAACAGAGTTCTGGGTCCATTAGAGCCTCTTGATGGAGGTAGCAAGACTCTGTTATATAAAGGGTCAGTATGCTAATTTGATTATAATTGCATTTCTTTAGTGTTGCAGTTTGAAACACTGTCCTGTCAAAGAAATTAAATATTTGAAATTCTCAACAATAGATATAATTTTACCTATATAATACAAATTGCTTCAAAACTACCACTGACATAATTTGAAGAGCAGGGTTTTAGTCTCAGGGTCATTTATACATTTCATTTCCCCATATGCTGTACTACTTTATTTATGCTTTACCAAACCCATACCACAATATCCCATCATTTTAAAATACACCTTGACACAGAGCCCAGAGGGAGATGTTTCGAAAAGTGATATCCTGGAAAACACTTCTTGTTCTATATGACGTTACGTGAATCATTACTTGGCAATTGTGCTCCTTTTATTATTGCAACATAATGTGCAAGCTATTTCCATAGCGAAACTGCAATGTATTTACAAAAGCTGCTATACTTGATTACGGTTCAAGTGTTTGTTTTCTCACGACTTGTTGCTCTGTTTGACTCATGCAGTAAATTAAAACAACAATACAATTCAGGAATGGAAAACAGAGACAAATAAGAAATGGGAAACAGTGAGTTTGTTAAACAGTTAAATTGGTTTATGTAGGTAATTTAGTGCGTAAAGTATTCTTTTAAATAAGAGAATCAACTCACTATAATCATGCCTATTTCGAATGCTGTTAGATGTTTGCCTTTCCCTGTTTCTGGAAGACTGTTTGTAGTTATGCTGCTCCACTATTCACCACCATTCGCTATACAGATCTCGAATGTGCAGCAAACTTCCTTTTAAAGTTTGCCTTGACCAGACTGCACCCAGCTACCTCCAGACCCTCATCTCTCCCTACACCCCCACTCGACCTCTCCGCTCCGCATGCACTAGAAGACTGGCTCTACCTCCTCTAAGCTCCCCTGCCTCCAGAGCCCGCTCCTTCTCCACCCTCGCTCCGCAGTGGTGGAATGACCATCCTACAGATGTCAGGACTGCCCAGTCCCTGACCACATTCCGGCGCCTCCTTAAGACTCACCTCTTCAGACAGCACCTGTAGAACTTCTCTGTTTTTCCCCTGGTACACTTATCACCCTTCCTTAAATGCGTTTTATTTGCTCTTATCTGCCCCCTATTTTACTGCATTTAATCCTGTACTTCAGAGTACTGTAATCTGCCAAGTGTTTAATCTGTAGTATTTTGTATTTAATCATATCCTGATGTAACTATCACTGACACTGTTATCTGCTGTATTATTGAATTGTATTTTGTCACACTTGTACTTGCTTGAACCAAAGTCATTGTATTTATCTTGCTCTTAATTGTATTATTACTTGTACTGTAATACTTGAAATGTATTTGCTTACGATTGTAAGTCGCCCTGGATAAGGGCGTCTGCTAATAAATAAATAAATAATAATAATAATAATAATAATATATCTACTGAACCGCTTATGCAATTGTTATTGGTATTAACACTAAGTTGTTGATGCACATACACATGACACAGAAGTTTAAAGAACTGAAGAAAAATGTAAGTTTTAAAGTTTTTTTTAAAGTTTTTTGGACACTCAGAAACATATGTTTAAAATATACAGCATTACCTTACAGTATTATTATTATTTATTTCTTAGCAGACGCCCTCATCCAAGAGGGCTTACAATTGTTACAACATATCACATTATACATTATTTCACATTATTTTTTACATACAATTACCCATTTATACAGTTGGGTTTTTACTGGAGCAATCTAGGTAAAGTACCTTGCTCAAGGGTACAACAGCAGTGTCCCCCACTGGGGATTGAACCCACAACCCTCCGGTCAAGAGTCCAGAGCCCTAACCACTACTCCACACTGCTGCCCAGTATGTTGAGATAATAGCATTGACACCAACCTGCTGTTAATCTTCAGGAACCCAAAGTGCCACTCATTGACAAGAAAAGCACAAAGTAATTCTCTGCAGAAGATTGTAATTCTGGGGAAGAAGTGGTTACAGCCTGTGTGACAAAAAGCCAAGGTGAAGGAGAGAGAGACCGGGGCAGGGTGATACGATATCACTGTTGTCTATTAAAGAGGACGTTTCAGACAAACAAATCTACTCTTTTACAAAATAACTTAAAGACTATGTTGGACTACGTGGCAGAAGAAGCAAAGAAGATGACATCACCTAAAGACTGTGTTTGATACCTTTAGGGGTTAAGGAATCATCACAAAGAGGACATACTAATACAATTCAACAATCCACGCTCCAGACCTGTACAAGAATCAGTGTTACCTAGGACTGATATAATATATGTTACACTATCCACATGAAACTTAAAGAAAATGAAAATGATGTCATTGATAATTAACTAATGTGTTAGAATTACCTCATGTTATATGCACGCATAGCTTTAAGTAAACTTGCTGTTTGAAGATGTCTATTCAGATAATTTAGGTTAGAGTTTAAGAATGTTGATTATCCTTGATACATATTACATGTTTATGATATATTATTTCTATTTTTTACTATTACTGCTATACAATAAATTACTGATTAGGGCATCTATAACAGGGGTCTTCTCTGACTGTGGGTATCCACTGAGAGAACGAGAAAGTCACAGAGGGTTTGCGATTGAAACGCAGCTCAGGCGTCCAGGTTTTATTTAATAACAAAGGCAGTTGCAGTGGTTGGTGGCCACCACAAGGGTACCAACAATGGTAGTCCTAGTGCGGACAGACATATACACAAGTGTGCATAGAAATACAAAAATACTAAACAGAACACGGTGGGTAAAAACAGCTACAAAAAGGTGGCCAAGCTCGGGCCATGCGCTGCTCCCACTAAAAGGGAGGTCCAGGGAAATCCTCTAAATTAAGGTTACCATATAGCTCCAGATTAACCGGACGCTTTGAGACAGACCGGGATTTCAAAATTCCCCCTAAATTGAAAGTAATTCACGTATAAATGAGCTCCACCTTTGCTGAGATTAATCCTGCTGTGGTGGAATTGCTTGGGCGCAGCAAACAATTCACACGGATCAGCTGCTTCTGATCAGATCTTAATGAACGAATAGCTAATTTATCGATAGAGCAACGAGATGATGATGCGATTGTATTTGCAGAATAATATGGGCGATTGAATTTTAACAAACAGAAAAAAATAGTGACTGGCTGCAATTCATTCTTAGTATAATACAATTATTTGACGTGCATGCAGGTATTTAAGCACCATTCTTAATTGTAGCTAAGGATAGTTCATTTACACCTTCATTTATTTCAATTTAGGGGCAAGTTTGAAATCCCGTTCTGTCTCACAGCGTCCGGTTAATCTGGAGCCACATGGTAACCCTATATAAATGAATCTCTACCATAAACACAGGCAGGCAGGCAGGCAGGCAGGCAGGCAGGCAGGCAGGCAGGCAGGCAGACAGACAGACAGACAGACAGACAGACAGACAGGCAGGCAGGCAGGCAGGCCCCTGGTATACACGTGTCCGTTCTTGGTTGGTACACCTGGTTCACAAAAACAGGAACCAACAAACAAAGAACAAAGGACTGGCTTTCCAGCCCCTTTTTAAAGGCAGATGACCAGGGTTAATTGATAATCAATTAGTCAATTGACACCAGCTGCTGCACTAAACATCAATTAGGCAAGGAGGGAAGTCTAACCTCCCAGCCCTGCCATATCTAGCACACACATAGTTTTTACAAATTAAACACATTCTTTATAAACCACCACCAAAAACATATTTTACAGGGTGCAGGCCTCACCCTGCCACAGCATCCTTGTCTCTTGTTTGGTGTTCATATTTAATAACCTTGATACCTTCAAACTTAAAATAATGTTTGAAATTAGAAAATACTTAATTGTTTCTACAGTCTACACATTATAATGTAGTAATACCTGTGCAAATATTCACAGTGTGAGAGTGCCATTAAAATGAGTTTCTATAGTTATTCATGTGCAACTGCAGATAAGGAGTTTAAGAATTTAGAAAGCCATGATATAAACAAAATAACTGCTACCAGAGTGTGCATACATTTATGTGTGCCAGAAAGCAATGTATATAGATGAGTTCATAAATGAATTAGCTATTTTTAGGAAAATGTCTATCTCATGGTTCATAACTGGTCTAAACTCGCATTATAATGAACAATTTTTGGACAGTTGCCTCTTCACTGTTTGGCCAACATATTATGTCAGTTCTCTGACCCTAAAGAAAAGCTCCAGAAAACTATTGGGGCACTGATATTCAGTCAAAGTACAATCCTTTATTATTTCACAATTAGATAATTCACTAACTTAATGCATCATACTAACTTTTACAATGTAAAGACACTAAGAGGTATACATCTTAGGGACTGAAAACGTGTAGCTATTTTGAGTTAACTATTTTAGAATCGGGACATGTTTCATTAATAAAGCATATTCCAGGCTACTTCAGCTCTCAGAACTGTTCAGATATTTATTCTGAAGAAGACCGTTACAATGTACCCAATAACTTTGAATGTAAACCTTGATTGTAAAAAAGATCAAATAAATAAATAAATAAATAAATAAATAAATAAATAAATACAATAGCTTTCACAACCATAAACCCCACGAGGTCTGACAGTTTTAAAACAACACCCTTCAAAATTCCAATGCTGGAGTGTATGTAGCAATATGCAGTAAATATCTTTAAATATGTATCGCTGTTGTATTATTAAAGAAAAGGTCTTTTGGTACTTCTGGTTTAAAAGTTACTTATTTTGTTGTCTAAATAGATATATTCACCATACAGAGCTTGACACACTACATATGGCAATGTTACCACTGTTGTGCCATTCTAGCACTGGTTCCTACCAACCAGTGATGTAACTTTCAAAAGTGGGGGGGGACAGTTTCTGTAGCTGGGGCATGCATGAAGTCATGGAGTCATGGAATTACGAAGCCATGACTTTAGTCTTTAAAGACCCCTGAAGCTCCGCTCAGATCAGAGCCTGGATCTAGGATAGGATCCCTTTAGTACAACCGGGCACTGAAGCAGCGCTGAGCGCTCGAGCGAGTGCGGCATAATGCAGATTTAATGAGAGGGATAAGAATTGCCATTGAAAATGATTTCTAGAAACGTTAAGGTTTCCCCACATTTGAAACACTTAAGATAAATACAGTGTTGCTATTAAAACAATGCTAGTATGTATTGGTATAAGAAAAGGGTGTTTTTAAAAAGTATTTTCAGCTTCCATCCACTTAAAATATGCAGATATGAGGGGGACATGTCCCCATCATTGAAAAAGTGAGGGGGACATGTCCCCCATGTCAGTTCCAGCTATGCTACCAACTGTCCTTCTGCTGTCATAGCTCTTTGGTTCAGTACCATTGCAGTGTATTTACTTGGTGAGCATGCTAGCTCTGTTACTACACAAGATGGAAACTTAGTTGAATGTCTTACCATTCAACTGAAGAGCAAGCTCTACAGTCGAGAGGTAAATACGTGTCTCATGCTGATGTCAATATTATTGCCTGATCAACCACTAAGAAGAGATTAATTTCATTATCTCCACATTTACAGTGGTGCCAACTCCACAAAGCAGGAAGTCGCCAGAGAAACCTCACAAAGTCGCTAGATGTCGCTATTTAGACATTCTAAAGTCGCCAGAAATGTCGCCATACAATTTAACATTCCTCTCGGAATCGCTTAACCATTAAGAGTAAACACCAATATAAACAATATTAAATGTATTCATGATGGTTGATCATTTTAAATGTTTTATATTTGTCTGGATTATTTACCTATACAGAGTCGGTTTAATGTCATTGATTCACATTAACTTTATTGTAACATTATGCACAACTTATCACGGATTTAGTACATTATGTTTGTTGAAATAACTGATGTTGTTTGCTTTTGTTAACAAGGGGGCAAATGTAATTTTTAGTAGTTATTTACATTACGATTAGTAGGTCACTCGTGATCTCCACAGCAACTTGTCAAAGCGCTGGGCTGTGCAGGATCTGCACAGATTTCTGCAGCTGAGTTGATTGACGTCACGCAGCAGCTCTCGAAGAACGCGCATCTCTGTGATTCTGTCTGGAACTGATCTGTGCAGAAATGCGGAAATTTGCACTACAAGAATGCCGCAACTGCAGTACTTTAGGAAGGGAGAAACGTGGTGTATTGAGTTGCTTGTGACTGATGTTGATGATACAATCTGGCGACTTCTTTCTCTGAAAATCACTGTTGTCGGCAGTGAAAGTCGCTAGATTTGTCGCTAGTCGCTTTGACTGAGTCGTAGATCTAGTGAAAAAATCGGTAATTTGGTAACACTGCCCATTTAATCAAACACACAAATTCACTTCCACCTCGGTTCAGGGAGGGAGTTTCAATGTCAGGCTCATAACCAGATACACACAATTTCATTTTGATTTTACTAAGGCTAAATGGTAAGCTGGACAGTTGATTACGTTTCTCCTTTTCAACCCATCCCTTCAAGGGTTCTATTCAAGAACATTTCTCTCACAAGTTAAACAGAGTAAACATACAGCAGAGAATATGATTTTCATGGGTAATGCAAAAAACAAAATCAATGACAGTAAACATAATCACAGATGGACGACTTTGTTTTATGTATTTCCTCCCAAATTGATTATTTTCACATTGCCCACACAGATGTTTTAACTTTATCATGATACTGAAAATGAGTACAGATGATACAGTTCTAGCTGACACATATTTTCCAATTGAAACAGGTGAAACTCCCCTCAGCTGGATAGGGTTTGTGATGTATTTTTCTTAGGAGCTGGTCATAAATTTATGGAACCAAATTTTTCTCTGGACAACCCATACACTTGTTAATAAGATGATGGATCTGTTTACATTATGAAATTAAATATCAAGCTTGTTGGAGGAACATAACAAATCAAATAATAATGTTTTCTTAAATATTAGTCATTTTCAACCTTTTTCTCATCAGCCTCTGTTGCTGTGCTAATGCAGAATGTCCCGGTTTGCAATGAATGTGCCTTAGAGCTGCAAGCAACGTGAAAGGCTTTTATGTAAGATAGAAGAGGTAATAACTGTACCTATATTCTCTCCAAGGAGCACTGACTCATTAATGTGGATGGAGGTGCTTTAGAACTGTGACTAACACATGACTAATGTGGAAAGAAAAGGGACTGTTTTTAAGTGAATGACTGTTATTACTTGGTTTCCAGTCAAGCACAGCTAACAGCAGCACCTCAGTATCCAGCAGGAGAGATCAGTGGTCAGTCTAGAGAAGAGGGCCTGTAGTAATGCCCGAACTGTATGTTTTGAATAAGCCTGCCAGTCTAAGATAATACCCTTGGTTTTCAGCTGAGTGATTCTGACACACAGGTTGTGATAAAAATGTAATGAACATCTGGGGCAAAGCTGAGGCCCTGCGCCTAGAAACAGTGTGTTTTGTGGTTTGCTGGTGGGCATGTCTTGGCAGAGCATCTTTTCTATAAAAAAGAGCCAGTGACGGTTGATTTTTTAAATCCTTTGTGCAGCGAGTGATGAAACAACAGCACGGCTGGTGTGTGTGAAACCTGGGGTCGCCGTTGTTTTAGAACAGAAATTGATTTACAGGATTTTAAAACCCCACAAAAGTACACACGGGTGTGTCCGGGTCAGGGAGACAGTTCCTGCAGCAAGAATATACACATATACACACATATGCATACATAGATACATATACTTACATACACACATGCATACATAATAATAATAATAATAATAATAATAATAATACAAATGCAGCAATCTAAAAGTTACATCGTTGGTATAGCAACATGAATTACACAGTATAACCCCAACCTGGGAGTTACCATCGCTAGTACCTAAAACTGGGACTCCTGGGTGGCATTGCAACTGCACCGCCTGTCTCTCACAGCCTGTCAGTGGATTCCTGTACCCCTATTACAATAACTCTCTGGTGAAAGGACTTCACATTTGGTAAATATCTTTTAAAAAACTTAAGTGTTATTGTGAATCAAACTGATTCTTGGTGATACATCTCCCTCCCGACCTGTAAGGTTGCATTGTAAAGGGAACAGAGTGCCCTGGACTGGATGGCCAGACAATTCATTCCCAGGGTTAGGCGGAAGTTGGTCATCTAGAAAGGGGGCGGAGCTCCGCTACACTAAGTCATCGACCCGGAAGGGAAACGATCTGGCAGCCGTGGATTGGATGAGCTGTTGCACTCGTTAACCAAGGGGTCATGATAGACGGTACAAAAGGGGACGGAGCGATGTGATCTGTTCCTTTGTAATGGTTAAACGTGAACCAGAAGGAGAAACCTGTGTTGTTATCGTGAGTGTTTTCTTTGTTTCTTGTCCTGTCTGAAAATACTGTTTGTTATTATTTAGACGGCTGAAATACGATCCGGAGCTGTCGCCAAAGGCCAACACTAAACCTGGACAACACTTCACTTTGTTTGAACAACAAACTGTATTTGCACTATGAGCACTTGCGCATCAACTGTGGACTGTTTGTGTTACGTGTGGGTGTAAAAGAACGGGACTATTATTATTTCGGGACCAACCCGCGGATTACAGTAAAGCAATACACGCCGCTATATTGTTTATCATTGTTATTATCTACTGTGTGTTTTGTGTCATCAGATTTTCGCCTTCATACATACATATGAAACATAATATAAATAAATAATAAACAAAGGGGCGGGACACTCCGCCACACATGCCCCCCCATATGCGCAGCACACATGGCCTCAAAAGGCCACCTCCCCCCTTAGTCCCAAAGTCCCGGTTTCACCGTCCCGGCCCAGGAACAGGGGCAGCAATGGGCCAAGGGTGCTGGCCATGGCGACCCCAACAGCTGTAGCACCCAGGCTGACCGCACATAGGCCGGATCCTCCGGTCAAGGTAATCGGCCGGCTGTCTGTGGGGGAGGTCTCCTGACCTTCCCCCCCCCCCCTTCTCTGTAGGCGGCAGCTCCCTCTTGTGGGTCTCTGGCCACCAAATTTCCTGCAGCGAAACTGCTGCGGGGGGAGCTGGTCTCCTGATCTCCCCCCACCCCTTCTTCATGGCCGGCAGCTCCCCTCTGTGGGGTTCCAGCCACAATATTTCCTGCTGCCATGCAGGCCTGGCAGCGACCCCAGGCGAAGCGGAGCCAGCAGCGACCCCAGGCGAAACGGAACCGGCAGCGACCCCAGGCGAAGCGGAGCCGGCAGCGACCCCAGGCGAAGCGGAGCCGGCAGTGACCCCAGGCGAAGCTGCTCTGCTCCTGGTGGTGGAGGAGGCAAAGGAAGCTCCTGCTGCTCTGCTCCTGGCGGTGGAGGAGGCAGAGGCAGCTCCTGCTGCTCTGCTCCTGGCGGTGGAGGAGACAGAGACAGCTCCTGCTGCTCTGCTCCTGGCAGTGGAGGTGGTGGAGACAGAGGCAGCTCCTGCTGCTCTGCTCCTGGCGGTGGAGGAGGCAGAGGCAGCTCCTGCTGCTCTGCTCCTGGCAGTGGAGGTGGCGGAGGCAGAGGCAGCTCCTGCTGCTCTGCTCCTGGCAATGGAGACAGAGGCAGCACTTGCTGCTCTGCTCCTGGCGGTGGAGGTGGTGGAGGCATAGGCAGCAAGCAGTCTCCTCCTGGCACTGGAGATGGCAGCAATGGCGGTGGGACCTCTCCCTCTGATGCTGGAGCCGGCTCCTCCCCCTCTGGCGCTGGAGACAGCTCCTCTGGTGTGGAGATGGCAGCGATGGCTCCTCTCCCTCTGGTGCTGGAGACGGCAGCGATGGCTCCTCTCCCTCTGGCGCTGGAGACGACAGCCTGGTAGTTGAGCACCATGGCTGTGATGTCTGGGAGGGAGGCCTGGGAACAGCAACACCACCCAGCGTCCCTCTCAGGCATCACAGCCACACAGGAGGTTGATCAAAGCAGGGAGGGCCTCCTCGACCTCCCTCTCAGGCTGCGTCAGCCAGTCCCAAATCCCCTCAGAGGAGAGTGGTCCGCCTCGGAGAACGCAGGTCCTCTCCCACCGGCGCTTGGGATGACTCCTCTTCCCCTGGTGCTTGGGACGACTCCTCTTCCCCTTGCCATGGGGGGTTTTGGACGAGGGGAAGGTACGTGACCTCGCCACAAAGGAAGCACCACCCTTCCTCGTCTAGACAGGCGAGGCAGACGTTCGGTGTAGCAAAGACGCAGCAGGATCTGCGACTGGCCCTGCGCTGTTGTTGATACGCTTGCTGCTGCTGCTGCTGCTGTTTCCTCCGGCCACTTCTTCCCATTTTTATTATTTAATTTTTTTTATTTTTTTCCCAGACAAAACAAAAAAACACTTCTTTTGAAAAAAAAAAACCCTGCAGTATTCTTGGCCTGACGCTTGGAGGTGCTGAATCCCATTCTAGACACCAACTGTGACACGGATGGCTTTTCAGGGGTGACGTCAGACCAGAAACACAGACTCGACTCCAGGAAGTAGCGGGGCAAATCAGAAATGCTTACCATAAATAGTATTAAACCAGCAAAGAACCAAAAGATCTTCATCACAAGAAACCATTTTGCTATGACTGGTGTTAATAAGAGCTAAGAAAAAATTGAGTATTACTCCTTTAAATGATAAATGTGTATCAGTATACTCAAATCATTTTAATATTGTAGCATACAACAGTACTGTACATTGAGAGATATGTTTAAAGTTAATGTATAATGCATATTGAAAAAGCTAGTCTACAGTGTTGTTTAAGCTTGAGCCTGTTGTTGTTAGGTTGCATAGGTGAAAATGGACTAGGGTTCCTCTTGGTCCTGCTTATCTGATTATGTCCATCCTAAAATGTATGCTTCAATTTATAAAAAGGCAGGGAAAAAATCATGCAGCAAACAGTGCCACCAAGTGACAAGTATTATCTGCCTATCATTGAGCCCATTGAAACAGCTGTACTAAAAAGGACAGCCCCATCCCCTACAGGCCCTGCAGTGCCACACTTCTGGTCATGTCATTCGTGGAGTTTCTCTGCATTACAGAAGAGTTTATATTGTGTGAGAAAAAACAAAACAACAGACAAACCAAAAACAAATACATAAATATTAATAACAATTCTCAGAACCCTAATGTTAAAAATAAATAAATAAAACACATGATTTAATACAATTTAAAAATAGGTTACTGTCTAAGCAGGTGTTAAAGAAAGAAAATTAAGTTGTAATTGTAGCCTAACACAGTACTTACACGAGTACTGTATAAAACTGTAGATATAAAAAGGATATTTCTGTGCTATAGGATAATTATATATATATATATATATATATATATATATATATATATATATATATATATATATATATATAGAGCTCTGGAAAAAATTAAGAGACCACTGCAAAATTATCAGTTTCTCTGGTTTTACTATTTATAGGTATGTGTTTGGGTAAAATGAACATTTTTGTTTTATTCTATACTACTGACAACATTTCTCCCAAATTCCAAATAAAAATATTGTCATTTAGAGCATGTATTTGCAGAAAATGACAACTGGTCAAAATAACAAAAAAGATGCAGTGTTGTCAGAATAAGAATAATGCAAAGAAAATAAGTTCATAATCATTTTTAAACAACACAATACTAATGTTTTAACTTAGGAAGAGTTCAGAAATCAATATTTGGTGGAATAACTCTGATTTTCAAGCACAGCTTTCATGCGTCTTGGCATGCTCTCCACCAGTCTTTCACATTGATGTTGGGTGACTTTATGCCACTCCTGGCGCAAAAATCCAAGCAGCTCGGCTTTGTTTGATGGCTTGTGACCATCCATCTTCCTCTTGATCACATTCCAGAGGTTTTCAATGGGGTTCAGGTCTGGAGATTGGGCTGGCCATGACAGGGCCTTGATCTGGTGGTCCTCCATCCACACCTTGATTGACCTGGCTGTGTGGCATGGAGCATTGTCCTGCTGGAAAAACCAATCCTCAGAGTTGGGGAACATTGTCAGAGCAGAAGGAAGCAAGTTTTCTTCCAGGACAACCTTGTACTTGGCTTGATTCATGCGTCCTTCACAAAGACAAATCTGCCCGATTCCAGCCTTGCTGAAGCACCCCCAGATGAGTCCAATTTTCAGCTTTGCCCAACACCTGGTCGTCTAATGGTTAGACGGAGACCTGGAGAGGCCTACAAGCCACAGTGTCTCGCACCCACTGTGAAATGTGGTGGAGGATCAGTGATGATCTGGGGGTGCTTCAGCAAGGCTGGAATCGGGCAGCTTTGGCATGAATCAAGCCAAGTCTGACAACACTGCATCTTTTTTGTTATTTTGACCAGTTGTCATTTTCTGCAAATAAATGCTCTAAATGACAATATTTTTATTTGGAATTTGGGAGAAATGTTGTCAGTAGTTTATAGAATAAAACCAAAATGTTCATTTTACCCAAACACATACCTATAAATAGTAAAACCAGAGAAACTGATAATTTTGCAGTGGTCTCTTAATTTTTTCCAGAGCTGTATATATATATATATATATATATATTGTAACACAGCTGGACCCACTCGGGTTCGTTGCCCCTTTAAAAATACGACCCAGGACACTGAAATGGATTTTTCAAGCACGTTTGCGCTAATTTTTTTAATAAACACAAAATAAAACAAAAACAAACAAAATAAACACCTAGCTCTTTTGGAGCACTAACTCGACTTTCAGGAACACCCTGACTAACGTGGGACAGCTACGCTGTTTTCCCGTCCTTCCCAAAACACCGGTTTGACACCGCACTTACTTTTCTTCCTTTGGCTACTCGGAGACAGCGCACCTCTTCTGCCTCCTTCTACTCAGCAGCCCCGAGCAGACTGCCTGCTCTCCTTTTAAACCCCGCACCTAGGTCCAATTCCCCCAATAACGCCCAGGTGCGGATGATAATTAATAATAAAACAATTAAACTAAACAATAATACAATAAAGAAATCAATTAGAAAATTAAATGAAACAATAAAGCAACACAATACAAAACGGTGCATTTCCACATGTTTCTCTTGCAGGGAGGTTTTAACCCCCTCCCTGCTGTCTCTCACAACCCGCTATCTTACAATATATATGCAGTATACATATATATATATATATATATATATATATATATATATGTGTGTGTGTGTGTGTGTGTGTGTGTGTGTGTGTGTGTGTGTGTGTGTGAATAAAAGATTAATTTAAATTAAAACTAAATGATTTTAGCATTTTTTTTTTTGTAATTAAAAGTGCCACCAAGCCTCCTTATAAATAATGGACTTTAAACTTTTAAACTTGCCCTATACGAAAGTGCACAGAACTTGTTTATGTATATATTTTTAATTCTCAACAACCAAATCACAAGGTAATATTCATCCGGCATACTGGATCTTTAGCATCGACTTTAGAGGAGTTAATACTGGGAAGTTTGAGGGAAGTCAAGAAGTTTTAGAAGTTTGATCAACTTGCCCCAGAAGTCCTTGACTGGAAATGACCTTGAGGGACAGTTAGGAAGCACTGCTCCAGAAGGGTTAGGAGAAGTACTGTACCAGCACAAGTAGGTCCAGCCGGGGACAGTGTTGGTCTGCTAGCTCTGCTCAGTCAGAGGAAAAATCCCACTTCTATCACAATCATCTTTGTACAGATAACATTATTGGATGATGAGTTGTTGTAAAGTTTTTCTATTTTGTATGTTGCTATGCTTTGTCTGTGTACTTCCTTAAATTCAATGTTAAGATATGGAGGTTGTCTTATAATCTCTTGTAGTAATACATCTTAATAGCAGGGTGTGTATCAAATGCATGAATTGGGAGTATGTTTATTAAAAGGACTAAGAAAGGAAGGATACCAAGCTGTGCTGGAGAAAAATAGCAAAAAGAGGGATTTGTTGAGGAATGATATAACCACAGGTTAGGTATAAAAAAAAGGTTTTGTAACAGAGGTTGGATTATCTGCTGACAGGAGAGACACGGAGGTTGATGTTGGCACACCCCACAGACATGCAGGTTTATTTATAGTCAAAACAGCCACGTGACACTGCCAGCAATAGTTGAGTCTTGTTCCCATCAGAAAAAAAGTATGAGGATGTGGTTTCAATCAAGGGCTGGTGTGATACCAGCAATTTAATGTTCTTTTAAGCACACACCCAAACTTAACATACGGTAAACAACTTCGAGACAGCATTGACTTTATCTCTGGACCACCTAGGGCCTTTAGACAAAAAGCCAAGGAATTTTAAAATATTCCAAAATATGACAATATATCCAAACACAGCAGTCCCTCAGTTTAAACTATGAAATCATCCCTCCCTTTGGCTTGCACAAACAAAAGTGTAATCGAAAAGAATAAATACAAAAAGGCAAAACAAAACACAGTGGGTAAAAACACAGCTAAGGAACAAACAAAAACAAAACACTTAATTCCCTACAACAAGCTCTGGCTGCAGAATTATTTTTCAGCGAGTTTGCATCCAGGCTATTCCTCTGCCGACCGAGGACGGGAGCTTCCAGGGGGCGGCGCTCAATTGGCCGAGCGCCGCCCGGGGGGCGGGAGGGTTAGGTCAGCCAGGGTGTCCTCGGCTCACCGCGCACCAGCGATCCCTGTAGTCTGGCCGGGAGCCTGCCTGTAGTTCTTGGGTGACTGCATGGTGAGTCCGCAGTGTGAAAAAAAGCTGTCGGCTGACGGCACACGCTTCGGAGGACAGCGTGTGTTCGTCTTCGCCCTCCCGAGTCAGTGCAGGGGTGGTAGCGGTGAGCTGACCCTAAAAATAATTGGACATTAAAAATTGGGGAGAAAATAATAAAAAATAATTGGCAACGACTACATTAAAAAAAAAAATCCTTTCGTTTGGTTGCATAGTGTAATAAGACCACAAAATTGGTATTTTTTATGCCTCAATATTTTGTATTAATTTTTATTTTTCTTTGATCTGTTTTAAAAATAAATTTTGGAACTGGAGCTTCTGTGTCTGGCAAGTCATTCCTCCACTGGTTTTGTTTTTTAAATGGGCCTAGTGTGTTGCTCTCCCAAATAGAACTAGCAATGATGCGTAGGGTACTCAGACCACAGAAAGGGTGCTGTGTAAGGTTGGTGGTATGCTTCCTCCTAGATGGGCAGCCTCGATGGTAGGCAGAAACCGGAAGGTGACCATATTAGGGGGAGCGAGTAGCTGCACGTACAAGGATGGGAGAAACCATGGCGACGGGTTGTTTGCAGGGAGGAGTTTTGTGGTACAAAGGGGAAGCAGCTACGTCAGTGACGGGCCTTGCGCTGAAACGTAAATCTGCAGCCGGAGCTTGTTGTGGGGAATTAAGTGTTTTGTTTTTGTTTGTTGCAGAGGAGAATTGAGGAGAAAGGCCACTGCAGCTACAGAGCCAGCACACACTCGTGATCACAACCCTCACTGCACAGCACTGACACGCACCACAATCCCCACCCCCCACCCCCCGCCCCCCCCAGTTTTGGAGAGTACAGTTTCGTGCACCAGGAGTACCGATTGTATTGGATTGTTTTTGTGTTTGGGACTGTAAACCTGCCGTGTACCCCCGATACCATCACTGGTAGAGAGGCGGCTTTATTATTTGTATTATTCAATCAACACAGACGTTTTTGATATAAACATTGTTTGGACCTTCGCTTTGTGCAGGGCCTCACTCACATCCTGTCACACATGTTCATCAACTTTTTCGTCGTACTGATACAGTAGCTGCTAATTGATCATTTTGAATTCACCACGGTGTGGAGGGGGAATATATGTGACTGACATACTTGTTAATCAGTGAATAATTCCATTAAATTTACCTGCAGATTATTGCGGATTTGCAACATGACGTTCATTCTATAGAAAGGGGAGAATGACTTAGTTTAAACTGATTATTTAATGTCATTACCATGGAGAACTTTTTTGTCAGTCACTGAGTTGTTAGATCATGTAATCAAGCAGAGACATGTTAAAGTGTGGGGAGACTGGTCTAACCTGAATCGTACAGCACATTAAGTTTCTATAAGCTCCAGTTTACTGAGGCTCAGTGAATATTTAAAATAAAACCATGTTATATCCTGTTAAAATTAAATTCATGTTATAACTCCCTGTCCAATCATTTTGGAGAAAAAGGAACACATCGGATGCACATACAGGTGCCAGCATAAACAAGCATGCCAGTGACATACATACAGATAGTCAGACGACAGACACAGAGCTTTCGTAAACACCCAGGTTCTGATAAACTCAATAACTTGTGCTGAAGAACATCTTTATCAAGTTTCAACACTATTGGACAAGAGACACTTAACTGACTTTGTAAAAAGTACTGTTCCTTTGAGCATGGTCTAGAGTTTAAGAGTGTCCCCAAAGTGATCAGGAACGGGACCACACAGGCACCCATTCTCCTTCAATCCAGACCGAATTAGTTCTCCTTTGTCAGGTCTGGCCTCCCATTCAAACAACATATTTTCACATATTGGCTTACTAGTTGGGGTGGAAGTACACTTTTAACCCTATGCCTGCCAAAAGAACATGTACAAGGTGTCACAGTCAGTCCCTTCATGGAAAATATTGTTTAAACAAATAAAATAAAGGAGGTTATAATCAATGCAACTCAAGTGTAATGACAGAGTAAAATAAAAACAAATATAAGTTATACAATACAAATACAATAGTGGTGACATTTACAAATTGTGCATGCTGTTAGTTGAGTGCAAGAGTGCTATTATCATCTTGTTAATTCCAAACAGCCTGTCAATTAAAAGGTAGCCTGTGTTATCTGTGCATGTTATATGAAGTCATTGTTGTGTTGACTAAAGTAATAAAACTGCTAATGGTTAGGAGTTGATAACATTGTGCTGTACAATTTCAATCTGTTCTGAAAACAATGTCGATCATGGAATGGGTTTGTTGCACTGTTTGTGATTCTTGAAGTGTGCACACAAGCCTTTAAAAGCAGCTTTCAGAAACACAAATAGAAAGTACATCTGCATTAAAAAAAAAGTCTTTACAATACTTTACAAGTATTCTTTAGGGAACAAGCTTATTTTCTGTTTACGAAAAAAAGCAGTGAGCTTTGCGTCTCTTGTCATTATTTACATTTATATGGATACAGTTAATGGGCCATTACATGAGAAGTGGCATCTTTCTGCCATTCACTTTCAGAGGGATTCCAAATCCTGTTATCCTGTAATAAAATTACAAGGCACAGTTTGTATAAACCAATGTCACAAAGGTACTTAGCGACTGCAGCCTGTCGTTGAACCGAATGACTGATTCAGTTAAGTGGAATCAGCATAACTGTTTGTTTGTTTTTTAAAAGGAGAGCCAAAACACTTGTCATGTACAGCAATAACAAAACTAGGACATGTCTAGTGTATTTGGAGACAACAGGCTCCTTAGTAAACAAAAAATAAATAAAAATCCTTGACTTGTTGCATACTTGATGCACCCTGTAGTTATCATGGTTCATTTGCTGAAAAGCATATCTCCCCTGAACTTACATTCTCAATTTGCATGCAACATAAAACATAAAATACGTTGGCAGGTAAGGTTTAATTTATGGTCTAGTACATGATTAGATTAATATATGCTGTATATTAACACAGATGTACATGTCTCTAGTGGATGTATACATGGTTACAGTTGAAATGTTTTAAGTAATAGTGAGTGCATCTTTTAAAATGCAAGCAACGTACATTTCATTATATACAATTGCTGTTCCACAGATAAGGTGTCAAACTTCTTAGAAATGGTTGATACACACACGGCATAATTTTACCACATCCAGTGTTCAAGTGGGTTGAGATTAAAATCTAAATGTTTTCTAATGAATAGCTGTTGAGTTATAGCTCACGTACAAAAACAGCCACGTAATAAAAAAAAGCCTTAGACGGTTGTGATCAGCCACGATTTGATACATACAAAAAAAGTTATGGTATAAAAAAATACATAGATAGGCCTGAGTGGGATGCTTGTGGCCATCATCATGAGTAAACATATCCAAATTAGTTTCCTTAGATCAACAGTAATTTGAAACAAGTCAGTCATTCTGTCATTTGGATTTGAATAAATGCAAAATAGATTACAAATAAGATTTTAAAAAATATTCAGTAGCGTCGAGTACAAAACATGTTCTTCTGTGCTGGAAAAGTTGTTCTATAAAATATGATTCACAAAATACAATCAAGTAAAGGGCTCCCGAGTGGCGCGTCCAGTAAAATTCAACATCAACAAGCATTTTCAAATGTCAGTGTGACCTTGCGTGCTCCCCTAAATAGTCTTTGATAACTAAGTTTGCCTTTGAGAGTTGTTTAACCACACAAGTCAGCCAGTTGCCCCAGACTGTCAGCCTATGATTACTGCTTTGCCTTTAAGAAACAAAAGACATTTAAACACTGCAGTCTCTCTTTTTTTGGTATTCACAGAAGATATGAAAACACAGAGTCCTCAATTTGGGTCCTTCGAATTTAGCTGCTTTAATTCTGTCTGTTGTTTGCGCTTCCTCCACCAGTACATGAAGTTTTCTCCCACAAAGAAATACAAGAGTGGGTCCAAGCAACTGTTTGATGCTGCAAGGCAGAGGGTGACCACAGCTACCTTATGTATAAAGTTAATATAGTCGCAGCTTTCATAACTGGGCAGCAAGGACTGTATCGTGTAGGTCTCCAAAAAGACCGTCCTGACTATGTGGTAAGGCAAAAAGCAAATTATGAAAATAAAAGTGACAATGATAACCATGGCGGACGACTTTTTGTGGGAGGGGCTCTTCTTTTGCATGTTTCTGGGTTTCGTTAAGGTTTTGACAACAAAGAAGTAGCAGACAGCAATGACAGTGAAAGGTATAAGGCACCCTATCAAAAGAACCACATAGTTCATCAATAAAATAGTTCTAGATTGAGGTTCTAGGCATTTCACTTTGTCTCCCTGATTTGTAATCCCTGTTAAAAGCAACGGGGAAGAAGCTGCCGCTACAAAAAACCAAACTATGCAGCACACTATTTTGGCACTGTGTGTGTTTCTGAGCATCACAAATTTATAGGGGTGCACTATGGCTAAGTAACGCATAATACTGAGCACCATCAGGAAATAGATGCTGCTGTACATGGTTAGGTAAAAGGCATAAGACATGATTCTGCACATGACATCCCCAAAAATCCAGTGTGACTCCATCAGGTAGTAAGTCACGCGGAAGGGAAGAGCGCACACCAGTATTAGGTCAGAGATTAGCAAGTTAAACAGGTACATGTTGACTGAACTCCATTTCTTTTTAGGCTTGCAGAAGATGATCAAGGAGACACCATTCCCAAAAAACCCAACAACCCAGATAGTTAAGTACGTTGCAGGATAGACGCGGTACTTGAAGTCATCGATGGAACAGTTGGGATGGTTGCTGGAGTTATTCATGTTTGTTTCGCTTGGGATTCAACAGGGTTTCATTTTTCTTTCTGTGGAAAAAAAGAAACACAATTGATTATCTTGACAAGCAACCTTAGCAAGTACAGTGCAACCTGGAAAGCACTTTATTGTGTAACAGTAAACACCTAGTAAAGTTTCTAGGGTCTGCCCAATGTTAAATATCCCGCAGATGACCTGGCACTTTAACTGTTTTTACTAAGGCACTGTGAGAGACAGCCCTACTTACAATATGTCATTGGAAAGAGGAGATTCAGACTTTTAAAACAAGGTCCTACTTGTGTATTTCCGGTAGATGACCATATTAGGAGATAGCCTTGAACGCAAGTGTTTTGGAATATTTCTGCTGTGCTGAAGACAGACCTACATTTATGGTCCAAACATTACAGCATTTCTTGGAAGTAACCATTGCAGTGTGAGAAGAAACAGCTCAGTTTTAAAAAAAAAATAGTTATACATTTCCAAGTAAGATAACAAAAAACATGGTGGTTAAGCTAAGGTATCATTTTGACTTACGGTTATTTCTTGTCTTTATCTAGGATAACTATTGTACTCATACAAAATATCTTGTTTAGAGAAATTCCTGCATGTGGCAGCAGCACCCAGTACAACTCCAATATTAAATAACATTTAACAGTACAGTGTATAGATGCATTTTGTTCAGAAGCAACTTCAGCTCTACAGTATACATCTTGTTTTTGTTTTGTTCATTCAGTTCATATTCAAATAGCCTAAGTCTTAATTCCCTGTGTGTTGTAAACAGCCAACATTAACAATATTATCGCCTGTGTATTTAAATATCTTGAGTTATTTGCGACAGAAGCAAAATAAATAAATAATAATCAATAATTAATAAACAGATGGGTCGCCTTGGATAAAGGCAGCAGCTAAATAAATAATAATACAAGAGAAATAATATGCAACTAAATTGAGGAATACTAAGTTATTTATGAATAGCTTCAGTATCAAAATAGAACAAATTAAATGGAAAGGATCATCTCTAAAAGACAATATTTAAACTATGGATGTTAGCCCTCAGCTTCTTTAGAATGCAGACTGTGCTTACATTCCAGTTTGTTTATAGCTTCCAAAGGTAGTTTTTAGTGGGTGATTTAAAGCAGTAAGGGTATATTTAAGTTGAGTGAAAGAATATTTCGCATCAGAGTACCTTTTTTCAAACTCTCCCACTCTCCCCCCTTGCTGTAAAGCACCTCGATGACATGGGTGCCACCTACTACCTTGTAAGTGTCACATACAAAACAAATTGAAAACCCTAGTAACAGCCTTTCAGAATGCCAAAAATTACTTTTACAAGTGGAACATCCTCAGTTAAAAGGCTAAGAAATTAAAAACTAACACTAAAAGTTGCTAGTAAGTCAGTTCCCTTTTTTATTTAACAAAACAAAAATATTTATGATTTTGCTTGGAGCGAAAAAAGAAAAAATAATGTTTTTTTTTTACTTATACAACCCGTTTTAAAAGTAAACAATACTATTTTTCAATACAATTCAACAAACCATGATTCTTACTCCAAAGCACACACCAAATGGAAATAAAATATATGCCTGTAGGTTTATGGTTTTGTGTTTTGTTCGCTGCGCCTGCAGTGTATATGAGAATTCATTGTATATAAGGATTCAATTAAATCAACCTAATTACTTTTTTTTTACACAGTAAAAACTGATATAAAATAATAAAACAATTTTCATAGGGCCGTAACTGTTAATGTTAATTTGTGACGTTAAACCTGAAAATCATGTTAGAAATCACATTAAAAATAAATAGTACTTTGTTTAAATTTCCAATGTTATTGCATATGTTATCCCTTTAAAATCAATTGCTGATGGCCTTAGAAAGAAAATGATACATTATACATTGCACCAGTTGGTGCTGTATCTGTTTAGGAATGCAGAATGTATCTGAAATTTTTTGGAAATATATTTCCAATTTAAGAGTGTATGTTTTACTGGGAACATAATTATATAGCATTTGTTACAAGTTTTAACAGTTGTTTAAAAAAAAAAAAAAATTCCTAATTAAAAGATTTTGTCTGTTTGTTCACTTTGACTTATTTTTATTATTTTTTTTGCCAGGTTCATTAATGCGAGTAAGAGCTTCATGGCGTGCCTGGAGTCTTCACTTCAGTGTACAGGTTGCAACTGATTAAAGATACCCTGGTGATAATTGCTTTTTGTGCATTATTTGTTAGATCAAAACTGTATTGATGACTGACATGCTTCTAATAAGCTCTTAAGTAATGTAAAAGCAGCTTTTAATTCAGAATAGGGGCTGCAAAAGTCTTTACTAATGACTGTGGCAGGGTGGCTGACGTCAGGCCAGTTGCAGGAACAAAAACACACAAAAGGCAGTACAGCTGGCAAAAGATGCGGCGAGTGCCGTTTATTTAAATAATACAACAATAAAATAAATATTTAAAAACAAAACACTGCTCACAGAGCAAAATAAAGCTTAAACAAAATAATCACGAACACAAAAACTAAACCACACAGGTCAGGCTGAGCAATCGCTTTCACTGATCCTGTATATTCCATTCCATTCCATTCCATTCCATTTTAAATTTCTCTCTCGCTCTCGTTCCTCCTCTGAACACCCACCTTCAGTGCAGAGAGCTGCAGGCTTTTATATCGTGGCCGAGGGGTTTAACTAGCTAGTAATTATTCTATTACCCCTTGGCCACAATCTGCACAAGTTTATTAATTATTCCTGGCAGAGGACGAGCACCAATCTCGCCTCTGCCAGAACAAGTTTTAAATAAAACAAAATAATAACAAACACGGCTCCGCCGTTATTTATAAATAATAAATAAATCATACACCAAAACACACGGCTTTCGCCGTCATTTAAATAATAAATCATAATACAAAAATATAAAACAACACAGGGGTGGAGGGGGAGACCCCGTTCTATAAATAAATAAACAAATACTTTTAAACAGCAGGGCTTTCTACCGCCCTGCTACAATAACCTATATGCTTCTAATAAGCTCTTAATTAATGAAAATGAAATCTTCACTTCAGAATAGAGGCTGCAAAACTCTTTACTAGTGACCAACATCCTCCTAATAAGCCCTTTATTGGAAACAAAGTCCAGCTCTGGGAGTGTTATCCATGCATGGTCCACTTTGTTTTGCTGCTTTATTACCAAGGTATTAATCATATAGAAGCTGCTAGTAGGACCTAATATGGCCAAGAACAGTCTTCACTTCAGTATAAGACATGTAAATCCTTTTATGTCCAGTAGCCTGTTAGTAAGGCATGTTTGAGAATAAGTATAACCAGTACCTAACAAACCCTTATTAGGAGGCTATACATGATGTGCTAACAAATAAGTACATAATAAATGCCTAATATGTAGTGCTTAAAATAAAGTGTTACCAACATGTCCTGTTTTTTGAAAACTGATTTGTTTAAATAATAGTTTCCCTTTTTAGTACTGTAATGCTTTAATATCACATGGCCATTTGAAAAAGTACCTAATAAAGCAACTATTTATTAAAATGGGGAACTGGAGACATTTCAGTGTGTTGAAATCCATTGCATTGCCCTTCAATAACTTCTACAGTGTGTTGAAAGAGGTACTTGCAGCCCAGCATTGAGCAAAGGGCTCAATTGAATTGTACTTTCAGAGATGTTGTATTACAAATGAAATGTTGAATTAAACAATTAATGCTGTATATTATCCTGTAAACTATACAATATTGAATTGTAATATATGTAGAAATACTAAAATAATCTGGCAACATTTATTGTGAGACATTGATGAAACTCCTAATAGACCAAATACGAGTCGTTGGCATTCTAGAATTCTAACAGCTATGCAAACATTGAATTGACTTGCTTTTACCTGATAAAACTTTTGTTTTTACAGTTTTGTATGTGCATATAGGTGTTTACACACTAGTTTCTTTTGAAATGTTTATTTTATTAAAGTTTTTCTTTTTTTGAAGTAGTGCTTTATACGTGGTAAGTTAGAAAATAAACCCTTTATCTTTAATTGTTCATTTAAATACAACGTTTCGGCTGTGCAGATGTTTGATATGATGTGCTTGAATAAAACTTTTGAGTTGTATCCGATAGTTTGTCTTTCATTTTAATATTGATGATGTTTAAAATGTACCGTGATAATGACTGCCGTCGTACAGTGTACAGTGTGTGCGTGCGTGCGTGCGTGTGTGCGTGTTGGGGGCGGGTGTCTATGTTTTGTACTGCCTTTCTGCTGGCGATTACGTGATATTAAGTCAGAAGAACTGGATCTTGACTGCTGAAACCTCGTGAGCCACAAGCACGATTCCTGCTCAGGTTTACATGGGTTTTTACAGCTATTTTTATCATGAGATAAAGTCTCATGATAAAGTCGCGCTGCCAAAAGAACTTCCTTTTGCTGTTTCACCATGTATTCAAGTGACGATGTCACACAGTCATGACTGTAGAGTCGATTTTCAAGTACATGTAAACCAAGCCTATGAGAAATTAACAGGAAAAAACCTAATATTTAATACAAAAATCACCCTTAACATGCAGAAACTTACCTTTTTTTAGACTGCTGCCAGTCCCCACTGTGCTTCTTTTTTTTCTAATTAAATCGACATGGACAGTACATTACTTCCTTCTCTTTTTTAAGAAAATCATTCTGCAGCAATTGAGTGCAGTGGGTTAAGCTCCAGACTGAACATGAAACTCTCAAGCTAGCTTATTTATCATGTCAATGGGAGGGACCAGCAGCTCTTGGCTCACTAGCAGGCTTGTCTCTCTCGTGTTATCTGAAACCATTTTCATAAAACATCAAAGCCTTTAATGTTCATGGAGTATATCCTTAGCAACGTCACCACTGAGTAATTATTCACTCTAGCATTGAAGACAAAAAACATATTCATTGTTCAATGCTAAACATTTCTTTAGTGGTATATGCAATATAACACTGTTGGGGACAGGCCTTATTCCCAGCAACCTGAGAGTGAGAGCGCTGCCCCAGCTGGGTACTACTTATATAACAGTGAGAGACACTAGCACCCAATACACCACTTCAATATAGTTACAGTGGTATTAATATATTTACAGTGGTATTAAAGACAGCAGTGTGCACTTACAGACTTGATTTCACTCTTAAACATTTTAACCCTTGGTGTATATGAATGTTTTGGAGCTTTAAAGTGTCTCTTCTCCATATGAACCATTCAAATGAGCAAAAGCACTTCCCTGTATCTGCTTCTAATAAAAATGAAAGGCCCTTTGTGTAGAATGACTTTTAAAGTACAGATACAATTTTCAGTACCAGATATTTAAGATTAAATGTAAAATACTACTGATAAATGTCACATCTGTCACTGTTGAGAGCTCTACCCAGACTACTGAAGCCATAAATGTTTTATTTTCTGTATTCATGTCGTTTTCACACATCACTTTGGAATACAACCGAAGTTGAACAGCATTCTGAGAGTGCAGACCATCTTGAAAACCCCACACTGAAGCCAGATAATCATTCTAGCGGTCCTGTAAAAAACTTGATAACACGTGAGCTTGCGAGATTACATAATACAGTATATTGAGAGAGAATAGCTGGGGCCAGCATAGTTGACAGGTCACATTCAGCATGTTTACAACAACCAAAAAATACAGATTACAAAAAACGACGTGTGCATACGATATTTACCATTGATTGTTAGAACCCATAAACATGCTAAGAAAACAACAGAGATTTAGCTTCCAGTTTTGAACTGTTAACACTTTCCTGATGGAATATAAAGGTACATTACAACTGCTTTCAGTTTATAAATTAGATATATGTGGATGCCCATTCATAAGTGTAAAACAGTCACACGAAATATGGCAAGATGAAATCTAGCAACACCAACTGGTATATGTGTATGCATTAAGTGGCAATCACTTGCTATTAGGACCCTAATGCTCAAATAAATGTCATTAGCTTTCATTGATATTTAGTATTTGTGTGAGTTTGCAATGAGACTGTTAGTTGTAATTATTATAAATAAGCATGTGTGACAGGATGACTGGGCGTTGACCTCAGGCAGAAGCAGGAACTAAAACAAACTGATACCAATACTGCAGTTTCAAAAAGAAAGACGCGGCTGGCCGCCGTTTTATTTAAATACAAAAATAAAATAAATATTTAAACAAAAACACTTGCTCACAGAGCGAAAATAAAAGGTTTAAACAGAAACAAAATCACAAACACAAAATATAAACAAAACCCAGGTCAGGCTGAGCAATTGCCTTCACTGTTCCTAGATTGTTATTTTTTTAACTTTTATCTCTCTCTCTCTCTCTCTCTCTCTCTCTCTCTCTCTCTCTCTCTCTCTCTCTCTCTCTCTCTCTCCGCTCCTAGCACACAAACCGAGCTGGAGAGCTGCAGGTAATAGAATAAAATAAAATAAATCATAACAAATACAACAAAACAAATACAAAATAATGAAGGACGGCACCTCGCTCGTCCTCTATAATTAAACAAACAAATACAAAGTAACACAGGGGCGGAGGGGGAGACCCCGTTAAATACATTTAAACAGCAGGGCTTACTTCCACCCTGCTACAGCATGATAAAACTGGGACAAAATTTGAAAAGAAATATTCATTAAATAACCCTTTCAAGCACCACAAATCATTTGGAAAAATACAAAATATATTTGAAGCAACCATTCAGAACGATTGCAATCAAGGAAAAATAAACCACTGACATTTAAAGCTACTCTTTAAGAGGAAGATACCAGACAATAAACAGGCGAACCAGCCAAAGAATCCTGGGCTAAAAGAGGAACCCTAAGCAGGTCACAGATAAAATGCTATTCTGAAATTATGAAAATAAATAAGTCATATATGGTGTAATTTACAGAGTGATGTTGTTTCTTATTCCTGTTCAAGCCACACAGCGCATACCTGCGATAAAGCAGTGTTGCAGACTTGTACAAACCATTTTTTGTTTTCATTTGGGATTTTTTGCTTTGGTTTTTAGGATGTGTGACAACACACTTTCCCACAAAGTATTTCTATTTCAGTAAACAGTTCCTTTTTCACATAAAAAAACACTGAAAATATTTCATATATCATAATGATCTAGTCTGCCTGTTTGAACAAGAACAAGTGTTGCCATCAGAGGGGAGGAGGAAGGATAAACAGGTTTCCCTAACAGACTTTTCCCAGCTCCAATTTTAAAATGGAGTTTGAGGACCTTGGGAGCAAGATGTTCCACATGGTCCTGCAAGAAAAATCCAAAAGGATAAATACATAACAGGCCTTACTCTGTAATAAGTAAAGTGGTGCAGCTTATCTCACTCAGTGCCCTCCTTGCTAAATACTGAGTGATCCAAGCATAGCATTAATGATGACAGGACATTATCAGCTAGACAGTCAAAATAGCTGTGAGGAAAGCAGAACTACCCACTGTATTTTAAGAACATTTCTCTGTTCTGTTTCTTCCTCAAATGTGTACTACATGGTATATGGATTTAGGCTGTGTTAAAGTAAATAATAAATATAACATGATTTTTTTCAAAGGATACTTACTGTATAACCTTACTGTAACTCCTTCTGCATGAGCATACATGAGTGCCTAGAAGGCTTCAAGAAAGCTTGTGTGCATGTAGCGAAACTACCTTTAAGGAATGTGAACAAACAGGAAAGCCAACAGGTCTGGTTTCTAATGAAGTAGTAAGCACAGAAGGCTATGAAATAACATTTTAATATAACATTGAAGAGAACATTATTCACAAATACTTCAAAATATCAAAAATACATGACAAAATCTTCAATGGGAAACAGAAGTTATTCCTGAATTATTTTATTAAATGAATTCACGTGTGAAATGACAGATGCAAAACAATTACATTTAAGTACAAAACCAAGTAGTCGGAATTAATCTACGGTATACATAGGGGCTCCCGAGTGGCGCATCCAGTAAAGGCGCTCCTCGCAGGATGTGCCCTATAGCCTGGAGATCGCTGGTTCGAATCCAGGCTATGTCACAGCTGACCGTGACCGAGAGTTCCTAGGGGGCGGCGCACAATTGGCTGAGCGCTGCCCGGGTAGGGAGGGCTTAGGTCGGCAGGGGAATCCACGGCTCACCGCGCATCAGCGACCCCTATGGCCGATAGGGCGCCTGTGGCTCTGCAGTGGAGCCGCCAGATCTGTGTTGTCCTCCGGCACTATAGGTCTGGTAGCATTGCTGTGGATCTGCAGTGCGAAAAATGACGGCTTGGAAGGAGCACGTTTCGGAGGACGCGTGTTTCCGCCTCCGTTTCCTGAGTCGGCGGGGGGGTTGCGAGCGGTGAGCCGGGGATACAGATAATAATTGGGCATGCTAAATTGGGGTGAAAACCGGGGTAAAAATAATTGGCGACGACTAAAATTTATAAAAAAAATAAATAAATAAATAAATAAATAAATAAATCTACGGTATACACTGAACTGTGTCATCACTGAACTGTGCTACTCTATATCTTATATCTCGGCAATGACAGTAGTTTGCATGAAATATGCAGTCTCTTTGAAAACATTTCATTGTAATCAAATTGTGGTTCCATTAGATTCCATTTCATTAACTTTACCAGCTGCACTCATTTCACCCTAATGCAGGACCAGGAAATGATTCAAAATGCTGTTATCAGTGTGTGCTTCCTGCACAGTACATTATCAGTTTAAATGCACTGCATTTCCATTTAGTATTTTGAATTATTTCTTGGTGATCAATTCCATGCAGCATTCTCTAGTTTCTATGATTGTTACTACAGCAACCATAAGCCAATGATGTTTTACAGCGAGGAAAGGGTTGAAAATACTGCACTATTTATTGTATTTGTTTGCACTGGACTGGGTTAATGAGCAGTAATGGTGCTCATTCAGTTCAATTCAGAAAGCTCAATGTTTACATTAAGGCCTGTTGTGTGTACATCACATTTAATGGGTTTTGTCGGCCTAACTAGAAATAATATGAAGACGCATGTTATTCTACTATTTACTAGTTGCAGGGTCTTGTTGGAGGGTAGCTATCTGTGAAGTGATCTCCACCCCTTCAATGCTTTCCTTCCTGTCATTAACCAACAAGACTTGCTTTGGCTCAAAAGATATTGCTGAGGTGAAAAAACATAGGGAGTATAACAGAATACCTGAAAACAAAGCATTCCAAATAGTATGGTACCAGATATCATTTATAAAATATAAACAAACATTTGCTATAACATTTGTTTCTTTCAAACTTGCACACGTGAGACCTACTTAGACCCCATTCACTCTACTGTGCTGGCCCAGGGCCGCCTCAGGGGCCGCCTCAGATTTAGGTCATCTTGACTAGCAGAGGATTCAGCTTTCTATTTACATAGAAATGTATGTCACAATTCATGTATCAGAACAAAACCTAAACCACCAATTGCTGTACCAGCCATGGAACACAACTGATGAGATAGCTATTTAAATTATGTTGTGCGTGACTAATTCTGTGAAACCACTATGGCAAGTCCCTCAGCACTCTAGTGACTACTCCAGATAATATGGCTTTTGAAACAAATTATCAAGGCTGATTGTGAAGAAGTACGGAGGGAAAATTCAAAGCAAAATGCTTTAACTAGGTGCTTCAGCATCACCACACAGATAACACCTTAATTTGCCACAGATGCACAAATGACTCACAGGCTTGGAACTATCACACAAGTCCTTGCCAAGGTAATAAGGGCCAGGGAACAGTCAACCAGACACCAGTGTGATCCACATCTATATGTTTTTGATTTGGCTGTTGAAGGGTAGGACAAACTTGCTATTAATGGAATTTACATTCCTTCAAGAAGAGCATGAAGTTGGTGTCTTTATATCTTTGAACATCTTATGAAACATGCTTAGATAAAAAGTTATTCCCACTATCTTATATCTTAGTCATAATTTTACGTCATAGTTTATGACAAATCAAGGGGAAAGTTCAGTAGTTAGTTGTCAGTTTCCAGAGATCGCTGCACAGTTTCGCTTGTCACAGTGTGTTCAGTGTGTAATGTAAACTGTCAAAGACATGATGACAAATTCTACAAACTTTACATTAAATCTTATCTTAAACAAATCTAAAAAACCCTTATTTTATTTCCATTACAAATAGACAGGCATTCCATCAAACAATTTACTGTAAATTAACCAAGTTTCTGTCCAAACTACCCAAAGAATTTAAGGGTTAGGTTTGACAAATCTGCCATACAGATGCCATTAGGTTCTGTTAAATCAAATGATCAGTCAGATATTGATTCTAATTTAGCTGCATTAATACAGCAAAGGGTTACAGCTACATTTTATTTTCTTTTGAAGCCCATGAGGTTAAATTATTACTGTGTCTTGATCATGAAAAATAAGCTGGTTGGGATGATTTAGACCCATATTTTTTAGAGGTTAGGGTTATTGCTCAACCATTAGCCATTTTTTTATTTCCAACTCGGTTTGGTTTATTTTATTTTATAGTGCTTTTGTTCCTAGGAGTCTAACACTTGTTTAGATCACTTGACTCAATTGACTGGATCTTCCCACCCACCTTCTGCAGCTCCCTGAAGTTGCCCCCCCCCCAAACAGCACAAACGTTGAGTCATAGGTCATTCGTTTGTGCTATGTTTGTGCCGTTGAAACAAAAGTTTTTGCTATTATGGTTTCTGAGACATTAACAATATTTAGGGGAGTGACGTCACTCAGACCCCCTACAATACCGGAAATGAACCAAACTTGTCTTATTTGTTGGTGCTACGTTTGTGACGGTTTGTGCCGTTGAAACAAATGTTTTTGCTATTATGGTTTCTGAGATATAAAAAAAACAGTAATATCTCCATTTTCATTTTTCCGCGGGATGATCTTTTGATCAAATATAAAGTTTAAGAGGATATGAGTAAAACATACATAAATACATTAAGAACTATTATTGTTAGAGTAATCAAAACTGTTCAGTCATGAATTGCAACCGTAACTGAGAACTGAGCTAAGAATACAAATACAAGCTGATAATATAAAAAAGAGACCTACATTTACATATTTTTAAATGAAGCATTTGCTTAATTAATGAGACATAAATATACAATGTATTTTTAATAATAGACACTTTTTAATAATGCGTAAACAATTGATCATACATATAAGGAGCAAGGATATGAAACAGACTTCAACCTTTGACAAGCTTCTTAAAGAAATACTTCTTTTTAAATGAAGCAGTTGCTACTAATTAATAGATACAGACAATAGACAATGCATTTCTAATTATGCATTTATACAATAGATGCCGCTTATTAGCAACTCTGATAAAAACAACTTTTGGTTTTTAACATTTTTACAGGAACCAATCCTATCCTATGGTTTTTCACTTAACAATTTTCAGATAATGACAACTTCTTGATGGCTACCAAGCAGCATATACTGTATATAAATAAAAAGCTGAATTTAGGAGTTGTAAAAATTACAAAAGATCATCGGCGGAAATTGAAAAGGAGGATATTACTATTTTTTTTTACTGTTTTGCCACAATTAAATGCGGAACACCTCCGATGCATTACGTTACGTTACGCAGAAAAGGTAGGAGAGGAAAGAAGAGGAAACACAGTTATATGGCTAACAATTTCAACTTCTAAAATAGGAAAAAAGCAGAATATCAATTTTAATCATTTAAAAAAGTAGGCCTACGGCTCTTATGTGATATACTTATCTTACCAACTAATACAGTACATCCTCGCTATAACGCTCTTCATTATAACGAACCTTCAGCTATAACGAACCTGGCCCATGGACCCCCCAAAAAAGATAATATAAGCACACACTGTAAACATCGTGGTTTGTACGCACAGGATGGCGCCTTTTCAGTGAAGGCAACTCTTTTGTCTCAATAAAAAGAGCACACTGTGTAATGCCACCCAAACGAAAATAATTTGATGTTGCAACAACTGGAACCTATATTAATTGTTTGAAAAAAGCAGTAATGTCGGGTTGGTTTTGAATAAAAATTCAGTTTGGGATTCTTGCATGTTGGATTAAGATTTGGTAAACTCGAAACAATTTGTGTCATATTGATTTAGAATAAATGTTGAGCTTCAATTTGTGATTTTTGCTTTATGTACTGCATTTTAATTCTTTAACGAATAGGATAAAGCAAAGGCAGAATACTGCATACATGAGATGAACAGGTACCTGTAATTGTAGTTTTATTCAATTGTAGTTTCGTTCATTGTGATTGTGTTTCTGATTGGACACTGATCCACTCTTTCCGGTTTTCGACGGAGTGTTGCCTTCTGCTAGAGAAGCGGGTGTTATAAAAAAAGGCTAACAAGATGCTCGGATATATTGTGAGAAGTGTTGAATTTAAATAAAAGGAAGTAATGTTAAAACTGTACAATGCATTAGTAAGACCTCATCTAGAATATTGTGTTCAGTTCTGGTCACCTCGTAAAAAAAAGGATATTGCTGCTCTAGTGCAAAGAAGAGCGACCAGAATTATCCCGAGTTTAAAAGGCATGTCCTATGCAGACAGGCTAAAAGAATTGAATCTATTCAGTCTTGAACAAAGAAGACTACGCGGTGATCTGATTCAACATTCAAAATCCTAAAAGGTGTTGACAATGTCGACCCAGGGGACTTTTTCGACCTGAAAAAAGAAACAAGGACCAGGGATCACAAATGATTAGATAAAGGGGCATTCAGAATAGAAAATAGGAGGCACTTTTTACACAGAGAATTGTGAGGGTCTGGAACCAATTCCCCAGTAATGTTGTTGAAGCTGACACCCTGGGATCCTTCAAGAAGCTGCTTGATGAGATTCTGGGATCAATAAGCTACTAACAACCAAACGGGCAAGAATGGCCTCCTCTCGTTTGTAAACTTTCTTATGTTCTTATGTTCTTATGAATAGTCTTTGGTGTATATTGAAAAAGTGATATGTTTTTACAGACATTAAATCTTCTTGTGTGTTATCAATAATACTTTCGGTTTGATCATACATTTTAATCTGTCAGCTAAGAGATGCATGCACAGGGAATTAAGGTGTATAAACTGAAGGTAAGAAATTAATTTGTTAATGTATTGCCAAATGGAAGATAACGTGGCCATATATAGGGCAGCTGGCTCTTTGATCTAATATATATATATATATTTGATTTACTAGATTTGATTAATAATTTACATTGTCCTGTTCAATCTGTGCCATTTTTTTATATAGCGCCTTTCATACCAAAGTATCACAAGCCACTGTACATAAATACATAAAAATACAATAAAATACAAAATACAAAATATACAAATAATAATAATAATAATCAAAAAATAATCATTAAAAGCTAGCAATTATGTTGCATTAAAACTACTAAGATAAAAATGCCATTTTATAAAAATGTGTTTTAAGTTTAGACTTAAAAATACCCACAGACCCAGCTCAGAGGAGATAATAGGTCTCAGTTTGGCTGTTTCTCATGTGATAGAGATACTTTAGAAACGTCCCTAATATGAGACTCAAATAATAAATCAGGATCAAAGAGAACCCCCAAAGTTTTAGGATTTGATAAAAGACTGCTAGGGTCAAACTCATGCAATCTTACATTTTTAGTTGGTTATGGGAGCCTACAAACATAACCTCTGTTTTATCTGAATTCAACATTAGGAAGTTTTGAGACATCTAGCACTTGGTATCAGCAAGGCAAGCAGCAACTAACACCCCGATAGAAGTAGCACCAGGTTTTAAAGACAAATACAGCTGGGTGTCATCCGCATAGCAGTGGAAGTTCACACCATGTTTCCTGATGATATCACCCAGTGGTAACACATATAATGAAAATAGCAATGGACCCAGAATAGAACCTTGTGGAACAACTTCGGTCAATGCTGATTTTTCCTCAGCAATAGAGACAAATTGATACCTATCAGATTGGTAAGACTGAAACCAAGATAAGACAAGGCCAGACAGTCCCACTAAGTATATGAGGCGATTTAATAAGATGGAGTGGTCTACGGTGTCAAAAGCAGCACTTAGATCAAGAAGCATTAGAACTGATGGAAAGCCCAAGTCAGAGCTCATCAGTAGGTCATTTACAACTTAGACAAGGGCTGTCTCTGTACTATGTGCAGCACGAAATCCAGACTGAAATTTCTGAAATACACCATTAAGAGTTAAAAAAACTTTGTACTTGAAATGCAACAACCCTCTCTAAAACCTTGTCTAAGAATGGAAGATTGGAGATGGGCCTGTAGTTATTAATGGGTTTAGGATCCAAATTGTGTTTCTTGAGCATTGGCTTTACTATAGCTACCTTAATTGCTGAGGGAACAATACCAGAAGAAAGAGAACTATTTATAATTTTTAAAATGTGGGTAATAATAACTCCAAGAGTGTTTTTTTAATAATTTTGTGGGAATGGGGTCAAGAGAATATGCTGTAGTTCTCATGTGCTGAATCAGAGCTGCCAGCTCTTGAAGGGTAATCAAAGAAAAGACCTCCACAGTAGCCTTAGAGGCACTAATAGGTAATACTGTGCAACAAGCCTCCTCAATAGAATATGTTTGTGGAATCTGATTTCTTATATGTAGTATTTTATTTTAAAGTGATTTAAAAAGTCATTACAGCTAGGAATAAAACCAGTATCAAGGATGGAACTATTTGGAGAAGGATTAATTAATTTATCAATTGCAGCAAAAAGAAATCTAGGATTATTTTTATTAGTTTCAATTAAGTTAGAGTAATAAGTTGATCTGGCCAATGCCAGAGCCTTCCTATATTTAGCCAGGTGGTGCTTCCATATGGTGTAGTGAACATGCAGTTTCGTTACCCGCCATCTCCATTCTATTTCTGACCCTCATATTTCAGTTTGTGAGTAGAATCATTAAAGCTTTTTTAAAAAAAAATACCATCAGAGTTTTGACTGGCGCTACAACATCTAAGATACCAGTCAATGAGGTGTTGTAGGTATTCACCATCTCATCTACAGATAAGCCCTCCGGGATTAATAACAAACTCAGTATATCAGAAAATTGAATATCCCGAGATAAGTGTACTTTCCATGGATTTTGTAGTTACTGGTATGCTGACCTCAAAAAGAATAGCAAGATGGTCAGAAATGGTGAGATCTATAGTTAATATGTCAGATTTGCACACACTCTTTATATATATATATATATATATATATATATATATATATATATATATATATATATATATATATATACACAAATATATATATATATATATATATATATATATATATATATATATATATATATATATATATATATATATATATATATATATATATATGCTCTGAGCACACTCTTAAACTCAGGGGAGACATTCAGGAGGACATAAAGATGTTTCGGACTCCTGTAAGTGGATCATTCCTGCGCTGGGCTTGCAACATATCCAGATGACTTTTAACAATCAAGAAACTCACACAGACTCATTCGATTTGAAGTTTTAATGAATCAGAGTAGTATTAGTACCCCTTCGGTTTATTAAATGCTTATTTTATTTATTTATTTATTTCTTAGCCAACACCCTTATCCAGGGCGACTTACAATTGTTACAAGAATGTTATAAATGGATTGAGTAGTTACAGACTACGTCGAATCCCAGCTGACAGGCAATCTGGGAAGTTCAGTGCCTTAACAGGTATAATAGCATTAATACTTCAATTTGTTTATGGTTATAACATGTTTTGCCCTTAAGCTATACATGCATAAAGCTAAAAACGCCCACCGCTAAATCCTAGAACATCCAATATATATCACTCTCTCAGACTAAAACATAAGTCACATACCTTATAGCAATGCATCAATATAAAAGAGATATAGATTCAAAATAGTTCTTATTTTCCAAAATATATAAGGAAGTGTAGAATATAATGTAAGGACAGAAACTGTCTTCAAAGGCAAAGACTTCTAAATACAACACCAACAGCCATCAGCTCAGAGCATGGATCACATTAACTTGTAGTTAGCAAGTTGAGTGACACTTGACTAGGATTTTACCTCGGTTTTTATAGAGTTTTTGCTTCACTTTTTATGTCAGAAGTCATAATTAAATCTTAAACATTAATATGCTTTGACAGCTCATGTTCTTCAAGTGAATAACATTTTCAAAACACCCAGTAACTCCTTCTATAAGATTCATAAGTCATCATCCCCTAGTCCACCTCTCCTACATCTCCAAAATATGTAAGGTGAACTCTTGAACTGATGTTATTCTTTTTTGGTACCAGGGAGTTCCTGAACACAGCATGCATGTAAATACTGTGCAAGTCTATGAAGAATGCATAGAAAGATGTGTTTAATATATAACACCTACTTTGGTTTAATTATTCCAACCTGGGTTAAAAAATATATTTCCCTTTCAACATTAAAAACATCCTCTGCAGTGTTGGCTTTATTACATGTATAGATGTGTGTGGCAGGGCAGGGCCCTGCCTGTAAATAATATTGCTGTGTGGTGGTTTGGTGGTGGTTGGCAGGGGTGGGGTTAATTTCCTATCCCTGCCAAAATACATGTGAGAATGTGGCTGGAGCTAATTGAATAATTGATGATAATTAGGCTATAAAAAGAGAGAAAAGCCTTTGTTTGGTGGTGGGAGTTGGGGAGTGATCACTTTGTCACTGTATTTTTTTGCTTGACAAAGTTCATTGAAGGCTATGCCCAGCCTGAACAGTTTTGTTTTTTGTTTAAACTTCTGTTTGTTATTTTGTTCTTGTTTATTGTGCAAGATTTGTTTTTGTTTGATCTTTTTATTTTTGCTCTGTGAGCAGTAGTGTTTTCTTCAACTTTTCCATGTGCAAGGGTGTTTATTGATTTATTAACAATGTCCAGAGCCTTATGGCGAACACCTGTAAATAATAATGATGGAGTGATACAGTGGCGTGTATCACTCCATCACCAGAAATCACCAGAAGGTGTTTCTTATATGTAAAAGATCACTCATTATAGAAACCTCAGATTTCAAACCCCCAAACACTGAAACTCGCATTAGTTGCCAAAAAAGTTATTTCCTTCAATTACCCACGTGCCTGGTACCGTTTTGTTTCAAGCAAAGACAAGGTTAACAAATGAATTACATTCTTTTTGGCAGATCCTACTATATACCTGATACAGACTGGTACTATTATGCTTTGACTGAAGTTTTTACTTCAAGTTAATTTCTGCACTATATTCTCTTATTTTCAAACTGAACAGTTATTCTGTTCAAATAAAACATTTAGACTTACATTATGTTTGAATTATTCTAGAATACGTGTGTTTAGCTTAAAGACTACTTTCAGAGCAAGCTTACTTCTCTAAGTTAGAGACTTGGCTGTGAAAATTTCAGTTAATTAAATGAGATTCTTGTTTCTGCTTTTCTTGGCACCAGTATCTCAGACAAAGACAAACTTAGCTCATTTCACAGGTGTTTTTTGGTCAGCGTGACCCCAACCTATTTCCCTTTTTACTCAGGCTTAAAAAAGATACAATAATATTTTTTACTGTTATAAGAGAATAACAGGAATATAGAATGCTCCCACATAACTATAGGTTAATACAGAGCATATTATAACTTCTTGTATGAACAGTGTGTTTTAACAATTTGTTTAGTATTTCTGCTGGCTTTATATTCTTTAAAACAGGGTACAGTTATTACAACATTTTAACACACATGCAGTTTCACAAATGTTCAATTTGTATCCCAAAGATCAGCCTGCTTCCAGTAGCTGTCACAATCTTCGGTCAGTTTCTGCTCTCAGTGAGTCTGACAAAATCACCACAGGTGTGTCTTTAAAAGCCTGATACCTGCAAAAACTTGTTAGCAGAGCTTCCGTCTCTACATTCATATTCCCATCATCAGTGGAAAGACTTCAAATAAATTAAACTCTTTCTATCAGACATCTATCTCTAAACCACGAGAGATTACCAGGTCTAGAGTATGGCCCCGATTGTTATCAAAGTATCTTTTCCTCAAATCTCTTTCTTGTTTAAAGGAAGAGATTCAGTTCCATGCATTTTGCAAAGTTTGCGATTTCTATCTTGGAACAAATAAACAAGGAATATGTGATGCATGTTCTACTGCTTGGACAAAAGAACAGAAAATAACGAGGGAAATTACTTCATATATTTATCGCTTGAGTCGTAGCTGAAAATTCTGTTGGAAACTGAAAACAATGGCCCAACATTGAATAATCGCAATACAAGAACAAAAACGGATAAAGACAACATTGAAGATATTTTTGATGGTGAGCGATACAGTGATCTATCAGGCAGTGGGAAGCCACTGAGCAAACCAAATAACCTTTCATTGAGCTTAAATTTTGATGGAATTCCAGTTTTGAAATCCTCAAACTGTAGTATGTGGCCTCTCCAGGCTATGGTCAATGAATTACCCTTCAAAATTAGATCCAAAAATATTATGATCTGTGGATTATAGTTTGGGTGCAAAAATCCTGATGCTAACTTGTTTTTACAACCTTTTGTTGAGGAATGCAAATGCCTGTTTGACAATGGCTTTGTTTGGAAAAATGTAACAAATGAAAGGGTGCTTTCAAAAGATATCTCAGCTGTAATTGTGTTTGATTCAGTTGTTCGACCTACAGTGGCTCTCAAAAGTATTCACCCCCCTTAGACTTTTCCACATTTTATTGTGTTACAACATGGAATCAAAATGGATTTAATTAGGAGTTTTTGCCACTGATCAACACAAAAAAGTCCATAATGTCAAAGTGAAAAATAAAATCTACAAATTGTTCTAAATTAATTACAAATATAAAACAGAAAATAATTGATTGCATAATTATTCACCCCCTTTCCTATGACACACCTAAATAAGCTCTGGTGCAACCAATTTTCTTTAGATGTCACATAATTAGTTGAATGGAGTCCACCTGTGTGCAATTAAGGTGTTTCACATGATTTCAGGTTAAATACACCTGTCTCTGGGAGGTCCCACAGTTGGTCAGTACATTTCCTAACAACAACTACATCATGAAGACGAAGGAACATTCAAAGATTCTTCAAAAGCACCAATCAGGGGTAGGATATAAGAACATTTCCAAGGCATTGAATATCCCCAGCACAGTAAAGTCCATTATTAAGAAATTGAGAGAATATGGAACAACTGTGAATCTGTCTAGAACAGGCTGTCCTCAAAAACTAGTCAGACGGGTACTAGTCAGGGATGCCACCAAGAGGCCTATGACAACTCTAAAGGAGTTACAGTGTTCCCCGGCTGAGCTGGGAGACACTGTGCATACAGCAACAATAGCCCGGGTGCTTCACAAAACTGGCCTTTATGGGAGAGTGGCAAAAAGAAAGCCATTGTTGAAAAAAACTCACATCAAATCTCGGCTAGAGTTTGCCAGAAGGCATGTGGGAGACTCTGAGACCAAGTGGAAGAAGATTCAATGGTCTGATGAGACCAAAATAGAGCTTTTTGGCCTCAACGCTAAGCGCTATGTTTGGCGCACAGTACATCATCCTGAGAACACCATCCCTACCGTGAAGCATGGTGGTGGCAGCATCATGCTATGGGGATGCTTCTCTGCATCAGGGCCTGGAAAGCCCATGAAGATAGAGGGCAAAATGGATGCAGCAAAGTACAGAGAAATCCTGGAGGGAAACCTGCTGAAGTCTGCAAGAGACCTGGGATTTGGGAGAAGATTCATCTTCCAGCAGGACAACGACCCCAAACATACAGCAAAAGTCACACTGGAGTGGCTTAAAAACAAAAAGGTCAATGTCCTGGAGTGGCCTAGTCAAAGTCCGGACCTCAATCCAATTGAGAATATGTGGAAAGAGTTGAAAATTGCTGTTCACCAAAGGTCCCCATCCAACTTGACGGAGCTGGAGCTTGCAAAGAAGAATGGGCAAAAATTGCAGTGTCCAGATGTGCAAAGCTGGTAGAGACTTATCCAAATAGACTCATGGCTGTAATTGCTGCCAAAGGTGCATCTATTATTATTATTTATTTCTTAGCAGACACCCTTATCCAGGGCGACTTACAATTGTTACAAGATATCACATTATTTTTACATACAATTACATTATTTTTATTTATCTATTTTTTTTTTTTACACATTATTTTTACATACAATTACCCATTTATACAGTTGGGTTTTTACTGGAGCAATCTAGGTAAAGTACCTTGCTCAGGGGTACAGCAGCAGTGTCTCCCACCTGGGATTGAACCCACAACCCTCCAGTCAAGAGTCCAGAGCCCTATCCACACTGCTGCCCATCTACCAAATATTGACTCAAGGGGGTGGATACTTATGCAATCAATTATTTTCTGTTTTGTATTTGTAATTAATTTAGAACAATTTGTAGATTTTATTTTTCACTTTGACATTAAGTCCAAGGGGGGTGAATACTTTTGAGAGCCACTGTATATTAAAAAATATGACTCAGTTCAATGGAAAACACGGTTGTGGCTACTGCTTACATCCAGGAAGACAGATACTGAAAGGAAGAGGTACTGTAAGGGTTTAGTCATAACAAGTCACTGCAGATTGAGATGACCACTCCACTTTCAGCTTTGCTGAGCAAGCCCTTTCAACTGACAGTACTGTATGTGGCATTAAAGGCCCTAGCATATTGATGAATTTACCTTCCTTTAACTTTATTGCTGCTGTACCCCCTGATTACATGCATTCTGTCTGTTGGTGTGGTCAGACAGCTAACTTCTTTGTGGTTAGACACACAAAATCATGAATCTCTTTGGTATATTGGGCATAGGATGAAAGAGCTGGATAATCTTCTCAAAATCACACCTCCTTGCAGTATTTCAAGAACTCCAAGATCGCTGTCACAAAGAAAATACTGGAAAGCTAGTGAATTCAGGAGTTGGCTTCTGTTTTATAGTCCAGTGGTCCTAAAAGGAAGTTTAGGATCAGCCTACTGCCAACACTGGTTGCTTTTGGTGGAGCTAGTTCACCCTTTAACCACAAACAGCATTACGCCCACAGCTATTAAACACTGTGAGGAAGTTGCAGTTCATTTTGTGGTAAAGTTTGAACCGCTCTATGGTGATGAGAATGTGACAATGAATGTATACGAGAGCATTGCCTTTATTGTCAGTCAGTTGCATGCAGAAAAGCAGCCCATCTTGTGAAGCACTGTTTTTGAAACTGAATGGCATGTAAAATATGAACTGTGCAGAAAACATTGAGATCAATCTTGCCATTGGCAGCTTTCTGTTTTTACGTCAGGAAGAAGACCTACTTGCACTACAAGAGAAATTTTAGTAATTCCCAGTTTTTCCAAAAGAATGATTTTTTTTAACCCAGTTTTGAATTACATTAACATATTGAATTACATACCGCTTTGTAGTTTTCCATACTTACTAACTCAACAAAAAACTGAGAACAATTAAAAATGTGACATTTTGAAATCCAACATGCCTTAAATTATTATTATTATTATTATTATTATTATTATTATTATTATTATTATGTATTTCTTAGCGGATGCCCTTGTCCAGGGTGACTTACAATTGTTACAAAATCACAGTACAAAGTATCACATTACAAAATATCACAGTGTAAAGTATCACATTTCAGAATGTCACATTACACATAAGAGCAGTTGTAAAGTACAATAAAATCAGTAGCAAAAGATCAAAATCAAATAAGAGCAAAAAATAGAGAATACAGTAAATAATTACATGTAAGAGTGGGTTCGATTGAGAGCAATTAACTTAAAACTATTTGCTTATACGAGTAAAGTCCATTATGAGCACGAGTAAGTACCATGAACGGATGAGAATGATTTCAAATAAGAACAATTACAAAAAATGTGAGTATGGATACCTATAAGAGTAAAGTCATATACTAGATAGATGAAGTAGTTTTAATTAAGAGCAGTCGTAGAATATGGCAAGGTATGGAGCAGTTCAGTGCAAGTACAAGCTGATGCAAGTACAATTGGGTGCCATATAGTCTAGTATAGTCAAAAGTTGTACGGTTTACAGATGCTGTCTGAACAGGTGTGTCATGAGGAGGCACAGGAAGATGGTCAGCGACTGAGCAGTCCTGATATCTGTGGGTATCAGGACTGGACTAGGAGAGCGAAGGGAATTAGGGAGACAAGTAGTGGTAGATAGTAAACTTAATCCAAAACAGGTTTTTCAATATGTAAATGATAAAAGGAAACTAAAAGAGGAAGTATTAGTTTACGTGACAGCAGTGGTAATTTAGTGACTAAAGACTACCAAATCGCAGATGTACTTAAACAATACTTTGTACAAATATTTACAAAGGAGGATTTATGCAATATACCTAAGTTAACAGAATGTACACAAACATCATTACCAGAGTTTGTTATAAAAGACAACAAAATACAAAGTGAGCTAGCAGCACTTAAAATAAACAAATCCCCAGGGCCTGATGGAATCTGTCAACAACAAAGGAGCCATCCCACTGGACTGAAAAATTGGCAATGTTGTTCCTAATTAAACTGTGGGAACTACAGACCTACAAGTTTAACATCAATCACATTTAAAATCATGGTAAAATAGCAGCATGGATTCATAACTGGTTACAGGATAGAAAGCAAATAGTTATAATTAGAGGACAGGCATCAAACTGGAGTAACGTAACAAGTGGGGTACCACAGGGATCATTATTGGGACCATTGCTATTTTTAATTTATATAAATGACTTGGACCAAGACATAATCAGTAAACTATGCAAATTTGCAGACAACACAAAACTGGGAGGGGTAGCCAACTCCCAATCACCAACTTTAATAATACAAAGACATTTGGGCAAGATTCAAGCTTGGGCTGACACATGGCAGATGGCATTTAATGTGAATAAATACAAAGTCTTGCACATAGGGTGCAAAAACATTAGAGGCAAGTACAGCATGAATTGTAACGAAATAAAGGAAGCTATGTATGAAAAGGACTTGGGGGTAGGAGTGGATGAATCTCTTAAGCCAACTAGACAAATAGAATGTTATATAGCCAAGACAGTTGAATTCAAATCTAGAGAAGTTATATTACAATGATACAATGCACTGGTACGACCACACCTAGAATACTGTGTACAGTTCTGGTCCCCATATCATAAAAAAGACATTGAGGCATTTGAGAGAGTACAGAAGAGAGCAACACCATTAATTCCAGGATTGAAAGGTATGTCATATGAAGATAGACTGAAAGAGCTGAATCTGTATAGCCTACAAAGAAGGAGAGCCAGAGGCGACTTAAGAGGTATTTAACATTGTACAAGGGTTTAACAAAGTAACTGCTGAGAATTATTTTTCACAGGTTACAGAGAACAGAACCAGGGGCCACAGGTGGAAGCTGAAGAAGGGCATATTCAGAACTGAAGAAGGAGCTTTTTCACTGAAAGGGTGGTGAACCATTGGAACAGACTGCCAGACAGAGTTGTTGAAGCAGAGACTATCGGATCATTCAAGAATAGACTGGATGGTGTCATGAACAATACTGTATAACCTCCTCTGTGACCGTAATAAGACCTTTAGCTAGCCGCCTGGAGGAAGGGTGGTCTCTTTAGCCACAGATTCCCAGAGGTTTCATTTTCCCTACTAACTTGGATAGGGTTTTTTGTTTTTCCTCTCCTGAGTGCAAATGGACCATGTTTGCATCAAAGTGAGTGAGCATAAGGGGGCTGAATGGCCTTTTCTCGTTCCAGAATTACTTATTCTGTTCTGTTCAGAAAATTTTGAATGTAAACATGATACACCCTATGATTTTGTTATTATTTTTTTCATATTTTTTTTATCAATGATAACTACATGTGAAATTCCCACTTACAGAACAGGAGAATTGAAGACCAATGGGTTCTCTCTGTTCTCACAATCCAAATCACCTCTTTTCTTATGATTCTTCTGATTCAGAAGGGGATTCATGTCTGTATTTTGTTCACACCACCAATCGTGTGTATAATCTGTGTGCAGTCAGCACTTATAGCAGCTATAATATGTTACATTTGGTTCTTCCCTCTCGGTCTGCTGGTTAAACATAGATTGAAAACTGATGTTGGCTATCAGCCTTGGAAAACCTACATTATCAACTTCAAAACGGAGTAGTGGTTAGGGCTCTGGACTCTTGCTGCGAGGGGTGTGGGTTCAATCCCACGTGAGGGACACTGAGGCTGTATTGCTCCAGTAAAAACCCAACTGTATCGGTAATAGTGTGTAAAAAAATATTGTTTTTGTATATTAAAAAAAGTGATATCTTGTAACAATTATGAGTCGCCCTGGATAAGGGCGTCTGCTAAGAAACCAATAATATTCATTAAAAAGCATACAGCGCCACCTAGTGTTGAATGTTTTTTTTTTTTTTTTTTTTTATTTACCAACACTGAAATACAACCCAAACGACTCAGCTTCATGTAGCTTTTGTGAAATAGGGAAGAAGCCTCCAACTACTATCACATCTATTCACATTCAAAAGGTTTAACATCTCAGTATGTTAATGCGATTGCATAGTTTAAGCTGCTTAACAATCTGTTCCTAAAAAAAGAATTCCAGACAAAATGATGTAATATGGATGGCCGATAGACACGATGGATCTGTGCGCTCAGTGGTTATTGGCCACGCCTGAGCAGTCAGGAAATATACTGTCGCAGAAAATGAAAGCAAGAGAGAAACGTTGTTTTGTATCTGTGTTGAACGTCGTGTGTCTGTAAATATGCATGAATTTGGTATTCACTTTTTTTTTTTTAGCCCCCATGATAAAAAATAGAACGTTGGTGATAACCTGCATCTGAAACTCCTAATGGTAATTTTTGTTTCCTTTATGTTTTAGTGGTAGTATTATCTGATTGTTCAAACATTATTCTTGAAGCAGTTATGCCGTCCATACGTGAATGCAGGAGTATCAGCTGTCACTGTAAGTTTAGTGCGTGTTGTTAAAAGGTTGTTGCTATTATGTAACTCGTTTTTTTTTCTTCATTTTTTTTTTCTTTTAAGTAACGTAAACAGCTGAAATACCCGTGTTAGATTCACACCGGTGCCTTTTTTTTTTTTTTGAAGAACAAATGTATGTATGTCTGATTTTATTATATATTGTTTAACCCCAATAACCAGTCGTGCATATTTGTATACTTCCGCGTAAGTGTTATTATAAAATCATGTTGAATATAATTTGCAGTAATTTGATTTTCTTCCTCAAAGTTATCTTAATTTCGAGCAGCATGTCATATATCATGTTCTGTATTTAAAGGTTATAAATGTATGCACTGTAACTAGAACTTATAAATTATAACTGCAGTGGGTAAAATCCTCTGACAGCGACAGTGTTGAAATTGTTACTCCTTTTTTAAACACATCTGTCACAACCGCTATATTTATATATTTGATCTAAACCGACCATTATAAGCATAAACGGTATTTACAATATGCGGTACGGATTAGTGGTATAAACCAGCTCCATGTATCCTCTCACAGCACTATGATGAGTTCACTTCCTGTGCAGTGGTAGATATTTACCCACCTGAACTGTGTGGTGACCTAATAACTGTGGAACAGGAAGCAGACTTACTTTACCCATATTTTGAAGCAAATGCAAAGGCAGATTTTCATAATAAAATTAAATATATTTAACTGTAAAAATAGTTAATTCCAGCAATAGTGGATAATATTACCAAATTGGTAGGTTATTCCATACAGACTGGGCACATTTTCTGGCCATTGTTTCTTTAGATTTTGCTGCATGTTTCCATGAAGGGGTTTGTAATGGACATCATTGATCAATATTCCCTTCTGATCAATTTCAATACATCAAAGCTGCCCTGAATACCAACATGGATCCTACATCGTATCCTCTGTATTATCTGCGTTTTCTTTAGTGATGTGTTGTTTGTGCATTCTTAGGTCTCAGGGCTCTGAGTGACTGTGCTACAGCCTCCTGATCATGCTGGATGTTGGAAAGTGGCCAGTGTTTGCTCTGCTTCCACCAGAGGAACTGAGGTTGATTCGGCAGGCATGTGTCTATGGCAGTGCTGGAAACGAAGCCTTCTATGTTACTGTAAACGATGAAGTGAGTTCATTAATATTAGGGGCATGTTTTCTTTTGGAGTTCAGAGTAAAGTCACCCAGATCAAGTAGATCAGGCACCTCTATTTTTAGCCTAGCAATGGGAGAACAAGTTCACTTACCATGGTTACGATTAAATTGACAAAGCACATACAGTAATTATATATATATATATATATATATATATATATATATATATGGAATTCATCTTTGTTTATAGTAATGAATTAATAAAAGCAAAGCCTAAACATGTGCTAATATTTTATTATGTATATTCAATGTTAGCAAATATAAAACATTTCCAACATACAGTGCTCACCCTTTATAACGCTATAGTTACAAGACCATTCTATTTGTGTTCTGCCTTATAAAAGGGCTACTGTAATGGCATTATGGAGCAAGTGGGAGCCACGATCCTACCGTGTTATAACTGATTCCGCACTATAACAAGGCGTGCTATAACGGGTTAGCACTGTATTTATAAATGAAACAGTTGTGGGGATGAACAGCCTAGGAACACCAGTCTAGAAATACAAAGAACAATCCAGAAATGTTTAGAAGCTTGAATCAAAAATAATTAGTCAAATGTCTTAACTACTGGGTGCATTCTAGTCAAACCCCCATTATTGTGCAGTATTTTACTACACTAGGAACACTCATTCTGGGCATACCTAAGGGTGTTGACAAGTTAAGATTGATCCCAAGTAAAGTGGACTGAGACAGCATTCTGATAATGAATTACTGAAGGACTATGAGCAGTTATTTTCTTCCATAATGATCCAATAATAAGGGTAGCATAGTACTGTAGATTATCCTTTTTTTAACTTTGAGAAAACCATATAAAAAAAATAAAAAAAGTCAAGTAGACAAACAGTTTTACTAATGCTCTAACGTAAAAGCTTTGCCCGTTGTCAGGTTCATTGTTTTAAAAATATTTGTTAAATGCAATTTTTGGCAGGTTTTCGCTCTTGGCACCAACTGCAGTGGCTGTCTTGGCACAGGCGATATTCAGAACACTATCGAACCCAGGAGAATAGACGCATTGTGTGGAAAGAAGATTGTGTCCTTGAGTTATGGAACAGGACCCCATGTTGTTCTTGCTACTGCAGGTGAGAGGGATAGCAAATACTTTTTGAATCCTTGCTAATGTAATACATTTGCAGAGGTAAAACTATAGAAGGTCGAATGCTTCTTTATTTCCATTTCCGGGAACTCATTCATGCCTGGTGAGGGCTAGAGGGAGATGAGAAAGTGAAAGGTACATTCTCTCTGGGTCTATTTTATTATTTCCACAAAGGATATCGGATGTAAACTGTGCTAGTGTTGCTCTTGCTGTTTTGTGATGTGAGGTACTGCGTGGATCATGCAAACATTTACAACAGTGGAGGGAGGCAATTAAAAAGACAAACCAGGATATTTGCAGGAACATACCCATTCCATACCGTCACAACTCTAGAGCTGCAACAAAGGGTATGTTATGACCTTCGAAGGTTCAGAACACATTACCGACGGAAGGTTTGAACCTTGGATGCTACTAATTTGCATAATTTACTGGTAACGTCACCATAGCTACTTGTTTAGATTTGATTGAAAATCCTATTATTTTACAGGTAATCTATATATATGGAATAAAATGGAATAAAACATTCACATGTAGTTTAAAAATATGTTATATAGAACAGTAATCAGTGTTTTTATAATTTCAATAAAAATAAACGTAGACGGATATCAAGTGAGAGCGGAACAAATGGCACTGCATGGTGTGGAAGCAAGGGCCAAACAGCTTTTTCTTGACCCAACTCTTTTCTTGCTAAGAGAACACCCCTCGGGAAGCAAGCGAAGTGTTCTCTTAGCAGAAGACAGAGTTGAGCACTGGACGCAATATTCCAAGGCCAATCACGATATGAATCAATAAATACAAATGTATGTATTACTTCTATCATGACGCACGCGCATCAACATATGAAATGAACAGAATAAGTAAGAGAAAAGCAATAGGCAACGTATGTTAATAGAATAACTGACAAACTAAATTAACAAAGCATTCCTACATATGGTAAAAATGCAGCTCTACATTACTCTTGCGATGACAAGTCAGTTTTGAAAAGATTGAATAAACCATTTGAGTTTGATGATGGAGTTATCAGGTTACACAACAGTACTGTATCAGTCTTGAATTCGTTAGCAGCAAATCAATATCTGTGCCAAAAAGGTGTTCTTTTAAGTGAAGTTATTGTTCCTTTAGGCAGAGTATTTTCAATGGGACAATTCCATTTCACCACAAAGGTGTTTCCTAAGCCGATGTGTTCTCGTATAGGAGGTGCTCCTATACGTGGAGACTACTGTATTAAAAAGCATTATTTTTATTTTTTTTTATCCACATGTCCAGGTTATTAGTCTGTTGTTGGTTTGAAGTATCACTGCTGCTCATTTGACTCTGTTTTCATGTCTATTTAAAGCGTAGTCCATGTCTATTTTTTTTTCTCTTTTTCCTACTATACAGATGGAGAGGTATATGCCTGGGGTCACAATGGTTACAGTCAGTTGGGGAATGGCACTACAAACCAGGGGCTGATCCCTGCCCAGGTTTCCACCAATCTACTCAACAAAAAGGTCACGGAGGTGGCCTGTGGCTCCCATCACACCATAGCACTGACCTCTGATGGAGAGGTAAACATCACAATTCTGCTGAAAGGAAAGAAGATTCACCAACTGCCTTGCCCTTTCAAATGTTGAAATGTATTTTTGTTTACAACTGTAAGTCACCCTGGATAAGGGCGTCTGCTAAGAAATAAATAATAATAATGTAACATTTAGAATTTGATGGGTCCACATTCAGTTGTTTTTCTCCTCGTGAGAATTTTGAAGCCCCAGAAAATTCCTGCACCCAGACCTTTTTTTGTAACTGCTGACATTTTAAAATCAATCTTTTTGGCAGCACGCTTTTTGGCAAATCGATAACACGCTGCTTGTGTACAGAAGTGAAGCAGAATACAAAAAATGATTCTGGCAGTGCAAACCTGATGTGATATGCATATTATTATTATTATTTATTTCTTAGCCAACGCCCTTATCCAGGGCGACTTACAATTGTTACAAGATATCACATTATTTTTACATACAATTACCCATTTATACAGTTGGGTATTTACTGGAGCAATATACCTTGCTCAGCTGTGTCCCCCACCTGGGATTGAACCCACGACCCTCCGGTCAAGAGTCCAGAGCCCTAACCACTACTCCACACTGCTGCCCATATGCCCTTGCCTTAGTAGTGAGACAACAGTGGGGAGTAAAATTAACTAAAGAGCAGGAGCCTACAGATCCCCTTGCTCTTGCTAGCGTTCTGTAATTACCTTATTCCTTCGAATTTAAGACTCACTTTTTAAACCAATTTGTTCTTCTCAGAAGTGGCCTGCGTCTTAAATTTGAGTAGAGTGACTCGTGTATTAAAATTGCCAACAAAAGACGTGACTGCCCGAGTACACAAACAGGAACGTGACTGACTGCCCGAGAAAAGACGAACAAAGACATCACTGCCCGATCTTGAATCATCCATGACATGCAGGCAGCCATCTTCAAAGAAGCGTCATTAGCTTCCTGAGGAATTCAAAGAGAAGCTTTTACAATTTTAGTGTTTCGTTATGAGGCTTCATTCTACCAAACAGTACAAGCTTTGACCGATCAAAAATGCTGATCAGACCCTCATATTTTTTGACATGCCAAGAAATACCACAGTTCACAAAAAGGAAGAAAACCAGGTGGGAGTTATCATGACTGGAAAGGCGAAGCAGCACATAACTGTGACAGCAGACAGCCGCAAACTGCCTCCACACGTCGATTTCTTATATGCGTAATTGAGGTTGTATGTTTGTAAATGCAGCTTTATTTGATGTTCTCTTTTTTTCCTGAAGTTGAGGTTTAGAAATTTGGGCTGCATCTTAAACTCAAAGGAATACGGTAACATGTATAGCCTTTTGGGTTGAATATGCAACCCTTGTAAATTGTGATAGTGTAGATAAAAAAAAGTGAAACCAAACAAAACTGAACTGAAAACACATGACTGTATATCTTCCTTTTTTTTCTCAGGTTTATGCTTGGGGTTACAACAACTCTGGTCAGGTTGGCTCAGGATCTACAGCAAACCAGCCAACCCCAAGACGAGTGAGCAGCTGTTTACAGAACAAGATAGTAGTGAATATTGCCTGTGGACAGCTCTGTTCCATGGCTGTGCTGGACAATGGAGAAGTGCGTACCCTTTGTCCTCTTGGGGAGACAATGTTGTGGCATTCTTAACAAACACACAGCTACAATTAAACAAAACAAATACATTGGAATTCCTTTATTCCAACCGCAAGTAGAAGCTGGTTCTAATTGAGGGGGATCTTCTGATTGCAACATGGATGGAGTTTATCCTAAATGACTTTCTGGTCCTGTAGTTCTAAAACATGCATTTATTTTTCTAATTTTCTTTTCAAACCCAATTACAACAGGAACATTTTCTGAAGAAAGTGCTAAGTTTGCCCTCCTTTTATATACATAACAAATCATGTCTATTACTGTTCCTTGTATTTCTAGGCTTATGGCTGGGGTTACAACTGCAATGGTCAGTTAGGGGTGGGCAACAATGGGAACCAGCAAACCCCCTGTAGAATAGCAGCGTTGCAGGGGATCAACATAGTCCAGGTAAGGTGCTTGATCCCCCCCTTCTAATCCTGACAAGTTGGGGTAGATATTCTTTAGTTTCCGAGGGTACAGAACTGTTTCATAGTGACCTATGTATTCATTGGCTCTGTAAATTGATTCTTCTAATATGGATGGGATAACAAAGGCCCTAGATGTTGAGCATGTGTTGTAAGATGCTGTGGATATGCAGTTGTTCTGTTACTAGGTACTGTTTGCATACCTGTTGCAGAAAACTTTAGTTTTTTTACTCAATTGAACCTTGAGCTATGATAAACAGGTACTGGAGTTTAGTGTCTTAAAGAAATGCATTGTTTTACCTTTGCTGTAGCCCAAGTTATATGTATTGCAGCAATATATGTGTCCAGATATTTTTTCTTGGTTCATAAATGAGCAGTGGAAACAGTATTGTTTTAGGTTGCATGATCTGGATACACTAAGAAATTCATTAGACAAGTCCTTTTTTTCATGAAAGAAACATGAATATTCCTAATCATCTTTATTAGGAATGTATCCTTAAAAGGAATGTTACCGACATGTTAACCGAAAACTTTACATAGGAAGCTTGAGAACTATCTCCATTTAGTGTTTGTTGATGGTCTGATCGATTGCTTCCTGAAGCTGACAATTGTTTCTTAATTTGCAGATTGCCTGTGGCTATGCACACACGTTAGCACTGACTGACGAGGGATTAGTCTATGCCTGGGGTGCTAGTTCTTATGGTCAACTGGGTACCGGCAACAAGAGTAATCAGTCCTGCCCAGTGCTTTTAAATTTGGACAAAGAAAGGTAAAACAGCCACTTAGTAAGCATTTAGTCATTGTTTCTTTTCAATTGGAAATGTTTTTTTACAATGTGTTGAAGAGCCCCATGTGGTTTAAAAATGGTTCTTATACATTTAAAAAGGTTGGCAGTGTCAATTGTTTCCTAAAATGTAACACAAGGCACCACACCTTTTTAATTGAATTTTGTATTTTTCTATTGAACCAGCTTTGTCTTTTGACCAGCAGATTTCCATGTTTAAAAGATTTCATTTGAAGACTGTCCCCTTTTTTTTCTCCAAATATACAATGGTCAATTTTTGGGGAAAAGTTATATTTAATCTCATTGGACCAGAGAATTTAGTTGAAGAATGCTTCAGATCCGTGTTAATATTTATTGGCAGTTTTTTTATTTTTTAATGATTTTTTTTAAGTTGTTTGCAGCAAGGTCTATGTGCATACAACTCCTCTGTGTTCAGATGCCTTTGTACAGTTCTTTTGTGCACCATTATGCCTGATACTTCTAAATCTTTACGTCTTTGGCTGTTAATCTTGGATTTTTTTGTTGTTGTTTGGATGATTCTCCTACCTATGGTATTCCATATTATTTATACTGTTTTGTAGCTATTTCCTTTGCTGCAGTTTGCTACGAGTGAATCCAACTCCTTTGTCTTTGACCATCATTTGCTGTGTTCTCAATCATTTAATATATTTTTTAATTAGTTCTATTAAATGTTTTACAGCCATTTTAATGTAAAGGTGCAAAAGTAAAAGTAAAATCGTCATGAACAAACATTTGAATTATTATTATTGTTATTATTATTATTATTATTATTATTATTAAATAAAAATTGTTAAACTACCAGAAATGGTGTATTTTGGTCATATTCATTGGTGGTTAATGTTCACTACATGCATGTATTTAACATGTTTTCTTATATTATCTTATATTAGGTGTAGGATGCCAATACAGGCTGTGACTGTATAGTAAGTTAAGGACCAAGCAGCGTTGAGTTGTGCCTCCAGCCCTCTAGTTCTCCTCTTATAGCTGACTGTATCCGTCTTCATCTCCCCACAGGGTGATTGAGATTGCAGCTTGCCACTCCACACACACGTCAGCGGCCAAGATACAGAGTGGTCAGGTATTGATGTGGGGTCAGTGCCGGGGGCAAACCATCGTCAGCCCACACTTCACTCACTTCACCTGCACGGACGATGTCTTCTCCTGCTTCGCCACACCTGCAGTCATGTGGAAGCTCCTCACTGTGGGTGAGGCTTACCTTTTAACTGTCACCAATGAATTGCCATGGTTTTTATATAGCTGAGATACTTGTTACTGTTGTGGTTTTCAGGAAACACATTGAAAATAAATAAAAATAAGCACCAAAAAATACACTTAATAAAACCTGAAAAACAAAAGCTCTATGTATATAGTACGATGCAATATTACCTAATACAGTTAAATAAAACAAACTCTGATGAAACAAATGTCATGATGCTACGAATTTTCTACATGGCAAAATTATCAGTTTCTTATTATAAATTCCTTCTTACATTACAAATTCACTTAACATGAATTTCCTGTTATTTGGGAGATTTCAGCATTCCTGTGAACACTTTCTCAACCATTCTTACGAAATAGTATAAAGTAATACAGGTCTATGAACAGCAAACTGTGGATGCAAGTTGTCAGCGTTTCTGATTTTGCTCAATGCCCTAATGTTGCGGATGCCTTGCTTTTATGGTTTTAAAATGTCCGTGATCAGAATGTGTCTGTATCTGGGACCACTGTAAAACACAAAGCTGAGAAATTTGCACAGCAGCTGCGACATGCAGATTTCAAATGTAGTTCAGGGTAGCTTGAACGGTTTAAAAGTACAATACTGCACATGCAATATACTGTAACTTACTGATGCCTTTGCAACTTTTATTTTTATTAAATTTAGAATTAAGAAACAACATAAGAACATAAGAAAGTTTACAAACGAGAGGAGGCCATTCAGCCCATCTTGCTTGTTTGGTTGTTAGTAGCTTATTGATCCCAGAATCTCATCAAGCAGCTTCTTGAGGGATCAGCAGTGTGTAGTGGAGTAGTGGATAGGGCTCTGGACTCTTGACCGGAGGGTCGTGGGTTCAAATCCTGGTGGGGACACTGCTGCTGTACCCTTGAGCAAGGTACTTTACCTAGATTGCTCCAGTCAAAAAATATCAACTGTATAAATGGGTAATTGTATGTAAAAATAATGTGATATCTTCTAACAATTGTAAGTCGCCCTGGATAAGGGCGTCAGCTAAGAAATAAATAATAATAATAATAATCCCAGGGTGTCAGCTTCAACAACATTACTGGGGAGTTGGTTCCAGACCCTCACAATTCTCTGTGTAAAAAAGTGCCTCCTATTTTCTGTTCTGAATGCCCCTTTATCTAATCTCCATTTATGACCCCTGGTCCTTCTTTCTTTTTTCAAGTCAAAATTGTATACTTTTGACTTGAAAAAAGAAAAAAGTATACAAAAATGGTATACTTTTTTTAAAAAGTTCACTTTTCAATAACAACTGACAATGTGTTTCTCCTGTATTCCAGAGCGAGATGATTACCTAACAGTCGCCCAGTCCCTGAAGAAAGAGTTTGATAGCCCTGAAACCTCGGACCTCAAATTCTTGGTGGATGGGAAATATATTCACGTGCACAAGGCCCTTCTCAAAATCAGGTACTGCGCTGTAATTAAGTGCTGCATGTAAATGGGTATTGAAAGGTTCAAGTCATAGCTGATTGTGTACTTATTTACATTCGTGGCAGTGGATTCACATTTTACTGACACATGGGTACTTGTTTAATTAGATTTAAAAGTATTTAAACTCACACAGCATATTTTGTGCTGTAGTTTGACCTCCCCATCCATATATCGTTTGTTTTAACCATGCTGGTGTCTAGTTACTAATTTAAAAAAAAATGAAAAGAACGCTACAGGCCAAGAAAACAGTCTGCAGAAATGTGTTAGATCAGCAGCCAAGAATATATTTATTGTTTAAAAGGGTTTTAGTGCTCATAATTCTAATACGTTGAAGTTGCCTGCTGTTTGCTCTGGCTGCCGCTCCTGGGAATCGCAGCTGAATTTCTGGCTGGTAGAGGAAGGAAGGAAGGGGCCGTTGGGATGCTGCTTCCTCTTCTGCCTTATCTTTTGTCTGTTGAGTACAGAGACGTCAGGACCTAGGGCGGTTCAGACTGGGGATACTTTCATAACACGACTTCTGCAGTGATAAAGAAAAGAACGCGAAGACAGATAGAACAGTTTAACCTTTTGCGGTCCTATGTCGGACCTGGTCTGACATTGCAGTTTTCCCTTTCCGGGTCCAATGTCGGACCCTGTACAACATCATCAAAAAGACGCAAAAAACAGGTCTGTAGTCGTTTTTTCTCCGGAAAAAGCCGAGAAAACCATTCAATGGCTTGAGTGAGACTGATAAGAGCCGAAAAAAAAAGGCGTATCTCATGAATACTGATAGGCCCGACACCACATAGATAACACGGACATAAACAAACAAGATAGCTGCTTCTGCATCCAGCGCTCAAAGAACATCACAGAGCTTTTTTTAGATGTTATAGTAATAAAATAACGACTTGGATCGCATTATTGAGGAGTTTGGTGATAAAACGAGTGATCAAGAGATGATTTATCAGTATGTACTATTATTAAGAGGTATTTGAAAAGTATAGCGAACAAGGGGTGGGGCGGGGCTGGAGATGCAGTACTGAGTGTCCTGTTGATATGCAGTGCCTTTTAAACTTGTTTTACTGTGAAAAAAAATACTTTTAAACAGCGCGTCTAAAATGATGATGATGCACCTGCATAATCCCTGTGTCTTTTTCCATGCACCACAAACTGATCTATCTTATGTACTGAACAAGTGTACTATGCGTTGGCAACAAAACTGTCACTGATTTGTAAAACACAAACTTGCCTGTGATTGGTCTTTGCTTTATTAAGTGTGGTTTTCCAGAATAAATAAGTACCAGTATCATATGTAAAATAAAAACAACAAAACATTTGTGACTTTGTAGAATTTACATTTGAAATGTTTTATTATTACTATAATGACTATTATTGGAACGCCCACGGTGCCCCCCTAGAAGCAACATTTTTACACCTTCACTCGATCAGGCTTAAAATGTACATTGTGTGTTTCTTGCCTTGAACAACCCTGAGCACAAGCTTGGTGTGAATTGGAGGGGGGTAGGGTGTTACCTGTTGGGTGATTCGTCAGGGAATTACTTCTTATGCAATATTCTATATGTACTACACAAGGTCATGATGGCATTTAATTTAATTCAATGTATTTCAATCAGCAAATATGTGAGTTCCAAGGAAATTGCTGATGAAGGTAGTCACGGAAATGTTTGTCTTCTCGACCTAGGGTTGATCAGCCTATGCCTCCAGCACTAGGGTTGATCAGCCTATGCCTCCAGCACTAGGGTTGATCAGCCTATACCTCCAGCACTAGGGTTGATCAGCCTATGCCTCCAGCACTAGGGTTGATCAGCCTATGCCTCCAGCACTAGGGTTGATCAGCCTATGCCTCCTAGTACTAGGGTTGATTTGATAATGCCTCTACAGCCAGGATATAAACCAAGAACTGGAAATCATCAGCCACCTCTTAGTGGTTATCCCAAGAACAAGACTTTCACAATAACCTGCTAAAGAATGTACTCTGAATCATAAAATACATGTCACATCTTGAATATAATTGTGCAAGGGCCTGGCCCCATTTTAGCCCCTTCTTTTGAACTATCGTGGTTTTAAAACAAGTTTGTTTGTTTTAAGGTGTGAGCACTTCCGAACTCTACTGAACGAGAATGAGGAAGAATCTATAGAGATCCAGCAGTTCACCTACTTGGTTTACAGAGCCTTCCTGGAGTACCTGTACACAGACAGCGTCAGCCTTGCTCCTGAAGATGCAATAGGTACAATAACTAAATATTACTTGTGTGTATTTCCTTGTAGGAAGTCCTGAACTTGTATCCCGCATCTGATATGCTAAATATATTATTTAACATAGGGATGTATAGAGATATTATATAAGTTGTTCCTCCATTCTGTTTTACAAAGCATCCGCCTAGGTGGAGTTTGTAGGGGGCACAGACTACTGCTAATACAGTAATCTGTCACGTATCTGACTGCGGTAGGACCAGAGCATTCACACAATTATTGTTTTGAGATTCAGCTTTTATTACGGAGCTCCCCTAAATACCTTGTTTAGAAAGATACAGGGTATTAATGCTTGTGACAGAGTAGCCGTCTGCTGTATGGGTGCGTGCATTCGCTGCTGAGTTATAGGCAGGATTTATTTACATATCAACACACTGATCAGCTCACATGACACTACCAGCAATGGTAACACACGGAGCACATACAACACAGTGTATGAAAACTTTGTTAGGATCTGCAATCTCTGAACTAATCTTCTATGTTCAATAATAAACTAACGTTGCTGAAGAGATTGATCATGGTGGATAAATGGTTAGGGAGGATATGTGACGGGCAGATACATAACGGATTACTGTATCTCAAATCATTCTGTGACGCATTTTTGCAAAGTTGCCCCCGGACACAGTGTCGGTCTCATATCTCAAAAACATTTGTGGTAGTGACTTTACATATTCAGGGCTACATCAACTCTGTCCTGTTGTTTGGTACACAGCTCTATTTGATTTTCTTACTTAAGTTCCATTGCCTGTGTTTTCCATTAAAAATGAACCCTTTTACTGCTGTAACCCTCTGGCCATATCATACAGACCAAGTGCTTTGACATAGACTGTTTATAGTTAGTACTTTGATTATGTCAATATAGCTCCATTACAGGTGGTGTCCTGTGAACACTGTTTGTTTACCCCTGACCATACTAAATGATAAAGACCACTCGGTCTTTACATTACAGGTGGAGTAGAAAATAACATTTCACTAATAACACTTTTTTAACTGGACATAATAAATGATACAAATATTTTGTATATTTACAAACCTTTGACAATACTTACCCTTAGATTATGCTACTGGGGATGCTTTGTTTTCTGTTCACAAAAACTCCCATTTCTAGTTATTCTGAAATCTTAATATTTAAATAAAACTTTTTAAAATAGTATTTTGCAATATTATCTTTTGAGCCCATATAGTGGCCCCTCTTTATTAATTGTTCAGTATAACAAAAAAATCTATTTGAAAGGAAGTCCACCTTTTATTCCAGCTTATGGGGCTATAGTGGAGGCACACGTACAGTTTTTAAAAATTATTAATTTGTGATGAAGCAATTCTCTATTTCAGTTTGTCTATCCCTGGAATGAATATGGAAGTTACATTCTGGAAATGATTTTTAAATGTATGTATTACTTACTGAACATGTAGTGGTACCTATACAAATTCACCATCTAACAAAGACTTTAGAATAGGACCATCTTGGTTGTGTTCTTTAAAAAAAAATATATACTTATAATCTGTTGTATTCATTTTAAACAAAATGTTTGCAGTGTCCCCATGTGGTTTACCTGGTAAAAGAACACATTGGCTGGGTCGTGGGATTGGAGGTTGCCCAATGAACCTTCAGTTCTCCTGAGCTGTGTGGGGAATTGCTTCGATGAGAGAACATAGTTGGACATTCTAAATTGGTTATAAAATCAGGGGTAAAATAATTGGGCACTCTAAAAGGTGGTGTTGTTGCAGGGCTCCTGGACTTGGCCAGTTTTTACAGAGAAACCCGGCTGAAGAGGCTCTGCCAGGAAACCATCAAAAGGGGAATCTCGGAGCAGAATGCCATCACGCTGCTGTCAGCAGCAGTCAAGTACGAAGCTCGGGTAGGGTGATCCATTCAGGCTGCACTTAATCCCTGTTGATGTTTGCAAAACTGAGAGATTAGTTGTACCCAGCCATTATGACACTGGTACAATAGAGACCCACGTCGCCACCAACACTGAAGGAGCAGACAAAAAGAAAAAGGTCTGTGTCCTTACACTTGTCAAAGGGCATAAGGATCCACAGAAACTAGGGGTATTATTTCAAGTGTACTGCAGATATTTTCAGTTTCATTCTGTAATAGGATTTTGTATGTGTTTGCAACTTGGTTCTATAGTTTATTTAGCCTTCTGTGCGCACAACACCCAAATTATTATTATTATTATTATTAATTTCTTAGCCGACGTCCTTATCCAGGGCGACTTATAAGATATCACATTATTTTTACATACAATTACCCATTTATACAGTTGGGTTTTTACTGGAGCAATCTAGGTAAAGTACCTTACTCAAGGGTACAGCAGGAGTGTCCCCCACCTGGGACTGAACCCACGACCCTCCGGTCAAGAGTCCAGAGCCCTAACCACTACTCCACCCAAATGATGATGTAGCAGCAGGGACACAAGCTAGAAAAATGATCGTCATTTAAGGGGCCAGAATGTAGCAGTAGAAGAGGATTGTGTTTTATTAAGTTGATATCAGTTTCCAGAAAATGCCTGTAGCTTATTTTCTTTTACAATTCACTTTTGAGGATATAACTTTCACAAGTACACTAACTATTTTAAACCCTATAGGGAACTAATTCTCCATCCAAACGTCACAGGGTGCTGCTTCACAGCTAGACAATATATTTCTGGTTCAAATAACCTATTTTTTTTTTAGGCCTATATATCTGTATGTAATCAAATCAGGCATACAAAAATATGTATTTATATAACTTGTATTAACAGATCTCTTATGTATAGACCTGCATACTTACAAAATGCCAGTAATATTAAAATAAACACTATTTAAACCAGCTATATGCCCCTATATAAGCAATGGCAAATATTCTAATGTACTATACTGTACGAGTATGAGTTTAATTTGAATCTAGTCAAAACACTTGGAATTTGACAACTAAAGTTAATAGAAAACACCCATTATGATTCATAACCTCATAAAAATGTAGGGTGATGGTAGGCCTAATCAAAAACTCAGAATAGTCAGACAGAACATGTCAGTAAACTGAATTGTATGAAATACAGTATGACTGGCTTAAAGAGTAAGTAGCGGAGTTACTAAAATTATAGCGTTACACGTACCCACGTTTAAGTAACGTACCTATAGTTTTTCTTTTCTTTAACATATCGACAACTTTTTACACCTATAACTTTAAAGTAAGTGGGCGTCAAGGACAGATCAACAATCCCAGTGCACTACAGCAGCCATTTTGAAAAGAGCTTTGAAACAGACTTTACAGTTAAGTGTAAAAAATTGTCAGGATGTTAATGAAAAGAACAATTACAGGTACGTTATTAAAAAAGTTGTAGCAACACGTGGGGACAGATAATGTTGTATTTTTCAGAACCCCGCTACTTCAGATTTACTAAGCTTTTTTCTGCAGTGTAATTATCCAGTATAATGAAGGAAGTTACAGCAAACATCATTTTGTTTTTGTTTGTAAAATATATAGTCCCTGGATTTTTTTTTTTTTTTTTATATTTAACAGGTTTACATCTGATAAAATTTAGAATTTTGATTTCCACTGAGAATGAGCTTAGTAAATCTGCCTTGGAGGGAAAAAAAATCTGTTTAATTTATATTCTAAAACAGGATGTAATAACATTTTCAAAACCATACAGAACTACTGTTTCTTTCAAAACACATTTGATAATAAAGTTACTTGAGATTCCTACTGTATCTGATTGTTCTGAGCTGCACGTATGTCTTCTGAGCTGCAAGGAAATACAGCCTGGAGTGTTCAAGTTGTCTCCTCCGGTCTTCAGCAACTGTATTTCCTGTTGCATGAAGCTCTGATAGTCTAGATATCGTCCCAGTACTTTGTGTTTTGTGAGAAGTGTCTGTGACTGTGGATTTTATTATACCTACATGATATATGCAGTGTTTAGGTACTTGTGCGTAATAACCTGTATCAAGAAAGGAACCATGTTCAACAGAATTCTTCATTTCTAGGACTTAGAAGAGTTTTGCTTCAAGTTCTGTGTCAATCACATGACAGCAGTGACTCAGACACAGGCCTTTTCAGAAATGGACCATGACCTGCTGAAGAATTTCATCAGCAAAGCAAGCCGATACGGAGCTTTCAAAAACTGAACCCGCCAGCTCTGGCCACGAGGCAACATCGAGCACCGGTAGCTGGGTTTGGTGAGCAAACATGCTGTATGTATAGTTTTGAATGGATTTTTTCCCCCCCCGGTTGCGTCACGGACATGATTGAAGTGAAGGGACTTGATGGAAGTCACTACTGAGATTTTACTGGGACAGAATTTTATAGAAATCCTTCTTTAGTATATCTATCTCCTATTTTAATAAATGATTAGTGTCACTTTGTTAGTCTCTGAAGGGCTGTATTAAACTTCAACAAATGGTACTAGAGTTGTGCTTTTCCAGGAGAATATGTAAATATATAAATAGCAAGCAACCAACCTGCATTTGAGGTTTCGTCTAAAAACTTGCCAGCCACAAATAATGGGGCCTGACGTAGATAAGCAAACACATTTGACTGACCCTACTAAAAATTGAGTGAGTGTGTTTTGTTTGTTTTTTTTAAACTATGCTTATTCAAAATTTCTATACTGGCAAAATGGGACCCAAAATTAGATATTCAACTGTATTGAGTAATTTACTAATATTGATTATCACATACTTGTTTGCTGCTGTTGTCAAAGGTATGTGTACATATTTAAGTGTTACAGTAAGTTGGTAACTGTGAAAAACAAAGAATCTGTATTGTTTTCAGTGAATCAAAACTAAGATAGTAAATGATCTGGGTCAACAGATTTTAAATGGACAACAGCTTGGGAGCTTAGCAATCAATGGTTAACAACAGATAGGACAGAAAACCTTTTTTCTAAACTGTTTTTGTACAAATTTAAATTTGTTAATTTTTTTTTTCTCCCCCCAGCATTTAATAACTAATAATCCTATTCTATAGCAGGGGTTCTCCAGATTGCCATGTAGAGTTTTTGTTTTAAACCAAGGCCTATATTTTTTTATTTATTTTTTTAACTACACGAATAGGACAGTAGATCCTGACTGGTCTGTGGTAGTTGTTATTCTTAAAAGTTAAATGTAAACATTGTTTATTAAAAGGTGTCAAGTTAAAACAACAATCTGTAGTCGCACTGGTAGAGCAATGTTTTAAAAACACACTGATTAAAATAAAGTTGGTTAATTATGTCACTAAAAGGGAAAAGGGAACTGACCCCTCAGTAAAATGCTATTGGGATTGATTAAGAGAAGAATCACAGATTACTAAAAAATCTATCTTAAAAACAAACAGATGCTTGTTTCCCACAATGCATCATGTAATGCTCCTTCACTGCTGAATCTGTTGCATGTGTGGTTTTTTGTCACAGTATATAGAAATGTTACCATGCCAACAGATCCTGCTGACATTGTGTTATGCACTGTGAGATCATTTTTTCGTTTTCTAGCAAGATGGAAAATAAACTGAGCTCTCAGAAATCGCACTGTAAATGTTTTTTTTTTTTTGTGACTTATTTTTCTCATATTTTACCCAACCCATGGTCAATGAAATCGGAACTATTTTCTCACAATATCCAATTAGGAGGTCACAGTGGTATATGAGTTATAACACACCACAACTGAAGCCCTGAAAGCAAAAACATGTTGAGTATGTCATGGTCTTGATTTTGAAAGGATTTGTACCTGATAAAGACATAAGAAATGAAAACCTGGAAATCTGTTCTACTCGGCCTAATGAAATCTCATTAGAGAATGAGCAGTGATTTGAGTGGATACGTACAAGCTCACGAGCAGTGCTGTGGTCAAAGCAGGTACCTTCCTTTAACTCAATGTCTTCCATGTATGTCACATTGTTTTTAAAAGGACTTCAATTACTTGTGGTATATGATGATAGCATTAATCAAAAACATGACCCACACATTTGTGGCTGCTCTTTTATTTGAACTAAAATAAAGACTTTTACATGTGCAGTCTTTAAGCCAATTGCCACAACATTATACAAATAATAATTCAAATGAAGTTACAAGTATTTTCCAAACATAAATCTACAAAATCATTACAGCAAAGGAATTCTTGGATGGCTTAATACAAAGCAGTACTCTGTTTGTTTCTGCCTGGAGTTATAATTATGTTGTCTATGTACACAATATATATTATAAAAATGAAAGGAAAACATATCTTCTTTTGGCCCACGACTAGTTTGAAAAATGAAACTTATGGACATTTATGCCCATCCTAAAAATCATTTGATGTGTATCAACTGCTCTTTACTGTAGCATTTTAAGTGAAGTGTGTGTTACTGGACAAGCGTGACAATAGAACCAACACTAAAGCCAGGCTGTTGAGCCAATAGACAAGCATAAATTATTCATTTCTATGGACGGGCGTATTTTCAGCTATCAAATGACACCAAAAAATGGTTTTCAAGGAATTGCATTTTCCCAGCCAGCTGTGGACCAACAAAAGACCTTGACACTACTCCTTTGCAACATGTCTTGGTCATCTAAAACTGTAAAAACAACAACCAAAATACCCTGCATATTAAATACATGTTTCTAATACTATTACCAGTACTTCTCTAAAAAAAAAAAAGTTTTGTGCCCTTGTGTATTTATAAGGTTAGAATTCACAGGTATCTAACGATCCCTTTTTGTTTGATAACAGTCAAGTCATTGTAGGCCACGTGAGAAGAAATTCAAATATGAATATTGAAGAGTGCAAGTACCTGGAAAATCAAGTACTTTGAAAAACATGTTTTAAGTTAAAAGTGTTAGTGAATAGCCTGTAGGGTTTATAACAGCAATACAATACTTTCCCCAATTTGTGCATTGTTGAATGTATTTCTGCTATAACCTTTTCAACATAATTGCTGTTGCTTTGACATTTCAATTAACATGTCCGTGCTCATAAATCAGTTTTGACTACTTATTTTAGTTTTTTTTTTTTTTTTTACTGGTTTGGCATCGGGTCTTACCGTCAAAATCTCTTCTGAATTCACAACATTTAATTGGTTCCTGGCTTCTCTCATAAAATTCAGCATTTTGATGGATTCATCTGTCAGTCGGGTTTGCCAGGACTACCTGCTCACTCTTGCCATAAAATGGCAGTAAATAAATACATATATTATGTTGGTGGGTTAATGTGGAATAACCAGTAATAAAACCTTCAGCAAGAAATTTACATGCTAAGCAACACAACAGCCTAGGTGTTGTGAATTCAGAAGACATTTTGATTGAAAGACCCAATGCATAACTGATGTAAAACTAAAATAAAGTAGTCAAAACTGATTTATGACCAGGGATATGTTAATATCAAAACAATCCGTTATGTTGAAAAGGGTATTGCAGGAATGTGTACAATAAACCAGACATTGGGTAAAGTAATGCATTGTGTTTTAAACCCTACAGTCTGTTGAGTAACTCTTTAAAAGGTGTAATAACCAAGACTTTCAAAAAGGTCTCCCCTCACAAACACAACACAATTCCAGGTAGTAGTATTGCACTCAGAAGGCAATGCTGCACATAAACTGTGGAAACAAGCACTTCCACCAAACTTCCACTGTCAACACGAAATATTAATAAAAGAAAAGAAAACCAACAGCAAAACAAGGGACGTGTGACACAATGGCAATAAATCGCTGGTTATTGCACCTTTAACAGGTTCTATCTCTGATGAGGTTCAATAAAATGACCTGTAACATTTCAGTTTGATACATAACATTTAAGCCACTAAAAGTACCTACAAGATGACATGTACTTTCAAAGAGAGGTGCTACAGTCTCCAGTATCAGAGCTGGCACCGAGGGTATGACACATACATGACTGTATCATAGACCTCGATTTGGCACCAAAAGAGATTTAACTTCAGGAAGACACAGCATAAGTTAACAGCAGGGATAAATGCTGTCTGGCACACAAGAAACTGTTAATAAGGAGGTCAGTTACATAATCATTTTTCAATGTCCATTTGGAAAAGAATATAAGATGCCCACATCTTTTGTGGAGAAACAACTAAAATACTAATAAGCACACATTTCTAGCAACAGGAATTAGTGCATTCATCAAAACTTTTAAAAGCAGACGACATTGGGCTTTTATAGGCACATTTGTAGGTTTGTTCAATAACTCAAAACTATTTTTAAATTTTAAAAAATAAATAAAATAAAAAATAAAACCATTACAGGAGTATAAATAAAAAAAAAATTTAAAAAAAAACTGCACACATTTTGTGCACATGCATTTAAACTACCACATTATGAAATGTACAAAGTAAAAATAATAAAATTAAAATAAAAAAATGTTATGACGCAAAAGTCTAGCAGACTATGGCGATGGGTGGCTTCACTTTTCATCCCTCTTCAATGCGTCGGCCACATCTTTCAGTTTTTGTTCCTGCATTCTGGTTCTTGTTGAGGCTGCAAACAGAAACACACACATCTTTGTAATGTATATATTTAAAAGCCAAAATATATTTTTGTCATGAGTTTTGCTTCTCATGAAAGATCGTGTTAGATCGGAAGCACTGAAGACAGTGGCGCCCTCCATTCAGGCACAGATCAAGCTAGTACAAGAAGTGGCTACACTGTCCCTCGAGCAGGCCTCAAAACTCAGCTTTTTAGGGACTGAGGAAGTGCTTCAGTCTCTATGCACATCCAATTGTTGGCATCAAATGTACCAATTTTGCAAAACGGTGGTGGTTTTGGTGATGTAGACTACTGTCCCCTGAGGATAAAACTACCAACTAATTTAACTTGTAACAAACAGTAGTCAAACCCCAGCCCCTGTGTTAGAATTTCAGTTGTGTCCTGGTCTCAACTGAGCCCTCAAAACTGTTCAGTAACATTGACAAAATTCATAAAAGGAAAAAAAAAAACACACAAACATACTCATCTCAGCCAGCTTCTGTTGGAACTTAGATTCCCCAGTAGGTTTGCTACAAAATTGAAAATAAATAAATTAACAGAAGTTATTTATATAATCCTGCAGACACTGTGGTTACAGACCTATTCAAAGCCCTTATCAAATAGTGTACAAGGTCCAACTTTTCAATATAAAGTACAGTGTTTATTATGTCATACCACAAGGTCTCCTTGGACACAACATAAAATTAGCAGTTCAACATAGCTGCGTTTTCACTGCCCAGAATCCCAGGACTGTCTACTTCCATCTGGAGTCATTTCAACTCAAGTAGTATAAAAGCACCACATGAAGAAAATCTAGGTTACAAAAATGAAGACCTACACTGGAACCCTTTTGTCCATCACATGTGGTATAAGAAATCAACCAGAAGTGGAGGAAACACCTTCAGTTTCATTTGGTTCACTTGAGTTGGAATGACACCTCTGCAAGCAGGTTTGTTTCAGGTCTTGGAGAATGGTTAGTAAAACACTTTTCATACAGGCTGAACTAGCAGGCAAGTCGGTGGGTCAGACCCTAACGTAACCCTTTCCAAGCACATATTTGTACTCTATAAACTAGAGACAAAGATTATTTTTGAAAGTGTTGGTAACACTGGAGAGTTGAAATGGAGCCGATTGTTCTGTGACTCTGAGTAATAATCAGATGCGCCCACAGTACTGCGTGTCATTTCTCAGTCCATTATTCCTTACCTGCTGTCTGCTTCGTCCTGCCCCTCTGTGTCGAATCGCAGCCTTTTGAGAGGCTTGGGGGCACTGCTCATGTCAAGCCCCCTCTTCAGAGTCCGCTCACTGCTGCTCACCATCTGGTTGATCTTATGGAACTTCTCAGAGGACTAAAACAGCAGAAGCTTACACTGAATAGCCATTCTGGTCTTGCTGCACAACTTCTTAACTCAATTACGCAGTAGAAATCACTTTCTCCTAACATGTTTTTTTATTTAACAAATCGTAATCATTTCTCTTGAATGCAAGTCAGAAATTAATAAACCTTCACACCCTAAGCAGGTTCTGGGGTTTAATGAAGACTGAATAATTTTGAATAGTCTTCTGCAAGGTAATGAACAAACTTACCCCAAAAGATTCACCAATAGATACCAGGATTCTGCAGATAAAAACAGAAGGATGGTTACAAAAAAGGAATAGAAACTGCCATTTATGTGTAGCTTCTCTCACATGACAAACTTTCATCAATGACTAAATTTTACTGCTCTGCTGATTGACCTTGATATGACCTTAACAGTAAAGCTTTATCCACAAGAGGGTTCATTTCATTCAATTAAGTTTTGAGAGCACCACAGTGTCACATGGATTTACTCAACACACACACACACATATATATATTCAAATGTATTGTCAGTTATGTATGCCACACTTTTTATAGTATTAGGAATCTTATTCCAGATTTTGTCTGTCCACACTTGTAATCCTTATATCATTTTAAATGCACATGGTGGATGTAGGTCATGGTGATATATTCTTATATCGATAGATCTAATTTGATATGTACAGGAGTGCTGAGGGATGCATGTAACATTTTAAATTTGAGAAAGTGCATTTTATAAGTGTCTCCTTTTCAACAAGACATGCACAAGCGTTACTAATTTTCTTAATTCTGTTTTGTGTTCCAAAACACAGCTCAGTATAGCCACATGGCAGAGGGATTAAAGATGAGCTGGAAATGCATTCCCAAAGTTAAGCATGTCAAAGAGCAATGCATCTTCCCAAGAGGGAAAAAAAAAGAGGACATGGGAATGGAAAGGAAATGAATGACTTCTAAAAACTGAAAGCCAAAAATAAATAAAAATATATATATGTATATATATATTTTTTTTGTCAAGCTATACATTCTGTGCGTTAGTACCCTGATTGGTGGATGAAAGTTCTGTAGTTCCTAAAATACCATTAACATCATCACAAAAATGTATGAAATGCAATGGTTACATCACACTGCAATGCTGCTGTGAAAAAAACCCTATGAAAATGTGTACTCTTTCAAATCACTTTTCAACTGAACCATTCCTTGAGAATCTCACCTTGTTCTAGGAGTCATCTTGGTGGGGGACATCATGGGCGAGATGTAGATGTTGTTGCTTCCTGGAACCTTCAGGGGTGAGTTGGGAAACTTGTATGGGCTGCAAGGAATGTGGGGGATCGGGGAGAGAGTTGGTGGCTGAGGGAAAGAAAGAGGACATTATTGGAATACAAATACATTGATGGTGGAGCAACAGGTTCATTCACTAGCTTCTTGTGCCTTGCACATTTAGAGGCCTGGGTTCGAATCCAGACAATACAATGTATTTAACTTCTTTAAATACAATGCACGCCTACAAAGGTTAAAATGATCTTTTAATAACACAGTCAATTATTATTTACTTTTTTTGTATTTGATGCATTGATGGTTTTGTAAACGTATATACAGATGTATTCATGATTTCACTCAAAAAACCAGGGGTGTTGCAAAAGGGAGCATGAACTGGACACTCTGCGGTGCTCAAACAGGGAAATCCTCTTTCTCCCGGTGAATGCTCCCACGTAAAAGTTGAGGAATGTATTTCCGGCTGATTTTTTAAAAACAAAATCAAATTTATGGTTTACACAAAAATATAGCTGCGGACAAGGGGATAAAACTAAAGGTAAAGTAGGTTAACTGTCGGGTGTTCTGTAACACTTAACTGTTTGGACCTAATTATGGAAACATTCATGAATGTAGTCAGTGACAGTGACCATTCGTGAGCACTATATTCAAAACTGGAATATGAAGGAAAAAATGTACATCTATAATTCTGCCTATAAAACTCACCCTGGTAGAGGCATACTGCAGGATATTAGTCTTCAACTTTTGCATGAAAACCAGGTTATAGAAGACTATGATGGAGTCATATTGCCCCTCTCGGATGAGAACTCGCTTAAATGTCTGGATGGAAAAAGAGCAGATTTGTCAGTGGGTTCAAACCTTTTGTAATAATTTAAATGCTGCAGCCTTATATAAAAACCACATAAATCACAACGTGACAAATTCACCTATTTATCAATTACCTCTTGGTTTGTATTTGGCAGGTTTTTGTAAGCAGTTACGATAGTCTTAAACCTCAGGTCGACGTTCTTCACCTTACAAATAGCATACATGGCAGACATCATGATCTGAAAAAGAGGTAAAGGATCAGTTAAACAATAGATTTCACATAGATCCTTTCAGAACATCATTACAACTATATGTACAAAAACAATACTGTTCTATAGCGCCTTCACTATATCCTCTTTGCAGGAGATTTTATCTCCAGTAGGAGATAATGATAATCCTACTTGAAGGACATTTATTTTATTTATTATAATTTAACAGACGCCTTTCTCCAAGATGACTTACAGACACTAGGGTGTGTGAACTATGCATCAGCTGCAGAGTCACTTACAACTACGTCTCACCCGAAAGACGGAGCACAAGGAGGTTAAGTGACTTGCTCAGGGTCACACAATGAGTCAGTGGTTGAGGTGGGATTTGAACCAGGGACCTTCTGGTTACAAGCCCTTTGCTTTAACCACTGGACCACATAGCCTCTACATACTACAACGAAGTCAGTATTAGTACACATTGTGATCTAATTCAGAGTGCAGTACTGTACCTGATCTAAATGCCTGTCCCTCATGAGTTCATACTCGTTCTGCAGTGTGTGCTGAAAGAGGGTCCAGATGATTGGTTCCAGTTCAGGCTGGCCCTTTAACAGGTGCGAACACAGCATGTCTAGCCGCATATACGCCAGACGGTAAACTGAGGAGGAAAGGGACAGTCAGAATATACAGGTGAGGTTGTTACCAAAACACAGAACAGAGCAATTACTGTGCAAGTGAGGCAGTTCACTGACCTTTCTTGTAGAACAGAGAGAGTGAGGTAGATTTCTGTGTTTTCGGAGGTGGTTGCTGCGACTGTGCCAAGGGAGCTGTCTGATTGTCGGCTGTCTGCGGCATACTGCCATTGATGGAGGAGGCCTTCTTCCAAGAAGACCTGACAGGAGACAGGTACCTGCACACCATCAAAACAAAACATCCAGCAAAAGTTCAGTTTTCTGTATTTGCTGTTTGCAATAGGCACCCTTTTAACTGGTTGGAATGTGTTCATATTTATTTGTTTATTTGTTTATATATATATATATATATATATATATATATATATATATATATATATATATACACACACACACACACACACACACACACACACACACACACACACACACACACACACACACACACAGTTTTCTTCCAGGTTGTCCTGGAAGAAAACTTGCTTCCTTCTGCTCTGACAATGTTCCCCAACACTCAGGATTGGTTTTTCCAGCAGGACAATGCTCCATGCCACACAGCCAGGTCAATCAAGGTGTGGATGGAGGACCACCAGCTCAAGACCCTGTCATGGCCAGCCCAATCTCCAGACCTGAACCCCATTGAAAACCTCTGGAATGTAATCAAGAGGAAGATGGATGGTCACAAGCCATCAAACAAAGCCGAGCTGCTTGAATTTTTGCGCCAGGAGTGGCATAACTTCACCCAACATCAATGTGAAAGACTGGTGGAGAGCATGCCAAGACGCATGAAAGCTAGGGTTATTCCACCAAATATTGATTTCTGAACTCTTCCTAAGTTAAAACGTTAGTATTGTGTTGATTAAAAATGAATATGAACTTATTTTCTTTGCATTATTCAAGGTCTGACAACATTGCATCTTTTTTGTTATTTTGACCAGTTGTCATTTTCTGCAAATAAATGCTCTAAATGACAATATTTTTATTTGGAATTTGGGAGAAATGTTGTCAGTAGTAAGTAGTATAGAATAAAACAAAAATGTTCATTTTACCCAAACACATACCTATAAATAGTAAAACCAGAGAAACTGATAATTTTGCAGTGGTCTCTTAATTTTTTCCAGAGCTGTATATATATATATATATTATATATATATATATATATATATATATATATATATATATATATATATATATATATATATATATTATATATATATATATATATATATATATATATATATATATATATATATATATATATATATATATATATATATATATATATATATTCCAGCCAAATCCACTCACCCCACCCCATCATACATAATCATATGAAGTACGACACTCTATAATTAACACATGCCCATGACATCTAATCACAATGTCAGTAAACATTTTCCAGTCACTAGTATTTATAACCAGCAGAGGTTAGTCATCTGTCCTTTCCCGTCAGAGAACAAATACCGTTTCTCATTTCTGTTTATGTTCCCGAACTAGAACTGAGCTTGAACATTAATAAAACTCTATAGCAGGAAAGTGACAGTTTGGATAGAGCAACACAAGAACACTTTCAAATTTCAAAAGGGGAAAGAAGTTGCCACCAGCTGAAACTACTTGGGGAATGCAAACAATAATGCGAGAAAATAAAATTAAAAGACTGCGTTGACCAATTTTTATTTATTTATTATTTATTTATTTATTTATTTGCTTATTTAATAGCTGAATTCATAAAAAGTCTAACAGTATCCTAGTAACAGACACCAGGGAATGACATCTGAATGTAAACAGATCCTCCCAAGGTAAGTACCTACCCCTCAGGAGGCGGTCTCACGCCTTCTTCAATTCATACTCAACCTGTTCTAAGTGGGAGACGATCCTAGTTTAATTGCATGTGACACAAAAACACCCTGCTTTGTGTCAATTAAACAAATCAGGAACCGTGTGTTTTCATTTGAGTAACTTGGCAGGGTCAGGGTTCTCTCGTTATAATCTTGAAATCGTTCGGCACACTGTCAGTACATTATGTTAAAATTAGGCCTTAGGACTAGGAGATGTAGTTGCTGTACCCCACAATTAAATCTCCATACACTGCAGCATTCTTGTTGTTAGTCTATCACATCTTTATAAAGCATTTTGCGCACTATCCCTGGTCAGAAAGCAGACCTTGTTAGAAGTTCAGTTCACCTAAGGTTTTAGCTGCACACAAGCTTTCTTTATCATTGAAACCTGCCTGCCACTATTTCATTCTGTGAAACAATCAAGTGCCAGCTACTGCTTGCAGGAAAATTAAGTTTTATAAATGGGAATGTCCCATTCCTTCCCCTCCAAAGTGCTCTTTTCGGAATTTAAGCATCAACAAGGTATGGCAAGGCATGTTTAAATGCAAGACATGGTTAACATGTAAAACAGCTGATAAATACATATCACAACAGCCTTCTTAAATATGTTCAAACTATTTCTAGAGCTGTATGAGACACAACACCCTTAATATAGCCTGTGATCACTAAAATCAGATTTTGACTTGCACAATGTACATGTCATGGGTATAAGTCAACAGAATCCCAGTTCTCAATTCTGTTACTGAATGCTGTCTGAATACAATAGGTGCTTTTTTGTGTAGAAATTGCCTTATTTACTGTATCTTGTCTCTTCTGGTACATACAACATGGAGGGGTGTGGGGGGTAAAGATACTGTTGACAATAAAAACATGTTTTTGGGGCTTCAAAATGAAAAGAAAAGGCTGTTTCTTTCCAAGGACCAAAAGAGAGACTCTTCATTGCTGACCTCCTGTGAATTGATTTTGAAAAGCTTAATTAAGTGTACTGTCATTTTTGTGTAACAGTTGTGCCACAACTAGATTAAGTAATTCATATTAATCAAAGTTTGTTCTAACAAAAGAGAAATTTACATTTAAGGAAAAATGCAGTTTCTGCAGCTACCACCATCATACATTGTCCTATAAATATAACTGTATTACCCATAAGTAATGTGGTTATAGCTCATTTGGGCATACAGGTGTGTGGATTAAGACTAGTTTATTGTATTACTATAGTTCACTACACAACTTCTGAAAGTGTGAAAACTGTCTGTGCTGTCCTGCCTGCATTCCCCCCAGGATGTTCTTGTTCTGGAGATGTGTTTCATCTCCAAAAAAAGACTTGGTAACTTCCTACATGTAACCCTGGTACTTTGGAGTGTGTGAACCTCTGGTTAGTACCATTCTGCTTTCATTGTGTGAAAAAGGCAAATGGGAAGCAACCAGCTTAAAGGTGTCCTCTTTTTTAACCTGATTTGCCTGGTCTGATTTCATCTGTTGCACACAAACTGAGGATAATGCTTCGGCAAAACGTGAAAAGGGAATGGGACTGGACTACGATAAATTATAATAGTTTAATATCCAGAGTTATATACATCATATAGCATAATAACACTATTACATAATTTTGCATTACCGTAAAAATTGTTGTATAAGTAGATCTTCTAGGAATTTTTGCGGGACCCTTAAAAGGGGGGAGTGACTAATACACCAGTGCGACGTCTGCACTGGTGTGTCTAATATTAAACTGCTGTACTAGTGCCACAATGGGATTACTACAGCCACGGTTACAAACTTAACTGTTAACAACCCGATTATTTTTTCAGGATCTACAGCATTTCAGGTTATGTTGCTAGGCAGAAACACAAAACCACTGTTCTAATTGAAAGTTTTAATTCGTTACTCTCAATACCCTTAGTCATTTTGAATGTTAAATGCAAGCTTTGAGACTCTTGACTGACCTCCTCTCGACCCAGACGTGTGTACGTGGAGAAAAAAAAAATTTGTGGTTAAATTTATCAATCTTCAAAATATGAAAACGTCACAGCTATACTGCTTCACTGTTAACACAACAGCTGTCAATCTCTATGAATTTCCTTATTCCCACCCTCCCGAGCTATTGATTTGTCAACATTCAGACTGAACCCGCGGATCTGTAGCAAACAGAAAGCCGTGTAAACGTATCAAGTCTTGCGTTTGTTGTAACTGCAATGCTATACTGCAGGTGTATGGTGTTGAATTTGCTGAAAAGCACGGCAATTGCAATGCTGAAAACACACTACGTGAATGCAGACAAAACAAAGACAAAGTCACGTCAAAAGTCTAGCATAAACTTCATTTTTTAGAATACTATACATCCTATGGAGGCGGTCACACTGGACGTGTCGTGTAAAACTGACGGTTCAAAAATAGGTCTTGTCCTATTTTTTTGTGCGTGTCGAAAGTAAATTTGTCTCTAACCAATCACACTCCAGCTCGCACCCCCTCATCGGCATGACAACAAACATCAACAGGTAGCCCCTACTGTATTTCATTAACACAAACAGAGATCGGCCTAATGAAAATGAGCGATTTAAAACAGTAGATATTGCCAAAATGAAATGTTTCCTTGAAGATAATGGAAACAAATAGAGCTACAATAAAGAAAACTCTTTCAAGGATTTTTAACAGCAACACAAAATGACCCGACGTGTTAAAAAAATACCTCCATCAGAATTAAATGAATACATGTATAAATATAATGTATATAATCTTTATGTTTATGTATATATTTTACATTTAATTTTAGGGCAGACAGTAAATACATAAATGTCCAGTCATTAAAATGTGTACTACTTATTTGTGGAGAACGGCATTAACAGAGCCCTGTGTTTCAAACACAAACTGTATCTTTAAACTGAATAGTTGTATAAAGTTTAGTTTTTTTTTTTTGTTTTTTTTTTTTGTTTTTTTTTTTTAAGAACTTCGACCATAGCCTACATATTTAATATGCAACAAAATGGTTTTGTTCTGGTTAAAGTGCTTTAGCGAACCACAAGTAAAGTACTATACTGTTGCTTGTTTTACTTATTTTGCATGTCTTGTGACTCAGATGTAGTTAAAAACCAAATGGAAGAGCTTGCGGGACCAGTTTTCTCAAAAAAAAAAAAAGCAAAAAACATGAGTGCGCAGGCAGTAAGAAATATAAAAACCATGGAAATACATGCTGCAAATGCAGTTTTTGGAGCAGCATTTGGAAATGAAAAGGTAGAGAAACGGAAAGTCAGAAGTAGGGTAATTATTGTTATTCAATATTATTATTATTATTATTATTATTATTATTATTATTAGTTTATTTAGCAGACGCCTTTATCCAAAGCTACTTACAGAGACTAGGGCGTGTGAACTGTGCATCAGCTGCAGAGTCACTTACAACTACGTCTCACCCGAAAGACGGAGCATTAATAATTGCGTTCCAATTATTTGAACGCCTTTGGTGTGAAAGCAACTTGACGGCATCAAAATACGCTGGACGCTGACGCTCTGACGCGACGCACTCAGTGTGAAAAGACCTAGATGGTGCACTGTTTAGATTACTGTTGTTATGCTTTTTTAATTGACATAGCAGCACTGTTTAAAACTTTTCTTTTACATTTGAATTAATACAACACATCTGTAAAAGCCAATGCAGCTGGAACTATATTGCCCAAGTATGGTTTTGGAAAGAAATGTTCAGTAAAGCAAAGTTGATATGTTCTTGAAGTGCTTGGGTACTTGATAAGCTAAAATAAAATAGGTTAATACAGGTGTGATGTGGGATGTATAACTTGATTTTACGCTCTGTTAATTATTACTTTTTAAATCCATTCATGTACCATTTGTCAGTGGTTTACATTGTTACTACTGGAATTTACAGTACTGTGATAGTATTATATCTATATTTTGATGTAGTTTGACATTGCACTTAAATTTACAATTATTTAGAAATTTTGAAAAACAGAATAGTTTCTAGCAGTTTAACTAAAAACACTAATATTATTAATGGAATAAAATGTTGCAAACAAGGGTTATTTAGCAACTAAACCTGTGTATTTCTTTATTTAAATCGTTTTTGAGCATATAGGAAAAAAAAAAAATCTAATTGTAAAAAAAGTATTTTAAAATTGAAGTCTCAAAAAAAGGGTGGAGCGGCTTTTACACCACTGCGACCTATACAATGATTTTCATGGTAAATTAATCTAAGCTAAGGGTAAATGTTACTTTGAACTTAATTAATATATATATATATATATATATATATATATATATATATATATATATATATATATATATATATATATATATATATATATATCTCTCAATTTATTTTTTACACAAAACTGGGTAATAAAACAAAAGGTTTGGTTGGTTGAAATGCATGGTTTTGTAACAAACATCGGTCATATTTAAAATAAATGTTATTTTTGTAATTTTCATTAACAATTTCATTTAGTAGACCGATGTTTCAGCAATGTCTGACAACTGACATTACATAATGTACAATTAAGTAAGTGCTTTCTGAGACACCGAGCATAACTGGGATTGATGGCAACAGTAGGTGTGGTATTAAATAGCTGGAGTATTTGACAGCAAGGACACACACAGTAAAACACAAGTATTAAAAAGGTCACAGGACAACAGAAACCCTCTGGAAGGGTTCTTTGGAGCTGTCCTGGGGCACTCACAGGTCTGCCGCTGTGTGGTTGTGTTGCAGGGGGAGGTTCAGGGTGCTGGGGGGCTCGGCATGGTCCACATGGCCTTCCTGTTCTTTCGACTGTTTTAGCAGCTCAAACAGAGCAGAGTCCTAGGGAGACGAAGAAAAAAACATGGACCACTGAAATATATATAAATATATTACACACACACACACATGCAAGCACACACACTAGGGATTTATTGTCTAAAGTAACATTTCACAGATAATTCAGATTTCAGTTCCTCAAATACCTTACGTTGTGAAAGCTGAAAATGTGAAATAAAAAGGTCTGTAAAGCTACATGTTTTGAACTGAATTGGTAGCTTTATGAGCACCTTACATTGACTTTTTTTTATTAATAAATGTGAAGAGTACTTATCCAATGAAAATGTGACGGTTTAAAGAGTTGAAATCTAATATACAATTTGCAGCCTTATAAAAGCATCACTGCTCAAACTACAATAAAAAAAAAAAAAAAAAAAAATACAAATTGTAGTTGCCTTTCCACGTCACTAGGTGGTGCAATTGAACCAAAACATTTCCCTACAGAACTTGAACAACCAACTGTGCTTACAGAAATGACAAAAGAAACACATTTCAACACACATTGTAGTCACTTTGAACATAAATAAACAACCAAAGCGGTTTGCGCTATGAAAAACCTAAAAAAAAAAAAAGCAGCAGAGCATATTATGTGGTAGACAAATATTCTATACATTTTTCAATGGTAAAAGTGACTCATGCAAAATAAATTAAGTAGACAACATAATAGACAGCTTATAGTTACAGAACTATACCTGCAAGATGCAGAAAGTTAACTTATTTGGTATGCTATGTGTAATGGCTGTATCGGAAGAAAAGGAGTCGGCTACAGGAATACACAGTCCAGGGATGGTACAAACAATGTAAAATGCTCCCGGCAAGCCTGTCAAGACTGGCTTATTATTATTGTTAATTTGCTTAATTTTAGCAGACGCCTTAACCAAGGCGACTTCGAGACTAGGGTGTGTGAACTATGCATCAGCTGCAGAGTCACTTATGTCTCACCCAAAAGACAGAGCACAAGGAGGTTAAGTACTTGCTCAGGGTCACACAATGAGTCAGCAAGTGAGCTGGTATTTGAACCAGGGACCTCCTGGTTACAAGCCCTTTTCTTTAACCACTGGACCACACAGGCTCCTTAAAGAGAACAGTTGCCTAATTGATTCAGGGCTTTCTTTTTGAGCTACAAAATGCAGGTAGCCAGTGCGAAATGACAAATGTGATGACTGCCAAGGATAGAAAAAAAAAAAAAAAAAACCACAAGCATCAATTGCATCACTTGCCAGAACCCCACCTTTCTTTTGGGAGGAAAAAAAGGAAATGATCTCAAATGCTATGTCAGTCTTTTCTCCGAATGCAAATGAAAGAAGCCACAATATCAAGTCCAAACTAAAACTAATTTAAAATGGTAGAATTATGTTACGGTGTAGAAGCTCCTAGAGTATTAGGCTCTGGACGAATCAAAATGTAGCACCTAGCCACCTCTGTTTCATTCTGTTTACTGAGGGAAGAAGCCTGGCCAGTCCTTGTATTGTATAATTCTAACTAACAATTAAAACAAATTATTAAAGCTGTTGCTTATTTTTTATGTTTCAAAAACACAAGCCAAGGACTGAGTGGGGATACTGCACCTCCTCAGAGGGTAGTCCTTACAGGGTATGGTTGAGGCAATCTCACACTGCTAGGGCCTGAGTGATCCCTGCTCTGTATAAGGAATAAAATAAACATTTAATATTGTATTCTGTGTATAGATATGCTTTTGGAAGTAGTCCAGTGTTAGGCTGGTATTAGGGTGAGTGAGAGTTTCCTATTAAAGGGACTTCAAGGTATCCATGGTTAGCATGGTAAAATAGTCTCCATTGTAGAGGTTAGTTCTATGTGAAGAGTGCTGTATCAGCTAATGTGCAACAGATGTAAACCAAGACCAGATGTTTTAGACTATATAATTCTATAGGATTAAGACTGCACCTGTTCAGCACCAAATGAAATACAACTAACAGCTTAGAGGGGACTACACTGATTTCAATTGCCCAGGTGAAATGAACCAACACCTACATCCGGACCTGTTCTGAAAAGGTGTTCCCAGTTGAAATTAATGGCCAATTGCTATTTTGATTGCAAATTAGGTGACTACCATTATTCGACTAGAAGAATGGGTTGCAATAATTGTGATGCAATAATTGTAAACAAATGTAATCATGTATGGGCTATCATCTGTGAAGAATAATCTTTCATTAAAATCAATAAACTGTGTAATTCGAAAAATTATTAAAAAGTAGAATTGTCTGATTCATTGTAAATTTATAAAGTTACCACACCCTCCATCTGTGTCAGTACTTCCTTTTCTGGCTTATTTTGTAATCCTGCCTAAAACCCAGTAACGACATTCATTAATATTGGATTGCATGAGTTTCATCATGACCAATGTCGTATGCACAGTTCATATTCCAAAGACCCAATCTGAATAGACTACTGCAGATATTTTAAACTATATTGCATAATCTTCTTGAAAAACAACTACTTAACAGAGGGCAGTTTCTCACAAGCGAGTCATGATTGCATCATTTTTTAATATAATTACAGGGAAGTTTGATCCATTCCTGGTTTTACTACAAGTTTAATAAGACATACCTGAGCTTGTTACCTATATACTGTGGCTAATCAGGCTCCTTTTAAAACCTGAAATGGGGATGGGGGGGAATGCTATGCAATAGGAGTCTAATTTTCATCCTGCAATATATACTTTAACATGGAAAATGAACCATTTGCCATTCACAAAGTATACTGTTTATCTACTATAAATGTTTCAATTTATAACAGCAATTTCAAATAACTTCACAGAACAGGTAAAAAGCAGCTACATTGTACAGTATGATGGTCCACCTAGCACACAATTCAGCATACATGAAAATCTGTGTACAAGCATTCCAATCAAATGCCAATCAAATGCTTGTACACAGTCTTATCTGATAAGATGGCCTAAGCATATTTAAACCTGACTTGCGTGTTTTTGGTGTGAAGGAAGTCAGTACAGAATGTTCCATTTTTACTTCAGCTCAGTTACCTAATTTTGGTTTAACACTGTAAAAGTTACAAAACAACTGAATATGCAACAAAAATACTGTTAAAATAATAATTGAAACCCACACAGCTTGGAACATTTCTGACGTTAACCGAGGTAAGTTCAACCTAGACACTGCAGTATACAAAAAAAAAATAAAAAAAAAAATAAATAAATAACCTCAAGTGCCTCAAGCTAACCATATGTGACATAGGTGGTCTCCCCAAGTAAAAACTAGTTAAGAACATAAGAACATAAGGAAGTTTACAAACGAGAGGAGGCCATTCAGCCCATCTTGCTCGTTTGGTTGTTAGTAGCTTATTGATCCCAGAATCTCATCAAGCAGCTTCTTGAAGGATCCCAGGGTGTCAGCTTCAACAACATTACTGGGGAGTTGGTTCCAGACCCTCACAATTCTCTGTGTAAAAAAAGTGCCTCCTATTTTCTGTTCTGAATGACCCTTTATCTAATCTCCATTTGTGACCCCTGGTCCTTGTTTCTTTTTTTCAGGTCAAAAAAGTCCATTGGGTCGACATTGTCTATACCTTTTAGGATTTTGAATGCTTGAATCAGATCACCGCGTAGTCTTCTTTGTTCAGGACTGAATAGATGCAATTCTTTTAGCCTATCTGCATACGACATGCCTTTTAAACCCGGGATAATTCTGGTTGCTCTTCTTTGCACTCTTTCTAGAGCAGCAATATCCTTTTTGTAACGAGATGACCAGAACCTGAACAAAATATTCTAGGCGAGGTCTTACTAATGCATTGTAAAGTTTTAACATTATTTCCCTTGATTTAAATTCAACACTTCTCACAATATATCCAAGCATCTTGTTGGCCTTTTTTATAGCTTCCCCACATTGTCTAGATGAAGACATTTCCAAGTCAACATAAACTCCTGTGAAAACATACACAACAAGGCTGACTTCAATTGAGCTTAATGGTATAAACATTTCCTTTATTTTCTATCCTGAGCGTGCCATAAATGCAAAGTCTTGCGTACCAATATCTGTCAGTTTCCTATCAGAAATGTAAAGAGGTTGTTTCACATCTTCTTTGAGATACTCTGTTCTTGTTTCTATATGCTTATTCCAGGTCCCTCAATGCTTCCAATGCAACTCGAGTCTCCTGCTGCAAACATGTGACCAACAGCAGAGGAAATGATGAACTGCTGCTTCTCGGCACCTAAAGAGTTTTACTTGAAATGCCTGCATCACACACACAGAACTTAAACCACAAAAAGGGGGGTAATGAAAAGGAAATCTTCCACTCTTCAAAAACAGGTAGAAGATACTTAATACAATGTTAAACATTTACTATCCACGAAGAATGTCTGGGTGGGATATTACAACCTAACTGTGCTAATTTTTACTTGATTTGTAAGTCCCAGTCATGGCGGATACATCGTGTTATCAAGACTGCGTCATTCCACATGAAAGCTGACTTGAGGGGAAATATAACTGATACAGCTATTTCCAAATCTGTGGCATCTATAATGAATATATTCTTCCCCTTTTAATGTAGATGCTTGTGCTGGAAATTCTGTATCGCAATTCATGTTCTGTACAGCAACAAAAAAAAACTTAAACAAAACCCTTGACCACTTTTTTGCAGTCACATAGTATTTACAATGCTGAAATTCATTAACCCCAAAAAAATAAATATATAGAAACTCTTCTATGAGCAAAATTAATGGTTTCAATCTCATGCCAAAACATGCAATTAAATCAAGCAATTCCTTTGTAATGTCCATTTTGAAACTCCAAAGAAGCGCAAACTACATACAGTCAGTTTTGTTCAACGTGCACAATTTAATTACAGGCTGTTTGCCAGGAATACAAGCCTGTCATCCTGCTCTGGATTCAAGGCGGCGCGCTATATTTTTTTTGGTTTACATCGAACACACAGAGGGGCGTACTAACAAAGCTTTTTCAAAACTGATTCGCTGGTAGGATGGGACCAGCAAATCAGATGCTAGTTAACATGAGCAAGAAAAGAAGAGCACGCCCACTGCTTGTGTGGCAGAAATACTGTAAATAGCAAGACAGGGCGTTCGGTGCAGTTTTGTTGATAAACTTGAATGTTATTAATTATGCGCATTACAAAAACGTAATTATTGAAATCGATTAACCATTATTCATATCTATGTATATAATAAGGAATGGAAATCGATCGAAAAATCGATTTTCGATTGAATCGTAGCAGCTCAAATACTCACCATTGTAAACCCTAAACAATAAATCTCAAAACTTGTCTTGGAAAAGAACAAAATCACAACCATAAATATAAGGGTTGTCAATTAAAATCGCAGTTAACGTCTACGATTATTGCATTCATTTCTTTGGAGATTTTTCTTTTTTTTAACGCGCGTTAATCACACTCTTCTGTTTTGACCCTCTTATCATTCAGCAATTCATTCCCTGCGGCACCATTTTAATAATATACTCAAGCACATGCAAGGCAATGAGTGCATCGAAGGTTAGTCCTACAACTGCATTATGGAGCAAAGTACTAAAAGTGAAGAACTTCTGGGGAATGAATGGGAAGTTTATTTTAAAAAACCTTGACGTATCTACTGTCAAATTGAGTTTCAGTATCACAAACGTAGGCTACATCTAAATCAGCGCCACCACCGCATTCCCGCTGCCAGAACTGTGGACGAGCCAGCATTACCGCTGTCAGCATTGCAGCTGCCAGCGTTGCCATGGGCAGAATTTCCACTGCCAGGACTGCACCGGGTGGAGGAGCCAGCCTGTGCGCTGTCAGCATTGCCAAGGGCAGCATTTCCACTGCCAGGATTGCCCAGGCTGGAGGAGCCAGCCTGTCATCTGTCAGCATTTCCGCTGACAGCATTGCCACTGACAACATTGCTGCCCATGGGCCCACTGATGCCTGGCTTTCTGGCCCCAAACTACAGGCAAGCCTTTTGGGACTTTAAAGGGGGAGGTAGCCTTTCAGGCCATGTGTGCTACGAACAAGGGGGGAGATATGTGACAGGGTACCCTCCGCCCCTGTGTTTATTTATATTAGTATGATCTAAATGTACTGTTTTGTGTTTATTTAAACAGTTTTATTGTTATTATTGTTTTACAACCTGTATGGGGTTAAAATGCCCCATCCAGATAAAATCGTGAGAATGTGTGGTCAGCAGTGAGTGATTACTGACAAACTGGCTGTTGACCACGCGTATGCTGAATGCCTTGGCCACAATATAAAAACAAGCAGCTTTCGCTGAAGGGGGTTAGTGTGTTCAGAGGCAGAATGAGAGACGTGAGTCATGAGTAAGGCCCTGTGAAAATCGCGATTTCACAGTCTGTGCGGAAATCATGAAATTAGCCCAATACTGCAATTTTTACAATATTCTTAAGAAATAAAAATAAATAAAAAAAAAAAAATCACATTAACAAAACTGTACAGCTCTGCTATGTGCTTACGTGTAATATTCTCCATGCACACAGTGCTGTGCAGTGATTGTCATGTCACTATATGCAATCTAAGCGGGAAATTAAAATACTACACCCTGTAAACAAGAAAATGGATGCCTCTAAAAAGGCTAAAAATGTGTCTGCAGCAGATCGCGTAAAGCAGTATCCAGCAGGCGTTTTACACAGCAATGGAGGTAATCTCTTCTGTACATCCTGCAACGTTACTGTGGATCACTACCAAAACTCGTCTGTTGACAGGCATTTAGATTCACCGAAAAGAGAAAGGTGGAAATCCAGAGCAGTACTCGACTGCTTTACTTGCAAAGAAACAAAAAACGGTGACTTCCATATTCCAAAAGTCCACTTACTAAATTTTGACCTGACAGAGGCGTTTGTTTGCGCAAATATCCCTTTTAAAAAAATGGACAACCAAAAGTAATGGAAATTCTTCAGACAGAGCGTAGCAAATGGTCGCGTGATCACAAGCAGGAGATTATGGAATTGGTAAAACAGTCTGGTTGCTTGTCACTGGTCACACTGACCAAAATAATTGCTACTGGTGCTAGTTTTAGACTAGCACGATACTTGTTAGTTCTGTGTCTGTTTTGTTTGTCTGTTTTGGCCACCGTGTCGTTTTGTACCAGTGTTCTGTTTGTTCAAACCTTTTATTTATGAATTAAAACTCCAGCGCATTCAAACCCAGTACTGTGTCCGGTCTTCTTCCTGGTCTGACGTCTCCCACAAGCTATCCTGTGACAGGTCCCCACTCTTCCATGAGCAAAACTACTGGTTTAAATCCCCAACTCTCATGCCAAAACATATAATTAAAAATCAAGCAATTCCTTTGTAATGAAATCCACTTTAGAATCTGCCCACTGAGGTAAAAGAGAAAAGCTTCAGCAACATTTTTTTTGCATGTTCTCAGAGATTAACGTATTTAGCATTGTAAACCCTAAACAGTAACACTCAAAACTGGTCTTTAGGGGGAAAAAAATAAGATCTGGCAAACTAAAAGGCAAAACCTTTTTCTCTCCACAACAATATATTTGCTTTCTCCAACATGGGGACAATGCAGAAGTTGGCAAGGCGTTGAAGGGATTGTTGTCAATGACTGGAAAAAATTAAAAATTCAGACAGCTTTCTGGCTCGGCATGGTATTGGAAAAGATTAATTTCTCGTAACTGACTCTTTTGTCTTTTGTTTGGTCTTATGCCAAAAAAAAAAAAAAAAATTATATATTTGAACTTTATTTATAAATTGGCCTTAAATGTTCCTTGACCACCTATATTCCACACTGTTCATTAACTTTCAGCACTAAGTAACTTTACACAAACTTTGTCTTGTAAGCTAGAGCAAGTGAAGTCCAAAGCGTATACTTATCTTCTTCTACTTTGACAGTAAAATGATTTACTTTGTTTTTGATGTAAATCAGCTTAGATTGTGTGATCCAGTATATTGTACAGTTTAACTGTTTGGACTTTTTTTGGAAACATTCTACAGTCAATTCTCGTTAAAACGAATTTCAAGGGACCAGCAATTTTTTCAGTAATTCGTCTAAACCAAATGCCTACTGTCAGTTTTTATTTCAGTTATGTAACACTGAAATCAAATTTCAGAACACTGAAAAGTATTATATATTTAAAAGTATTGTGCATTTTATTGAAAATACAGTTGGAAGCGCACTTTTTAAAAATATACTTTGCAAATGAACTGCACTTGCAATCTGCAAGTCCCATTCTGATCAGGGGCATTTTTAAACCATTAAAATATTACATATATTTTAATTATAAGTAGTATGTTAAGTGTAAAGTTAACAGATTAGAAGTTTTGCTTTGTCAAAATAGGCAAGATACAGCAGTCTACTTTGGGGAAAAAAGATTGGTAATTACTTATTTAAGAACAAAGCCTAATCCTGGGACTCCTAATGGAGGCAGGGTGTTTGCAGTAAAACCTCTTATCTGAGAATGAATGGCTGTGCGGGTCTGTGCCGGCAGTGACTGATCCAGCCATAAATCTTGGAGATAAGGGAGAAGTCCACAGGCAAGCAGTCACGGCACACCGTGAAGGGAGAACTATATGTAGGAGACAAAGTCCACAATCTTCACACAAAGGGTGGCAGTTCTGGGTGTAACAACACCTGCATGTCACACTGTGACACATCTGGTATGACGGAAGTACCATCATACCAGAAGTGTCACATTTTTTCACAAGTACTAAATCCTAGGGTGGCCCATTCGCGCAATTTACGCCCATATCTGAATACATACATTGTATGAAGAATAATAAGTGGAGACTTTTAATTAATGATAAGTTATTTTGTTAAATCAAAGCATATATTCATGCCAACTATTAAAATCAGGTTTAGTTATGCAGCAACCCAATGACTCAATGAACATCCTGGAGTCTATTTAGATCACGTGTGTATTGTTCACTGATGATGATTTTTCTCTGGATCTGTCTTTATTTGCCTTGAGAGCTTGCCAGTAAAATCCTAACTACTTATGACTGAAGAGACTTCCTTCCCCATTAAAAATCATGAGTCAAAATGGCTTTTCACATTAACTTGTCCCATCCACACAACTCAATATTACAGTAAGTAGACTAGGTTGGGCCAACACAGAAGTCTGGGAAGAATTCTCTGAACAATCTCAATCATGTTCAAAGCTTATTCTGTCTGCAAATCTTTTTTTATGACATGTTTGGCTGTTCATTGTCCTGCAGTGAACTAAGGAATAATTACATACGAAGTTCAAATCCTGACAGTGGAAAAAGCAAGGAATTCTACTGTAGCACACTTAAAAGAAGTGCCCATTCATTATGACTTGAACTTCAGATTCAATATAGATAAGTGGGATGCAACAATTACATATGTTCATGTATTATAAATTCAACAGGGAACCATCTGTTGCTTGATAATGCATTTTCACCAGTTGGTTCATACGCATTAAAGATAAAAATTAGTAGTTTAGTTATGAAAAAAAAAAACGTACAGGAACAGAAAAATAAATCTGAACACACACAGCAAAACCTCTCAAATAATCGCCTGTCTCCAATACATTCTGGGTCTGCTGGTAAATACTGTAAATAAACGCCGGGTCTCTGTCATTGCCATTGAAGCTGAGGAGGACCTTGAGCGTAATGAACTGCTAATAAGTGACAGGGATGAAAATGCCTCTCAAGAGTAATAAACAATAATAGAAAACCTCATTTAATGTAGGCCTACATATAATGCATATTTATTTAATGCAGTTACTACATTATTAAAAGTTTTGATAATTTTAAGCATGCTGAAAGTAGGCCAGATACAAACCTTGGTGTATTTTAACATGTTTTGTTGTATTAACAATGTACAAGTTTGAGATTAAACAATACAATATTTTTGAGAATGATACTTATTGCGTTTATTGTTCATTAAAATTTAGAAGTTTGTATTATTTATTTATTTATTTATTTGTTTATTTAATAATTATTATTATTATTATTATTATTATTATTATTATTATTATTATTATTATTATTAACATTAACAATAGTAGATCTAATTCCATTTTTAGATACAAATTCATACTTCTGCTTGTTCATTTTCCAACGTTTCCCATACCGTATCCTTGTTAACCAGTGCATACAAGACGACCGTAATAATACTTTCGCTTTATGCTTGAGGGTGTACAATACAATGTAATTTTGTTATAAAACAAAACTGTTATAGTTCCCACTGACACACAACCTTTTAACAAAGTCGCTGGAATGTTTGAGCTGAATTTCTTCCACGCTTTCAAAATGCCGTGCAGCAGGGGTTCTGCATCCATTCACTCATTTATAAATCATTTAATTAATACAATAACTACAAATAGATATATTCTTTTTTAACAGCAGAATGGATTGTTTCTTTCAAGACCCCTCCATAATATTAAAGCACTGATTTTCAGTTGTAATACACCAACAAACCAAGGTAATATAGACAATGCTGTACTTATTTCACATAAGATTAACATGTGGTCAACAGGCTAAGTAGTCTTAAAAATACAATGATTTTAGAAACAATGAAGTATGAAAGCAAGGGTTAAGATAAACCGAAATAAATCACTTCCAATCTGGTGTCATTACCCCCAATGTTCTACTTTTTGTTCAACATCTTAAACAGGTAGGTAATCTGACAAAAAAATGTGTGATAGAAAATGGACTGAAACCTAAACAAAAGATTCCTATAGAACAGACAGTCACATTTTCACCCTGTGCACTTACATTTCATTGAGAAAAAAAGACAAGACGGAGAAAAATCAGTCACTGATGGCCTATAAACATTAAAAAAAAAAAAAAATGGTTTAATGACCATGAAGTTTTGATGAAATCCAAGTGCAGTCGAGTGAAATCTCATATTTAACCTTGGTGGTATTAGATTTAGAATTTCATTGTAAAACTATTACAGGTTGATTGGAATGTTGACTTTGACACAAGTTCTGTCACAAGATAGTCCAAATAAATTCCAGAAAGTTTCTTCTTCACACTTGTGGACTCAAGCATTTTGAGGTACGTCATGAGCGCAGAGGTTATATATGCTTTACAAACCCGATACCTGATCTGTAAAGTCCCACAATAAAACACCCCAAGCATACTTACTGCCAGCAACTAATGTAAGAAATGCATTTATCCTATCTATACTATAAACAGGTTGTGTGTCCTGTGTTAAATTTCACAACACTTAGCATTATGAATTTGAATTGTGGTTGATGCACTGTGGCAAAGTGTTTTGCAGTGAGCAGGTGTAAAGCCGATATGATTATGCAACAGAAGACAGACAACAAAGTTAACGATCAAAACAGGTTTTATTTTTATAATCCTGGTCTGGTGACCACAAAGAATAATCCCAGGCAATACACAACAATGTGTAGGTCACTGTTTCTAAGTAAATAATACACATACAAAGACACACACGATCACAAGTCCAGAGTGAGTGGTTTACGTGCAAGTTGTTAAATACAAATTTATAGGTGTACAATGGTGAAGTGTACGTGTTAGCCGTCTAATAATAACAAACAGGTACACTAAGTATTGGCAAACAAAACAAACACTGAACACTCACAGTTACTTTACTCTCTGTCCTTTTAGGTTCGTCTCAACCATAAACAAGGAACAGATCGCTAAGCCATGTCCCCCTTTTGTACCATCAGTCTCGCCCCCTTGGTTAGCAAGTGCAACCATTGGTCCTCCAATCCACGGTTGCCACATCACTTCTCTTCTGGGGCGATGACTTGGTGTACTGTAGCTCCGCCTCCTTTCTAGATGGCCGACTACCACTTAACCCTTGGAATTAACTGTATGACCATCCAGTCTGTTCCTTTTACAAAGCGCCCTCACAGGTCGGGAGGGAGATTTATCACCAAGATTAATTGGTCTGTAAGAGAATTTTTTCAGTAGCCAATAATAAAATATTCACCACGGAAGTGATTTCACTGTTAATGGAACTACCAGAAGTTACATTTGCAGAAATTAATTTGTCTATTGCTACATACTTCCCCTAGACATCTGTACTGAATCCTACATAGGCCCTCTTGCGACATTTGGGCATCTTTAAACAATATTTCCTTTCAATATACATTACATAATACTAAATATACTGAAGAATTTAAGCATTAAAATGTAAAATAAATTACTATTGTGAAGGGATGTGCTTTTGGTAAATTTTTATGAACGTTTAAACACTTTGCAATGTCAGCGTTTAAACCATATCTACATACACATATTACATGCTGATACTGACAGCCCTGGTTAAGTATTTTCTAAGCAAATAAACTTTAAATAAGCAAATAACAAATGTTTTAACATCGCAAAGACTTAACTACAAAGTAAAAAAAAAAAAAACACGTACACAGCAAGTATATATTGAAATGCTTGTATCGTTGTAATTAAAGTTTCTAGTGAAGATATAACTATATACTATATACATATTGAACACATTTTCAGATAGTATGTTTTTAGAATAGTGTGTTTCTTAAAGGTTAATTTAACAACAAAACAGGAACCTATTACGTTTTTTTGTAAGTTATATATATATATATATATAACTTTGACCCAAATTATATGGTTTAAAAAAATAAAATAAATAAATAAATAAAAAATAAATAGAGATGAACATCACCCACTGTACAGTGCTAATGCAAAATAGTTACAGGAAAGCAAAAGCGAGTTGTGCTTACAATTGAAAAAAAAGTTGGAAAAACTTTCACTTCTGAAAAAGGCGAGTACTTGTGCATTACAATTTCCGAGTACTCAACTGAGAATATGTGGAAAGAGTTGAAAATTGCTGTTCACCAAAGGTCCCCATCCAACTTGACGGAGCTTGAGCAAATTTTGCAAAGAAGAATGGGCAAAAATTGCAGTGTCCAGATGTGCAAAGCTGGTAGAGACTTATCCAAATAGACTCATGGCTGTAATTGCTGCCAAAGGTGCCTCTACTAAAAATTGATTCAAGGGGGTGAATACTTATGCAATCAATTATTTTCTGTTTTGTATTTGTAATTAATTTAGAACAATTTGTAGATTTTATTTTTCACTTTGACATTATGGACTTTGTGTTGATCAGTGGCAAAAACTCCTAAATCCATTTTGATTCCATGTTGTAACACAATAAAATGTGGAAAAGTCCAAGGGGGGTGAATACTTTTGAGAGCCACTGTACATAAACCTCCCAAACATGGCCACAAGTCATTAATATAATGTTTGCCTTCTTATGCAGTTAGTATATGGTTAGTATTACTAAATAACAAAAAGTATTGAAATTCACGTATCCACACAACTTTACATTAAATTGTAAAAAGCGATGCCTGGCCTACCTGTTTAAACTGTGTCTCAGGGGTCCTTTACAGTGCAGTAGTTCCAACATACAAATAAAAACTGTACTAAACAAACGACCGTTCGGTCCAAAGGTTTATAGATCAATTTCAAGTGAAATAAGCCTTCCACCTATGGGAAGATTGGGGAATGGGGTCCACGAGTCTGTGGTAATTGCAACTTTTCCTCCCTTTGAAAGTTTTGTATGAACCGCTGCAGCACGATTTTCTTTAAGTTTTTCCAGCCTCGCTGGTATTGTTTTATGGGTCGGCACAGTATTGGTATAATCTTACATCGATTTCAAAACTGCTGCATTCACGATTCACACGCACTATCCTCATAGGGGATCACGCCCTGTTCGGCCAAATCTATAGCAAATGTTGTTATGGATGTTTGCTTTTTATTGCCATCAGTAGCTCCATCCACAATAATAATGAATGTTTTCATTTCAAACAGTGAAGCACTGAACTTGTGTTTTTGTGGTACGGCAATTTTGTTTGGCATAATTTACATACCACGTTTTCTTGTCCAGTTCCTTAAAATACTTCCAAACGTTGCTTCCTTTGTTTAGAGATGCCATTTTAAATATAGAACAAATTCAGAAAAAAACGCTTGTCATAAACGTTATTACCTCGCCGTGGAATTGATACCATGCCACGCCTACTACAGGCATAAACACACACAGTGCACCAATGAAGCGCCAGATCGACCGAGAATAAAACCCGCCCCAGTGTCAATCTTTCTGTTGCACCAATTAGAAAAGCTACTTGGAGGCAATTGTCAAACCCCTTCCTTTTTATAATATCCGCCCTAACTGTGGCACTAGAGCAGTCTGATACGCAACGGACGACTGATGATAAATTACTGAAATTAATGCATACAAAAAATATGCGTTTGGTGACATTTGTCATGTGACCGGTTATACGTCTAGCATATTATTAAACATTTTACCACTTCTTTTGAGTTTATATGTTTAAATGTTTAAAATTCCCATCCCTACTATTGTGTAAAACAATGGTCACCAACTATTTAATTCATATTTTAATAAAAATAAAAAACAGCTGCTGCTTCTTGGTACCTAATCAGTTCATGTATTGTAGCTCACACGTACTTGCTGTAAAAACAGGCCATGTGACCTGTACAAGTACCAGGATGCAGCAGTTTATCTATTGAATTTGAAATCTATGCAATCACTGAAATTTACAAAAATATGTTTGCATGCAAAACAAGCAAAAAGTTAACAGTAACGCTGTATGAAAGGCCTTTGTTCCCTATAATGACAAGGCCCTGTGGGCACATTCAACCATGCTTCTTAGTAAAACAGCCCCTACTCTACCTGCACAGCCCCCCAAGCTGTTGGGACCCCCCCCCCCCCCCCACACCCCACACACCACTACTGAGATTTGGGGGAGGGGGGTGCTGCTATTTTAGGAATGGGCATGCTTGTGTGCTATTGTAGTCAAATGTAATCGGAATAAAACCTTTCAATATCCTTTTACTGGGCCCTACGAAAACAAACATACATATTTTAATTTTACATACAGAAATCTTACCAAGATGTGTCTTTCTGCTGTAGCAGATTATATATTTAAAAAAGTATATAATACTTATTTCCATAGTTTATAAATAATGAATAACTTAGTATTATATTTGTAAGTACAGTGTATTATTTTTTATAATTTTTTGTTGTAGCCACTAAAATACCTTACAAAAGACCATTTCAATTAGATTTTTAACTTGATTTTTTGCTATCCAAATATTGAGAGAGCTGAATTAGTAAGCGGCTTTACTACGCAGTATAGTTAGGGCCCTACTCATTGCAAGGCCATGAAAAACATGACATGGACCGTGAAATTCATTCTGCACTGTGAAATCTGGTCCGTTTTGTGTACTTTTACCCTGCAGTAAAATCCAATGCAGTTATATATACCGTTACAGGTTCCTGATGCGATTGTTGGCTTGTTTCAATTTAAAGAAAGCAAATTCATCATGAACAAGACAGGATTTATTGATTTACACTTGACAACTGCCAATAAAAGGGCTCTACTCACTGACTGGTAGACAAGGGCATCCAGGGCGGGTTTAGTATGACCTATGGATCTCAACTGGTAGTACCGTCAGACAAATTAGACCTAGATTTTAAAATGTGTCCAAAATAAAATAAATCAAAAAATAAATCTATATATTGTCCAGCTACAGACTCGTCCCTAGCTCGGCGATGTCTGTCATTTCCAACAAACTCTGTGGATGCAGAGAGGGCTGCTGCTGCATACAATGACGTTTAAAACCAGAACATCATACATTCTATTAACATCTAAGCAATCAAGTATATTTGCAGTAACTTATTTTATACAGAATACCTAGTTACCTGTCTGTAATTGAATGTACTACTTTGCAGGCCTACACGGTATAATACACGTTTTGTAAAGCCTGGTTTATTGAGTGTATAAAACCATCACACCTAGCAGACCCCCCTGTGGAGCGACTCTACCCAGAAAAAGACTGGGATTTAAAACTTCCAGCCCCACAACACACATTGCAGACTCACACCTCTCAGTTTTGTCTGAAATACATGTTCCTCCTTTATCCTGCACAATTTGCTGGCTTCCTGTAGTCGTTTGGGTGTTTGCAATAACATTATCCTTTATTACTTTTTACTTAAAGAACCTAATAAAATGCATTTACACACTACTTTATCAAGATATTTAAAGACTTACAGTAGAAACATGTCAATAAATGCTCTTCAAAAAAAGCAGAGTTTCACATGAAGCTAGTTTAACTATTGAGTGAGAAAATTATAAATTGACAGTACTTAAGAACCACTCCACAATTATAATAAGATTTGAGGTTAGGGAAGTAAATTAAAATCAAAACGTAGTGTAAAAAAATCTTAACAAAAAACACCACTGCTTTACCCAGCTAATTTTGGAAACATCTAGGATTCTACACTTGCCAATACAAGTAGTTTTATAGAGAGCCCATTAATTGACCATTTGAAACCTCAACAATTAAATGTTTTGTTTGAAATGTTTTACCAAATGAGCCCCTACAATATAATGTCTCCTCCCAGCCCCCACACATTTAAACAATTGGGGGAGGGTGACAAAAAACACTCACCTCTGATTGGAAGAGGCTGTTTAAGTAAACAAAGAGTTAAATAGGGCTTGCCCGCGCAACAACTTGCTGCTTAACTAATGGTACTTGTAAGACCTCTGGGCTTTGTTTCACAGTATGCACGCTATCACATACAGCAAAAAAAAAAAAAAAAAAGTGGGCTGAGCCAATTCCTGCTCTGCTTTCCTGTAAGATCACAGCACACATTACAAGTTGTGCTCGAAAGGGTGAACACCACAATGCCACCACCATCTGGGGAGGAAAACGTCTGAAGTTACTGCAGGACAGAGAAACCTCTTAAAGCAAGCACACACCCACCCCGGTGGCTGGACTGATTGAGACCTGCCTGTTTGCCTTTATGCTGAACTGGCTTTCAAGGTGGCCCAAGACTGCTCGGTGGAAATAAGAGATTGTTCAACTGGCTGACAAGAAGCACAGTGTAGATCTGGGACTGCCTGCAACTTAAATCACAAACAAGAGCGACAAAAGGGAAGATACAGCTACACTTGTTTCGCTTTCAAGAGGACTGCGTTCGGAGGACAATTTTCTTTTCACAACTATACAAGGTACGGTCTTGACAAACGTTCCTCTCAGCCAGAATACATAGCTCAGAGTTTACCTTAGGACTGATCTGGGCAGGGGGACAGGAGAAGGAGCCTAAACAGGCTGTACCTTTTCAGACTTTAGAAGTGCTTAATGAATTGAGAAAACAATGCTGTCACCGCAATAAATGGAACCAAACTATTTCTTATAACTCAACCAAAGGAAGTTGCATTTCAACAGACACAGTTTTTGGTTCCCCATTTCCAATTTCAATTCAAACTAACTGGGGAATATCTATTAAGAACTAAATGCACAGAAGTAAAACACAAGCTGTTTACCATGTCAAACACCACCAACAACTGTAGCATCGATGACAGCTTTAAGTACACACTGTACGGCTGTGTGTACAGCATGGTCTTTGTTTTGGGACTGATCTCCAATTTGGTGGCCTTGTACATCTTTATGTGCTCGCTGAAGCTGCGCAACGAGACCACCACTTACATGATGAACCTGGTATTCTCCGATCTGATCTTTGTCTTCACGTTGCCTTTCCGGATCTTCTACTTTGTTACCCGCAACTGGCCGTTTGGGGATATGCTCTGCAAGATCTCCGTCTCCCTTTTTTACACTAACATGTACGGGAGCATGCTCTTCCTCACCTGCATCAGCGTGGACCGCTTCTTGGCCATCGTGCACCCGTTCTGGTCCCGGACTCTGCGCACCAAGCGTAATGCCAAAATCATCTGCTGTGCCGTTTGGGCGATGGTGCTCGCAGGAAGTTTGCCTACTGGCTTTCTTCTCAATTCCACAGCTACGCACAATAAAGACACAAACAAATACTCGTGTTTTGAGAACTTCTCAAGTAGTGTATGGAAGGAATACCTGTCCAAGGTGGTCATCTTTATCGAGACGGTGGGGTTCCTCATTCCCCTTATCCTTAACATCTCCTGTTCTGCCATGGTCCTGCAGACCCTCCGCAGGCCCAAAACCCTCAAGTGGGGAAAGCTAAACAAAACCAAGATCCTGCGCATGATTATGGTTCACCTCTTTATCTTTTGCTTCTGCTTCGTGCCCTACAACATCAACCTGGTGTTCTACGCCCTCGTCCGGACTCAGGCTCTGAAGAGATGCTCGTTGGTGGCTGTCGTCCGGACCATGTACCCAGTGACGCTGTGCATTGCGGTTTCCAACTGCTGCTTTGACCCCATTGTATACTACTTCACTTCTGAGACCATCCAAAACTCCATAAAAAGGAAATCCACGAGCAAGTATTACGATACCAAGTTCTCTGAAGCCATGCTAACGGTAAGCCCCATACAGCAAAGCCTGCGCACCATTAAAGCCAAAGTGTCTCAGACAGAATCCACAGTGTAAGTGCTGACTTTACAGCCCAAACTTTTCCCTCACAGTGTGGTTTGTACAATTTCACTGTTTGAAAGGAAATTATGCAAAAACTTCATCCATCACTTTTGGAAACTGAAAGGAACTTGAAATCAGCAACTTGGAATTACTTTGGAGCATAATGTATAACTAACTTTGTCATGAAAAGCTTTATGAGCGGAGAAATACGTGAGAGAACTTTTTATAGAAGGCTGCAACTGATGAAGAATCAGCCCAGGATTCAAGTAGAATTGAAACTAAAATGGTTGTCCTGTAAAAGTGTTCAAAAGATTGGTTTCAAATCTGAAAAGGCAGGTATGTAGCCATTACATAATGAGGTGAAAAAATGGTGTGTAAAAGTAGTTCCAAAATGATGCTTCAGTGACCAACACAAAAAACAAATGACTTGTTTTTTCCCCTCCTTGTAAAACAAGTGTTATTGCAGTATTTATCTATTTCTGCTATCACTGAAATTAGAATGTGACACAGCGATTACTGCTGAACTTTTAAATTATACATACTATGTATATATACACTGTGTGTATAAAATGTGTGTATATAATATATATAAACTAGGCACCATAGTGCTATATGTCTTTGTGCTTTCTACTGACTTAATAAAGCTGTGTCTTTGCCAATGAAAGTAGTATACCGAATCTACTCTAACTGATCTATTTGTTCACATACTTTGGGGCTTTGCTTTGCAATTCAGTTTGTTTACATTTAAAGAAGTCACAGTGATAGGTTTGAGAAAAGAACATTTAAAAAAATAAAGGGGACAACTGAAAATTGTTAGCTCCTTTTCTCAATGCCATAGTTTGTATTTAGCATAAAGTATAACATTTCCTTTATTCTATTCTTATACGACTGCTTTTACACAACTCTAGGACCAAAAACAAGGTAACATGGTCTAAGATGAACTAACCCTCACAAAGTATATGGAGTGTTGGTTTCAACATGCGGCAAATCCCTTTAACAAATAATTTTTAATATTCCAATAGCAATACATATTTAAAAAAAAGCTCTTATGGTAGTTTAGGTTTATATTAAAAGGTACCCTTCATTGTATTACACCCCGCACCACCAATGTCAGGTTATATTGTATTGATAATTAATTAAAGGTTGGTAAACTACTTTTTGTTTAAACTTTAACTATTTTAACTTTCTGAGAGAATATCAAAAGGAATGCTTAAAATAAGTGTGATGTAAATATAAAAATAATGCATAACAGGTTCTGTTGGGAAACCACATGCGTCAAAAGGGAGTGTTTTTAGAGACTGACCCAATTAGAAATCAGGAGCAAACCAATTTGCAGAAAACAAAACTAAAAGCAAAGCCAATATTTACTTATGCATGGCTGCAGCTGCAGAGTACAGGACAAAGCACATATTCCAACGTTCACTGATAAAGTTTCTGTTTCTGGTAATGCTTTTGAAAGCCTCCAGTAATAAACTAAACTGTTAACATGACTCATTGTGCAGTAGTTAAAGAAACAGTGGTGTTAACATTTACAATTCGGATGTACAATTACTGCTAAACTACAGTGGCAAAACATTGCCAAAAAGGTATGCTTTCTCTTCCAAAAAAAGGGCTCTGAGGCCCATTTTTATAATTCCAAAAACTAAGAAACAACTAAGGGTGGTTATTGTAAAGGACTCCAAAGTGCATTCAAGTCTTTTACCAATTTGTTCGGACTAATTTGCACATTACCAGCTAAATGCTTTGCCACTTTGCAGATCACCTGCAATTGTTGGCTACAGTTTAAGAACAATTCCTTTTAAAGTATTTTTATTTTTATTTTATTTTAGCAAGCTCTAAAAACAAAACAAAAAAATATCCTTTTATTTTCCTGCAATTACGACATTTTCAGGAAAATATGTCCACAACATGAACACATTGAGGGAACGGAAGTCTACCGTACACAACTTCAACATACAGTGCCTTGCGAAAGTATTCGGCCCCCTTGAACTTTGCGACCTTTTGCCACATTTCAGGCTTCAAACATAAAGATATGAAACTGTAATTTTTTGTGAAGAATCAACAAGTGGGACACAATCATGAAGTGGAACGAAATTTATTGGATATTTCAAACTTTTTTAACAAATAAAAAACTGAAAAATTGGGCGTGCAAAATTATTCAGCCCCCTTAAGTTAATACTTTGTAGCGCCACCTTTTGCTGCGATTACAGCTGTAAGTCGCTTGGGGTATGTCTCTATCAGTTTTGCACATCGAGAGACTGAAATTTTTGCCCATTCCTCCTTGCAAAACAGCTCGAGCTCAGTGAGGTTGGATGGAGAGCATTTGTGAACAGCAGTTTTCAGTTCTTTCCACAGATTCTCGATTGGATTCAGGTCTGGACTTTGACTTGGCCATTCTAACACCTGGATATGTTTATTTGTGAACCATTCCATTGTAGATTTTGCTTTATGTTTTGGATCATTGTCTTGTTGGAAGACAAATCTCCGTCCCAGTCTCAGGTCTTTTGCAGACTCCATCAGGTTTTCTTCCAGAATGGTCCTGTATTTGGCTCCATCCATCTTCCCATCAATTTTAACCATCTTCCCTGTCCCTGCTGAAGAAAAGCAGGCCCAAACCATGATGCTGCCACCACCATGTTTGACAGTGGGGATGGTGTGTTCAGGGTGATTAGCTGTGTTGCTTTTACGCCAAACATAATGTTTTGCATTGTTGCCAAAAAGTTCGATTTTGGTTTCATCTGACCAGAGCACCTTCTTCCACATGTTTGGTGTGTCTCCCAGGTGGCTTGTGGCAAACTGTAAACAACACTTTTTATGGATATCTTTAAGAAATGGATTTCTTCTTGCCACTCTTCCATAAAGGCCAGATTTGTGCAGTATACGACTGATTGTTGTCCTATGGACAGAGTCTCCCACCTCAGCTGTAGATCTCTGCAGTTCATCCAGAGTGATCATGGGCCTCTTGGCTGCATCTCTGATCAGTCTTCTCCTTGTATGAGCTGAAAGTTTAGAGGGACGGCCAGGTCTTGGTAGATTTGCAGTGGTCTGATACTCCTTCCATTTCAATATTATCGCTTGCACAGTGCTCCTTGGGATGTTTGAAGCTTGGGAAATCTTTTTGTATCCAAATCCGGCTTTAGACTTCTCCACAACAGTATCTCGGACCTGCCTGGTGTGTTCCTTGTTCTTCGTGATGCTCTCTGCGCTTTAAACGGACCTCTGAGACTATCACAGTGCAGGTGCATTTATACGGAGACTTGATTACACACAGGTGGATTCTATTTATCATCATTAGTCATTTAGGTCAACATTGGATCATTCAGAGATCCTCACTGAACTTCTGGAGAGAGTTTGCTGCACTGAAAGTAAAGGGGCTGAATAATTTTGCACGCCCAATTTTTCAGTTTTTTATTTGTTAAAAAAGTTTGAAATATCCAATAAATTTCGTTCCACTTCATGATTGTGTCCCACTTGTTGTTGATTCTTCACAAAAAATTACAGTTTCATATCTTTATGTTTGAAGCCTGAAATGTGGCAAAAGGTCGCAAAGTTCAAGGGGGCCGAATACTTTCGCAAGGCACTGTAAAAAACAAAAAGAAAACAATTAAAAATATTTTTCAAACAAAAAACAACAGCTAAGACATGACTCACTTCCTATGTTTTAAGTACTGTTTGGAAGAAGAATTTTAAGAGGAAGTCATGTTTTTAACTACATTTCCATAAAAAAGTCAGTTGAAGCTTCTTGTGAACTTGGTATGACCTTCAGGGTGACAGCTTTTCAAGCTTTTCAAGCCAGTGAGGCCTATACTTTGGTTAAAAAAACAGTTGTCAATCTGATGTGAACAGGTAACCACATCCAGTAGACTGCTTTCAAACATTACCATATTATATGATCTGGAGTTTCCAGCCTTTGTAATAGTCTGGGGTATATATTCATTAGGGCCCTTAAACAGTATTGGCCAGGCTACAACAGTGTATTGCTGTACATGTGTAATGAAAGCTCAAAACAGACATGTCTAAAGATGAATGGATTTTAGTTTTAAAATGATTGTTTTTTAAAAGAGTGTGTTCCTGTATCGCTGCCACAGCAGTAAATACACATTTCATGAGAAAGTTGAGCACCTGAACTAAAGCCACTGTGATACATACAGACGTGCTCAAATTTGTTGGTACCCCTCCACAAAAAACGAAGAATGCACAATTTTATCTGAAATAACTTGAAACTGACAAAAGTAATTGGCATCCACCATTGTTTATTCCATATTTAATAGAAATCAGACTTTGCTTCTGATTTTTTATTCAACATAATATTGTAAATAATAAAACAAATGAAAATGGCATGGACAAAAATGATGGGACCGCTAACCTAATATTTTGTTGCACAACCTTTAGAGGCAATCACTGCAATTAAACGTTTTCTGTAGCTCTCAATGAGACTTCTGCACCTGTTAACAGGTAGTTTGGCCCACTCTTCCATGGAGCCCACTTTCGCTCAAAAAGCGACGGATGGTGCGATCAGAAACTGACGTACCTTCACCTTGGAGTTCAGCTTGTATCTCTTTGGCAGTTATCCTTGGTTCTTTTTCTCCCATTTGCACTATCCTTCTGTTCAATCTGGGGTCGATTTTCCTCTTGCGGCCGCGCCCATGGAGGCTGGCTACAGTTCCATGGACCTTAAACTTCTTAATAATATTTGCAACTGTTGTCACAGGAACATCAAGCTGCTTGGAGATGGTCTTGTAGCCTTTACCTTTACCATGCTTGTCTATTATTTTCTTTCTGATCTCCTCAGACAACTCTCTCCTTTGCTTTCTCTGGTCCATGTTCAGTGTGGTGCACACAATGATACCAAACAGCACAGTGACTACTTTTCTCCATTTAAATAGGTTGAATGACTGATTACAAGATTGGAGACATGTGTGATAGTAATTAAAGAAACTAATTAGCTTGAAATATCACTATAATCCAATTATTTATTATCTTTTCTAAGGGGTACCAACAAATGTATCCAGGCCATTTTAGAATATCTTTGTAGAATAAGCAATAATTCACCTCTTTTCACAGCTTCTTTGCTTTATTCTATGACATACCAAAGGCATGCAAGTATACATGATAAAATAGCTTTTAATTTCATCACTTTTCAGGAGGAATGAAGCATTATTTCAATGAGCTGTAAGGGTACCAACAAATTTGAGCACGTCTGTAGCTCCTAACCACAACCTGGTAAGCTGTTCTCTTTTGTAAACTACGTACGTGAGCCTTCATTACATCCCCATAAGGGCCTTGTAATAAGACGCTTCTACTCTTCAGTATTTCTGTCTTTTGTATAGAAGGTAATTTGATTTACCTGGTTTATTTGACTTCCAAGAGATTACTTTACAATAACACTTTATTCATAAGAGTATGACAATCAGTAGAATGTATACTGTGGTTGGGTATCTAAAAAAATTGAGGTAAAAAAAGATTTAAATAACTGGAAGCTGTTGTTGAAAACAGCAGTGCCTGGAGAGGCAACCCTTTCCCTGACAAAGCGTGGACACTAGCCATTGGAACAAGTAGGAAAACAAAATACATGTTCCTTGACCATATCCTGCACCTTTTGTTTCAAGATCTGTCCCGAGGTAAGGTTACGTAGCGTGTGATTAAGAAAACACATCTTGGTATGAAAAATCGGTAGAAACCAGTATGTTTAGAGTAGCAAGGAAGGTTTGTTGGATATAAATGATGATTTCTTCACTTGTGCTTGTTGCACAATGCAATAAAACATTACAGACTTCCCTTCCAAGCCAATCGTCTCGTTTCATACACCAAAATTAGGCAAGCTACTACACCCAACAGGAAAACCTTTCTGTACGATGATTGGGGTGTTGAGGGATACACAGAATCACACTCACCCCGTTCTATTACATCAAGCTGGAGATGCACATTTCTTTCATCTAGCTATTTTGGTTGGTTACATCATGTGATCACAAGCTACACATGACATGTTCCCCAGTCAGCTGTTGCACACTACAAGTCATAAGCTCCAGTACAAAAATTTAACCTCCTCTGGAACACCTCCCAGAATTAAAAAGCACACACATTAACAGAAAAAACAAAAATACCCTATCCACATCCCTCCACTAGATATTTCTGTTTGGTTTTTCACAAGTAGTTACATTCAACTGATACTGTATGTGTGTATGTGGCTTTAATTCCTAATCATACCATATGCTGAGTGCAGCAGCAGGTAATGAACCCTCGGGTCTACTGTCTGTAATGCTTTTAATGATTGATTAAAACCTCTGCAAACTCATTTTTGGTTTGCAGAGCAAGCAATTGTTGCACTTGTGGATGGTTGCAGCAAGGCCTGTATCTTTGTATTCAATAAACCTTGCAGTCGTCAATATCACTATCTGCTGGGGCATTTCATTACCTAGTTACAGTTAGCCATTAACTTTTGTTTGACTGTGTGGATCTTCTTGAAATGATGACTGGCACTGCTAATGATAGTGTTTTCCAATAATCTCAGTCCAAGTGTAGCTTCCAGTCAGTGGTCATTAAATGACAAGAGTAGTTAGGTAATGAATCTGCAGGTTTATGGTGTCCATACATTTTTTTTTTTTTTTTAATATACATTTAAGATGGTTGTTAACTTGCTATCCAATGTTCAAACATCAGTTCAATTATGTGTTTTCTAAACTTTACACAATAATACATTCTGAGGTAAAACTATAACTAAGGAGCACATTTGATCAACAGATACCCTGCCAAGATAAGCCACAGCTGGTTTTATAGCAGCATTGTGTTCCCTAGTAACCTGTAGTTTATTTAACAATCAATTGTAAACTGAAGTATATCTTTTAATGTAATTAAATTGTGTTTGGGGACGGGGCGGGATGGGGGGGCGACGACAACACTACTTGAAGATTAGTTTGGCTTTTTTTTTTTTTTTAGGTGAATGATTTCCTCATCACTCGAAAGCCTCTGCTTTCACACCACCGGTCTAAACTGCGTAACATCCCAGAAGGGCGTGTGGCTGAGGTCATTCCTTGTTAAATGTATGTTGCTTATTGTTTTTCGAAGAGTATTTGTTATTCTGCTCTTCCACACATTTCTATTAGTCTATGTTTTGGTATTGACAGTGTTTTTTTGGTTTTGCTTTTAAAACTGAGGTTAAGCAGTTTTATCATCAAGCTTATTCTGCACAGGCAGTCTCATTATACACGGGTCTCAACCCCCCACCGTTTATAAGACTGTAAAAAACACTGAAGTTTATAGGAAAATTAATCGCGTACCATGTATTATTACAACAAAAATATCAATACCAAGCACTGCTGTTGAGGGAAGGCGGCCGCATCCATTTTTTATTTTGTTTCATTGAGTCAACATCCCAGGATAGAAGACAGTTTGAAACATGGCTTACATCAAGGGAAATTATTTTAGCATAAAACTGAGCAGGATTGGAGGATACTGCACTTCCTGGCATATAGGGCATTTTCCGAAATATTCTGGGAATAATAAATTTGAGTTTCTAGAACAGCCCTGGGCTGCCCATTACAGGAATTGCCACACAACATACTATTTTGTTTTTCCAGTATGAGATCCAACATCGATCAAAAAACAAAAAAACAAACAAAAAAATGTGTAATTGGAACGTGCAAAGGTCTTCACGCTACAAGCGAGGTACTTAAAGAAACAAGCGAGAGGGAGTTTGTTTAATTCATTCAATGTTTCTTGTAAATGGGCAGCTTTTGTTTTTCGTACTTTCCCCGAGATCTTCATTTGCCAACGATTGTCAAACAAAAATTAATACAGATTATAAATAAAGTATTAACAGACCAATGTAAATGCCTAGCAATTGCCAGACTAAGTCACATACCACCCAAGATAATGGATTCTGTTTACAAATGGGGGTGGGGGGTATATATTTGAGATGTGGTACGTATTAGAGTTCTAAGGGTCGCCACTAACAAGGCATGCAGTAATTTTATTGTATGGGTTTATTATATTATTATTATTATTATTATTATTTATTTCTTAGCTGACGCCCTTATCCAGGGCGACTTACAATTGTTACAAGATATCACATTATTTTTACATACAATTACCCATTTATACAGTTGGGTTTTTACTGGAGCAATCTAGGTAAAGTACCTTGCTCAAGGGTACAGCAGCAGTGTCCCCACCGGGATTTGAACCCACGACCCTCCGGTCAAGAGTCCAGAGCCCTAACCACTACTCCACACTGCTATTATAGGCACTCTGCAGAGGACGACTGTAGAAACGTAAGCCTCTTTCCCTAAAGCAGGGTGCTCATATAAGCCAACACTTCATTCACTATGGAATGCCTTTCATTTGTTGGGCTTTTGGCTAAAATTGGTGCAATAGACTAGCATTACTAGAGATATCAGGATATTACTTTAGTTATAAAATACTTTATATTTTGGATATTGCACTATAAGCCCAAAGTGGCACATAATAGAAGTTGGAGCTTAAGGATACTACAATCAGCAGAGTTAAAAATCTCCTGTGTATGTATACTGCATATACGGAGCACTTTCAGTTACTTATTGTATTGTGCTACCTGAAGGTAATCCAATAAGCAACCCCATCCACCTCCGTTAACTAACTCAATAAAATGTAGAATAGCCAGTCTCTCACCTACAATACCCCAGAAATGTGTTTCAATGGTTCACACTAGCAGGGTGTGAAAGGCCTCAAGTTGGCTAGCTCCTTGTTAACTGCCCTAGTACAGCCATTAAGGAACTCACTGAGCAAACCCTGGGCATGAATATTCTATCCCTTAACAGAAAAGAAAATCAAACAAAAGGCGGTAAACGGACAATTGTATTTTTTGAAAAGAATCTACACGGTGAACTCGTGTGCTTATTTCCTAAAATCTGATGTATGTATTTTATTAGGTAAACTGTTAAGATCCTAAAGATGTATAAACCTCTAATCCACTATAAAAATTGCATTAGCGCATGTATATTTAGCATTAGACGCAGGAGTTTTTCTCCAGTGAATGGATTCTCCAGAAGTTACTGTATTTAAAATTAACTGCATTTCTGTGCCACGATTTTGCTTATTTACAGTCTTTTCAATGGCACAGGTTATTGATAGTATCAGAATATGGTGGTAAACAGAGGCTGGCTAGCCTATACTATATATACATCTACAGGCCTATGTTCCATTTATTTAAATTGGGGTATTTGGAGGCATCTGTCTATCTAAATCCACTTAAATTTTTACATGTGCAAACAGTGGATGTATACAATGGTGCTGTACATTTTCCTGTTACTCATTTTATATTCATAACCATGACTTGCAAGAAATGTCAGTCTTGCTTTTTAAGTCCACGTCATGTACAAAAAAGGCATCACAGTGCAGTCAGGTTGTAAACTGCAGCACTGAGCTACAGATTTAACAATAAAGCTTGTGTATAAATAATAATGATACTTTATTAAAAAAACAAAAAAACCCTGGCAAACCATTCAGCTCTTGACACAAGGCTGTACACCGTTTGAGTTTGAAAAGAGGACTTAAGAAAAACAATAAAAAAAACAGAAGAATGCAACAAAAATAATACTGACTAATAATAAGGAACCATCCTTTTTCGTGTACATACATGCACCAGACGTAAAAAGGCAGCACACCCATAAAGGCTATGCAGGTAAGTCAACTAAAATGTAATGCAGGGAAGCAAGAACAGACCAGTGATTACAAATCCTGCCAACGTTTCACTGCAGTGCAACAGAACATTACTCATTCTGGGATAAGGCTACTTACAACCTAAGTGCCTGAGGGAGATCACACTCTTATCAGCCTGGTGTTCAGGGAGGTCACTAATATTGTGGCTCTTATCAGAAATTCCCTCCCCCCATCCCCTGTATTTACTGACTGGGCCAAACACTTCTAGAGAAGAGTTGTCATTTATGACTCACAAACCTTGGAAAATGATCATGGAGAAATGCAAGCTTTACTTTGTTATCTATTCAGTTGTTGGATAGTTAGGTTCAAAAGTCTCCCTGAAAAGGGTGCATCTGTTAGTCAGTGCAGCAATAAGGAGTGGAGGTTTACGCAGTTAGTTTGAAGTTGAAAGCAACTAGTTGTAGGGGAGATTCCCCCCCCTCAAAACATTTTTTTAAGCAACTTGGCGAAATCATAAACTAGCTCTCCGAAAAGCTCCCTTTGTGCCAACTTTCATAGCCTTAACAGTTGATACATGTTGTATACAAGCTGTCCAGACAGGAATTTTTGGATTTATCAACTTTATATGCATCACATACTTTTTCCATATTTGCTTTTAATGCATGATCGCTTAACATAGCTACACATATTTGAACCGTGACATGTTAGGTGTCTGTATAGTAGCAAATGCACCAATTGTAACTATATTTACAATTTTGTATTTTGATATTTAACAACACCTACAATGGTGCTATGAAAATAAATAAATAATAATTTTATTTGGAATACAACATTACATTACTTTATTAAAGTAGGCTACTTCTAAGGAGACTTATCTATGTCTGTAGTCTAGAAAGATAACACACTTCATTTTTTTTCTTTTTAAAATTTTGTTTTTGAAATACTCGTAGACATTCTAATTTAGGATTGACCAGCATTTGCTATTTAAACAGTCTGTATGCTCTTTTCTCATAACAAAAACTCCACTGTCCTATTAATCTCAGCGGCAATTTGCTCAATTGCCTTGCTCCGTACATTTCTATCATGGTAGGTTTTGATTTTCATTATATAGGCACGGATAATTCTCATAGAGGTCAATTCATTTTTCATTACGCTCACGTTGCCAAGCCATTTTCACAAAGATTTCTTTAAAAAAAAAAAGTAATGCCAAAAGTAACCATTTTGTCTGCAAATGACTGTTCAAATGCAGCATTGATGCGCGGTTAGTTACAAAACTGCCTCTGCAATGTCTCTTCTCCATCTCTCTCTCTCTTTGGCAGCTTGGTATCACCTAAGATCGTCCTCCGTAGCTCACTTGATCAAATCCTTGAACGTAAACAGTTTAGCTGAAAAGCACTTTTTTAAAACCAAGACTACAGCAGCAATGACAACAACAATCTTCCTAACTTCCAAGGAGTTGTGGGCTCTCTAAACGTTAAGTGGGAATTACCTTTTGGAATTTTTGTCTATCTTGCTCTGTTTAATCTGCATTGGTTGCGGGTGTGTTAGGCGGGATTTTGAAACGAACTGATTACTGTGCCGTCTTGTTTAGTAACAAATTCAAGTTTGACGGAATTTATCCTGATATTTTCATGACATCTTTTTGTTTCTAATTAAGTGAACAATTTACGTTTGGCTGAATTTTTAAGCAATGTACAGTATGGGTCGAAGTTATAATATGCAATGTTTGACAGCAAGTGGCTATAAAAGTTAATGTCACATTAACAGAAGTGTTTTTACTAGGACAAATGCAAATTGTTATTTTTGTGTGACTGTTGTAAAACAAACTTAGAAATTGCTGACAAGCACACAATATAATATTACGTTATTCTTTGTATTCATTTTCTGAAGTAAATGCAACAACTAAACAATACTGTTCGTGTTTGTCATACATACAAGTAAACGATATCTGTTAATTGTTTAACATTTATAATTATAAAACTGTTTAAATATAAGCCCTGTCTTGTTCTAGTAGTTTACCTGCACAGTCTATTTATTATCGGTATCGGCCGATATGGGTAGATAACCATCGGCCAAGAAAATCTTACTTGGTGCACCCGTAATTTATTAATTATATGACAGTAAACTACTTCAGGCAGTTTTTTTTCTATTCATGTGAGCCACGATATTTTCCCCTCATGCATTATTGGCGCATGGTTATTAAAAACCAGAAATGAGTGACGATGCTGAAGTTGGCTTCTTATTCGCATACAGCAAATGTAATACAAATTGAATAAGTAGCTGGGGTATTTCTTGCGTTAAATCGCTTTGGGTCACTTATTTCAAAGTTGATTCTCACAGAGAGGGAACCCCTCTGCAATCCCCTGTGTGTATTTATCCCAGCCCAAAACTGATTTTGATACGAACACAGCAGGAAAATATGGCACAGATAGCAAGTTGGCATGTTATCCTATAAAACACACATTGAGTAAGTAACGGGTATTTCGTGCGTTAAATCGCTTTGGGCCACTTATTTCAAAGTTGAGTCTCAGACGGGGAACCCCTGTATGTCACCCATGTGTATTTATCCCGGCCCAAAACGGATTTTCATACAAAAATAACGGGCAGACAGCACAGATAGCACATTCCAGCTTCGGTTTTAAAAATCTGTAATCTGTTAGTTTGTTTGTTTTTTATAATCACAAGTGTTTGATATATTGACAGCAATGACGAAGTTAGAAATGCATGAAAAAATGATAACCAAAAAAAAAACACCTTTCTAAACGTTTTTAATCAAAGTGCTTTCAGAATAAAGGTACAAATTGGCACAAAGTAATAGAAACAAACTAGGAACATCGTAAATTTAAAAAAATCAAAATGTAGGCTTTTTTACTAGGTTTTCTTTTCAATACAAGCTGAACTATAAACATTTCAAAATAGGTTTAATGCTTTAATTAATAACAATGTAAATAAAAGCCTAAATATTTTGATTTATTCTAATTTAATAAAAAGGCACTTAGTAATATCTCCCTGAGATAAAATGCAGCAACTAGACACTACATTCTGCAGTAGTCATATCGGCTCAGAATAACTTACAGGTAGTGGTTTTCCCCCCTAAGCGATAACGGTAGCTAGCAAGTGAAGTGTCACAAGAGGCAGTGCTTTTTTACAGTTAAAAACCACTGTCGTGCAAGGTGGCTGAGAGGTGTAAAAATAGTTTTTTCATGCGTTCCCATGCTGTGTTTCTTGAAGCCTCTTGACATACAAACACTGTGCTATTTCAATGTAATTTTGAAAATGTATACATATAATATTTTGTTTGTTTAAATTGATTTTGTGGTACTGTCCTCGGGTGCCTAATTCTGTTTTTTTCTCCGAATTCCGCCCATGTTCTCTGCAACGCGAATTTCACAGGGTCCTAGATGTATGGGCTTATACTTGGGTATAACCTTTCAGTGAAGATGCAGTTTTTAGTTTGTTTCATATACAGTATACCATGCCCCACGTGTCCAAGTACTGTACAAGAGGTGCAGTAACACTGATGAAGTACTATATTAAAAGCCTTGTAGGTGGAGGTCTAATAGTTTCATTTTCTTCTCTAAATCTTTTCTAAAAATAGTCCCACATACCAGCCCATGCAATTATTTTGTACTCTCTTTATATACATCTATTTGCGTGACTATAAAGTACTCATTTTACATTTATAAATCCTATAGTATATTATTTTCAGGTTGAAAAAGTTTGGCTCTGGAACCTACAATGTGCAATTCCTACATTTACTGTAAATGCAATCTAGAGCCAATAAAACCTTTAGTGTATGATTGGTAACGAAAGTAACAAAACACACACGCACACACACACGCACACGCACACACGCACTGTAAATAACGCATTTGCATTACAAACAAAAAAGCTCAGAAACCAAAGAGATAAACGACAGGGCATGATAAATTCTTTTGTCAGTATATTCCACATAATTTAGCGATTGTCTCGACCTAAAAATATACCTTGCATACCATACAAGTTATCCATAGTTTGTTTTGGGTTTGAAAGAAGCATTTAATAAAAAAATAAACCTATGTTCTACTTTCAAAATGCTTAAACACAAACCACAGCCAGAAGGGCTATCAGACAATGACAGGCTTAAGAACAATGGAGCCTTTGCCTGGCTTCAATGAAGAGACTGTACATTATCACAAGCCACCGTGCTTAACCAATGGTTATCACCACTTTGACAGTACATTACACTATGGATAACTGGAGGCCTTTTGGAGCATACAGTGAAAACTGTAAACTATTTTTTAACTCTTATGGCACACCGTGGAAAAACACAAACACATATGCTTTAAAGTACTTTGTCCATTGGTACAGTTAAAAAAAAAAAAAAGTTTTTTAATGTAATAACTTATGTAGACATACAGAAATGATTTTGTGAAACATTTCAAATTAGTTAAGACTAGCGCACTGTGAAACCGATCATTCGACTTTTCATATTAAGCACTCCACAGGAAGCAGGTATCAACATCCAGGTGAGGGTCAATGGTATTCATTAGACTCATTTACTAGTCCAACGGCACAGTTAAGGAAACAACTACTTACATTTGTGTTGACTGCTGCTCTCCACAGTACCAAAGAACACAGAGATCTTTGTGGACAACTGTGCCAACACAAGAAGACTAATCCTAAATTTAAACCAAGAAGCAGTATTCACTTTGCTGGCTCAAGCTCTGTTTCTACACTTGAGAGCTTTGCTTGAATATCAAAATCAGGTAAGAACCACACACACACCCCCCAACCCCCCAACCCCCCAACCAACCAACTAACCAACCAACCAACCAACCAACCAACCACAAGTAATCCTAGATAATGCAGTAGCTTCACTCTCTTCTGCAGCTTTACATAGGGAGTCCACGTGCCTATCTGTGGTGCTCAATTTTTGTTTATTATTTTTTTCCCCCCCAAACCAAGTTGTATTTATTAATCTAGACAGACATAAAATTAAATATACTGTAGATATCTTTGTCAATAATTACACAGGTGTTTAATTAATAGATGCTTGTATTCATAGTAGTGCTGGGACATATGTTCAAGTTTGAATATACTTTTAAAAGTTTAGTATTCTTTAATACTGAATATGTTGGAAAACAAAAAGTACCATTAAAAAAGTTAAATAAAAATTAAATAAACCCGCAAGCCATCAAAATGTCCTATTAAAAGAAAGGAGAGAAACAGTTCTGTACAGTAGAATTTGTGGCATTTATTTCAGATGTAATGTAACGCATGTTTCCTTTGCATGATATATTCGAAACAGTCATTTATAAATGTTACATCAGGAGTGTGCAATTTGTATCACCCAACGTCCTGGACAAGATTTGTGTGAGGGACAACAAGTTTTGACGTTATACTTTGCCTGTCGGACAAATAGTTTTTATTAATTTGTCCTATGTTCGTCTGTTGCTATAAAGGCACTCCGGGTATATTTGTAGAGAGCCATGCAAGTCTCTGAAAAATGAATTGCAGAAGTCTAGCCCCAAAGCACAGACATTTTAAAAAGTGTTTTACGTCCCACCCCTTTCACTTCTGATTGGCTAGCTGTGGGAAAAGCTGATCCTGTATCGGTTACAAAGAGACCCAGAAATGGCTGCCAAGTGAGCCTCTGGCAATGCACAGACTAATCTTTTAAACTTAAGGTATTATTTATGTTTTTTGTAAATTAGCAAATAAGTGATGCTGCTTTCGAAATACATGAACCCGACATTTAAATGCAGCAATCTAGTAAACTTACAACAACAAAACACCAGTCGTGTTCTGCAATTTATAATTTTCAAATTAGTAAACTTTGTGATCAAGCATGTTTAGTACTTGTTGGGATGTTTAAAAAAAAATTACTGTACAGAAACATTTCAGTAAAACAGTAAGATGTAGAGAAACTTGACAGGTTGTACACAAGTCCTTTAAAATTCTGGGGTTCAGCAGTTACAAAACTGAAAGAACGTCAAGAAAAATCGGAATTCCACAAAGCAGCAGTAATAGTTGGCAATGATTTCATATCTGTGATGCAACGAACTAAAACACCTTTACATCAGGAGTTGAATTCAGCTTATAGAGAAAGAGTGGGAAAAAAAAGAGACAGGCAGAAGCTATTTTTATATTTGAATAACTCCCAAGTGTTGCTTATTATAGTTGTACTCTTAGATTTACTAGCAAATGTGTTCCAAACTGCACTGAAAATAACATTTGCTTAAAATATGTTATGGTGAGGTTGGCTCACAGGGAACCTTTTGTGTATCTTGAAGAACTTAGTGAACCAGTCAAGCTACCAGGATAGATCAGCCCGTTACATTCTACCTTTTTGTGTGTGTTTTGTGTGACGGGGGAGGGGACAAGTAGATTTTTCTAGCATTTTGTCCCTTGGACAACATGGTAATTTTTTGCCACCAAATACATTTCCAATACAACAATCATATAGCATTTCCACTTGTTTAGTTGTCAATTTGTACAAACTTCCACTTAACATATAAACTTAAGCCAGATACCAGTCACTAAATGTATTCACAACCTTACTAATTTACTTTGTTGTGACTTGAACTGCTGTCTGTATTATTATTATTATTATTATTATTATTATTATTATCTGTTTATTTAGCAGATGCCTTTATCCAAGGCGACTTGCAGAGACTAGGGTGTGTGAACTATGCATCAGCTGCAGAGTCACTTACAATTACGTCTCACTCGAAAGACAGAGCACAAGGAGGTCAAGTGACTTGCTCAGGGTCACACAATGAGTCAGTGGCTGAGGTGGGATTTGAACCGAGGACCTCCTGCTTACAAACCCTTTTCTTTAACCACTGGACCACACAGCCTACATATTGCTACATTGTGAGCACTGTTCACAAACTAGCGCTTATTTCCACAGTTCCTGCATGCTAGTTTTACTTCCCATTCCATCGTGGGCTTTTTATTCTGCTAATTTGTGAGTAATTAATAGGGGTCTATGAGTGAGCGTAGATTCTTACTGCAGTTAAGAGCACACATTTAAAAAAGCATGGCAGCCCCAGAGTACAGAGTACAGTTAATATTCAAATCCACAGTTACTGTGCTTCCTTGTTAAATCGCCATCTGTAAGACAAACCTTAAGGCCACATGTATGGGAAATACACAATTTACTATTAACATGGTTTTGAATGAACCAAATAGTTGAATGATCAAATAACTGCATTCAATAATTATAATTAAATCAGAAGCCATGGCACACTTAGTTTTATACAGACATTTGTAACTAAACATTAAAATTGGCGCCACAACCTTAATTCCTCTTAAAAACCGCAGGCACTTAGGCAGTGGTCAAAAGGTCCCATGAACATGTTTTAGATTTTATATGCCCTCCAAGCCTGGCTACCCCAATTATGATTCCCCACAGGGTGGCTGGGAAAGGGTCCACTCCCACTGTATCCAGAGGCCTGGCTTTTCAGATTGCATGCAAGGTCTGCTTTGCTTACAACCCTACATTCTTTAAATACATTAAAGGTGAAGGTCTTCATATTATCTGTGCCTGGTATCTTGAGGTACTCAAAAGTTAAGGAAAACAAAATTGTCTCTGGAAAATTAATAATTCAACTTCAAGACAAATTCTTACGTAAATTTGATAATTTCTTAGTTAATAACGAACCAAACTTTACATAAAAAGGTTGCTAGTCATGTTTACAAACAAGGGACCCAGGAATTAAACCTCATCAGGATTGTGAGACACTGTACCTTCAAGTCAGGGAGTTGGAGGAATGAAATGAGATTTTATATATATATATATATATATATATATATATACACACACACACATATATACAGTGCCTTGCAAAAGTATTCAGACCCCTGACCAATTCTCTCATATTACTGAATTACAAATGATACATTGAAATTTCGTTCTGTTTGATATTTTATTTTAAAACACTGAAACTCAAAATCAATTATTGTAAGGTGACATTGGTTTTATGTTGGGAAATATTTTTAAGAAAAATAAAAAAAACTGAAATATCTTGCTTGCATAAGTATTCAACCCCCACACATTAATATTTGGTAGAGCCACCTTTTGCTGCAATAACAGCTTTAAGTCTTTTGCGGTAAGTATGTACCAGCTTTGCACACAGTGTCGGCCCATTCTTCTTGGCAGATTTGCTCCAGGTTGTTCAGGTTGGTTGGACAACGCTTGTGGACCGCAATTTTCAAATAGTGCCACAGATTCTCAATGGGATTGAGATCAGGACTTTGACTGGGCCACTGTAGGACATTCACCTTTTTGTTCTTGAGCAACTCCAATGTTGCTTTGGCCTTGTGCTTGGGATCATTGTCCTGCTGAAAGGTGAATTTCCTCCCAAGCTTCAGTTTTTTAGTGGACTGAAGCAGGTTCTCTTGCAGTATTTCCCTGTATTTTGCTCCATCCATTCTTCCTTCAATTTTAACAAGATGCCCAGTCCCTGCTGATGAGAAGCACCCCCACAGCATGATGCTGCCACCACCATACTTCACTGTAGGGATGGTGTGTCTTGAGGCATGGACAGTGTTAGGTTTGCGCCACACATAGCGCTTTGAGTTTTGGCCAAAAAGCTCTATCTTGGTCTCATATGACCACAAAACCTTTTCCCACATCGCAGCTGGGTCACTCATGCTTTCTGGCAAACTCCAGACGTGCTTTCAGATGGTACTTTTTGAATAACGACTTCTTTCTTGCCACCCTCCCATACAGGCCAGTGTTATGCAGAGCTCTTGATATGGTTGACTGGTGCACCATTACTCCACTCCCAGCCACTGAACTCTGTAGCTCCTTCAAAGTGATTGTTTGCCTCCCTGTGGCTTCTCTCACAAGTCTCCTTGTTTGAGCGCTGAGTTTTGAGGGATGGCCTTTTCTTGGCAGTGCCTGAGTGGTGTGATGCAGCTTCCACTTCCTGATTATTGATCCAATTGTGCTCACTGGGATATCCAAACACTCACTGGGATATCCCCTTCCCTAATCTATGCATTTGTATTACTTTATCTCTAACTTCTGTAGAATGCTCTTTGGTCTTCATTTTCCTTCAGATTCACAGCCTGACCAATGATCCTTCAACAGTGGGGTTTTTATCCAGAAAATGTGACAGCAACATTTATGGTTCACAGGTGGAGGCCAATGGTAAGGTAATTGTGTCCTCGTTAAGGCAATTTCTTTCATCAGTGTAAACTGGGAGCTTCCACAGCACAGGGGTTGAATACTTATGCAAGCAAGATATTTCAGTTTTTTATTTTTCTTAAAAATATTTCCCCAACATAAAACCAATGTCACCTTACAATAATTGATTTTGAGTTTCAGTGTTTTAAAATAAAATATCAAATAGAACGAAATTTCAATGTACCATTTGTAATTCAGTCACATGAGAGAATTGGTCAGGGGTCTGAATACTTTTGCAGGGCACTGTATATATGTATGTGTATATATATATATATATATATATATATATATATATATATATATATATATATATAAAAACACACACACACACACACACACAGTGGTTTGCAGAAGTATTCACCCCCTACCAATAATGTCATATGACATTGTTGAATTACAAATAATGTATGCACAGTTTTTCAAACTAACTTTTTTATTCAAAGCTGTAGTGGTTAAAATGAACACTGTTATATGAGGAGGAGGTTAAATGTCAGCAAAACTTGCAAAGAAAATGTACAACATGAAATTTAATTGGTTGCATAAGTATTCAGCCCCTTAAATCAGTACTTGCGAAGCACCATTTTGCAGCAATTACTGCTATGAGTCTTTTTGGATAGGTCTGTACTAGCTTTGCACAGTCAGATGGTAAAATTTTTGCCCATTCTACACAGGAAAATTGCTCCAGTTCTGATAAGTTTATTGGGGATCATCGATGGACTGCAATCTTCAAGTCTCGCCATAAATGTTCGATTGGATTCAAGTCAGGACTTTGACTGGGCCACTCAAGAACATTAATTCTCTTTTTGTTCAACCACTCCAGTGTGGCTTTGGCTTTGTGCTTCGGGTCATTGTCCTGCTGAAATTTGAATTTCCTCCCCAGTTTCAGAGGCTTGCCTGACTCAAGCAGGTTTTCCTCAAGGATACTTTGCAACATCCATTCTCCCCTCTATCTTGACAAGCTTCCCAGTCCCTGCTGGAGAGAAGCATCCCCATAACATGATGCTGCCACCACCATGCTTGACAGGTGGGGTGGTGTTGACAGGGTGACATGCAGTGTTGGGCTTGCGCCAGACATAACGCTTGGAATTTAGAAAGTTAAAAGTTCAATTTTTGTCTCGTCTGACCACAAAACCTTTTTCCACGTCTGCAGTATCATCTACATACTTTTTCGCAAACTCCATAGTGCTTTAAGATTAGGCTTTTTGAGTAATGGCTTCTTTCTTGCCACCTGTCCATACAGGCCAGCTTTGTGTAGGGGCCAGCTTATGGTTGATGTGTGAACACTGACTCCCATCTCAGACACAGAACTTTGCAGATCTCTCAAGGTCATTGTTGGCTTCAGAGTGACATCCCGAACCAGTTTCCTGCTTGCCCGGCTGCTCAGTTTGGGAGGGCGACCTGATCTGTGTAGTGTCTGGGTGGTATGATGCATCTTCCACTTCTTAATGATGGACTTCACTGTGCTGAGGGATAATCAGCACCTTTGAAATTTTCTTGTACCCTTCTCCTGCTCTGTGCCTCTCTACCACTATATCCCTGACTTGTTTAGAAAACTCATTGGTCTTCATGGTTGCTTTGTTGGATCACTATGTGAGTTGCAGTTTGAAAGTCTTTATATACCCGAGAGAAATTATCTACAAGTTAAACCACTTTGAGTACACACAAGCTGAAACCATTTCACAAATTTTGTGACTTTCAAATCATTTGCACCTGAGCTGATTTAGGGCTGCAGTAGCAAAGGGGTTGAATACTTATGCAACTGAGATTAATCTGTTTTTCTCTGTAAATCTTACTCATTTATATTATATATGCATTTAACTTTATCAATGTGGAGTAGTTTGTGTAGATTCTGCATGTATAGTCTAATTTGAAAGCATCGTGGAGTACGCTCAGGTGCCAACAAAATGTGAAAACTTTGCAGGAGGGTGAATACTTCTGCAAACCACTAATTAATGTATTGTGTGTATGTATGTATATATATATATATATATATATATATATATATATATATATATATATATATATATATATATATATATATATATATATATAAAAATAAATAAATAAATAAATAAATAAATAAATAAAATAAATAAGGCTTGTAACAATAATCAAATTACTTACCGATTGGGACCCCACGATAACAAATCGATAATATTTTAATGAAATCGAATAGTCCATGAAATTAAAAACGTGTCTTGTATATATTAATTTACTGTCAAGAACGTAATCTGTGTTGCTTGTAAAAGTTACTGAGAATATGCATCTGTGAACAAATACAGGATGATGATGCAGAGATCAAGAGTAACCTGCTTTGTTAATGTATTTTATACATATTATTTTGTTTTAAATCAGTCCCAGCTGTCTTGAGTGAAACTAATAATATTTAGCATTAGTATGTTGTCACGTGCCGCTGTTTTTTTTTTTAACGTTTTCATTTTGAAGCGAAGCAAAGCACTATCCGCTACCTTTTTCATTTTTGATAGCTGTCTGAGTCTAAATGCCACTGGATCGTAGCTCGACGTATGTGATCCAATGAAACGTTGCAGGTTGTACAAAATAGTTTGCCACCAGCAGAATGCAAAATTATTGTACATGATCCGCTGCAGTAATTATGGTATATATGTTTTTATTATTATTATTATTATTCATTTTGGTCTCTCGCAAAATGTTCACTCTGTTAACAATATCAGTTGAGATCTTCTAGGATATTAAACCCGCCACGGATGCCCCCATCTACCAATCAGCAGCCCAGGTAGTTATTGGCTGCTGTTAAGTGTCAATCAATAAATCCTGTCCAGTTTTCTTTTTGAAATTGAAACAAGCTTATAAAATCATATCAGGGTTCGATTTACAACACTAATATATATAACAGGCAGGGAGGGAGTTAAAATCCTCAATGCCAAAAACATGTGCGCATGCACGTTTATTGCTAAGGGTATTGTTTAATTATCACCCGCACCTGGTAATGATTGTAAATTAGTGCCAGGTGCAAGGTTTAAAAAGTGTGCAGCCAGTCTGTTCTGGGCTGCTGTGTTTGTGAAGAAGCCCGACTGTGTGCGTGTGTACAGCCGTAATAGTTGAGCCATAATAGAATAGGCATTCTTACTGTTTGCTGGGAAGCAAGGACCTTGGGGGATGCAATACAGCTGCAGTCAAGGATAATAAAAGTCAAAAGGGAAGAGTTTACGTGAGTATTTCACAGTACATCATGCAGTACAAGTATTGTTTGACACACCTTACCTACTGCAATTCCACCTGGCTACATCACAGCTTAAGTAGAATGACTCAACCTGGGGTATTTCCACAGCTGCTCAAATACAGAATGCCATTTTATTGCTGTGTGAATTTTTTTGAAGATAGCCTTTATCATTTACACTGCTTGATGTGAGCTCTACAGAAATCTCAATGGTATTAAATATGGACAATTGTGCTCACATTCTCGATTCATTAGAGGCCATTGCACACTGCTTCGTTATCCAATTTTGTCATACAGAATTCTCTTTCAGATCTGAACTTACATGTACTGATGCCTACATTTTATTGTACCCTGTTCACCGTGTCTTTTGTTGGAGTAGACTATTTTATTTTATTTTTTTCTTCATTAATGCCTTCATTAAAGCTCATGAATTCATCAATTCAGTACTCAGTCTAATTCATTTCAAACATTGTTTTAGAGAAACACCCTGCAGTCTTGCATGACGGAATTGCATTTGTACCCTCTCTGAACTAAACCTTTCATACAGATAGATGTCCACCTTATTGTGGGAACTGTCTTGCTGGAAACATAAAAACTGGAATGTCTTTTGTTTTGTTTTTGCACTCGTACTTGGGTATCTCAAATTAGAAATACATTTTCTGATCACACCAGCTCTCGTCACATTGCAAATATTTGAAGCAAATATAATGTTATTGCCGTATTCCTGGACAGCACAGCAACTGCTGTGGTTCTGTTTGCACCTTAAATTATAAAAAAAAGGGATGTACTGATCTATGGTTTCCATTGGCTTGTCAAGAGCCTCCCCCCCCGCCAAACCAACCCAACCCACCACACACAACTCGATCTTCCAATTTGCATACACACACTCCAGTCTACCAGATCTAGGAGATGCTACACACCTGTTAGTGACAAAGTATCATCAATAAGTACCCATGGATTCGGGAAACGACACTTTGGCAAATAGCCATTTAAACTGCACTACTGACACCAGCTACCGCTTTGTCTTTCACCAGGTCATGTACAGCTTCATTTTCATCTTTGGCTTGGTGGGCAACGGATTGGCCTTGCGACGGTTCTGCGGCTCTCCCAAGACAGCCAACAGCACAGCGATTTACATGGCTAACCTCTCCGTGGCAGATCTCATCTTCGTGGCCTCCTTGCCCCTGCGGATCTACTACTATCACCACTCTGCAAATCGCTGGACCCCAAGCCGTACCTTCTGCCTTCTGACCTTCACCCTCAAGTACATCAGCATGTACGGGGGCATCTTCTTCCTGGTGTGCATTGGAATGGACCGCTTCTTTGCTGTGGTCTGCCCGTTGGCAAAGCGGCTGAGGAAGGTACGGACAGCCAGGGCAATCAGCGTAGGTGTCTGGTGTCTTATCCTGGTCCTCAGCATTTCCCTACCATTCCTGCATTTCATGGCTGCCACACGCCACCAGCCCTGCCTGCCTGACCCTTCTTCCAGAAGGAACCGTCTGTTCATCCTGGTCGTTCTCTTGCTAGTGGAAGCTGCCTTCCTCTTGCCCCTGTTCCTGCTCCTCTTCAGCTACTGCAGCATCATCAGGACCCTGCGCCAGCCCTCTCGCCTTGCTCCCAGCAAGCCCTGGGAAGGGCGCACCATGAGAATGATCTACTCCGTCATCATGGTCTTCCTTATCTGTTTCGCCCCCTATCACCTCAACCTCTTCTGGTTCACCCTCACCAAGGTAGAGCTTGTCCAAAACTGCACCCTGGCCAAGATCAATCAGGCACTGCACCCTGTGGTGCTCACTCTGGCCACCATGAACTGCTGTCTCAACCCTCTCATCTATTACTCCTCCAGCAAGATGTTTCACAAAGAGTCATCCGCCAGCAGTGGAAGTCAGTGAAGAGACTGGATGGTGCTTATGTTAAAGGGTAGTTGTTAAAAATGGTCAGTGCATTTACGTTAGCACATATTTTACAAGTGAGTATTCATTCATTGTCCCTTCTACAATTTTATTCTCACTTACTTCTCAAACTGTTCCACATTAAAAGAAAAAAGCAGCATGGCATTGGCCATTGAAGCCAGTGCAGTCTTTTTTTCAGAATTGCAGTTATATAGATAATATGAGTTCTAAAACACTGGGGAAATGTCTGTACTATTGTCTTAGCATATTGTGGCCTTCAAAATGATATCATTGATGCAAATTGTATTGAAACAGCCAAGCATTTATTTTTAGCATGCAGTATAAAAAAAAAGAAAAATCATTAAAATGAAATTAATTTTGGTTATGAATTCACACTTTGAAGCTAGTATCTCATTCAAAAGTGAATTGGGTAATGGAGCAACTACTGATACCAGCACAATTATATAATTACATTGTCAGTAATTTGAAAATGTTTCAACAAAAAGATATACATTTATGGTTTACATGCCAAGTGACCTTGACCACAGACCAGCCATTCAAACTGTCTAAATTTGGCATCATAAGACCCTCATTTGAAGCAGTGAGCATAGTGTGTGTAGAAAGATTTACACAAAAAAAAGTTTATATTTATGGACAGATCTGAATCAACAAGGTGTAATCCAGGTGTTACAGTAGCAATGGGTAACAATATATATTTAAAAAAAAAAAATAAAGTGTGCAAGTAAGGCGGTCTACTTGGCCGTTTCTTGGAAGTGTGATTGTTGAAAACACAAATCAGTTCATGTTCTATGCAAATGACTGCCAGGAAATGAAGAAACACGAACCAGCAAGTCCCAGCTTCACTCAGATGAAGTGCATTTTCCACATATCTTTAGGTATCAAGTATTCAGGCAAAAAAAGCAACAGTTTCAGTAGAACTATATATATATATATATATATATATATATAATATACACACACACACACATATATATATATATATATATATATATATATATATATATTGCGAGATGGCAGGGAGGGGGTTAAAACCTCTCTGCTGAAAAAACATGTGCGGAAGGCACACTTTTGGTTTGTTAATTGTTTTATTGTTTAATCAGTACCTGCACCGGGCTATTATTGAAAATTAGAGCCAGGTGCAGGGTTTAAAAGGAAAGCAGTCAGTCTGCTCAAGGCGGCTGCTGAAGAGGGCAGAGGCCCGACTGTGCTGGTGTGTGGGTACAGCCGTAATTAAAAGAAAAGGTAGAGTGAAGCCTTTGTTTTGTGTGTGCTGTTCTGTTTCTTTTGTTTTTGTACAGGTAAACAGCTTAGCTGTCCTGTTTTAGTTTAGGTTCCTGTTCTGTTTAGTTATTTCTCAAAGAGAGCTAGGTGTTTGTTTTGTTTATTTTGTTTTTGTGTTTTCATTAAAAATAGCGCAACCGCGCTTTCAAAAATCCATTTCTGTGTTGGGTCGTGTTTTTAAAGGGGCAATGAACGGTGGTGAGTGCGATTTTTTCACATATGGTGGCAGCGAGTGTGGGCGCCCCTGGAGACCCAAATGGATTTTAAAGAATTAATTGAGATGTTCAATAAAAACACCGCTGCTCAGGTGGAGCAGATAAAAAAGATGGAGAGGCAGAGACAGGAGCTGGGCGGGGCCCCGTTGATAATACAAGAGCGGGAGCCAACGGAACTGGAGCGGCTGCTACAAAAGTGGGAGCTGCCGTCCCGAGAGCCAGAGGGGGTGGAGCTGCCGTCCCGAGAGCCAGAGGGGGTGGAGCTGCCGTCCCGAGAGCCAGAGGGGGTGGAGCTGACGTTACCAGAGCCCAGAGGTGAGGAGCCGCCTCTCCCAGAACCATCATCCATGCAAGTGAGTCCGGCGTTGCCGAGGGAGGTCCCCAGTCCCGTCATCGTGGACACCTGGCCGGAATGCCCAGACCTCTCTGCGCTGGACCTTGCTCCCAGGTCGCAGCACTGCCAGGCACAGTCGCTTACCTGGTCCCTTACTCCACTCCCCCTGGAATCCCAGACGTCGCTACGCAAGGGGCAGAGGTCACTAGCGTTTCCCCTGCTGATTGCTCCGCTCCCCTTGCATCGTGCTGCGCTCCACCTGGAATTCCAGAGGTCGCTGCGCAGGTCCACAGGCGCACGCCTCTGCCTGTCAGTCCTGTCTCCCGTTCACCGGTCCGCGCTATGGTCGCCCTGGACAAGCCGTCTGGGTCCCTCCTCGCCGGTCCTGGGTCCCTCCCTGGAAACGCCGGAGGGACCAACCCACCCTCAAGCCCGCCCATGGAAGAGGGCGAAAATTGACATTTGTGGACTTGAGGGTGGGTGGTCTTTTAAGGGTGGAGGGATGTGGCCGTTGTATGGCCGGTGTCTTGAAAAGACATGGGGGGGGGGATGTGTGAGATGGCAGGGAGGGGGTTAAAACCTCTCTGCTGAAAAAACATGTGCGGAAGGCACACTTTTGGTTTGTTAATTGTTTTATTGTTTAATCAGTACCTGCACCGGGCTATTATTGAAAATTAGAGCCAGGTGCAGGGTTTAAAAGGAAAGCAGTCAGTCTGCTCAAGGCGGCTGCTGAAGAGGGCAGAGGCCCGACTGTGCTGGTGTGTGGGTACAGCCGTAATTAAAAGAAAAGGTAGAGTGAAGCCTTTGTTTTGTGTGTGCTGTTCTGTTTCTTTTGTTTTTGTACAGGTAAACAGCTTAGCTGTCCTGTTTTAGTTTAGGTTCCTGTTCTGTTTAGTTATTTCTCAAAGAGAGCTAGGTGTTTGTTTTGTTTATTTAGTTTTTGTGTTTTCATTAAAAATAGCGCAACCGCGCTTTCAAAAATCCATTTCTGTGTTGGGTCGTGTTTTTAAAGGGGCAACGAACGGTGGTGAGTGCGATTTTATCACAATATATATATATATATATATAACACAACTTAGTATTAGACCAATGATTCAACCATAAGTCTGTGTCAATGTCTTTTGCTACAAATGCACTTCGTTGTTCATTTTTTTTTTTTTTTGTGAAAGGATTTCAGTGTTAAGATGAGTTCTAATAGCAGCCCATTTGTAACATCTTCAAACATTTTATAATTATCTGAAGTAAGGATTCAAATAAAGCTATTTGTTTGTTGCAACCAACTGTCCTTGTGTGTACTATACATGCTTTCCCAGACAAACAGAATACATGTGATAATGCAGGATGGCAAAACCAAATAAGAAGGTTCGTTAGCTTCTCAAAATATTACAGTTTGTAAAAAAAGAGGAACTTTTGCCAAGTGGATGAACACCATAAGGAGATTATATCCACAGAGGACTCCAGTGTGAGGCTTTTTGTTGTATTTTGTTTATCGTACAAAAAGAAAATTAAAAAACAAAAAGGAACCCAGGACCAGTGGGGATTAAGAACAGAAAATGTGAACCCAATGTTTTCCACACTTTACACAGAATCAATTGTACTTTATTTTTCTTTTCACAAAAAAAAAAAAAAACTACCAAATCACTGCCAAGGAAAGTCCATTGTTGTCCATTCTAATACTGCATTGTGAGCATACGAATCTATTTCAACCTGCTTCCTCCCCAACCTTTCAGGCTAGTTTCACAGTTTACAAGGCAACCCAGAAGTACTTGCAACTTAATGTTGCTAAGGCAATTAGTTTGTTTTTCTAAACAGAAGTTTTCTGACTAAATGCCACAAACAGGCTCTGGTGTTGTTGAAACTCAATAGAAGAAAGTACTAACTAGTGAAAATATGAATGCCCGACACAAACACAATATGTATGATATTCTTCAAGTTTAAGCTAAACTAGTCGTGCTATTTACAAGACCTTCACAGAAGCAATTAATTTGCCTATAACAATATTTAGTACATACTCTGTTTAATGTAAGCTGCTGTAAAAACTGCAATAAGAAAAATGACTGGGTATAAAAACTAATGGTGTAATTGACATTTGGCCAAGTTACTACACGCTTGTCAGTCTTTGAAAGTGAACTGTATGCATTAAGAGAAATAAAAAAAAAAAAAACACTTCTTAGTCCTTTGTAGTGGTATCCTGCAGGCGATGCACATCCAAGGCATAAGAGGATTCCACTGAAACGGACGTACAAGCATATGTCCATCCGTCTGTATTTATATATGGCACATCTGTAGAGAGCAACTTGTGATAATCTGGGGCATATGGAGGCATCTATATGTACATCAAACTTTTATACAGTTGCATAACATGTATGAAGGTCCTGGCGAGACACTCATTATATAGATACCTCTTCATTGATACATCGCTGGCAGGGTTGTATGTCACCAATATACTTTTTTTTTTATTACTGTCACTTGTTAGAATACTTGGCATGTCCACCACACAGTGCGTCGTCTAGTAAAAGTCATTGTGTAATGAATGACTGCTCCATGCATCACTATCATGTTTGTCTTTTCTTGTATACCAGTATGATTCATAAGCACAATCCACAAGTATGTGGACAGCAGAGACCATATTTGGCTGTTCATCAAGAGGGAAGCTTATGTTTCAGTACATATGCATTCACACCCCCACTGTTCATATCTCTGTAATCATTTCTGATTGGGCCTTTGTATTTTCAATGTCATGTAATCTCCTTAATCTCAAGATACACTTCACTTCTTGTGACTAAATATGGCTGCCATACTTTGGTCATGTTTTCACTGTATAGACAGACAGAGCACACAGAGTAACCGTGTTAATATTTGGGACACAGTTGTAATATTTAATTCTCAGAGTAAAAGTACCATAAGCTCTGCCCATACCAATGATACAGATCCTTTTCACATGTCAATTTACTTAATGCTTACAAACTAGTTGGTCAGAGATGCCATTCCCATGTCTTACCCTTCTGCATGTGAATCAATGTTGAGTTACAATTATCAGTTATACATTGGACTATTACATTACTGACTATTATAGGTGAATAGTTATTAATCCATACTGTACCACTTTACAATAATCACTGTGAAATTTAGACCCTTGACCAATGTAATACAAATTGTATCTACTGGTTCAGATGCACACTTGTTTTTTTCACACAATTCTTGGAATAGTTAAATTCTGCACATTTGACACCTCCAACACTGTTCAAAACCTCTTACCACTTCCTTTCAAACCCAGTCACATGTGTATGCAGCAGCCAACGCAAACGGCTAAACCTTTACATTGTATGCAGTTAAGCTCAAGAGAAACCTTCATTAAATCTGGCAAAAAAAACTAAAAAGTGTTTGTGATCAAAAACAAAGTATATCTCAACAAACACCATTCACTCATCGTGTCACCTAGGATTCACAGAAAATTAAAGGCTTTAACACCCTTCTGTTTCAGCACTATATCAATCTCTTTCAGATTTAGAAGACTTGCTTGTTTTACCTTGCTTCAGAAAGTGATCAGGAACCAGATTACTCCCCAAAGATGAGTGCTGCTGAATAAACTGTGAACTGTGAACACACTGCAAGTTTCGCACAGAAGGAACTAAGAAGGTCATTACTGGCAAATGAAATACATCCAGATGCTCTGCAAATGTTCTATGGTATTAACCTCATTTTACTACACGGGCAGAATCTCCAATAGTACTACAATTACAGTAATGATGGAAGATTGTCCTGATAGTAACGACGAGATACAGCCGACACAGTTGCAAGCAGTTTGTGATTCAATGCAAAATATATGTAGAGCATTAGCTGATAAATAGTTGCTTTGGAAAGTTCTTTGCGTGACATCTGGTCATCACTGCTGGGTAGACTCTCTAAAAAGTGAATTAGACAAACCAAGCCATGCATTTTTTTTTTTTTTTTTAACCATTACAAGTCATGAGAGTGGCCTGTAGATGGAAGTCCACCCTGCTACCTGCCCATGGCAATTACATTAAATATTTACCATTCCTTTTGATGGTTACTCCATCAAATCTGACCTTCAAAACACTCCCCGAATCACACTAACCAATTCACCATTTTTTGTTGTCAAAAATAGTCAACTCAAAAACAACATACACAAGCACTTTTACATGGTCCAATGTATAATTTGCACCAAAAAACAGAACTGTTTTGAAAATCTGCTCCTGAAAATACTACTCAAATGCAGTCAATCAAGCCCCTCTCAATTCAGATATACTTATAACATGTAGAGCAAAAAATATATTAAGATACTGCTACACAAGCAAAACTTACAAGATGGTTTGTTGTCTTGAGTCAGGAGTTCAAATTAGTCATAAAAGTATTCATTTTTACTGTTTTTTAAAAAAAAGTGGTGTACACTACACTGCACTCAAACATAACACCTGTATTGTCAGGACAATGTTGTATTCCAAGCAAAACCGTTCATGTGAATCAAATCAAAACAGACCTTTCTGTCACGAGAAGCAACAGATTAACCCCACACAGAGGCTTTCTTACTCAAATATGCTTCGTAATTGATGGCAATATTTTGGTTTTGTTTTATTTCTTGTTTCCTGACAGCAGTTAAAAACAGCAGTTTTACACCATATGGGGTGGCACAAATGGCAGCAAACACACACGAAAGAGAAGAATGTTTAAGATGGAGACAAGCACTGCCTTATAAATGAGGTTGTGTCCATCTGTTTGGGACCTCTTGGGATTGTTTGAGTATGCAACACAGCAGCAAAATACAAGCATTTAGTCTGGAAAGCCCCAGCCCCACTAAAGGATTTAAAAATCAGTCCACCTCCTGTCAGACTTTCAAACCATGGGAATGGAACAACAAGATATCCTGGAGGAGTCTTGGAAACTTCTACTTTAAATGAGTCCCCGCTACCGTTTACCTTAAAAACCCATTTAAAAAAGTGTCTGCACGGGTGTTATTTCATTTTTTTTTACTAAAATCTCAATAGCAGCTACCACTGTAGGATAAAAGACTTCTGGTTTGCTCCCGCCATTTTCCTCTTTCCACAAAAACCCTGCAATCAGAGGAAAGCCTGAAGGCTCAGCTTACCGATCTCCAGGCAATGGACTCCATGATGCGGTGTTCACATCTCTCCAGGTGCTTGATCATATCCCGCTTAAGGCTAGGCTCCACCTTGATGAAGCTCTCAATCACCTTGTAGAAATCAAAGGCCCTCAGCTCAAACACATCCAGTATCCATGGGAACGAGAGGTCTGTCTCAGACGTGCTACCACTCTTGAAAGGGCTCCCTGACAATGTCAAAACATTTTTCATTTTTTAAAGATTTAGGTTTAATAGGAAGATGTATCTACATTTTACATTTTAATATAAAAACTAAAATTAAGCAAATGGATTCTTGATCTCTAGGATTTCTCAGCACCGTCTTAGTTCCCCTCAACCTAACCTACCAATTTACTGATTTGTCAACTGAATTTTTGGAAGGTAAATCTATTAATAAATACAATACTCTGTATTTGGAGAGAGTCAGCTTTGGAAAGGGAGAGCACAAGAGACAGAAAAAGGAAGATTAACAGAAAACAAAAAAAATGGAACACCTTAGTACTAGTGGGAGGAGACTCTGTGAACATAGTGGCTAACTACACCGAGTGTAGCAACGTCCCGGATAATAGTATTATTTAGACAGGACTAAATGGCTGTGAAAAAACATGGTTGGATTTTTTTCAGGTGGAAAATAAGGAAAGTGAAGTTTTTACTGTAACCAAGTTTTTGTACAGTAGTTCAAACATAAGTTAAAATGTAAGGCTGCAGTTAATGCATACCCCAGAAGACACACGCACACACATATTCCAACTCGTCCAGAACACAACACACCACAGTAAAGTGACTGTACTGGAATCCTTTGTATAATGGGGCAAAATTAGTTTAAAAAGGAACTAGAAAATGCATCATTTTGACTACAGTTGCTCAATGCCAACGATGAGCACCTTGAATTCAGGAGTGCAACAAAGGAAACTGAAGAAAACTACTTACAGCCATATGTAGCCGTGACAACTTCCAAAGCACAGGCTAACAATGAGGTGTGGAAGGCATTGTTGTTCAACAGCTTGCTGAAATAATAAAAATATGAAATTTAAAAAACTCATCGGGGAAAAAAGGTGTGCTTTTTTATTTTAATACAAATCAATAATACTCAATATAGAAAACCTGACCTTGAGACTTGCCTAAAATTTTGTACGGATAGTCGCTCTTCCTCCTAAGAAAAAGAGAGAATGAGAGAAATTAAAACATGTATACCACAGGAAGAGAAAGATACACCCAGAAAGGTAAAATTATATTTGGGATATATTCCGATTGACTTACTGATTTCACCATTGACTCCATGACTCTGTAGTATAATCGGATACCAAGTGTGAACCTCTAGAGAGTGAGACAAATAAAGCAATTTTAAACTATTTTCCTTATTGGTTTTACCTCAACCTTTAGCATTCTCCGAAGCTGTGGATAACTAATTTTTCTAAGCCTCACACAAGGTGTTGAAAGAAGAAACTGATGCAGCCATTTTTTGACAGACAGCAAAAGGTTGCCATAAATAATCTTGCTAGACTGCTAAGGTAAGTTATAGAATACTGCCACTGCCATATGGCTGGCTCCAGCTTTGATATGTATTTTTTGCACTATGTAATGGTTAATGTTATGAACGGTAATGAAAGGTTAGACTCTTTATAAGACGATGCCACAGCTAGAGGTCTGGTGGGTACCACTATTTAACTAGATGGTAAGGTGGCATTCTGCTATAGCTGTCACTGTCCTGTCACTGTGACTGATGCTTACAGGAAGGATAAATTGGGCTGCGTTCCAGAATAAGGCATAATTTGCTCCTGGAACATGAAGAAAGGCAAATGCAATGGGAGTTTTAATACCATCTCCTAAAAAAGCTGAAATGCTGAACACACAAGCACTGCAGTACACTTGTTCAATAAGTCATTCACTACCTGAGATCCAATTTCCGTACAGCCTTGTCCGACGGCAAGTGCAAACCTGTCACTGAAAGCCCTTCCCAGACACTCCACCCGCTGGGCGACGTCTTCTGAAGGATTCACTGTGCAGTTCTGAAAACAGCAATGAAAATACATTACCATCTTTGCAAAAAGAGGACACCACAATAACTAATTAAATGATCATTAGCCTTTGGAATTCTTTACCACAAGCAGTCTGCCCCAATTTTTAAATCTAATTTAAAAACATATCTGTTTGAAAAGGCATTTATTGGTGCATTGCCTTAAGGTTGTGAATTGATTTCAAATAGCTAACTAATAAATATAAATGTTTTGTATTAATTATAAACTATTCATTTTTAATCATATTGTTCTGCTAAAATGTTTTCAGCGCTTTGAGGGAACCTGGCCTTGAAAGGCGCTATATAAAAGTGCAATGTGGTTGTTGTTTTTCATTACTTTGCTGGTTAGCTACCAATATATTAGGGGCCCAGTTAAATCCAGTTCAGCTCGCTTGTCCCGTACCTATCCACCACTCCCACCCCTCATCCACTCTCTTCAGAAATATATATCAAACAAAGCATCCTGGAATAAATTATACATATCATTTTCACCGATGCATGGTCCATTATCTTTACTGACAAAAGGAAACATTATAATTTGACTTTTATTTTTTCCCCATTGAATACCAGCCTACAAGATACAAGCTGCAGGTATTACCCAAGAAACTGCAATGTTTGACTTGCAGAAACCATTGGTTTTTTTAGGTTGCTGAGCAACCAAGAGGTGCCTAACGAGTCGCTTTTTCTTCTTCTTTTTTTTTTTTTAATCATTGTCTACCTGATTCAGCTTTACAAATGGTTTGCGTTTGCCTGAAGCAACTGGTGTACTGCCATCCATTAACTGAAGCATGTTACTAAATAAATAATTGGTCTATTTACACCAAGCCTGTACTGCACAGTATCTAAAGGGTTATGGAGATTAAAGCACCCATGGAAGATGCAATTCTTTAAAAACTGCAAATCAACCCCTAGTTAGTTGACTGGTTTATTTAATCAACTGCTAGCACTCTGGAATTTTTTTTAAAAAAACATTTCTGTAGGGTATCCACGTTGATTGCATCAAACTTCTTTTTTTGGGGGGATTAAGATCTGGATAACAACATGGCTATTCCCCAGTGTGTTAAAACGCTCGATAAAAGTAAATTCATAAATTATTAACGATTAGTAAAGTAAAACTAGAATGGGAGTAAAATGCAATGGGCAGGAATTGGCTTGCAATTCATTTAACTAACCGTTTACATCAACTACAACCAACTTACACTGAAATACCTCTTCAAGTTCTCGGAAGGTTTGTCACTGGCAGAGTTCAGGATAACCTTTAACTGCTGAATGGAGTTCATGGCAGCTCTGTAAGGAGAGACAGATTAAAACTTTAGTTCAAGGCAAGACTGGCTTTGCAAAGTGTACACATGAACATAGATTCATAGATTCAAAGTTTTCATTTGACTTGCTATCTAGGTTATAGAAGGGCACCAATTATTCCGGTTTGTTACTTTGGGGTCAAATTGTATTAAAACATCAAAACAGGGCACATACTGTGAACTTATATATGTGTATGATGGGTGGGCAGACAGTGATCACACCTTAAACTTACAGAGGATAGTCTAGCATTTGGATACTTTAGAATTATGAATGACTGAATCGACTTCCCTTTGGTCAGTAATAGTGAAACAAATCAGTATTTTGCACGTCACATATCTTAATATAACTGAACCGCACTGAAACGTTCTTCCATTTAAAAAAATGTCTGTGTGAAATGTAGATGCTGTGTGAACACATCCTATTTTTAAGTTTCAAGGTTCAAAAGAGGCTGAACATATGAAGCTGTTCTTTAAGTGCAAACTGTTTTCTGTTGCATTTGATCTCTCCAAGCCCTTGTCCTGGTGGCAGCTGTTAAAACATGGGGATGATTCCTTGTGGAAACATCAATACTAACTGAGCATTAAGACACACAGACACACAAATCATAAAACAAACACAGTCATAAAAGTACTGTGCAGGGCCTGTTGCTAACACTAAAACCCTACCTGTCGCAAAGTTCAATTTCATACTTACCTCAGGCTTAATAAACCCAATTCGAGCATGAAGAAGTTATGAAGGGATTGCCCACAGTAAACATAAAAAATTAATTTGAGACACCAAGTTTACATTTTCACCTTCCAACCTAGCACTTGCCTGCATACGTGAATTACCATAAACATTAAAAATAATGTTAAGGTTGAGAATATTAAAAAAAAATATGGAGCATAATTTAGATCTTTTATATCATGTAATCAGAACAGAAAATAGGAGGCACTTTTTTACACAGAGAATTGCGAGGGTCTGGAACCAATTCCCCAGTAATGTTGTTGAAACTTAAACCCTGGGATCCATGAGATCCTGGGATCAATAAGCTACTAACAACCAAACGAGCAAGATGGGCCGTATGGCCTCCTCTCCTTTGTAAACTTTATGTTCTTATGTAATCAAATAAACTTCAACATGATACATCAAGAGTCTACAAGAAACCTTAATAGTAGTACAGTATTTCATGTCAGATTTCAAAATGTCACATTTTATTCAAATTTGTCAGTTTTTTGTTAAGTATGTGGAAAACTACAAAGCTGTATACAATTCAATATGTTAACGTAACATTATTCTGCAGGTTTCATTTGACTTTATGAAGCAAAATAACTTAAATTTTACAGGGAGATGCAAAACTTTTGGCCATAACTGTACACAAATACTGAGAGTAAATAGTGCCAAGAGAGTACTGTATATTTATTTATGTTAGTTTTTTTTTTTTTAAATCTGTGGATGCACATCAAAGCTGACTGTCAGCAATTGACTGAGTGAAAGGAAGATGGAAGAGCTGTGGATAACACAATACCTGGTGTTTATATAGGACTCAATACCAACGTATGTTTCTTTTCTGCGACTCTCTATATAGACTCCGGATACTGTTCCAACGTTACTTGTGCCTTATCTAACACACATTGCTAACTGCTGGCTGTGGCTTCAACGTTTCACTTTATCATCAAGTAGCATCAGTCCAAGAAACTGTGCGAGTTCCTTAGCGGTTTTCTTGTTCTTACTTTGGAGCTACTTTGTTCCACTCTCAGCATGTATTTATTTTTATCTGGGGGTGGCAGTCATATTCAAATGTCATGCTAGGACCTAAAAAAAAAATAACCCAAGATGTAGGCATTTACTAACACTGTACTGTCCAAAGCACATCAAATGGACTGTTATTTTTCTTAAGCTTTCGTGATGTACCAAATGTCACAGTAATGGACTAAGAACCATCTTATCTCCAGCAACACACTCAAAGACTTAGTACAATCAGTTTCTTAATGTCATTTTATTTACAATACCAATGACAACAATAACTGTACCATCTGCATACTGCTGCACCACTATAGAGCTGCAGGTTGTGGAACTAGCATTCACGTGGTCAGTAGGGGTCCAGTAATGTATCCCTGTGGTACACCAGAACATAAAGCTAACTGAACTGAAACGAAGAACCAGCTTTATTATCTTAACCATATCAGGGTGCTCAAGCAACGCTCTCGAAATCTATTTTGGTTATGGGACTAAAATCATATTAACTGTAAAAGAAATAGTTTGACAACAGGTAGAAGTGAAAAGGACTGGTTTCACAGACACATTTTCTATATTTGGCAACAGACTTTTTTGTGCTTTTTCATAAAAGCGGAATAATTTCAGTTTCATAATGTGCTTCTCTTTAAAACACCACTGCACTTTCTGTGTGTACAACACAAGAATATGTTTGTTGGAAAAATGACAACCAACTCAGGTCATTTCTGTCTGGTCTCACTAAGAGGGTATTTGTAATTTACACATGGCAAACCATGAGGTGTGCTCAATATTCACCGCCTACCTGACTGGTGTTTGGGGAGGAATCCCAACAATCTCATCTTCAAAATGATTCTTCCTGGGAGTTCTCTCCAGCTCCAACCTGCAGAAAAAAAATAAATAAATACAAAATTCTCTGCTCCTTTATACAGTGCTTTTTTTTGTGTTTTTTTTTTTTTTTTTAAATCCAGCTGCACACCCCCGTTACAGAGATATAGCATAGGTGTTTGTAGAAAATTTGTCAATATTGTACTTAACATAAATATACAGCCTTTGTAAAAATAAGCGACACGCTGACATGTTCTTCCATTAATGCCTAACCAGGCAACATTACAATTGGATAAGAGATTTATACAATGCTCAAGGATTGCTTTGATCACAGATACCATTTGTTATGCAGCTATAGTACAAATCCAGCCCAAACCATGCAGTTATATGCTAAACATGGCCTTGTAGTCATGCAGGTATACTAGACCTGGATGAAACCTACCTGCATCACAATTGCATTATTATTAGATGCAACTTGGTTCAGATCAAACACGATTCTGTTACTAAAGTTCCATATCCGAAACTTCAGTCCTTTTCAAAACAGAAGGAACCCTAAACTTCATATCTACAGCGCTGCATAAATTAAATAAATATGCAGCATCTTTTGGTAACCTCAGCAATATATTACACTTGCAGAAAGACTTTAGCTTGTGTTTATTAATGTTAGCCACATATGCATGTAAAAATCAGAGGTGTGACATGAGGACAGGCAGGCCCGCTAGCCTTGTTACCAAGGAAATGCATTCCGAGTGAGAGAGAATGAATACAGTATGCTCTTACCTCTCAGTAGCAGAACATTGTCAAGTTTCTTATTGTTCTACTTTTAAAGTTTGTTTTCAGAATTACATTTACTCATGTGAAGTCTAACAATCCTGCCCCAACTCTAGATTTTTTTATTACAGGTAGCAAGACCCCACACAGTGTCTTAGGTGCAGCATGTAAGTGTTTCTGTAGCAGAAATAGACAACACCCAAGTCAAACTGAAAATTACGGCAGCAAAACAAAAAGGGGATGCATGCTAAATCCTTAATGTACAAAGAAAAAAAAGGGGGACGTGCTGTACAATTTCTAATATTTAACCCTTTAACATTGCAGGCAGGTGTTCAGAGATAAGAAAAGGTAACGCCACTCGAAACTAAAGTAAACTAATTCAATTCACCAATATGTATATTTATGCCCATCATTTTTTTGTTCAGTATGTAAGACACTGAAGCTATTAAATCAGTTATGACAGTATACTTTCTGTAAAGTTACTTTGTGTTAAGAATTAAAAAAGATACACAACCAATATCTTAATATCCCAATATACACTTACATATCAATCTTAGCAGGCTGCAGTGTTTCATCATTGTCCAGGAACAGTCTGGCATCAATATCCTTGTTCTTGAGGTAAAGTTCTTCATACTGTTTAGAAAACACCTCCACCTTAAAACAAACCGTTGCATGTAATTATATTTTTGCCATTTAAAAGTATGTGCTTTGCATTACCCTACCTCACTTTTTTATGCTTGAAATCATACTGAATGGTTCCAAGTTATGCTGCTCTATAAATTTAGAGAATGTATCATTTTTCAGAATTACACAATCTGGTGGCCATGTTATTTGTAGGTTTGTTCACTCTACAACTACACCATCAAGCAGAGATGAAGAGGTTAGACTAATTTAAACAAATGCAAGTTTAAAATCCAAGAATTACATTTCTTATAATTGGGCTGTACCATTTAAGCAATAATATATATTTAATGTAAATGTCAATATTAGATCAACAAATCTCAATTCAGATCAAATGTCTCATACTGTATTCTGACATACAATAGGACACCTGCTTCAGTACTACAATTCATGCATTTATCAACCTCACAATAAATTAATAAAAAAAATAATAAATGTACAGCAATAAGTACTTCCAGTGTACTAGTGTCATTAAAAAGCATTTAGCACATACACAGTTAACGTACATTAGCAGATTTGCTTTATGTTATAAAAACAAAAAACAAAATGGCATAGGTTGAAAGCATTTTTATAGTTTTACAATATATTAGTGTTTTGAAGCCAGGCATAATTTGAAAGCTACAGTGGATATAGCCTACACAAGTTTGCAATTATAGTTTAAGGGGTTAAAAAAAAAAAGTCTTTTAATGCTTTTGTACTGCCAATTGACTTTATTGATATTCACGGTTAATGAACTGAAAATAAGGTTCTCAACTTGCTTTTTTGTGATATGCAATATTTCAAATATAAAACAATAGATAAACTGCAGCATCCTGGTAACTTGGGTCTTGTCATCTGATTGCAGCTAGACTATAGGAGTGAGTTGTAACAAAATAAGTCTTTAGAGTTGTCTTTGAAATAACAGCATATTCCAAAGTGAAGTACAAAATGTAGAAGAAATAGGAGGATCTGTGGTAATATGGATCCTTGATTAACAGTCCTTTTATAAAAGTACATAAAAAAAAAAAAGTACACGAATGTGCAGTGCCTGTATAAAACCTGTGTACTGTGGTAGAATTTTAGCGGGCAAGGTACTAAAGATATTCAGCTTTTAGCACAATATTTCAATGTATATTGGTTTGGCAGTACACTGTTGATAACATGCCATACTGTGTAAAAGCTGGCTTTGTTTATTTACCTCAGGAATCCCTTGTGAACCTGATAAACCAGAAGAATCCAGAAAAGGCATGAAGCTGGTTAAATAAACATTTTTGACCTGAAGAGAAAGAAACACACAATCACAATAGAAAATCGACTGAAATAATCTCATAAGCTGTTGGAACAGATACTGTGCATTAATATGTACTGATCTAGGCTTCTTATCAGTAAATCACGCAAAACATCACAAAGCTTGCATATAGCTCTGCATTGGTTTCAGGTTGGTTACATCCTGTATCGTTTGGCATATGCCGCAAACTCAAATGTGACAACCACAGCTTTTCTGTAATATGGGAGTAAACAATTAATGTTTACTGGTTAGTACTTTTATGCAAAATAGAAATCAAGACTAAAAAATAAGGCCCAGGGATAACTTGCAGCAGATTTTCTTGAAACAGGTTTTATTTTTATAAACATTTTCCATGTACATTGTGAAGGGCAGTATTTAAAAAGGTCCCTCTAGTAGAAACAGTATTTAGTGAATAATTATGTTCTAATTAAAATGATGGTCTGTCACAAAGACGGCTGGAGTGGGTGGCGTCAGACCAGAAAGGAATACACAGACAGACGGTGGTGATGAGTAATGCTCAGTGCAATGGTGGCACTCAGCGTTTATTAAACGAAATAAAAGGTTTAAACAGACAGAACACAAAACAGGACACAGCACTTGCGCCAAAATAAATATATAAACAAAACGAACCAACACTTAAACGGTGCACGGAGACAAACAAACACAGTGAGTAAAGCAAAAACAAACGTTACGATCTATCTTTCTTTCTTTCTCCTCTCTCTCACCCGTTCTCCACTCACGAACACCCAACCCCGAGTAAGTCAAACGTGCATCTATATATACTGCTGTGCTGGGATTCAATTACTAATTAATTATTCACTTGAATCCCAGCACGTGAATTAATTACGTGCAACCTCTTGCTCACATATTAAATACTTTAAATGCACGTGAAGTAATGTGCAATCCCGTGCCTAAATACAATTACATCTTAAATAACTTGTGCTGCACACACCCATTTATATCCCGTGCAGCCATCTCTATACACCAACATTAACACACGCAACATACAACATACAAATGCACACATGGGCGGGGCACATTGCCACATGGTCTTACAGCAGAAAATACGCTGGGTTACGTTGTAACACCTCCCTTTTCCTGTTACAAACTGCTTGTCCAATAACATACGATTCACAATTTAACAAACTTTTCCAAAAGCTCTTTGTGTATCGTGGAGAAAAGTCAAGCTCTTGTAGTTATTATTGAACAATTCAAACAATAAAAACACATAGAAAGTGGGGGTCTGAGGCCTTGTGTGTTAGAAATGTATTCCTGTGTATTTCATTAAAATGTTCTTCTAAACTAATGCAGTATTCTGCTTAAACTCAATCTCTGATGTAGGCCAGCACCATAGTTTAGCAATGGTCATGTCTAGTTTATCAAAAAGTAGTTCTTATCACTTAATTACATGCAGGCTTCATTACATTCCCAAAATTACTTGTTTTAAAATTTTGCTTAAAGGTGGTATTTGAAAAATGACGTGCGGTAGAAAGGCTCTTGTTATTGACCTTTTTCACTGCTTTTGTGTTTTGTTTATTATAAGATTTAAATTGTTTAATAGTGTGTTCATTTAGGTTGGGGGACTTTGACTTCGCTCATTACACTTTAAAGACACTTTATGGTATAGAAAATATATAACAGCTGTGAAAGTATAAAGGAGTTATCTACCACACAATTAAATACAATGTTTGGAAACTATGAGAGGAGACAACTGGAACAAAATCTGTGTTATGAGAAACATCCTAACATTAATTTAAGCTCAGAAAGCAAAACATAATAAAGATCAAAACACATAAAAGAATTAGGAACATGTAATACTAACATTGTACCAATGCTTACAACTCCAAACCATATGAAACATAGTACTTTTAAAATAAATAAATAAATAAATAAATAAATAAATAAATAAATAAATAAATAAATAGTGACCTAGTCCAAGCTGTTCTTTGTTTGATAGAAACTGAAATCCAGGCACAACTTATTGTTGTGTTTAAATAGAACAAAATAGATGGCAACACCCAACTAAATAGCTAAAGATAATGCTCATGCTGTACATGTAGCTGCTAGTTTAACAACCAGTCATGAGTGAGCTGGCACAGGCCACTAAACTAGGTACAGGCCGTGGCAAGTAATGGTTGTTGGAAAGTGGGTGAGCCCTTCTATTCCGTTCTGCCTGTTCTTCATAAGAACAGAAGAAAAGCCACAAACATCAATGCTTGTCTAGTTTCTGGTAGCTGATTGATGCCAGAACTTTGTCTAGTCAGCTTGTCACATATCCCAAAGAATCAACAACGTGGCTTGGTAACCCATTCCATACACTCACCACGCTGTCTGAAAAGGGCCTCCTATTCTCTGTCCTAAATCTGTGTACAATGACTTCAGCAGTGTCCTCTAGTCCTGCTCGCAGTGCTATACTTGAAAGTGACCAAGGCGAACTTAAGTATTTTAAATCTAAAAGGTGTTGACTTCCTCCAAAACTGCAATGTCCTTTTTTAATGGGAGGGGAATAAAACTGAATGCAGTATCTCAAGTGTGGTCTTTCCAGTGTATTCTACAGCTTCATCGACACTTTAGACCAGGTAGCTAAGTTTTCAGTTAGCTGTTTTAATTGCTGACTGGTTGTTGAAGTTGACTCTTCGTTGACAATGACAAGGTGTTTCTCTTAGTGAGCTTGTTATAGTTTGTCACCCCATATACTGTAAGCTTTTGAATCCTATTTTATGGCCAGAATGCAAGACTTGACGTTACATTTGGTGTGCCATCTGTATGCGGTCTAAATGCTTTTGTATTTCTGAATAAGTAGCAAATGGATAATATCTGGGGTGCCACAGCTATTGTGGGATGACTTGCTTATCAAAAGATTTTGAAGAGGTGATGATTAGTTATCTTGTCAATGCAAGCTATTTAGTGAGCAAAGGGTATAAATGGACAACCCCAGTGATTAGTCATATTATTATTATTTGTTTATTTAGCAGACACCTTTATCCAAGGCGACTTACAGAGACTAGGGTGTGTGAACTATGCATCAGCTGCAGAGTCACTTACAATTACATCTCACCCGAAAGACGGAGCACAAGGAGGTTAAGTGACTTGCTCAGGGTCACACAATGAGTCAGTGGCTGAGGTGGGATTTGAAATAAAAACAATAAAAGACACAACTGACTCATTTGCAATGGCCCTCTTAACAACAAAGGCTTCTTCTGGAAAGTCATTGCTTTCCCACCCCAGCTTTGCTTTTCCACACTTATCTATTTTGAGAACAAAGAAAGGAAAGGGCACTTTGACTGTACAGCCCCAGAATTAGAACTGTAACCCTTGTAGGCAGGCCTCCCCTGAGGTAACAGGGGAATATTGCTTTTGAATGATGAACTAGCTGTCTGCAACCCAGCAAAACCAGATACTAGAATGTGAGTCAGACTCCAGCATAGGTGACATGCGTTACCAAGCTTAACAGAAGGGCCATAATCTATATTGAGGCTGCCACTTTTGAATATACCTACAGAATGTGGTATATGGAGGAGCCCTGTCTATTTTTCTCCTTATGCCACACTTTTTAAAAAATAAATCTAAAGAAATTGGCAATTCAAATTATGTTAAAACTTGATCTGACCATTGCGGTAAAACAAGTTTTACCTACCGCCTAGACACGCTAGTCATGGACAGGGGGAGCTTTATTTCAGCTGAAAATAATTCCCCGGTTGCTTGCTGCCAGCATGATCGTAAGGGAACATAAAACAAGTCTTTGAAAAAGTGGAAAAAACCAAGATGGTCACAACAGGCTGTAAAGACTCACCTCATCTACGTTACATTCGTTCTCCTTGCACAGGGCCTCCATCACCCACAGGTCTGTTTCCGCTGGCTTTGGAGCAGGGCGTGCATTCCTGCCCTGGTTGCGCCGAGACGTTCTTGTCTGGGTGGGCTGGTTCAGCCCATTCACAGCAGCTTCTGTTTGAAACAAAGTAAAGCAAGTCAGAGTTTGATAAAAAGTGGATCTGTTTTGTCAGGCGCTTATTGACGACATATCTGGGCAAGTCTGGGTAGAAATTTATGAGGAATGCAACTTGGGTGGGGGGTTGGATTTGTAGCGTTTGATGTAAATAAGTTCCATTACTTCCTATAAGAAAGTTAGTTTTGTTTCTTGCATCTAAGCAGATGCATATTGAACTGAAATGACTGGAAACCTGCAGAATGTGGACCTTTTATATGATAAAGTACCCAGGGGGGAAATCACAACAATATCAGTGGCTAGACAAGGATGACATATTCTGGAAAATGAGAACATGCTGTGCAGTCTTCAATGCCCTTACTTCACCTTCCACAAAGAGCTACAAGGGGAGATTGTGACGCCAGTGAAAATGACATTGATTGGTATGACTTTTGTTCTCCCTCACTGTTTCTGTGTTTTTGTCATTTAATCTTATCACTTAAATATTCTTCAGATCTCTTTGGAATGGACAGGGTCGGTAATTAGATGTTTGTGTTTTTAGCAAACAAAGAATATTAACTTCCTGTAACTTAGTAGACAAGAAGCAAAGATACTGCTTCTTCCATGGATTTCTTTTCAATAACGTAAATGCGTAATTGTGTTTGTTTTCCAAATGTGTTTTTGTCTTCATTTTTTTGAGTAAACTGTTTAATTAAAAAAATCATTTAAAATATAGCTAGTGTCTTTCCAAGTTCAATACCAGTGCCTTTGTTATAGGGTTTCATTCAAACAGTCACCTAAGATATACAACAGTTGAATGGTTAGACACTTCAGGAGTACACTTAAAACTAGGAAAATGTGCAGCAAGGGTTAAAGTTTGTTCCAAAAACACAAGGTTTTTTCTTTTCCTTTTTGTAAATAGTGCTTCAGACTTACTAAAAGGTCCCTTCAGCAAAGCAGGGGGTGACAGCTTGATAAAATACTCAAGGACGCAGAGCAGCAGTTGAAAGGAGATCACTAGGTCATCTTCCATCTGCAGCACTTTTCCTGAAACCAAAAGAAAAGACAAGGCGTTCGTCAAAACAATAGCGATTAACTCTCAACTGTCCACAGGGGAAGGATAGGCACTCAGACAAAGGGAGCTCTAAAGGTGCGTGCAAGGCTTGTGCATCCATAATTAGACTTCAAAACACACAAACAGCAGCAAAATACCATAGCGGACAGGCAGGCAGGAAATCCTTTTGTGAAATGTCAAGAGACGCAGCTCAGCTAATATATGGTGAAGGTCCTTGTAAAAATTGCATATTGTCATGAACACTTACCATCTCCAATTATATTTACAGGGCTCGAAATTAACGGCAGCCATGTGGCAGTTGCCATGGTGCCCTTCAAAGTGTTTGGATCCAAACAATAACATGATGACGTGATTTGTAGACACATCAGCGGGGAAAAAAAATAAGGAAAAAAAAGAACACTACCTTTTCAAGCACATGGATTTCTACCGTGTGTAATAATGCCATCTCCGAAAAGGAGTCCAGAAAAAAAAAAAAGTTGAAAGACCTGCACAATCTGCAAAACAATTGCAAAACTTGATCGTTTTTTCAGGTCAGTAGTTTAGAAATGTTTAAGATACTTAGTTGGTTTTCTTTAGGTTTAAAAAAAATAAAAAAAACTAACTTGAATACATTTCAATTGCTGTTATCTCCTTATTTTAATGTCCTTATTGTTACCGTTATGAAACCGAAATGGTAGGAAGAACTGTTCTACATTGTATTAGTGTTTATTATGATTGTTTTGTATGTAGTGGATACATTTATTTTATCTTGTATTTATTTGATCTTGTAACAATTGTAAGTCGCCCTGGATAAGGGCGTCTGGAAAGAAAGAAAGAAAGAAAGAAAGAAAGAAAGAAAGAAAGAAAGAAAGAAAGAAAGAAAGGATAATATTTACATTGAGATTTTTCTCTTAGCATGCCAACTGTCACCCAATTTTAACTTACAGTTTTTCCTTTTATACTGAATTTTAAAATGGTATTTGCTTGAATGTGTTTGGCATGTTCTTAGAAACTACTAAATGGATATAAAAAGTCATTATCAATAATGATAATAAAAGAGGACTGGGTCATGCTGTATATATTTCAAGTAAAGAAAAAAAAAAAAAAAGGACACCATCTCCGAGAACCTAATTATAAGAAAATTAAATGTTAGCAACCCAATCTAATGCTTTTAATAATTCTTGACGGTTTCTTGAAAGAGAATGCTTAAAACAACACACAGGAAACTGTAAAAACACCACCAAACACTTCTGTGCATCTTTTTAAATACCTCTACACCTTCATCTTCCAAATGAGGTTTCTTTTGATTCTATTTTCACTGACTTGTGTTACAGTGAAACAGTGCAAGAGCAGAGCAGCAGTTCCAGGGTGTTCTCTCATCTACGTGCACAATCCTTCAATTCAAAACACACAACTAAAAACACTGAACTGAGCACTTTGTCAATGGCAACAAACAAAACTATAGCACCACCTAAAGGATTTATTGATAGCTCTTTTCTTAAAGCAATGGGCTGGTTCAGTTCAAGCTACCAAGGGCTCATACAGCACTGGAAGCCTGGTTGTTAACAAGCACCTCAGAAACATCCATAAATACAAGATTATTGCAGTATTGTGAAAAAACTAAATACTTCAACACTGTGCATAGGCACATGTAAAAATGTTTGACTGGCCCTTGAATACCCCCAAATTGGAGGTCCCCAGTTATAATCCACGCTCAGGCACTGACTTGCTGCGTGTGACCCTGCTCCGTCCTTCGGATGAGACGTAAAACCGAGGGCCTCTGCAGCAGCAGTTGTTGATAAAAATTCATAGTTCACCCCCTAGTCTCTAAGTCGCTTTGGATAAAAGCATCCGCTAAATGACAAATTAATAATAATAATAATAATAATAATAATTCAGATACTCTCAACTGGTGATAAATAGCCTAAACAAATGTTATCACAATTGAAAAGTGAATCTCTAAAAGATATATAAAACTGTACAGAAACCAATACACTATAAAATGTTTAACATATTGTTAAATACTGAAATGGACTGCACTTGAAACACATATTACAGTTAGTGAGCTACCGATGCTTTTACAGCATGCGTCTCATTCAGAAAGGTGGCCCATTAGAAATATAATAATAATATTATTATTATTAAAAACATACTTTCTCAGAAACCTTGGCAGAAGGGTTCTCCAGTGGCTCATCAAGTAAAGAGATGACTGCGCAAGTGCAGGGTGAGCCAAACGATCAGGAATCTTGCCGATCGGGCCCACAATTGGCCTTGGTTTAATTCAGCACATTGTGCATCAGCGACCCTTACTGGTCAGACACTTTACACTTCCCAGTCTGGGCCATTACTCAAAAGGTTCAGGGTAAACTCAACATCTATTGCTTTGTTTGGCGATTTCCTTGACAGTGGCAATACAAGTGACCTACTGATCTTCAGTGCTCCTGGTCAGTAAGAGGCAGTGTGGCGAAATATCAACTGGGGAAGAAAAACTATGGTCAAAAATACCACCTTGGTGGACAAGTTACTACATTACCTGATGCCTCATAAGTCCACCTTGCTGGAAAACATCAGTTACACACTAACCTTTTGCCAGCAGAAAAAGGATCCAGCAGCTTCTAATGATCGATTTTGAATCGGTGTCTAAGTTTTCTCTGGAAAAGAAAAATAATGTAATCAATGTAAGTTTTTATCTAATTTTAACACCATGAAAGCTTGTGTACATGTTGCAACACCTACGTTAATACAATTATTATTATTATTTTTTTTAATATATATATATATATATATATATATATATATATATATATATATATATATATATATATACACACACACACACACATATATACAGTGCCCTGCAAAAGTATTCAGACCCCTGACCAATTCTCTCATATGACTGAATTACAAATGGTACATTGAAATTTCGTTCTGTTTGATATTTTATTTTAAAACACTGAAACTCAAAATCAATTATTGTAAGGTGACATTGGTTTTATGTTGGGAAATATTTAAGAAAAATAAAAAACTGAAATATCTTGCTTGCATAAGTATTCTTCTTTGTTCATCTTGTTCTTTTCTTCTAAGGTAGTTCTGACATAGCCTGGAGGTATGTTTTGGGTCATTATCTTGCTGTAGGATGAACCCCTGACCAACTAGGCGTATACCAGAGGGCATTGCATGGCGCTGCAAAATGCTGTGGTAGCAGTTTTGGTTCAGGGTGCCACTCACTCTGTGCAAGTCGCCGACTCTGGATCCAGCAAAAGAGCCCCAGACCATCACGCTTCCTCCTCCATGTTTGACAGTTGGTGTCACACACCGAGGAACCATCCTTTCGCCTACTTGATGGCGTACAAAAACCATGCGTGATGAACCGAAGATTTCAAATTTTGATTCATCGGTCCATAAGACCTTCTTCCAGTCTTCAGTAGTCCACTGGCGGTGCTTCATGGCCCAGGCAAGCCTCTTTTTCTTATTTTGCCATCTTAGCAATGGCTTACTCCCACTCGACCTGTCAAACCTGCAGCTCAAAGTCTTCTCTTCACAGTTGAAACTGAGACTTGCTTACTTCGACCAGTGTTAAGCTGTGCTTGAAGCTGTTGTCCTGTGAGCCGCCTATCACGCAAGCTGTTGACTCTCAGAAACTTGTCTTCTGATTCTGTTATGGCTTTGGGTCTGCCAGACCACTTCCTGTCAGAGTTTCCTCCAGTTTCCAAGTGCCTTTTGATGGTGTAGGAAACTGTACTCACTGACACCTTGGCTTTCTTTGCAATTTCTCTAAAGGAAAGACCTACACTTTTAAGAGTTATAATGGTCTGTCTGTCTTCCTTTGTTAATTGCCTTTTTCTCACCATTATGAGAGCAATATACTACTTCCTGCAGTACAATACTGTCCAAATAATGCTTAAGAGGGTGTAGTAACACAGTCTGTTCCAACACTGCTTTTATACAGACAAAGGGTTTGTAAGTAATCAACAAAAGTTGGGACACCTGTAGGAATTGTTAGCATCAACTTTCAAGGCTTAATTTACTTCCATTGCAGCAGAACAGCTGTAAGTTCTTAACCCATTACTTGTTCCTTGAAAATGGCCTTTTTGTATAACTCTGAAATGTACATTATTTTTCAGTTTTTGGTAACCTAAACTTTTTTTTTTTTTTTACCTCTGGCAGTTTACCGCTTACCTTTGTACCATTTCAGGTTATTCACTGGACTTGAACTGCTTAAATTTAATAAAAACTGGAAAATTGGGGGTGTTCTAAAAGTTTTGACCGGTAGTGTATGTATTACACATATTGCATGACAATCAAAATTAGCTTATTGTTATCATGGATTTAAAACAAACATACATGCATATTGAAGCAGTGGGGTATACTATAGCACAGTAAAAACATGGTGAATACACAGGCTTGCTATTGGAAAACTGCAAAAAAAATATAAAAATAAAAATAAAAAAACACACTGTGCAAATTTCTTGTGGAACTTTTAGTTTAAGGGAGACTATACAAACATTTGCTTACAATATGATTAGAACAACATCTAAGCAAAAAGAACGCGTTTGAGTGATTAAAAACAAATGTAATTAAATATTCAAATACAGCCATTTGTTCAAGAATAAACAAAACCATATTATTTGAACAGTGTGATCGATCTAAAAATAAATTAAACATGAATTTACTTTACACCTAGATAGGATGACAAATGTCACGTAAAAAAAAAAAAAGCTTTGAACGGCATTTCAGTCCTTTAATCTTCATTGTATCAATGAACCCTCTCTTTAAATTCAGAAATTCGCATATGCGCAGTATAGACGATATCTACTTTTTTCATGGTCTACCAATTTTCTGTGACACCGTCGTTACCAGAAAATGCAAACAATGTGTATTACCACTGCTCCTGTGAGGAGGCGTGCTCATTAACATCATTTGCATTAGAAGATCAGACTGTCATTAGGAAGTATGCTCCGAGTGGGATAAGAAGGGCAACTAGTGTCCGACCAACCAAGTACCAGCACGAGTGTCCAAATACTGCAATAGTTTTGCTAACCTGTATTATCATTTGATTTGGCACCACAGAAAAATTCAAGGTTTTCACATCAGGTAGATAACTCATTGAGACAACTTACTGTACATCTGGAGCCTCCATGTAGATTTTCGTACAAGTCCTAAAAGAAAAAAAAAAAGTCTTGTACAAGTACATTCATTGTATTTGTTTGGTATACAACAGTCCATCATTTTAATGATTGGGCTCCCTCATTCTGTTCCTCTCTCTGGTATCTGCATTTTAGATATTTGAGTTATAGTGGAATCTATCTATCTAATCTGGTTGTGTTGCCTGTCCTTATTAAAAGTTCCAGTCTGAGAAGAATTGTGAAGCTGTCCTTCTCCGGGCTGGGTTTATGAGAATTAAAACACTGCCACCTGGTGGCCATTGACTCTTCTGCATTGTGTGTTCCTCCATATCTTCTGCTGCAATAACATTCAAGCATTTGCTACTTCTGCAAGCTCTTCACTGCATATCACAGTGGGGTCAGCTTCAGAAGAGCCTTGTAAATGATAAACATAGGCTGGCCACTTCCTCCACACACCACTGAGATGTTACTTCCTCCCATGCAGCTGCAATTCTATTCACCCGATATCTCATCTTGTAGGCTCCAGAATTTCTGTACAGCTTCTTCTTGCTCCCCTGTATCACAAGTTAGCGTAATATCCAAATCCTTTAAAATCAACAATTGCACCCAGGTCCATAGGCTGTATAGCAGATGTGGTGTTAGGAGGCAAAAAAACAACTTTAACATTTTCATTGTAGTCTTTGAGGGATGGAGAATGACTTGTTGCATTGACAAGTACTAAAATGGCCTTTTATGCCAAGTTGGTTGTATGGAGAAATTTGCTACATGTGGTATAAATTCTTTCGGATGCCACTCATCAAAAATGGTTTGTTATGCCTCCGTGTAACAAGGAGATGTGCTAAACTCACATTCTTACGTGCTTGTGGGCAGTTTTGACCTACCATCTGGAATAATTCTGGTCGCTCTTCTTTGCACTCTTTTTAGAGCAGCAATGTCCTTTTTGTAGCAAGGTGACCAGAACTGAACACAATATTCTAGATGAGGTCTTACTAATGCATTGTACAGTTTTAACATTACGTCCCTTGATTTAAATTCAACACTTTTCACTATATATCCGAGCATCTTGTTGGCCTTTTTTATAGCTTCCCCATTGTTTAGATGAAGACATTTCTGAGTCAACAAACTCTTAGGTCTTTTTCATAGATTCCTTCTTCAATTTCAGTATCTCCCATATGATATTTATGATGCACATTTTATTGCCTGCGTGCAGTACCTTACACATTACTCTATTAAATGTCATTTGCCATGTGTCTGCCCAGTACTGAATGCTGTCTAGATCATTTTGAATGACCTTTGCTGCTGCAAAAGTGTTTGCCACTCCTCCTATTTTTGTGTTTTAATTTTTAATTTAACAAGTTTGCTTACTATACCAGAATCTAAGTCATTAATGTAGATTAGGATTAGCAGAGGACCTAATACTGATCCCTGTGGTACTCCACAAGTTACCTCGCTCCATTTTGAGGTTTCTCCACTAATCAGTACTTCGTTTTCTACATGTTAACCACTCCCAAATCCATGTGCATACATTTCCTTGAATCCCTACTGCATTTAGTTTGATAATTAATCTTTTATGCAGAACTTTGTCAAAAGCTTTCTGGAAATCTAAATAAAACAGTTTAAGCTCTGTGTGTATGTGTGTGAGCAAGTTACTAGCTATGACACAGCTTGCTTGGGCTGCTGAAGTTGCTGCTTTGTGTGCGAAGAGATAGGCAGTGTCATATTTCAATGGCCCTGCGAGGTGCATGAATGCAATGAAAGATTTTGACTTGTGTTTTGTGCTTAGAGACTAAGATATTTACTTTCTGACTTTTCTGATTTCTGTTTAATGTTTGTGTACTTAATAAAGTACTACTATTGATTAAACAGTCCATGTCTCTAGTGTGGGTATGTCTCATAGTAAATCCTCAATCTTTCTAACACGTCAATTAAATATTTAATAAGAGAACTAATCAACCAAGATAAATTCTAAATTATCAATTATTGAATTGTTCCTACAATATCCAGGAATATAACTAGCAAACCTCTGATTAACAAAGCACTTCACTTGCCACACATATTTAAAGCTTGTTTTCTGTGTACATAACTGAAGTTAATAACAGCACCTGTTTATTTTGAGTGAATACAAAACTGATAACATAATGTGGATCCAGCATGTAGCTGACCGCAAGGTGGAAGTCTGAACTGAAGTCAAATATAGCGCTATTCGTTTCACTGGCTGCTCCGAAAAAGCAAGCTACAATGTAATGTTGTCATTAGCTGGCTGTGATGTAATGCTTTGTCATTGACAACTGAGGTGCAAGACCACGGGAAGAGCGCTTTCTTCAAATTATTGTAGATTTGAAAACAATGGAAAGAGACAGAGAGAACACAATTTATCCGCTTCAGAACGTAATAAATACATTTTGTTTTTTGTTTCTGTTCCATGAAAAATGTAGTGTTTTTTCGTTTATCGTTCCGGTTCCGTTTCAAATCCCTGGTGGTGTTATATATATCTTCTTGAATATTCATTATAAAAAAGAAGAGGTATCACAAAGGGTTCATTATGTCGCATCTTTGTAAAAACAGATTCATTATGTCGCATCTTTGTAAAAACAGGATTCTACTGTGCTAAACTGTTTAATTTCTAATACAGCATTTATAGGTCATAGTTAAAACCATGCTTGTACTGAAGTTAACTCAATTAGATACACACAATGTAATAGCAGTTATTGTTGTGAATTCCTTCTACAAACTAACAGCACTCACCTCTCAAACCTCTGGTACAGTGCAAGATGTACATCATATTTGTTTTCCAGCCTGGATACTGCTGTGTTCACTTTAGTGCTTACAATATCCATATTTACATCTGTCTTCTTCAGCAGGTTAAAGAAGTAGGCAACACTACAAGAAAAGAAAAATAACCCACACTCAGTCTCAAAGAAATATAGTGCTCCCGCTTTAGGACCTCAGGCAACTTCAATCAGAAATTCTGATGATTTAGTGGGGTCAGTGGCAGGGCTGGCCGATTTAAAATCAAGTCGATTTAAATCACTTGATCATTGTTTCATTTACTAGCTATTTTATATAGTTTCGAAAGGAAACGACATGAAAAGTAGGTTTCAAAAATCTTATTGACACAAACATCTTAAACTCTTGCTGTCTATAAACAAACTCTTATGGCTGTATTCTGATCACAATGTAAATGCGAGTGCAAGCGAGAACGGTGCTTGCCCCCAATTCTGTGGCGCATAAGTGGAGCGAAGACGTAAAAAAAAAATACTGCATTGAAATGGCATTCTGAAGCCTTGCCTTGTCTTGCCCCGTTATAGAACGCCTGCCACATCATTAACATATTCGCCGAAGCGATTCTGATGACAGTGCAGTGGGGTCCCAAATAGACAAGCTCTGTGTTAAGACTCTCTGAAAACAGGTTTATTTAGCGGTGCAATCAGGAACTTTAATTGAACATACTATAAAAAGCAAAAGCAGTCCTAGGTAGCAACTGCGTGTGTTTGGACTGACACAGAAAGAGGAAATCAAAGAAAGAAAAGTAAAAGAAAAGAATGACTGGGATGAGTGAGGGGGATGAGTTCACATTTAGAGGATGCCACAATGATAAATAATTTGCTTTATTTATGTATTCATTTAAGATTGAGTAATTTAGTTTGGAATGTAACTATTCACAAACCACCATTTCCAACATCCTTAATTTACAGTGTGGAGGTACTGTAGAGCTACAAAAAAAATTACACAATTTAAAAAAAATAATAAAATAGATTTAAATTAAATCTGATTTTTTTTTTTTCGCCAATCATTCATGGTCAGTGGTTTCAAGGGATTTTTTTTTTTTTTTTTTTTTTTTTTTTTTTTAAATCAATGGCCACCAATTTCCCTGGGCCTAAATTTCAAATAATGAACAATACATTTTATGAACATCTGTATTTAAGATTAAAACCAAAAACTGATGAGATGATGCTTACTTCACATTTATATTCTTCTGCAGCTCTGAGAATGTAAACGTCATTGTATTCAGGTCTGTTCCTGCTATGAACAAACAGACTCCCCAGTGCTTTACGTTGGTGTCCTATGGATGAAAAACATGAAGAAATTAGAATGTGGTCAATATAGATAACTAGGCTTGCTCCTTTTCAACATTTTCAGGGGCTCACAAAATACTGCAAAGAAAAATATAGCATTCTACGTCCCCACGTGTTGCTACAACTGTTTAAACAGCGTACCTGTGGTTTTTCTTTTCATTGTTAACATCCTGACAACTTTTTACACTTATAAACTTTAAAGTCTGTTTCAAAGCTCTTTTCAAAATGTGTGCTCTAGTACACTGGAGGTGGAGATCTATCCTCTAAATCATTGCAGGAAGAACGATTACAAAAAAAAAAACACAACATAAGTGCTCTGGCTTTTCTGTTCTGTACAACATCACGGATCATTATTGCTGTGTTACCCGTTTGACCTATGGGCAATAAACCTTACACTATCGGTGCACTAGATTGGACATTTTAAAAAGAGCTTTAAAACAGACTTTAAAGTTATAAGTGTAAGAAGTTGTCAGGATGTTAGCAATGAAAAGAACAATTACAGTTGTGTTATTTAAACAGTTGTAGCAACACGTGGGGTGTGTACTGCTATATTTTTCAGAACCCCGTGGTTAGGGGTAGTGCCGGAACAAATTTGTTACAAGTGTTATTTTAGTCTGGTTGCTCTTTACTGGACTCTCTCCAGTACACTGTGGTGCTGGAGAGTCTAACACAGAGCAACCACTGGGACACTATGAAACCTGTTAATTATACAACAGTTTGCTCCACTTCGAGTTTAATAGTTTCTGAACAGCACGGTGTGACTGATGTTTCAATAAAGAACGATACTATACCTTGAGCCAATAATTCTCAGTGTTGCACAAATTAAGCTTTTGGTAAGGTTACATCAAGTTGAAATGTGTACTAAAAATGTGTATACGAGGCATTATTGAACCAGTTTGAAAGCTGGGGGGCCCAAGGAGGTTATGCGATTCCTATTGTACTCAGACATGTTAAGGCAAGTACTTTGGTATCCAAGGCTGCACAAAAATGGTAACTAGGTGTTATTCTGGAATACAAATAAAAAAAATTGTAGTGAACTTCAGCTGACAAGAATGGGACTATAATGGCTATTCAACCCATCCAAATAACTATACATTTCATTAAGAAACGTTACAGGCTAAGCTTAATATGTCCATTTCACTTCGAATCTGATAACAGAATCGATTAGATGTGCAAAAAATAGCCTAATTAACAGAAAATCTCCGCAGTTTATTGTATAGCTTTGAAACATGCTATGGTTATACAACAAACATCATTCTTTTAAAACAATGTCAATGACTGTGCCCCATTAGCGAGTGTTTTGTTTTTAACATCTACACATTACTCTGAACGCCAACAACTTGTATCTGTTTAAAAAAAACAATAAATGGGGGAAAATCTAAATATTACCAAATACGATGTCAAACAAAATGCTACGAACATTATATAATTTTGAAATAGAGGGGAAGGGTACAAACAGGAGACTAAATATGCATCATTACGCAGCAAATAAATGCAAAACTAGCCGATTAATATCATGGGAATTCTACATTTAAAATACTGTATTCATCATTGAGCATTTAAACGTTACTGATGGAGTGGATTTATAGAATACTCTATGTAACACAGTTCATTAAATATATACATGAGACTAGTTTCATGAATCTGACCCTTAATAGAACAACAAATGTGTTTCAGAAAACATACGTTTTGCAGCCAGGTATCTTGTCATTTATTTTTTGCTGTAAATCACACTATACCCTCTGATGACTTGGAGGTGGCATTTTAATTGTAAAAATTAAATTCACCAAAAAAAACAGTAGATCTACTGGGTGCCAACTTCCGATACTGTAGTGCAATTAAATGAATGCTGTGTTTGTAAGTCCACGGCAAGCGTACTGCTTTTGTATAGACTAGAACTATGGTATGAGAACAGTGTTTTATTTTAACAACATACAAAGGATGTGTTACATCAAAAGTCAAGGTAAACAGTAAATTGTAAGCAATTGTTTTGTTAATGAAAGCTGTATATTTCCCCATAACGCAGAATGTTAAGGGTTAAAATAGCTACTGGAGCGGGGAGAGACAGGGGGTGCTGCTGCTGCGGTGGCGGCAGCTGATGCTGATACAGACACGAGAATGTTTGCTAGAAGAAAATATTCAGGTCCTGACCAAATCCTTCAGCACACATTGTGCATCTGTGCACAACTATCCTGCAGCCCTGGCCTGATCTCCTCTCAAAATCATCAACATAAAACCAAGGCTTAGAAAGGCCAGGTTCCAGGGGTGTAACCGAAGGGTTCCAAAGTCACAATCTGGTCTGTGCTGAAAACGAGGATGGGTGCAAAATGTAACAGTGACCTATGGCAATCCGTCCCTGTCAACCTTCCATTATGTGCACACAGATCACTGTGATCTACTTGTTCATGTTACTGATGATGTCTCTAATTTTCAATCTACAGCTATAGTGGCAAGTGGGGAGGGAAGCCATCACTGACATGCTTGTTTTGTACGAGGTACAGTTGATGATTTTCCATAATTTTCTGAGCCTTCATCTCCCCACAACTTGGTCCACTTGAGCTGGTTTGTGCTTTCAGATGCCTGGCTGCAAGAACATTTACTTACCGGCACTATGTCCCCCGATGCCAGCACTGTCTCCCATATTCTCCATGCTCGATCACACACTTCGTCCGTCACCTTCAGCTTCTGACACAGCGTGAGAAAGTCAGATTCCTTGTCTTTATGACTGAGAAGAAAGAGACAAAATCATACTGAAAACTTTTGCAAATACTGTATATGCATGTACAAGTTTAGAAGAGGAGCAGCTTCTCTGCTGACAGCTGGAGTTACAGATTTTGAGGTAGTACTCTATAGCCTAAGCATCTCTTAAAAGGAAATGAAATTTAAAGGAAAGAAAGAAATACAATGAATGTGTTTTGAAGATAGCTTGTCTTTTAAAAGCAGTTTTCCTCCCAGGTTGGTTGTATCTGTACATCAAGGACAGGAAGATGCTTGAAGAAACAGTAGAATAAAGACAGAGCACCACTTATCCAACCAGTAGACAAAAAAGTAAGTCTGACACACAGATGGACTTCTGTACCAGACACCACCACAGATTTCCAGAACCTGACACTCTCAATAACTTATGGCAAATATTGATACACTAATGTCACCATACAGCATGCATCTCACTACATGCGATGGGCCTGATGGGCTGCTTATATGATAATAAAATCATAGACTATTTTGATAAGACAAAAAATAAATTAGATAGGGAGTGTGTTGCTATTCATTCCAACTTTATAAAAACATAATTTGTATCACAGTTCATCAACACACCACGTATCATTACGCCCTAAAGTAATACCAAGTTTCACGTTAGCAAGGTGCAGAACCAGTTCCTGCATTTGATCATCGCCTGATTGTGCGTCTAAGTGTATGTACAAAAACAGATGATGATGATGATGATGATGAATGTTCTACATCACACAGAGGCTACAGGCAATCTCTGTGATGTAGAACAAGCTGTGGTGCTGCAGTAAAGTGACTTGGAAAGACATTCTATTGCATTCTGACAACTTGACAATGGCTATGAATATACAGGGTAATCCACAAGTTGCTGGTCATATACACATTATTAATACAATTATAAGAGAGGTCACAGACGCCGTTTTGTGACTCAAAAGTCACTGGACAAGTCTGAACAGTATCTGTTAACTTCTGTTTTTATCTATTCATATATGTGTTAGTCTCATTTACCCAATAGCTTCTCAGTCACCACGTGTGCATGAAATCCAAGTGAATTTGTGATTTTCGGAAATTATTAATTGGTGGTCACAATTTATATATATATATATATATTCAATTGGGATCCACGTAAAATTGCGTCAGTGCTACACATTAATATTTAAATATTGTGCACAACAAGTTACTGGATACAATGATTCTAATTCGATGCAGTTTTCAGAAACACAAACTGAAGAGCCGTCTTTCGCCTCTAGATATTTTCTTTAGCTCAATGTCACGGAGGTCATAAAGACCAACGTGGTACTAAGTTTTGATACCTTCAAGCAACATGTGAATATTGGTGCTTTTGGTTTTTTAATGTTATAAAAACAGCGAGTCACATTCAAAGTTGGTGTAAACACTTCGCAGGTTCCTGGAACGGGTGTTTGCGTCAGCTGTTTTGATTGCTGCTTCTTGCACTGTTCAGTCAAGCCTCGAGCTCGAGAAACGCTGAGAACATGAAATTAAGTCACATCTATATAAGACGTTAAAGACCAACTGCACAGTTATTTAAAGTCCCACAGATGACTCATTTAAACGATGACCCCTTATTTACCTAAAAAAAAGTAACGCTGATCGACCTCCCTATATATGACAGTGTCTGCCAAATCTTGCGACCCGTGACAATAATTAAAGCAGTATTTAATGAATGAATGAATGAATGAATGAATCCATCCATTCATTCATTCATTCATTCATTCATTACCTTTCGGCTGTAAGTTCGTTGCTCTTGTTTGGACTACCCCCGTTGTTTGTCTGTTTATCTTCCATCTCCTGTACTGCAGTAGCAGCAGCTGTTCTTCTCTGGCTTTTTGGAGGCATATTATCAAGTGATAATTTGGTGATTCTTGTAAGGGCAGCGCTGCAGAATGAGTCCACCAGTTGACGTTTCGCTGCAATCAACTTGTTTGTTTATTTCTTGTTTTAAATCCCCCAGTTAAAGTACAGAGCGCTCCTTTAGCATGAACTGAAACAGAGACCTTTCAAACCGCGGGAAAGCTACGACACATCCGCACCCTCCTCCTCTACAGTCATTTCCTCTCAACTCCGGCCCCAAAACAAACAAGAGAGTGTTTGCAGCCCTGTACAGCTGAACAGACACGGGCGTGCGCAGTATCATAGATTTTGTACATTTATTTTTCATTGTCAAGTGTAGTTAATTACAAAGTTAAATGTAAATGTTTTTCTTTTAATTTATCCTTTAGTTGTTGATGTTCCTTCACAGATATCGAGGTAGAAACGGTTTGTAAAGGTTTACAATAAAAACTTAATTTAGGAAACACATTTCATGAAAGCATATTTATTGGGGGAAAATAAATAAATAAATAAATAAATAAATCATAATAATAAAAATGCGTTTGCTTGGCTGCACACTATGAGGCTACTGAAATGCATATTATCAACCTATAATTAGTGCCAGTATCTTATAGTCTGTGATAAACCAGGCTGGAGTAAACTAATTTGCCAAAGCTACTTTAAGTACAGTCAATATGTTTTTCTACAGCTTTACAATGGGCAAACATTTGCACACCCGTGGACCTGTTTTTTTTTTTTTTGAAAATCAACACAATTGTATGGTGTCTAACTATGCATATATCAGATTAGGGGCTATATACCAGTATTGCCATTAGATGTAAGATTTCGTTGGGCGTTCACTATCGGCCGAATTCTCTACTATGGGTGAAGTATAATTTCTTTGGGTCTGTTTACATATTACTAGTACATTACCTTTTATGTCCCTGCTGAAAATGTCAGCAACCGATAAACTGGTGACCAGTAGAAATTGGAAGTTGAAACAAACTGACGGGTTTCCTACTGGCAATTCAACATGTATAAAGTTGAACGTCTTTACATTAACTAGATCAGCTATTCTTAAACTGGGGGTCTCGACCCGAAAAGGGGGTCCTGTAATATTCACAGCCTAAAATATTTCCAAAGGGGGGCCTAGCAAAACAAGTTTGCGAACCCCACAACTAGATTATTGCAGGACAATATTTTACTGCTTGAATTTTCAATAGGGGTGCGATTTTTTGTTGGTTTTTTTTCACATTAATAGCTGTGAAATCCTGAAAACTGCCAGCACTAACGCACATCACTGTGAGGCAAAGAGAGGTATCATTCCTACTTGAACTAGTAGACTAATACATCGCAAGCTGTTATGGAAGCAAAACAGAAACCAAACATGTACTTATCTTTCTTAGCACAACACATTTCTTGCAAGTTCCTTATCACTTTCCTGTAATAGTTTAGTTTTCTGGACTTCGAACACCACCTACAGCTCAATGTGCAGGTGTGGTCCTTATACCTGCTACACAAGAAGTGAATCTCAAGTGGTGGCAGGATCAAATGTGTTTGTTTATTTCTTGTTTATGCTAATTTTTTTTGGTTATTTCAGAGATAACTACAGGGCGTACATAAGTCAAGGGAGACGGTTGTGTCAAAGAACACTAAAGGGAAGAGCATAGCAATTCCACTTGTCATATAGTTTATTAACTAAATTAGTTGAGTCGCATGTAAGAGTTCTTGTTCTGAAACCTAGACTTGTTCATAGTAAGCAGTAGCTCAATGTTATGTAATATATAACAAGCATATGCCTTTTCTCAGCTCAGAGTTTATTGAATCGGGCCTTCAGTCTTTTAGGACGTGTCACATAAGACTCATCGTTTGCTTTGATGATCACGTGATGATTCTACTGTGCAAATCCGTTTCATACAAATCTTAAAAGGCATACCCAAGACACAATTATTCTCGTGACAACCATAGTTATTTCTACAACATTCTCATTAATTAATTATTGTGTGTTTGGAAAAGACAGTTTATTCAAAGTCATACAAAGACTAATTGTAAAAAACAATTTTGCTCACAACATAACTTTACATGGTCATAGCTATTTGAATACCTTTGTAAAAACACTATCATATAGTATTTACAAAAATACAATTGAATAAATATCTGTCGTTTATAAAACAAATTATGTAACAAAACAAATAAGCTTTCAATATGCAACTAAAACACTGATTGTACAATTATATAGAGTAGAATAGCCTCATTAATATTAGGTCAGTAGTTCAATTATTGTGCTGGCTTTTGTCCACCATCTTCTCAAGTTCTGCTACCCAATCGAAAACTGATTCTTCTTCAAAGTCCCTGAAAATACAAAAAAAGAGTCGTCCTGAATGTTGAATACAAACAAATGCATACATAAATGCATCAATAAATCTTATAAAGCAAATAATGAACACTTCAAAAATATATAGTTGTTCTGGAGAGACATTTGACTGTTACTCAAGACTTACTGGATACAACCAGCCCTCCATCATACAGTGTCTGTCAGATCTGCTATCTTGCCCATCATGACTGAAACCAACTTTGAACAAGGTAGTGTAGTTTTAATATATTACAGGACATGCCAGGGGTGCTTTTTGAATAACAAACTAATCTGCACATTTACACAAACGTGGACCTATATATGATAGGTATGTCTATTTGTCCAAACCCTTTAGCCACACAGACTTGTAAATATCAGAACTTTTTTGTTTGAATTAAACTCACGTGTCCTCGTCATCAGAACGTGGCTCTAGTCTGGCTGAATCTACAGTTTCTTCCATGTCACCATCAATGTCATCTGCTCCCACATGTGACAAGGGGCCATGGAGCAACTCATGTGAATCTTGATGGGGAAAAAAATATATAGGTAGGGGTTTAACTTTAAATTGGAGTTGATTAGAGCATGTAATTCCTCATATAAGTACCATATGATATGGAATTACAGTAAAAACCTCCCCAAAACATTCAGTAAAAAATTACCGTATTCCTTTGCATTTAAGAAGCACTTTATAAACCATTTTTTTCTTTTAAAAAATGGCCTGCGTCTTAAGTTCGAGTATAGTGATGATGGTACTAAAATCTCCAACAAAAGACATGACTACCCGAGTACAGAAACAACCACATGACTAGCTGCCAAGAAAAGACGTACAAAGACATCACTGCCCAAATACACAAGCAGCAACGTGACTTACTGCTGAGAAAAGATGAACAAAAACTTTATTGCCCGATCTCAAATCATCCATGACATACAATCAGCCATTTTCAAAGAAGCCTCATTAGCTTCCTGAGGAATTCGAAGAGAAGCTTTTACAATTTCAGCGTTTCGTTATTAGGCTCAGTTCTAATAAATACCAGCTTGGACAGATTAGAAATGCTGATCAGACCCCTGTATTTTTCGACATGCCAAGCAATACCACAGTTCACAAACGGAGAAAAACAGGTGTGAGTGGAAATGAGAAGCGGCACATAACTGTAATGTTCTGTGTGACAGCAGACGACAGCAAACTGCCTCCATATGCGCAATTGAGATTGTATCTTTGTAAATGCATATTTATTTGAGGTTTTATTTTTTCCTCAAATTAAGGGTGGGAAATTTGGGCTGCGTCTTAAATTCGAGGGCGTCTTAAATTCGAAGGAATACGGTATTGTAAGAGTGAAACTCCATTCATTAAAAGTTATTTACCAGATCATATAGTTTTGGTGGAAGTACCTGTAATAAATAATTTAACACACGTGTAAGTACAGCATTGTTAATAGTGCAGTTTTTTGTAAGTATATCGAAACTAAGTAAAAAATCCCAGGACAACTGTTTATGTAAATGTATTCACTGAAAGTGCTCTTTTTGTCTTTGAGGTTTACTAAACTGATTGAACTCATGACTAATAAATTAACAAATATGTAATTGATTAAAGTTAACTTGCAATTAATCTTAAGCTTTTAAATCAATTAAAACCTCAGCTATACGCTTTCAAAACATATATTTATTCATATTTCCCAATCTTTAAAAATAATCAGGTATAAAACCAATGATAATAAGCTTTATGCAATACTGTACATTGCAGTATGAAAATATCACAGATAAATGTGTTTGCATTTAATGCAAAGCCATAAATATTTCATAAATGGGATCTTCCATTTCTAACCCACCTGGTTTATGTATGGTATACGTTTTAAAGGCAAGACTCAGGTTCGCATTCTGTAGTATATTCAGGAGTTTTTCTGGCGATTCCTTGACCCACTGTTTCCTAGGACTGTTACCGATGCAATAAACCACGTCGCCACCTGTGTTGAAATCATAGACAGGCATCAAAGAATCGGTTACTGCAATAATGACTGCACTAGTCTTGGCATTTACCATTGCACATTTTTTGGGTAAAATGAAAAACAATTGGTAGTAAATGGATAACATATGAGTTTTGCTTATTAAAATCAGATATATTGATATATTCTGTACATTCTGGGTATACATTTTGGTGTACCACTGCACTTGTAAGATCTACTCATTAAAATAATTTGCCTATATTTGGAGAGCAGACAATATATATAAGTTTTACCTATATATATATATATATATATATATACACACACACACACACATAGAGTGAGAGAGAGAGAGAATTCAAAAACAGCAATCTAAAATCTGAAATTATCATCAATTATGATGATGCAAACTTATTCATGAGAAAACTAGAAAACCGCATCCTTCTTGAATCAATACATAAACCCATATCCCTCAGATATTGTTAATCAACAAACCATCAAGCAACTTTAATAATCGAGAGAATCTCTGCAAAAATAATGTCATATAAAAAATGAATTCCATTTGTGGTTGATTTTGACCCAATTAGTGCAATTAGTGGCCAATTCAGTCACACTCCAGAAAGCCATTCTCAAGCCTCCTGTCATATCCATAAATTGTCAGTAAGAGCTGAATTAAAACAACAAGTCATAAATCCTGGATCTCAGCGCTGTACCTCAAACAGAAGCACTACCTTTGATCATCTAGAAAACACTGTTACTTTCAATAGTACCACAAGTAGAGCCTACAGTATAAAACAGAATATCTCCTGCAGATCTACGAATGTCATCTATGTTATACAGTGCAAACGTCTTGACTGCAAGAAACAGTATGTGGGTAAAACCACCAATGACCTGCGTACTCGTTTCAGAAAGCATAAGTCTGCCATAATTACCAAGAAGCTGGATCAACCTGTTGCAAAGCACTTCAACTCTCAAAACCATAGCCTTACTGACATGAAGATTCTTCCAAGAGAAAAAGTGTACAATCCTAACATGTTAGATAACCGGGAAAACATCTGGATTCACAGAGTTAAGACTTTATTTTCCCATGGACTAAACATGGAAGACAATGCATCCTTTTACCTCAGAACTGTCAGTGTTCTTAGAAAATTAATCTAAGTCCCTGTGCAACTTTCAAACTTAAACAACAACATCAGTCTACCTAGCTATTTCTACCATGCTATCTGAAGAAGGCGAAAGCTGAAACATTGTAGCTAATTACTAAAATAGTACATGTCTTGTTTTTAAGTATATTCTGTGAGGCATTCAAACTGCACCCCACTCTCACTGATAGGTGTGTGTGCTCCTTGTACTCCCTCTACCTCAGTATGAGGATACAGATGTGACTGTATTAATACCAGCATTGTCTGCAGGCTCCAGTGTTCCAGATGAAATGAGTGCTGCATTCTCCAGGGTGTGCAGAACAGTATTTGAGGGCCCTTCACCCCACTGCTTTCTGGGGAGGCCTTTTGAAGCATCAGGGAATATTACATGAGGTCCAGCTGGGGTCACTAAAAACAGAAAGATCTTGTATTACACTATTGTGACACGTGACTACAAGCTTTTTAAAAATAAATACTTCAGTGCATGGGGTTGTGGGTGCCTGTATATGTTTTTGTTTTTTGGGGAGGGTGGAGGTTATCAGCAATACTTAATTAAGAAACCGTATTACCTTCCATTTCGGAAGTGGTTTCTTCAAGGGTTTTCTCACTCAAAATCCTGGCGACCTTTTCACCTTCACCTTTTTTCCACTTGCTCACCTGCTCTTCGTTCTGATTAAAAGAAAAGCAGAGTTGGTGTTTGACTGTAAAGCATTTCAAGTACTTTCTAAAAACCAAAACTGAATCAGCACAAAAGTAGTTAACAGGCAATTCCCAACTTACGTGAAATACTGGAACATTGATGCAATTGTTATTTAGTACCTTTATGGGGGTGTTCGTGTCATGTGCAGGGTCACTTGGGGAACCTGTAAGGAAAAGTTAAATACATTGACATTTTGAAAGTGTCAGTTATCAATTTCAAACTGGGATGTCAATTTTGAAACCTGAGGTCCATGCAAGTTGCTTCAATGTTACTGAGACAGCTGATGCCAAACTATTGCAAGCAACTTGTAATTACAGTAGAACCTCAGTTACAAAGTTTTCAATGGTTTTAATAAATGTGGACACCTGCTATATACACCCTCAATCTGAAGAATAACACAAGGATACAGCACAGTAATGCAATACTCATGTTGTTGTGGTGCTCAAGTCTTTAAAACGGTACTAATAAATGGAACAAGGAAAATTTAAGTTACTATTGAAATTGTAACTGTAGCAAAAACACAGATTTAAACTTCCAGGAAAACATGGGTTAAACAAAATGCATTCATGCAGCTTGCTCAGTCATTCACATCCTTTGGCTTGAAAATAAAAACCAACACATGTGCTTTTTTAAAACTAAAATGTTGCTATTAAAATTGCCCGAACTTGCTTTGAAATCTGCCTGGATACAGTTGGAGCAGTGATTTTGCCTTATAAGAGTGCATATCTAGCTGCATTGCATGCATGGTTGAGTGATTGCATACTTTCGGGTGAAAGTGGTCAGTTCATAAGTTTGGTGTTCGTAACTCTACTGGTTCTACTGTAGTTGCGTGAGATAAAACACGAATACATTGCTGTAATTCTATATTAAAGACAAAATCACTCTTCTTACCACAGTGTAACAGTCAATAAACAAGCCATATCTTTATTTTAGGAATACCTTTTGTTGCTTTAAGTTTTCCGTTGGGATTTTTAGGTTTCCTTTCAGGTTTTTCACTACCCACTGCGTTAAATACCTGAAACACAATGCAGGAACTATGGCTCAGGACTTTCTTTTGATAATTTTTTTTTGTATAAATGGCAAACAGCACCATACATTTTGAACAATGATTAAATAATTAAAAACGCAGAATATTATTATCACAGCATGGTCTGCATTAATACCAATCATATCTGACCTAAGGAATTTTGCTCTCTCATTGACTTGCATTATGTCTATGCTCGACATTTGCTTCCAACACACTGGTTTTTGTTGCAGCTACTTGTAGAAACGTACCTCAAGGGGTAAATACTTTTTAATGAGTTTGGACACACGGTGCCTGGTGAGAATATTGCTGATAGAAGGCCGGTCCTTTGGGTTTATTTTAAACATTTGCTTTATCAAGTAATGGAGCTCATAGGAGTAGTGAGGAGGGAGTGGTGGGTATGACCCCCTGCAGATCTTCAGGATCAGATTCTTCCAGCTGTTGGCCTGGAACTGGTATTACAAAGAAAAAGGCCAAGGAAAAAATACAATTAGGCATAACACTTACACTGTTTTAGTTACCCATGATTGTTTGTGAATACAATCCCCAGGTGTTTGAGAAGTTGTTTTATAATGAAGACCACATTTTCAATAATTTCAGTTTACTTCAGTTACATTTTTGGGGGTTTTACCAACAACTACAGTTTATAACTTCTTTTGAGCAGTGTTTTGATGCAGCCCCTATTTACGGTCCTCTAACAAATGATATCCAGCTCACAAATGATATGCAGCTCACTGACTGGCTAGATCTGATGACATTATTTATAATAGATTGTAAAATTCATGAAACTTACAGGATGCTTCAGGGTGCAGAGCTCATACAGGACGCAGCCAAGAGACCAAACATCACTGGAAGTAAAACACACACATTGTTTACTTCACCCAACGGGTTATGAATACAACAGCCCTCTAACGCTTACAGGGACTTGGGAATCTTGAAACTGGATCCAGTTTAAAATAATACCTAAACACACATTTGTTTTGGTATATAATAGCATTATTATCCTTAACAGCAACAATTACATTAGTCAATTGTCCTTTGGTTCAGAACCCCTAAGTTAAATAAAATTCAATTTTGATTTGAAAGACCATTTCTTATTGTTTTCACTGAGTACTTTTATTGTTAGGTAATTCGTTTAAAAAAAACAGGGATGGCCATAGGAGACAACAGAGTGATCAGTATCACGATAAAGTAGATCACTTTGACCTATCTCCACCGTATACAGACATAGACAGATGGACAAGCACTTCCTTATTATAGATTCTGATGCTCTCAGTAACTTGTAATAAATAATGTCTCATACAAGTTTAATCACAAATAGTAGATAATTGTGAAATATATGTCAAACTCAGGCACCTTCACTACGGTATATCACAAGGGATCTGCATCTCAAGAACCAAAATAATGGTGATCTTTCTAAAAAGCTAAAGTTCTGCCATGTTTAGCACTTACCTTTTATTGTTGTACGGCTTGCTGTCCCAAATTTCTGGAGAAACGTAATAAGGAGTTCCAACGTAAGTGCAAGCGTAGGCCTCGGGACTAAAAAATGAGGGATATGACAAGAACTGCTTACAGGATACATAAAACAATACAATGTAACACGTTAATTCCGGAAGTTACAAATACACTCGATGCATGTATTCCCATGCACTAGCACATGACCTGCAGAAAACAGTTTACAAATGTGTTTTCCATACCTGTTCAGAATGCAGGCAGATCCAAAATCTCCTAGTTTGATTGTTCCTTTATCTGTGAGAAAAATATTCTGCATAAAACAAAGAAAAATTTAAGGAAGTGTTTCAGTTTTTGCAGGTTGTGTACGTAAATGCACTTGCCAATAAATCAGCATGTAGCAGAGTATAACCTTTTTATGTGCTCTAAAAAATACTACTCAAAAAGCCCTAAATACCCCACCCCCAAACAGCATGATCAGTCTGTTTAGAGAGAAGACACTATGGGGTGATAGATCATACAGTATTAATACAGTGAAATGAAATGCTGGCAGCAGCTAAATCTGCCACTGTTTAGATCATTAAACAAACTCCTAGATGTAGTTATATTTAAGTACCTTGGATTTGAGATCTCTGTGCAACACCCGCTGCTCATGTATGTACTTTGTACCAAGGCAGATCTGGGTAAACCAGTTTAGTATCTGGAAATAAATGTTCAAGTTAATTCAAGTAACGTGAGAATGGACAAAATATGTGAAACACCTGCTACAACAGTGTTAATATGCAGCCAATCCCAAACCAACATCTGCCTCTCTGCACTGGTCTGTTACAGTACCACATTATTTTTCTTTATTGAAGTGTTTGTTTGAGGAATAGTAAAATAAAGAAGGTAACTTGGACAGGAGAGGCATCTGGTAATAAATTCATTAAAAATATATATATAAATGTGTCTTTGGTTACCATATCTTCAGGGAATAGCGATCCTTTCTGCCATTTAAGCTTTTGCATTAGATCTCCGCCAGCACAAAACTCCATAACAATGTAAAGGTGGCCTTCAGCTATAGGAAAAAGAAAAGAGAGAGACTGTCTAACTCTAGATGAACCTAGATAGTCTCTGCACTCCTTTCAGTCTCTGTAATCTTGCATCAGTCCATTTATGAGAGTGTGAATCAATGCACACAATAAATCCAACACTGAATGCAAGATCTACCAACAAGAGGCTATACCAGTTGGATTGTCACCAAGTACCAAGAGATTACTTCAGTAAGATCTCAGTCCTAAATACAAAACGCTACACTGTAACTGTTGAAAATAAACTTCTCAAGAAATGTTTACTTTATCATTGTAAATGGCAGTATTGAGATCTGAAATCGTTTGGATCATTAAAATAGACCCCTGAGGGTTTGAAGTAGGGGGTCAAATGGCTTACCTTCAAATGATTCTCTGAAGATAACAATATTAGGATGTTTCATTTTAGCCAAAAGTATTGCTTCATTCCTGGAGCTCTGTATTCCTGATTGAGTCTAAATTGAATATTTAAAAGAAGAATACAATTAAGCAGCTACAGTTTTACTTGTCACACTAATAAAATATAAACACAAGAATTCACAGCCTTATACTTTATCATCAGCACAACCAACTAGAAATACTTAAGGAGCTCTTCAATTAAATTCCTTTCAAACAAGACCTACTGTAACTCATTTTCATATAGGCAAGCAGTTTTCAATGGCAGAGGCATGTGTTTCTACAGTTAAAAAGAACCATTGAGGAATGTAAACAATCAAAGCTATGGAAGAATGTAGTAAACAGACACCAAGGTTTTACATTTGACTGTAAAATGTAGATTACTGTGGGAAAGCTACATTGGCTGTCATTTATAAAGACACTAAAGAGTACAGATGGTGATGGGTTTGCAAAAAAAACTGTTGTAAAAATAAAAAATAAAAACTGATCCTAACATTACCTTTGGCAGCCTAATTTCTTTCAAGACATATTTTTCACTTTCCTTCCTGGGTTGCACCAACAGAGCTTGTCCATAGGACCCTTCTCCGATAACTTTCAAGACTGTGTAACAATCCATTTCAGGCTGCTTACCTAAAAGTAGAAATTGCATTCAACCAGCTTATATTGGTTTTCATTAGTGTTACTCAGGTGAAGGAGAAAAGTTCAACATTGTAATGATATTTTGATTAGTTAAAAGCTATTTATTTGGTTAAACATCAAGTTTATTTTTGCCTAGTCATCAGCAAGGATTTTCTGAAGATTTAACTCCTGCTAATTGTCGTTCTGCTAAAACACCGTACACGGTCAAAGTGAAAATAATGTCTGGAAAACAAAAGGGCTGTACTGTAGATAAGTTTTGTCTCCATAGGTAGGTGATTATAACTTATTTATTTGTTTTATTCCTTCCTTAGCATCCAGTATGTAGTATGATCATCAGAATTTGCTTCTTGATCTTTAAACAACATAATCAAATAGCCTTACCAGTTAAAAAACAGCATAGTTTATAACATAACATCTCTTTTAGAAGTTTGAAACATACCACAGTTATACCACAATAATTATGCCAGTGTACCCTAAAGATTGCCAATGATTCTTACAATACATTTCCCTTATTGCACTGTCTTCAACTTCTGAAAAGATTGTTAATTCCATGTAAGAAAAAAAATAAATAAATAAATAAACTTTAATTTATTCAATGATAATTGATATCAATATATGCTGAATTTACTAAAAAATAATTCGTAACACTGCTGTTGTACAACACTGTTTAAAATACTTATCATGCCAAAAAATAAGAGTGATGTAGGGTATGTTTTTACAGCATTACACATGATATAAAATTACATAATTATATGTCAAAACAAAACACACCAAATTGCGGTCTCCAACAATTCAAAGCAAGTGCTTGCGTTTAAAAAAAAATGTACAGTTATGTACTGTGTTGAGGTTGGATACTGTACCCCACTGTAAATCTTCAAAAAGCTGCCTGCCTAAATCCGCAGAACCCCACCGGAAAACTCGGCTCCTGACGTGTTTGACTTCCAATCACACATTGTTAACAATCTTCTACATATTCAAAATATTATCTATTTTTCAGTTCCAGCGCTTTGCTTCGAAAATGGTAGTTATTTCATTGACTCGACAAATAACACGGAAGTCGAAGTACCTACCTGTGTTGCATACTGGGATATGTATTGTTTCTCTGCACACTGGTCTGCAGTCCCTTGCGCAGATTGGGAGACTGCAATGTTGCCAGAGATCATCAGTGCAAATCTCTGACACTGCAGCTGCATTGAACCACACAAAGAAAGCTGGTATATATGCATGCATCTTATACAAATATATGAATGCATCCGAGCACAGAAACACACGGCCTGGTATTAAACTAATGGTTTATTTCAGAGGACTGTGATGATTATCTTCTCTTGATTCAGCACGTCGGACAGTAGGGACCCGTTTTCGGATTAGTTTATGGTAGTTCACTGTGAAACAAGTAAGCGGTCGGGCATACACATTTACATGCTTCCAAATAGTACTAATCAATCATAATACATTGATTTAAGGAACATGAGTGGTTCGTGGTTTTTGGTTAAGATACTGTGTATTAAGGAGGTGTGGACCAGAAGCAGAATTTGCTAAAACCAACTAACTTTAATTATACCATTTAAACGGTGGTGAGGTCATATAGCTATAGAAAAGTGTAAAAAAAAATTAGATGGTCAGTTAATGTCAAGATATATGTCGCTAATTATCACCCATGTTTATGTTGTGGTGTATATTCTTGCTTTGGTGAAGTAAATACGTTTTAGTATTCAGGAAACTGTTCGACAAAGATACATGCATCCACTCTATTAGCGTGCACCAAACTAAAACATGTAACAAACAGACACCAATAAATTGTTGAATATGCTGATGTGATACTGCAGCTTTAAACTGGACATATATTGAAAATTACATCAACCACGTTTTTTCATGAATAGACAGTGTAGCAGACAGTGAATCAGAACTTACAATATAAAGGTTTAGATTTTCACAGAAAGAAAATGCAATTGTTATGATTTTCTGTTGGGATAGCTGCTGATTCCAGGACACTGAGAATTACATTGTTAAGAAATTACATTTACTCAGTAATCACAAATCACTGCTGTCTGGCAGTTCTGGAGCTGCTTTTTCAAACATTTATAACCAACTCCTGTTAAAACAAAATCTATAAATAACAGTGGCCTACGATACACTGTAGAATGCTTGATAGGTCTCAGTGATCAATTAGATTTTATTGTCACTCATTGGTTTGTAATTTATCACCAAGACCTATTATGTTTCCTATATACTATATGATGCACCTTCATGAGATCATAAACATATTTAAATTTAAATACACAAAATAGTTTCTATGCCATCAAGATCCTACAAATTCCTCTGCTGCTTTTTATCAAACATGCCCCTTTGACAAAGGTGAGTCTTACCAAAACGTAGGGTACAGACACTGCTCCAAACTAAGGAATATAGAAATGTGTATAACATGTATGTGTATATAGCCTCTCATCAAAACTCATTTCCAGTATGTATGACTGATGTCAGGCATGTATTAGTGTCTAATCCTAGCAGGATCAACAATAGGAGTTACGGAAAGTGAATAATTGGCACCAGTGTATGTTGCATTGTTTACATATTACCATTAAGTAATGTTTTCTGATGTCTTTTCTCCATGTATATTAGTTTCTCCCTCCTGAAGTTCACATAATCCCTACAAGTTATTTTGTAGATGTTTTTAAGGTTATTTGTTTTTAAAAGCACACCACAGAAACAGGAAAATGTTGTTCAATTACCTTTTATTTAGTGTAGATCATTTTCAATACTACCCAGACAAGAGCAGGCTCACCCATATTTTTAGGTTTTTTAAACTGGTCCAAGCAGGCCTGATTCATGTGAACCAACAGCTTTGCTGTACAAAGATGCACATTATAAACTTAACCAGACAAGACAAACAAGAATATAATTGTCGTGAACTGTTTCTGTCAATATCTCCTTCAGGAAGACAGACCAGACTGCAACAGAAGCAGTACAATTCACATTAACAACAATCTTTAGTATGCCTAAAACACATATTACCAACTCAGTACCTAACATTAAAACATGAAAAAAAGAACATAGTAAACACATAAATGACAGCAGACAACACTAACAAAAACACAAAGGGCTGTCTTTTGATGCATGGATTGGGTTAAACATTTAGACCAGAATGGCACAAGACATCTTGCTAGCTTTCTATAACACTTGCAGTAAACACCCAATTGTAATACTTACCATATAACCACCAATCAGAGTAAATCATTGGTCTGCAAACCCTTTGCCCATTACAGTATGGCGTTACATCAGGGGACCAAATGCATTTTTCTGTCCTTACAATGCTAGTTCTTACAGTATTTTACATTTTTAATGCAAATTACAGCCATTAGGTTTCAGACTATATGAACAGCATACATTGTGTATAAAATAATAATTAGTGTGCAAAGACATATCTCTAATGAGAAAAAACCTGCATTAAGTGTGGGGTTTTTCATTTACATTATTTGACCCGTTAGTGTGGTGTATTAACATTTCTTGTTACTTCCATGCCAGTTAAATTGTACACAAATACCAACATAAAAAAGGGACTTCAACCATTGTGTTTTTTACACAATAGACAATCTGGGACTCATTTAGTCTGTTGCAGCAGACAACCTTGTGACCTCTTGCAGCGCAGGGTTCTGCCTGTAGATGTAGGCGTTGGCTTCACCATCCAAGCCAGCCAGCTCTGCCAAAGATGAAACACAGGGATCGTGGTCCATCAGCATCTCTGGCAGCCGATAGGACATGCGGTTGATTCTCTGGGAGCGTCGCACAGGGGTTAAGAACTTCAGATCCTTTATAGCACCTTTACTTCCTTCACCCTGAATCCTCCTCTTCACACTGAAGGAAAAAGCAAGATGTTATTATGGTAAAACTGTGATTGTGTTTCAAATCCTACCATGCCACAAAAAACAAAAGGGCTTGATTTGAACTGTACCCCGGCGGGATCAGCCAGAGATGGATTTTATAAAACTAGGGAAGACACTGAATTGCAATAACCACTTTATTTCAGAGACAATCAAGGATAGGTGGTGTAAAACGTGGTTTTGGTGGTTGAAGTTTTAAAAGTCAGACAGAGTTAACAAAACAGAGTTAACAAAGTCTCTTGGCCACTTAGGAACATTTGTTGTGCAGTAAAAAGGTGTTTTGGGAGTATTATCCTTTAACTGACGAAAGGGAGGGGGAGGCAGTGGCAAACATTGTCACCAGGGGTAGCCACAATGAATAGGAAGGACCCAGCAACATAACATCATGGCCTTCAAACATGAAATCGTTTGATCTGCTGTTTGTTGTCTCATATGCAAGCCACTCTACCGTACACAGGGATGGAGATCACATTGAGCAAGTGATAGGATAAACAGCACCCCCTGGTGGCAATGTGTTTTCAAATATATAAAACAGAATCCTGTTTCCTGTGGTCCGGTGAATGCTTTGCCTGAAAAGTTCTCCTGTTCAGTAACCAGTATTAAAAGTTATGGCTGTCCAAAATGGCCTAAGAAAAAACAGACCACGGTATGAAAAGGAGAGAACTTAGAATATAAGAAACAAAAACTACAGAGAAAAAGATGCATTTATGAGTGAGTTAGTGTTTAAAAAATGGCACCCTATATAGCCGTCTTATAAGATCAGGATGGCAATGGAGGCATACTTTTCAGACATATTGGAAGGTACAGGTGTAATTACTCTGGGTTCCTGGCACATTTTTAAATGGATATTGCGCAACATTCAATAAAAACAACTTACCTTTGTAAGTAGGGTGTTGTCTTTACGCTGTATTTAACCACAGAAGCCTTCGCAGTATCTTTTCCAGGAGTTTTCATTGCCACGTTGTGTGCTTTCTCGTCTATCTCTTCATCCTCATCAGATTCATTCTCCTCTTTGCACTGCTTCTCCACATGGGCTGGACTCTGGGATCCATGCTCCAGTTTCAGGTCTTTCTCTTCAGCTTTCACAGAGTCTTTCTGATCCATCCCAGTGCTTTCCTCACTCTCACTGCCTCCTCTCTGTCCATCTGTGAAGAGGTCGTACTATTATGACTTCTTGTATCTCATTAGTACAACATTGACTCATGAGAAGCCAATCAACCACAACACATTACTCCCTATGCTGTAAGCAAATGGACCCCACCTGAGCCTCATGATCCCCTTTTATGGCACACATAGTAAACTATGTGGGGGTCTGTCACGGCCAGAGTGGGTGGCGTCAGACCAGAAAGGAATACACAGAGACGGTGATGGTGATGAGAAATGCTGAGTGCAATGGCTGCACTCAGCGTTTAATGACAAAATAAAAGGTTTAAACAACGGAATACAAAACAGGACACGGCACTATAAGCCAAAATAAATAGACAGACAAAACGACTAAACACTAAACAGACGGTGCAGGACAGACGAACAAACACGGTGAGTACAAACAAACTTATCTTTACTTTTACGATCTTAATGATTTAACTCCTCTCTCTCTCCCGTTCTCTACTCTCTGAACACCTAACCCCGACTGAGTGCTACGTGTCTCTATATATACTGTTGTGCTGGGATTCAATTACTAATTAATTATTCACTTGAATCCCAGCACGTGAATTAATTCTGTGCAACCCCGTGCTCACATATTACATTTAACCAGCACGTGAAGTGATTTGTGCCCTCCTCGTGCCTAAATACAAATCTACACTTTTTAAATACACGTGAAACACAGATCCGTTTATATCCCGTGTACCAATGACTATACACCAACATTAACACACGCAACACACAACACATAACACACAAAATACACACAGGGGCGGGCACTTTGCCACAGGGTCCTATTCCCTGTAAAACTACCAGAAAAAATCTTACTTTTCTTCTCTCCCTTTTGTTTTCTTTCACAGGTCATTTTTAATACCTTTCGGAAACACCCCTGTACTTGCTCAGCATATTCCACCACTAAGGTTCTACTCAAGTGTGAGTGATCTTTACTGACAGTTACCATAGAAATGCACCAACTCTTCCCAATATATATACACCTATATCTATATTTTAATACCACTATATACAGTTCTAAATTAGTACACTGATGAAAGCACGCTGATCTACTTGAGCAACATATACAGTACCCTGCCAGGATAAGCCACAGATAACTTTTAATAGAGCATCTTACAACACTAGGGAAATCACCCTGGATTGTATCCAGAATTCTCAATAATATTCAAGTGTTTATCTCAGTTGGATACAAGTTGATAAAATCAAGCGTTTTCTTTTTTTTTTACCTCATTTTTGATTGAATGTTTTTGAAGTTGCTATGTGGAAAGGCAAGCAAGACTGAGTTTTGCACCAATATAAACTATTGGCACTGTTTTAGCATTAGATTACAGTAGTTTGACCTAGATACAAACCAAATCTACTGGATGGGGGTATATAACCATTGGGACCATGTATCTGCTCAAACATATGGGCACTAGCAGCAATCAAATACAGTCTAAATGTAGATGGCTTGGTATTCACTCACCAGTGTTGGATTTTGAAGTAGGTAACATATCTGCTAGTGCACAGCATAACTCATCTATTGGCTGAAAAAAGGCGAAACAAATGGTTACAGAAGTCTTTGTCCAACTCACAAAGCTGGATATCAAACTGTATTTAGCAAATTGCAAATTGCACACTAAGGGGGTAATGGATGCAATTTAAGTTATTTGAAGTTCTTCAAACTGTATCACTTTGAAACTGAACTACAGTTTCTGCATTATCTGTGTGTGCCAACTTGGTTCATGTAAAGTGCAGTACCCTGTCCTTTTATTCTGAATATATATACTTGGAAGTTCTTACCTCATTCGTTTCCTCAGCTAAAACAGGCAGATCCTGTTCATCGTTATCTTCCACCTCCATAGTTGTATTCAGCTGGGTTATTGGTTCTTTTTTGGGAGCCTGCTTCAGGGTGGCACCAGCCTGCAGTACCATGGATGGTCTCTTCAGAGTTTTGCCTTTTGTAGTCAACCACTCAGCCAGCCTTAATCTAGAAACAAGGGTTACTCAAGAAGGTTAGCAAGAAATAATGGCACCCCAGTAGTTTTGATGTTCACTTGTAATATATTTATTAACAAAAAAGAAAAGCCTGTCATTAAATACATAAATAAAATCAACTGTGTGAAATCAAACAGTAGTACAATAGTGAAACACATTTTTCAATATACAAATTATTTTCAATTACAAACTTAATTCCTGTTGACATGGATTTGAATGCGTTAAATAAAGTTTGATTTTCATGAAATCAATCAAGACAGTAGTAATAAAAAAAAAATATGCATCTTAAGAGCAATAGTAACTAACAAAACAATATCAGAAATCTCAGCCATTTCACACTTTCCGGTACATTGGTCTCAAACGAGCAGTTTTAAAAAAGATGTTACAGCACTCTTGTATTTTAATTTTAAAACAAGATTTCCCTGCAGTAGTTCTGGTAGTAGATACTCTCGGTTTCTATCTCTTATTTTTGTGTTCTCTGTTTGCACTTGCACTTCCTGGGTCATTTCATCAGTGTCTTCTGGGTCAAAGCATGTTCCTGACAAAGCATGTCAGTCAAATCGAAGAAGCACCTGATTGGTTATTTACAGGAAAGAAGCCCTTGCAGGGGTGGGGACAGTGTCACTCTCCAGGTGAAATGACCCAGGAAGTACAAGACAGACTAAAAGCATGGCTTGTAAACTGTTTTCTTGAACTTACTGTAGAACCAAATATCATGTTTTAAAATGAATACACACGTTTGCTAAAGTGGGTTTTTCAAAATTGCACATTTGAGACCTATAGAATGAATAGATATGCATGTCAGAGACATTGTATGGAACTATTTTGTTAGCTATGATTACTTTACAATACATTCAAAGTACCACTGACGTTTTCTCAAATCATCTTTCATTGCTTACCTTCGCTCTTCCGCGGTTTCTTTTTTGATCTTGTATTTATTACTAATGACTGTGTTCGATGGCTTTGCTCCATTTTTACTTGTGGCCTCAGATGTCTTGGGGTTCACTTTTGGGACAGAGTCATTTTTCTTCATCGTCACTGGCAGCCTTGGCTGTGGTGCGGGACCCGCGGTGCCACTGCTAACCAGCCTTCTAGCAGCCAAAATGTTGGTTGCTTTAGGCTCCTTCTGTTGGAAAACATTTTCTCTTAAGGGTGGTTTTGCGATTTGCCCCTTTTGCATGTTTGTTGTAGTGGACTTGGCTGTCTGGGCAGAGGTTTTTGGGACACCAATCCCTGGCTTCTGCACTGAAGCTTTCCCATTGCTCGCTGTATTAGTTTTCTGTGCAATTGGTTTAGAGGCAACGGCCTTCACTTCCGATTGATTCTTCTCTTCTTCAGTGGTTGCTGGCTTCCTAAAGGAGCTGACTTTTGACTGAACAACCTTGCCTCTGTAGGCACCCAAGACTGGTTTGGAGGCACAAGGCACAGCAGGCTTTGGGTTGGCACTCTTCTCCACAATGAGCTGCTTTTGCTGATTCTTTCTGTGAGACAGGAAAGAGTAGCTCAGGGTTGTACGTCTCCTCATTTCAGCAGGATTTTTGGATCCAGTGTTTCCCACTTGATTTCCCTCATCCACCTGCTTATCTGAATCTCCACCTTCCTTCTTCACAGGTGCTTCTTTGTTAACTGCATGGTTGGAAGACTGCATGGGCTCCAATTTTACAGCCTTTTGTTTTTGGGGTTCAGCCTTAATAACATTAGGTCTGTTCCATTGCTTTTCGGGTCTGGTATTTTCTTTATTGACCTAAAAGTAATGAAAACATACCCTTTATAATGAATGGTTACACACATATTATATATACAGTACAAACCTATGTTTTACTACATCATCATTCACACTGGTGTTGCTTTAAAATAAGCTGCTTTCCGGAGACCTATAGCTGTTCATCATTGTGAGACAGAGCACTCTCCATTGCTTATTATTATGTCTATGACTGAGCCAAGGCCAGCGCTGGGAAGGTAACTGAATGCAACTGTAAAAGACCAGCTGTGTCTTCACCATCAGCTTCCAATGTTTGTGAATGAAGACCCTTATTTAAAACACCAGATTCATTTTGAATCTATAGCCTAACATGCAATATGACAGAACAAAAATGTGTTAAAGGGATTCAAAGAAACATACCACTTTAGTATTAGGTAGTCTATTAGTCGTGTGATCTTTCTGGGTGTCGTCCTTCATCCTATAAAACAGGAAAAGAAATACAGTATATTCATCTGAATTTGAACATTGAGAAGAGATCCACGCTACTCTTACATCGCATCTGTAGGTTGGATTTGCAAAGCCTAGTCTAGTCAATGAACTAAAATAGTTTATCAAAGGTATAATCATTACAAGATTTTGAAACTGAAGGAATTGCTAGATCTATTTTTTTTAAAAATAACAAAAGATATTTGAAAATTAAATCGTTAAAATATGAAATCTAAAAGAATGTTATAACACTCACCTTGGATTTGTGAGTTGTGGCTCCATCTTTTGAAGACTTATCTGAAAAAAATAGTTTAGGGTTCACGTGTTATTTGTAGACCAATGCACAAAAACTTAACATAACGCTAAATAGAGTGTACAGGGCGGTAAATTGCTGAAGTGAACACCAACTGAACATATAGGAACAGGTGTGTTACGACGTTTCAGTTTGGTCAAGAATTACGTGATCAAAAAGCTGCAGTGTCCCACATTTACCACATGTACATACAAATATACACATTCTTCTGTTTTCTACTATTCCAGTCAAATTGTTTATATGAAGCACATGATCCACATCCTATAATATAGCCTCGAAATGTGTTTATTCATTTGGCTTATTACATCATGACAGGAATGGAACGAAGTATTCTTGCATGTTCATCACGTGCTAACTGTATTCGAATTTCGGCAGGACACCATACAACCATTAAATAATATCATCTTTATTAAAAAAAAAAAAAAAAAAAGTAATGTTATTTAACCGTACATCAATTTACCATTACTGCATATTCACATCATACACAAGCATATTTTTGATCTATGAACCCAATCCGCCGCCACAGAAATACACGATACCAAACACAAATATTGTCAAACAAACAGTTGAGTTTACTGGTAATAATTTCATCAAACAGTCCTATAAATAAACCATACCTTTGATTGTCGTCTCCGTGTTTTAGCTGGTTAGCAGTTGCAGTGCTGAAATGCGATTCCGATACTACTCATTTCCAAATTATACAAACCAACAGCTTATTTCTCCACCCTGAGTGACCCAACAACGTTCTGCGTTTGATTTTCGCTCCGATCACACTGTTTAACCGTTGATTGGCTATGCATGTTTCCAAACAAATCAAACTATCCAATGAGGAAGCTTCCAGGTTTTTTAGGCGTGTCCCAATAAAAAAAGGGGACGTGGCCAAAATTCCATTTTGAATTTTAAACCAAAATAAAAATACTGTATTTCAAATCCCATTCGTTTCTGCTACCAACAGTAACATTAAGTACAGTTATTCACACCCCTACAATACGTTATAATCCGTTATATTATAGTATAATATATAACAGGATATTACTGAAAGTAAAATACGACATTACACAGAATTAAACGCTTTCACAAGCAAATAATGCAGCAAAGTTATGACAAATTCATACTGTATTTTGATTTGGTAAAGGTGTAGATATGGTTTGAAATGCCAGCTCAACCATGTTTGGCAACACCGATTTTAATAGCCTTTCTTTTTTAGACATTGGAAGTCCCTTTCCATTTATAACTGCTCTTTTTTTCTGAAACTTCTGGACAGTAGAAGGAATGACGGTTAAATACAGTAAGTAATTGCAATACTGTTTTGGCATTCTGGTTTAATAATATTATGAGAGACACAAGGGGGCGCTCCAGCCACTGTGTTCATTTTTGCCTGGCTGAGTTACTGGTATGTCAACAAACGAGGAAGTGTGGGTCTGATTTGCTCATGTAAAATCAATAACATAACAAGACTGAGAAATGGACCGGTTCGTGTGGTCCAGTGGTTTGCTGGAAATTAACGAAACGTTGGTGATCCAGCAGAGAGGCGTCAGACTGTATGACGGAGAGGAGAAGGTAAAAATGAATTAAACACCACTCATTTGGAAGAAAGATAGGGCATGCTATTCAAGGCGAGCCCCAGGATTCAGGCCTGTGAAAGAAAGTTCGTAAAACGTTTTAGATAAAATCAAATGCATTTTTTTTTTGTGGCAAGTATTATACATGAATTTATGTCGCATGTTGTTTGTTAATATCTGTCAACTAAATTACCAACTATATCGAGAAATTTTCCCCAGTAAGTGTAATTAAAAAAAAAAAAAATCATACGCTACCGACGTACTAGTGCAGATTTATTCTCATCCTCCATCAGTATGCCTACTTCGATGTTTGTTTTGCTGGTTTAATGTTAGTTAAAGTTATTTGTGATTATAGTAGAATATGTGCCGCAACTACAGATAGATCACACGGAGGACTTGTAATGGTCCCCTGTTAATTTTCAAAATGTGTGCTTTTTTTGTTTGTTGATTAGGGGAAAATGGATGTGGGGATTCTGCTTCTAAGCACGCACAGATTGCTCTGGAGGGACCACAAAAATCATGTAAGTTAATATAAAATTGATGATTTAGCTTAAGTGGTTAACAGGTCTTGGTAGAGGTTGACATACACATCCTATACTTTCATATTTCTGGCCTCACATGTGTTTTTTTTGTACAAAAGATACACATTAGAGATCCATGCCAATATTGTGTTTGACTTGCATATTAAATTAAAACTTGTAGTAAAAATGTTTGTTGTATTTTTTGTAAAGCAAGAAATGTACCGGTAGACTATTTGCTTTATTGCTGAAATCATGATTTTCCATTACTGCTCAAAATCAACATGTGCTCTTTCTGTTTGTTTCAGGACTGCTGCATTGCCATGCCACTGTCACAGATTGTTTTATTTGAGGAGCAGGCAGGAGGGATAGGGAAGAGGTAAGTAACCACAAACGAGAGGTTAGCCTCTGCTTGTTAGTCTCTTCTAGATCCTTTTTGTGTGAATAATCTTTTGTGTGTACTTAAACATTGTTGCTGATTGTTGAAGTTATGTAGACTTAAGTATTCTGCCTTGGCCATCATAACCCTGCTGTACTGCTCCCTCATGACATGAAGTTTGAGGCATTCTCACTTGGCAATACAGAAATCTCCACTGCCATCACATATTGGTACTTTTTACAGTTTCATATTTCCTTAAATTGAATCTTCGTACAACAGGCAAGGAATATGACTTTCTCTCAACAGTAAAATCCTAATTGTAGGTTTTGTCATTTTATACATTTTGAAAGTGCTTCATAGAAATCTCAAATTATAATATCTCTATGTCACTTTTTTTTCTCTACTCAGTGCTAAGATAGTGGTTCATCTTCACCCAGCGCCTTCCAACAAAGAACCTGGACCATACCAAACCAGCAAATACTCTTACATAAAACTGTCTTTCAAAGAACATGGACAGATTGAGGTAAACAAAACATAAAACTGCACACATTTCATATTAAAACTCCCTGGACATAGGCCGACATATCTCTTTGAAAATGACTATAGGCCCTTTAGAAATGAGAACATTGGTTTTGTGCCAGAAGAGTTCCAGGCATTGATCAAGGCCAAGAGAGTATACTGTTGCCCATGTAAAACACAACTATAGTGGCTGAACTGCAATACCGGACTGTAAATCTAAAGTGAATAAGGCTTGGCAATGTGATTACATTTCTAAATCAGTGATGTTTTATTTGATTAATTAACCATGCTAAATATGAGGGTGTATGTATAATAAATATAACAATATTGATCGCATGATGAATTTCAAAACTGTTGACCTGCTATTTTAATGATTTGTCAGTCCTTTCAGATCTAGGGATTATAACTTTGATTGTGTAGATGTAAGCTCCAATTGACTGTCTGCAATTAGTTTTCTAGGCGATTATCAGAAGAGATGACTCAGAGGAGATGGGAGCATATGCCAGTGTCTCAGCCTATTAATACAAGCACCACTTCACAGGTAAGAAAGCTTTATAAGAATCGATCAAAGAAAATCAAGCATATATTTACAGTAAAAGCATCTAAATGAATAGATCAGCTCATCATTAAATGTCCATCTTTTAAGACAAACTCTATTTTAATGATATGTCCTCATGGAACACAAGCTTGTTCAGAATTACAATCTATATTGAAAGTCTCCACTAACTTGCCCATGCTAAATCGCCATACTGGAAATATCATATTCTGCCAATGGAGACCATGTTGAATGTTTCCATTTCATGGTTGTTAAAATCGAGCTTGAATAAATCATAACCAAGGCTTTCAAAAATCAATTTTTTATTCGCATGTTGATAGTGCTGATGAGGGATAGCATTATTGATGGAGAACTCTGAGTCTATTAAGCACAAGTGCCAAAATAGTACAACTGAACAATGGGTATATCTGGAGAGAAATTAACGTGCTGTGCTTATGGGGTTTTTGTTTGTTTGTTTTTTTAATATTGAAAGGCATTCCTTACAAAAGCAAAAGCAATCAGCATGGTAATTTCTACAATGTCATATTTTGGCTCCGGTTACCAGATAAATAAGGTTGCATGAACTATATCTACAATCAAGCCTATCCTACCCTTTCAAGAAAACAAATGATGATGAAAATACAATTTTGAAAAAAGTTGTCAAATGTTTGCCAGCTACACTATAGTTTTAAATGTTGTGAATAAATAGAGTAAAGTATTGCTAACTGATCGAGTAACGTTTGTTCATTGCATGTAAACCCAGCTGCTGAGAAGAGCGATACAGTGTATTGTGTTTTAGTGTGACCAGAGTGTGGCACTGTTCTAACACTATTGACACTGTACTATCATATGGTAACCAAATAACCAAATGGTAATTAAAAAAAAAAAAAAAAAAAAAAAAAAATATTAAAAACATAGATAAAAGGTTCCTGAAACAAAAGGCTTGTTCGTTATAAACAGTATTTACAACAGAAAATGTGTAATATTGGATTTATCTTTTTGTTAATAACATTGAATACAGAAAAAGGCAACTTTTTCTGCCTCTGTTACAAACAGAAAAGGAGCAAATTTTTCTTGTCTCTTAGAACGGATGACCTGTTAAAAAGGTGTGAAATTATTAACACTTCCTTCCTCGTTCCTGACTTGACTGCAGGCAGGACGAACGCGGGCAGTTGGAATTGTGGGTATCGAGAGGAAACTGGAGGAAAAGCGAAAAGAGATGGACAAAAACATTTCAGAGGTACGAGGATCTATTGCCCTTGAGGCCAGCCATCTGCCTGGGCTGCTGCAGCAAGCTTCCTCCTACATCCTGGAGCAATTCCGATCCAACAGAAAACAAATGGGAATATTTTTAAAATGTAAACTCTTTTTGAAAAGAGAAAATACACCTGTTCATTTTAGAAAACTAGAACAAAAACTAACATCATTCTCTGAAGCTGATACTTTGTTATTTTGTTTCTCATTTTTGTAAAACTAAAATACATTTATTTTGATAACCAATAGTAATTAAAGACAGTAAATGCCCCAGGAGGGCATGCTTACATAGATGCACAATGAATTGCTGGGGGTATTTGTCTCATAGACATTGAAGGTGTAAAATCTTTGGAGCCTGACAGACATGATATAGTTTTTGCTTCTGTTAACAATATCTCCAAAACTGCTGAAAGGAAACTGCAGTCAGTTATTACCCTTGATTCTCTATGAAGAAGTGCGACAAAAATGTTGAATAGATTTTCTTCAAACGTTAGTAAAATATTTTATATGAAGGAATATTAACTATTTATTATTATTATTATTATTATTATTATTATTATTATTATTATTATTATTTGTTTATTTAGCAGACGCCTTTATCCAAGGCGACTTACAGAGACTGTATATTGTTGCTCACAGGGATATTCTAGAGGTGCCATTCTGCTCACATTGTTACCTATATCTTTAGAATTATGTACTCTTTGTCATAAAATTAAATATTAATGTCCCTTATTAGAAGGTATTGTTATAATTTAGGTGAGTTTTTCAGATTACTAATACCTGATTGGCTGACCAATCCTAGCCTATATGTTGGGAACTTCTCCAGCAAAATGTAATTAAGTTTTCAATGGATATTTGAACAGGAAAACAAAAACAAAACTCTTTGTTAATGATTTCAGTTGAATTCTAGTTATTGGCAGATTACAGTAATACTTGTTATTAATATGTGAAACTAAATTAAAGACATTTAAAGGGAAGCCTTTAAATTAAAATGGTACAGTGGTTTTACATACATATGTAGTCCTACCAAATGGAAAGAATGACTTCTCAAAGAGACGTGGTCCTTTGTTCATTACACTTTAGGAAAACAGAAACTGCCTATTGTGTCAAAATATGGTATATTTATATGACAGCTTGGTACGAGAGATTAGAGTTTATCATTTTTCCCATTCATTTTTGATTTAATAAACCAAAGATACCCTTTTATGGTGCCCCTACAGTTTAACAAAGGCTTCCTGCATCGGCTGTTTGTTGCTGATAAGAATCCAGTGTTTCAGCTTTTGTTTATCTGAGGAAGTTCCTGTTAGGTGTGTGCGTTTGCCTTTTGTTCCCAGAGTCACCCTTTATGAAGGGGATGGAGTTGAAATAATAGAAAACAAGCTAAGAGGCTCATTTCATATCAATATATCTGGAACTTTCCACCAACCTTACAGGTTATGTGGAAACACACACGAGTGCTACAGAGAGGAGTATAGCTGCCTTGACTGATGATAATACCTCTAAATTCTGCTGACAAGTCGATCTTTCCTGGTTTTTTAATGCACTATTATATTTCTACACCTAAATGATGCTTCCTTAATAATGTGCTGTGCTTCTTTAAATGTGTAATAACCCAACCATTCAAAGTTGAACAGACTTTAAGGCATCAGCTGCTTCACATGCCCCTTTACATTTTGCTATAAATCATTTTGTTTTCAAGATGTCATTTTTACTGTGACCGTTTAACATGTTGCAGGACCTCATGCCATATGGAGCTGTCTGTGAAGTGAGCTTATAGTGTTGTGGCAGAATAATGGTATTCACATGAGTCAAAGCAAGAATAGTGTCTGGAAAACAAAACATGAACTCTAGTTAGGGAATGATAATTGTGAGTTGTATGAAAAATATGTAAAACCTTTGTTATTGCCCTTTACAGTTGTTCCTTGACACAGTTATTTGTGTCAATTTTCATCTACCTTAACTGTGCCTTTGCATGCTATTATAAGCATTCAAGGTGTGTGCAAGCAATATCGGACATATTGTATAATATTAGTTTAATCTCCAGACAGCCTGATACAAATATGTACGCGTTTTCTTTGTTCTATTTCCAATTGGTAAATATACAGCGTTTCATTTTAATATATGATATGTTATCTTTCCTTCAGGCTTTTGAAGATCTCAGCAAGCTTATGGAAAAGGTAGAAAATTATACATTTTATCGGTCATGTATTTTGTTTCTGTATAATCAAGATCAAGAGTTCAGCTTTTTAACACTGAGCCATTCATTTCTCAGGCAAAGGAAATGGTGGAATTATCCCGGTCTATAGCTAGCAAAATCAAGGATAAGCAAGGTGACATCACAGAAGATGAGGTAATTCTTGGCAGATGTGGAAACTACAGCACAGTGTTATTCATAAAATCTTGTTGCATTTCTGTGCTGTAAATACTGTAGTTTTTTCACAACAGCAGCAGCACCAAGTAGACTTAAAAATCACCCTCTATGTAACATAGATTGTCATCTTGTGATGGATGTGTCAGTTTCTTTAGGGTTTCTGTACATTTGTAAACTTTAATAATGTAACATAACAATACCAAAACTTGAATTGTGTTACTTATATAGTGATATATATAGCACCTTTAGTGGTAAAAAGAAGACAGTACTCAGTACTTACTCCTTCCAGATTTTACCAAAGAACTTGGGCTCTTCACTGAAACATATTTTAGTTGTTCAACCAGGCTTTGCCACTTAATGTAAGGACTCTATTGTTACTGTCATCCGTTCATCATTTCAGTTGTGTTTCTGTGCCTGACTGAGCGCACACAAGATGTCAGTCATATTTTACCACCTGCCTCGTCAATCCAATCAAAGGGCAGTAAGTAGGGTGCTCATGTCTCACTTATTTATATCAGAAAGTTCAACTTCAGAACTGCTATCAAACATGAGCCCCCTGTCCTCATTGGAAAATTGTGAAAAATTGAAGTTGATAATGTATTTGCTGAACTTGTCAGACAGCTAAATAATGTATTTGTTAATTGAAATCAGAGGATGACTGTCAATCTAATGAGCATCACTGTATTTCAAACGTTTTATTTCCCACAGACTATCCGATTCAAGTCCTACCTCTTGAGTATGGGCATAGCAAATCCAGTCACAAGGGAAACCCATGGGTCTGGAACACATTACCACATGCAGTTAGCCAAACAGCTTGGTGAGATACTACTGGCACCACTGGAGGTAAGGATCCTGTTCTTTTAATACCGCAGTCCTCATAATTCCAAGCAGGGACGCAAAAGAAAAGGTGTATTTCTGAATCAAAATATTACAAAGATATTCTAGTAGTATGATACAGCCCAACAGTCATCTTTACAAGCACTAAAATGTACTCTGAACTCTGAACTATTTATCAGAAGCAAGTACATTTGGCCTAAAAAGAATGAACTTGTTGTAAATAAATTCTAAAATATTCACTAACAAATGTGATTTTATTTATTTTAACATGAAGATTACAGTATGTAGCTTCTTGTTTTAAAGTTGTTGAGAAAAGGTAGACCGTATTGCTTAGATTTCAGCTAGGCAATCGTTGTGGAACATTACATGGAAAATGTCAACTGTGGATCATGCTTTTAAGCTACAGTTACAGTGTGTGTCTATGTGCTTCTTGGAACATTTGGTCAGTCTAATGGATTGTGGCAACTGTATGAGAACCACAAAAGCATTTCAAGAGGATAGAACCTTGTATAATATGGAATAAGATTGTTTTTAAAACTGTGACAACTGCTAAAAGTATCTTAAACAAGCCATGCTATTGATCAGACCAATATTTTTAACCATTGGTCAGACTACCTACTGATCAAGTTAAATACATTGTAGGAACAAGGAGGCATGATGGCATTGACAGAAGTGTATTGTCTTGTCAACCGGGCTCGTGGAATGGAGGTAAGAAAACAAAGGGTTTAAAAATAAATACATAAGTAGAAGATTTCTTACTGATGGAAAAAGCATTTTATGAATCAAGGTTTACAAATGTGTTATAAAAGCTTGGTCCACATTGCATGGAATACAACAAATCCCTTTCAACATGCAAAGACTATAAGTTAGACTGAATGAAGGGATGTTCTTTCCAGGGTAGTTTTTTTTTTATTATAATTAGGGCTTCTGTTTTTCAGGTTTTATTAATTGTATTTTTTGGTGCTTATTTTTACCTATTTTTGAGTTTTATGTAAATCGTTTTTTGGGGGGGCTTTAGTTTTGATATACTGTATAAAATTAGTGTTTTCGGTTACTTCTTTCCAAAATGCTTGAGCATTTTTTTTTGTGTCAAAATATATATAGTAGTAACTCGACAGTCCTTGCACACTTAAGTTGTACCTTCTTTCCTTTGCTGTCTTCCACAACAAAATCCCTATGGTCACGGCACATTCTTCTGGGGTTTTTGTGTGTAGGCATTTTTGTACCTTTCACCACACTTGATACAAATCTAAAATAAGCACTCTGCCACTACACATAATCGTGAGTGCTGGGAGATTGACCAATTTTCTACTTTTAATTAGGGGAGGTCAAGAGTGATTTAAGTAATTAGTTGTGACACTGATCCCATCTGGTGCAGGAATTAGCATCTTTGAATTAAGCTAGAAGCACCTGATGGCATAATTCCTAATGGGTAGGAGGGACCACATTTATCTGGCTATTTGGAGGAAACCAGCTGGGTGTACAATTGTTTTGTATGTTTTTGCCTACAGGGTGTAAATATGCTGGTAGAAGTGCTTGTGTATATTTTGATCATGGAAAACCAGTAAATTACATGAGGCACACTGCCTGGAGCAAAGCAAGTACATGTGCAGTGACAACACTAAAAGCTTTCCATATTATACAGATGTTAGCTCATGCTAATGTTGCTGTTTAGTTATAGTTAAAATTATATGTATCTATTCTGAGCTGACATATTTATGGTAAGATGCTGTTGGTTGTTAGTGAAGTCCTGGCAGTCAAAGCAACTCATTTAAAAGGGTTCATGTTACAGATAGATAGTGTTCCTTGAGGAAGAGGATGGAGGAATGTTGTGATAAGGAAATCAGTCAAGGGCAGTAACATTGTTGGGCCTAGCAGCCTTTTCCTGTTCCTAAAATTGTCTTTGTTCATATGCCTTGATGCCAGAGGTAATTGATCGCTGTCCACACTTTTCATCTCTTTTTATCTTTGTTTGTCCTCAGTTACTTTCTCCAGACGATCTTGTAAATGCCTGCAAAATGTTTGAGGCACTTAAACTGCCGTTAAGGTGAGTAATTGTACTCCTGTAATAGTTGAAGGTAATTGGGTGGTAATTGTTGCACTACACTGCTGGAGGGGTTTCCAGATGTCTTCCCTTCCTTCATCCTGTTTTGATGAAAATGTTAGTTTGTTTCGCTCACATAGAGAAAGCTTTATGCCAAAAATTATCATTGACACGTTTTGAACGAAAATGGACAACCAACCTCCCAAAACTTTGTAAAGCATGCTTGTTTTCTACCCAAGAAGGATACCGGCCGCAATTCCTAATTTTAACCTGCTTGTATCAATTTTGCAAATTTAGAGCCACATGGATGTCCCAGAACTGAGCTCTATCTCAGATACATCCATATATCCAGTTTGGAATGCTTCAGAGCTTGACACAAACATATACAGAGTACAGCATGAACATTTAAATGTTCATTAACACATTTTTTATTAAAAAAAAAAATAGATAGTTAGATATACTGTACTATGTAATTCTGTTGTGGTAGTGCAGTGCAATGTAGTTTAAAGGTGGATCATATCCAGGGACTGAAGTCTCCCATTTCATATTTAAAGTATAAATGCTTTAGGAACCAATGTAGAAATCCAAATAAAAATCAAATTTCAATAAATATAAAAATATCAATTTGAAGTACAATTCAAGCACAAGTCAGTCTAAATACGCAATCTTAGCAGTCCACACTATCTAGTTAGCAGTTAAAGAACAGTAGCCCTAAACTACTTGTACCTTAAAAAAAAAAAATGTTTTACTGTCCTCTTACATTTGCTTGATGTGGACAATTGCTCTTCATAGATCAGAGTATTTTTTTTATTTTTTTATTAGTACACCTGCAAGTACAAGTGGTTTTTTTGTCAGATATATACTGAAACAAGAAGTTCTGTAGATGTATATAATTATATTAATGGTGCACACTTAATTATAAGAATTCTGATTTTTATAATCTGTACATCCTACCTGTCTGTAGGCTACGTATCTTTGACAGCGGGGTTATGGTGATTCAGCTACAGTCACACAGCGAAGAAGAAATGATTGCTTCTGCTCTAGACAACGTAAGCCATATTTTATTAATATTTAAGTACTAACACTATATGATTGTATTTTGTACTGTAAACCTCTTTTCTCCATTTGTACCTGAAAAAAGCCAGCATATTTAGATACTGGATTCTGAGGCAGGCAGCAGTTTCTCCAGTCTCAAACATTCCTATGATGAACATCTGATTGTAAGGGAAGACAGAAAGATGCAGCTAAACCTATGATGTTCATTCAATTTCCACATTGCTTTTTCAGGTGTCAGAAAAAGGATCTCTTACGTCAGAAGAGTTTGCAAAACTTCTGGGGCTTTCTGTTCTTTTATCAAAAGAAAGGTTATTATTATTATTATTATTATTATTATTATTATTATTATTATTATTATTATTATTATTAGTCACAAAAGCTACAACAGGTTAATTTAAGCATGTGATTTCCAGCTACGTTGTTTATTACTAGGTTTGTAACATTTTGATATGTTTTACTAAACAATACTCCCAACCTGGTGTAAAAAGCGTTGACAGATATGGGCCCAGGTGCATAGTTGGTCTTATAATAAACAGCTGGTTATATTGTGTTATTTATTATTTCGTAATAGAAATGTATAATAGGGCATTTGTTTATTTTTGTATTTCTCTCTTTCTGTAGGCTGCTTCTTGCTGAGAAAATGGGTCACCTTTGCAGAGATGATTCAGTGGAGGGCTTGCGGTTTTACCCAAACTTGTTCTGACTCAGAGCAGAAAGACTCTTTCATTTCCAATACTGTTTTCTATTGACATAACGTACAGGACTACCTACAGTTTTTTTTTTTTTTTTTTTTTTTTAAAAAAGCTTCAATACCATGGATGAAGAAAACATTTGCATCATCTTACTACAATCTGACAAAGTAAATACACCTTTGTGACCTGGAGGCACCTCAAATGTCAATGCCTTTCAGACATATGAAGGTCAATAGTAACAATCACACTGGTGCTGAGGAATGTTGATTTGGTACTGCAAATTGCTTCTAGATTCACACACACCTGAAGTAACTTACCTTTTCTAGATATTGCGAACTAAACTGGTAAGCTTGTATTCACAAATGACACAATTCTTTCCTGGACAGTTCTCTTAAAAATTCATACTGCACATAGCAGATTTGTAATGGGTGAATTCAGATGCAGTCACATGCAGTGTAGCCTGTGTACCAGCCTTGCTTCTTTGACATCCTCTCTGGTTCAGTATGCAGGTAGCTGCTGCCTGTAGAACTGTACATATTACAGTGTAATAAAACAATGTCACATTATCAATGCATTTGATCTGTTTCATTTTTCAAAAACTTGAATGATTTATTAACAATTATTGGTGTGGGGCAGTGTCCTGTTCAGGTTTCTTCCATTTTCAAACTTGGCTTGCTCATAACCTTGTTGGATCATCAATGGAGTCCTTAAAGGTAAGCTGTGACACACAAGTAGCTACTTTGTAACACTGTTCTACTTTGATTCTCAGGTCTCTCTCCCAAACTGCAGGAGATTCACCTTTTTCACAACCTGCTTTGCTCAGTCAGACCCCTTGCTCACTAAATACATGTACCTTGATATTCCTAAATAGAGACCCACATATCCAATTGTGTTACGTAGTCTTTGCCATGAGAGTATCGAAACTTTGTATTTATTGAGGAACCTGTCCTTCTGTCTACCTTTCTGTCCAGCTGTATGTCACTCCTATATTTGTGCTTGCACATACAGTGGATAAAGTTTATGATCTGCTTTTTCATCCTACTGATGGCTGTAGTTTTGTAGAAGTAGCTGTGGCAGGGGATACATGTCACGGTGCTAATATTTAATTTACTAACAAAGCAGATCGACTGGGAATTTGTACTTCATTTTTCACCAATGTTGATATTCAGAGCTCCTGTGGTTTTGATTCCATACACTTACAACAGGCAACCCTCAAATGGAGTTTACTCTTACTAAACAAGGCATATTAAAAAATAAAAAAATGTTAGTTTTGTTTAGGTTTAAAACTTGATTGTGACAGAAAATGCTTCACTCCTGTAAATACATTTCAATGGATAACATTGTTATGATTTTAAACATGGTATAAGTTATAAGATAAATAAGTAAAAAAAAAAAAAAAACATTACATATGTTTTTAAGACTTAGCAGTGTATTCGTATATAAATAAGAACATAAAAGGTCATATGCTGCTGACACATCATGAGAGAAAGATATTTGTTTTGAACCAAGAGCAAGGAGACAACAGTCTGGATTTTCCATTCTTTCTCAATAAGGTGTGTTGAAAATGTACCAGAAAATCTGTATTTTAGGAGTTAATGGAGAATATCAAAACAGGTGTAATTACAGAAAGTGTGGTTGTAGCTAATGGTAGGGTAAGGATAAACTACCATCATGCTCCTTTGCAGTTCATCAATGGATCCCAAACTTACAGAATATTTGTTGCAGAAGGCCCACTACACCATATACTGTAGTTGGGCCTTTTTTGGAACTCCTTATGAAAGTCCCTGCGGTGTAACATGATATCTGTACACAAGCTGCGAGTGAAATACAGAGTTTCATGCAGCACAGAAACATTACTGTGCTGCCCTAGCTTATGTTTTTACCTGATTTCAGACATCAGCATGTCTAGGTTTAGATCTGAATGCTGCTAGATATGACCTAAAACAGCCAGCTGCAAGTTACTTCTGAGGTGCAGACTCATACTAGCAGCTATCTTCTTCAAAGTGTATCAGGTCTGTGGCCATGCAACTTTAATTTGTCCAGTGAGGAACAGGCCATTTGCACAAAAGTCTGTTCTTCAGGTGGCAGCTGTTACTCGTTTTATGTAAAACCCTTACCCCAATGTTTTAGTGAAACGTCAGATAAATTGAAACAAAAAAAAATCACATTGTACATACTGTAGTTAATTTGTAAATTCATCCATGCAATGGAGTGCATGTATACACTAAAACCACATGTTCAAGAATTAAACAAATATTTATTGTTAAGTGGATACACTTTAGACGCACAAAAACTTGTTACTAAAATAAACATTACAGTGTAACGTATATTAATGCAAAAATGTGTTTAATCTGTTGTATAATAGTACCTAAACACGTGAGTTACAGTGTATGTACTTCAGCGATGCAGAGATTATCGTAGATACAAATGTTGTACCTGTGTGTCAAGACTATAATGATACATTACACTTTTTTTTATATCTGTTTCCTTGAAGAGTCGGTTTTCCTGGTAAGCGTCTCACTTTGGTGTAACCAGTAGAGGGAGCGTCATCTGCCAAATTTATTGCGGTAGCGGTTGGCACTCATACCGTTATTTCATCTCGTCAGCGTGAGACCTTTAGGTGTGTCACTCATTGTAGTTTGTCAGCTGGGATAGAGACAAATGCTAAGACGTTATTTAAAAAACCTCAAATGTGCTATCGCATGTAAAATAATGAATCTTCTGAGTACGTTGTCGTTTAATTGATGAAAACGCTACTGATTTTAGTCTAGTGAGCACACCAGCAAATCCTGCTTTACTCTTCAGGTACTGTACTACTGTATTTATATCTTGACTACATTTCGCATGCATGGTTATTTAAGAAATATTGAAGTTGTGAACGACTTGCGTTTTTTGTGTTTAAGAGTGTAGAGCTTTTCAAAAAAAATATCTGGATGGCCTTGTAGAAAATTCTTATTCTTTTTTTTCAGAAAGCAGAGAAGGATGTTTTTAATGGTTCGGTCTAAGAAAAAAGTTAGTACTGTATAATAAATTAGCGGCGGTTTAAATTCAGTTTTTACAATGAATCTGAGGAACATTGGACAGCATTTTATAAAGTAAATAATATTAACTGCCATTTAATTTATGCCGAATGCTGTGCCTTACAGAAATACTGGTGATAATGTAACACATTACAAACACATTTGGACTACTTCAAACCTTGTGTTCAAAAGAGGAACATAAACTTGGGAATCTAATGAAAATAATTCAGAATTTAAATTCTTGCTTGTGTTCTTAAACTACAAGAAACAATTTAATAATAGAATTGGCAATAGGTCAAATGCTACAAAACTATAGCCTATTGTGTTTAAAAAATATCAAGGGAATAGAACTAAATACTTCGCCAATTCAATCCCAGCTCAACTCATATAGATTTGTCCAGAATTAGCTTCTATTAAGTATGTGTAGATATTCTTGTGCATCAGCCACATTTAAAATGTAACCAGATTCACATAACTGTCACGAAGGTGCAGTTGGTTGAATCGGATTTAGTCCCTTTCATTGCATTTGTACCAATTTACTTTCATAAGGTTTAATACAAAATAGGGGTTTAATCAATAGGGGTTTAATCAATAGGGTTTTTTTAAACAGCACCTTGAATTCTGGAGTGAAGAAGGACATGAGGTGTGAAGGGATACTCAGTCTCATTAATCGGAATGCAACAGACCTGGCCAGGTTTCACACCAGTACTGCTGCTGATACTCTGTGGTTGTGGTAAGTTATTGGGGTGTGGTCTCTTCTCTAGAAAGGCTGCCTCTCTTGAGCCTGTATACCTTGTGCAGTCTTGGATACAAAGGCACCTACCAACCAATCTACTTTCAAGGAAGTCTTGTCCATTGTGATTGAAGCGGACTGTAGCAAGGAGATAAAGCTTTGCTATATTACAGAATACATGCAGGGAGGTTATTTGCATAAAATAACAGTCCTTTGAGATGCAGCCCATTCATGCAAAAGTGAGTGAGTGCTACATACCACAGGTGCTTCTATTTTTTGTCATTGCATCTTTTTTTTGATTGGGAGGTGACCTAGTGTACAAGAAACCCTTATGTCTTGCCCAATCATTCTGCCTTGGTAATACATTAAGAATATTTGTGGTAGCCCTTCTGTTTTGTATTGCTGTATTTGAAGATGGAACAATCTATTTGGGGGATTTAATCATCATATTTAAAAAGTACTGAATACCAAATCAAAGCACATTTGCCGTTACTGCTATTATCTACTATATATATATACAGTGCCTTGCGAAAGTATTCGGCCCCCTTGAACTTTGCGACCTTTTGCCACATTTCAGGCTTCAAACATAAAGATATGAAACTGTAATTTTTTGTGAAGAATCAACAACAAGTGGGACACAATCATGAAGTGGAACGAAATTTATTGGACATTCCTCCGTGCAAAACAGCTCGAGCTCAGTGAGGTTGGATGGAGAGCATTTGTGAACAGCAGTTTTCAGTTCTTTCCACAGATTCTCGATTGGATTCAGGTCTGGACTTTGACTTGGCCATTCTAACACCTGGATATGTTTATTTGTGAACCATTCCATTGTAGATTTTGCTTTATGTTTTGGATCATTGTCTTGTTGGAAGACAAATCTCCGTCCCAGTCTCAGGTCTTTTGCAGACTCCATCAGGTTTTCTTCCAGAATGGTCCTGTATTTGGCTCCATCCATCTTCCCATCAATTTTAACCATCTTCCCTGTCCCTGCTGAAGAAAAGCAGGCCCAAACCATGATGCTGCCACCACCATGTTTGACAGTGGGGATGGTGTGTTCAGGGTGATGAGCTGTGTTGCTTTTACGCCAAACATAACGTTTTGCATTGTTGCCAAAAAGTTCGATTTTGGTTTCATCTGACCAGAGCACCTTCTTCCACATGTTTGGTGTGTCTCCCAGGTGGCTTGTGGCAAACTGTAAACGACACTTTTTATGGATATCTTTAAGAAATGGCTTTCTTCTTGCCACTCTTCCATAAAGGCCAGATTTGTGCAGTATACGACTGATTGTTGTCCTATGGACAGAGTCTCCCACCTCAGCTGTAGATCTCTGCAGTTCATCCAGAGTGATCATGGGCCTCTTGGCTGCATCTCTGATCAGTCTTCTCCTTGTATGAGCTGAAAATTTAGAGGGACGGCCAGGTCTTGGTAGATTTGCAGTGGTCTGATACTCCTTCCATTTCAATATTATCGCTTGCACAGTGCTCCTTGGGATGTTTAAAGCTTGGGAAATCTTTTTGTATCCAAATCCGGCTTTAAACTTCTCCACAACAGTATCTCGGACCTGCCTGGTGTGTTCCTTGTTCTTCATGATGCTCTCTGCGCTTTAAACGGACCTCTGAGACTATCACAGTGCAGGTGCATTTATACGGAGACTTGATTACACACAGGTGGATTCTATTTATCATCATTAGTCATTTAGGTCAACATTGGATCATTCAGAGATCCTCACTGAACTTCTGGAGAGAGTTTGCTGCACTGAAAGTAAAGGGGCTGAATAATTTTGCACGCCCAATTTTTCAGTTTTTTATTTGTTAATAAATCCAATAAATTTCGTTCCACTTCATGATTGTGTCCCACTTGTTGTTGATTCTTCACAAAAAATTACAGTTTCATATCTTTATGTTTGAAGCCTGAAATGTGGCAAAAGGTCGCAAAGTTCAAGGGGGCCGAATACTTTCGCAAGGCACTGTATATATATATATATATATATATATATATATATATATATATATATATATATATAAAGTGGCGAATTCTGTTTCTTTGACATGAAGTCGAGAGGGAACCCAGCAAATCAGTTTCAGTCATGATGGGCAAGAGAGAAGGTCTGATTTACTTTGGAATAGAGGCCTGATAGTTGGCACTCCATACTTAAATATGATTTGACTTTAACAATTGCAATGAAACTGCTCATTTATTTTATGTTTATGTGTTACAGCTCTTGCAGAAATCCTTTTAAAGAAACCACGGCATGTCGCTTTAAGCAACCAGTCCATCTTTGTGGATTTCCAGTACGAAATCAACGAAACAGCCACTGGCATGACAGTTTTACTGGTGGACCTTCTCACTAACGAAACAGTGGCCAGTAAGCCTGTGCCGGTGAACCAGTCTGAAGGCACCATGGAGTTTGACTGTTCATGCTTTCAATACGCTGGGAAATTTCAATTCAGACTTCAGCCTGAGAAGGATAACCTAAGCCATAATGACACCCTGTGGTTGAGTGAGGTACTGCTGGTACAGTGGCCTGCATTTAACATTGATGTCAGAAGAACAAGCAATATAACTGGGAACTCCTTTCAGATAGGAATTTCTAGTACTGAAGAATATTTTTGTCCCTTCAGTATTAATTCATCAGCTATCTCCCTGGAGGTCACCTATATGGAATACACTCAAGTGGGGAGGTCCTATGATGATAAAATGAAGGCAGCTATCAGAAAGCAAATTTCGCTTTTGAAAACCCAGTGGGTAGAACTGGCGTGTGTGTTCCCTTTCAGAGAGGGGCATTTTATCAAGGTTTCCCTGAGGTCCCGCCATGCTGATCTGGAGATCAAGTCTTCCGGACGGCTCTTTCTGTCCCAGGTTTTTAGGTATAGGTTACATATTGAAAACCAGCACACATTCAGCTGTGAGGCTTCTATTGTGGTATACCTGGTCACCCCTCCATGTGCTTCTACGGAAGGCAAGGTCATAATGTATCCATACAGTTCCAGCGCCACTGGGAAAAAAAACATCTTTGTGGCACAGGAATTTCTAACTAAAGGAAATAATAAAACTGAATTCAACTGCTCCCTCTTTTACCCTGGGAGAAATGAGTACTGTTTTGAGTTTGTTTTAAACTCCAGCCGCTCTGCCAGTGGGGCTCAGCGCTGCATTGTTGTACAACGGAACGTAGGTTTGTATTCCCTATTAATGTATATGTTTTATTATTTCTCAAGGGAGCATATTTAACACAGTGAAGGTATTTTAATTGTATGTACAGTTACTGCTACTAAATGTTCAGCCATTCACTTAACTAATGAGTTATCAGCCACTAAAATACATCGGTATGTTACTCATTTGCATGTTGTTACTTTATCATTCATTTGAGGATGTTTTGTTAACTAATTGGGCCCTAGTGTTGAATGTATTTCAGTGTAACACAATTATTCCAGTAAATCAATCAGATCTCACATTTTTGAATATGAATGATGGACACATTAGGGTGCATTTGATTTTTATATCTATTAGTGAACACAAATTGCCAAATGCTTCTGTACTCTTTTATGTGTTGCCCTTCCAGTTATTTAGGCATGCAGCCGACATTGTGGGTTGAATAAAATACGTCGGTTGCTTCTGGGAGATTAAAACTTCCAAAGCATATTTTTTATATAAATATTTGTCAAGAAAATGTTTTTTTTTATATTTCTGGTATTTACTTTCCTTTACAAAAACTCAAACTCCAGAAGGTTTGAGCTTCAACTTGCACTCCGAGTGATCAATGCTTTTCCTATGACTGATGTGTTTTCAATGTCAGCTGTGTTCCTTCATGCCATCTCTTGATTTAAAATTCTGTGTATCTGCAAGGAGCCATCATTTCATTTTCTTTACTAGTATCATATAGAATACAGTAAAATTGAATTCACATTATAATGTGCATGTCTCAAGATATTACTTATTATTATTTATGTTTTTAACAGAAATAGAAATTAAACGTCCTGTACAGTGGGCTTCAAGGGTCGACATGCAGCCCACAGGTGCCCTAATTTTGTAAAATGATCAGTTTGGTGTTACTTTCACAAAAAAATATTGAATTTGCATAAATACCCTTTGCCCTGTAGCGACATGGAGTCAGTGGCTGCGGTGGAGCCCCTGCAGTGTGAGCTGTGGTGACGGGGTGAGGGAGCGGTACCGCGAGTGCCAGGGGTCCTCCTCGGAGAAATCACACTGTGCTGGAATTCACAAGGAAACTTCTCTGTGCTCGCTGGAGGAGTGCACAGGTACAGGCCACTGAAGATAAAAAAACACATCAATTTCTTGTGTTCTAAACCAAAAAATAGCCATATTTTATTAGCTTTAGTTTCATTCCAACTCTTTTCCTTATCATTTTATACATTAATTTTACATACAATTACCCATTTATACAGTTGGGTTTTTACTGGAGCAATCTAGGTAAAGTACCTTACTCAAGGGTACAGCCGCAGTGTCCCCCACCTGGGATTGAACCCACGACCCTCCAGTCAAGAGTCCAGAGCCCTAACCACTACTCCACACTGCTGCCCTTAGATTCACTTAATATCATTTACAGTTTCAGTCCTCTTGGTGACTATTTAAAATTTTAAAGCACCACTGGTCTCAGTAGAACTCTTTGAATCATGTCTAACCTCTTAGAACATCTTGTGCACCGGAATGTAACCAATACCTCCTCCCCCTGCTACACTCTGCCCCTAGTGGACGTAAGAAATACCACATGTGGTATTCTGTGTAGGGGGACAGGGCAATAGTTACACTCTGGTATACCAGGTGTATTTAGGAGATTTAGACATGAATCTGAGAGCTCTACTGAGGCCACAGGGATGCTTATAAAAGATAGGGAGTTATTAAAAATAGGATGCTGCTTGACCCCCAATTAGTTTCCTGCATGCAACATAAAATGCAAGGGTAATCAGTTAGGTCCTGCTACCTGTAACACAATGAGAGGTAAGAAAAATTGTTTTAAAGCCTTGATTATTGCAGGTTTAATAGCCTCTTTCTGCTCTGCAACACTACTTTCTTCCAGCTGTAGTTTACATAATGTATGTGTATTGAACAACATTTTGATAATAAGAAACTAAACAACAGTCTTACCATAATCCCCAATGGGAAAAATTAGATCTATACATGGCACAGGTACAGTAGCATATTAAGTTAGTAAGTTAATTTCTTTCTTTTTTTAAACAACACAGCAATAAAGACAACAACTTTGGCACCACTTCACCCTCAAAAGACGCAAGCCAGCAACATTGTGACTGTGGCCGGGATTTCTGTATGTTTGTTTATCATCATCTCCACCATCTTCATCACGGTATGGAGGAAACTATGCAGGGTGCAGAAGTGTAGCTCAGTGAGGCACAACTCTGTGCATTCCCCAAACTTCAGGAAGAACTCAGATGAGGTCAACATCTACCATGAGAGCCAGCAGCGAGAGAGTTTCTCTGAAAGCCTTGATGTGAACCCAGATTCGGCAGACGAGGGCATAAACATAACCTCAGGCTACAGAAGGAGCCAGCACTTTCCTCTGGAACAGACTATACCTATCAGCGGTGACCCCCAAGCAAGCGTTCAGAAGATCATGCCCCCAATTTTTGGGTACCGACTTGCCCATCAACAGCTGAAGGAGATGAAGAAGAAAGGTCTGAAAGAGGCGACACAGATGTACCACGTATCCCAGAATCCCCTCAACGACACTGTTCTGGATGCCACCACAGTGCCACCCATGGACAAGGAGAGTCAAGAGGAGGCCAACCTGAACAGGTTTCAGATCAAATCTCCCTTTCTGGAACCCAAGGTGCCTCACTCCAGTCTTCAACCGGAAAGGGTTAGCCCAAAGGTGGACTTCAGTGTTCCTCAGCGGAATCCAGGGCTCCTCTCTCACCCAGCGACCGCTCGGTACAGCAGCCATAAATACCAGGACGACTGGGTGGAAATGGTTGATCGAAGTTATCTCAGGAACCTTAATTTCAGGAGAACAGCGAGCTTTCATGAAACCAAACAGTCCAGGCCCTTCAGAGAAAGAAGCATGTCCACCTCTACACCCAGGCAGCTTTCTGTCTACAGCTCCAGGGCTAGGGTAGTGGACCAGCCATTGGAAAGGGGAGGAGTTAGGCCTAAATCTCAACTAGGGGATGCCAGAGCTGATAGATGTTCACCTTGGAGTGGCAATGTGTCACCTACCGAGGCTTCTGCGTATTACCCACATGCAGGTCAGCCTGGTGCCGGCGTCAATAAACATGACCTGTTAAGTGGCCGCCAGGCTGAGGGCTGGACTGCAGGAGTGGACATAGTAGAACCCAACAGAAACAGGAGAGGGCCTTCACCCAGTCACAGGAACATAATGGCCAGGAAGAGGAAGGAGGCTGATTCTTCTGCGACATACAATCGCCATAGGAGTGCCACCCTAAGCCCCTCACAATACAGGAGAGACAAGTGCCGGAGCCTCCCACTGGATCCTGAATACACCTTGTATGACAGTTCATCCTATGGTCTCACTGAATCAGAGCGCCGCATGATTGACTTATCTGGGTACTTCGGATCCAATGGAGAAGAGGAGGAAACTGGTGCCCTCAGCATTGAGAAGATGGTGATATGAATGTTTATGCCCTGCTTAGAAAAGCAATGCAATAAATACCATTTACATCAACATTTCTTGGTACAGTCAGCACCGCTTTATCAGGACGCCTCGATAGAAGTAAAAATAAGTGATATGCCAGTTAAACGACAGAAATAGTATTCCGTCTTCCAGAGTTCTATCCCATTTAAGCAGCAATCCTGATTAGGCAGCACCAACTGTATCTACATAAAAGCATAGAATTGTTTCGTCTTTCCTGGATGTGTAACATAACCAAATTCAAAGGTAGTTTCAATAACATTTTGAGGACAAGAAGTTTGTATATGCATTGACTTTATTATTATTATTATTATTATTATTATTATTATTATTATTATTATTATTATTATTATTATTATTATTATTCATTTTAAACCAACATTTTATTTTAATAATAAACCTATTTTGAGGAACACAGATAAAGATATTCCTATAGTCTGAATGGTGGTGAGACAAAGATACAACATTTACATTAATATTCTTCAGTCCCTGTAATAATTGTTGATAGGTTTTATAAACAAAATAAGAATTTTATTGTGTGATGCATTCTAGGTTCATGTACCAAAAATATAGAAGTATATGCACAGATACAACACTATTTTTCCTCAATATTCCTGTTACAGATATTTCTAATGACACATGATAACTAAACAGTCACTGTATATGATATACACTATCACTGTATATGCACACATAACAATGCACTTAACTGTTTCTGAACCACTGTACACTAGTTGAAATGTTTGTCAACTTGATTCACCTCAGAATGTATGATTACATGAATACACAGCTTACCTCAGTCTAACAAACAGTATAATATCAAATATAGAGTATACGTTAATAAGGGTCATTCCACCTGAAGTAAGACAGAGTGTGTGTTGACATATTGACATGTGCTCTGTGAAACTCAAATAGATCTGAACCAAATAAAACTACTAAAACATTCCCTATGCCTCTAGACAGTTCTGGGGCATTACAGGAAGATAGCCTAGGCTTCTGGATTGATCTACAATGTTCCATGTGGAAAACATTCTCCATGATCATTCTATTTAAAATATTATTCTGATAACTTTCGAAGCAGTTTGTTTGGGGTAACTTTTTAAAGCAATCTTCCCCATTTGTAAGGTTCAAGTTGCAAAATACTGTACAGAACAATGACAATTGCTTGAAATGTGACTTACAAAATTGCTTCTAAGGTTGCCTGAAAGCTGACCCGTGTTTCATGACATTTACAGAATACAGACTTTTGCAGTTTGAAAAGTAGAATGGGTCTCCAAGGTGACCCGAGATTTAGCAGTAATGATGGGGTGGCATGCTGGAATGGCCTTGGTGACTCAACTGAGAGCAGGATGTCCTGTTCCCTGTTTGGGATAGAGCCATTCATTCCACATTCTGCTAGATTGGGCCCCCGTCTCCACTCCCCAGACTGTCCATGAAGTACGGAGGCCTGACCTTCATGGTTGTGAATTTCAGGGAGTGCCACCACCCCCGCCAGGTGAACCAGAGGACCCCGTTGTCGTGTTTGGCTTTGTATTCCCCTCTCTTGTAGTACTTCCCATTAAGGTTGGCTGCATGACACCTCAACAGAAAAAACAAAATGTAGTTTACAATTCAGCAATCAATTGAAAAACCTTAAAACATTTTCCATCGTCAGCAAATGCAGACTCATTCGACAAAAATTATTATATTACATTATATATTCACTTCACTTTTTTAGTGTTGTGGAAACTCTTACATTTACAGCTTTAAAGTCTGTTTCAAAGCTTTTTTTTCAAAATGGCCGCTTTAGTGTACTGGGGTTTGAGATCTGTCCTTTAAATCAGGGGTCTCCAATCCTGGTCCTGGAGGGCTGGTGTCCCTCCTAGCTTTTGTTCAAACTGTACCCTAAATTACTTAATTGGACCAACTAAGTGTTTATTAGAAGCTTAATTTGTCCAACTAAGTAATCAAGGGTAGAGTTGGAACAAAAACCAGGAGGGATACTAGCCCTCCAGGATCAGGATTCGAGACCCCTGCTCTAAATCACTGCAGGAAGAAAAAACATAACAACAAGAGCTCTGGCTTTTCTGTTCGTGGATCGTTATTGTTGTGTTTGACAACATGGGCAATAATCCTTACACTATCAGTGCACTACATTTTGAAAAGAGCTTTGAAACAGACTTTAAAGTTATAAGTGTAAAACGTTATCAGGATGTTAACAAATGAAAAGAATAATTACAGGTACATTATTTAAACAGTTGTAGCAACACGTGGGGATGTGTAACGTTATGTTTTTTGGAACCACACCTCTTACTTTTTAAGTTCCATTACCAGTGTTCAGACCAGTAAAAAAAAATAATAATAATAAACCACTCTTCTGCTGCATATCCGTAATACAGGGTCTTTATTCTGTAGTATATGTATATTCTAGGGTCTTTATACTGTAGTGCATATATATATATATATATATATATATATATATATATATATATATATATACAGATAGATAGATAGATATATATATATATATATATATATATATATATAGATAGATAGATAGATAGATAGATAGATAGATAGATAGATAGATAGATATACATACATATGCACCAGGGTCTTTATACTGTAGTGTGTGTATATATTTATATATATATATATATATATATATATATATATATATATACTGTTGGGAGAGCAGATGGTATTCTGTGATTCTCTCCATAAAGTTCCATTACAGGTGGTGTTCACAGAACATGAACTGCTACTGTGCCATATTCATGTTTAACCTCAATCACTGACACAAGCTTTGCACATTTCTACTGTATATTTACAAACCATTCAAGAAAAAATGGTCTGGGAATAGTTCACTTAACAAGCTTCAGCTGGCCAGGCGCCCTCAAGGCCCAGCGGAGATTTCTCCAGGGTTCAACATGTGAAAACAGGTAAATGACTGCAGGAAAGGTGCTCATTCTTGATTTTCAATAACACCTGAGATGTTCACTTTCATTTAATCATATAATGCTGTTCTTATCCATTAGGTTTTTACCTGTTAAACCACCAGCCTCCTTTGTTCTCTTTGGCACAGTTGCCCTGTATGAATCTGTCGTGGTCTGCGTCAGGGGTGCTGAACTGCATGCTGTTGTGTGATGCAGACCATTGCTGTTCCACGTTGCCTCCACCCGACAGTGCGTCACCAGCAGTTCCACTGTAGAGGCCAAACTGCAGCCTGTAGTTATCCTGAAATACATGAAAAACAACAAATGCCATGAACCATGAACTAACTGGCCACCAGCTGTGGCTGCGATTACTGGTGGCTTCTTATTCAAGACACTCCTATAGTTCAGGTGACCACACAGAGAGGCTTTATTCTGTCACTATGAGCTAATTATCCTCTGATGAGAAAAAGGGGACTCAAAATAAACATACATGATTTCCTGTTCCCTGTGTAAATCTGTAATTGCATTATCTTACACTTTAAGAATATGATATATGGTATGTTTATTTAGGCTACATGTAATAGAAACAAACAATCAGACTGAAGTGTAGAAAACAATGCAAATTATGTGTATAGATTTAACTTACTGGTTTAAGAGCAGCATATCAAAGTTGTAAATTGTAAACCTATGAGTTGACCTCCATCATGTTGCCATTAGGGGTTAGTTCATGTAATATAATGTGCTACATGGTGGTCATTGAAGGGATTTCAACACTAATTTATTTTTAAATACTGAAGGGGTAGCCATGGCAACGTGTGTGGTTACCGCTGTATACCCTGTAAATGTATCCCTTTCAAAAATCAATATATAAAACAATAAACTACAATGACCAGGTCACCTCCCAAATAATGAATGTATCAGTGTAACAGGGCGAGCAGCCCTGTACATTGTTTTGTTTATTTTATTTTAGAACGGAGTCCCCTCCGCCCATGTGCAGTGTATTTTTTATTTGTTTTGTTTTATGATTTGTTTTATTATATTTAAATGTATGACGACGAGCGCCGCAGGATTTATTATTTATGTAAAGATGACTGCGTACCGCCGTGTTATGTTTATTTTTAAAACATGTCCTGGCAGAGGCGAGATTGGTGCTCGTCCTCTGCCAGGAGTAATGAAAAAAACTCGTGCAGAAGGTGGCCATCTCCCGAATTAATTAAGTGATTAATTTTGTTGCTAATCGGGAGATGGTCACCTGAATATAAAATGCGTGCAGCTCTCCAGCTCGGGGTGGGTGTTAGGAGCGAGAGGAGAGAATGAGAGGAGAGAAAAAGAAAGAAAGAAAGAAAAAGAAAGAAAGAAAAAAAAAGAAAGAAAAAAAAAGTTAACGGATCAGTGAAGGCTGTTGCCCAGCCTGACCGTATTGATTTTGTGTTTGTGACTTGTTTCTGTTTATCTGTTTTATTTTGCTCTGCGAGCACAGTGTTTGTGTTTAAAATATTTCTTTTATTTTTGGAGTATTTCATTAAAACGGCGCAAGCCTTTGTCAGTTTTATTTTCCCTTCCTGCTTCTGCCGAGATGTCAGACCAGTCGTCCACCCTGTTACAATCAGAAATGATTCTTTCTCTTTCTCTTTAGACATTCTGTAAAGTACATTTCACAGTGTTCACCAGATTGTGTGGTACATTTACAAAGACAGTTACATTATTAACCAGACCTTTTCAGCAGCAATTCTGAAGTTTTCATAGAATGCGTGAGCCTCTGCCCCTGTCCAGTCCATCAGCTCTATCTTCATCAAACTGCTCTCTGGTGTGTGAAAAGATATTTGTGAAGACCACAAGACAACCTGCAGTAATAATGAAGCTATTCCAGTGAACAGCAGAGATACGCAGGCCTGCAGTTACACAATACCACTACATTTTATTTGATATATTTTCTTTCTTCTGTTAGAGATTATTGTTCAAAGACACCACAATTTTAGAGCAGGAATACTACCAGTATCAAAATGTATTTTTGTAGAAAAAAAACCAAACATTATTTAAATAACTGACGAGTTAAAGCTTTGTGAATATACTCACTTGTAGTGTGTATATATACAAGCATACTTCCTGTATATGTGCAAGGTTTTAAATACTAGTTGTAAAAATAATACATAATGTAGCATCACTGTAATCTGAACCAGTTTCCAGGAGGCTGTGTGGTCCAGTGGTTAAAGAAACAGGCTTGTAACCAGGAAGTCCCCGGTTCAAATTCTACCTGACTCATTGTGTGACCCCAAGCAAGTCACTTAACCTCCTTGTGCTCCGTCTTTCGGGCGAGACGTAGTTGTAAGTGACTCTGCAGCTGATGCACAGTTCACACACACTAGTCTCTGTAAGTCTCCTTGGATAAAGGCGTCTGCTAAATAAACAAATAATAATCTGTACTATATTAAAGATCTTGTCTAGCCGTTCTTTTGGTTTATGATATTTTATCAACAATTGGTAACAACCTTTTATACAGGCATACAGAGCTAACTGCAGATGTTTTACACACTCACCAGCACACAGAGCTTTTTTTCCCCCTAGTTTTACTGGCATTATTGAGTTATTTCCTACAGTGATCTTACCACTCAAGAGAAGTGTATACATGTGTTCATTGCCCAGCCAATACTCATCGTTCTTCATTTTAAAATGGCCAAACCCATCTTTGTAATCACTCCACCCTCTAAATAGGAGAAAAATAATGAAATTGGCTTTTTGAATTGTTTATACACCAGTAGGTCTGTCCATGTTTAAGAGGTGTTTACCAGTAAGTGCATCTTTATAAACATTTCCTAATTCTATTTTTCTCCTCGGTTACAAAACCGTAAATATGTTTAGTTTCAGTAAGGACACATACAGTTTAAAGTATTTTAGAAGTTATACAATTCAGCATTAATAACCTCCTCAGCAGACATAACAAACTAACACAAGGACATCTACAGTTCTGTTATTTTGCAGGTGATGCATTGTTTTATGAACAAAACATTCTGAAAATCAAACAAAGCCGTTTTCTGTTGAAGTGGTATTCATTTGGTAATTCCAAAAGGGACATCAGTCATAAGCTGTGCCAATATTTATTTATTTTTGGGCTGAAGAAGGCCTTGAACTAAAGTGACTGCAATTATATTCATCATGGCGTTGAGAAAGGCGAACCCAGTACCTGTTAAAATCCACACCTCCATTTCTCCTCCGTTGCAGTATAGTCCACCCGCCCCCATCCTCCATGTCGCAGTACACAAGAAAAGGCTCAGCAGCAGTCTTGGGCTTGATGCGATAGTACCCACTTGGAGCCTTCTGTCTGTCATACAACATAGAGCAATCTGCATGGGAAGAAACACAGAGTCAAGCCAAACCTTACTGCTATAACCTGTTACAGTGTAAGAACCTACCAGTACTCCTTTCACTCTGTCAAGAAGCAATGAAGGCAGCAATCAAAAATGACTTGAATCAACACAGTATGTAGTACTCAGACCTAACTCCTCAACTACCCCCAACAGCCATTCTTTCAACAAGAAACTAAATACTTATTTCAAAGATGAGCTCCCTTAAATTATTCAAACAGAAGAAACAATGTTGATTCCTTGTTGTTATATTGTTATAAAATTATTATTTTTAAATGTAAACATCTACACTAGCCTCAAATGTATTTTTAGAAGACATCTAATCAGATCAATTATTCAATGAAATGCAGAAAAAAGGAAGCCAAGTATGAGGTAAAACTATAAGAGACTACAGTAAGTCAATTCTACAAACATTTCACAGTACACTGAAAATGGGCAAAACATTTGTCAACTTGACACGGTTTGGAGAGTTATGGATAAAAACGCAAGAAGCATTTTGCTGTTGATAACAAAGCCAACAGACACACTGAAATCAGAAAACTAAAAGTGCATTTAAAAAAAATGTAAGGATGAAACTCAGGGTTACTGTATATGGGATCAGGGCATTAAGATTGCACTCTGCACACAGGACCATGCTTCCGAAGGCAGTGAGTGTTTGCTCTTATCTACAAATACTGCACAGAAGCTCTAATACAGTAGCACATGGCACTGATGTGGTACCATGGTACTACAGCAAATTACCAGTGTGTATTGGTTCGCTCCATTGTATCTGTAGTTGTGTTACCATTGTCCTTATATTGCTATAGTAGCATACAGTAGTTGCGCCATCCACTGCTGGTCATTCGGCTTTAATACCCACCATGGTCATAGACAATGAGGTTCCCACTGGTGGTTGGCAGAAGCGTTATGTGTTCATTTATTTCCTTGGTTGAATTTTGTGAAAGCACCCGACTGTACATCCAGCTGTTTTCTCTGAGTTCCTTCATCTGCCACTCTCCGATCAGTAACTGATTCTGTAGACCTTTAATCTTGCGCTGGAGTTCGGAGATGTCTAACAAGCATGATTCACTTTCCTGTGGGTAGAACATTGATGTCTTTAGCCAAACATGTTCTTGCTATATATTAGTTTCTTATCAAAGAAGTATAGATACCCAAAATATCAACTGCTGTTTTGCTTTCAAGATTTTCAGTGTGGAAGAAAAAGTATTTCCTTTTAAAGGTGAGGTCCCTACAGTTTTACTATTGATTTTTTAGGTGCATTGAGTGTACGAGGTGATAACAGTCTTCTGAGTGAATACTAGTTCAGGTGACTTATCTACAAGTTGACGATGTGCCCTACTGTTATAGCTCTTAAAAGTCAAGTGGTTTGGTCTCTGAGTCCTTTCCCAGTTAAAACACTACTGGGCACATGCTGTGCGGTCCTGCTCCATCACATCCTCTGAAAGAAACATTCTGTCCAGCACACAGAACTAAGAGACTCTAGTAACTGCAGCTCAACATGGAGGAGAAGGATACTCTGCAGTGTTGTACCTTCAGAGGTTAAGGAATAAAGCGGTTGAGGTTAGTGAGAATTGTACTTAATCCAACTGAGGGAACGAAACTGATTTAGAAAAAGTAACAGCTGAAGTGATTAAAGGCCCTGTTATACAATACTGGATATAAAACAAAGCTGCATATAGTATACCTTTATTCAGTATAGTATATTATACACAGGGGTTAGTAAAAGACAATTGAAATAAACGTAGCACATGGTGCTGTACATACCGAAGGTCTGGGTGCAGCAGTAGCTTGGCTCACAATAAGCAGAAATAACATCAGCGTCATGTCAGTTCCTTTAGATTGCAAAAAGATGTATTTTAACAGCATTCATCTGGCATCTCAGTGCACTCCAGCTATCTACACAGCTTCAAACATGTTCATGCAGATCAAAGAGTCAGTTTAGCACAAACAAAATGTGTAGTACTTTCTCAATGGGGTCCAAAGACCCCACAGAAAAAGGTTGGTTCAAACAACTGGGTGGAATCTGGGCTCACATAATCTTTATAAGTTTACATCAGAGACTTTTTCTCCTGCACTATAAAGACTCACATAAGTAACCCTGTAAAATTGTGTGTCATTTTTATGCAACATTGGTATAAAGTAGAATGAACATCTTTATAATGCAGTTTAAAACCAATACAGATGATATCAGGACCAACAACTGGAGCTTCTACATTGAAATACATATACACAGAAACTTACCTTTACATGAAAGGCATGGGTGGATGGGTTCTGCAGCATGGAATATACCCTTGGAAGCCTATGAGTAGTAAATAAATGCTGCTGCTATTTCACTTCTTATATGTGCTCCTCGTTCCAGATGGATCACATTAGAACTATAGATAATATTACATCACTGCCTTTCAGGCCTGGAATGGCAAGCAAATACCAGGTTAGTGTTGGTCTCACCAGCCAAAAAATAAATTAAGAAAAATCAACGGGTCATATTTTCAAAGCATTCACTTTAAAAACATGTTTTTTTTTTAAAGGAGAACAACTGTTTTTTAAAAAAGGAGAACCAAATAACTATGTAACAAAAATAAATCAAGGTCTCTTTAGCATTTTGAAATTATTTGTATTTATATTATTTTTTTTAATTATTATTATTGTTTTCCAAATTATTTTACCCCTTTTTGGAGAACATGTCTCCTTATCTAAAATAAATATGCATAATACATATATCAATCTTGTAAACCCTAATATCGATGTGATGCAGCTATCTGAAATGTCTTTGTCTGAGGTAGATTAGATTTAGGTTGCTGTGTATGTTAATTCCCCTTTATTGTAATAATATGCCAAAGACTGGAATTATTTTTACTGTTTTGCTTTAACACTATTTTCAAAATATTGCTGCAAAATGTGAAAATAAAGAAACTTTGTTTTGGCAATAGTTTATCCAAATCTTGCCTTGCTGAGAGAGGCAGGATGAAACGACACAGTTTGAGAAGTGAAAACTGCTAGATTTACAGACAGATTAAATTCAATCACTATCTGTAGCTGGAGGCTGGTCAAAAGGTACCATCAACCTGGATAAAGGAATCCGTATCTTAACTTAATTTGTCTTAGTTAGTCTAATCAACATCACTATCTACAACGTGTCCAGTAGGATTGCAGCATCCTATCCTGAGATAATACATTTGCAGTTAGTCCTTTTGCATTTTGTCATAAGATCTATGCATGGTAGTGGTACTCAACTCTGACCCTTGAGATGTAGTGCAGTCCTGGTCTTTATTCCAACCAGGTCCTAAATTAATTAATTGCCTCTTAGCAGCTTTAACTACATTAGAACTGCTTAGAATAAAAACCTGGACTGGATTAGATCTAGATTAGAGTTGAGTACCACTGCATCAGGGACTACTGATATTCTGGTCCATACTTAATCCAGGCTGGTGGTAGCTTCTGACCAGCCTCTAAACTACAGATGGTGATACATCTGGATCCAGATGTTGCTTCTTTCAAATAGATCATTTTAGTTTATAACTTGCTACACCATTCTGTATATTTCAAGACAGTCTTGTTCTAAACTTGCTAAATTGTTCAACAATTTACATTCTTCAGAAATGGATGGTTTAAGGATACCTATAAAACCTGCTGGATTGTGGATCTCCAGGACCAGGGTTGGCCACCCCTGTTCTATTGCAAAATCTAGTCTCATTTTCATATCTATATGGGTATTATTAGTTTTCTTTGGTGGCTGCTTTTCAATGTAAACCACATTGCTATAACCTCATTTGAATGATCCTATTACTGTCTGTGCAATTCTTTTAGAAGTGATGGTAAATAGATATTCCCTTGATAACACAACACTCCTTGCAAAGGGGTTCAAATGTTCCCTGTAATGCTGCAATATCTGTTGCACTGCACCCATATGAATATTGAGTTTTTCCACAAAATATTCCTTTGACTACATACAGTATGTCTTTTTTTACACCGGTTAAACCACAGTTCTTAATTTGTTTCAGTGGTTGCTTCCACATTATTTCTAAAGCGATTAGCAGATAAATAGTTACTAATCCCAATTTCTACCAGATTTCAAAGAAATACCTGCTACAAAGGAAAGGAAAATTCATAAAATGTAGGAATTACTAAATTCTGAACAATAAATTGCTTTTCAACAAAATAGGAGTTAATAAAAGATCGGAGAAATGCTTTAAAAATACTGTATATGCTGTTTAAACAATCTCGTTTTTATTAGGCTGCAAATGTCTTTCTTTTTTAAAGCTATATTCAAACAAGAATAGTGATGCCTATGTATTACTATTCTGCAGGAATTAAGAAATAATTTTGGATGCTGATGAATTTGGTTTTCGAGAACTTTTTTTTTAATGGGAAAAAATAATATGTATAAATATATGAGACTGGAATTGTTTCTACTGTATGCTTCGTTCACTATTTGCTAAATATTGCAGCAATTTGGTAATAAATAAAGCTTGTTGTGGCAATAGTTCATCCAAAGCTACCCTACTTCGCTGAGAGTCAGGATGAAATAGCAGAGTTTGGGAACATAGCTGAGGAAGTGAAAACCGCTGCGCCTGCAGACTACAACGGAGAGACAGAAAAGGAAATATAACCCATATTATCAACCTTTGAAGCTCATTTCTTCAAGACAACGGAAGAGTCACAAGACATTTCACATATTCAGTTTAAGAACAGGAACATTATCTGGCTTTTGTGGCGTTAAAAAACGAGAGTTCATTTTAGGAAAAGCTGAGCTGAAAATGTGTGTTTGAGGAGAAGCGGAAGCTTTTTTTTTTTCTTTCCAGAAGTTGGTGAGCATATTTCTTCATTGTGCTTTTTAGGACAGACTGTTGTTCAATAAAATTGATTAACGTTGCAAATGAATGTGCAATAAGAGCTTTGCATTTAAACACCGGGATTAACATTAGAATTGTAGTATCACGGACCAAATACTTACTGTACCAAAAGTGACTACAGTAGTCAGTACTGTATATGTATTTTATTGAATGGAATGCATTGCATGCATAATGTAAGCTGTTACTTATACTACTTTTTCGGTTTTTAATTAGGTGTTTGTAAATTATTTGTGAATTATTTTTCCAAATAGAGAAAAGGGCGTGTTAGTTTTGTTACTTGATTCTATTTAAAAGCCACTATATAAAAAACGGGGTTAGATTATTCATTGTTACCTCAAAAGTTAGGCTTGCTTAATGGGTGACCTGTAACAACATCAAATTTATTATTTAGATAGTATCTCACTCTCTTGTCAGTGCTAAACTATTTCCACTAGTTTTTACTGCACATAAACAAAGCCTAAAATTATTAATATTGTAAATGTAGATTAAAGAGAAACACTTTCTAGGTAACCAGATATGGTTTGTTGATTTACTGAAGGCTATAACTCCTTTATTAGGAGAATGTGCTCTACAGGCAATGGATATGGTATGTGGTTATGTTTTGGTGGTATCTGGCAGACTTGCAAGCTTTTACAAAGGGAACCTCCTTTGGTGTGAATGCTTCCATGCAATTTTTTAAACAGATTAAGATGCATCTTAATGATGCTGTTGAAGTCAGAGCACATGAATGTGAGAATATCAGCAATGGCATTGTATATACATAGTTTGTATATACTTTGACTAAGGCTGAACTACATGTAGCTGAGACAGCAAAAACGCAGCTCAGTATGCATGAATGAATGCATAGGAAGTTGTTCCCACAAAAGACTTTTAAAACTTCTGCACTGTTTCCTATTGCTGTCTGCAGTGTGCCACTTACTTATCTTTAAAACACTGTTAAGTTTCTTATTATGAACTTCCATCAAAATGTTTTGTGCTATTGTTCAAGAGAATATCCTGAAGAGATGTACAAGTCAGTTATATGGATGTGGTACCACCCAATGAACACCATGGTTGTTTAGCAAACTGCCCTTTCAAGTAAAACGTCTGTTATGACAGGTGATGATGACATCACCACAATGTATGTGACATACTAAGAGTTAAATTACTGTGTCAGAGTGCTGGAAACACTGATAAGACACCAAGCTACTGTATATCCAGGATACTGGTATTTATCCAGAAATTATATTTTTACAAGTAGCTAATGTTTGGAGGAAGGCCCCACCGAAATGTATGTAAACTTTAACTGTTGTAAATATCTGTGGAATTATTTTGTACCAGCTTCCCAGTAAAATATGTTAACAGTGCTGTCACATTGACCAAACAGAATGTAACATACTACAAAGAACTTCCTGAAAATATCATGTGTTAAATGTGAGCCTAACCTGTACTGTTTTCACAGCACTAGTGGTTTTAAAGAGAAAGTAAAAACATAAAACCTTTGTCACTGGCAAGATGGCATCTGTGAGATACGATCCTGGGTCAGATACCAAAGAAGTTAATGGGTGAGTTAGCAGCTTTGCAACATTACTGTATAATTAGCTTGATTAAATATTAACTCGGATGGTCTTCTAATCTGAGTTACCATTACCCGTTCCCCCTCAAATACTGCCCCTAGTGGATGTAAGAAATATCACATGGGTCACAGGGCATTTTTGAGTTTTAAAGTCACCAGGATGTGATGAGAAAAAAATGCTGTACAAAGTGATTCTAAACAACAACAAGAATATTTTATAGCTGCACCAATTTGCACCTGAACTGCTTATTTTTTGCTGACTGATATTTACTGCAGCTTTGTTACCTCTTTTCTAGCTTCAGTATAGAAGAGAAGGTTGAGGCAAACATACACATTGATGATGGTAAAATGGAGAGCAGTGAAACAGACACAATGTATCAGTAAGTATGTTGTTACTATCAAACACAGGTAAAGCAGAAGTCATTTTAAAGTAAAATTGCAGTACATGAAAAATGCAGAACCCATTGATTGTGTGACTGACATGTATAGCAGAACATGTACTAAATCTGACTCAGGACACAAATAAATCACTTTGATGGTCTCATGTTACATTAATCCATATCAAACAGCTACTGGTACCACACCATCTGGAACAGTTTGCCTGTTTGAGAGAAGCCAAGGACTGAATATCAGGGGGTACACAGGTGAGGATTTAGATGCACTCACTGAGCTATGAAGTGAGGCTCCTGATTAGCCACAGTCTTATGTAATAGTGAATAGCACTGTGTTTTAGGTAAGTTATTATAATATGATTCTTTTCTCCTTTAAAGTGGACTCTGGTGAAGTGTGGACCAGGACTAAAAAAAACATATAATCAATGCAGTGCCTTTATGCTGTTTCATTCTAGTTTTAATACACTGTCCTTATTGAACCTACAGACAAATCAGAAAGATGATTGCTCCCTTTGTGATGTCATTTGGATTTCGGTAAGTTTTTTGTAAGATTACCACAGTAAAGGGTATTTATGAATCTCATGTTTGTTTGTTTTTTTTGTCATCTAGAGCTATTGTCTTAACCTGGGTAACTTGCACAGAAATGTTGGCGTTTCATGTGCTTTCCCCAGGCTTGTACCTTGCATTTACATTGCATGACCACAATTTGATGTGATTTACAATGCTTTACTGTTCTTTCACTAAGATTCTGTTGTGAATTGCTACAGTTTGTTTTGTTTTGCTTCTATCATGATGTAGATGCATTCTTGAATTGTTAAAGTTATCAGTTCAACAAGAGCTTGATTGGTCTGTGAATTATCACCATTAAAATGTGTACCAGAAACCCATCTGCCAACAAAAGCTTTCAGAAAATGGTATATGTGCTAAACAAATCTGTGATATACCTTGTTGAGCCAGTGCCAAGGCAATCTGCGACAACTGCAGGTTGCAGACAGGGAATCTGATTTTCACTTTTGAGTATTTAAAACCATATTTAAATGGGCTTTAATTGGGTAACCAGTTTTTATCATAATACGTTACTTAAAAAATAAATAGATATCACGATCGCTGTTTACAAAAGTAACATTGATTCATAATAGTTATCGAACATTATTAAAGGTTAATAACTTATTTATCTCCATTTCGAGTCTAACCTTAATCTAACAAAACATCTGGGGTGTAGTAATCAGAGGATAACTCTTGTTGTAGACAAACCAACTCTGAATAATCATTTGTTATTTTTTGTAACTAAAACAGATCAATTTAGCACAGTAAGAAGCGATGAATCTGAACAATGTGTGAAATATTTCTTGGAATTGATGTTTAAAAATGTCCTGTTACTCTTTTTTTTTTAAATGGATACATGAATGAATCACAGCGATGCCCTGTCTACAGATTCCAGATTGAAGTGTATAATACAAGCAACAACAAAAAAATACAAATTGTATTTGTATTCTCTTGTAGGATTTTTGGTATGCTGCTTATAATTGTTGATATCACCGTGGTCATTGTCAACCTTGTCACCTTGTCAAACAATGCCAGTATCTTTGAGGGGATTTCTCTGGGGATTTCTTTCTTCTTCCTTGCTGATGTGCTATTGAGAGTCTACGTGGAAGGGTAAGCTAAAGGCAAAAGGAATTCATTTTGTGGGCTTAGTTGATCCCTCAGCAGACTGATAAGTCCCATATATTTACTGTGGTAAAAGCCTTTGCTAAAACTATCCACATTTTTGTATTCCCACCCCAATTCCACCAAAACAGGTGAAGTGTATTATTATTATTTGTTTATTTAGCAGACGCCTTTATCCAAGGCGACTTACACCACACAGCCTCCTATCCTTGACAACAGGGAAATAGTAGTGATGACCTTCTTACATTTTTACTTCACAAATACTAAAAACTACTCACAGTGTTGTGATGAAAAACATGGTAATTCCTTTGCACTGGTTCCTCAGGTTTTGAGAATATAGCCATTAGGGAACAAAAAGACAATACTACTAGGTTACCATTATAATATCATTGCTTAACCTTGAGGTACCATGAGTAGATTGCAGAATATACATTTTTGGTACAACACTGCAGTTGAAAAGTTGGTAATGTTTTATATTAAGGTGCTACTTATTAATATTTTCTAAATGTGTTAAATATATAATATATGCTTAATAACTATGTAATAGATTGTTAATAAAACATTATAGATGGTTTATAACCATGCAATAGCCATAGACGGACTTACAGTTTTATAAAGGACACAGTTTTTAGCCACCTATTGTACTCTGGGATGTTTAAACATAATTTTGTCTATGGCTATTGCATGGTTATATACCATATATAATGCTTTATTAACAATCTATTACATAGTTATTAAGCATATATTATATTTTTATAAATGCACCTTAATATAAAGTGTTAATGAAAAGTTTCTGCAAGTTTCATCACAATGAAAGCTGGAACAGTGACTGTTAAGTTAATAATGCAAAGAGGAAAATCAGTTTGAAATCATATTCTGTGTTGCATGAAAATGATGATGAGCGGGGATTAATTGATCTTGTGCTACATGTGTTCCAGGTTCAATGCCTACTTCAATTCTAAGCTGAACATTGTCGATGCCTGTATTGTTTTCGTCACCCTGATCATCGCTATGGTGTTTGCCCTTTCCGATGTCTCTGGGGTAGCACTCATTCCCAGGTATGTGACCATTATATAAATATATAGTACCCTTCAATAAGCATCGGCATACCCTGGCTGTGAATGTTAAGTTCACTGAATAGAAAAAGTAGCATAATGCAGCATCTATGCTATGGGAATTGCATTTTGATTGCTGACAGTAATGTAGTATGCGGTGATACATTGATGTTATGGTGCTTGTAACCCTCATTGCTGGAATGAAGAAACATGTTTTTTATTTAAATTCCACAGCCTTTAGTCACACTGACTTATCACAACGAGAGACGTGTTTTGCCACCTGTTGTAGAAGAAAAAAAACAGCTTTAGAGTGGATTGGGCAGAACTGACACCAAAGTTTATGGCAGCATGCCTGAGTGAAAGAAACATTTAGCTGTACCACAGAGCCTGTTACAATGAATTCAAAACATGTGTCCTTTCTAGCGAGGAAATGCTTCTGGAAAGGGCTGTTTGCTCTGTTTTATAGCAATATTGTGGGTCTCTTGTTAGTACCTTGATCCTCACTTCACCACAATAAGCCTTGAGAAATATTTTCAAAAAACAATTTTTACTGGAATATTTAGGAAGCATGGTAAATAATGATGGAAGCAGAAACAACAAAGTATATTATATCCTTTATTCAAACATTTTTAAAGATGTTTTAAATAAAGTTCATTAAGTGCAGTTCATTAAATCTTTTTCAACTATTTTTGTTGTATGAAAAGGAAGATGTATCTCTTTAACTATCAGAGTTTTGCTGCATTTACGGTCCTATCAGAAAAGCTGAATGGATTTCGCCAGGAGCAAAATAGAAAACCAAGCATGAAATGTAAGCCTGATCGAAACATAACGTACACTGATGTTCCACCAGGTCAAGCAGACCCCAACAGCACCAGACCCTGCAAAGCTCTGTCCATAAAAACATGCTGGTGGCCAGGCTAAACTGTTTCTTTTCCATGTTTTTTCTAGGATGTTATCCTTCCTGAGGGCAATGAGGGTCTTCATCCTTATTAGGATCGTCAGGATTGCCTCTCAAAGGAAGCACCTTGAAAAGGCCACCCGACAAATGGTGAGTACCCACCGCACCTGCCATGCCAGATACAGCAAGGCAAGCAGAACAGAATGTTCCACAAGTGCAACTGCAGTGAAAAGGGGAGTACACCGAATCAAAGCGTAGTTAGTAATTACTCATTTGACTGCGGTTCAACTGTGTGCAATGTCCTATTGCATGCATTCCCATGTGTCAAAAAGGAGACAAAAAAGAAGAAAGAGAAGAGTGACACAATCAGAATGTTCCTTGGTTCCATGTAATAAAGAACCAGACAGCAATACTTTCATAATAGCCCTTTATTACAACACTGATTTCATATTTCAGCAGGGCTTTACATATGTCTGCAGTCCACAAGCAGATCACTAGAATACTAGAAATGAACAGTAGTTTGTTGAACATAGTTTGATGCTGTTGCAGGTCTCTGAAAATAAAAGGCGTTATCAGAAGGATGGCTTTGATCTTGACCTCACCTATGTTACCGGTTGGTATAAATTGAAATCTTTTATATGAAAACTGAATGGAGAATTCCTGAAATGTCTGAATCTGCTCAAGTTTATTTATTTATTTATTTTGTTTAAAGATCGCATCATTGCCATGTCTTTCCCGTCTTCTGGAAAGCAGTCTTTTTATAGGAATCCTATTGGGGTAAGTTTTTGTTAAAGACACATACTGTACGTAGTATGACACCTATTTGACATGATTATTTTGCAAAGTGCTAAAAATCGTTCTGAACTGAAGGGATACATGACCATTCGTCAATGTTTAGGAAATGTGAAGGTATTACATGAGCTGTGTCTCAATTTTCACTGTTTTCAGTCATTAGAGTACTCCCATCCAACTATTGGCCAGGCCCAAAGTTGCTTAGCTTCTAAGATATGACTGGAGATTTTGCCAAAGTTTAATACCAATTCACACCTTCTGTGCCATTAACTGAGAAAAAAATCAAACCTGAATAAATCTGAACCTATTCATGTACAGTAATTCTATACTAAATGGTTATTGTATAAATATGAACACTAGAGGGCACTGTAAACCAAGAAGCTAAACCTTATACGTAGAAGGGTGGAAGGTTATTTACAATTACCGTTGTTTTAAGGGTAGGCCTGTGCATGTTTCAAAAGGAAAATCATTTCTTACACCTTTTTTTTTATTCTGTAGGAAGTTGCAAGATTCCTGGATACAAAGCACATGGATCACTACAGAGTGTATAACCTGTGCAGTAAGTACTTTGTTTTGTGTATTTTAAGTAAGGTCTGAGTGACACTGCAGGTCTGGGGTTGTGAACTGTGCTGTTTAGTTTCTCATAGCATTGCTCAGCTGTCAATGAAGCTTGCTCTCTAGGAACCTGGACACCGTAAGTAAGGGAACACTGCATCTCTACTGGATGGAAGTATGCAGTCTTTCAAGTCTAACTTTTGGCAAAACAGGTTTTATTTAATTAATTTTGCAAACCCAGAGCCAGACAACCATGTACACATTGGACTGCAATTCCAAACATAGATAAATACTGTGTATTGTACATTCTATATTAATGTAGAATTCAAGTGATATTAAATTGTACCACCCTTTTTTGACAGGTGAAAAAGGCTACAATCCCAAATTCTTCCATCACAGAGTAGAAAGAATCTTAATTGATGACCATAACGTCCCTGCATTGGAGTAAGCAACTTTTACTGTACTGTTCTTTGGGCAAATGAATAAAGTGGAACTACAAGGAGTGATGTCCCTTAAAGATAAAAAGGCTTTACAATTATTGTCTAATAATTAGGCCCTAGCTATGTATTATACCCAGATAAAAAATAAAAAAGATGAATTAAAGTATTAAAATGGTCTCAATGATCCCTATTGCAACAGCCTTACAATGTGTGTTAAAATGATTCACTACATGATGACAATGTGCACAATCTGATTTGAAATGATTTTACTTATTTTATGTTGGTTCCTTGCCTGTGTCCACCAGGAAGCTTTTGTAAGCAAGGTGTTGCATCTCTGCAGTCGTATCTTGGTTAACAGTGTCAAGATGCTTTAACCAGATTTTCACTCTTTGGCCACACAGAGACATGCTGAAATACACTACAGGTGTTCGAGAGTGGATGGCTGCCGATCCTCGGAACATCGTTGCCATTCATTGCAAAGGTGGTAAAGGTAGGAATCATAATGACAGCTGCAAACCATTCTACAATACGCATCCTGAGACACTGGGAAAATGTTTCCCTTATTTCTTCATTTGACTCCCATGGGTCCCACCTCGGACTACACAAAACATTGCCCTATCTTAAATCCCTCTTCAACACAGCAGACCAGTTAACAAGTCCCAGTCTTGGACATGCCCCTATATCATTATTGTATGACACTGATACTATGTAGTAATGTAGTGGAGTGCTATTCAGAATGTATGCAAATGTCCTAAAAGGGGTAAAATACAATTGAAATGGCATTTTATAGCCATTTGTCCTCTAAGTGGAATTTTAGCTTAGCCGACGGTTCCATCTGGTGGTCCGAATTTGTAATTTCAGCAAGGATCCTATAGCCTGGTGTCAATAAATGTTTATTTTGCAGGTCGAACTGGAACACTAATCTGCGCCTGGCTTATTGACAATGAACAGTGTGCAAATGCAAAGGTATATATATACACACACCCTCTCTTTTTGACAAAAGAAACATGTGCACAGCAGAAAAAAGGTGCTTTTAAGCACACAATGTTTAGTTGTGTTATCCTCAGCAAATCTTTTACTTTGTGAGATGTAAAAGTATTTGCCCCCAGGCTTCACCCTCATCCCCCAACTTTAAAAAACTTTAAGTATATATATATATATCATTGTATTATTATTATTATTTATTTCTTAGCAGACGCCCTTATCCAGGGCGACTTACAATTGTTACAAGATATCACATTATTTTTACATACAATTACCCATTTATACAGTTGGGTTTTTACTGGAGCAATTTAGGTAATGTACCTTGCTCAAGGGTACAGCAGCAGTGTCCCCTACCAGGAATTGAACCCACAACCCTCCAGTCAAGAGTCCAGAGCCCTAACCACTACGCCACACTGCTGCCTATTGATATTGCAATTAGCTGCCTGGTTATTAGTTAGTAGTTTTGTGTTTAGTTAGTACTCCGGGAGGGAGTTAGGATTTTGTTTTGTTTTGTTAATTTTGTGATTCTTTTAATTTAAAGAATTTAACTCATGTCCTCTGCACAAAAACAAACATACAGGTACCGCCCTGTTTAGAATTCAACTCTGTCGTCCGAGTATTATACTTCTTACCAGAAGACTGGTATTCACCATGTTAAATGGTGATAAACAAGCCATTTTGTCACAATATATATAAAATAATTTATTTCAGGTCCTGAAAAAGAATAATTTTTTAATCATTTATACCTTTTGTGTTTTGTGTACATCCAAATAAAATCATTTTTTTCATATATATATATATTTCTTTTTTTTTTCTTAGGAAAGTTTACAGTATTTCGGAGAGCGAAGAACTGACAAAAGTATGAGTTCAAAATTCCAAGGAGTTGAGACCCCGTCCCAGGTAAGAAATATTTAAAGGCTGAAAGCAACAAATACAGTGTACATATCTAGGGCAAGTAACATTTGGGGGGACTTCAGTTTCAGCATGGAAGCCAATGTTAAAACAGCTTTGTACACTGCTGGTATAAAAAGCATTTACATATTTCTGATATAATATCAAGTTTTACCCATGTTGGCTCCAGCTAGCTTCACTAAATAATGCTGGCTACATTGGAGCCACAGTAATGTCAGTCTCATAACCTGTTCTGCTCTATAGACTGCAGTATGTGCAGAACGAGAGCGTCACTGTAGCTTTATGATTACACTATCTTCAGTTTCCTGCTTAAATGTTTGAAATACAACCACATTGTACCAGTACTGCAAACACATAGATAGGAAGGGATTTCACAGCCAGGTGGAAGGACTTCTAATATCAGGAATCGTGTTTGTGTTGTTTATTTAGAGCAGATATGTTGGCTATTATGAAATCTTGAAAAAGAAATACAACAGGCAGCTGCCGCCAAGCAAGAGTTTGAAAATAAGGAGCATAAGAATCCACTCTATAACTGGTAAGTGTAATGATTCAGTTAAGCATTTAGGACCGTTTCACCTGTACCATCTCCTTTAATATTTACTGTTCTGTATGTTTAAGAGTTTCCAAGTATTTGTTTTTTGCAGTTTTTGTTCCTTTGTTTTATTTGAATTTAGAGAATGACTCTAAATATTCATGTTGATAGTTAAATACAAGTTACAATCTTTGAAATCCTTTTTTCAGCGTACGAGATGCTAATGTCTACATAGGGATAGGTTCTCAAAGCTTTTCAAGTCATCATGTGCATGATTTCTTTGTTTTTCTTCAGAAATAAACAACTCATACATTTCATTTAGGACTAGCTGTCTCTAGCAGTTTTAGTATTTTGCTTGGAGTTTTTTCTTGTTATGTGGTGGTGATGGTATTTCATCTGAAGTATGCCAGGGTTTGACCAATTAGAATGGAAAGTCAAATGGATTACCCTTTTTATCTCAAATGTGTTCTCACAGGTGTTGGAAAAAGCAATGGCAGTGATCTCAAGGTGAAGATTATTTTGAAAAAACAAAATGCATTTCAATGTGTTTGTGCTACTCAGGAAAGCTGTAAGGTAAGTAATCACCTTAAGTATTATATAATTAAATATAATTACTTAATTTAAGAATATAATAATAATAATAATAATAATAATAATAATAATAATAATGATGATGTTTAAACATACACTGTGTCATAGAAGGTTAATCTGGTAATAGTCAATTAAATACAGTTACATTGGTAATTACAATTATTAATAAATAAATATGTCCATATATACACTTATACTGTTAAGGAATAACATTTATGTTAAATACTGGCCTAATATGCAGCTGTGTTCAATTTAAATGTGAAATCATGCATTCCCTTCAGTAATGCTGCTCAATCACACTGCTATTAGTTACACATATGATGGTCCCTAAAGTCTTGTAGCCCTTCCCTATACAGCGTGTTCCCGTCTTGCCTTCATTTCGTCTCTCCAGTTTTTCACAGGCTTTCTCGTTTTGTTTCTACAGCTGTTTTTTGATGCTGGTGGTAACGCCGCTGTTATAAGCTTACTTGAGTGTCCTGTTTTATGTGGAGATGTGAAAATCATGTTCGAGTCTAGTGCAGTAAGTGCTGAATATTTGTCCCTGTATACCGTAATGTGTTAGGATGAACCGTGTGACTTAAGGTTATTCTGCACTTTGCTCTCTATTTTTTATATTTTAAAAAAAAATCGATTTTACTCCTGTTTTCTCCAACCCAATTTGAAATGCGTAATTTAAATATCGCCTCAAGACTGCAACCTACTTATCGATCAGGAGAATTAAAGATCAACAGGCAACCACTGTTCACACAGTCAAGCCAGTCACTTATTTTAACTAATGCATGTTACCAAGATATAGCACAAGCCTGGAGCCAATTCTGTCCACTTAAATTAAAACAAGCTACTCAGACTTTCATGATTTAATCCAAAGGCAGGTTTTATGATATGGTAATTTTTCCCATGGGCAATGGTGGCTTACACTCCTTAACCTGATCTAAAAAGAGTATATTGTTTTTTAGGCGGAGTGTTTTGCATTGTATATTGTAAGTTATATTTGTGTTTAATGTCTAGGGACTTCCTAAAGGTTATGAAGACTGTCCGTTCTATTTCTGGTTCAACACTTCTTTCATTGAAAATAACAGGTAAGGTGTATGTATGCTTATGTACCATACAGGCTTCTTGGGCACGGTTTAGCAGGAGAGTTCTTTATTATGACACAGGGACATTTTTGGCAGAAAATACTATTTATAATACTAAAATGCATAGACCCCAATTTTCTTTCAAATCATTTGAAACCCACACATGTACAGTAGTGATATACAAATGTTCCTATATGGATAGTTGATTGAACTGATTCTGAAAAGGACATAATAGGGCATTGATTTGTATACTTGATGTGTGCTACCTCAGTCACATTCTAATACCGTAAGCTGTTGATTTTACTGTTTTGTAGGCTTTACCTGTCCAGAGAGGAACTGGACAACCCCCACAAACCAAAGACATGGAACATCTTCAAGGAGGACTTTGCTGTAGAACTGGCTTTTTGTGATCCATAGCGCTGGAATCTCTGTGCTGTGGAAACACTGGTTACAACAGGTTTCAAATATAAGCATGGCATCTTTGTTCAGATTTGTTCAAATATTTTTTTCAAAGGGTATATATCACATAGTTGATTACCAAAGTCTATATAAGGTTGTCTTACCGGACAGATTTAGTGGTTGAGTGGTTTACTGCTTTCTATTTTTTATGAAACACGGCGCCCAAAACGTTTTCTTCAGCACTGTTTTGTAGCCCATTTTGATGAGTTAAAGCATACTTCCATTTAATTAAACTCTTTTTTTCAGCTGTTATAGGGCAGGTTTGTTTTTCAAAACATTGCTTAATCTGATAATGTTTTTAAACACTAGTCAATAAAGCAGTTGTTAAAAAAAAAACATTCCTTCATGTTTTGTAAATAGGGTTAGCAGTAAATAACAGATTTTCCCTGTATTGTTGTTTTCTTTTGCGTGAATTGTCTGTGCTGAATTAAATGGTGAGGCCTTCCCCTTCAACTATTAGAAAATATACATTTCTTAATTAAAAAAAGCAAAAAACAAAATATTTCCAAACAGTTAATATCTTCAAATGCCAAATGGTTATGGAAACAGGAATGGGAGGACTGGTACCATTAAAATATACATATTTGTGATTGTAACGTAAGTACTGTAGTTGTATAAGAATTATAACACTAAATACTGTGATTACCTAGCCAAAACTATTTTAAAGATAATATTAAGGATTTGTGTGAATTGTGATTTGTAAAATTGATTCTTTTCAATATTCAATAAAAAAAAAAAATGTTCAATATATTTTACACATGGTCCATAGACTTTATACAGACTGTATTTACAAAAATAAAAGGCATTTAGGAAGTGGTAGAGATCTTTTACCAATGTTACTTTTTGCTGTGGTATTCTTTTCATCAGTTAGAAAAGGGTGTAGCGCTGATGAAGATTCTAGCAACGGCTGGTGACCAGCTAGTTGGATATTGGGGCAGATATTTTTGGGCCTATTACTGGGCACCCATCTGATATATAAAATCTCAGACAACAGTCTTGGATACAGAAGCACCTGTCAACCAAGCACGTACCATCAGCCCTCCATCAGTCTGTCTGATCTGCTGTCTTACCTTAGCAGAATCAATAGAACATGACACGCTTATCAAATTACATAGCGATCCAGATACAGTATCATTCCAACGGTGGTACTGTCACAAAAATGAATGTTTGCAATGATGACTGCAGAGCCTGGGACCACATTGCATGTCACACCAACGTCTGCAGCCCCATAGCCTGCACTCGAGTATAGTTTGGATGAAGAACCATGACTAAATGGGTTATGAATATGGTAATTCAGAGGAAACATAAGATGCCACAATGAAAGAAAAAAATACAAATATCAAACTCGCCAAAACAGACTTTTTAATAGTTAACTGTATTTTAACTTAAGAACATGAGTATTCAACACACTATGAGATGTATACTTAAGACCAGTGTTAACAGGTTGCAAGTAGGTGGACATGTACTGAAGCTCATCTATAAAGGCAGTAAACACACCATGGTCGAAGAATATGGAAACATTGTTCAAAACAAAATGTTTTTTTACCCTTTCTATTGATGAGCATCTGGTTTTCTGTCAACATCATAGTCACATCAATAGAAGCAGCAATACTGGTAACAAAGAGTTTAACGTTGTAATTCCTGACCGGACAGACATGAACAATATATAATTTACAAGGAGCAGGAATCTTGCCCTCCTGAGATTGTTATGCTCCCCACCACCTCCATCACTTCTCTTACTGTAGCGCCCATGTGATCTTCGATATCCCCCTAAAATAAAATGCTTTCTAAAGAGATTCCAAACAACTCAGGTGTCACGTTTAAATAATTTAGTCCCTGTAACTTTTGCCAACATTGGAGAAATGTAACTGCATTTTCTGCTCCATCCTGTTCCTCACTTTCTCTCCAGCAGATCACTGTCATTATTTTAGTAAAGTAAATCTCCATCCCCTCACACGTTCCTCCAGATTGTCTTTTTACAACCCTTCTAACCAAGTTACTACTGTATACAGTATAGGTCTTGACTCGGAGAGAGTCTAGTGTTATATTTCATGCTATTTTTTTTTCATATTGCAGTTTTAGCTTTGAAAGATAATGCAGTTTGAAATTATATTTCCTTTTTTTGGCAATGGTGTTTAGTCTTTAATAAGAAACAGTTTTGGTGGGAAGAGACAAATTAAGAAAACATTATTAAAAAGTGTTTTTTTCTTATTAAAACAAGGATCAAGAAGTCTTCTGCATTAACTTAAAAAATACACTAAAATATTTCCTCTCTTCTCGTTACTCACTGCTGAGAAACATTGCTATTAATGCTGCAATATGCTTGATGTTACAACACCGCAAGTTACACATTATTGGAACTGTTAATCATACTGTAGATGCATGTTAGACCAGTACTAGCAACTAAACCAATAAATACATTTTTAAAAGTCATTTAGAAAAAAACACTTTCAGAAACCACAAAAAAAAAATGGTTTCTGAATTTTATAGAAATTATACTTAACATAAAGTACCGTTTCAAGTATTAAAGGCTTTTAAAGAAGAGAAAAGGAGTTCTTGGCAGAATATGAAAAACATTTGTGCGAGCTGTCCATTAAACAGATCAACAACAGATAAGTCAATACTACAACATTGTACTAATGTACTGCATGGACAGTAAAATGTGATGTCCCTTTTGGAGAAGTAATTCTAGTTCATTAGGTTTCACATCTAGTTTACTTACAGTATTAGTTTACTAATACTGTAAGTATTAGCACCCTTTAATTTCAATATTATTCCTCCGAGTGGCATGCAATAAATGTTGATTTAGATTATGTTTCGACACTGGGGTAGAAACATCAAGGTCCATAGCCTTGACTAGCTCTATTTCTGAATCAAAGCGAGCACTTCCGGACTGAGTTAAAGAGGTGGCCTTTAATGTACAATTAAATGATAAAAACATGTCTGACGGACCCTAGTGCTGTGTATCACCACCTAGTATGACTTATATTGTAAACACTTGAATGTATTTGTATTTGCTTGCGATTGTAAGTCGCCCTGGATAAGGGCGTCTGCTAAGAAATAAATAATAATAATAATAGTAGACGGCTTGTATGAACCCCATATAAAAAAAGTCTTTAAAGCAATCAGTCTTTCTCCAAACAGAAGGCGAGGTAGACGGCACATAGCTCAAGTGTCAAACTGCTTCATCATCATCTTCCTGCTGAGCTCATAGGTCAGGAACAGTGCACCATTGGCTGGGAAGGTGCGGATCATTGTTGGAGTCAGGCCGGAGTACAGGGCTGGTATTCCTGGTGGGGAAACAAGACCCAAACAACTTTAAACATGAAAGCACATGGCTGGTCTCATTTAGTATAACCTTCACTTGATATGAAACACTACAAATACTGTATTGAGACATTCAATAAACTTGGACTGTAAGGCCCTATAAATCCTGAAAATAACTCAGGGTTTGTGAATGGGGCCAATATGTCCAATAGACAACGCAGTTAAAAGATAAACTAAATGTCTTACTTTTCAAGTAAAAGACACATTGCACATACATACATTCACTACTAAATGTACGTTCTGTAATGTGAACAAACTGTATGGGGAGGGGGTTCTAAAAAAAAAAAAACTTCTGCATAGCCCATTTTATAAAATTATGAAAAGTACTGTATTTGCTGGCTAGCGAATGCTTATATTTTATCTATTACTTACGTTTATGAATATGAAGTAATGATTTTTAAACGTAAGTAACATTTTTGAAACAAGAAAAGCGCCTACCTTCGTATTTAACGATACTGGTGAAGGTTTTGAGGAAGCCGGCCTGCTTCCCTGCCATGGAGAGGACCTGGATTCTGGATTTGACACAGTCGATCGGATACACAGAGAGCCAGAGACAAGCCCCTCCAAACCCACCACTGAATACCACAGGAAGGACACCTACACATAAGCACAGGAACCTTGATCAGGTCAAGCCACGACAATAAGAATGACCAAGCAGACCCATTCAATTGATATAAACGACAGAGGATGCTAAAATTGTCACAGAGCGGTTTGTTTCTTTTACCTTAGTAATCAAAATGTACTACAATCTAAACTGGTGCAGGACTTACACCTGCCTACAGTACAGAAGTGTACTAGCAGCAAACATTTTGTCAAAAGGCTCCAATATTAAAAAATGTTTACATTATCACTAAAAGCTGAAAATGATACTTACCCAAGTCATCCTTGGATTTGCCTCCTGAAGTGAATACACTGCGGCTGAATTCATAGCCCCCAAAAAAGAAAAAGTATCCGGGTACTTCCCTGACCAGAGTACTGGTGAGACCCTGGTACATCCCCAGAGGACCGTTGGAGCGCAGGACTCCTTTAACCACTGACCACACCGTGCTGGAGACAGAATGCAAGAACAGACAGCATACTTTATTACGCTTGAAAAAACAGTGACATTTTTGTACTTTCTGTACTTTAGTTTATGTAGCATACGTAGTTTTCTGCGTTTCCGTTTATTCCGAATTTTACCGAAAAATGATAGGATTTTTTAACTGGACGTCGGTTTTTACTGATTTATACCCGATTTTTGTCTATTTAATATTTTCCAGGTACTATTTTCTAGGAAATACACAATATTTTGTTTAAAATGCGGTTTTATTTTGACTCCGACATTGTAATAAGCAGCCCTACACTGTATCCTAGGGTACAGCAGATGTTTAGACATCAAATAACGTTCAAACATGGTTCTCTGTCACTTCACAAACACACTTCAGTTCACTATCACCTGATTATGTTGGCCAATCAAAGTCTGATTATTGTGGCAATTGCTGGGCGTAGTAACTACTAGCTTGATCAAAAACTAAATTGAAATACACGAAAATATAAGATTTTTTACTGTATGTGGAATGGGGAGAAAATGTATATCAGTTTATGAATATTCAAAAGAAAATGAATGTTTCGAAGTATACAAAAGGCAAAAATAGCAGAAGTGGGCCAGATGAGGCAGAGGATGCATAGCGCTGCAAATACTGCTGCTTTGAGGTACATGTTCTCGCTGACAAAATAAAAGAACATACTGAAAGTAAGCGACACATTAAGCTAAAACAAGAAAGTGAACTGAGAGACAAGCAATCAATTTCTCTGACTTTTACACACGCTTTAATAAAACAAGGCACAGAATGACTGTTAATGAGTTTGTCAGAGCGCTGTGCTTTGCTGGACAGCCACTGTGTATTGCAGAGAGGTATGTATTGGTGACTTTGTGCCACAGTACTATCTGTCCATCAGCTAAAACACTGACTAACGCTGACAATCTTAATCGTAAATATCTGAAAGAAAATGGTGATGATATAGTTGGTAAACTTATATGGAACACATTGATGGAAATGTCCAGGGTTATTTTTGACGTGTCTCCCAATGGCTTGCACGTCAAGGCAAATAAACCTGGCTTGTTTTGTGCTGATGTCATGTTCATATCTCCTACATCTACTGTAGATACTATTTCTGTCAGCACAGCGATTGCCCAAACGTTCGCAAAGTACCAGCTAATTTTTACGACTTGCACATATTCTGCTTCATCATACATGCCAGGGACATTAAACTTAATCAGAAACCAGAACCGCTATGTGATATTCCACATGTAAAGTGTGTATACTGAGATCCCCCCCCCCCTCCTGATTTTTACCAATGTTTCAATTATTTATAACTTATTTTTTTTACCGATTTTATCCCTATTTTAATATATGTAAAATATACTCCGAAAAAAATTCCCGGAAAAGTTTTTTAAAGACAAAAAATCGGAAACGTGGAACACTAAGCATATATAACCATGTCATAACATGTAACAATTGGTAGAAAACGGGTGTAATTAAATGGGAATGACCTGTGTCATGCTTTACCAAGTAATTACATCAGGTAACAATAATTTCCATGTACCGTATTCCTTCGAATTTTCCCAAACTCAATTTGAGGAATAAATAAAATATAAAATAAAGATGCTTTTACAAAGATACATTCTCCATTCCACATATAAGTAAACGACGTATGTTGTCATACAGAGCATTACAGTTATGTGTTGCTTCCCCATTCCAGTCGCGATTACTTGCACCTGTTTTTCATCCTTTTTGCGAACTTACTGCTTGGCATGTCGAAAAATACGGGGGTCTGATCAGCATTTCCGATCTGTCCAAGCTGATACTGTTTGGTAGAACAGAGCCTAGTAACAAAATGCTAAAATTGTAAAAGCTTCTCTTCGAATTCCGCAGGAAGATAATGCCGCTTCTTTGAAAATGACTGCCTGTATGTCATGAATGATTCGAGATTGGGCAGTAACGCTTTGGTTCATCTTTTCTTGGCAATAAATCCCGTTGCTGCTTGTGTATTCGGGCAGTGATGTCTTTGTTCGTCTTTTCTTGGCAGCCAGTCACATTCCTGTTTGTGTACTCGGGTAGTCATGTCTTTTTTTGACAATTTTAATACACACATCTCTATACTTGAATTTAAGATGCAGGCCAGTTTTAAGAAAAAATAATTGGTTAAAAAAGCGCGTCTTAAATTTGAATACTGTAATTACACTTTACTGTGTTAGAGTAGTAACCATTGTTAATTACCAGTAATTGCAATGTAACACAATTCATATCCTGTAATCTAAAGTGCTGCTCAAATCTCTGTATTAAAACAGAGGCACCTGAGCCAATCCTCCAGCCAGAAATGCATTCACAATATTTTGGCTGAGAATAGCTGTTATGACAACAACCCTCAAATCAGTTAGGTGAAACCATCAAGGTCAATTTATTTAGATAGCAAATACACTCCTTCACTTATAACTATGTAGCTGCAATTTGAAAAGTAAGCATACCATAAATAAATAACATGTTAGCACTGGCAACAGCCCAGAACAAAGAGCTACCAATTTTTTTTTTTTAAACATATCAAGGTTACACACCCATTATGAAACAACTAAAGACAAGATACAAAAACAAGTATGTCAGTTCTCCAGATAGATGTAAAAAATAAAAGTGCAACAGATATCCCTATGTAAAGACAGATAGGCACTTCATTCTGTGCCCAGATTCTGATATTTTCAATAAGTTGTGCTAAAGAATGTCCCAACCCAGTTTCATCAGATTTCATCCCCAGCAGAGGATAAAGTATTCATTTGTCGTAGCTTACTGGGACAACCCAACTTGGTTTAATTTTGTTTGGGGGTTAAAAGAACTTTTACTGAAATGGATTTAATGCAAGATTTAGGTTACATTGAAGTTTAATTTGATTTTGAGGTTGGAGTGAATACAAGGACAAAAATGAAGTTAACTGCGATTAATTGACAGCCCTAATTATATATATATATATATATATATGTGTGTGTGTGTGTGTATTTTGACCCTCTCAGCATACCGTAATTAATTCCCTGCGGCACTATTTTAATATATTTGAGTGCATGCAACGCAGTCAGTGAAGTTGTCGTTCGGATTGAAAGTTAGTCACAGAATTGCATCGTAGAGCTAAGCACTAAAAGTGAAGGACTTATGGGAAGTTTATTTTTTAAAACTTTCTGACAGTTCATTGGATGGAAAGACTGTTACTTGTATCTGTTAGTTCCAGTATCACAGAATGCACCTAGTCTGCTGTACCAGCTGCGTGCTGTAAACACGACTCCACTTATCAAAATACACATTCTATCAGTTCTTCTTCAACAACAGAACAACAAATAAAACAGTCAGTTACGACAGAATATATATTTTTTTTAAATTCAGGATTTCTGCAAGTCTGTGAATCAAGCTACATCGTGTCCATACGATACAGGGTATAAACCGAGTTTGCAATAATGAGGATTCCCGTACATGTCAGTGCTGCTCCATCATGTGATTATGTATTTATTATTTATATGTACGTTGTAATACTTGTACTACTTTCAGTGGGACACCCTGTATAAACAGTGGACTTGCAAAGTGGATAGCTACCGACTTTTAATTGTATTTCAAATTACCAAATTTATTTTAAAAGATATTGTTTATAATTAAAGGAACATATAACTGTTACTCAGCGAATGTTTTGTTTTATTTAGATATTTTCAAGTTATAAAAAACACTGTAATACCCTTTTAAAGGAAATTGATAAGAAAATATAGTTGAATTTGAAATGCTGTAAAGGGAGTAACAACATTAGATTCATTTCTATTAAGATCTTTCTGCATTTACAATATTTTTTCCACCTGGTAACAAAATAAACGCTACTGAAATTGGTGTAAATAAAAACAATGTTACAAGGCTTGACTGATACTATGATGCCACTCCTGTCAAACTTACTTTTGCCCTTTTGCTATCTTGCCCGACACCTCCATTTCATGCATGGCCTGGAGTCGACATTTCACCAGCTCCGTTGGGCACAGGACCAGAGAGGAGAATACTGAGGCAAACGAGCCAGCTAGAGCATTTTCCACATCGCTGCAAAGTGAAGGGAGAAAAATAAGAATGCATGGATTAGAGGGATAATTTAGATACAACCTTTGAAAACACCAAAGAGCAAGAATACATATCAAATATGGTTTTCCACTTCACAAAATGTAACTTTACTGTAATTATTAGGTTACAATAGGACAGTTTGCACACCTGTATGTGTGTGTATTCATACCTGTTACATTGTTGTACAATTACACACAGATTTGTTAAAAAAATGACCCCTTTTGCAGGGCAAGGATTCTAGAAATTATTAAGGGAAATGAAGGAAAACAGGGTCTAGCATTTCTTATTGAGCAAGCCTACGTTCCTGTTGGTGTTGTCCAGCCCTCACCTGAGTTTTGTCTTGCTGTCTATTCCTGACAGATTCCTAACTACCTGCTGACAAAAGCCGTAACACATGAAGAGAACAGAATTCTCTGCAATGTTAGCCATGAGAGCCGGGGTAGTACCGTGGTAGAGTCCTCGGAAACCGACCTGCTTGTATGTGCTTATAAAACAATTCACAAAGCCTTTGTACATGGTTGGGAATGTTTGCATCTTCACTTTGGCAGTGTCAAAGGGCTGACCGCTGAGCACACAGGCTGTTCCTCCTAAAAAACAGAAAGAAGAATATACTGATGCATTAAAGAGCAAGTAGCTTTAAATTAAAACATTTGATTGTATGATGTATGAACGTAGTGTTATGATAGCACTAATTAACAGGTGCCTCTTGACAAACCCCCTGTGTAAACTTCAGAGGCACCACTTTAGAAAAACAAAGCAGGTTCAGTGAGGGGTCAAACTAAAGGGCAGCCAAAACCAGAATGATGAAGGTGCAAGAGAAAACTAAAGTTGCTGGGCTTTCAAAACTGTGCAAAGCACTGTCCCGGACCATTAAAGAAACATCAATGAAACTCAAAACTACTTATAAAAAGGCAAGGCACAGTTTAAAAAAGAAATCTAAAATGTAATTTGAAGCTGCTTTCTTTTTAATATTGTATTCTTAGAAAATATTATTATGTTGCTTTTATTTTTATTTGATTTGACTGTACATGCCAAGTAAATTGGAGCGGTGTCGCTATGGAGGTGTCACAGCAAATGTTAGGGCACAAATCACTGGAAACAAATAGGCCTTATTTAGTGAACTGAATTGCACTGTTTAAATATAGACATGCATTGAATGTGCCAAATTCACAAAGAGGTACAATATGGGACAATGAAATTATGTTATTAAAGTCTAGTCTCAACACTACTCCCCATTTCCAGTAGTCAAAAGGAAAATGGAATATCTCTAATAAAATAAGTTATCTATAATCAGTTCACTTCAAAAGCCAACATGTTTATCTCTAGAAAACTGAACCACACACACACATCTATTCTTTACTGTGAAAAATCCAGTACTGTAAAATGAATTCTGTACTGTTTCCATAATGCAAAACAAAACAATATCTGGTAGTGCACTATGTTAAAGAAATTATTTTAAATGAGTCTGTTACTGTTTCTCTTCAAAAGCAATTTAATATCAGCACTGGCTGCACAGCACGCCAGTCAACAGGGGAACCAGTTGGTTTCGTTAATGACAGTAAAGAAAGCATTGGCGTAGGGACAATTTCCAGGACAAATTGTCCTAGAAAGCATGTCTTGCAAACAGAGATGTCTTAACTAACATACAGTACATACAGTAGCACTTAACTGATATGTAAAAAAATGACAGTGGTACAAACATGGAAGAACTACAGCATTTTTTAAAGTATAGGCCACCACACACTTTTTATTACAAAAAATATCATTTGAATACCCTACAATAACCTCCGATAGATTACTGTAAATATCGTACTTACACTATAACAGACTATAAACACACTTGCCTTGAAAAAGGAAAAACATTTATTAGCAAGAATTTGCAGAAGGTATTTTTACAATAATGTACCTGTGGCAGAGCAGGGCTCTGCCCTTGTAAATATTGGCAGGGATGGGGTTAAATTCTCCTCCCTGCCCAGGTTCTCAGGTGGAAATAATGATCAATCAATTAGCACCCAGCCACCTGACATAAAAGGAGGCCTCAGCGCCTCACTAGGGAGAGGTAGCAAGGGTGTTTTTTCTTTGTGTGCTGTTTTTGTTAATTTTGCAATCCAGTGAAGGCAAAGCTCAGCCTGGAAGCCTTATTTTTGTAAGCTTTACTTTGTGTTTATTGTCTTTGTGTTTTAAGAACCTTTTTGTTTGGCCTCGTGCCTTTCTTCTTCTCTCCTTCTCCTCACCTCTGTTTGGGTGGGGCAGATGGCCACTGTGTGCCCAAACTCCCCACAACCCGGGCACCACTCATCTACTACGTAGATCAGGCTGATGTCCCCCAGTTGCAGCTGTTGCTGCTGCCTCTTGCAGCTCTTCCTCCTTTTTCCTCCCATCCTTTTTTTTCCAAAAAAAAAAAAAAGCTCACAAAAAAATTTGCTATTCAGAAAGAAAAAAAAACCTGCAATACTGCTCTGAACATCCTGGAGGTGCTATATCCCACTTCTCACACACCCCACGTGACAGGATGGCGCAAGGGATGAGGCCCAGAGACAGACTGCAGTTCAAACACAATACTTTTATTAAATAGAAAACACAAAATAAACAGGCACGAGGGCCAAACAAAAAGGTTCTTAAAACACAAAGACAATAAACACAAAGTAAAACTTACAAAAATAAGGCTTCCAGGCTGAGCTTTGCCTTCACTGGATTGCAAAATTAACAAAAACAGCACACAAAGAAAAAACACCCTTGCTTCCTCTCCCTACTGAGGTGCTGAGGCCTCCTTTTATGTCAGGTGGCTGGGTGCTAATTGATTGTTCATTATTCCCACCTGAGAACCTGGGCAGGGAGGAGAATTTAACCCCATCCCTGCCAATATTTACAAGGGCAGAGCCCTGCTCTGCCACAGTACTCTTAACTGCAACATAATGTCACCTCTCCCAACATCAAAAGTGATGAAGCCTGCACAACTTGTCTAGAATAGTAAAATAAACATCTCATCAAAGCAAGCAGCTCATTAACAACAGACAAGCTTCCACGTTTGTATGTTCCTGATGAAAATGCAGTTAAGTTAAAGAGAAAAACACATAGAAAAGCCACATTTGTACCAGGGCAAAAGGTAACTTAAAAAAGAATGTGGTTTTGTGTATACTGAACTAAAATAATGCTGTTTTGTTGAGATATAATGCACGCCTCTGATTTCCTTTCACAATGCAGTGCTGAGTCAAGTATTTCCCTGACTGTCACTGACTTTCCATTGTTTTAAAGCTTGCACCCTAAACTCATCTGCTCCAGCTGGCATATCATAGTCACGCTATCCCCAGAAGCTCCATTGTGGGGTTACCCCTAAAGTGTGGTTTGTCAATCCTCATAGCTTACTGTGCATTTATTAGATCTGGCTTATCATTATCTAATGTCATTATTCTGGCAATTAACCTGTGGGATTCTGGATACAGACGCAATCCATTAAGGATGATTTTATCCAAGTCCTCAGTTGCATTTCACCAGTTTTAAAAGTCCATGCAAACAGATTTGAAACCTTACCAGCCTATTTAGTTCAACGAATCAAATTTGGGTTTATCTGTGCAATTTTTATTTTTTTTATTAGACATTTCACAAGGATTTGTTTGTTTAGAAAACTTTAGGTCCTGAGGAATGTGCTTGGTAACACCAAAATGAAGATTTTAAAACAAGCATGTTAGAAATGGAATGAGGTGGTGTAACCACCCACAGCAAGCGAGCCAGGCTCTTCTGCATTCATGGTTATAGAACTTTTAACCTCATTTCATCTCACTCAGGGAACAGAATCCACAGCACCCCCCGTTAGCACACACTGTCTGGCTTTAAATATAAAATTAGAGCTACAATATTATAAAAGAATCACCATGAAAATATGGCCCTATGTATTTGTTGTCTTACCTATAGCCCCTGCAGACAGGTCAATAACAGCCTGGACAACAGGATGGGGGCTCATTGTGTCCTTCTCTGTTGCTTTCTATGTAATCCTATTGTTTCTGTGAACAGCCCTACTTGAAGCTGTGTAAGTAAACCCTGTGTAGACAAACAAAAATAGTTTAGTGGACAAGCATCTGTTTAGTTTCCTAGCAAATAGAATGTTTGTTAAAATCAGTTCACTAGCAGGTTCTGGTCTGTGACAAGGGCACATTTCCATTCCACAATTTGTTGCATGGGGTTTTGTTAAGTGCAGTAATTCTTCTGAACTGGCCACCTGAATTTATAGTAGTATTACACATTCAGTGACCTTGGGAAATGGCTGAATCCAATTCTAATGAAGTGTAATCTATGTGGTAAGGTCCTCAAAAGCTCAACCTTCAGCTGTTGCTCTGTGACCTTGAAAAAACTACCAGGACACAATTACTGAACCCAGTACAATGTACTACTATGATGGGTATTTTGTAGCACAACCGCTTTGCAGTTAAAGTCCAAAATATTATGTTTTGTAAGGGTCACTGGCCTTGTGTCAATACAGCCCACGTGTTTCAACATCACCCATGCTCAACATCAGCGTTACTAATGCCATTTGTGACCATATCATATGGCTTCGTGTTCAGCGGGACAGTCTAGGACCGCTCAGGCTTTCCAGTGCATTCTGGTAAGCGTAGTCCTGCTTCTCTTAAAGGTAAGAATGGTACCTGAGACAGGTAAAACGTACCAGAATGCATTGGGTTGCGAGTTGAAAAGCCTGAACTTTCCCAAACTGTCGCTCTGAACATGGAGCCATATAGTCACCTTAATTTTACATCGTTACTGAAAAAACCCTACAAAAATAGACAACTGTACATACATAATTGTAATGTTACAGCATAATATTAAAAAATATTGTAATTTTTTTTTTATTTAAGAACATACATCAGAACACAATCGAATGCGAGCGAGAACATATAACTGGTTTCTACTCCACTCTTTGCTGTTGTGCAATCTATTGCATATCACGACGTTTATGACGGCCGATAGATATAGTCCTATTACACTGAAGAAGAAAAAGTTACCTCTTCAGATAGCCTTCTTACGTGTAATTAATTGTCATTCGTCCACTTCCCAAGGGTATCTGCCCAACAGATGATCACAGACAAGGGATACAGTTTCTAATATGTGGGTTAGCAGGTTCTTATATATAATATATATCCGTGAGACTAAATACTGCCATCAGTGACATAAGCCCATCCCCTTTCCCTTCTCAACCAAACCTGTCTGTTCAGAGGAGGAAACACAAGTAGCTACGTACTGTGCTGTGGGGAGCTCCCTGCGGTCCTAGTGCCTAAAGATAAAGTTATCTTTCTGCACGATGTTAACCTTCACAACCATGTCCAACCAGTTATGATGACGAGGACACCGAGGTCGTGGCCTCGGTTGTTTTTTTGCATCATCAATGCTAATGCTCATGTACAAATTCTGGTAAAGTACAAAGCACTCCTTAATTTCCTCTTTGGAGGTTGAATAGTAAATACCAAGCAGTCATACTACTGCCAGCTATATAGCTTGTTGAAATAAGTCTGACCTCGGTAACGTCAGCTCTGGTTACGACGCTGAGTGCAACATACTGTACAAGTACTTCATAGAACTAGTGTTCGCGAAGGAAAATTAAGCCTCCAGGTGTTTAATTGAAGTGTTTTCACGACTTCGGGAGAGTGTTTAAACGCAAGTCGATATTCGTTTTGAGATTTTAATCTGTGATTCAAATAGCCAATAAGCAAACACTTGGCAGACATGGCTCTTGTCAGCTATCGTGTTTACACAGTAAATCAAAGGCCCGCTTTGGTGATTCTCTGATTTTCTCATGAGTGGACCCAGGACTGGAATGGCAAGGAGTGCTGCTTTCTAGTGACAGTTGAAAGAAATTAAAACTGTGTTGTGCCAAATGGGTCATTCTACGAAAATTGTGGCTTTTTGAACAGCCAACTTTTAAAAAATGTAATTCTTTTTTTTGCACCAAAACTTATAGTCAGTTAATAGTTAACCCCTTAACATTATAAATCAACTTAAATGACAGCTTAATATATTTTGATATTTTTACTACATTACATTAAAAAATGCTTGTGCTGCCTTTTTGTCACTGGTGTTACCTATATTTTAGATGACAATTCAGGCTTTCCAGAATGTAATTTGTCTATTTAATTTGCATATATAATCAAAGACAGAAAAGGTTAATGATAATATTAAGAAATTGTTTTGATTAGTAATAATTTACTTTAAACAGGTATGTGTAAAGTTCTATTGTGTGACATTTTTCTATTTCTACCATTGTGTTTTTTGTTGTAACATTAGAAATAATTGAGGTTGAGTCATCAAAATTGAATGATCATATCCTTAAAATGCTTACTAATGAATGCAGTAACAGGTAGGTAGATCCAAAAACCATATTCTGTGAAACTGGGCAACTCTGATGCCAGAACACCAATATGCCATGCAGGAACACCAGTGACGCAATGCAACACCAGTGACGCAATGGGAAACCAACGACATAACATAAGATTATTTCAAACAAATTTTATCAATTTATTAGTAATATTTTTCATTACAAATAATTTCAGATTTTATAAGATGTGTTGATTTAATATGAACAATAAAATGGAGATGGGGGGCTCCTCCGCCACATAGAGGACACCAGTGTGGAGCGTCACTTGCTTGTGTGACCCCCCGAAGTGAACTGACTGGATCTCTGAAGCATACTTGCAAGTGAAGTTCTCACTAAAGTCTAAATGGATCAGGCAATCATTGGTCAGGTTTTCCCTCAGGGTCCGGTAGATGCTGTACTGCCATCTGATGTTGAACAGATGTCTCCTGAATTTAAAGAGCCTATCTTGGAATTGGGTCACCAGCTCTTCCTCTGTTATGGCTCTATCCTTCTTCACAGTGATTAAGCTACTTTTCTCTTGTTCTTCATTTGCTCTGTTGTGCTCTTCTCCAGACACCACTGGGTAAGCGACACCTCTTCGTTGGATTTCTGTCTGGCCGGTGGTACAGTGGAGTGTTTCTCATTCTTGGCATTCACCATAGGCGCATGTCTTTGAATTATCTATTGACAAGGTATGACAGCAATGGTTAGCATTTGAAACAGTGGCCAGATAAACAAAATCATGGCTTGCTGTCATACCTTGTCCATAGACTGCATACATGATAAGGAAACCAATATTTCATTTTGTAATTTGGGTGAACTATCCCTTTAAGTAACTCTGTAGATAAGTACTTATGTCTTCCTACAGACACATTGTCTTAAATTCTGACCTTGCAGTACTGGGTTCACTGTCTGGAGTGGATGGGGGGGTCAACACTGTCTTTCTTGTCCTCAATCTCTCTCTGTGTTTTGCCTGTCTGACCCGCCATTTCCTTCACTCCCGTCTTTTTTCCCTTTCTGTAAGATCTTTCACTCTTTCTTTTTTGACTCTAAATCCTTTAAGTAAGTCTGGTGTTTTTGTTTGAGGTAGGCTGCTCTGCGGTCTGGGTCAGCATCCCTGCGCTGTCTGTAGTCTTTGCTTTTCAGCAGCACTTAATTTTGCCATATATATCAAAAGGAAAGCCATATTATGTGGTTACAATATTGAAACAGTGATAAAATGCTAATAAGTCTTTATTAATATAATTGTTGAAGCTTTTATAAAACCTTACGTTGAGAAAAAAGTTAGTGGTGTTATTGATTGTCACTGGTGTTACCAGCAGGAAAAGTAACACCAATGACGATAACACCAGTGACAAATCTGCAGACAAGATGGCATATCTAAGATGACGTCCACATTAGCCCAAACCCCACTTCTTAAATTATAAATAAATCACTTAATCATGCGATTTGATCAATTATTTTAATCAAATTTCCTTTCCTCTTACTATAAACTGTATAACACCAGTGACACATCTTAAGTCCTCGCATGAAATTACCAAATTAATCATCAAATTGCTAACATATGAAGAGAGAGTGCACACACACCATGTCCTTTTCAAAACAGCCCCGCTGCCAATGAACCTTTGACCCAGGAAGAAGTTGGCAAGGATGCTGCATTTTTTCAAAGTGGTGGTTTTTATAAATTTTAACAACAGTGACATGAAATTGAGGGACAGCTATTCCCTGTAAATTATTTATAATATTTAGCTGATATTTTAGTTTTTAAAGTAGTCCACTAAATAACTATAATACTTTCCTTTGTATTATGACATTTAAAGGGGGAGAAAAATATATTTTTTAACTCAAAATATGTCACTAAACCACGACTCCTGACCCAAGGGACAAGCCAATTTCATGGTACTGACCGTGTTCTACAATATATAGAAAAAATGGGTTGCAATATAACGTCTTGCATATGTTTTATTAACAATAAAACACTTCAATTAAAACAAAAAACATATATTTTGTGTCATTATCTGACACTTTTAAGTGTTTTTCCTGGTGGTTAAGGCCGGGACAGGAAAGCCACCATTTTCGTAGAATGACCCAAATACTTTCCATTGTGCTTCCTGGACTGGCAGTATTGGCACTCTGTAGCCTAGGTGCCAAATACTGTCCCAGCACAATTGTATCCAATTGCAAATTACAGCTAAGTAAAGTAGCAATGTACAATATATAACCATATTGATTTAATATTATAATAGTTTTACATGTTTACTGCATTAAACTCGTTTGTATTGTATACGTTACGGCATTGCTCATTATCTTTTTTTTTCCCCCTCACTCCAAAACAGCACTAAATATCGTAAAAACTAAAATAAAACAAACAAACAAAACAAAACAAAAAAACCCATCAGGCTCCCATACAGTTCACAAAGGACAGAGGATGCTAAGCCCAGCACACACCTGAAAACCACAGTTCACACGGTACGTCCTGTAATGTGTAATAACTACTACAGTAGTTGTTTTGACCAATGTATCCACAGTTTCAACGAAGTCCTTTTTTTTTTTTTTTTTTTTTTAAATCAAACATGTTAGCTTTTACACCCCTCTGGATAAAAACTGGTACAAAAATAAAAGCTTGTTTACATACCTTAGACTCGTGCTCCATCTACTGGATGGATGATTGGATGTGCAATACTAATTACGTGATAATATCAATTAAGATATCTGGGTCTTGAATGACACGGGGCAATACAATATTATATAATGTTTAATTTATTTATGTATTTGTTTGTTTATTTATTTATATCACGACTTTATTCACTTCTAATCTGTAACTCACATCTCACTATACTTTCCTCCTTGAAGCGGAACCTTTATCTTGATAAAGCGTTTCCCTGTCGGATGCTTTTCAATGCAGCAACGGTGAGAGGTCAGTGAAACATGCCTGTGACATTGTAGGTTTTTAGTTTCACAGGTAACTTGTTAACTCTGTCAAATTATTAAAATGTACAGAAGGATAATTCTACTGGCAACAAGGAACAGAAGCGGGATAAGCCGTATTGCAGAGCACAGTATAAACATAACAAATCAACAAGAAACGAAAAGAATATCGGTGTCAACATGCCCTAACCGGCAAAGGATGCTCTATAACAAGGGGTAAGGGCATACTGTATTTTTTTTTTATTTTGTTTGTACTGTACACTAAGTGTAGAAGGTGTGTTTAAAAATGTAAGGACCTGCGATATGTAGAACAACACTTTCTGTAGGGGATGTCTTGCAATTAATTTGTCATGCAAACAGAACCTTGACACAGGATGTATTGGCTTGCAAGTCAGTCAGCAAGAGGGAAACTTATACTGTGCTTTTAAGGTTGACGAGAAGTAAGCGCATTGTGGTCCTAGTTAATACTAACATTCATGTGGCACGTGTTTAATATTACCAGTACTACTCTCATAATAATGTACACAACAAGCTTTTAGCCTTTATATTACAGACGGTGACAACATCATTTCACAGCTAAGGCACAATCCAGTTCCCTGAAAGTAAATCTGAGTAGTTAAGACTGTATTTTTCATAGTACAAGATGAGGTTCAAGTTATCTATCAGACAATTTCCCAAGCTATACTGCATCCTTCCTTTGATTGTTACCACTCAGAAGATGGAAGCTCTGTGCATCAAGTTCTATATCATCTGATTTAACAGTAGCTGTGTACTCTTTCCAATCCGGATTCCTCCCCAAGCTGAAGGAAGAGCTGCTCTTTCTGAGGGAAATGGTTGTGCTGACCAATACAATAGTACAAAAAAACAATAAAGTTTCATCAACAATTTAAACTTTTTTACAACTTCTCATAGCAAAGGCCTTTGTGGTGATACTGTATCTGATGAACAGTCAAAAGGAAGCCCTCAAAGAGAGCTTGCAGTGCCCCATTGACTGACTGACTTTAGCCCCAGAGGATAGTTCTTGCATGTACACAGCAGATATTTTTACTTTTGGAAACGTCATATCATTTCCAATAACGTGACACCTTCAGTAACACAAGTCACTAGTGCAAATCTTTTGAGTAAAAGGGCTGTCAATTGCATTTTTAGTTTTTGTCTGTAAACTGGAGGTGGGTGGGGTTTAATAGGATTTGGATGAGACTTTCAGGGTTACTTATCCAATCCAAGATGAAACCTAGGTCTGCTCTTCCTTTTGGTTAGATGAACAATAAAAATAAATCTGTCCAAATTCACGATTACTGTAAAAAAATATGATAAATCTGTCTGTTTTCATGATATTTAGTATTTGTTATTGGCAACTTCTCTTTTTTTCTTATTACAGAGTCTGTACTCCCAACAAGAGGCCGTTTAGCACAAGCACAACCATCTCCAAAGAGAATGAAGAGTCTTCCGCACCTAAAACTGGAGTGACGGAAGCCAAGGTGAAAGAGAAGGAGCCAAAGAAATCTGGAAAAGAGAACCTGTTAGATCTCCTGAGTGCAATGAAAGTAGACGTGACCACAAAGAAGAAATTCCAGGCTTTAAAATCTCAGAAGAGCAAGGAGCAACCAAGAGTTCACCCTGAATCCATGGAGAGTGCAACAAGCATGTTTCAGAAAGCTACCACAGAACAGCAGGCTCAGAAGTAAGCCGTCATCGGCAATGCGAGTTAAAGTAATTGTAGCTATCAAAATAATTTCATAAATGAGCTGTTTTGCACTTCCATTACCTGAATGTGGAGTTTTAAAGAAACATGTTATAAAAAAAAGATGATATTTGGTACTACTGAAGGTTAAAGGAAACTCTGTTTTAATGGCATATTATTGGATTATCTGTTTGCACTTCCTGGGTCGTGTCCCCTCAGCAGTGTCTTCTGGGTCAAAGCATGTTACTGACTGAAAGCATGTCAGTCATTAGGGGGAGCAGCTGATTGGTTATTGACAGGAAATGTCAGTGAAGGACTGTGTTTAATTTCACCCTCCAGTTAAAATGACGCAGGAAGTGCAAGACAGTTGCTTACAAAAAGGGATTTCTTTAAGTTATAGTAATACCAGATACAGATGTTTTAAAATGAAAATACATATTTACCAAAATATTAGGGTTTTTTTTCAGAGCTGCACATATAGAATGAATGGATGTGCATGCCAGATAAGATTTATGGAACTATTTTGTTAGCTACAATTACTTTAAAGGTATACAAATCAATTTTCCACTTTTGCTGCTTATTCGTTTATTATTAACATTTTCACTTGTCGAGGTGTGTGTTTTTCTAATTTTGATTCTTAAGGGTGAATTCGAAGTGTATTGTTCTGAAAGTACTAACTGTCTGTGTCTGTTTGAAATAGAGAGTCCCTGAGCCCAGAGCTCGTTGCCGCTGCCTCTGCGGTTGCTTCCTCCATGCCTTTGAAAAAGAGTCAGACGGAATCAGAGCTGCTGCAACAGCTACGGAAACACGAGTCGGACACTGAGGTCCATAAAAAAGGAGAAACTAACAACATTGGGTAAGGCTGGCTTCTCATGCTAGAGTTTTTCTGACTAGTACTACTACATGTTTCAGTCATGCCTAATTCATCGTTCTGCAGCAGAGGTCAGATGCACAACACAAGCCAGTAAACAACACAGCAGCTCTATTAAACAGTAGAACTTGATGAGCGGTGTTAAATGTCCTGAGCCGAAGGTGAGATGCATTCAGCATGACTAGACGGGCCTTACCAGACGGCACAGCCCTCCTATGAGGGTTCTATTGCTGTTAGAAAATTGATATGTTTAAAAAAAATAAAAATAAACATGTAAAATGTTTGTTTTATTTTTTTGTGATTTTAATTTCCTCGATATTCCACGAGTAATGTGATTTACTCAGAATCCATCTGTGGTTTGGTAGCCTTCAGGCTTCATTATTCCAGCGGTGGACTATGACGCTTCGTGGGTATTTCCAATAGCCTAAATAATACCTCAATACTAAATAAAAATCTTCTACTTACATGGAGCTGTTCTTCAGTTCAGGTACAAAAGGGAACATGGCTTGTGAACTGCTTGTAAAATAATAAAAGCACTGGTACCTTTTATTATTTGAGTGCAGGCTTGTGTATTTGTGTTAGCTAGTATTTAAGTTACTGTGAAGTCCTAAAATGTATTGGCTAAATAAGAGTCAATAACACTGGAAGTAAGCTCATTGTGGTCCTAGTGAATACTAACATTCATGTGACAAATGGGGAAGTGGGGCTTTAAAAACAAAAGAAAGTTTTAGTAATTCAAAATATCTAGAAGTTTATACATGTGTTAATGCTGTTTGTTCAGTAACTTGTTCATAAAGTTTATTCAAAGCCTCCTTCCTGGCTTTGTTAGAGTCCAACAGAGCATATCCTGTGGTGTTACTGTGATATGCCCTACTTTGTTAATTGTCTCAATAGAACCGAGTACCTGTTATTAAATTGCATTAGGTTAATTACGCTTACTGTGGAAGGCTAGCATCTAATGGATCTCATAAAAATGAACATGCTGTACTTTCCTTTCAAGGTCTGTTATAAGTGCTTCTGGTTTTGCAGCTCCTTTCGTATGGATAACTATTTTTAGCCAGTGCTGCAACAGACTAATGCTTACAAAATGAATTCTGGCACAGTAAACACTTCAAGGGTTAATCATTTTTGACCAGTATAATATAAAAATCTTGGATCTGAAATCCAGCCTCTCTTATGATTTATCCTAAAGCACATACAAAGGTGCGTGTTACAAAAGGAGCACACATTTGCATGCTTTTGTAGAAATACACCTAGCAAACAGAGAAATGCTGAAAAATGTACACACTTGTCTTTAACATGATTAAATGGTTTTGCTTTCATAACATTCATAATGTCAGCAGTATATAAAATATGGTTCAGTCTCCATGCCCATCCAATTATGGTTAAGGGTATTCTTTTCTTTGAGACAGTTAAACAAGTGAAACTTAAGCTTATCTAAAACCAAGGTTTTCAGAGGTAAAACTACTGCATTAATCCACTGTGACAACATCAGAGCTGGAATTTAGAGAACTACTATTATTCCATTAGGGCCCAAAGCTACTGAACATGCAAGCAGCTGCTAATGTGAAGAGGACAGTGAAGAGCTAAATGGGGGGGGGGGGGGGGGGGGGGGGGGGGGATACTGAAAGGAATTTTTTGCAGAGAAGTAGTGCAGTTACAATATTCTGTCACCAGGTGGCAAACATTTTCAGAATTCTTTTTACCAGAGCTGTTCTGATGTTACCACTCTGTTCAATGTACTTAATGTGGAACACAATGCTTGTATTCAGGTTCCAGTGAAACTCTTAAGCTGCATGGGAAGTACAGTATTTTAATGCAGCTGGAGTACTCTGGAGTCATGAGTTTTTATTCAATTGTAGGCCAGTTGGATTTTATTCAGAGTAACCTAACAATATCCTTTCTATAATGATCCCCTGATAGAATGGATTTGGCTTCCACATAAATCCTTAATTCTTGTTCGCAGGTTCAGTGACAAACAGTAATTGGTGTCATATGAGTACAATTGCTTTAAACCCTGGTGCCAGCTGTGTAGGGTTTCCTTCATGAAAACGGAATGAGGATGCTGCCAGACATCTGTTTTCCCTTGCCATGTGATTTCTAATATTTCTCGAGCCCTGAGCATACTGGTGCAAAGCTGTGGGGGGATTCAAAGAGATCTTAGAGCAGACACAGTACCAGCACTGCTGACTTGCAGGTGTTCCCAATACTGATTGACCAAGCAGATTTCAGAAGTTCAAACACATCTAGTAAATGGCCATCAGTGTATTTTAAACACTTTTACAACAACATATTAAATTCTGATTGCAATTAAAAAATGCATTGGCCTTCAATAGATTTCTATCAACGTTACTGTAAGAAAAAAAAATAAAAAGTTTAGTTGGTTTGGGGGCACAAACTTACCCCAGCGTGAAACCGCTTGCCACTGTTTCACTTGCTTCCCAAGTAGGCATGCTTCTGCTACTCCTGTCCGTATGAAGTTGTGCATTATATTTGTTACACAGTAGCTTTGGAAGGGGGATGCCTTTTTGCCAAATATTTTTTAATCTTGTATTTCAACATTAAAAATAATAACCACATCTCCACAAAGCTATGTGGATGCATCTTTCTATCCAACCGTTTAGTGCATTTCCATTCATTTTGTAGATCTCAAAGGGTTTTAAAGCAAACATTCATTTTGATTATTTTTGAATATTATGAAGCAATATCACTGAGTGCAGCTTGCATGGTAAAACTTAAAAGAAAGTCAAGTTGTTGTTAAGTCTTAGTGATGGTGTTTTTTTTTTTAATTTTCAGTAACATCATTGCTGACATGAAGGTAGGCAAGCACCCCAATGCTAGATCGCCTAACAGACCGGCCAATCAGATTCGCTTTGATGACGATGGCCGTGGCTATACTCACGACAGAGGAGTTGTGAATGAGTTTGATGCAGTCAGGAGGAGGTAAGAAACTGATCGGAAGCTTGTTTTGGCGTGTTCAAGTTTGATGTCTAATACTGTGTTTGAAGTTTAGTTTTAAATCATAATTTAGATTTGAGGACCACGTGTACCTCTTCGTAGATTTGCAAGCCTCCTGGATTGAGGCAGCTTTCTTATTCTATTGAAATTACTCAAATATTATTTTAATAAGTCTATTGCTCTTCAGTTCTAGTGGCTGCTATGTAATGCAGGGTAGATCAGCCAAAGTATCTTTATATAAATAAGTGCAGCTACATGAATGGGAGATCACAAGATAGTGCTGATCTTCCCTACGTTATCAATGGCAGGCAGTTAAAACTGAAGAGCTTCTGAACTCAAGCGAAAGCACCCAAACACAGACTTAAAAACACAGGATATGAGTTCTTGGAATAAGAACCACTCAGAATAATGATAAAAATGTCAGTAGACAGGAAAAAATAAGAATTAAAACTGAAGCTACTTGCTCTTTAAGAACAAAAATATAAAGATAAAATGGATTAAACATATACCAGTACTGAGTGTAAGTGGCATTTAATTGAAGTTTTATTGTCACATTTCCAAAAACAGCTAGAAATAAAATGCTATTGACACTTCTAGTTGTTTTGCACCAATCTGAAATTCATGATCCTCCTCTCGTTCTCAAGTTTATGTTTTAGTGCCTACCTTGATTTGATTAGACATGAAATCAAATGTTATATTCACCTTTTTCCAGGAAAAGTTTGTTCACTGGCAAGAGACTGAATATTTTTCCATCCACAACGGACACAACAGAAACAGAACCCAAAGAAGGTTTGTACAAAATGTTGAAGAAACACAAAGCTAATAGTACATTTAACACAAAGCTAATAGTACATTTAACAGTTGCTTAAATGCATGTAATCACAACCACAGTGACAACCACTTATGTTTTGAAGTACAGTACTGCTTTCTAACTTTGATCTAAAAGTGATCTTTATTTTTTTTGGTTGTCATTTATTGTAGAAAATGTTCTATACTGAATATTCCCAGTAAATTACCTTTCATGTCAGTGACTGTTGTATAACACCTGCCAATTTGTGAGAGAAAAGAAACTCAGTGCCATGGGATTACCTGATATTTATTTTAGAGGCTTACTTTGTATATATTTTATATATTTTTATGTATAAAAAAAAAGCCTAATTTCAATGTGCATTTTTGTTACAAGTTTAAATTTATTTTTCTATCTGATCTGTGTCAACCACATTTTTTAATGTGAAGTCTGGCTGCATGCACCACTGCTCAGTTCCATTGTCCCTGTTGTTTAGACACTTTGCCCCATGCAGTACTACAGATTGGGTTATTGATTGTAACTCGCTTGGTTATCCTTCCAACCTAACTAGGTTTTTTGGTTCCCTGATGAACTTAATGCTCCAAAGCTAAAACAAAACCATTAAAGCAACTAATGTTAATGTGTGGAATACAAATAAATAAATCTAATGCTGTTTGAGAATCTGTTTCACAGCTTGTGTGGAGAACAACAACATTTATTTCACAATTATTTTAAAAGCACAATGAACCTTATACCATCTACATCTATCATTACTTAAATTAACAGGTTTACTTAAAACCATTACATTTCTAAATTTCAGTCCCCTCTGAAACTGATTTTCTATAGAGGTTTTTGTTTAATTTTCTAACTCGCATTTGAAATAGAGGGGGCTGACATTACAATTGCACACCCCTAATGGTCATTTGTAAAACCCCCTCACTTTAGAAATGAAGCTTTTTTTCAGTGGTTAGTTGGCATGGTAAACTAAAGAGAAAAATAAATAATAAATAAATAGAGAATACACGTACACCTGGATATTAAACAGGTAAGTAATGACACAAAAACAATTTAGATGGTATTATTTAAAAAAAAAACACACTTGCAGAGATTTGTACAGTATATACTTTTGTTCTTTTATAAAGGGGAGGTGATTCTCACCAGAGCTGATACTGTTCTATGAAATGTATTTCTTTTCATTTGCTAGTTTGTGATCTGTGTTCTGTTGTTAATTTATTAGTATCCGTTCCCTCCCTGTGGGACATTGAGCTGGCTGGTCAGATTGCAGCTGTTATCAAACACCTGCCCCGGAATGGATTTGAGGAAATGATCCAGTGGACAAAGGATGGAAAACTCTGGCAATATCCCATTAACAACGAGGCTGGTAAGGATTTTAGTGGAGGACTGGAACTCTTCTGTTCCTGTACAGGAAAACAGATTTGTGCATTCTGTGACTTAGTCTGAAAAGCAGTGGCACACACGTCAAAAAGTAGAAACGTTTAGAAATTGCATTCTAAATTATTAGAAGTCTGACAGTATCAGTCTAATGTTCTAATCCAGTCATGGGTTTTTATAATTAAGCATACGACATAGGTGCCATTGAACTGATCCAATCAGTGGAGGCTCCTCAGAGGAGGCGAGGGAGGCAGTGCCACCTATCTATCTATCTTTAATCATATCCTGATGTAACTATCACTATTATCTGCTGTATTATTGAATTGTGGTTTGTCACACTTATACTTTGCTTGAACAAAAGTTATTGTATTTCTTGCTCTTATTGTATTACTTGTATTGTAACACTTGAAATGTATTTGCTTACGATTGTAAGTCGCCCTGGATAAGGGCGTCTGCTAAGAAATAAATAATAATAATAATAATATCTATCTATCTCTCTCGTAAACAAAAGGCAGAAACAAACTCCCCTACTCACCAAACAGTGCCATCTACTGCACAATCTGTCCAACTGTGTAACCAGCCATTTAATTAAGAAAACTGTACATTCCCTGGTACAGTCAACTTCATGAGACAAATACTGAAAATATTCTGATAATTGAATTTATTTGAATTTATTTAATTTATTATTAAAAATAATTTGTATCTATTAAATTCATTGGAACTATTACATTTATTGGAACTATTTTTCCTAGTTTAGTAATATATTTATGAAAAAATAAACCTATATTCATTTTTAAATAACTGTCTATCTTTTTATTTCTAAAAGACTAGTAACCCATTTTATAAGTGTAATAAGACACTCCAGGGTGTTGGTTGTGCTAGAATAACTGCACTTCCAGGGGCTAAAGCTTACTTATGGTTTGACATTTTAATCTAAAGTCCACATTCCTATATTGACAGCAATTCTGGCTGCTCAGAGAAGCCCAGAGAGGTTTTTTCATCCATCATTAACTCCTACCTGCTTTTAAACACAGTACAATGGCAGTGCTGTATGTTAAGCTTAGTTCACATATATTGGACAGTAAACACTAAACAAATACACAATTGGTCCAAATTAATTTCATTATCCACCACAACCAGCCAACCAATAGAACAGGACATTTCAGAGCGGTTGGTATGACGGAGTGAATTGGCTGAACGGGGATGCAGCTAATAACCATCTTGCTGGCCCTGTTTACTTTTCAGTAACTGAGAATTTGCCCACATGGACAAAGTATGGCTCCTTTTTTTGCATGACAGATTGATGAAACAATGGGGTTGTAGTTGTGCCTCTTCTGACTTAACAACTTTGCCCTCTGGCTTTTTTTTGTGCCTCCCCGTTTTTATGTTTACAATTATTGCTATGTTTACGTGATTGTACATTTAGTCTAACAAAACTAACAAAACACACATAAACAAGAAAGCTAAGCTATGTGCCCTTTAAAATAATGTTGGTGAGCTTTATTAATTACAACTTAGTGTGAAAAGATGTTTAGTACACAAAATGTGTCTCTTATATTACAGTATGTATACCAGTAGCTTGTTTCTGTGTTTGAAAGCCCCCTACAATGATGATTCTTTTGTTTTAATTCCAGGTCTTGAGGAAGAATCAGATGTCGCATTTCATGAACATGTATTTTTAGATAGTCATCTGGAAGACTTCCCAAAGCAAGGACCAGTTCGCCATTTCATGGAACTTGTCATCAACGGGTTGTCTAAAAACCCCTATCTAACCGTCAAGCAAAAGATGGAGCATATAGAATGGTTCCGTGAGTACTTCCAGCAGAAGGAGGAGGTTCTGAAGGAGAGTGAAGCGTACTGAGTAGACCTGGAGATCAGGGGGTCACAAACCAGCTAAATGTAACGCTCCTTCTACGCTGTACATAAGCATCGCTATTGCATTGGAAAACCTGGGAGTCCAGGTCTATCCCATCACCCCAAATCATGTTAAATTGCTTTGATCCTAGACCAAGTAAGTCAATATGGGCTTGTGTTGAAATTTGGTATCTTGTGCAAGACAGGAACGGGATGATCCCCATGTAAAGAGATGTACAGAATTTTGCAGCAATGTCATAAACATTAAAAAAAAAATGTATTGAATGATTTAATTGAACAGTGTTTTGTTCATGTGACAATTTCACCCTGCAAATACATGTAGCATGATAACTTACATGATCCGATAAGCAGATTCCTGGATTTTTATAAATTACAGTTTGCAACACACAAAAAAAGTTTGAAAACTACTACATAAAAAAACTATAATGCAATACACAACAGCATTTTAAGCTTTTGCTTGGTTGGATGTGTTTTTTTTATATGAAAAAATCTGTCTGATAACAAGTAACCTCTCTAAAAACTAAATGAAAAAGTGTAACAGATACACTTGTTTGTACCTTCACAAAACTCAATGTGACTGCATGAAAATGAATAAATAACATACCTGCTTGATGTATTAGCCTGATGCACATTTAATAAAAGCTCTGCCCTTTTAGAAAGTCTTGGTTTCGTGATTTACCACGAGATAAAGCACAAGTGATGTATAAAAATAGTTTATTGTGCAGTACTTACCCCCCGTTTATTGAGGGTGTAATGTACGCTGCATCTTTTAATTGTACCATGAAAGGGTTTTCTGATAAAACCTTGTTAGTCATGTCTCATTAGCCTCAACTGTTTTTATGGATAATACTTGAGCATCATTGCATAACATCCCTAACCTGAATATCATGCATATTTCACTGTTATACAATATCAATGTTGCTGCTTTCTGAAAAGCAAAAAACATGACAAGAATGTAATAATTTTGAAAATGTAAAACTAAATTCTACATTAACAGTGATGAAGGGCATTTAAATTAAAATTAGGAAAAAAATATTAGCACGGCACCTGCATCTTAACTTTTTACAGAATGTTGTTTAAAAGTTTATTTTTTATGGAAATTTAACAAAAATTGTCTTTGGCTGTTTAAAAAAAAAAAAAAAAAAATTTTTTTTTTTTTTTTTTTTTGTAGTCATAAAAACAGACTTCAAAGATGCCAGTTAGCTTGGCTAGGCACCATATAAGATTCCCCTCACAGCTTTGCACACACACACAACCTTTACATTCCCGTTCCCTTCTGAGATTCTGTCAAGCTACCACTTAAGCTGAATTGAGTGGTGGAGTGTTTGTTTAAAAAAAATAAAATAAATGTCCACGTGACTATTCAGGCTGTCGTTGACTGTAGTTTTAGTTAACGGTTTGTCCAGTTTGTATTTTTCATACACCAGATGAAGAATCTAGCCCAGAATCTAAATGATATTGAAACACGCCTTTGGATTGAAAAACAGCATGCTCATTATAGTTGAGGCTTACAGTGGGTGTTTCATCCGAGTATGTGAATCAGATGTTCCACAAGAAAAGAGGCTTACTAATACAGTTTGTTGTCAAGAACTAGTACTAAGGGGTTTTGTAATACACAGCTGTCATCCCTGAGTGGGTGAGCTGGGAGTAAGCAGCTTTATCAAACTTAAAGATGTTCAGATATGGAAATTACCTGTTGGGGTGTTTGGATTCTCCCAAGATGATTCTGATCTTGCTAAATTGTTTGAAGTACTACTAAAACCATTCCCACTGACAAGCTGTAAAAACATGAATTAGAATGCATTACAAAATGGCAATAAGATTCAGACCTACCACATGGTGTCAGTAAGGTGTTTGGTTTGGGCTGCAGCTGAAACACATACAGTGTGTCAGTTGAAAGAAAGTCATCACGTCGAAGCAGCAGAAGCTATTACATACATGTGCTTTAAGTCCGTATACAGAAATATTTAAACTATAGGGTACATGGAGTAAAAAAACACAATTGTTTGATTCAAAACTCTGTGATGTCCATAGCCTAACATGAAGAGGTCTCGCATAAGCAAGTCGTGCAGATATCCTGGAGCAGTCCCATGGAGCGACTTGTACATGAGGAGCATGATCTTAAAGTCCACCCTGTATCGTATAGGGAGCCAATGTAATTTAAAAAGCACAGGTGTAATATGTTCCTGAGATGCAGTATGGGTTAAAACAAGAGCAGCAGAATTCTGCACATATTACAACTTGTTTAAAACTCTCATGCAGACTCCAGATAGAAGTGCATTACAATAATCAAGCCTAGTAGTAATACAAGAGTGAATCACTTTTTCAGCATCAGAGTGAGATAAAAGGGGCCATATCCGTGCAATATTATGGCGATGGAAGGACACCCTAGTGACATTTTAAATATAGGCTTCAAAGGTCAGAGTGGAATAAAAGATAACGCCCAGGTTACATAATACAGTAGAAGCAGATACATTTATATGATCAATATCCAAATAAAATTTACCAATTCTGTGAACCAGGGACTGGGAGCCGATTCAAATAATCTCTGTTTTATCACAATTTAAATTAAGAAAACTCTGTTGCATCCAAATTTTTATATCACACAAACAGCTGATTAATAAAGAAGTAGCAGTGCTTGTGTTTCGTGCACAAATATAACTGTGTATCATCAGCATAAAAATGATACCTGAGGCCAAAACGTCTGATAACACTATGTTACACAATTTTTGTTCCTGGGTAGTAAGTGTTATTTCCTAATTGCTTATGCCTCAAAAGTATAGAAAATGGCTATTATTCCCCACAAACTTTGCTTTTGTGACCAGGACAGTGATATTTTGAAATTTACCTATTTCCAATGAGAAAACGAGCAAATTTGTGTCTTCATTCACATAAAGTCAGAAAAAAACAACATATGAATCCAAATTAACATGTATTTATACTAAAGTAATGCAAAAATGACTACAAAAGATTTAGAAGTAAGTAGTTTTTCGAGATTTACGATTATACTGTAAATCACTTTCACGAATCAGCCCCCAAATGTAGTCTCCCATCATGTTCTCGTTATACTGTCCTTGATAGCAGCGTTCAAAGTCCAATATATCCTGGTGGAAGCACTTGCCTTGCTCCTCCGAGTACGCTCCCATGTTCTCCTTGAATTTATCAAGATGAGCATCAAGGATATGGACTTTGAGGGACATCCTACAGACCATTGTGCAGTAGTTCTTCACCAGAGTCTCAACCAGCGCCACATAGTTTTCGGCCTTGTGATTGCCCAGGAAGCCCCGAACCACTGCGACAAAGCTGTTCCAAGCCGCTTTCTCCTTACTAGTGAGCTTCTCGGGGAATTCATTGCACTCCAGGATCTTCTTTATCTGTGGTCCGACGAAGACACCGGCTTTGACCTTTGCCTCAGACAGCTTAGGGAAGAAGTCTTGAAGGTACTTGAAGGCTGTCACCTCCTTATCTAGAGCTCTGACAAATTGTTTCATAAGGCCCAATTTGATGTGCAGTGGTGGCATCAGCACCTTCCGGGGGTCCGCCAGTGGCTCCCACTTGACGTTGTTCCTCCCCACAGAGAACTCGGTCCGCTGTGGCCAGTCCCGCCTGTGGTAGTGTGCCTTGGTGTCCCTGCTGTCCCAAAGGCAAAGATAGCAGGGAAACTTGGTAAAACCGCCTTGGAGACCCATCAGGAATGCCACCATTTTGAAGTCTCCTATGACCTTGATGCCATCTCAGAAAAATGCAGATATGTATCCACTTAGGCAACTGGAACTAAACTGAACTGGTGGGCTTAAGGCCCCTGTATTTATACTACTATTTATATTACTGGAAAGCTCTAGAAAGTTCTAGAAGTTACTCCAAGTTTACTCAGCACTGAATCTATCTGGAATGTTCTGGAAAATAGGTAAATTTCAAAATACCACTGTCCTGGTCACAAAAGCAAAGTTTGTGGGGAATAATAGCCATTTTCTATACTTTTGAGGCATAAGCAATTAGGAAATAACACTTACTACCCAGGAACCAAAAAATAAATAAAAATTTGTTACACGGTGTAATCTGACCAAGTGGTAACAGTGGAAAAGTAGGGGACCTAAGAGAGAGCCCCGTGGGACACCCTGAATGACTTGAGAAATATCTGATTTAAAGTTTTTAAACGTTACAAAATGTTGTCTATTAGACAAATAGGACTTAAACCAGCAAAGAACGGTGTCAGTAAAAGCAAGTAATTTATCCATATGTCAATCAAAATATTGTGGCTGACTGTGTCGAAGTCTGCACTTAGGTCTAATAAAAGAAGAATGTTAAGGGTCCCTGTGTCTGCAGTCATGAACAGGTCATTGGCTAATCTTACCAAGGCTGTTTCAGTGCTATGCCTAGCTCTAAAACCAGATTGAAAAGGTTCAAGTAACTCATTAGTCAGCAAATAATTTTGAAGCTGAGACAAAACTACTCTTTCAAGTATCTTAGATAAGAAAGGTAGATTAGAAATAGGTCGGTAGTTGTTTAGTATATCAGGGTCAAGACTAGGCTTTTTTAAAACTGGCGTAATAGCAGCATTCTTCAACACTGATGGAACAGAACCAGATACCAAGGAGTCATTGATTAATGTGGTAACAAAAGGACCTAGAGCTGGAAAACAGGCCTTAATTAAAGTAGTGGGAATGGGATCCAAAAGGCAGGTAGTGGGTTTCATTTTACCGACAAGTTTAGAAATATAGGAGGTATCGACAATAGAAAAGTGAGATAGCCTAGACACCGGTGAAGCAGGAGATGACACAAGAGTAAAGTCAGGGCAAGGAGAAGACAGTAGCTGGTTATTGATGTTATCAATCTTATTCTGAAAGAACTGTAAGTATATATTGCACTGGTCAATAGATGCTGAGGATACAGTGTTGTGAACAGGGTGTAACAGCTTATTAAAGAGAGCTTTAGGATTTCTTCTCCCTCTCTTAATAATAGAGGAATAGACTAAAGATTTAATCTTATTAATAGCAGCTGTATAGGCAACCAGGTGTTGTTCATAAATCTGCGCATGGATAGTCAAACCAGATTTCTTCCACTGTCGTTCTAGACGACAGCCAGCGGCCTTTAAAGAGCGTTATCTAGCGCAAGTAAACAAAACCACACAGGTTTTAAGGGGAGCTAGGTCATCCAGAATAAAAGTTAATGCATTATTATAGTGAACAACAGATTCCTCGATTGAGTAGAACTGAGGTTGATGAAGAGGCCAGTTTATGAATGCCTCAGATAGATGATCAGGATCAACTGACTTAATATTACGAAAAGTGATAGTGCGGTTACTAGGAGGAGGCGGAAGAGGAATAGCTATATTCATAAAGATGACCTTGTGATCAGAAAGCCCCAAGTCAATCCCATCAAACCTAGGAATGACCACACCAGTAGAGCAAACTAGATCAAGTATATGACCTTGTTGTGTGTTGAAAAATCTACATGCTGAGTAAGACCAAAACAATCGAAAACAGCTAACAGGTCTGTTGCAAGATTACAATCAGGGGAATCAACATGTACATGGAAGTCACCAAGTAAAAGAAAAGCAGGGGACAGAGGACTTAGCATAGTAAGTAGTTCACACAATACAGTTAAGAACACCGGGTTGGGTTTAGGTGGGTGGTAAATAAGAATAACCAGCACAGGTTGAGAAGTTACAATTTTAAAAACCAGACATTCAAATGAAGTGACATTTTGTACGGGGACCATTTTTATATGAAGGTCACTGCGATGGATAACTGCTAAGCCACCACCACGGCCAGAGCCACGAGATTTCTCAATATAGACATGGCCAGGTTCCTTCAGTACACAACCACTGCATTGTCATTATAGACCTTTTTTGTATTGCCACTGAAGATCACTGGCTGAGAGCAAGAACGTTATAACTTAGTTTTGAGATTCAAGCATTTCAAACCTTTAATAATCATGTGGTATACTCATTACCAATCAAATCTCAGGGAATGGGTATTTTAAGCCTAAAATGTATGAGATAATAAAAGTAAGTTGTGAATCTGCTGAAAATTGTTACACATGGGGAAACCCATTTTAACTCACCCAGCTGATGCCTCCCTTGACTTCCATTAAATTCACATTTTTGACTTTCCACATTTCCTTCTTATCATCTTTTCTTCTATCTTGATTTGTACACTCTGTGTATTTATTACTTGAAAAAAATTTAGAAAGATTTTGAAAGACAAAAATATCTTGCCAAGTAAGGTTATTTTTCTTAAATATTTTTAACAGTTAAAATATAAAACAAATGTGTGAGCTAATCTCTGTTTAAACACTAGCACTTGTTAAGCAGGGTTCAGGCGGTTCTACTTGTTCACGAAGAAATCATTGAAATCCCTTAACCATTAAAATGACACAGTCAATTGACTATTGTCTGCAGTACAATTATATTAATACAATTGCTGGCTTTTATAATCTAGCAGCTTGAACACTGTCCAGTTTCTAAATGATTACAAATCACTAAAAATGGATTTTGAGTGTTTATAACAAATGATTCATACAATGGTTGAGTAGTTGAAATGACAGGGAGTGTAGGAAGGTTAATTGTTTCTATGTTGTTGTTTTATTGTTTATATTCAAATGCATTACTGAAAATTTTAGTAATTTTTTTTCAATTTGGCATGTAATCAGGGCATTATCACACCTCATTTGCACTAAAGGGTTAACTAGTGGCTAGGACAGCACAGCACTTTGACACACCATACTGGGATAATTGCACATGGAGTAGGTGTTTGTCTGTCATACAGTACTAGCAGGATGGTAACCTTTGACATTTAGACTGAGCTAAGAGTGCTACTGTCTGAGCCATTACCTCCCATCAGCGATTCTGAGAACTGGGTGTTTGTCAAACACAGCTTTATGGCATGACCACGTTTTGAAGTCAAACTTAACAGAAACAGACAAAGCAGCATTCTACGTGGTGTTCCATTACAGATCTCACATAACACAAAAATGAAAGAATTACAGAGCACTGTTGGTTTGAAACTGCTGTGCATGCAACGGGTAATATCAAGATATTTAAGGAGGAACAATTGAACTTACATACACAGTGAATATGTTTCTGATTCTGGATTTTTCTTGAGAAAGCTTTTCTAGCCCCGATGTTTGTGTACCTGTGACCTATTTTTTGAAGTACAGAATATGTTGTTCCCCATGTTTGACAACCCACCAACAATTTACAATATTACGTTCTTGAGTGTTTAAAAATTTAGAGCAACAAGAGAAGAATAACTAACACAACAGTAGAAGCACTGCCCTTTAATAAATACGAAGGAGTTTACATTTTATGATCTGGAGGCCCTCTTAGGTGTGAAATCTGAAACATTCTGTTGGCTCAGTAGCTGACACCTAAACATGAAGATCAATTGGTTTTGTTTGTCAGCAGGACACAACAGTACAAAGCATTCCAGACAGCCCTTTTTTTCATGCAGGCGAAAGCAAAGCTCTGTTTCTTCTCAAACTCACTTTCACCTGATGAAAGGAGTTGCTGTGTGGTCTTGAAAGCTTCTGTGTTTGACCTTCTGGTACACACTGATCCAATAAAGAGTGCCAAACGTTCCTTTTTTTTTTTTTTTTACCACACTAGGCCTACCGCGTCTTGCTCTCCCAAGGCCTCACTTACCAGGGGCCCTGGCAAGACCCAAATAAATATCTGAGTTTGTTGCTACAGGGGCAGGAAAAACAATATGTTGCACACAATGTTGCATAAATGGGCTGTGCCTTATATGGCTGGTTCATTTGTTATATCACACCCCTCACATTCTGTAATACTGTACATGTCATCCATAACAAAACATTAAATCACAAAGGTAAACCTTATAAGAAACTACAGTTCTGGTAAGTCACTGTGTACACTAATGAAATTCTCTTATGATTTCTCTGTAGATTTTACAGGTAGATCAACAAGCATCTTGCAGTCAAGCCAATTGCCTCTTTTAAGCTGAGAAGACAAGCATTGGATTTTACCAAGCTACTGAACCCTGGAGGTGAAGGCCCAGTCAACAGGCCGGAAAGTCTCCATTTGGTCTCGGCACCTGACCAGTATAAGTCATTGATGCATAGAATTCCCTGGCAATTTTCCAAACCTAATAGAACGTTTTTGACACTTACTGTCTCTCCAGTGGTTTTTTTTTTTTTTCTTATATCATTTGCTTGTCAATCTGACTCCAGATCTCAAAAGTTTTTGTGTTTTTGTTCCAATTTATTAAATATTTGGGGAACTAACAAAATGTCTAGCATTCTTATTTTAGTGTTTCTGTATCGCTTCAACTGCCCTGATGTATTTTCTATACACAGTACCTGGAGCTTTACGTTTAGATATTGGTGATAAAAACATTAATATTTTGTTGAAATGCAAATATGTTAAGAACACCTCAAAAATGTAAGGTGATGCAATATTTATAGCCACCATTCTATTCTGAATGCTGCTTCTATAAAGATAAAAGTTTGAAAAAAGTAGATAAGCAGCTTCAGTATCAGTAAAATGATTATCATTTCAAATCATGTGTTAATTCACTTCTGTAGGTGGTTTTGTCTGAATAAGAAACATGAATAAATGAGAAGAATGTGTATTCTCTTTACAAAGCTTTACAGTGTAACCTAGCTACCAATTAATTCATTGTGTCACATGGTCCCAACATCATTACAGACAAAGATCCCAAACCTACTCGAGTTTTGTGGTTAAAAGCAGGGCACATTTGCTTGTATGGTTCATTTATCTTACACCTTGAAAAAATGTCAAACTGATGATCCCAGCTATCTTGCCAGTTCATCAATTTAGTATCCCAATTGTCTCGTGAAGTGGAATGGTGTTTGTGCCATCCATCCACTAGATTGTGATTTATTTTCTATTATTTTCTATTCTCCCTGAAATAATACCACACTATAAAAACAGTCATGGTTCTCAACTCCTCAACTGAGCAATATCTAAAAGTGCAGTTCTAGCTACTGTATATAAACCCTCATGCCACCTCTTGTACAATGTACTACTGTTGATCCCTGTTTAATGGTCCACTCGTACAAACTTTAGTAGCCTGAAGTCTGAAGTGTACTTGATCCTGAAAAATATTTTAGTTTCTTGTTAAAATTACATTTAACTGCTAATAAGAGTCATAACTTTTGATAACCTGAAGGCTGAAGTGTACTTGATCCTGAACATTATGTGTTTCCATTTTTTTTTATAATAATGTTTAATAATGTTAAATTTTTAGCAGATAGAGCTACTGGTAGAAGGTCAAACCAAATGAAAACAGCAATCCCAGAGAAGGCGCTGTCGCATGGGGCATAAAGTGAGTCATATTATCCTGGGTTAGGGAGGAGAAACAGCCAGGGTTACATCATGCAACAGCGACCCCTACTGCCCAGTATAAGCAATTGTCAGAGGGTAATTGAGCATCTTCAGTCCCTGCACACTGGGACTGGAAAAAACGTATTTGCTGTGTATTACTGTGTGTGTATTATTGTGTTTTTCACCATTTGGCAAGTTATCCCACAAGATTGTAATATATATATATATATATATATATATATATATATATATATATATATTAAACAGTGCCAAATCTAAATACTGTCACTGGGATAATTAGAATGTCATACATCTTACAGTGCCTGTATCTTTAAAAACATGTAAAATGCTTGAGAAGGACTATGGTATTTTGGTCCCCTTAGATTTAGATTAATAAATAAAGGCTATTATTATTATTATTATTATTATTATTATTATTATTATTATTATTATTATTATAGACATAAATGATAAACAAATCCTTTCTGCACAATAGTGGCTTGACTGCTAAAATAATCTGATAAGAAATATTACTGGTATATATACACAAAATCACTGTTGCACTTTGCTATCCAGGTTCCCATAAACAAATCTTATACATTCCCACCATAAACCCTGTCTGGCATTTTTGTACACCCATGCTTAAATATTGCATTTGTTTTCCAATGCACAGCAATCAGTGTTGCTATCAGTCATGCTCAGGCTCCAATGACAGCAAAAATGGGTCAGCAAACAACAGAACCTGCAAATACCCATATACAAAAACTTTCCCTGAGAGATCCATATCTGACTAGAGCAAGTGTTTCCATTCTAGCTAAACTCCACAAACCTTCACCTGGATACTTTGGAAAGTAAATATTAGGAGTGTGCCTGAAAATAAAATATGTTTTTAAATACATACTAGGTCATGTTTTATTTTTATAGCATATGTTTAGCACTTCATTTTTTATTAGAAAGCACACTATGTGGACAACACAGTTTGCTTACTTTCCAAGGTAAGTTAAGCTGCTTGGACACAAGCTTCCTCTCTCTAATAAAACTTGCTCCTTTTTTTTTTTTTTTTTTTTTTTTTTAATTTAGTCATTGCCAATGATTTTTACCCTGGTTTCCTCCCCAGTTTGGAATGCCCAATTATTGTTTTTATCCCAGTTCACCGCTGCAACCCCCCGGCGACTCGGGAAACGGAGGCTGAAACACGCGTCCTCCAAAAAGCATTCCTGCAAATCTATCATTTTTTGCACTGCGGATCCACAGCAAAGCCACCAGACCTATAGTGCCAGAGGACAACACAGATCTGATTGGCTCCACTGCAGACCCGCAGGCGCCCTATCAGCCACAGGGGTCGCTGGTGCGCGGTGAACCGTGGATTCCCCTGCTGATCTAATCCCTCCCTACCTGGGCGGCGCTTGGCCAATTGTGCGCCGCCCCCTAGGAACCCCCGGTCACGGTCAACAATGACATAGCCTAGATTCGAACCTGCGATCTACAGGCTATGGGGCGCATCCTGCACTCCACGCGGAGCGCCTTTACTGGATGCACCACTCAGGAGCCCCGCTCCTTCTACAACAAGTTGTACAGTTACAAGTGATATGAAATAACATGTGTATTTTGTATATACTGATAACATTTTACAGGAATCACCAACAGAGCAGATACAGTCATAATTGACACCAAATTATATTAGATGGGACACTGAACTAGATAGCATCATAAGAAAAGTCCAATGCCCAATTATTTAAGCCCTGTTTTTCCTCACAAATTTTAGAATGTCTAATTATGTTCTCTCACTGCAGTGATTCCCAAACAACAGCTCAGGAGAGCTGAAGGGCAGAGGGCAGCCTTCGATCTCATGACCAAGCCAATTGCCTCTTTACACCCAGAATCTGCACAGCGGATGTTGGGCCAGCCCAGCAGGTTTCCTCCTGAGCCCTTGTAACGTGGTCCCAGTGAAAATAAGCAACTTGTCACAGCCAGGCAACAGCGTCATTTTAACAATAAAGTTTACTGATCATAAATGGCTGTCTATTTATCTTCATTTTACCTGTCAAACAAAACTACAAGTGCTGGACAAGAAAAGAGACACATTGGTCATAACAATGTCAATAGGGTGTACAGTAGGCCTAAGACCACCATGGGAAGCCAAGACAGCATAGATTGAATAGCTCTGGAGAGATCCATGATCATTCCTCAGTGACATTACTGCCTCTATTTCCTTCAGGGAAGTGTGGTGTGGAAATCAGCATGGCCTATACGCCTTATTCACACAGCGGCCATGTTTTGTTGAAAACGAGGCTTGGTGTGCAAGCAACTGTCATGGCCGCCGCAGCTACTGTTAATATCAGTATGTGGATGAAATCTTTAATATGTGTTCCTCAAATAAAAGTTGAAGAAATTGATAATTGGGCAGATAAAAATGTGAGGATTCCAAAAAACATACAGCAGAAAGGGTACAGCAATTGGATCGAGGGTTATATTCACGAAGTAGAAGGTAAATTAGCAAGCGTATTTGTGATCGGAAAGTGAATAAGCTACTAACCTATACTAGATTCGTAAAATATGTTTAGATCTCACAGTTTTAGTTAGAGAACGTTTACTTTAATTAATATTGATGTTGATATTAAGCCTCTGTATTGTTTCACGTTTATTGGTTTGGTATAAACATGTGTTAATTGTTTTCTAAATACAGTTAAGAGACAGGAGAATGGATGTAGCGTTAGGCCTAAGGTGTTCCAGTCTGTGAAAAAGAATGAGTCACCTTACAGGGTTCAGGTAACACCATATCCGAAAACCTAGGCTTGGTTTGTTTCTCCAAGCTTAGTTCTGTTCAGTTATTAATCCCATTATTAAGATTCTGTTCAGTTGTATACTAATCTGCTGTTTCATTAGCACAGTCAATGTTTTGTGTGTAGAACAAGTGTAAGTATAATAATAAGAAGGTAAGTAAAGACATTTTAAAAACAAGAATCAAACGTCCCTCTTTCTGTTATTCCTGTACAGTTTATTTGGAGTTAATGTAACGTTAAAGATCTCCTTTCTGACCAAGTATTGTGTAACTCAAGCATATTTTTTGTTAACTCGTGTTACTAAACGTTTTTGTAATTTTGTTCAGTTGTGCTTAATAAAGACTCTTTTAGTACACTCAGTGTGTCATATATGTTTTTTTTTAATACTAACTGGGCATTGCATCCCACAAGACACATTTCCTTTAGTATCCATGCATAATCTCAAACTTCTGCGTTTTATCTATTGATTAGGACTGATTGGAAATGCTCAATTGGCTCCCAGACAGTATAACTGAAATGTAATCAAATTTGTGACTATGATGAAGAATATGTACATTCACACAGAAATGAAAGTTGAGATAATTAAATAATACATATACAGAATTTGGAGTTTTAACATCTAAAAAGGGTAATGTGCACTGGAGGATACAATTAATAACTTTCTAAAAATTAACATATATTATAAAAAAAGTGAAATATGTTTGTGATTCATATGTACAATATATACCATTAGAATAATTTTCCTTAGTCAAAATGGCAATGTGAACCTTTAAAGGTTAATATAATGATTCACAAGTCTTTGCCCCTACCCACCTCCTTTTCAAAATAATAATAATCATGCCCTCTGTATACAGTCAGTCTTCTTATTTTATGTACCCATTCCTTCCTAATTTTTTTTAAATTATATATTTTTCGACGGATTATTTCTTAAATCCGAACCACAAAACGGAACACACCAGTGCAATGCCATAACTTCTCTCCACTGCAGTTGGAGACATCAGCGACCGGAAGCTAGCAGCTGCACTCCAAGCCTTGTTTTGAGTCTGGTGTGAATAAGGTGTATTAGCCACCAATTCTATTACTGCTCCTTGTGAAGCATCCTTCAAGTTGAACAGTCTAGGGTATGAAGGGATTTACTGTACAATTTTCTGTCCATCTCGTGTAAATCAAACCATGAGCCTCTAGTTCATATTATATTTATGGACTACAATGGGTTATATTGGTCCACCTTACCAGACATTGCCATCTATAATTATATACAGTAATTTGTCTGTTACTTAATAATCTCTTTCCATGTGAATAGACATGTTTATTTATGGCAATAGCTAATTACTGTAACTTTTTCAGATAAAGCAAACTTAACAAGACTGGCACAAGTTACTGTTTTACCACACTGAAACTCAGGACAGCAATGTCCACAAAATTGTCAGACATCCTAACATCTTATTGGTCAGGGCAGTATACCAAACATGTTTTTACTGTCCTAATAAATAACATGTTTACTTGACATGGGAAGCAGGAGGACATTACGTCTAGACAGGGAAAAAGTACGCATTTACAATATAATATGAGGCTAATTATAGCATAACACTGGAGTTCTTCAATCGTGAGGGGGCTCTACAAAGGTGACCCTCAGAAATACTCTGAATGATAATAGGCTTCTTTATCACTGGTGAATCGTGATACAGCATGTAAACTGCGTGTCTTCCAGGGGCCTGGTTTAATAAGATATAAAAAATACACAGTCTATGACATTAGGTGGCAGAGGTGGGTCTAATAAAAGATCTGCTGGTTTTGTGTTTTAATTGCATGCTGAATAACATAGACTTTAATTCTTGGCCCAATGCCTAGTGGGCAAAAGCAGGTGCATTCCTAGTGTATTATGCATTATGACACAGGGTCACGTGGGACCAGATGTAACCTTTGCCTTCAAGTTGTTACATTACAGCAGAGATTATAGAACTCGTACAGTGCTTTACTCGGACACATTTTTAGGCAGTGATTCAAGAATGAAAAAAAAACAAAACATGTTGTTTCATTAATACGTTTTGCAAGTTTGTCAACCCTGTAAAGCAAACTTTTGATTCAGACTGTGATGTGATGTTTGTATGTATGGTTTATTCAGTTAAAGCCTGCAATTAAATGGCCGAATATGACAGCTCAGGTTTTCTTGTGATTTTTGAATTATACTGTTGAGTGTCTCTGCAGGCTAATGAAAGCTATCAGAAGATTTAATGAACATTTCATTTTTTTTAATCTTTTTTTTAAAATTTATAGTCCCACTGAAATTATATCACATTGTACATGAACACACACAGTTTATATTTCATTGTAATTGAAATGTATATTTAACATGTAATGCAATGTATTTTATTGCATATGTTTGAAGCTTTATACCCAGCGGCTGGATGAAAAATTTGAAGTACCTGCCATAACACTGTAAATAGGTTAATAACCCTACCTTTTCACAGCTATATCAACAGTATCAACTGAGCTCACTTGATAAGACGGCAAGGTGTTACAGTGTTCTGCGGGGGCTACAGGAGCATTTCTCAATGATTAAAATCTAGAAGCTGAGGGAAGGTAGGAGCTCTGCAGATAAACCTGATCTATGGGCCATGGAGTCGTCACTTTTGAGAAACACTAGTAATTTGTTCAGTCATCGATACAGAAGTGCCAGCTTGTCAGATCTGCTGTTGCCTAGCATGCCTACATGCAACTTCATATAGAATGCATGTTAAGAATTCCATTGCCACACAGTACAACAACCAGTCATGTGAGGCAGCGAAAGCATGTTTTGATGGAGTTTTTTGCAAGGCTAACAATAACAGTACAGATATATTCACAATCACCTTTGTGGACGGCAGGTCATCAGTTTATATTTTAAACATGAAGATTGTGTAATGTAGTGGAGCCTTTCTTTTGTTGTGCAGTAAAAAATAAATAACTTATTTTGGACTGATGAATATAAACCTACAAATGGATGATCACTACACAAAAGCAGGAGTCTAAATGTATTTATACTGTTGGCTCAGTTAAAATACTAACATAAATTATTTTCCTAGCTAAAGTCAACCAATATGACAATACCACAAAGTAATCACTGACACTATACTGAACATGGAAATTGTTACCAATAATACATGTATGAAACCCCTTCTTAACCACCCCTGTTTAACTTGTAATAAATACTCAACCCCAATGCTTGGCACGACATACAGTTGACTTAGGTTTCTGGGCTGGGAATCTAAAACAAAGCTAATGGACCTACTTCATGTCAGCTATATAAACATTACATCCGTTATATCATAGTATTAATACCTGGGGTTGTCTGAAGTACCTTTAGGTTTTAGAAATAAGATTAAGAAATGTGACCAAAAACTATTTGTAAAGCACTAACATATTATTTTAACCTTTCTCAACTGTACTTCAATGGAACCATGTTGTTGCTTGAGTTGAATTTTCTAGATGTACTGCCTAATGCGGTTTAGGTTTACATACCTATTTGTAGGTTGCTACTGTACATATAAACCCATTCTGAAAATGTAATCTTTAACGTTTCCTGTAAAATTGAGTATACCGTATGCATTTTCCTTTCGCTAAATTTCTAGTGGAGCTTGCATATGGGGTCAACCTCCTCCTACTGCAATACAGTGCAGGATAAATGAGCGTAGATTTATTTCACCGAGTAACAGTGATATACGGTGACGAGGAAGCTTGAAAGGTGAGGAGGAAGGAGAGGAAGTTCTGAAATATCCTGTAAAACGAAAACAAACTTGAATGACGACAATGTCGTTTCTGTGATGGAAAACGTACATTGGAAGACTGACTATGGAACTTAACGTACTTGGTACAGTAAAGGTTAAGTCACCAGTGCAGTCCTCATACTAACTGGGTGGGTATGAAACCCAGACCGTACCAGATTTACTTCATTCCGGACAGCAGCTCAGATCATTTGACTTTCTCTAAAGACAATACATTTTTCTATTTGTATTAATTAAAATGAAAAATAAGGTCCAGCGAATCTGGGTCTGCATTTATTTCCCTATGTCCGATGTTTCTTATACACACCGTATACCTCGCATTTTAAAAAGAAAACCCCAGCCTATCCTATACTTTTGTATACAAAAACAAATACAACTTTTGACAGCTGTCAAGAAAAAGCCCCCACCCCCAATTAATACTTCCTGCATATTTTGCAAAGTGCTGGAAACGTAGGGAAACCGCACACAATAACATTAGACTTACTAACTAACCCCGCATTTTCCGTGTTTTATGACTTGGTGTTTTTGCAAAACAAAGTTGTTGGAAAAAAATAGGAAATTTTGGCAGCACCAAATGCTTTGCTCTTAATGCGCTGCCTCCATTCGCTAGCGCGTGATGTCACTCGTGAGGTGGGCGGCATCAGCTGACTCCCTGGGTAGTTCCAGTAACTCCACTGCGCCAGTCTCTCACTCAGATCAACATTCAACAAGCAACAGCTAAGGGTGACAGACATGGTACGAATATATTCATGTTAAATCTTTATTTTTGAAACAGCAAAACAAAAAAACTAAATCAGAGGGACGCCGCTCCAAGACACACTTTCCAGCGCTGTCAGGTTTATATGACTTGCTTCAACTCCGGTTTTGTGACCAGACTGAGTAGAAGCTTATGAAGTGACGAAGTTTTCTTTGCCTGCGCTGTGTCCTTTCCTATGTCTATGTGAGACTCAGAGTTGATTTACTTGCTTGTATTATGGCAGAAGCTCTGCAGCAACAAGTCGTTGAGATCGACCCGGATTTCGAGCCGCTCTCCCGACCCAGGTCTTGCACCTGGCCCCTTCCCAGACCTGAATTTATTAACCCTGCCAACTCCAATACTTCTTCTCCGGCTCCTTCTGTCAAACAAGAGCCGGGCACCAATGTCGATTTTATCAGCAACCTCAGCTTGCTGGAAGAAAACGAAGACTTCCCCGAGCAGAAGCCGCTAGTCTTGTGCAATGATTTTCAGTGCCAGGAAAACTGCATCCACCAACAGCAACATCAGCACCCCAGCCAGCAGCTCCCGCATCAACAACAGGTAGTCCCTTGCTCTTCTGCCTTGTCGTCCCCGGCCGGCTCATCCTCTTCGATTGCAGCCCAGAGGAAGAGCAGTTCCTCCCGCAGGAATGCCTGGGGAAATCTCTCCTACGCGGACTTGATCACCAAGGCCATCGAAAGCTCTCCGGAGAAGAGGCTCACCTTATCACAGGTGTATGATTGGATGGTCAAGAGCGTACCTTACTTCAAGGACAAAGGGGACAGCAACAGCTCTGCTGGATGGAAAGTAAGTACCATTTCAGAGTATTTGTAGAAGCACTTGCTATGTTTTGGTCCGACCTCCTTAGAAACTTAAAGTTCTTGATCCTACTACTTATGAAATCTGCTGGCGTTTGGAAGGGATAGAGGTACAGTATTTTAAATGTCTAGATGGGAAAATAAGTTACAGTAGGTTATAATACACTTATGCTATTAAAATATTATACATCAATATTTAGAAGATGCTAAACATTTTCTTCATGCGTAAACTCTGCCAGATTTCAGGTGTACATATACTACGGTATACTCTCTCTCTCCAAATATGTTGGCATCTTTATATTTCGTTTTCTCTTCTAAAATCGACTTTTTACAGAAAAAGAAAGCGAATCTGAGTGCGTGTGAGGGTAGAGGCGCGTTTAACAACTGGGAATCAAAATGATTGTCAAATCATGTGAGCACTGGAATCAAGAAAAGTTTAGACGCGAAGTAGACTGGCCTTTGAATAACGCGCTGCAGAAAATGCTTGATTTCTTTATTGAAATGCATACCTGTCAAGATTTTTTAAATAAGGGAGCTTTTGTAAACTGAAATCAGGCGTACAACTATTTCACTTTATTATTTGGTAGAATGATAGACTGTGATACGTTGCTCCTTCTAATTGCTTAAAAATGAAACATATCAAACAGAAAAACAACCATGACATGCTTCACAATCAGATTCTCTCTTGGCCCCTGTAGTTCTTATTGTACTGTAGTTGTAGGCGGCTCATTTGGCAGCAACTAATTCTTTGTAAACAGGTCCGCTGTAGTTAATTTTGCACGACAGCAAAATATACACAGTTGGCATTGTTACTTTTGTCACATAACAAACCTAAAAAGGCTGAGTTTGGTGGTGACCTCGTCATCAAAGGTCTAGCTATGTACCTACCACCAACAGCGTGGTATTGCAACGTTATTCATTACACTGCACGCAGTTTGTGCCGGATCAATACCACTGCCAGTAACATTTCATTGTCAACTATCTTCTATTTTAAATGAATACTATTGCTGTATGTAAACACATTATCAATCAGTCTGAATTTCTAAAGCAGTGTTGATGCTGAGATTGTAATAGAAACGCTTATCTGTCACTGTTTGTGTGACTTTTTGACTTTCCTGCAGAATACTTTGCAATGTGTCTGGGAACATGTCTACTATAGTATAGATTTGCTGAAGCAGTCGCAACATGTAAAGGTCTCTGCATATTTAACTTTCTCGATCTCTGGTTTTCTTTTGGCAACGAAATATTTTATTGAAGCGCTGTTTTCCTGAGCGTCATTGGCTTTTGGTGGTGTTGTGATCCCTCGTGCTTAACATCACCATTCTTGCACCCACCGTTATATATATATATATATATATATATATATATATATATATATATATATATATATATATATATATATATATATATTACCGGACGAGGAGCACTTATCGCTGCCATCGTAGATATGAGCTTGCGTGGTGCACTCAATGCATGCCCGCCACAGGGCTCACCTGGGTCCTAAACACTGCTGAGTACAGACAGGGATTGCAGTAACCACAGACCGTACATGCTTTTTGCAGAAATGTAAGGCTTTCTGACATAAAGGAGGTTAGTAGAGTTTTGAGCAAAATACGGGAGAGTCCCGGCAAATAAGAAAGAGATGACAGGTCTGTTTAAGGTAGCGTGTTTTTTTTGTTTTTTTTTTACAAACAACTATATTGCCGTTTTATATTAATTATTTAGTATCACTAAACAGTCCATCCTAGAATGTAAGCCAGATAAATAGTCTCAGTAATACATGCTGTACCACAATTATAGTAAAGGGATTCAAAGTACATAGTGCATAGTGCAAAGTACATAGTGCATAACATGGACATTCACTATACTCATTAGTGGGGAAAGACCAATCACTTATTAATGCATTCCCGGATTGAAAGGGAGACACTGTTGTTTTTGGAGTTGTTTGTACCTGATAGAGTTGCCTGTACATGGTCAACAACACAGTCATTTGAAAAAAAAGAAGCACCACATACTGTAGCCTTGCAAAAAGCATTTTCTGGTAGAAAGCAAAACAAAAAAACAAACCTGGCAATAAAGAGATATTTGATCTAACTCTCTATTATTCAGACTTTATGTGATTTCCATGCAAGTACTATATACTACAACATAATGCAGCGGTATCCTAATAGTATACAATATTAGCTTGTTAGATGAAGCACCTGGTACTGTACTGTAAGATTTAATGTCAGTCTGAGTGGTTTCACAGGGGAAATGGCTACATTTATATTTAACAGTTGATTGGCAGAATGGGTAATTCTTCAACTGATATTTTACAGTCTTCTTGATTTTCTATCTTGCCATGCCTCAGAATATGTAAATTAGTTTACTGCAGGCTTGGCAGATCTTTTGGTGGCTATGCAAATTGGTACAAAGCAGGTCATTTGGAATGAACTGTAGCACTTGTAATGCCTTTGAGATGGAGAGTAGTTGGCACTGGTGACTGAATAGTACAGTAAGTAGCTAGTAAATTGCTGAAATGCAGGTTTTGATAGCTGTAAGGGAATTTGCACTTGGCAGGTCATTTGATACTGATAGAGATGCATTTTGACAGGTAAGAAAACTAGAGCTTAGTTTGTCATTTGGTAGGTAAATAACTAGTTGGCAAGCTTCTTGCTGTCTAAGCACAAGCAGGCTAGAATGATAACCCTCTTGAGGCATAATATACATTTGAGGAGTCAAAATATCAGTGTATATGATCGACACATATAAAGGGAATACCTGTAATCATTCATGTTGAATACTGACTGCCTTAACTTGTATCTGAAAAGTCAGAATGTCAGCTGGGTTGCTAGATCCGGCACACATTTTCTGCCACATTCAACTCCAGTAACGAATCAGATTGGCTGGAAAGTCGGATGCAGCTCAGACATTCATGAGATTGGCATTATCAGATTATGTGTACCTGTTGTTAAATCCAAAGATGAATGTTAGTTATAGATGTTTTTTAGAAGTATTTTTTCTAAGTGTGTTGTTGTTTGTGTGATTGATGCACATCGTTTTGTAATTCGGCTGCATTGTCTGCAGTTCTCTGAAAATGTCTGCTGTGTTTTCAATGGGTTCACCAGTACAAGTTGTTCTGCTTCACTGATCAGTATTAGGATGTTCTGACTGAACCTGGGGGGTCAAAGCACAATATAAGTCGAATTCTTAGGCACAATGTAAGGATTCCACAATATTAATGTGCTTTACATTAGATGGTTCTTGTATACAACATATTTCATTTTTGCTGGCGTCTTGATTCTTTATTTGAAAAAACTTGAAGCAGTGAAAACCTGTTACATTTTTTGAGGTTGATCATTAAAAATGTTAGGTTCTAGCAATTTGCAGATCTGACTTTTTAAAACCTCAATGTTTTTCATCTTGAGTAAAAGGGGATTTTTGAGAACAAAAAACAGGTAAAATAACCAAATTCTTTTATTCGCTAACACCTATCTTTAGTGAAAACCCCACTGCAGCAGTAAACCCGAGAGTGAAACTGCAGCATCCGCAGAGTGATCTTTCCATGAGCAGCTTGCACAGACACTGCTTTGCAATTGCAGTGTCGTGGAGAAGAATATAGCCTACATTATACGCACAGTGGATTAATGCAATGCAAGTGTATTGACTACAACATAAGTAAGAAGGTCTAGACCAGTTTATGTCTTATTGGAATGACATGTACTGTGTGGTCTAAAGATCCACTATTAATAACAGTTTTGTGGTCACATACAAAAAATGCCAAACCAGCTTGTCATGTATTTTTTTTACAGAACTCAAAATGATCCTAAACTTATGGATCTTAAATAAGACAATGCTTGAATTAAAACCATTGAAGAATTGCACTGTATCCTGTTAAACACTAATTAATGAGTGGTTAAACTGTGTCAATTGTGGGCGCCAGGTCTATTAATTTATGTAATTTCAGCTTCAGTAACACTTGAGAATGAATTGCAGATAAAGATGGCCACTCCTACAGATGCCTCTGTGTGGCAAGCAATTGCACATTTTTACTCAGCATTTTTGCAGGTGTTTTGCAATTTTAATAGGTGTTAAAAGCAAACATTTTTAGTATGCAGCGTTTGCATTCTGTGGGATGGTTGTGGTGCCAGCAGCTTTGTATAAATGTATTGGAATAAATCACTTTTAAATATTTGAATGCAACCCACTGTGAACAAAGGCTTGCTGTCAGTGGGGTCCCAAGTTAAAGACTGCATGATATCAGGTTGCATATAAAAGACAATAATTCAACTTCTAAAAGATGAACTAAAGTTACATTTTATTTAAAAGCAGTTCACTTTGTAAAAACTATTACCCTCAAACCTCTTACAGATATTACTGTATGCAAAGTAAAACTTACAAGAAGCTAGGCCAATGTTTGTCTACAGTACAGTACAGTACTTGTCTATTCCTTACAGATTTTACCTTAGAGTTTGTAATTGACTGTTTACAAGAGTGTCAAAAGCTTTATGGAATACAGGCATTTTTTTAAATTGCAATGTATTATTTTACTCCTAGACTAGCAGTTTCAATTGTTGCCTAAGTAATTCAGACAGTACTTTCAGTCACATTTTGTATTTCGGTAAACTAGACCTGGCCCTATGTCAGTCAGTGCAAGATATTTCTATTAAATTGGCACTACAGTTAAGCATATTACAATTATACTGAGCTAATGCATGCGGACATGGTGCGCCTTAGAGAAAGCATCATTAGCGTTTCAGACGTGACCCATTGTTATTTATAGTAACAGCAAAAGCCAACTATGAAAGCTCGTGGTTGTTTTGACTTGTATAGTGCAGTAAATCCCTAAAGGCCCTGTACAATAGTATAGTCAAGTTGTGGTGACTAAGCTTTCTTTTTATGTACATTAAACTTATGCTTTTATTAGTAGATTTGTATGTAGCTGATTTTATTGTGTTATAGTTTTTAAAACAGTATTAAGGACAACCCTATACTGCCTTTTTTATTTGTATTTTTTATTTTGTATTTGTTTTTTTAACAGAACCCCAACTAGAATGTCATTGCTAGTTTACTCTTACTATTTTTTGTTTGGCTGTGTGTGGAGCAGTAAATATACATGTATCACCTAATCCTAGGGAGTCAGTATGCACCATTATTTCAGCATTTGTCATTTGAATTTTATACATTTCTTTTAGTATTACTGGGTTTTTAGCATTTTAGCATTGCAACAGAATGTTGGGACACATTCTGTTGTGTACAAAACTGGATTAAAACCTGAGAAGAGAAGGTTACTGTACAAGTGTGTACAGTCGGTGAGAGTCTTAGAGAAGTATAAGTACTACTGTAGTTTTCCCATTTCATCTTGCAAAGCAAGGGTCTGTCACCTTGTTCACTTGACCTGTGCTAATTCTCCCTTAGTTTGCTGTGTGGGTATCTCAATTGGGCATTCATTACAAAATAACCATCACATCATCACATGCAAGAGACCTAGAGGAAAACCAGATAAGAAAAGACTGAAGTACAGGAAGGCACACTGTCTTCATGGGTCTAATGAACTCATTACGAGAATGTGGGGAGATTCTGTATTTTAGTCACACAGGATGACACATCTTCCTTTGTAATGCAATGAAGAGGACTGGCTGCACTTGTTTTTTGGGGTTATGTCATTTTTTTTTCTACTGTACTGTGGGTGGGGCCCTTATAAAAGTTTACTGTGGTAATATTTCAGTTTACCACACTTTCCCCATGCTATTAGGCTTTCAGTACTGTGTTTAGCATGGTTACCCACATTTCTTTTTATCATACAGTACTTCTCTGTAAATGTACCTTGCTTGCCTGTGCTTTACCATGCATTTGCAAGGATTTTACTATGCTTTTACCATGCTGCCCCATGTGGGGCATAATACATAAGCTTTTTTAAATGTTATGTTTTATGTAAGTGGTGTCTGATGAGTCTTCTCCTTCATAGCAAAACCCACACAATACAATTGATAGTATTGTTTATACTATCTGCTAGGCGGAGTTTGTTTTCTCAGAAGTACTTCCACGTGCTCAGGTTAATGCACTGATGACCTGGAAGACCCGACAAACATTAGGCAATGTTTTCCCGCATTGCGTCATTAACCTTTTTAGGCCAAGGTGTTTTGGTACAGCATGTTGTTTTTTCCAGGTTCCAGTATTTTTTTGTGTGTTATTGTGTATTCTACTTTCTGAGGTCAATAAGTATCAAATAAAATACTATGGTGTCAAGTCTAGACGTTTTATTATTTATTAATTAGACATAAGTATTAAGGGTCTGTAGTGGGCCAAATAATCAACATTTAATCAATCCCTAGCATACTATTCCAAGGATTGATTAATCAATACTTTTGGTAATGAAGTTACTTGATTATGTCACCAGTCATGAATACTAACTGACTGATACATTGTAAGCTGTTTACCTAGTGTATACTGCATGCTGCTACCACAGATAAAACGGAGTGGAACGTGCATTTATAGATCCTATGTCATCCACATAGGATCGCAAAGCACTTTAAAGCACATTGAGCCACCACTGAACAAGACAGGCATTTGGCAACTGCACACACCACCCCCACTATTTTGTGTTCATGTCCAAGGGCTGAGAACTTTTCAATTCACTTGTTGTCTGATCTCTTGAATACAGTAGGTCCTGTATGACAGTTACTTATCTGCATGAAGATCAGATGCAGACTACCAGCTGGGAAAAGCCACTGCTGACTTTTAATAGAGCAGTTTACAGCAGTGGGGAATCCCACTGGATTTCATAAACCACCTCCAGTATTGTTACTGTAAGGGTAATACAATCCATCTGTAATTTATCCTGGTGGGTTATACGTTGATTACGTCGACCCACGGTGTTGAATTTGATGGAACTGGTATTGGCTCAAAGCAACAGTGGGAAAGTATAGTACTTCGCACATTTCCGAATGGGGTTATTCTTAATCTATTTCAAACAAAAGGGTTCTATACATCCATTGTAGTAGCCATTTGATATAGACTGGGTAGTGTACTGTATGATTTTAAGAACAATATTCCCATTGTGGATACTATAAAACAATGGAACCTGTCCTAACAGGGGCCCTGAGTTTTGTGCCGAACTGTAACGTAATCTATTGGTATCTTGTTTGTTTTGGCAAAAGCACTCTTATTAATGGTGTTAAAAACTAAAGCTAGTGCCCACCCAGTGGAATTACTCAGATCATTTATTACTAGGCATACTAACATGCACTTTCTCAACCCCAAAGATTCCAAAAAGTTCAGTTCCTGAAGTGAGGTGGTTTTAGAAATGACCTCCAGGACTGCCCCCATTGAGTTGTATATGAAATCTGTACACATTTATAGAAAATGACAGAGATCATTTTTCAAATTGGATGTGCAGCATAAAACACACATACCTTTACTAAGAAATTAAACTGGTTAGAAATTAGATATTATGAAAATGTTAATTATATACCACGGTGTAGAAATCTGTTGGGAGGTATGGTGAAATGGTTGCTTACCATCAGAGGTCTCTCTTGAATGTTTCTTTTGTGACTAATGGAACTGTTCCAGTCCAAATTCCAGTCATCACATCTCTATCCAACTCTGAGCTGCTGGGAAACGTACAATATACAGGGAGTTTGAAAAGTGACTTGCCTGTGATTACTATTAAAAAAAAAAAAAGAAAAATCATCTCATGACCTACTGGCTTAATGTAGTGTTCATTCTCAATCCACACTACCTGTTCAGTTTGAAATCCCTAGTGTACATTGTGTAACCATTTAGTTTTATAACGTAAAGAAAAACATGCAGTGACCTGAAAATACTTACTTATTATCTGTGTTCTCTTATTTTTTTTCTTTTTTTCTTTTCATTTTTAAAATTTAGTCGTCGCCAATGATTTTTTACCACGGTTTTCTCCCCAATTTGGAATGCCCAATTATTATTTGTATCCCGGTTCACTGCTGCAACCCCCTGGCAACTCGGGAAAAGGAGGCTGGAACACATGTCCTCCGAACCCTACCTCTCCAATCTGTCATTTTTTGCATTGCGGATCCACAACGAGGGCACCAGACCTATAGTGCCGGAGGACAACACAGATCTGACGGCTCCACTGCAGAACTGCAGGCGCCCTATCGACCACAGGGGTCACTGGTGCGCGGTGAACCGTGGATTCCCCTGCCGACCTAATCCCTTCCTACTCGGGTGGTGCTCGGCCAATTGTGCACCGCCCCCTAGGAACCCCCGGTCACGGTCGGCGGTGACATATCCTGGATTCGAACCTGCGATCTCCAGGTTATAGGGCGCATCCTGCACTCCACGCGGAGCGCCTTTACTGGATGCACCACTCAGGAGCCCTCCCTGTGTTCTCTTAAAGCGTTTCTTGTTCTGTATGATAGGTTTGAAATGCAAAGTGCCACAGCACAGTAGTGCTGGTGAATCCTCTACACGTCCCTGTGTAGAGCAGAACAGATTTAGGAATCTACTGTACATGCGGTTGAGGAATTACTATTGTCTTATGAGAGTCTATTCACATAGGAGACTTTCTATATAAGGAGCAATTTCTATATAACATGTTTTAATGTTCCATTCACACCAGGGGCAGGGCGTAGTTATGCAACAGAACAGTGGTCTTCACATAAAAAACAGACTTTTTCATATATTAACACACTTATTCATGCTGGTCTGTAGAATTCTATTACAGTTCTCTTTGAAATTGATTTGACCCCCTGGCCCAAATTCATGCCTCTGATAAGACAGTGGGGGTTGTAATGAGGAAAGCTGTGTGATCTATTCTCAGCAAGGTTATTAAAGCTCTTCAGGAGATTAATATTTGTTAAAGAAACAAAGAAAACCCTTTGTGCATTCCAGTTGCGACTGGAGTTTGAACTCTTCAACTGGAAAAAGCTAAAGCAAAGACAGAGTGAATTAGTGTGTCGCTGGTGTAGTGATGCAGGACACAAGTTGAGATTCTCTGTTTGATGAGGACCAGCTCCTGCAGATTAAACAATCTCCAGGAGTGCTTGTTGCTAGTATTTTCGAATATTCATAATCTCTAGTTTAGTTTATAACCGGAAAATTGTAATGAAACCCTTTATAAAATAGTGTACCTGGTACCTCACCAACATGCAATGAAAAAAGAAAGCACTGCTGTTCAACAGAATGTGTTTTATTTGTATTCCAAAGGTCAGTTATTAATGTATACAAATGAGCTTTGATTGTTACTTCTTGAGAACACGAACAAGGTCATTTTTGCCCAGTGATTATTATTATTATTATTACATTTCTTAGCAGACGCCCTTATCCAGGGCGACTTACAATTATTACAGAATATCACATAATTTTTACATACAATTACCCATTTATACAGTTGGGTTTTTACTGGAGCAATCTAGGTAAAGTACCTTGCTCAAGGGTACAACAGCAGTGCCCCCCCTGGGATTGAACCCACAACCCTCCGGTCAGGAGTCCAGAGCCTTAACCACTACTCCACACTGATGATTTCCATTACACGAGAGTAGATGTTAAAATTTCATGCTGATTTGAACTCGGCTGTCGCCAAGATAAGCACCAACTAAGACGTAGCTTTACAGTAAACTAATGTGATCCATATGTGTCTCCATCCATTTACGTTTCCTTCCATATGATGATGTAGATATCCTTCTGTCTGGTGTTGATGGCTGAAGTGTAATGCTGGCTCCAGGGATCAGCTTCTTTTGCCTCCCTGGCACATCAGCATTTATAGTTTGATTATTCAAATATTTAACAGCATGCATGCTGTAATATGTACTGCCTTTAAAAAAAACCAAAAAAAAAAAAAAAAAAAAAAAACTATTGGTAATCATATACAATTGCAATATACAGAAATACAGTTTAAATAAAAAAAATATATAATAATTGACTTACAGAAAAATACCTTAGACGAATATACAGTGTATATTTGTACTTGACATTTAATGTATAATGTCTGTGGGTCTGTGTAACTTTTACAAGTTTACAAATAGTAAAAGATTATTTGAAACGGACAACATTTATTGGGACCAAAATGCTTAAAGGTAAAGCTACAGTATCTAGTCACATACAGTTACATACATCGGCAACATACCAGTTATCAGACAAGCAGGGTTTGCGTGTGTGTTTGTAATCACACAGCTCAGTCTCTATAGGTTTGAATCAACAGGTGGCTAAGATTTCTGGTAGCTTAACTGCAGTGCCAGTTGCTGGATATATGCCAGGCAGCACAGTATCCATTAGAGAACTGGACTGTATTACTTTTTCTTAGTAATGCCTGTATTTCTGCTGAATTGATTTTGAAAATGAGCTCACTAGCTACAGTAATTGGGCATTTAATTAGAATAATTTGTATTCAGTTAATGATACCAGTAGCAGCAGACTAAACAGTGCCCTAAATCTTAAGTAGACCTTCTTTCACGTGTTCTAATTCAGTTTAGTGATGTAAAGGGGATCATTAAATCACCACTGAGGGGACTGGGGTGGGAGTCTTTAGCTAAGGATTTATAGCTCATGGATTTTGTCAGCAGGCAGGTCAAAAAACAAATCATGACTTACAGGGGTATATTTGATGGCTTGAGCATCTCTCTGTAGAACCTTTACATTGCATTATTAATTCCCTAAGTTCCCCAGTGGGAATCAGTGTAATGGATTTGTTCTGGTCCTACTGAAAGTACAGTACTGTAGCTATGGAGTTAAAGAGAACCCCTTCAGTCAGTCTCTATGACAAACATGCAAGAGAATTGTGCTTGAGCACTGAAGTGTTTACACAGCACTGGAATGCTGCTGTATGTACCGTGGAAGAGCACCAGGATGAAGAATGCACTGCACTTGTCAGTACTGAACACAGACTAAATGGCAAAGCTAATTGTAAAATGTACAAATAAAACACGTCTTGCTCTTTTGTTTGGGGTGCATTTTGTAAATATTCTGTAACCTTCACTTTGCTTAGGTTTAGTGAGATTTGAGCTTCGATAGGCTGATTGACTTGTTCTTGTTCCCAACATTTCTTATTTCTTCCCAACAGCTGGGAATACTGCACTGTATCCATGGCGACAGGGATATTTTAGTGGCGGTGCACATGTGCTTGGTGTATTACACTTCAATAGTTAAAAGTTTGTGATCTGATAAAACCTGGTAATTGTTTTTTTAGGCATTTTGTAATATACATACTGTATGCTGTAGGGGTCTATCCATATTTCAGCTAACATTTTCATGTTTACTCAGTGGATGTAGCGCATGGTGATTAACCTTTTCTTGGTGCTGATTGTGTAATTTTGTATTCACAGTGCTGGCGGGGGTGTACTGTACAGTTGGTTACTGCTTATTTTCTTATGTTCTTATACCAGACTTGTTTGTCACTTTCGTTAATGTGTCACTATTTCCACACACACTTAGAAAAAAACGTGACCCTTATCTTTTTTTCTTCCAAAATCACTATATGTTGGTATTGCAACTGATTAAGCTTTTGGTCATAGTGCAGAAAGGTGATATGTTCACCCCCTTACAGTCCTTCCTGCATCTGCAAGCTTAAAAAAATTATTTTAAAGCAATAGTACTTTTTCTGAAAATATGTTGTTCAAAAATACTACATTTTGGTGCTGTTGACTGAAATCTCTAAGAACAATAGCATGCGAAGATCTAGAAAGTCTGGGATTCTGTTACACAAGTGTTTGGCAAATGAGCAAGATACTGTACTCTAGTGAATTACTTTAGAAACTCTTTGTTATCTTTCCCCTGAGTGTTTTTTTCCTCTGTGCTGTTTGTGTAAGAGTGCACTCTTAACTTTGTGTTCATTCTGAAAAAAAAAAGACTCCTTGCATCAGATTGTGCAGAGTGGGCTTTTGTTAATCAAAATCAAAAGCAGCAGCCTAGCGGAACAGCTTTGGTTATTTTTACGTTTTCCTGTAAAAACAGCAGCCACAATGAGCTGTGATGCATTTCCTCCGTGAGGTTGGAAAATAAACCATTTATTATTGCAGCCCTGAGTCACAGTGTTAACCTGTTGACTCCAGGCACAGGCTTTTTCAGACACTCCGATCAAAATGAACAGGTTAAGGCAGAAATTTGGATGCCAGGTGAAGGATTACCAGCTTATTGGAATCCTTCTTTTTTACTATTTGCTTTCTTTATGGGATTTTGGCAGTGTCCCAAACACGTTAGCACTACCTTATTATCATTGTGCAACTCCAGGCCCGAAGGGTTTCTAGGTGGTGCCTAGCAGGCTGGTGATGCATAACATTGTTAAATAGACAAATATCCTTTAAAAAAGAACAAAAAAACAGAATAACCTGCTCCTATGTAGCATCTCTTTGTGGCGAGTGCATGTGATTCGTAATGTTAAAATAATATTTTTGTTTTGCAAATTGAGTACAGCATATACACATAAATTCAACCACCGAATATAGGCCTATAATTGTAAGAAGATGTTTAGCTAAATAGCTAAAACAACTATACTTATTAGCATTCTAAATTGGTTAGACTAACAAAAGTAGATATGGAGCTAGTTCTAAACAATATATTGGAAGTTTATTTAATTTAATTTAAGTTTGTAAGTACAGTTCTCCCTTGTTAATGATTCGGTTAATTCATGGTTGACTGTAAATTGTACTGCATACTTCCCTAATTAACTAATTAACAGACACAGTGTAGTGAAATATCAAAGTTGCACTGTACAATAGTTGAATGGTTGAAATACTGAACTACACTGTAGAAAGTCATGGGTTCAAGTCTCTAACTGTACTGTACTGAATTCCTGTAAGTCTACTGTAGCCACCTGTCATTCTGTACCTAGATAGAACTCAAGGAAGTCCTTGAGGGCTCAGGCGTGAAGCTGGCTACAGGCCGTGTGCTGTACAGAGTACTACTGAACACCTGTACAATTCACACTAGTGTTTACAGTTTTTTTCTTTTTAGGCGATTTACCAAACTGCACTACTTGTAGACTATATTATAACATTTGTGTTTAAAGGAAGACATGCTTTTAATGCCTCCTCTGGAATTAATTAAACCCATCTCCTACTGTAACAGTCAAGGGATTTGGAGAGTATATTATTAGGCATTTAACTTTTTGGCTAAAGCTCAGACTTAAGACAATTAAAGGGATTTAGATATAAATCAACACACACTTAATAAGCTTTGTTGCTCTCAAAGACTTGTTTGGACAGAGAAGTCTACTGTACCAAAGTCTACTGTACTGTACTGAGATATCCAGGTGTTTTGATAATGTTACTCTGAAATGCTGTATACTCTCAAGGCCCTTCATTTTCTGAATTTTATTACTGAATAATTCCCAGGTTTTACAATAGCTGTAGTTTTTTTTTTTTTTTTTTACTGACTTTTTTTTTTACTGACTTTCACTAATATTTTTGTGTCACAAGCATGTGAAAAAACAGGTTTATACCAAGAAAATCTATGGCTTTCCATCTGATAAATTTTATGTAAATAAAAAAAAATGTTTTAGAGTAATACAAGGCTGTTAAACCGGGCTCCAGACTGCGACAAAAATGGTTGGAAATGAGACTATAAATTTTGATTATATAAATTTAAACTTCAAAACAAAGGACCAGTGGAAGGTTACAGTACATGTATACATAACTCAATTTTTTTTTTTTTTTTTTTTTTTTAATCTTCTGCATATCATGCTCCTTTCGCAGTGTAGGTGTTTGGTCTGTGGTTTTCTGCACGTAAAAATAAATAAAATCTGCAAACAGATCTTCATCTTTATAGTGCAGATCACATTTCCAGTAAACTGATAATTAGCATGCTTGTCTGAGGTGCTGTTGCAAGTAGATGGAATGCAGTGATAAAGAGTAGCTGGTTTGGTTGCATGGTACAACTGATGGTAGTGCGGGTGCCTGCGGAAGAGCTTTGTGTGACTTACCTGAGGTTACAAGTCAACTGTGACAATGCTCGAGGGCAAGTACAAAAATCCTGCTATTAGGTGAGGAAAAAGTTGTCATGGGGACCAGCAGCAACAGATGCTCAGTCCCATAGCCCCTGCAAGGGAGCAGGCTGTCACTGGCAGCAGTATACAGTAAACCCGCAGAGACTTTCTCTCTCACTCTGCATGCATTACTGATGAGCACCAGCACTGATGAGCTGCATAGGGACCCAGAAATGTGGAAAGGGTATGTGCATGCAGGTCTTTTAATTTTCTTTACATTTTCTTTAACCAGGTGAAAGTTCATTGAGATGAAACATCTAATTTCCAAGAGGGTAGATCATAAAGACAGGGCAGCAAATCATTCATGCAACACAGATTTACAAAGTACAAAACACTTTGACAGGAATGCAATCAGCAATTTCAAGTCTAAGATGAAAAACATGTGTATGGCATGTCAATAGATTAAATGTTTTAAAGATTTACTTGGTGTACATTTATACACTACAATGGGGTGCTCATTTATTGCACTTTAAAACACAGTTTTATTACTCTTTTTTCACAAGTAATATTCATCCAGCTTGCTAATTTGCTGGTTTAAAATAAGGTCATTCATGGTAAGCAGTTTACAGTATGAGATCATATCCAAATGTTTGTCTAGCTCTTTTGCATTGAGTTGAAACCATACCTTTGAGCATTTACATCAGTGATTAATCTGTCAATTACAGGCGTCATAGAGAAACAGATATTGTCAGTGTGACTCGTGACCTTATATGCCACCAAATTGTGGTCATGGGACTTTTTGCTTTTCATAAGGCCATGCTTCACATTCTGTACACAACTGTATTCTATGGTTCTCTAGGTCAGTGGTTCAAAGAAGGTCCATCTTTTGATCTCCATTAGGCACAGAGAGCTATAATCCTCGATTTTGCAACACTTTAAAATACTGCACTGTATCAACCCATTTCTGTTTATAATGGTTTCCTGAACACCATCAGTTTTTTTGTTTCTCTTTTGGTGTAATACATTTTTGCTGGGATAATGTTGCTTCCACAGCCCACTCAGTACGGTTACACAGTTTGATTAAAAATTGTACCCTTTTTAAACAAAGCTTCTGCTGCCATCTTAAAGTGGCCCAGAATTCATATTTGCATGCATCATTTTTTGTTCATCCATCAACCCTATATAAAGTGATGCATTTCTTGCTATTCTTAACACGTTGCACGTTGATTTATGACGTCCCTCTGTGTTGAGCATTTAGCTGTAACAAACTAGCACAGCGGGGAACTCTTGATTGCAAGCACTGGGGGTGGGTTTAGACACGCGAGAATAAAATGGCTATGATAAATGAAAAGGAGGAGCAAAGAATTAAATGGCAAAGAAATAAAAAACACAAAGACGAGCAAGTTAAACATGTATAGCTACAATTTACTGTTTGTATCACGTCACGCTGTACCACCACCACAGAAAACAGTGCCTCGCTGGAGCCATGCACTGAACTACTGTGTACAGTATAATATGTGGCTAGTTTTCCAGATCACGATTGAAGACAGCTGGTTTTCCCTTTGCATGTTGATGGGTTAATGGGGAATGCCCTTGGAGTGTTACTGTAGATCTGTGTGCGTCTAGTACCTTATGTGTGCATGTTTGTGCGTGAAACAGATCTTTGCAACTCTTACTCAGAGGGCGGGCTTGAAAGTGCAGTGTCCCGTACTGTTTTTACGTTAATCAGAAGGGTTTTTACTGTACAGGTTCATGATGGTGATATCAGATCTGCACTTTAGGTATTTGGCTATAAAATGTTGTCAGTATACCAAAAGCACCATGCAAAAAAAAAAAAAAAAAAATATATATATATATATATATATATATATATATATATATATATATATATATATATATATGTATATATATTTTTTTGTCACTTGATCTCTGCAGGGTTCTTCTGTTGTGCACTTATACAACATGTGCAAATGGGACATCTCAGCCTATTAACTAGTGATACTCACCTGTGTCTCTTCAGTCCATTTCAACCTGGGACTTTGTTCCAACCAAACCTTCACTTAGGCTCAATTCAGTAATTAAGGACATAGTTGGAACTGGGTCCTGGACTGCATTAAATGAGCCACACATGAGAAACAAGGCTCTGTGATACCATTTGAAATGTGCTTAATTAATGAAAACTTTTGAAATTTAAAAAATATAACTCACTAACCTCTAGTTAGGAGCATTGTGGTCACCTAAAACCTCTGATTAGAAAATGCCCTTTTTAGGACCTCTGTTGGGCTACCATACCAACTCCTGCTTGGTTTTGTGACCTACTAGGAATTGAGCAACACTATGTGTAGTACCTGAATTGGGCGATGACATAATTTCCTGACCCTGATGTTGCGGTGTTAAAAGTAATCTTGTAAGCTATGGTATACAGTGCCTCTGGTTTCTGTGTGATTGCTACAGTAAATACACAGAAAACTCACTATATTTAGAAGAAAATAATGTACTGTAGGTCCGTATATTATTCATTTTATAGCCCGGTACAGAACATTGCCTGGGGTTATACAGTACCTACGGAAAAACATACAACACTTTAATATTTGTTGCCTTACATTGACAGGCAATACATAGTCTACAGCTACAATCCGTTTTGGTTGTATAATATAATAACATTTTTTTTTTTTTTTTTTCATTTTAAAATTTAGTCGTCGCCAATTTTTTTACCCCTGTTTTCTCCCCAGTTTAGTATGCCCAATTATTATCTGTATCCTCGGCTCACCGCTCGCAACCCCCCCGCCGACTCGGGAAACGGTGGCTGGAACACGTGTCCTCCGAAACGTGCTTCTGCCAAGCCGTCATTTTTCGCACTACAGATCCACAGCAATGCCACCAGACCTATAGTGCCAGAGGACAACACAGATCTGAATGGCTCCACTGCAGACCCGCAGGCGCCCTATCGGCCACAGGGGTCGCTGATGCGCGGTGAGCTGTGGATTCCCCTGCCGACCTAAGCCCTCCCTACCCGGGCAGCGCTCAGCCAATTGTGCGACGCCCCCTAGGAACTCCCGGTCACGGTCGGGTATAATATAATAATTAATGGCAAGGAGGAACAAGTAAATACTGTAAACTGCATAATGTATTTGATTTAACAGCATTGGCTGTCATTGCCTGAGCCATACTGTGCAGTGAAGACAGATTGCTGTTAATTCCCCAATAAAACACAAACGCAGTGCAAATGATGCTGCAGTTGGAGATGAAACTGAAAGTCGGAGCTGATGCTTGAAAGATTAGGGTTTTTTCCTACAGCAGGAATCCCCTCGCATGGCAGGGACTTGCAAATTTCATATTGACTTGCAAATTTCATATTGTTTCATATTGTCTAATAAAGTGGAAACAAAGTGGCTTGTATGACCTTTAATTTGCAATGGCTCATGGAACAAATTACTGTAGTGCTGTATGGCACTTCTCAGGTTCTCTCAACTGCAAACATTTTTGCCATAACTTCAGATTACTATTGTTGCTGTCTTCAAAGACGTTCAGTAATTGGAGGTTTATAGTACCAGCTAAACCAGACTGGTTTCTTGGCAGGTGCGATATTTTTTGCACACATTGGGCCCAATTTTTGTTCTGTTTGCACCAGTGCATAGTTTGCCTCTTTTGAAAAAAACTACTTGGAAAGTTAATTTAACCACTGTAATCTAAACCCAAGTTGTTTGCTAGTTTTATAATCTTAAAATGGAGAAACACTTCCCGCCATTTCACACGCTATTCATTAATAACTCTTCATTAAGTACTCTGAAAGTTTATTTATTTAAAGACTTTTTTAGTAAAGGATAATATTTAAAACAGAGAGGGTATTGTAAAATAACTGAAAGGATTCAAAAGTTATGTCCTTACCTTCTGACTCACACACATAAAAAAGCTTTTGTTAGCCAGCTTTGATATCAAATACTCACTGCAGGAAATGACTAATTGTGTAATTTTTTTTGATCCCATTACATCTGGTTGACTTTTAAAGAGCCATATACAGCAGTGATAAACCTTGAAATTTGGTTTGCTGTTTTTGCCATGAAAGAACAGCCAGTTTCTGCTATTACAGTTTTTAATAAATAAACCCGAAACATAACAGAGTACGTTATCTTCATTACAGCACCAGCAAACATTTACTAAAGGTTTAACATGTACAAAGGTTTAATTTGAAACCTACCATTTCAAGTTTTAACCGCTTCTCTGCCAATTGAAATAAAAAAGCTACCTCTCCTGCTGTGCCTCTGTAAAAAATGGCAATTTTACTTTCTTCAATTCAGATCTTTGTTTAAGCATTTTAACACCATAACATCCAATTATTGATATAACCTAAGAGAAAACACTTCAAGTGTGCAGTGATAAAATATAGACTTGGGACTGGAAATCAGAAACCTGCAGCTGTGGTAGCGAAGTTTATGAATGGGTGTATCGTCAGTTATTTCAAAATGTATTTTTGTTATGCTTATTTCTTGTTATACTTTCTTTTCTTTGTATCCAGGGTACTATTGAGACCTTTTTTTTGTTGGTGCTGTGTTTAAAATCAAAAGCACATTTAGTAGACAGTGTTTATTTGAATCTTTCAGACAGGAAATGGTTTTGCTTGTACCCTGCTGTTGTTGCAGATTGAAACTTTTGAATAAATGTGCATGAACACTGCAGCTAATCTGGTTTTACAAAGCTGGTTGTTATAGAGGCACAATTGCTGATCACATCTTCGCGGCTCACATCTTTATCAGCTGCATGAACTGGGTGCTGGATTTCAGAGGTGGAAAAACCAGCACATAACATTATTCCACTACTGTACACCAAACCCATCCATCATAATAAAAAGAAACAGCTGTCTAATAGTGATATATTGCATAAAGCTATCAAAAAGCAATTAATCTACCTTTCCCGGCCCACCTATTGTTGTTTTGAGTAGAGCTTATAACAACACCTACTATGACCTACCCTGGAAAATCATGACCTGCTTAACTGAATGGCTGAAGGGAAGTCAAATACCAGGCTGATATTCGAGGCACAACCACAACCCTTTATGAGAATCACCAGTGCGGTACAGTAAAACCCCACAAATGGTCTCAGTCCACTCAAAGAATAAAAACAAAATAGATTTTTTAATAGTTGATTTGGATGCTTCCATCAATAAATTATCTCTGGAAGAATGTAACCCACACAATTCCAGTTGCAGTAGTTTCATGACGTTGCAGTTCAATTAAAATAATATTTTGAGCCAAGAGCAGTTTCATAGGGAAAATGGACAGCCTCACATTTCTGAGAGCAACTAGGTCATTCCACATCAAATGGACCAATGGTCCCCAGCTCACCATCTCAGATTCTTTTGATATAACATATGAATATACCTGGAAGTGTTTTAAGAACAATCCCATAATATTAGTTCTCAACGTTTGGCTCCATTGCATTAACATCTATGGTCACCAACTGATAATATGTTGACACATTACTAAACTGACACAGCACTTCCGTGCATGCAGAGAGTATCAAGAAGATCTCTTTGAAAGATCTCTCAAACGTGGCCCCTTTTCAGTGCTTGTTTTCATCAGCCACCGGCACCCCCACGTTATAGGCCTATAACTTCAAAAATAATGAATTGAGAGCTAATAAATTGTGATTCTTCCTAAAACACTTCCAGGTGCATTCAAATGCGATATCGAAAGAATCTGAGACGTGGGGAAGATCCCAAAATGTAGTCCATTTGGTGTGGAATGATCCAACTGTGTTTATGTACTTCATACAGTGTGTGACTGCTTTAAGTTAAAGGCCATCTTACCTCTCTAAAGTAAAATGTGTCAATATATTACTTTAATGAAGGCATCTGCTTACCTCTTAATAACTTGCGACTTTTCAAACTGATACGGCTGCTATTTCTAGTTATGCTGCTTTCAAGGCATACTGTAACTTCTCTTTCCTGTTTCTCTTTCATCACTCAAAACCATTGAGTATAATCAAATTGAAAACTACTGTATTTGGGGCATTAGGATGAATAGTGGTGTTTGGATGAACTTCTATAACTCCCAATTCATGCTCAATTGCACAGTGCAAAAGTGTATTACATTAATCATGTAAACCTGTTTTTGTAGTAATTTTTTCTTGCTGTTGAAATGCTGTGATACAGTAGAATTTCAACTATTTTCCCCTTTAAAGCTCCAGGCCATTTGAATGGTGTAAAACTAGAACATAATTGTCTATTCTCGATGGTTTTATATTATTATTTTTTGTATTCCTCTGGGGAAAAAAAGCCTTTTCATTTGCTTCAAAATAGTCAGTGTTCCAAAAAATACAAATCTGTTCACATACTGTATTTAAAATGTTTATTTTAAGAAAGGTGAGAATATCATACTACAGATAACCCAAGCTGTGTTAAGTGACATGGGGTGCTTTTAGAGTTAAATTATGTTTTTTAGTATGGTAAATTAGGGTTGTTAGTTTTTGTTTAATTTCTAAAAGTTTAAATGTTATAATTAAACTTTTTTACAAATGTAACCTTTAACATAATGTTATTACTAATCTGAAAAACCATCATTAACCCTACATTGCGTTTAGTAAACTAATGCAACATGATTTTTTATATAAGACTATATGTGTATCCATATGTATATGGAAATAACAGTGAAGACATATTGAATATGAAATGATTAAATACATTGCCTTACACTGTACACTTGCTTCTGTGACAGTGGTTAAACCTTTAGTCAATATTCTAAACATTTAACACTTGGCTAACATTCAAACGTTTAAACAATAAACTATTAACACCACTACTGTAAAAACTGAAGAATCGACAATCCCCATCTAATTTAATCAGGGAGGCTGGTTCATTTATTTTTGGAAAAATAAATGTATGGTAGATGTTTAAGGGATTGGCCTGCATTACTAGCTGGAGGGACCAAGACTTTATGTAATGTTTCCTGTGCCAACTGAACTCTACAGCAAATGTGGCTTGGCTTTATTTTTGTCAACAGAGATTTAAAAAACCAAGCACCATTTTTCCATTTTCTTGAAGGATCTTCCTCCAACTGTGACATCTATAAGTAGGAAGCAATAGAGTTACTGACCAAACTTCCGAACTACTCAATGTCATTCAATTGCATTGTTTTCTCAGATAACTTGTTTTCGTTCAGTAAACTGTAAGTGCAGTGCTGTTTTAATAATATATCTGAATATGGTCTACATGTTTTTAATATCCTGAATGAATCTGCTCCACAGGGGCCCAGTGCTCCCCCTTTTGCTGTAATCTGTTACAGTTTCAGCAGGTTAGTATCAGCAGAAGACAGGACTTCCTTTTCAGATACAATGGAAGAGGAAGTCTGCCATTAGCCCTGTACCGAGTTACTCTTTGACCCTGACTTAAGGCTACAGTAGCTTTGTAACATCCGTATCTTAGGTTTGTGGGGTGAATAGGATTGATTGGTTGCCCATTGGTCGGTCACACATTTATAATGTTGGTCTTTCTTAAAGTTAGTGTTCACAAAGCTTAAGCACTCCTTGAGTTTTTATGAATAAAATAAAGTTTGGTATTCATGAAACTGTTCTCGACTGCTGTTCTGTAATAAAACTCCAAGCATACAAAACTTTATTTAGGGTAATTAATCAAACAAACTTTTAAATAAATACCTTAATAACTCCACACAGAAATCTGGATATTTTAATTAGTTTATTAATGAAAATTTTCCAGCTAGGATGTGCAGATTCAGGGGTTGTTTGTAGTTTACAGTAGTTGCAAAGCTTTTTCTTTAAAGTGTTTCTCTGAATACACTTTCCACAACTGCATGTCAGTGAGAAAAAGTAACTACTGCATTGCCTACAGTAGCTATGCAAAATCAGCTACTTGATAAACAAAATCCTTGATGCTATGAAGACTTTGGAACCTACTAATACACATGATAAAGTTGCTAAATACTGTATTTAATATTACTGTGAAAAATGAAGTCATTTGCTGAAATGCTTCTTTCCTGTCACACTGAACATAATATTAAAAAATGGACCTATTTTCTGATATAAAATACTATGTCAGATGGTAGAACAAGATAAGAAATAAACAAAGAAAATAGTGTCTAAGGCTGGGCAACATCAGCCATGTGTGTACCAGTGACTGCTGAATAGGACTGGTACTCAGAGGCATGTTTCCAGACCCAGTCGAGCCATCTGTGTGATCCTGAGGGATCGTCATCTCATTGTGCTTCAGTTATGTAAAGCTTTGAAACCGACGCAGTGGTGTTAGGTTCACCCTGGAAGTAAAATGCCATTTGATATTTTGGGTGAATTAAAAAAAAAAAGTATTTTATTTAATACCGTATTTCTTATAGGCCTGAAGCTTAATAAGAAAGCTACTAATAAACAAACTTTTGAACTTGACCTTGAGGCAGATACTCGCAGGTAAATATGAGTAAATCCAAAGGCCTCTAAAACAGCAGTGCTGTGCAGGAGGCTGAAATGTGTTGAGGCTGCATATTGTTTGAGCTGGCTCCCTCTATTAAAATCATTTTGGGAATGGCTTTTCATTTCCTGTTACTGTAGTTGTAATGCAAGCTTGTGTTAAACTTAAAACGCAACCGTATGGCGCAGTGATGGCTGCACAGTTTGTCAGTTCTTAACTCAAGAAGAAGCATTGAAAAGGATATCGATCTAATTGAGCAATTAACATAAGCTGATAATTAAAAGGAACAGGGTTCATTACCCTTCACGAAACTGCCAGCCCTCTTCTTCTTCGTCTTCTTCTTCTTCAAGTTACCAAGCAAGATTGCTAGCTGTGCTACTGTACATTTACTTGTTCGCATTTTCATTTATTTACTGAGGTGAGCAAAAGCGAACATTTGCCAAAATAAAGCTGCTGTCACAGGAATCTGAGGAGCTCCCTGGAGTTTGAATGGACTGTTCAGGTTCATTCATGCAGCCCCTAAAATAATCCTTAAAACGCGATGAGGAAAGCTTGCCTCCAGGCGTACAGGGATGAAAATACCAGCACTTCCTCTTGACACATCCAGAGGATTAGAAAAAAAGTCAGATTTCCATTTTCCGGTTGCAATCTGCTGCAGATACTGGGATTATGTGTGTCCTGACGTGCCAGATGTTAGGCCTTCAAATATGCTGTACATGAGGATGTTTGCTTGCCACATGTGTGGGTCTGATTTTATTGTTGAATGTCATAGAACTACAGTATGCAAACTACCTCAAATTTACCAAAATATCTTATATCTCAATATCTTTTTTTCTTTTGTGCTAGAATATTTTACAAGTCTGCTTTTCCTCCCACTCCTCAAGCAATTACACAGGTCGCTTCTTTCTCTTGCCCACCCCATCTTGGTAAACATATGTGCTCTGTCACATGTAATGTGTGGTTCACCACAGTTGGGAAACTAATCTAATTCTGTGTGATTAGCTCCCCCACCCATCAGACATGCTGTGCAAATGTCCAGATAGGAAATGTAAATGTGCACCTTAAATGAAAAAGAAGAATGCTTAGAAGAATGGGTTAGGCACATATAGACATTTTGAAAATCTTATAAGTTTATGGGTTTTTTTCTAATTCTTTAACCACAGAAATATTTACAGTAGTCTAATATGTGTAAAACAGACTCTCTGCTAAAAGGTACTATGAATTCAAAGAAAAGTAGCAGCCAAACACTTGATTCAGGCTTGTATACATTTGCACTTGTTGATGAGCCAAGTTCCAGCCAAATCAATGCTGCCTTCATTAGTCTTGGTTACGACTGCATTTAGAGTAAAGTGCATGTTTCTAAATTGTCAGATTTGGCACATAATTAACTGCTTGGTTAAAGGCGTACAGCTTTGTTCACACCACAGTTTAATTCAGTGTGCATTCTTTAAAATGGTATAACATTATTTAAATTTCACAAAGAAATAACTGTGATCCTACTGACTTTGGAGAAATCATAAACTGACAGCAAACAAACAGGTACTAATACTAGAGGAATCTCAAATGTGAACCAAACTTTCAATTATCAGTCCAGATCATAATACAGTCAATGGGCAGAAACACAAGCACTGAATATACCTGATGAAACTATGCTTATGTATGAAGTCTTGGTAGTAAACAAAAAAGGCATTATTTTTGTTAAAAAAAAGTTGGCCAAAATAATTTTGCATGGTAATTCTGAAGTTTAGTTTACCATGCTTTTCTTTGCTTCTATAATATTATATTGTATAGTGTAAGATCATATAAGATTGTATAAGATCATATGATTTCACTGTTTTACCATAGGGTATTTAATATATATATATATATATAGTTTGACCATACTTACCCGTGTTTTATTGTGTTTTCACTATGCTTTACTACACTTTTGAATAACATAATTATAAGTACATTTTCACCTGGGCCATTAAACAAGTCCAGCTACAGGTAACTGTAGCTTTAATAAATGTACTGAAGCACAATGCCAGCTTTTACACAGGGTCTGTTTGCATGAAAGCATGGCTGCTCTGAGGGCTATCCTAAAGGCCACTACACACAAGATGCGATGCAACAAGCGAAAATGTGCAGCGATGCGACAAAATGAAAAGAAGCAGTATCCAATATGACAGAGAAAAAAATAAATAATTTCCGTGGAAAAATACCCTGAGCTTTATAACAAAGATCGTTGCAATTATAAAGATGCAGATTTGAAAGGTAATATATGGGAGTCCATTTTGAAGATACTGGATAAGCCTTGTATGTATGATTTATTGCCATATGTTGAAATACTGTCAGAGATTGCTACATCATGTTGATCATAGTTTTGTCATTAGCAATTTTTAATAGTTTTATAGCTCTGTCAGTTTTCAAATCTGTCACATCGCCTCAGTGTCACTTGTGGTGTTATGGTCATGTCGCTGCTGCCCAATGAAAAATCGCATCGCCTTAATTCTATAAATATCTGATAATTCAATTATTTTTTAGTTTTGGGGATACATTTATTTTCCGTTAGCTACTATGTCTTTAAAGAAGCCAGCAACCAAGCCAAATTAAATTACTTTAAATGATGCAAGTATTTGACCTAGAGTTTAGAGTGCTGTCTCCAACATCATGGTGTGTTTAAAATCCCAGCTTGTTTGCTGTGTATTATCTATATAATCAGAGGGACAAAGTTCTCTTTTTCATCTGTGAATAAACAAACCCTCCCCTCACCCTCTCCTAAAGCATGTGATGGACACTTGCTTCCTTCAAGGTACTTTTCTATAATACGGTTATAGAAATAGAAACAACCCACTTTCTTTATTTTTAGATTTTAAAATGAGTAGGCTTGAATTGGAGGAATACATTGTTTTAAAAGTTACAATACACAAGAACCAACCAATCCCCCCATAAATTCTCAGTATAAATTTGTCTAACCCATTTACTCTAAAACTCACATTCTTCAAACTGAGATTGTGTTTTAAAGATTTCTTTTCCATTTCTAATACTTTCACTTCTACTGGATACTGTATTTCAATGAGTGCTACAATGTGTGGCAGAGCTGAGGCCGTGCACATGCAAAAGAAATGTTTTCATTTTGTTTATTTTCATTCAGGCGCTTTGTCTTTGTTTATTTTCATGACGCTCTATCTGGGACATGCTATCTGTTGTGTTTGGTTGCAGGGAAAAGCAACTGGGGATTGGCAAACTCCTGATCCCTAACCTGTTTAGAATATTAACAATATTTGTTAATTTAAATGTGTCAGTACTGGGACCTGGATTTTTCATGTTAGAAGAATATTCAGTTAATTTCACTAGGCCGATAAACAATAAATACCTTGGGAGTTAAAAATAAAACCCTGCTCACCACAGATTTGCACTACGAGCTAATACACAGAATTCCGAGAAGGCTAGAGAAATGATTAGCCTTCCAGCCTCAGTGTCAATTCAGCGCTGAAAAGGTCGCTGCTGAGCTTGATACCATAGGGGCTTGCTTGTGTGTGTTTCTTCACAGTGCACGAGAAATTGCTAACTTGCTTGGGGCACATTTTCCCTCCTGCGTGTAAAGCTTTGCCCCCATAGGCTCACCTTGCCTCTCTGCCCTTTTGGGATTCTGCATAGAACGCTGTGTGTAATATGAGCCTGGTGTGGGAATCTAGGGGAAGGACATACTGCATAGTCCTGAAGAAAAAGCTGGAAAGCACTACGTGGTCCATTCTTAAACCCACCCTGGATAACTAAAGCTTGAACTCTGTCACCACTACAGAAAAGAAAGGCTCCCCCTGAGTGATTGCAGTGTAAGCCAGAGCCTAAACAGTATTTGTATTGCAGGCAGCATAGATGTAAGTGTAAACTTTCAAAAACATAATGCTGCTTGGCAAAAAAAAAAAAAAAAAAAGTCATTATTCAAGAAGTATCTCTTTTTGAATAAGTTATTTGAATAATTAAGTGTAGTTGGTCAAAGAATGTGAACACCTGCAATATGTAGCATACACTTAATGCGTTCTATAAAACATAAAAAAAAATATTCCTGTTGTAAATCACGCAAGGCAACACAGCATTATAGCGCTACTGCTGCTTGCTCCTCTGACATTGTTTGAAGACGGCCTGTATACATAAAATGAATTAAATACATTGAAGTCCTTTGAAATGGAATCCAATATATTATCTTTCAAATCTGTATCTTTATAACTGTGATGACCTTTGTCATAAAGCTCTGGGTATTTTTTCAATGGCACGTATTATTGTTTCCTCCGTCATTTTGGATACTGCTTCACCCTGCTGGACCATGTACATTAAAGCTATTGTCCGTTGGAGCATAAACACTTTGCGACTTTGTCTCGTTAAATCATTAAATGTGCTTTCAATAGGATTAGTATTTTAAAAGATGAAAGAGGGGTCAAAAGGTTAAAATGTAAATAATAATAATAATGTGAGATTTATTTTTCATTATTTAGTTTGGTTAGTGGAAAGTTTATTTGATGTGAATAGAAAGTGCCACTGAAACTAATTTATGTGGTTAGTCTAAATTTACATTGTTAGTGTTATTTGCTTGAGTGTGGGGAATCTGCGGTGTAGAATGAAAAGTGATCTTTGACCGGTGACGTCCAAGTGAGTGAGGGGAGAAACGGAGTTTGGGGGAGACAGGTTCAGTCTTGTTACGAGTTAGCTGCGCTTTGATCCTTCCATTTGTTTTGTTTAAAATAAACTTGCCATGTTCGTGTAAGGTGGCTTGCTTGCATTTCACCCCCGCCTGGTCTGTATTTCTTTCGAACCCTCTTACAATAATAACAATAATAATAATAATCAGCAGACCTGGAGACTGAGATACAGTAGTGGTCTCTGCTGACTCTGCTGAATTTCCTACTGTGGCTAGAATTTGATTGGATTTCTATTTAAGTTATTTTTATTTTTAATGTCGTTTTTTTTGTAGGTACATTCAAATGTTTGAGAGGCCCGTAACACACGCCGCTTGGCGGGGGATATACGCTCTCTGTGGCCGGCCTCATAGAACTGATTTTGGCCATGTACTTCCCAGCCTTTTTTTTTTTTTACAACTTAGTAATACTTCAAAATAAGTTATTTTAATTAATTATCACATTTCCAGTCAATGCAAACCATTATGGGTTATTTAACATAAAAGACATCATACTTTGAATATAGCTCACAATTATATACTTATATACTAAGTTTTGACCTGAGGCTGAGCTGTTGAAGGCTACAGTATATTGCTTCCCAGAATGTGATTAAACTTAGTATAGGCATGTGTTATGATATAATCTACATGCTAATTACACCAATACCTGCAATGTGATATTTACATCCTTTATAAGTATACCTGGTCATTATTGCTTCCTTAAGATTTTTACTGCTCCCCTTATCATTGTTTAGTGGAACTTTTCCTTGTTACAGGTGTTGTTGCTAAGGTTTTAAAATTCTTACCTGTGCCATTTCACATCATTGCATGCTACCCTGACCATCACATCTCTGTATCTGGGCTAAAAGCTTAGCCTGGATGCAGCTGAGTTATGAGTGGTACAGCATTTCCTGACTTTTATGGCTTCAAGCTTAAACCATAACTATTTTTTTTTTTTAAATTTTGGAATGAATAACATTGTAGAGCAGCCCTCTCATCCAAGACTTTTCAGAAAAAAGTACTCGAAATATTACTGATAAGGGGGATCAGTGTTTTTTTTTTTTTAAAAAACCTTGGAACAGCATTTTTTAAGATATAATCTGCTACTTTCTTGAAATGTATTTTTGTTTACGACTGTAAGTCGCCCTGGATAAGGGCGTCTGCTAAGAAATAAATAATAATAATAATAATAATAATAATAATAATAATACTTCAATTACTGTAGTCCCTTGCTAATACAGACATCGTTATGGCATACATTTGGACATGAAGGACACAACTTATGTCCCCCAATAATAACCAATTAAGTGTGACGCTAGGTCACTATGAATGGCATGATCCATAGAGACACACTTTAAAAAAAGGGTTGTTATACTGACACCAAAGACAGAACGAAAATAAATGGAAGAACAGATACGGTGCAAGTAGCCACTAACTCACTAAACATGAGAACCTGAGTAAAAGAGGCCGTATGAATTCATATGCTACAGAGATTAGACTAGCTGGAAAAAGGGCGAGATGTCCGGTTTAGCGATGGACTACTGTATGTGATTTAAATCTACAATCTCTAAAATAGCTCAATACTTTTGCAGTAGTTAGCATGTGCAAATGTAGAGAGAATGAATAATGTTCTCTACTAGAATTTCAGTTCCTGCAGCTTTGACCAACAGCGCTGTGATTCCTTTGATAATGGGTGGAAGTTTTGTTATCTTGTTTTTTTCCCTTCTAGAAGCTGTGTCACCATAGTAACCTTTTAAGACTAATGACCTTTTTACTACTCTACAGATTTACCATATGCCCACATATTTTTTTTCCATTTTTTTCCCTCCATGATAGGTTAACATACAGTAAGTGAACCTTATTTCCTTTTTGTGAGAAAAAAAAAATGTGAAAAAATAGATCATACTGTAGGTTCCCATTTACTCTACATTTTCTTTAACATTGTTTTATAGACTAAATCTTTATCATTAAAAAATAATTAAATCCATATATCCATCTCTTACACTTTGTAAAGTGTCTTGAAATTCAAGGTTTTCCGAAAGAAATAAACTATAATACCACATTGTATCTTGCAGTTATAATATAAAACCTTTACGAAGAACTTTGATAATGGTTTGAATAGGTTTATGACCCTGTCATAACCATTATCAGTAGCGGTCTAGAGTACCAAACCTACCCAAGAACAAGTAAGAACTGGAAAGAAGAAGAATTCAAAACTATATACACCTTTGACATGGTAGGTTACTGTCCTCATACACTACCCCCATTTCCCTTTGGCTTTTATCAGCTTTTCATATTGGCATTATAAAAGGGCTGTGAGATCGGTCTACCACTGAGTGTGATTACCCATCGTAAAGAGTAAATAGAGGAAGTATCTGGGATTCAGGTAACAGCTGGTCAGGTATTGTCATTAGTCAGTTTCATTTCCTTATGGCTTTCTCTCTTATCTGAAATAATAAAAACAAAGATTTGCATATATCACAGTACCAGCCGCTATATCTTCACTGATATAGTGTGTTTTGTATTGACTTCATAAGCGGGTGCCACACCAAAGAATTAAATACAAATCAATTGAAGATCAACCGAGCCGAGCACAGAGGTGACCTAATTACCTGCAGGAGCACACAGGTATTGTGTCCACCCTTCCTTCCCATCCTTTGTTGTGTTGTGAACTACTGTATCTACAGTAGCAAAGAAACTTTTTTTTTTGTCTCGGAAAGGGTAGCTCTGCTTGACGCAGCGCAGGCCAGCAACAGCATCTGCATGCTGGGTTGTACGTCTGTAGACACCTGTTATCCTACCAGCATGAGAGCTTTTACTGCGTGTGCTGCTAACTTCTGTCCCCATGGCGATTGCAGGTTCTTTTTCTCTCTAACAGGCAGCCCCAGAGTCTCAGAAAGAACATAGGCTACTTAATGTCTATGCTGAAAAATCTCAGCTAGAAAGCAATACCACATACTCTCTGTCAAAAGACATACATTAATATGCATAATGTTGTCCTGCATCAAATCAAGGACTACATCCCATGCCTGTAGAACAGGAGTTTTGCTTAACTGCAGAATTTCACATCCATGCATGGTACTGTATAATTTGACACAAATGCTCTATGTTGGTTTTAAAACTGTATACATCAGTAAACTATACCAAATTTAAGTTTTGTGTGGATTGTGACATTTCGAAAATGAACACTGGCTTGTGATTTAGGCCTTCAGTGTGTATGGCAAGCTTTTTCTTATGTGTTTTGTTTACCAGCAATAAATCAGCCGGTTTACAATATGTAAAATGAATCCGATCAATTACTTAATTTATAATGGCATATTGGCGCTAAGCTGTTTATATGTCAAATCAAAAGAATGGGAGAACATTGTAATTGTTTGGCATACAGTCTGTATTTTTTTTAATCACTGTATTCAGATGTGTACGAGACAGATACAATGTTTATTTTTTCAGATTGCACATGTTATCTTCAGTTAAATGCATTTGTTTTTCTTTCATTCATCATCTCTTTAAAGAAAAATGACACAGGAAATCTGTGGCAGGATGTGGTTAGCCCATTGAATCTGCCATTGTAAGTTAATGCACATTTTCAGCAGCATCTTATTTGTAATTTACTTCTTAAAGGTCAGGTTTTTCCTCCTGTGGTACAGTACCAAGTAAATCTGAGGAACAATGTTTAATTTTGCTGCAAAAATTAAACATAGTTTTATCAGATCTACTATAAATGGACTGGCTTTTAAAAATAATTAGATGAAAAAAAGTATAAAATTTACATTTTGTTTTTCTCAGGCCAATCAGTAATTGAAATGTTCGCACACTGTCTCTTTTGCCATTTTGTATTTTAGCAGAAACATTTATTTTGTACCTCAGTTGTTAGGATAAAACTTACAATATGTTATTTGCTGGCAGCAGCCTTATTTTTGGTTTTAAAATAGTCTAACTTCATTATAACAAACCCCCCTGGGACCTAGAGAAATGTTTGTTATATCAGGTTGTTCACTATAATAGGACAGCAGTGTGGAGTAGTGGTTAGGGCTCTGGACTCTTGACCGGAGGGTTGTGGGTTCAATCCCACGTGGGGACACTGCTGCTGTACCCTTGAGCAAGGTACTAAGGTAATAATATTAATAGGGTTTGGCAATTTGCTGTTTCAGAATAATGAAGAAACGCCCAAATTGAATTGAACATCTTCATACAATATACAGTAGTTCTTTCAAAACAACTTTACATTGATCAACATTTAAAAGAAAACAATAAGGAAATGAAAAAAATAAAAAGTACACTTACATGCTGAATACAGTAATTACGTGCCCTTTTTCTTGAAAAACATATCCAGCGTGCACCTGTTTCAGTCTTGTTACTTCCTCATGCCTGTTGCATACATGCCAACAGTCCGTATATGGGTCAGGACAGTCCCGATTTCCTAGAAAGTCCTGATATTTATCCATAGAAAAAAAAATCATTTATTCTGCACAGTAGTTATTGAAAACCTTTCGTTTTTGCTTACGAAATCAGCTCTCGGCTCGCCAATGCCCGCCATTGCTACAGTACACATTCCAAACACACACTCATTTTTCACAGTTCCCAAAATATTTTTTAGACGGAACACTCCCACCCCTGTCTTCAATACGCCTGTGTACAGTTGTATTTACTTTGTACAGTAGTACTTACTTTGTACAGTAGTACTTTACTTTGTACAGTTTTATTTGACAGTGGCACACATTTGATCTTTTGACTTAGTGCGGCTTCCTTACCTAGCATTTGCTCAATGATGTCCAGCTCCTCCCTGATTCAGGCTTTTTTGATTTTCGCAATGTGCAGAGATGCAAGATACAAATGCTTTCAGGGCTTTTTTTTTAAAACACGCGTCTTGGCGAATAGTTTTCTTTTTTTCTAAGAAATAAACCACTTAATTAAATGCCTTTTAAATTTGTAAGCCTTCATTCTTTCCTTTGCAAGCATTTCTATCCACAACAGACACTTTGGAGCTGGATCGTTTTCAGTCCCACACACAAAGAAGCTAAACTCAGTGTAACTGTGGTCATATTTCCTTGATACAGTTTGCTTTTCTTTTCAGGTGGAGGCATTGGACTTGTACTTAGATCGCTAGTACTCCCTTGTTTTAAAAACGTATCAATGCTAACAAATTGTTTGCATAAATACACACTACCAGCCTAACTACCGCACACCGGTGAGGTGATGTTCAGTAGGAGCATGTGATAGCTTTCTGGTCCAGACCATTTTACATGCGGGTGGGGGGGCTACATTGTTGTAATTTATTTATAATTTATTTGTCTAGTAGTGATCTTATCTTTTGTCTGTTTTGTTTTCTCAGATTAAAAATATTTAGGGTAATTATTTTCTGATTAATTTCAAACAAAAGATATGTCTATGTTTTACTTTGTTTGGTTCCGCGACCCACCCCGATACCTCTTGCGACCCACCAGTTTGTCGCGACCCACAGTTTGGGAACCACTGATCAAGAGTGTCATGCAGCATTAATTTCCAGGATCAAAATCTTAGACCACATTCATAAGAGCAATCCTTTCCTGGTATGCATACAGTGGGGTTTAGCAATTGAGTGGCTGATCGAAATACTGCCAATGTATTTTAAAGTAGGACCAAAACAGGTATTTTACTTACTTTTAAAGACAAAAATACACTTGCAGTAAATGATACACACACACTGTTAGCTATGCTGGTTTGGACAAAGGCAGAATTTTGACCGACCACAGTTTAGATCAATTGAATAGACCCTAGTGTTCCACATCAAATTGTCACAGAAGTATTTTTTCTGCTTAGGATACCTGAATTCAGTCCCTAATATATTCCTGACCTTTCAGCAATATATCCACAAAGAAAACTGATTCTGAATATTTGGGGTTTATTGTACTGCTCCTGCAACTTTCATATCCACAGGGGAGCTGTTGTTGCGCCATAACTCTGTGGTTGTGCATAGTTTGAAGATTTTAATATGCTTTGGCGATCCAAGAATTTCATTCAGAATATGTGACACAGATTAGAAGAAACTTGGCTAATAAATTGATACTTTTGGGGAAGAGTGCTATTGCCAAAAGTGAGAAGTTTGAAAGTTAAAAGCCAATGGTGTTCTAGTCCCTAGAATATCATTTAATTTTTACATTAAAAACTTGTTTGTTTGTTATTAAGAGAATGAATGTATACTCTATGCAGCTGAACAGCACAGAAAGGTCAGAGGAAGCTGACTGTATTTAACTCCCTCGGCAATGTCCACTGTGCATGTTGTACTGTGCTCTCGCTTGCATCACTTGACACAGTAACAGAAACACCTGCTTGAAGTCTTGTTCCCTCTTGTTAGGGCCTCCAGTCTTGGCAGTTGTATAGCTACATGCTTCACTTAACATGTTGTGCCACAACAGCTGTGGAGGCACGTTAAGTGATAAATATTTTCATCTGCCCCGGAATGGCGGCTGTTCAACACATTGATGCACTTGATCACCCAGAGAGAGAGTGTTTTGCCCTTTTTTTGTTTTCATCTCTTGTAGGACAGCCCATTGGTAGGCGGGGGAAGTAACGATCATTGTTACCTTGGGGATCCTTGGATTAGAATGTCATAATCAACAATAACAATATTACAGTTCTATAGTTATTGGAAGTTAGAGTTAGACAGTGTATCGATTCATTTATGAATCTCAAGTGATTGATCACCTTTGATGGACAAGCCTATATGCATCATATATTCATCATTTATTAATTTATCTTTTATATTGCACAGATGTGGATTGGGCATAAAGTAAACTTCCACTACACATAAATTATCCCTTTTGTACTGTAAGATATAAAAAAAAAACAACCAGACCTGCTTTTCTAAACTTACAGTAAGTAGCGTGATTGTCCAGAAGTTAGATCCTGTCAGTAGTGGGCTGCCGCTAATATTCAGTAAGGCTAGCAGAGGTTTAGAAGTGGTAATCACCATGGATGTTTCTCTTAACATCAATTAAACATACTCATTGTGTTGAAACTGTGCTTCCTTGGCTATCTGTGGCCTGATACTATGGTGCTGTGTTACAACAACAAGCCATTGATGTAGGCATTGGCCAATTTCTGCCACAGGGGACAGAAGTTATAGACCAATTTTTGGTCTAGCATTCTTTAACAAATTCTAACAACTCTTAAGGAATGAATGATATGAATGATATACAGTACTATGTATTTGAAACAACAGTCAATGAGTCTGTGTGGTCTAGTGGTTAGAGAAATGATTTTGTAACCAAGAGGTTCCCCAGTTCAAATCCCGGCTCAGCCACTGTGACCGTGAGCAAGTCACTTAACCTCCTTGTGCTCCGTCTTTTGGGTGAGATGTTGTAAGTTACTCTTCAGCTGATGCCATAGTTCACACACCCTAGTCTCTGTAAGTCACCTTGGATAAAGACGTTTGCTAAATAAGCAAATAATAATAAATTAAGATACTATAGCAATCCCACATATGATCACAAGATACAGGGAGCTGTGTTCTGGCCTTAAGAAAATGAAAGCCGGCTGAGCCAACGTAAACCTCCCTAAGGTTGTAGTCAAACACAGAGCACTGGTTTTATGATACCTGTTCATGTAAGCACACATCAGTGTAAGAAAAAGCAGAAAACTGCTACAAATATTTGTCAGTAGCTTGTTTATTTACACCATCAGCAACATGAATGTGCGGAACCCCTTCAGTACAGAAGGGATTTCCTTGTTGAAAATTCATCTACATGGTTGGGAATTCCCTGATCGTATTTGGATTCTGGGGCAATACAGCACATTAACAAGAAAAGGAAGTGTGAGGGATTGTCAATCCTGATGTAAAGTAAAGGGATATTCTTGTCTGGTAAGGAAGTGGCAAAGCAGGAGTACTGTTGCCATGACAAACTTCTGTGCAAATTGTGCCTGTCTGTACTAGCTCAAGTTCTTAATCCTTCTTCTGTGTTTGGTGTTGACTGATCTGGGTTATGTTAGTCTCTTAGCCCTCCTGGGGGTCTGAGGAAAGTGCCCCAACTTTGAGCAGTGAGTAAATAAAAAAAAAAAAAAAGTTTTAGAGATGTTACACACTGAGCTTCTTTTTAAGTGTGTCCTCTGCCTGCCGATGTTTCAACAACAGCAAGTTATTACCTGCATGGGGATGTGTGGAGATACAAATGGACAGTGTGAAAAAAAAAATAGTGTGTTGATAACGATGTATCCAGTCGAAATAGAGTTCACCGAAACTAGTTATCTTCAAAATTTTAGGTGTTGCATGCTAATATCATTTTTGTACAACAACCTTATTTCTTACCATGGTCTCTATAATATGGAGGGGAGGGGGGATTTCTAGGATAGGGTATACATAACCCTGCATTAGTCCATAAAGACACAAACCAGACTATTTTTAGCTGTTTACTTGGGCAGCTGTGTTCCTAAATGTGAGTTGTTGTTGGTTGGCATGTAACTGAGTGGGATTTTGTCCAGGCTTGATTTGGGTGAGGCACATTCTGTGGTGTGGCGTGCGGGGGTGATGCCTTACTAGAATAGCTTACGACATCTGGGGGGCTATTTTGGTGTGTACAGTATTTATTGTGCATTTGTACCTGCGCTTGTCTTGTGGCTGTCGTGTTTTGCTGTGACAGGTGAAAGCTGAAAAGATGTGTAGCATGAAACAGGATGCAGATGGGTACTAATTAAAGCCATGCTGATGATGACAAGGTGACTAGACGTCAAGCAGCTGCTCTCCTAATTTTAACCATTGGAAACTTGCAAAAAGAAAAAGAAAAAAAAATGGCCACTAAGAGTATGCACCCTGCCTCTATTCACAACTATACAGTACTTTGTACCATAGGAAACTCAAACTATTCAACAATCTTTTTGTTCTGTTTTTTACATTTTAATGTCCATTACTGGTGTCAAGCCAATCCTATTTCAGGGATGGAAATAAGACTTGCATAGTAGTTTCAACCATTCCAGGTTTTAATAGAGCTAGATTAGCCACTGTAGGTAACAAGCTCATGTGTGTCTTATTAAACTCACAGTAAATCCAGGAATGGATCAAACCACTATGCAACAGGAGTCTTATTTCCATCCCTGTATTTTCAAACAAGAGTCCAAGCAACAGACATTACCAAGCTACTAAACCCTGGAGGCCCAGTTTGGTAAGTTTCTGCCTAAACTCCGTGGGCACCTGAACAGCAGTGGTCGCTGGAGTATGAAAAGGAAAACTAGACCTATACAATTTTTAACCCTAACCCTGCAGTAGCTCAAAATGCCAGTGCAGCACTCGCTGTGAGTCCCAGACAAGAACTTGAATCACCCTTAATAATCAGTCAATAAGCTACTAACAACCAAACGAGCAAGATGGGCCGAATGGCCTCCTCTCGTTTGTAAATGTTCTTATGTTCTTATGTTTCTTATCTGACTCATTCTGCCTGGCAGTACCTTTATTGGGGATCCTTTTCATTCTTTTTTAAAAGAATACATTAAATAAGATGGAACCATAACTCTTCAATATAGCAATAAACCACATATTTTTCACTACACTACTGTATTTTACCACTTCCAGGTTACACACTAAATCTGACTAGCTTTATATACAAATCACAGAGGCTTGTCGTTTAGCAACTCGCTGTACATCAATGCCATGTTTTATAACAGGTGGTTGTTAATGTTAAATAACAATATTAGTAGTGAAAAGTGGTCAAAGAGTTTTTATTTCTCCTCCCTCAGTAAAGGGAGGGGACCATTAGAAACAAATATAAATATACTAAGGGCAGCTCAATGTCTTCACAAACAAGCAACCTATAATGAATAGCTGTGTTCTGTGGTCAGCGCTTCTGTTTTGAAAGAGCTTCAGATTTTAAAAGATTGGTTTTCAAATCAAATGCTTTTATTTCATATAAAAGTATTATACAGTAGTGTTTCCTAATGCTGTAAAATGCTGTGTACTCCACTGGATAATTCAAACACTCGGGCAACATTGCTTTAGCAGTGCCACTCACAATGTAGCCGTATAATTAGATTTTGAGAATGTCAGCAGACTGTATTTAAACATATCCTATCAGATTATGATTGATGGATGATAATGATTCACTCAACAGATTTGAAATACTGTAATCTGCTAGCGGTATTGCCTTGATTATTGCAATTCCCTTACTGGTTAACCAAAGTCAGCTAAACTACAGTTGTTTTTTTAACTTTGTTGTCCTAGTGTTTGCTTGGACCAAATCTACTGAGCATATCACCCCAGTACTTAAAACAGGTATCTTTATTTACAAAATCATTAACAGATTAGATTCTCAAAATGTCTGATTAGATCTACTGTATATGTGCAGGTCTTTTGACATTAAAGTCTGTTTGAATTCTGTAGGTGGCAGCTTTAGCTTTAGAGCTCCTTACTGATGGAATTTTTTTGCTGAAGACTATTATTAAATCGCAATCTAAGACATTCCTGTTTTATAATAGTCTGCTTTTAATTTAAGTGTCTTGCATCAGTTTCCATGCTATCAATGTGTATTGTATTGAATTGTATCATACTGTACTTTTGCTTCACAACCACACTTATATTGAATGATATAACATGATATTATCAGTACAAATCTCATTAACTGATATGCACGTTCTCCTCTGCACTTGATCTAAAATGTAAAGGAGAGCTGAAGTGTATTGACTTCTTATCTGGTGGTCTAAGCCTAGTTTAGTGGACAGTAGCCTAGTTCTTATCACAAAAGAACACCATAACAACAACTGTCACTGTACATATCTTCTTTTTTATCTTGTATCTTCATTTGTGGTTGAACATACTCTTTGTTTTTTTCATTCACAATGTAGTTTCAGGGCGTGTAAATATAGTTAAGGATGCGTTTCAGCAGTTTGATGTGCTAAACGGTTGATACTGTTGTGATCTAATTGACCAACTGCAGATAACAGGTTAACTGTAGATTTTCCCAAAGGGAAGTGTTGACTCATAATCATTTTTGATTGAGTTGAAAAGTCCTAGTTTCAGTTCCTGGTAGTATCTGTATTAGCTTCAATCCTATTAGCAGTCATAAACGCCACTTTATTTGGCCCATGCCACTGTTCTGTTCTGTGACTAAAATTTATATTTAAATTAATTTACCAAGAAAATAGTGTCATACATTAAGAAGAATATTTGCTGTCTTATTTTAAAGGTCACAGTTGATCTTAATATTGATTACATTTATGAGAACATGACATGCGTTCAATGAAATCATTTAACTTTGGGCTGAAAAAGAGCCCACACGCAAAGTTTTCATTAAACCCAGTTCAGATCAACAAGTTTGGTAGCGCCACTTTAGTAGTTGCTATAGTAATACTACTGTATGATGGTCTATATCGAGAGCTGTATTTCATGACAGGACAGTTGTAAGGTTGATACATGTGGCTCTGTCTGCCTGTCTACCTGCCAGCACACGTCCTTGCTTGCCTTTGGGGTGTTTCATTAAGTATGCCAAAGGAATAGTTTTGATTTCTGCATTTGCAAATACAAGCCAGACTCCAAAGACTGAGAAAATACCTGCTGAGTTTCAGGTTTACCACCCTAACTTGCCTTCCAAACCTGGCTGCTAAGTGTTGCATATAAGCGTAAAATTAAAGGCCTATCTGTACATATAGACATAATATGTTCCCCTTTTTTCTGAACTGACATTTTACTGGAGAAGCATTTCCCAAGTTTCAATTATGCTTGACATACTTTACACTCCACTGTTACTGTATTGATCAAAATGTTTCCATATTGTAAGTACTGCAGTTGTCATTAGTGTGTACAGTGGCACTAAGTTCTCTATTCAGTATGTCCTATTATCTGTTGATAGTGTGTGTAGTTGCTGTCATACAGTTCAACAGTATGCACCACAGGGTCACTCAGGAGGAAGCATGTCACAGTGGTAACCATGGTGCTGTACGTACATAGTGAAAACCCATTTCCCACAGGATTTTGGAGTAGGTTAAATGTTGGCTCAGTAGGTTAGAATTCTCGAAAAGGTTTTAGTTTTTTTTTTATCTGCATTCTTCTACTAAGTACTTAGGGCCTGATACTCAAAATAGATGCAAATTTCACAAGGGCAGTTGCAGGGATTTTGTTTCCCTCTCAGCTCTGCCCTGAGAAAAAAGAGATGTCTGCAAGTGAAATTTAAAATGGGAGTTGCAGGGAAAACTCTGGAGGAGTAGCGGTGAATAATTACACAAGTCCACCTACTGTATTGAAATGAAAAAAAATATGTTTTCTGCAAAACACAACTTTGGGGACTAATTTGTTGCATATTTAACTTAACTAATTCGCAAAACAAGCTAAAATACTATTTGAAGGACGATTTGAGTGTGTGAATGTATGTAATTAGTCAAGATGCCATTTTAAGATTTGTATTTTGAACACCGTGCTGAAATTATGAAATATGCAATGTTTAAACAAAAAAATATATAAAACCTGTAGTTGTTCGCGCACTGATAGATATTTTGTCGCAATTTAAATATATATAAATAAATGAATACATGTGTCTCGACACATTCCGTCTAAGATGTATGCAGCCCCAACAGTGTCAACGGAGGATGCTGATGTCCCAGGTAGCGTCACAGTTTCAGAAATTAGTACAGTAAAAACAGATGTCGGTGGCACTGATGGTTTACTGTAGATGTACTGGAGCGCTCCCAGTAGCTCCCACAGCCTCTAATACTTCCCACAACCTCTACAGGAATTGTTCAGGATGCCCTTTCTCTGTTAAAGAGATCTGCTCTGAGGCAGGTCCTCCACAAGAGGATTTGGCAGGTTTTCAAATCTGAGAAGTTTTTTCTATTGCTCAAATTTCAAATTATAATATTATCTATATCCCATGGAACAGCTGAAACAGCATTTATGTTATCTGGGGAGTGGGTGAAAGCTGGGCGAAGAGAAAACTGCCTACCTTTTTTGGAAGGATTTTAACACATTCAAAAAAAATGCTGGACAGGCTTGGTTGCCTATAATTATGGCTAGCATGACTGCAAGAGGAGACCTCAGTGACTTTGAAAGAGGGGTGATTGTTGGGGTGTGTTTGGCAGGAGCTTCAGTGACCAAGACAGCTCAACTTGCTGATGTTTCACGAGCAACGGTGTCTAAGGTGATGTCAGCATGGAACTCCGAGGGAAAGACATCATCAGCAAAGGGCAACAGTGGGCGGAAGCGCATACTCCAGGATAGTGATAATCATGCATTAATTCAAATTTTTGTCCACTACCTGTATGTATACTATAGTGACAGAGTAATCGCGTGGTATAGTTTTTAATACGTTTTTTAGTTTTTCCCTTTCCAAACAGTTTGCATTAATTTTATTATAATCTCATTTTCAATAAAGTTGCCCTTTCTATGCTTTTTAACACTTTGAGCCATTGTCTTACTTCGTACGCAAATACACTTCATCAGTTGTGTGTAGTCTGAGTTGCGATTCATTTCCTGTTTAGATTCATTTAATATTAATTTCCGCAGCCTTGCAATATTAATATTTTACTTTTGAATTTCACAGACTCGCGAATATATGCAAAATATTCGCAATGCAAGCAGGGTTGCAAAAAGTGACATCTTTGAATATCTGCCATTACAGGAGCACCCAGACCCACTTTAAATGTGCAGTGCAATGGGCTGTTTTCTCTTTATTTGTTGTAAAGATTCTCTAAATCCTGTGTTTTACCCATCCTTTCACAGGATGACAGCTTCCCTCTGATGTAGGGGGTTCCTGTGGAATGCAGTTCAGCCCACACTCCAGAGGAAGCCTGAGGCTTTGTAATTACAGTAGAAGCTGTTTGTTTGTTTTTTGTTAAATCTTTTTTGAAATAGTCAAAAAATGTACTGCTTATAAAATGGTTTTATCCCACCTATATATAAGTGAGCTGAATTTATGTCTGTTAGTAAAAAACTACACAACCATAGAAGGCCTTCAGAAGCAGCTGGGAAAGTCAAAAGGAATGTGTGTGTTTTTGTAGAGGTCGTACAATTGTGAGGTGGGTGGATCCACTAAAAGGTCCAGCCTGTGCTGCACCACTGTCTTACATAATGGCCAATGAGTGGACACTTCTTACTGGGTGTTCTCAGTAGTGTGCAGTTCAGTTCATCTGTCTGTTGCCATGTGCCATACCGTTTCTATTTTCAAATACCTTTATGACCAGTATGGCAGTTTGATCCATTCCACATTTTATTTCAGAGGTTAACTGGGCTAATTAGGTTCCTGGATCTAACAGCTATGAAATGGAAGTCTTTCCATTTCCATTCTCGGTTTAGTCTCATGACGTAAAGGTTGGTGTCAATTTGAGGACTGCTTTAAATGTGAAGGTGGAAGCAAAAAAAAACAAAAAAACATGGGTATACGTAGCAAGATAAAGTAATTGGTCTTTGAAAAACATTATGATAATATTATAATATATGGGTGTCACAAAGACGGCCGGAGTGGGTGGTGTCAGACCAGAGCCAGGAAGTAACACACAGAGACTTGGATTTTGGTTAAGCTGAGCGCGTGATCGCGCTCAGCATTTAATAATTAACAGCACAGAAAATAAAAGGTTTGAACACAAAACAAAACAGGACACAGCACTTGTATAAATAGACAAACAAAACGTACTAAACACTTAACAAACGGTGCACGGAGAGACAAACAAACACGGTGAGTACAAACACTTATATTTACGATCTTATTTATTTTAACTCCTCTCTCTCTCTCTCTCTCTCTCTCTCTCTCTCTCTCTCTCTCTCTCTCTCTCTCTCTCTCTCTCTCTCTCTCTCTCTCTCTCTCTCCGTTCTCCACTCTCGAACACCCAACCCTGAGTGAATGAAATGTGCATCTATATATACTGTTGTGCTGGGATTCAATTACTAATTAATTATTCACTTGAATCCCAGCACGTGAATTAATTCTGTGCAACCCCGTGCTCACATATTACATTTAACCAGCACGTGAAGTGATTTGTGCCCTCCTCGTGCCTAAATACAAATCTACCTTTTTAATTCACACGTGAAACACAGACCCGTTTATATCCCGTGTACCAATCTATACACCGACATTAACACACGCACGCAACACACAAATGCACACAGGGACGGGGCACATTGCCACAATGGGTCTGTAGAAACGTTCATGAAATTGTTTAAGTAGAAAATGTGTTACCTCACAGATGTTTAAATACAAGTGCATCAACAAAAGAGCGGCAAACATTTAAGACCAACTGGATACACCTCTTTTTGTATCTACTGCAGTACGGGCCTGGCTCTAATTTCATTATTTATTTTAGTTGTTACATCTGGGTTTCATCCGTAACTTCAAAATTATAGGTATTTAAGCAACAAGTCAAGCAGACCAAGTGCCTTTATCAGTATCTCCCCTGATGGCACGGCTTGTGCTGTAGTCACACTACTTTCCAAACAGTGGTATTACTGTACCATCACAGCTGGAACAAGGGAAATGTGGTGTACACAGGGATCAAACTCCTGTATAGTGGACCACATGTGGGAAGTGACTCACTTATGTTATTATTTTTTTCTTAGCAGACGCCCTTATCCAGGGCGACTTACAGTCGTAAACAAAAATACTTTTCAAGAATCACAGTACAATACAATTAGGAGCAAGATAAAATACAGTGACTTTGGTTCTAGCAAGTACAAGTATAGCAAAATACCATTCAATAACGGAGCAGATAACAGAGTCAGTGATAGTTACATCAGAATATAATTAAATACAAAAATGTTGCTGTTACTCACACTGCCCAATTGAGCATGTCTAACTGGGCTTATGATTATTCAGGAACTACTAAGCCTAATATTGTTCAAAAGTGAGCGGTTTGGGATTTTTAACTGACAACACTGGTCCTCTTTTAACTATACTCTATGGTGTTTGTTTTTTTGGGGTTGGGTGGTGCAGTGGATAATTGCACAAGCCTCGTCTGTGTTTGAATCCACTTATTGCTGTCACCTGTGAAAAGAGTACTATAGTTGAACATGCAATTCTGAACATTTGGCACTGGGCTATGTTACAGGTAATTTAAAAGGCAGAGGTCAGAGAATCAGATTAGCATGGAGACTGAACTGTTCCCTCACTCGTGAGAAGTACTGCAGGGTCACCAGATTTCCAAAGCTCAGAACAGGGACACACATATTTGAAATAGTTTTAAAACTACAATTTTTTTGTTTCTTATTTGAATATAGTGCTTTTATCACTATTACTGTTTTTAAACAACCACTTTGCTTTGCCTTTGCAGTTTGTGGCCAAGTTTAACTACCTATTATAATCACACGTATTGCAGTTTTATACCCTTCATTTCTATCATTTTGCACACTTAATTTAGTATAGTAACTTATATTCTGGAGCTATATTTTAATATGATTGCTGATTGTTTGCTATCCGTTAGAAACTGGAACTTTTTAAGTTTTAGAGAAACAATTCGGGACACAGGGGCAGTTAATGTGAGAGGGGACTGTCCCGGTCAAACCAGGATATCTGGTCACCCTAGTAAGAGGGCAATTCCTTTTATTCCAGCTGTCTGTATAAAATAGAGACCACCTACAACAATGAAACTACAGTAGGACATTCCTTACCATAAATTATTTGGAGCATCATTGCTTGGGAATATAAAGAGAAGGCTGTCTGTCTGTCTTTATCTTGAGAGACCTGGCTATATAATGGGAAACTGTTTGTGTCTCCTTACAGTACTTCCATCATTTAGCAACTCTACATTTCTATCAATTTCTGTGAAACTTTTGAGATTAGGTCCCTTTGTGTATAATTTGTGTTTAAAAAATAACCTTTTTAAAAAAGCACAGTTAAGTCTTCAGTTTGTTTGGCAGTTTTTTTGTTGTGTAATTTGGAACAAAGTTTTGTCTTTTGTCTTTGAATATAAATTGATGAAACGATTAAACCTTCTTTCAGCACAGCTTTTGATATCTCAGCGCAGGGTGTAACTGCATGAGTATGAAAGGGCAGAGAAGGTGAGCGGGGCTGCAAGTTAAACAGGAAGTGTGTCATTGAAATGTTATTGTGAGCGGGATTATAGTAACTGATGGTTGACCCAGTTGTAACAAAAACAACCACACCTCAGTTTTTTACTCATACATTATCAGAGGGTGGAGCAGTGTTATAGCTTAGGGATGTCTCTGGAAACCCCAAAAGAGCATCTTTCCTGTTCAGTTTTTTTTCTCTTGTGTAATTAAACAAATGAAAGATTACGCAATGATACCAGAAGGGCTTTGGTTTTATAGTGATTTGCACAGTATATGCAAGAGAAGGTCCTAATACCTTCAGATTCCTGCTTAAAATGAACAATATTATTGAAAGCTGCTGGGTCCCACTGTACAATCATGGACAACTTTTAGACTTACATATAATATTGCATTGGCTGGTTTCACAGACCCCTATTACAGTGATCTGGACTACAGTACCTTACCAAAGGTAACATTGGGTAGTCCAAGATTAAGCTAATCAAAGTCTGTGATACCACATTCTTACACTAGTTCAGCCTGTTTACAGTCTAGTTTGTTTATATTTCCTCAAAGGCAGTTTTAGATGGACTGTAGGGACACAGATTTACACTCCTATGGAAACATATTGAAACGATATTGCTCAGACATGCTCTTGCTACTACTTTCACTTTTTTTTTTTTTTTACATAGTGTTTTTTTGTTTTACTGACAATATTTTAAAGGAATAGTAAAATACATTAATTTTAACTTGACCAAAATACCTCCTTTACTGTCTTTATATTATTTTATAGCCTGTATTACGGACACTAGACCTTTAATTACCATCCACCTGCCACAATTTACAAAGTAACAAAACATTGCCTGCTTTTAAACGATACATGCCTGGAAGCAATAACATTGGTTCCGTTCTTAATGTATAATTAAGCAAATGTATTTTTGTAACTGACAATACCTCTTCAAATGTTTCCATTCCATTGAAAAGCATGTCTCTTTTTTTTATTTTACAGTGTATTGGCGAGTATTATTTTTTACCATCTATTGTAAATAATTGATTTGATTCTCATTAACCAGAATAGAGTTAAAGAAAAATGTACAGTATGCCAAAAAAATCATGTGATGAAATATGCTTACTACAGGCGTGGCAAAAAGCCAAACGATTGACACACCAATAATCCCCCAAATTCTCGGTCCTTGTTCTGTGTGACTTGGTAACAGATGGCCTATAGTGTTCAAAAAGGTTACTGTTACTGTAATTTGTTACACAATATGCAAAATAATGTTTCCTGAGCCATTACTTTAACCAACAAATGTATTAGGAGACATTTGGGTTTATTCAATTGAGCTAAACAGTGCAATATCTAATACTGCTGTTGTTAAACCTATTATTTATAATAGGACTGAGAAAAATCTAAATACACTCAAGACACTTACAGTTAGAAGTGAATAGCCAAGACCATATATCAATGAAATACTGTAAGCATAGGTGGGATTTAGATCTGCTACTGTTTAGATCAATTGAATAGACCTGATTTTATATAAACACTGTTTATTCATTGTCCTGCCCCAGCTGCAGTACCCCGTGTGTTAATCACCTGTCCCAATGCTTCAATAAAGCAGGATGGCACAGCATGTGGTGTTTTACAGTAACTGAATAAAGAGACTCAATATAGAGGTCCTCCATGATTCTGTACTTTTCAAAGTTAACTTTGTATGCCGTAGACATGAAAAGTTCAACTTCACGATGATGAGGGTAGCTTCCAGTTTAAGGCATACTGTAGGAAACTGTATTTTAAAACCTTTAGGACAATATAGTTCCCTAAACGAAAGAAAGAGAATCTGTTTATGTTCATCATTTCAGTATGGCGTTTTTGTTTTTATTTTTTTATTAGCACTACACATATTGTACAGTACCGGGTTCTGCAATTGTAACAAATTACAGGAGTGTATCCTTAATTGCACGCTTCAGTGGTAGGATTGGTGCCAGTGTCACATAGCATATACTTTTACTGTAACTGTGTAATCGCTCGTCTGGCTTGCAGTTTCAGTGTTAAGTGATGGAGCATTAGCCATGCAATACAAGACCAAGACTCTTATCAGGTCTGGCAACTGTTTAAACCAGCCTTTTGAGTTCATCTGCCCAATCTAATGGAATGGAATAATCAGGAAGTTCATTGTCTCCCTTGTTACGTCCTGTAAGCTTGGTATTGTTTGCCAAGATCATTCCTCAGCATCTCTGGAGGGAAAGGGGTTGCATTAAAAATCATGCAGCGTTGTTAGTAAACAGTGCAGGCAACATTTAAACGTATTTACTAGGGAAGTCTAACCAGCAATACAACCCCATATTTCTGTGTACACGCAGCAAGCCTAGACAGTCTACTATTATTGTTGGCACTACTCGGCAGTACTGTAGTGGAAAGTAACTGTGTTTATGAATATGACTACGGGAACATCATTGTGTCGAATGAGTCCTGTATGCCTTACAGATGAAAATTAAAAAGCATCTCCCAAAACAACTGATAACCGCATTACTAATACTACAGCCCCAACCCTACACCACCTCCTCTGCTGTTGCCAAGTTTAATCACCTATATGCTTTCATCAGTCAGTGTGTTGTGAACATGTTTGTACTTTACATTATTAACAAGCTTTACCTTTTGACAGTTTTGTTTGCAGGTTTCTAAATCACTGTTTCATTTAATGTTTTGTCGTTTGTGTGTGTGTGAAAAACAGGAATTCATTTAACAAGCTTGCAGACCTTTTCCTGTTTGGGAGAAATGGCTTTTATTGTTGGCATTGCTGGTAGACAGTACTTCAGCTGTATGTGTAGGGACCTTAATTTCCCCATTTCTGTTAAAATAAAATAAATTTCTATGTACAGTAATAGCTTTTGGGAGGAGTGGAAAAGTGCTGGAAATTAATGCAGTACTTACTTTTGGAAGGTACTGTGTGTTTACTTATTTTTTAGTGTACTTTTTGATTTAGAAGATGTATTGTTTATTATTTTTTAATGATCGGTTAAGCACAGTTAAAATGAAATGTAGCAAATTTCAGAGAAGGTCCTCATTAGGCTTCATTTACACCTCCCTAAACCACATTCCCATTTAGCAGCTTAAGGCTCCTACCACATTCCCATTTGGCTGCTTCAGGCTCCTACAGTAAACCCATGGACTGATAGCATACAGTGAGGTATGGTTAAAGAAGATTACTACTCTGTTATGCAGCTCAGCTTTGTTTGTATTTTTTTTTCATACACATGCATTGGAGTGCTGACGAATACAAGATTAATATCAACATCATTTGTAGATCTGTGTCTCAACTGCTTCTGTGTAAAATAAAAAAAAAGTTGAGTCCTTGCCACAGAGTACACAAAGTGTATAGGAAATATAATGCAGTTAACATTTACAATAGCAGTTCATTTTCATCTGTTCATGTGAATAATTATGGAATTCCTCAAAATAAATATTACTTTGAATTCCAGACACTTACTGTAAAAAAACAGAAATGTAATAACAAGCACAGTTTTTTAATCTTCTCCTTCTACTTTTATCTAGAATTCCATCCGGCACAACCTGTCTCTGCACAGCCGCTTTATCCGGGTCCAGAATGAGGGCACTGGAAAGAGCTCCTGGTGGATGCTAAACCCAGAGGGGGGCAAGAGTGGCAAGTCTCCGCGGAGGAGGGCCGCCTCCATGGATAACAACAGCAAGTTTGCCAAGAGCCGCGGGCGAGCAGCCAAGAAAAAGGTGGCCCACCAGGCTGGGCAGGATGGGGGTGCCGACAGCCCTGGCTCCCAGTACTCCAAGTGGCCAGGGAGCCCCAACTCCCACAGCAACGATGACTTTGACACCTGGACCACTTTCAGACCCCGCACCAGCTCCAATGCCAGCACGCTCAGCGGCCGCCTCTCCCCCTTCATGCCCGAGCAGGATGACTTAGGGGACCCTGATGTCCACTCGTTGGTCTACTCCACCGCCTCCAGCAAGATGACCTCCACGCTGCCAAGCCTCTCGGAGATGGCCGGTTCCATGAGCCACCACAACCCAGAGAACATCATGGAGGACCTCCTGGACAATTTGAACCTCCTTTCTCCCAAATCCTCCCAAGTGTCGGCCAGTTCCACCCAATCCTCTCCCTCCTCCATGATGCAGCCGAGCCCTGGCTATCCCTCTTACTCCTCCCCCAACACTGCCAGCCTGGGTGCACAGCCCCAGGATTACAGGAAATGCCTGTATAGCCAGAGCGGCATGAATTCACTGCCACCCATGCCTATGCAAGCACTGCAAGAAAACAAGCCGGTCTATGGAGCTGCCATGGGCCAGTATGGTTGCCCTACTGGGCTCCTCAAAGAGCTACTGACGTCTGACTCGGACCCTCACAATGACATTATGCCTTCAGTAGACACTGTGGTGTCCCAATCCAGCAGCAGAGGGGGGCCTGGCCCCAATGTCATGATGCCTACCAACTCCGCAATGCCCTCCTACGCTCCCCAGCAGCCCCACAACAAGATGATGAGCCCTGGCGGCACTCACCCACATGTGGTGCACAACCAGCCGTTGTCTGTCATGAACGGCCGTGCCTTATCACACCCCATGACCATGGCTCACAGTGTTGGGATGAGCCGCCTATCCACGGTAAAGACTCCCATGCAAGTGCCTCACAACCTGCCCCTGCACATGAATATGATGCACCCCTACAACGTTCTCAACAGTAGCAATGGCTACGGCAGGATGGGCCTGATCGCAGCACACCAGGAGAAGCTGCCTAGTGACTTGGATGGCATGTCGATCGAGCGCCTTGAGTGCGACATGGAGTCCGTCCTCCATGACACCTTGATGGACGGAGACTCTTTAGACTTTAACTTTGACCCCATGGTGCCCAACCAAGGTTTTTCACATAGTGTAAAGACAACAACCCACAGCTGGGTATCAGGATAAATTATGCCAGGTAAGCTGTCATAGTAGAAGAGGAAAGCTATTTTATGAATATAAACCCGTATGCAGCTCGCATGACAACATTTAGCAGAAAAGTTAATACTGTACAATATAAAAGAAGTACCAAGCATTTTAAAATCTTGAATAACACAAAAACACTGTGGGGGAAATGGCAAATGTGTACAGTATATACTTCCACAAAAAGATCACTATGACCTAAAAAGTGCAGCTGCATTTTTAATTTCCATATTTCATCGTAGAAGATAATTTCATATTTAGTTTAGTATTTGTTGAGCAGTAAAATAAACAAGATAATCCCCGCTTTTAGCTTGAAATAATAAAGTCTGCTTTTTACGAAATGGTACCTCCTTAGTCATGAATACAGTGTTGTATTTGTGCACATCTGCGGAGTCAGAGCAAGCCTTTTGAAACGAATATTTGTTACTGAGAGTTTATATTTTTTAAATGAGTATGTATGGGGACACACTGTATTCTGTTGGTTAACTTGAGTTAGTGATTCTTAAAGTGCTACTTAACATTTTATGACCACATTCTTCAATCTAATTTGACGGATAATCTTTAACAAATATTTTATTGGATCAAAATCTGTAACTTCTGCCTTCATTGTATAAAGATTCAGTTAGTGACTTTTGTTATTGTAGACTTGGAGAATGGTTGGATAAAGGATGAAGTCATGGAACTGTTTTAATTAGTACCTAATGTATGTTTTCATAATATTTTTTATGAAATATGTTTTTTTGGGCTAGATTGTAATGATCTCCTGCTGATGTTTCTGCTGCTAACAGGACATAGGTGTCATTGGTTAGGGTTAATACTACCAGCTTGTAGAGATTTTTGTTTTGCAGTATGTTTTTATCCAGAACTAGTGGGAATATTTAAATCCTGAAAACATGTACCAGTAGCCTATAAATTGTTCTCACTTTTTTGAAATATGTTTGTTTTACACACATAATTGTGATGTAGCCTGGCTGTAAATTTACAAAGACGAAACTTAATTTGTTGAACGGTAGGCTTTACTATCCTTTCAATGAGTAATCGTTTTTTCTTAATGATGTCTTTTAGTGCTATAGTAAAATGCTCTTTGACAAGGTAGCTTCAAATTACAGATTGTCTTTATGGTGTTTGCAATTTAATCTGAGTTCAGGAGCAAGCTCTTCTGTTCCAGTTGTCTGCCAGTCATAGATTACCCAGCCAAAGTGTCTTTATAGAAGTGAGAGCCAGCGCCTCCTAGTGCACAGCTGTGTATTGCCAGCAATTAAAAAAAAATGTTATCCTTGACACCTGTTCACTATATGGTTATGGCTGTCACTTCTATATGTTCATGGCAGGCAACTAGAACAAAAGAAAAGAACAACGCAATGTTCGAGTAATTGCAGTAAGAGCCATACAGAATGACAACACCCATTCTAAAGAGCTGAAGGGACTGTAAAAGGTAAAGAAAACCAAATGCATTGAAGTTAAAAAAAATAATCCAAATGTGTACAGAACAGCCGGAAAATCGACATTCACGTTGTTTAAACAGAGTAACTATAATGTTACAGATATTTTGTATAACTTGGAACTGAAATAAAGTTTACCAGCGAGACAAAAGGCCCCCCCCCCGTCATGTCTGATTCTGTATAGTAAAACCTTTTTAGCGCACTTACTTGCAAAGGGAGCCCTTACATTTTTCTGTTATGTAAAAGCCTTGCTTGGCTCTCATCTCAGTGATTGGAGTCTTTTGTTTGTTTCTGACTTGCTTTCTCATTGTTTTTTTTTGTTTTTCAATAGGTCCTGCTAAAACACCTCAGAGGAAAAAGCAGTCCACAGTCTCTTGCTTCTCTGGCAAAAAAAAAGAAAAAATGTTCAGACTTGGCAGCAGTGAACTTTTTCCTGTACAGGATGTTTGCCCAGTATGTGCAGGTTATGTGCTGCTTCAGATAAGGCCTCTACCTTTGGAAATTGTATAGCAACCAAGTGCCAAACTCACTACACAATGTTATAGCTGAGTTTATTTAAATGATGTTGTTTTCAGCGTTATAAATGGCCGATATGTACACTTGATGTGCCTATTAAAGTTAGCATTCTCAATTTAAGCTATGACAGCATAAAATATGTTTTTATGAACTTATTTTTTACCAGTGAACAGCTGCAACCACAGTTTTTTTCTGTAATGTGTCCCGTCCTGTCGTCCCCCTCCCCCTTTGAATCAACATTGGAAATATCATTAACTGCAATTTAGAAATGTCTTAGTCTATTTATACAACACCAACATACACAAACATATTGCCTACCTTATATTGCTAATAACATTGAAAAATCACATCTATATCTGGGTTTGGGGTGCCAATAAATTAGGCTTGGGAAAACACCAACGAGTCCTAAGTACATGGGGATTTGCTGACTCCCCAGTCCAGTTTTGAAACTAGATCCACTTTCTTGAAATTCATTGAGGTGTACTATAACAGAAGGTTGTTTATATATATATATATATATATATATATATATATATATATATATATATATATATATATATATGTACAGCAAGTTTACAGAATCAGCATGGCAATATTATTTTGGTTGTTTTAACTGGATTTTACTGGCTTTATTATGTTTTTTTTTTGGGGGGGGGAGGACTTGGTTTGCACATTTTAGGTGCTACTTAGTCGTCCGTTCAATAGCTTTTTGTGTTTTTTTGTAAATAAATTCAAAAGAAAAAAAAAAACTAAAGTTATCTAAAATTATACTCAATAGCATAAATGTATGTTTTAAATCTGTACAACTGCATTGCATTTTGCATTTCATGTTCAAATAACCTCTTTAGTAATCCAGCTTCTAGCATTCTCAGCAATCTCTACAAGCTTGTCTTTGTAATGATTTTATTTAGAAAGTTTTAAAGAAAAAAGGGGTTAACAACTATATCTACAAAAATGATATGTCTAGTTGCTTCTACAGCTCATTTAGCAACTTGAAATTTCAGGCCCTATGTTTTTGCAAGGTGTTCTTATATCGAGTTTGCAGACTGACCTAAAGTTGCGTCATGTGTTTTCAAAGAGCTTCATTCAAGCATGGTTAAGTACCAAAAAGTGTTAAGTAACCCCTCATAGAAGCTTGTATAGTGCATTTTATATTACTTAAGAACGCATAATGTTTATATGTATAATATACTGTATATGAAGAGAATAAGCAAATTAAGAAAACTCAGTAACATTTATTCATAACTATCAAAAGTAAAGGACATTTTGTGATTACAAATTTGTGTAGCTGTAATCTTAGTGGACATATCCATCCCTGACTCTTTAATTAACTATGAGGTTATAAACGCAAATGGTGCCATGTTTTTTTTTTTTTGGTTAGCAAAAATAATTTGTTCTCAATCTAGTGCATTCATGTGGCACCACAAGGAAATCTGAAGCATTTACTGGCGAAGAAACTTAAAATAGCAATACAATTCTGTGGTTGAATAGTTATCACGGGCTGATGACTTTTTGTGACAGTTTAATTGTTTTAAACTAATCCGTTAAACGTTTACTCCAAGCAAGTGGAATATACTGTACTGTGCTAGTGCAATTAAAAATAAAATCCACTTAACAGTTATTTCTGCAACAAAAAAAGATTCAGCACCAACATTTAAAAATGGGTCATTTTTCCAACATTAATAAAACTGAATGTTTTAAGATGCTTTCGTATGAGAATGTGCAAATGATCTTACCTATGCAGTCTTGTACTTTTATTATTGTTTTTGGTTTGTACTTATTAAAGAAGTATATTGTATTATAGAGCTGTTGAGATATTTTAAGTAACAGATGTATTGTTTCAGATAGCTATATGAGAAATGAAGTATATTTAGTTAATAGATATAATGATTTAAATGCTCTGCATTTTGGTAAACTGACACTGTTATTCTTACATTTAGCTGACGTTTATAAGAATATATATATATATGCTTAATATTTTAAAAAGGCTGAGAAGTCAGCTGGGCATCCCTAGAAAGAGGGAGGGATTTATCATTGGACCAATTTTTATAAAGATGAATGAATAAATAAATAAAAAAAACACTTCATTTTCTAATCAATACTATTCACGGATTGAAACGTTACTTATATGGACCGTTGTTATAAAACTGTTACATTTCTTAACTTATATAAATAATTTAAATAGAGTTTCTATGATGTGATTTGCAATCCGTGAAAAAAAAAACCAAAAAACTTTTGCAATGTGGTTTATAAAAAAAACAAAAAAAAAAAACAAAAAACAAAACTGAAAAAATGAGAGGCCCTTCCTTTGCCGGATGCTCCGCAGACCAGCAATATGGCTGCAATTGCCGTGTAAATATTAGTTGCTGTAATATTCTGGGCTGTCTTGCACAAACCAGACATCTCAACACCTTCACTGCTTCACTAACGATGACTGAAAAATGCAGTACTTGGATACTTCTCTCCAAGCAAGTGCCTGGTGATATTGTACTATAAATTGACAAGAACAATCTTTGCAGTCACTGTATGAAGCCATATGTGTACATAAATGATGTTACAGAAACATTTTGCTTCTGTTTTTTTATTTATTTGACAACTTTAGTCTGTTCTTCTTCAAACTTTAGTCTGTTTTTCTTTAGGCATTGCATATACACTTGTATTACACACAATAGTGGTGATAAAAAGTAATTGGAGGCTTGCCATAATTCTAGGTGTGAGGCTCAGCCTGCTACTCTAAACCTATTAGCTACTAATACTATATAGACCAAGCCCACCTTTCACTAAATGTTCTGCAAGTCTTTCCTCCTTTGCAACTGTATCTCTCTTTTGGGGGGTCGATGGTCCTCCATTGCCCAGCCTTGGATGAACTCTGACTGTCGGAGATTGGACCTCAGTTGAAGGTGGCTCCTGCTAGACCAGAAGGTGAGATCCTGGGCCAGTTTAATCATCCCACACTGCATGCCACACTACATCTGCTATTTCCTTCATATCAGCACTATGTAAACCTAGACAGCAGGACAATCCAACGGAGGGATCCACATATGGCTCAATAAGCTACACAGTATGGCTCTTTTTGATTTAGAGGTGAAAGGGAATATTAATAGGTCTGATAGTTTAACAAAAAAAGTTTCCCCTTTGCCTATATTTTTAATTTAATGTCATATTGTTTAAAATGAATACCAATCTTGGAGTTGGCGGACATAACTGCAATTACAAGTACGTTCATGAAGCTTTTTCAGATGCAGGGCCCTGGGTAGATAGTCTTGGTGTAGGCTGATTAAACATTTTTCTTTCTCCAGTCCAGTGCTACTATTGTGTCAGATTTTTAGTTTTTGTAAACTAAACTTATTTGATGTTACAGAGTACTCAATGTGATGGATCACAGCCACAGATTAAGATCTCGCTTGCTAAAGTATGCAAGACTGTTGAAAACAGAAAAGGTTTAGAAAGCAAGCTAATGTAAAATCCTAAAAGTAATGTGAAATACAAATGGAATGTCAAAACAAATTGGGTTCAGGGAAAAAGTGATAATTTTTCTTTTTTTTCACATAATTCACTAAGGCATATGGATATCCAATTATCATTATATGGGTTCTCTACCACTTGGTTCGAGTGGGCCTAAATGGATGAATACCAGTTAATTTCCAGATGAAATGGTCTGCCGAAATTAATGTTGCAAACTAACTGGAGCAAGTCATCATTTGCTAAGCAGTCATGGTAACGGTAAAACTATGCAGAAAGCATCAGCCAAAACAATTCTCTTGATTTAGTTTCTTGAAGTTTCTTGGCATAGTTGTTTTTTAGGCAGCTGAGCAACACATTTCAGGGTGGGTTGTGTACTCGTAACAACAGTTAAGTAAAGGTGTCAGACACAAGCATACACAATTTACAGGTTGAAAACATTCTTTTTTGCCTCCTGTCATTTATTTAAACAGTAACTTCTATAGAAAAGGTCAAGTAAAAGGAAACCAAAGGGAATATTTGTACTAATTCCTTTGCAGTTCAAAGAACAGGATGTGGGCTGGTTAAAACCTTACATAACATTGCTCTTCTTGTTAAGTTTTTTTTATACACTCACTTCTTCCTATTACCTATTTTTGTGTCTGTTAAGTACTTTAAATTAAAAAAATGAAAGTTCTCTGGTAAAACGAAACCCCAAACAGATTCTGGTTTCACTGGTAATTCATTTGTAACTGCTTGATAAGCGTACTCTAGGTGAAAGCACGTTCACTTTTTAAACGCCTACAGGAATTAAAGATTACCAAGATTATGATACATTTCCTCAGAAAATGTAGAATGTACTCAAAACAGGTATGAAATGAAGCTTCCCAGGTTCCACTGCACCTACAGCTATGGCCATAAGTTTTGAATCTCCTAGAATTTTAGAATTGAAAAATAATAATAAAAAAAAAACAACTATATGAACATAATTTAGATATTTTATTTAACATGATGTAATCAAAGAAACTACACAATGATATTGCATAAGCCTAACGGAAGACATAACACTAGTACAGTATTTCATGTTAGATTTCAAAATGTCACATTTGCAATGTTTGTCAGTTTTTCTTATGTAAATGTAAAACTAAAACGCAGTATGTAATTCAATATGTTAACGTAACATTATTCAGCAGATACCTTTTTGAAGCAAAATGAGTTAATTTTATAGGGTGATGCAAAACCTTTGGCCATAGGTGTACATTCTCAAAAATGAATGAACAGAAAATAAAAAATGGTAATCCAATAGAGATGGAAACATAGAAACCATGTGTTATCTGGAAATGAAAAAGGAACAGGTACTGGAAATACTTAATTTTAGCCAAAGTGGCTGTGCAGCAAATACAATTATTCCATAAATCTTTACTTTTGTGCACTTTCATTTGCTATGTAGATCTCCAATACGCAGCTTTGAAAGAAGCCTGTGTTATAGGAATAATGTAAGACATGACAGGTACAGTCGCAGACAAAAGTATTGGCACCCTACACTTAATATACTATCATTCAAGAAAACATGTTAAATACAAGCATTTAGTGATCATTAGCCACTAATTAATATGACAAAGACCCAAATACACAATTTCTGGAGGTTAAACAATCATTTATAAGCAAACAAAAGCACTGCAATTTCAAATATCTGTTCATGACAAAAGTATTGACAACTTGTGGCAAAGTGGCTGAGTGGAAACAGGTGCAGGAGTGATGCAGTGCGTTAATGAAACAGATAGAGCCTTGTAATCCGGTTTGGAAAGTGCTTTTTATTTATATTCCAGGTCTGGCGACCAAACAATAATACCCCAGCAATACACACCAATGTGTACTGCACAGGGTAAATAACACAGGAAACACAAATAATAAACAAAATCCGCCCCGCAATAATACAGACACGGTCACCAGTCCTGGGTGCGTGCAGTAGTACTCGTGGTGGGTGATACAAGTTTATATTTATGACAATGTTGGAGTGCTGTTCCGGGTTAGTGGTGGCACTTGGCGACAGCTCCGGAACTGTGTTAGCTGTCTAGTAATGTACAAGACAAAACAATTACAAACAAACAAAACACAACACCCACAACAACACAACACTTTTTAGTTCAAGGGTGTCTCACAGTCCTTCTCGGTTCTTAGTATTTCAAACCAATGCGAAGGAACAGATTGCGATTCTCCATCCCCTTTTATGCCATCACACATGACCCCTTGGTAAACGAGTGCAACCGCCTCTCCAATCTGCGGCTGCCACATCGTTTCCCTTCCTAGCTGGCTGACTTCCCCTGAACCCTGGGAAAGAACTGTCAGGCCAGCCGTCCAGGGAACTCTGATCACTGTAATTGCTGCCAAAGGTGTCTCTACCAAATATTGACTCAAGGGGGCGAATACTTATGCAATCAATTATTTTCTGTTTTGTATTTGTAATTAATTTAGAACAATTTGTAGATTTTATTTTTCACTTTGACATTATGGACTTTTTTGTGTTGATCAGTGGCAAAAACTCATAATTAAATCCATTTTGATTCCATGTTGTAACACAATAAAATGTGGAAAAGTCCAAGGGGGTGAATACTTTTGAGAGCCACTGTATATGTTTCTTTATAGATATATTTGATTATATACACTAATATGAAGAGGAAAATGTACTTTGTATTGTGTGTATTTGTAGTTGATTTGTTGGGGTGGGTCAGTTCAGAAGAAGTTGGTACGAGACTGGCCCCTGTGAGGTAGATTATTATTATTATTTTTATTTGTTTATTTAGCAGATGCCTTTATCCAAGGTGACTTACAGAGACAAGGGTGCATGAACGATGCATCAGCTGCAGAGTCACTTACAATTACGTCTCACCTGAAAGACAGAGCACAAGGAGGTTAAGTGACTTGCTCAGGGTCACACAATGAGTCAGTGGCTGAGGTGGGATTTGAACCGGGGACCTCCTGGTTACAAACCCTTTTCTTTAACCACTGGACCACACAGCCTCCCTAGATAATACACTTCAGGCAAATGTTTTGTAATTTTGGTGCCATATACTCCAGTGGCCTAACTTATCTATGACATTTTAAAATGCCATCACCATGGCAACCCAAAAAGTGCTGGGCACATACTGGGGTGTGTAGCACTTTGCACCCATGGACCTCTTTTACGTTCCGTCATTTGGTTAGCTGTGCTTCATTCAAGGTCACCAGAATTGTCTTGCATGCATTCCCCCATTGAATACCTCTCGCTAGTAGATGAGTAGATGAAGTCGATGAAAGGTCTACTAAACAGTGCTGCTCTAGTACTTGTGCGTTGACAATTTTCTAACCCCCCAAAAAATCCCTTTATTTGCAAACCATTGATAAATAGGACCATGGCTGCATTGTTAGGCCCAAATGAAAAACAAGTTTGTACACATTCTCCTACAAATTTCATAATTATGTGCACTGCCTAGGAGAAAACTAAATCAAAACCATCCATATAAGACATGCATTTCCAACAGTAACTACTTTGTCAACAATGACCATTCAACAGCATGTCTGTCTAACACAAAGGAATTGGAAGACAAAGCTGAGGCATGTTCCTGCTGTTCTCTTTGTGGTTAAAAAGTCCCGCTGATGGTGTAACGCTGAAGCCCAGTCTGTCTGCAGTGATATCAGGTAATACCTGAATATAAAACTACCAAAACATAACCAGGCCTAATGTGCATGCTGGCCCCAGCTCTTTGGCTTCGAAAGATGCTTGTGTCTAAAAACAAAAACCTCAATATCCCTAAAGTATTGCCGTCATTTTCAGTACTTCAAACCAGTCATATGACTGTGGGCAATTCTTACTTGAACATGCGGAACATGACTGTTGGAATCACAGCTCTTTTGTTGAGCAGAAATGCAACAAGGCTCATTTTCTAGCCCTATAGTTGGCAAGGGCCCTGTTGAAACAGAGCTGTTTGGTTGTAATGATTTTAAAGATCTGACATATGCAGTAAATAAAAAAATATAAAGGGGCCTAGAATGTGGAATAATAATTTAGACAAAAGTGTAATTACCTTTACTAAGATTACATCAGAAGAATAGTTAAAAATACACCACGTCCTTCCCTCCCCCAGCCAGCTCTGAACTGGGAGTATATCTCTCTTAAAACTGCCATTTCCTTTTTAACTGTAAATGTTTATGATTTGCATACAGTCAGTCAAACAGATTTTTAACTTCATGCCTTCTCATGTCTGCTTTTGTATGCCTGTTTTAAAATGGTTTGTTGCCTCAAGCAAGTGATACTTTATATATAGTAAGCACATTGTAACGCCCCCTTCCTATCAAAGCCAACCACCATTTTAGATTGGAAGTCATTTCAGTTGTATTTATCACATTGGCACTAATACCCTCATTCCTCCCTAATTTGAACCAAAATCCTATTCATGGCCCCAGGGTGTTTTTGAGAATGTATTCATTATGAGTAGATTATCAATGGGACTACTGAGCTGTATTGATTTTACAAATATTGGTTTGAAACATGTCAGTCTACTTTTCAGTTGTGGTTATGGATTTCGTTTTTGATTGACCCAACTTCATCCTGAAATTTACTGAAGCTTTACTGTATTTATTATTTATTTTAGAAATTGATTTTAAGGGTTTTGTTAATATTTTTGGAATGAACAGACATTCCTCAATGTTCCACAGACGATCTATTTATGAAAGGATTAGCTGAAACATCTAACCCGAGGTTTTAAAATCAGTTTTCTTACCACTCATTGGCTTTATCAGTATTATTAATACAAATGCTGAGTTCTTCATTTGTTTTTTAATGCTATTCAGGATATGCAAATATTTCACATAGAATGACCCTGGTACCTGTTCTGTGCATCTGATAGCAGCTGGACCACTCGAAGGAGTTTAAACAAGAAGTGATTGGGAATTGCAAACTTGGTTGTATTTCCGGAAGGAGAATCTGGCCAATAAGCAATGCATCAGGGCAGCAGTGTGGAGTAGTGGTTAGGGCTCTGGACTCTTGACTGGAGGGTCGTGGGTTCAATCCCAGGTGGGGGACACTGCTGCTGTACCCTTGAGAAAGGTACTTTACCTAGATTGCTCCAATAAAAACCCAACTGTATAAATGGGTAATTGTATGTAAAAATAATGTGTAAAAAGAATGCCTGGTCAGGCTGGAGAGGCTGGGCTTGTCTTTCGGTGCAGTCGTGCTCCGGGGCCCGGCCCTGTGTTCAGTTGCTTACCTTCACTTCCAATGTGCTCTCGGCCATTGTTTATCATTCATTTCAATCCATGTACCACTCATGGCTCGATGGCTTCGTCTTTTGGGGGAGGGTGGCCCATAGCCACTCTCTATCTGTGGTACCAGGATTGCATGATATCGTTCGTGTATTCGCCTGGTCGGCCAGCATTGTGGGTAGCTGTCGAGCTCCCAGGGATGGGGCCTCAGGCCAAATCTATTCTCCATGGTTGTTGTGTTAGCTATTCGAATATGGTTCATTGTAGCCACTCATGGTTTGGTGGCTTTGTCTTTTTGGGGAAAGGTGGCCCATAGCCACTTTCTATCCACGGCACCAGGATTGCATGATAACGTTTGTGTATTCGCTTGGCTGGCTATTAGAGCAATTTTTCACCAAAAAAAACACCAATTAGCCACCCAAAATAAAAAGAAATGACCTAATACTTCATTCATGTGGATTGCAGTTGCAGTTTATTTGATTACATGATATTAAATAAAATATCAAAATTATGTTCATGTAGTTCTTTTCTGTTATGTCGCAATCCTAAAATTGTAGGTCATGCTAAACTTTTGGCCAGAGCTGTACTGGCTACCGTAGCTAATGTTGACTGAAATTGCTAGAAGAATTGTATCCTTAACATTTTAATTATGTTTTTCCACAATTGCCCTTAATAGATTTATAAGTCTAGTTGCTTCTGATAGGATCCAATGGGGATATTACTTATAATAATATTATGAATGATTACTATCCAGGTCCAGATATTAAAATCCCCAAATCCCATTGCCTATTCTTCTCCACTTCAAATCTCAATAACTCTACACCATGTTTTTAATTTAACTGGATGTGCTGTACAGTAAACATATTTGCATTTTACTTCTTCTTTTCTGAACCATGTAAACCAGGGGTGTTAAACCCCCAGTCATTATCCATCCCCAGTTGTTCTGCTTGTATTAAGATGTCCCAATCTACAGTAGTGTAGTGCAGTTTTTTAGATTGGGTGTACACTGTAACATAGAGTACGATACAATAGGCTTACAATAAAGTTAAACAGCTCTAATGTGGTCTTATAAAGTCAACTTTCACATGAACACCTTGGCATAAAAAAAACTGCATTAAGCTGTCTTAAAGTCTGCTAAAAAATCCCTCCAGAGGGCCTCAGAAGGCTCTTGATGAGCAACGAGCCTTGGTGTGGATCGCTGCCAAGAACTTATGCATTCCATATGCTCCAGACTGCAGGAAAAGACTGAGGCCAAATGAGGACACACAAGATATTCGGAGTTCACACAAGGGTTCACTGTAGACTCATGAGGGAACTATTTAAATATCATTTAGAAAAGAACAAAATGACAAATGATTGATATAGTATTTCCTCAGTCTTGATTCTATATGAGTTAGTTTAAAATCTATGTAAGTTAGTCATCTATTGTCTATTGTTTGATTGTCACGGTACATATGAGTCGAGTTTTGAAACACGCAATAACCCTGTCTTGCAGTCAGTTAAGGTAAGGTTAAGGCTACTTTTTATTTAGATCATTGTATTGTTTGTTACTCTATATATATTTCCTTTTTTGACAAAAAATGCAATAAAGGCAGTAGGTTTGCTGTATTAGTTTTGAAGTTTGCAGGATAATATCATTTTAGCAGCACAAAAATAGCAAGAAACCAATCAGATCAATAATGTAGCATCATGCAACAAAGTTATTTTGTCCTAGTTTTATATCATTACAATTATTCCTTTGAGAACATTTTCCTTAGCATTTGCACTACAAAATCCCCATAGTCCCTACTTTATGGATCAACAACATAGGGGACAAAAAAAGATCCAATTTATTCAAATAGGAGGTACAGCACAATTACACAGCAAGTTGAGCTTCCCCTTATAATAACGTCCTCCCATTTGCCATTAGCAAACACATTACATTATATCAACAGTATCCATATTAACCATAATTTTGTTTATTTCTGTCTACTCTTCTGGGCATGAGAGTGATATGTGGGAAGACTGCAGGTGGCTTTGTCAGCACCAGTGCATCAGCTGTGTGTGGGGAGCGCATCAGGATTTTCAGCACCAACTGTAGAATATCTATTACATTTGGTTATCTCCCCCACTTTGTATTCTGTTTCTGTTTGGTCTAATTAAATTAATTTTGGAGTATGCCAAACAAAAACAGCAGCCCAATTACCCCCTGTGTTTCTTCCCAATTTAGAAACTCCAGTTATGTTCCTCACTGGAGGAACTGGACAGTGGATGTTATCAAGCTACTGGCCCCTAGAAGACCCTGGCTAGCCCTGGAGCTGTACACAAATATATTTAAACTGTATACAACCAGCCACTTAGCTGCAGGATGGAGAAGATAAATGATTGTTGCTTTGACAATTCAGTATTTGTATGGATTGGAAGTGATTTCCAATGAATAGATGAAAAAAATAGCCTTTTGCTCATTATTGTAGTATTCATAGGATACTGTTGTCCGTATACTCTTTCTCTTGAAGTTACACTAATCTGCAGCTTTCCATACACTCTCTGTAGATGACTGCTGCACCATGAAAGTATTATATTTGTGTGCCACACAACCCTGCAGGATAAATACTAAAATAAATCTTAGCACCTTTTTTCACAGTGATTTTCTAAAAAGGAAATGAATACCAAAAAAAGAGGCTATTTCACATGTTGTTTAATATCGTGTGATTGCCTTTTTTTGCTAATATGTTTAATGTCCTATTTTGTGCCTTCATCATTAGTCTCTATTGATGAAAACTGTGATGGGAGTTGTAGGTATCTCCAAACTGCACTGTTAGTTATAAAAGATAATTTCCATTTTCTATACAAATATTTTGGTTGCTATCTGTATTCAGTGTTTTGAATACAGGGGTTTATTGTAATGATCGAAACATTTTGCTGTTTGTAGTACCGTTAATAAGAGTTAATAAGAGGGTCAACATATCCCTCCTGGGGGAAAACAGTTGAATGGTGATTGTATATAGAACAGACACTGTTTAAAATAGACCTCTCATTTGAATAATATTACCTCATGGTGTGCCTGCTTTCATAATAGTTTAGTGTTCACACCCTGCATAAACAATGCTGTCTGCAGCAGGGCGATGTTCTTCCAAGTTTCTTGTTGTACTGCGCAACCACATGAGACATCTGCACTGGGGTTAAAAGGAAATCTTTAAAGTAAATTAGAAATCCATGCCACAACACGGTCAAAAGGATGTTAGACCAAGATACGTGATGTGAAGTGAGGAGGGTGCAAATTGTTTAGATTGAGCTGGACGGATATGTGACCATTTCTCAAGAATAACCCCCTCTACTTACTTCTGGAAAGTCGTGTGTGGACATCCAGTAAGGTCCATTAACCAGTATGGCCCACTTACCAGTTACCACTTTTGAAAATGACAGGGGACAGCACTCTGTGGCAGCGATTGGGGGCCCTAAGCAAGCATATAACTCCTGTTAGGTCATCCTTGCATTGACTGCCTGTCAATGGATTCTGGTCTTTTAATTATTCCATAAACAAGGCTACATTCAACGGGTGACAAAGCATTCTGCAGTTATGCACCAAGATTGTGCAATGGTCTTCCTGGGGGGATCAAACACTCTGAGACTTTGGATATTTTTAAATCGCGTCTTAAAACGTACTATTATACACTAGCATTTCCTAATGTTTCCAAACAGTTTTGGAAAATTATCTGGAGTTTATTTGCAGTTAGAAAAGGTGGCGCAAATTTTGCACTAGAGGTAAAAGCTCCTGTATATCTTTCTCTACTTAATAACATTATTCTGACTGCGTTCTTATACAGAGCAGAACTGCAACAACACTTCCAACTGATTTGTTGTACTATACTACTAATCAGATACAGTGCCTTGTGAAAGTATTCGGCCCCCTTGAACTTTGCGACCTTTTGCCACATTTCAGGCTTCAAACATAAAGATATGAAACTGTAATTTTTTGTGAAGAATCAACAACAAGTGGGACACAATCATGAAGTGGAACGAAATTTATTGGATATTTCAAACTTTTTTAACAAATAAAAAACTGAAAAATTGGGCGTGCAAAATTATTCAGCCCCCTTAAGTTAATACTTTGTAGCGCCACCTTTTGCTGCGATTACAGCTGTAAGTCGCTTGGGGTATGTCTCTATCAGTTTTGCACATCGAGAGACTGAAATTTTTGCCCATTCCTCCTTGCAAAACAGCTCGAGCTCAGTGAGGTTGGATGGAGAGCATTTGTGAACAGCAGTTTTCAGTTCTTTCCACAGATTCTCGATTGGATTCAGGTCTGGACTTTGACTTGGCCATTCTAACACCTGGATATGTTTATTTGTGAACCATTACATTGTAGATTTTGCTTTATGTTTTGGATCATTGTCTTGTTGGAAGACAAATCTCCGTCCCAGTCTCAGGTCTTTTGCAGACTCCATCAGGTTTTCTTCCAGAATGGTCCTGTATTTGGCTCCATCCATCTTCCCATCAATTTTAACCATCTTCCCTGTCCCTGCTGAAGAAAAGCAGGCCCAAACCATGATGCTGCCACCACCATGTTTGACAGTGGGGATGGTGTGTTCAGGGTGATGAGCTGTGTTGCTTTTACGCCAAACATAACGTTTTGCATTGTTGCCAAAAAGTTCGATTTTGGTTTCATCTGACCAGAGCACCTTCTTCCACATGTTTGGTGTGTCTCCCAGGTGGCTTGTGGCAAACTGTAAACGACACTTTTTATGGATATCTTTAAGAAATGGCTTTCTTCTTGCCACTCTTCCATAAAGGCCAGATTTGTGCAGTATACGACTGATTGTTGTCCTATGGACAGAGTCTCCCACCTCAGCTGTAGATCTCTGCAGTTCATCCAGAGTGATCATGGGCCTCTTGGCTGCATCTCTGATCAGTCTTCTCCTTGTATGAGCTGAAAGTTTAGAGGGACGGCCAGGTCTTGGTAGATTTGCAGTGGTCTGATACTCCTTCCATTTCAATATTATCGCTTGCACAGTGCTCCTTGGGATGTTTAAAGCTTGGGAAATCTTTTTGTATCCAAATCCGGCTTTAAACTTCTCCACAACAGTATCTCGGACCTGCCTGGTGTGTTCCTTGTTCTTCATGATGCTCTCTGCGCTTTAAACGGACCTCTGAGACTATCACAGTGCAGGTGCATTTATACGGAGACTTGATTACACACAGGTGGATTCTATTTATCATCATTAGTCATTTAGGTCAACATTGGATCATTCAGAGATCCTCACTGAACTTCTGGAGAGAGTTTGCTGCACTGAAAGTAAAGGGGCTGAATAATTTTGCACGCCCAATTTTTCAGTTTTTTATTTGTTAAAAAAGTTTGAAATATCCAATAAATTTCGTTCCACTTCATGATTGTGTCCCACTTGTTGTTGATTCTTCACAAAAAATTACAGTTTCATATCTTTATGTTTGAAGCCTGAAATGTGGCAAAAGGTCGCAAAGTTCAAGGGGGCCGAATACTTTCGCAAGGCACTGTATATGGAAACCTCCTTTCAACAGCAGAGAATTTCCATTTAAAGACAAGTCTAACTTGCTTTCTGTATTCAGCTTGCTTACATTTAGATAGGCTATCAAAATAGGTTGAATACACCAAGTTCAATTGTTATTCATAGTCCCACCAGTTACACAGAGACCTCAGTTTTTCCATATCAGTGCAATGAAACATCATTTTTATGATTTTAATTTATTAATAGTCAGACATCTGGAGAGTTAATATTATTACTCGCGGCCAATCCTGTTAAAACAGAAAAAAGCAAGAAAGAACCCAATGGGAAGATTCACATTGAGACTACAAAATTCCTCTATTATTAGAACGCTCGCTGTGTCTCCCTAGAAAGTCTGACGCCCGAGGTTAAGAAACTCTGATGTACAAAAAAATACATAGCCTATTTTTAAATGAGTACAACAATAACAAATGCAAAGTTCTGTTTATAAAATAAAAAATAAATCTCCCTAACTCTGGGCCCTCTTGAACGTCCTGGGGCCCAAAGCAATTGTTTAGTCTGCTTATGCCTAGCACCACCACTGACAGCACTGCCCGTTTTACTCTTCTATGGTTCTCTGAGAACCAATGTAACAAGGGCATTGTCTGGGCATGCACACCGCACCACTGCATCATACAACACTGCCTGTTACACAAGGGACAGTGTATTTCACATGTTGAACGTCTTTCTAATGTTTGGTCCAACCCCTTTATATTCTCTGGTACAGTATTTTCTACTATGAAGCAACATTATATCTGTCATTGGATATAATACACTGATTAATGGATTTTACTATTATCTTTCAATTAGTCTTGTTAAACAAAGAACCTCCTTTAGGTATTACATACTGCTTATTGAGAAGCTGAAATGTGTTCTGTCTGCTACCATGGAAACATAGCCGCTAACAATCACAGATTTAGATTTATTTTGTCCAAACTTGTTCACTTCACAACCAGATAAAACAAAACCAAATGCATCAAGTGGTTTTGAGCTTATGTATGGAGCAGACAGAAGTGGAATGACTCAACCAACCCCTTTCCCGTGCCACTGTACCAGAAAAAAAAACCAAAAAAAATATCAACAACAACACAGATTGTAGGTCTTTAGTGTGAAATGCGGACTTTTCATTTAGGATATAACAGCAGGCAATTTTCTCTGCATCCCCACAGTCTGCTGAGGTGCCATGGTTCTAAATATATGAGACATTAAGAGGGAATTGAGGAAGAGACAGAAGGCAGATTGTAGCAGGGCCGAAGCCCTGCGCATGAAAAGTGCGCTTTTGAAAATAATTGTTGTGTATATTTGTGTAAATATTTAAGGAGAACCTGATTCTCCGTCTGGAGATCCTACCTGCTGTGTTTGGTTGCGGGGAAAAGCAACTGGTGATTGACCAGCTCCCATCTCTAACCAGCAGGTGGGTGTGTTCCAGCGGAGAATCAGGTATCAAAGGGCCCCGGTTGTACACCTCAGGGCTGCTGCAAGGCCATGCCAAACACCTAAAGATCAACCACGCTACCCGGACTATGCTAAAATCTTCAACAGCGAAAGTCCTCTGATCACTGCGTGTTTAACCAGGATTGGAGCTTTACAAAAGAAGCCAACTCCTTCAACCACAGTGTGTTTAACCAGGATTGAAGGTATGGTGAAAGAGGGAACCGACACCGCTGATCACTGGGTGTGGGGTTTGTTTATTAATAAGGATTAGTTCGGGGATGATAGAGCCTGTTTAAAAGTATGGTGGTGTATAAGCGTGACCTCCATTTATTAGCGGAGTAGCACTAGCCATATTGACGGCAACTTTTATTTCATAGTTTGTTTTTATACAGGTCTCTGTGTGTATGTAAATAAAACCTAGGTGTCTGTCTGCAGGGCGTGTCAAGAAAAAACAATCTTGCTCCAGTCTGTCTCCTGTCAATCAGCGAATACCCACACCCCTCTTTCACTGTTAGACAGACCTTCAAATAGGACAGGTGCAAATGGAGCCTTAGCTACAGGGAATGGCAGATTGAGAGAGGATATGTGGGAGACAAGTTGGCATACATAGCGGTGACCAAACAGGAACAGCCAGATTTTGTTTCTCTAGCAGCACTTAAAAACATAAGAACATAAGAAAGTTTACAAACGAGAGGAGGCCATTCAGCCCATCTTGCTCGTTTGGTTGTTAGTAGCTTATTGATCTCAGAATATTGATCCCTTGCATACACAGACACTTGTACTATATTCTGTACCCTTTCTGCTTTTGTTACATCTGCCATTAGCTGCTCACAGACAGAATCTTAACCAGAAGGCAATAGCCAAAAAAAGTGCACAAGTTATATTCATTCTTGAAAAGCAAATTATGTACTTCAAAGCTCAAAACAAGAATTTGTTGTTCCTCCTATTACCACAATCCACCAGTTTGGGAAAGCATTTTTCAATATAGTACATGGAAAGTCAACATTCAATATGATTTATGAAATGTACTTAGTTGTGCAAAGCTTGTGCAAATGTTAATTTAACATAATCAGTTTTGCATGTGTAGTTTTCTTCCTCATCAGTACATGCTTGTTTTTTGATTTGCAAAAGTACCTGACTGAAAGGCGTGCATAAAACAAGTTTGGAAGCATTTATTGTTGTTGTAAAAATGTGTTAATAGCGTGATTTTTAAAGGCAGTCTCTAGTTTGTTTGAATAGTTTTTGTGAATGACATGTGAATTGGAAATCAATAAGGCGATGCCTTGACACCTAAACAGGGGTACATTGTATTAAAATATGCCAATTTATTTTGTCAATACCTTTGTGAATTACCACCTCTGCCCACAACTATTAACTATCTATAAATCTTGCCCAAAGTGTTTAGACCAGTCTAATTTATTTCAATTGTTTGAAAGAAAAAAAAACGTTTATATCACAACCATCTGCAAAAGACTAATAAACATTTGTGACAGGTTGGCCGAGTAGTGATGATGACGTTCCCAGACCAGACAGCCTGACACACCTTTTTTATTCAGAAAAATAATGAAATAGAAAGATTGTACACAAACACAGCTCACAGAGCCAAAAATAAAAGTTAAAACAAAAACAGGTCACGAACTCAAAACTGACACGCAAACAAATACTGTGCTGGTCTGCCCAGCACAAATAGAAATTACTTTTCTTTTTTACTTTATTTTTATTTTTTTCCCGTCTTTCTCACACACACGTTCCTTCTCTCAAACACCCCTCTGAACACAGGAACAGAGGTTTATATACACGTGGCCATCTCCAAATTAACAACCAATTAATTAATTCAGAGACGGACACCTTCGGGAGTTTTAGTTTGCATGGCCGACAGTCAATAATCACGGCCGACCATGCATTTGCACAAGCTGTCTGTCAGAGATGAGATGCTAACACCGCCTCTGCCAGACCACATTTAAACTAAACAATAACAAACCAAACACTTGTTTTCTTAAAACACAAAATACATTAAAATCATACAATAATAACAATTACCCGTTCCCAAACAATACATTCCTTTTAAATAGTAATACAATATACCACATTTGAAATCATAACAATACATTCACTTGTGCTAAACAAACACACTGCATTTATTTACATGCAGGGCTTTGCCCTGCCCCCTCTCATTATGTGTAGGGCTTTTCCTCTGCCCTGCCACAGTATTAAATGGAGGACACTGCACAACTAGTTTCAATTGTGCAGTATCTTCCAGACTTCCTTTCCTGGCATTACCCAACCTGCTGCTTCCCCTGTTGACTGACATACTCTCAGCCAGTAACATGCTTTGACATAGAAGACACTAATGACTTGAAACTGCTTCATGAGAGTAATGCATATAAGATGATAACTTTGTTTAATCTAGTGTAGTACCAGATATAATGATTTTAATGAAAATACATATTTGAATCTGAGAAAAAGTCTGGAGTGTGATAATCTGGTATTTTGCTCAAGTAGTTTTTCAGTACAGTACAACATCAAGTAACCAGATGAAAGGCGACTGTAAGCAGTCTGAGTAGACCCACACCATGAAAGTATCAAGGGTGCAATGCATGATTGAAAACTACTACAAACACCTAATTGTGCCAGCCTTAAAAGCACAGAAATGCCAGTTATAAAACCGAAATGGTCTAACACATTTTTTTTTTGGGGGGGGGGGGGGGTTACGGATACTCCATGCTCTACTATAGTGCAGTATTAAAAATATATATCCCGTCAAGTTCAATTATGAACAAAAGCAGATTCTACTAGCAATATGAGAATTAAAAACATGACTGTTTTTTAGGATCTATTTGAATATGCCGTTTGACAGATCTCCTTTGTCTAATTTTCTGATGTAATACAACAGTATAACGCTGATACCACCTGTCATCTCAGAATTTGAATTTCAGAATAAATGTGCATGCCTATTATGGTCTAGCAATGGTTTTCTTTCCAGGATTTTATATTGAGGAATAGCTGGCATCCTGCAAGTTTTGGGACAGTATTGGGACACCCTTTTTTGGAGGGAAATGTATAGAAGTGTTGATAGTTAGATACTGTACATTTTATTCTAATCAGCCTATTCTTTTAAAACAAAATTTTGAAAAAAATGATACCTTGATAGGATAGGTTTCTATGTGAGTCAATTGAACTTTGATATTAATTACTGCTTAGATTTCTGACGATGACATATAACAACATATGCGACTGACTTTTGTAAATTACCTTTTGTGTCAGTGTTTAGGAAATATTGAAAAAAGAAATCCTGCTAAATCCAGAATACAGTACTAACCTTGACACACCTGTCTGCATTACAACATATACAGTGGAAATAAAGTGTGATAAATAAGATTGGCTCAAAACTGACAGGATTTTGCCTTTCTTCTTTATCAGTCAGCACATTAAATCAAATTTTCTATATAAAGTACGCAAGTGGGATCATTCCATTACTTGAAAGCCTTCTTTTTTGTATAATAGTAATTTCCTGAGGAAGTTGTGGAATAATCAAAGTTCATTAAAGGCTCTGCGTGGAAGCCGAACTGTCTGCAGTCTGGACAAGCACTGGAATACAGAAAACTTTAATGATAGATAATAAATGTAATTTTCGTCGTATTTTATTTATAACACCCTTATAAACAATAAATAATATTTGAATTCAAAGTATGAGTTATGTCTTTGAAGTTGTTAATGCAGTTTGATATTTGGTTGTTTTTGGTTTTGTAAAAAACGTAAGCGGTCTGTTCCATTACGAGAATCTTAACTAGCTGCCCAGCTGCATTAGGAGGGCTGATGGGACAAAGGGATTATTTGGATCAGAAATTCTTGGAATATTGATTTCCAGGACAGAGGTGTATTGTCCAAAACAGAGGATAGTTGTCCACGCTGGGATTTGGAGACCTTCTGGAGTGATGTGTACCAATTATTTTTTTTGGCTGTCTTATGGTTATTTCTTTAAACCCTTTTATGTTAAAATAAAGTTGCTGTTTTAAAAAGCTTGTTTGAAAGCATGTGAGGATATTGAAATGAAGCAACTTTGTTCTTAAGGGAAGGAATTCAGATAAGCCCTGAGCCATATGTTTTATAGTATTTCCTCTCATGGCTTTTTTCCCCTGGCAAGTCATTATTTGTGCTTTAAAGATAGGGAAGGATGAATGCTCAACATATCTGTTGGAACTGGCCAATATGACAAAGAGCAATTTGACGCCAGACCAATCATTCATCGGAATGTGAACAGTTAGAAAGAATACAAAACTGATACAATATATTTGCACTTTTTCAAAACTTGCAAAAGGGAATCAGAATATCAACCTCCTACTGTACTGTTTTTTAATTTGTGTTTTTTTCTCTGGAAAAAAATGTTTCATACAAAAACAGAGTTGCCAATCATGTCACTGTACGGAAAAAACATAGAATACATGATAAGGTGCTTTAATAAGCTCATCATAGTAAAAGTATAGCAGTGTAATAAAGCATCATAGTGAAAGCATGGTAAATCATAGACAGGCATTGTAAAGACCAGCAAGGTATGGTAAAGCATATTAAGAAACATGGGATACCAGGGTAAAGTATGGTAAATGCCTAGCTTAACTATGGTAAAAGCATGTCAAACTGCGAAAATTACATGCAAAAATATTGTGGTTGACTTTTATAACGGCCATCATTCAGAAGACACTGAACAGAGGAATGCTGCCTTTTTACAGGGGCTCATAACACATTTCAAAGAGACAAACTGGCTTTACAAAAGATACTGAACAGTGTGATTTTTTATATTAACCCAGAAACAGCCATTTCAATAACTTACCACTTACCAAACAGTACCAAGTAATACTGTAATATGAGTACAGTGTTTTATTTTTAATTGCTTTTAGATTTGGCAGTTGAGATGCACATGTTTTTGTTTAAGGTGTGAACCTGTGTGTTGGATCTTGCTAAGTGCTGTCATGCTGTATAATAAAGGGTGAAACTGTGTAAAGGGAGAGTCGTGGGACCAGACAAAATAAATGGGCTTCTGTTTTAACTGCTGTTTGGTGTTTTAAAAGTGATGTTCAGATACATACAAAACAGTTTTTTACCGTCTGTGTGGATTCTTGAGATGTCCTTTACAAAATGTTTGACGACTAATGTAAATCACTTTTTAATTGTAATTAGCATTAATAGGTGTTGGAATTATTTATTTAGTATATTTAGCGAAAAGGGAATTCGAGAGACAAGTAGCGGGAGAAAGTAAACTTAATCCAAAACGTTTTTTAAAATATGTTAATGCTAAAAGGAAACCGAAAGAGGAAGTGAGTAGTTTACGTAACAGCAGTGGTAATTTAGTGACTAAAGACAACCAAATCACAGATGTACTTAATCAATACTTTGTGCAAGTATTTACAAAGGAGGATTTATGCAATATACCAAGGTTAACAGAATATACACAAACATCATTACCTGAGTTTGTTATAGAAGAGAATGAAGTGCTAAGGGAGCTAGCAGCACTTAAAATAAACAAATCCTCAAGGCCTGATGGAATCTTTCCAGTAGTCCTTAGGGATACTAGTGAACAGATTTTTAAACCAATATGTTATATATTCAATAAATCTATAAATAATGGAGCCATCCCACAGGACTGGAAAATTGGCAATGTTGTTCCTATATTTAAAAAGAGAGACAAATTTGACCCTGGGAATTACAGACCTATAACATCAATCATATGAAAAATCATGGAAACTAAAATAAGGACCAAAATAGAGGAATATTTATATAGTAACAATATTATAGGAGACAGCCAACATGGCTTTAGGAAGGGTAGATCTTGTTTAACTAATTTACTAGATTTCTTTCAGGAGGTGACTACTAGAGTGTACAAGGATAGTGTGTATGACATCATCTACTTAGATTTCCAAAAAGCTTTTGACTAAGTACTGCACAAAAGGCTATATCTAAAGATTAAATCAGTAGAAATAAATTGTAAAGTAGCAGCATGGATCCTAACTGGTTACAAGATAGAAAGTAGAGTAATGTAACAAGTGGGGTACCACAGGGATCAGTATTGGGACCATTGCTATTCTTAATCTATATAAATGACTTGGACCAAGATATAATCAGTAAACTATGCAGATTTGCAGACTACACAAAACTGGGAGGGGTAGCCAACTCCCAATCAGCAACTTTAATAATACAAAGAGATTTAGACAAGATTCAAGCTTGGGCTGACACATGGCAGATGAAATTTAATGTCAATAAATGCAAAGTCTTGCGCATAGGGTGCAAAAACATTACAGGCAAGTACAGCATGAATTGTAATGAAATAAAGGAAGCTATGTACGAAAAGGACTTGGGGGTAGGAGTGGATGAATCTCTAAGCCAACTAGACAAATAGAATGCTATATAGCCAAGACAGTTGAATTCAAATCTAGAGAAGTTATATTAAAATGATACAATTCACTGGTACCGACCACACCTAGAATACTGTGTACAGTTCTGGTCCCCATATCATAAGAAAGACATTGAGGCATTGGAGAGAGTACAGAAGAGAGCAACACCATTAATTCCAAGATTGAAGGGTATGTCATATGAAGATAGACTGAAAGAGCTGAATCTGTATAGCCTAGAAAGAAGGAGAGCCCTGCACGTGAAACCTGCACAATATGAATACCTATGTGAAATACAGACACATCACTGCCCTTACAGAAAAGATTACATAGCAGTAAGGATGTCACTATACTAAAGTTGCTGTCTTTTCGCAGTGCGTAGAATTTTACCTATTATAAAAAGGAACAGATTTTAAAGACAACATCGCCCAAGAGCAGGAGATCTGAATGTGTAAGATTTGATCAATTCTGTCCCAGAGGCAGAAGTTTCTTGGATGCAAAGCTACAGTAAATTGGAGACGTAAATGATATGTGCTCCAGAGCGACCTTACATTGATGATGGTGAAAAATGATTCTACTCAAATACCACGCAACCCCATGTTAGATTGATATCCTGAGATTAACAGGGATTTTATTTTCTTAAAAGAGAATAAATGCACCACACTACATACAATTCTGTACAGAGACACATGGTTTACATTATAAAAAATGCTTTTGGTTGGAAATTGTATTTTTTTCAGTATATTTGAAAGTCAGTCATTCTTAACAATTTACTCAAATTAACAAAAATTAACCTCATAGGTGCCTTAAATTGCTAAAAATGAACGTAGTAGCTGTATTTAATAAACAAACAATCCCATTTTGATTTTGTGGCACACTGACATTTTGTGTGCTTTTTTTCAAGCAATGTGTTTAGACAGTAGCCTTTGTAAAATTATCAGTTACCTTATAGTATATACATTTTAGCTATCACCTGTATTACATAAGTGTATTTCTGCTTCTGAAACCAGTATTAGGGGAAAAAAACAATAACATACTGTTGCTGATATCCCACCATTAAAAAATTATAACACCGTGTAACAAATTTTTAATTTTTTTTGGTTCCTGGGTAGTAAGTGTTATTTCCTAATTGCTTATGCCTCTAAAGTATAGAAAATGGCTATTATTCCCCACAAACTTTGCTTTTGTGACCAGGACAGTGATATTTTGAAATTTACCTATTTTCCAGAACATTCCAGATAGATTCAGTGCTGGGTGAAATAAATGTATTTTTGTAGGATGGTACAGAGGGGAAAAGAGAGCCATGAAGTTCGCTATCCCAAGAATTTGGCGGGAACCCACTGACCACTCAAGCAACTGCTACTTCTGCATGGTGGACCCTTCCAAACGTCGGACTGGCAAGAATGCACCTGCTATCATGTATCCGGACCCTCCTTCATCCATCGCCCCGGTGCCACACTGCCATGAGCTCCCCGTACCCACTCCTCCGGAGAGAGAGCAGTCGTCTTTAGAAGAGAGCAGCAAGTCAGAGAGCGAGGAAGACGTTGTAGATCCAGATGACAATTTCAGAGGTGGAGCTGAGGAGAGAAACCCATACTACCCCAACCAAAAAGACCTCAACGACTTGATTAGAGATCTTGTCTCACCAAGTCCAATGCCGAGCTTTTGACGTCTAGGCTCAAGCAATGGAACTTGTTGGATGAAAGTATGCAAGTTGCAGATCAGAGGAAGCGTCACCAACCTTTTTCCAGCTTCTTCACCCGTCAAGATGGGCTCTGCTTCTGCCACAATGTGACCAGTCTGTTCGCGGCAATCGGAATCGCCTGTAACCAGAATGAGTGGCGCCTCTTCATTGACAGCTCATCCAGGAGCCTCAAAGCCGTGCTGCTCCATAATGGTAACAAGTACCCGTCTCTTCCCCTGGCTCACTTGGTGCACCTCAAAGAGGATTACAACAGCATCAAGACCTTGCTGGACGCCTTGAAGTATGATGAGTACGGCTGGGAGGTCATAGGAGACTTCAAAATGGTGGCATTCCTGATGGGTCTCCAAGGCGGTTTTACCAAGTTTCCCTGCTATCTTTGCCTTTGGGACAGCAGGGACACCAAGGCGCACTGCCACAGGCGGGACTGGCCACAGCGGACCGAGTTCTCTGTGGGGAGGAACAACGTCAAGTGGGAGCCACTGGTGGACCCCCGGAAGGTGCTGATGCCACCACTGCACATCAAATTGGGCCTTATGAACAATTTGTCAGAGCTCTAGATAAGGAGTCGGCAGCCTTCATGTACCTTCAAGACTTCTTCCCTAAGCTGTCTGAGGCGAAGGTCAAAGCTGGTGTCTTCGTCGGACCACAGATAAAGAAGATCCTGGAGTGCAATGAATTCCCCGAGAAGCTCACTAGTAAGGAGAAAGCGGCTTGGAACAGCTTTGTCGCAGTGGTTCGGGGCTTCCTGGGCAATCACAAGGCCGAAAACTATGTGGAGCTTGTTGAGACTCTGGTGAAGAACTACGGCACAATGGGCTGTAGGATGTCCCTCAAAGTCCATATCCTTGATGCTCATCTTGATAAATTCAAGGAGAACATGGGAGCGTACTCGGAGGAGCAAGGCGAGCGCTTCCACCAGGATATACTGGACTTTGAACGCCGCTACCAAGGACAGTATAACGAGAACATGATGGGAGACTATATTTGGGGGCTGATTCGTGAAAGTGATTTACAGTATAATCGTAAATCTCGAAAAACTACTCACGTCTAAATCTTTTGTAGTCATTTTTGTATTACTTTAGTATAAATACATGTTAATTTGGATTCATATGTTGTTTTTTTCTGACTTTATGTGAACGAAAAGACACAAATTCCCGTTTTCTCATTGGAAATAGGTAAATTTCAAAATATCACTGTCCTGGTCACAAAAGCAAAGTTTGTGGGGAATAATAGCCATTTTCTATACTTTTGAGGCATAAGCAATTAGGAAATAACACTTACTACCCAGGAACAAAAATTGTGTTACATAGTGGTAATTTTTTCATTGTATTGAAGTGTTTTCATTTACTGCTCCCTGGTTAGAAGTACAAAGGCAAAACTTAAATTTCTGAGAGGGGAAAAAACTATTTTAACAGTATAAAACTAGCAAGAAACTTCCAATCAATAAAACAACTGCTAATATATGCTGCTATGTTGTTTTGTTTTGGTTAATTCTGAAATCAATATTTAGCTTTCAAAACAGGGGCTTAATTGTGTTTAGTGTTTGTAAAAGGATAAAACAAAGATTAAGAAAAATTTAATGATGTTATTATTTACAGTGCGTAGTATAAAAAAGGGTTATGAGCTAAAAGAAAAAAAGACGACCCCTATAGACAAAAGACATGTAGCGTACAAGATGAGCTCAACAAGCCCAGCCTGTAACTGTATGTCAAACAGTCCTGCTCTGAACACTCCGTATTGGATTTCAGCTTGACTCATGTAGTCTGGAATCATCAAGACCTGGAGCCGGATCTTGGTGGTTCTTACTGACTCACACACTCATCAGGAAGATGCAATGACGTCTAGAATTAAAGTTCTCACAAGTCACATTGTGACTAATGCAGAGAAAAGTGTTCCAATTATTTTTAATTTGTACTGAATATTTTAGGTGGTGAGTGTTATCCATTACCTGCCAAAACAAATATAACGTCAGAGACTCTTCTGTGGCTTTGTACTGTAGGCAGAAAGTATTCACTTTTAAAGAATAGTTATCAACTTTTGACTATTTTTCCTTTGACACCTTTTCCAAATATTTTATATATATATTCAACTTGTAGATTTGGTTAGTGTCCCAGAGTCACATACTGTAGAAAACAGAAAACCGGTTTAAACTTGCATTAATGAACTGAGTGGCAGAATTTTCATAAAATAAGATGAAACTATTTTGTATTTATTTAAACCGTTTGCCCTGCAGGGTCAACATGACAGCTTAGCAACATGTGCCAGGCATCCCTATTGTTGGTGTAAGTAAATATAGTGATTTATCTGACAACTTCTAATGGTGATGGTTCAACGTTATTTTTTTTTACAACAACAAGCTAACTCTTTGTACAGCAGAGTACAGTATACTACACAACACACCCATAAGTCAAAAAAACCTATAAGAAAGTAGAAAAATGTTTCAGCTTGTGCCTGCAACACAGGTGATATTTTACAATACATACAGTATATTATAGTTTAAAACATGTCCAACACACTAATGTAGGTGTATTTCCCTTGTGATGCAATAATAGTAATAACCTTGATTACCTCTTTTAGACATTTTTCAATTTTGATGGTTTATACAACAAGCCTAAATGGGTTATAGGAAGACAATAGACCACTCTCTCAATTCTCTCTCCCTTCTGTCGCACAGGCTCTCTCAGGCTCTTTCCCTTTTAAAAATGGACCCAAACACAGGAACTTGAATTTTTACAGCACGGTCGCGCTAATTTTCTTTTATTATTAAACACACACAAAAAATAAACAAATGTAAACAAAAACTTAGCTCCACTTCGGAGTGCTAACTAAACTTCAGGAACACCCTGTCTAACACGGGACAGCTAAGCTGTTTCCCTGTCCTTACACAAAAAACACAGTTTAGCCAAAATCGTACACACAGTACCTTTTTTTTTTCCTTCCTTTTACCGACGCAGAATCAGGCTTTTCACACAGCAGCAGTCCTGAGCAGACTGACTGCTCTCCTTAAGTACCCTGCACCTGGCTCTAATTTATAATGATAGCCAGGTGCAGGTGAAAATTAACAACAATTAACAATTAACTTAGGGTTTTTCAGTCCATGTCCTTCTGGGAGGTGTAGTCCTGTTTTCTCCCCAGACTACACTTTCTTACAATATATAAATATACTGTATATAAATTTAGTAGTCAGAAATTGTTTTTATCATTTTCTCTCCAATTTGGAATTATTTTTAGGCTCAGCTCACCGCTACCACCCCCCACGTTGACACGGGAGCAGCGAAGACGAACACACTCTGTCCTCCAAAGCGTGTGCCATCAGCCGACCGCTTCTTTTACACATTGTAGGACCATCATGCAGCCACCTCAGAGCTACACCGTTGGAGGACAACGCAGCTCTGGTCAGCTTACAGGCAAGCCTGCAGGCGCCCGGCCAGACCACAGGGGTCGCTGGTGCACGGTGAGCCGAGGACACCCTGGCCGACCTAAGCTCCCCCTCCAACTGGCGGCACTCGGCCAATTGTGCGCCGCCCCCTGGGAACTCCTGTCCACGGTTGGCAGGGGAATAGCCTGGACTCGAATCGGCGACGTCCAGGCTATAGGGCGCATCCTGCACTCCACGCAGAGCGTCTTTACCGGATGCGCCACGTGGGAGCCCTGAAAATATATTTGAATTTTTTTTTTAAACTATGTTAAAACTAAAGTAGACATTGAATCATGTTGACAGTCTTGTTGACAGCTAGTAGATTATACTCTCGTATTCTGTAATGAGCTCAGCTCAAGTAGAAGTGCTTTACAATGGTATATACTTGGTCAAAAGAAAAGTTATTTTAATTGTTAATAGGTACTACACAGACCCTTACCTTGAATTACCAACAGTCTTGTGACATTCGCTTGCATTTCTGAAGCTGTAGGCATTTGATGCTTTTCAGATATCTCTGCCTGTCTCAAGTTCATCCTTCAGGTGACATTTAGAAACAGACACATCAAATGTCAAGTGAGTCCCTTGAAAGGGGGTTTGAGTTCAGTAGCTTTGGTCATTTCTCTCTGTGAAAGTTATTGAGCTAGTCAAATGAAACATAGGCCTAAGACTTAATGAAAAACATGGTCTAGTCGAGAAGACTAGCCGACTATAAAACAAAATATATCAATATTCTACTTATAAATGTGTCTCCAGTTGTGTTGTGTTACACAGAACTCCACATTGCATAATCATTTGAGCCAGTTCTAAGAGCACTGGACCCGTATAGATATATTTTAAAATTATGACTAGAGGCTGTAATTAGGGTGTTGTAAATATGGGGTTTAAAAATACCAAGAGTGATCATATGAAACTCATAGTAAATTTGAATTATGTGAAACTTCCAAATTTGTAAGGGGTCACAATTTTATATAGTTTTAAAAATGTATAATTTGCGTCAGAACCCTCCATCTTACTAAGTGAAAATGCTGATGGTGCTATGGGCAAACATTGTACTAAACATTACTGTACCCTAGGTATCTGTTGCAAAGCTGTTTTACCATATTTTACATTGAATGTAAGTTAAAAAAAATCTGTTCCATTTACGTTTCTGCTGTCAAGTTACCCTTAACGTCTACACCCCCAAATACTCTTATAGGCCCTAAACTGCTTCAAAGGCAAATTGCGCATGTGACACAATGAAAAGGTATAGGTAAAAGGACAGTAGTTGAGCACAGAAGTTAATAATGCCTTCAGAAGCCCGACAATGATTTTGCAATGTTAAAACACGGTCTGGCTCATTCATAATAAGTTTTGCTGTAGTATCAAATTATTCCAAAACAAAACAATATGCATGTAACAGAGAAAGAATGAATCTTGGTTATAAATCTCCCTCCCGACCTGTGAGGGTGCTGTGTAAAGGGAACAGTGTGCCCCGGACCGGATGGTCTGACAATTCATTCCAGGGAAAGGTGGAAGTCGGCCATCTAGAAAGGAGGCGGAGTCACAGTACACCAAGTCATCACCCCAGACGGGAGGCGATGTGGCAATCGCGGACTGGAGGAAAAGCGATTTCACTCGCTAACCAAGGGGGCGTGGCGGAAGGTACAAAAGGGGATGTGGCCGAGCGAACTGCTCCTTTGTTATGGTTGCGAAAGAACCGCTGAAGGACTGTGATACAACCTTGATACTAATTGTAAACGTTTATTCTTGTTAGACGGCTAACACGTACCGGGAGCGGCTGCTTAAGGCCAGCACCAACCTGGACAACACTGCACTACTGTTCACAAATAAATGTATTTCACCACTCGCACGTTAGCACTCACTCTGGACTGATCGTGATGTGTCTTTGTGTGTGTTTATACTCTGTTTATTATTTCGGGCCTGAATGTGTATTGCCAGGGATTATTATTTATGGTCGCCAAGCGACCAGGATTATAAAAACAAATACAAGGATCGTTTGGACCGTGAACTTTGTTGTCTGTCATCTTTTTAAGCATTGCATCACATCTACACTTGTGCACTGCACAATACAACACTAAAAATAAACAACAAGAAGGCTGATGTATATGCTGATGTATACACAAATTAAACCAAAGGTGCTTCTAGTTTTGGAGCACTGACAGATTTTTTTTTCACTAAATATTAAAGACTCAAAAAGTCCCTAGTTCTCATATTAAGAATAACAGCTACTGAAAAACAAGGTTCATTTTAACCTTTTTTTCTTTGAGATGAATATTTGAATGCAACCTGTTAGAATGTAACAGGAGACCAAGCTGTGCTGTTTAAAACCAGTCAGGTTGTGTGGTAAAAGCCATGTGGTAATGCATATAATTAATCTTGATGGAGGGATCAGGTAACCCTCTAGGAATTGGATCAATGTTTGGAGCCCAGGATAACATTGCTACTACTACTGCCTGAAAACACAATAACAACAAGCAGCAGAAATCGCTACCATTCCACGTCAACTAGCTATATTAATGACTGTGGGAGATTAGGGTTTATTTTCAGCTAGGACAGACAGAGTTGAGAGATTTGTCCTCCTGTCACTCAGACCAGAATGCCCCAGTGTCTAATTTTACCTGCCTTTCCTAACTTCATGGCTGGCTTTAAAACCCCAGCAGACTCTGCTTTGCCAGTTCAGATGGTTACTATAAAAACCATCAAAAAAGAAATATACATAAAATAGTAACATTTGTTGGTGATTATTATTCATGAATCACACAGCAATATGCATTGGATTAAATAAATATAGTTTACATGGGAAAAGTATGCATTGTAACATATTGATGGTGCCTTGAAGTAAGTTTACAGCTAAGGAATTAACAGGCCTAGTTGTTATTATTATTTATTTCTTAGCAGACACCCTTATCCAGGGCGACCTTACAGTTGTTACAAGATATCACATTATTTTACATACAATTACCCATTTATACAGTTGGGTTTATACTGGAGCAATCTAGGTAAAGTACCTTGCTCAAGGGTACAGCAACAGTGTCCCCCACCTGGGATTGAACCCACGACCCTCCGGTCAAGAGCCCAGAGCCCTAACCACTACTCCACACTGCCGCCAGTTGTGTTGAGACCATTGATGCGGGTCTGTACTGTAGGTTAGTGTTGTAACGTTGGCAGTCTGTCAATCAAAATGATATATTGGGTTTGGGACCCCTGCTAAATATGCACCTGTATATATAGTTATGCTTAATTTGGTAGGCATAGGGGTTGGTTACCAATTGGCAAAGCAGAGCTTGCTGAGATTTTAAAGCCAGCCATGAAGTTAGGAAGGGCAGGTAAAATTAGGCATTGACTGAGTTTTGGGGCGTTCTGGTCTGAGTGACTGTGTTCCAGAAAGAGAGCTACATACATCAGTAACAAGGGAAGAGCAGAGTTGTGCCCCTTAATTGGGCCTAATTAAAAGACTCCCCTGACCGCCTGAAGGGTTTTGGAAAACACCACACAAACACTTGGATTGCGTCAATATGTTTAATATAAAATAACCCATACATACTTGTACAAAAGGGTATAATTCATATAAGGCAAGATATATGACTTGCAGTATATGCATTTAACATATATGCAACTTTTTATATGCCATTGGTTTTCCTCGTGGGTAAACAAATTCCCCAGGAAGTGGTTAGTCAGGATCAAGCCTGGATTGTGGGCTACCCCCTTACTGATTTCTGTGTGGGATAAAAGATCTGCACACCAGAAAAACTCTTACAGAAAAGTTTAAAACCATTGGGATATCATTATTAAACCAGTGGTTTCCCCTTTAAGAAACCCAAGCAGAACCAATTAGCAGACCACAGCATTACCAGCAATGGCAGCACAAAAGATATTGCACAGTGATCCTAGTACAGTACCACATACTGTACAGTGGTGCTGATATTAATACCTTGGTGTTGCAATGGATTAACAATGTACTTGTGTGGGTTCATGTCCTTGGGATACCATTGGTACCACTATACCAATGATTATACCAGGGGTGTAACTCCTTTTAACATATTTTAAACCTGTGAAAATCTTTTTTTTAAATTGTGAAACACAAAATTATGCTTCTTCCATCTTTTTCGATCCTCACATAATTCTCATTGCCATTGATCATTGAGTGAAGGTCAACTACGTCCACTCTACCACTGAGCTAAATGAGTAGCACTGGTAATTTGCACCTGTAGGAATTCAGTTGCCTGAGGCTAAAAAAGCACTGGGGGAAACTGAGCCGAGGGACAAAAACCTTACTTGAATATTGAGTTTGACGAATTAAAGCAATACGGTATCTATTATATATATTAACATGCTTTTCACTAACTTTCATATGACTGGCAGGATTTTCAAAAACCAGTGTTATTGCATCGAACTCGTGGTATAGTAACAAGAGCTTTAGTAGCAAGCAATTTCCAAACAAAATGTGTCAATAAAATCAATCCGTAATGCTTTGAAATTGAGTCGATGAGGTTGTTAATGAACACATTTCTCATTCAAAAGCTTAACTGTCACCTACATCACTTCCTGTCTCAATGACTAGATAAAGGGAACTCGTTAATTAAATGCATGTTAACAAGATCAAGAAAAATGAATGAAAGCTTAATTCGCTGTTATGGAAACTTGTAAATTTAATTTTAAATTATTATTTATTTCTTAGCAGACACCCTTATCCAGGGCAACTTACAATTGTTACAAGATATCACATTATTTTTACATACAATTACATTATTTTTTTTTTACACATTATTTTTACATACAATTCCCCATTTGTACAGTTGGGTTTTTACTGGAGCAATCAAGGTAAAGTACCTTGCTCAAGGGTACAGCAACAGTGTCCCCAACCAGAGATTGAACCCATGACCCTACGGTCTAGAGTCCAGAGCCCTAACCACTACTCCACTCTGCTGTACATTTTGTCATGCAGAATGTACATTTATTTAGATAACTTCACATATAAAATGCTGATTTACGATTATCTGGCGTGGGTACTATATACAACTCTTTTCATGTGCATTTTGCAATCTTTTTTGGATAAAAAGAAAAAATAATAATGTAAGCCATCTATGTATATTGGTTGGAATTAATTTTCTTATGTTGACATCTACTTTTGTCTGTATTAGTATGTACGATTGTAGGCTATAAATAAATACGTTTCAAGTGCCCTTTGTGTTTGTAGTTATTATCTGTATTATACATGTATACCATGTATGTAACACTTAATTATATATTTATTAAGCTTTTAAAATTACGATAGAACTCCCTACCCAATACACAATTTGTGTATAATTAATTGCTTGTTGAATTCCTCTAATCGTGCATTGTCTCTGGTACTCTTAATAAACTCAATATGATTAGAAGTAGCCACCGAACACTTACAGTATTATAAGATAATTGTATATGCATACAAACGTGTGAATAACAGTATCTCATTTTAGCAATACAACAAATGTTCCGTAAGGTTACAAATGGCTAAACAAGTGAATAAATCTCCTTCATAACCACAAGTTTAATAACTACAAATATTGAATTGACTCTGGTCCTGTCTCTTTCTCTGTATCATCAGCCGCGGTCTGTTAAATTTCTGTTGAAGGTGACATATACTGCTTCGTTAATTAAAACCCTCCTTTTCCAAGTGCAAATTAACTCCTGATAAATTATGACAATTAACATGGATTTGCTTTTAAATTACTGCTCGTTAAGATATTAACATTATTTCGTAAATCAACATAATGTAGCGTTCTGTGCAGGTAGGCAGCAAAGGAGGGAGACAACACGCTGAAATAAGCCCAGAAGGCTTTTTTTTATTTAGGACTCTAGCCCCAAGCACCCTCTCAGAGTCTACTGCTCTCTGACTGCTCTCTGGATCCACACACACCACATTGACGGCGCAGCGCCTTTTTTATAGCGTAGCTCCGCCCCTTTATGGTAATCAGATACCGGAGTTTACATACATTCCATTGGTCCTCAGCTGCACACTGGAACCAATGGGCACAGACGAACAACAACCAATCACAGGGGAGACCCAGTAAGCACCATGCACGCAGGCTACTTTACACAGACAGGCACAGAGACAAAGCTAAACAAGTAACTGTGGGAATACAGAGGGGATAGGAACATAATACAGTACACAAAACACCATCACATAAATGCACGGATCGCTACAATAATTTCGGAAATCACATTAGGACGATTATTTAATAACAAAATAGGCATAACGACCGCTTGAAAATGCCAAAATCAATGCTGCATACTGATTTCTTGATTAGCACTGGAGTTATCATTTATGACCTTTTCAAAATCCTGCCAATGGTGTCTGTCATAAACAATAAACCAGAGATTCTTTTAGTTTAACTTTTATTGAACACAAATAATACTGCTTAACAGCTCTCAGTCTCGTGGCTAAAACTCCCCCACTTCTGCTCACCTCTAGCCACACCCCCACATGGATATAGTTTCACTACATCTCCCCTTATTTGAGATATAAACATAACAGTTATTAATTATAAAATTGATCTGATTTCTTATTAGTATTATTTATTTATTTATTACAACTTCGAACAACTTAACCTGGACCTGGGCCTTCCGACAGCAACTAGGGGATTATTCTGCCCCTGTCCCTAATCTAATCTTCTCTGTAGCGCAACGGCGTCTTGATGATTCTTCCAATCAATGTGGTCCTCACTTTCGGTTGTGGTGTCTCCGGTGGTGACGGAGCTGTAGTGGAGAGCAGCAGGTTAGAAGGAGTTGTTAAAGACTCCTCAGGTTCCGCTGCATCAGTCAGCTGTGAGGCTTCACAGGCACTGTGGTTTTGCCTTATGTCGTTTCCATCTTGGGATGACGGAACAAGTTGCAGATGTCTCCTGTTCCTACGTAGTGTTGTGCCATTCTCTATCTGTACCACGTATGACCTTGGTTCCTCAGACCTGCTCTTTACGACGGCTGGCGTTCTCCATCCCTTCTCACCGTCCAGCTTGACCCTCACACTCTGTCCTGGATGTAACTCAGGTAGAGCGCTAGCTGAATGTCTTCGGTCGAAGAACCGCTTATAAGCCTTTTTAGCCTTCTTATCTCTATTCTCCACTGACCTGTGACTTATTCATTTTGGCTTCAGCTTTTCCTCCAGCATTGGGACAGTGGTTTTTATCTGGCGTCCCATCATCAGCTGAGCTGGACTCGCACCTGTGGCAGCAAGTGGTGTTGCTTTGTAGCACATTATTGTCAAATGGGGATCCTCCTGCTTCAGAATCCTCTTTGCAGTCTGCACTGCCCTCTCCGCTGCTCCATTAGCTTGTGGATAATGCGGGCTAGTGGTGGTGTGACTAAAGTCATATCTTGCGCTGAACTCTTGAAATTCAGCTGCGGTAAATTGTGTCCCATTATCAGTAACTAATTTGTTGGGAATGCCCCAATGAGCAAACATGCTTTTGAGCTTAGCGATCACCTGCTGACTGGAAATCACTGACACATGGGCTAGTTCTATGTATCTAGAATAGCAGTCCACTACTACCAGGTATTTCTGACCTTTTACTTCACGTAGATCTGCAGCGATTTTCTGCCATGGCCCGGGTGGCAATGGTGTGGTGATCAAAGGTTCCTTCCTTTGAGTTGGCCTGTTAACTCGACAGAACTCACATGTCAACACCTTCTCAGCAATGTCAGTGCTAATCCCAGGCCACCAAACTGCCACCTTTGCCCTCTCGCAGCACTTGGTCAGCCCCTGATGACTCTCATGAATCCTAGTGAGGATTTCTTCTCGCAGCACAGCTGGTATAATGATCCTGTCCTGATAAAGAAGTAAGCCACTTGCTTCAGATAGTTCTGCGCGTGCAGCATAATGTCCTTTCAAGACATAGGGGACCTGCTGCAAATGTCTAGGCCAACCCTGACTGGTTTAGTTAACTGCCATCTGGAGATCTCTGTCACTTCGTGTTGCTTCTCTTATCCGTTCCATCTTATGTCCAGACATTGGTTTGCTGGTCACCATGACTTGTGCGTATGCTTTAACCTCTTCTTCAGTTTCTGAAACTTCAGTGTCCTTCAGAGGGTTCCTTGATAATGTGTCTGCCACGATAAGTTATTTCACTGAAACGTGCTCTGCCTTGACATTGAATCTTATGAGACGCATTAGCAGACGCTGGCATCTCAGTGGTGCTCTGTCCAAGTCGTGGCTGTTGATCAACGGCACTAAAGGTTTGTGATCAGTCTGAAGACAAAACCCTTCTAAGCTTTGCAGGTTGTGAACAAATCTCTCACAGGCCCAAACTCCGGCCAAACATTCTTTTTCAATCTGGGCATATCTTTTCTCTGCCTCTGTTAATGTTCTGGAGCAGAAAGCTACTGGGAGAAGCCTATCTCCATGGTGCTGCAACAGCGCTCCTCCAAGACCGAAGCTGCTTGCGTCCGCGCTTACTACTGTGGGTTTACATGCATCATAATATGCTAGAGCAGGAGCAGTTACTAACATAGCCTTAACTTTGTCTAATGCCTGTTGCTGGGCATGACTCCACATCCATGCTGCATCTTTTTTCAGGAGGTCAGTCATTGGATGCATGATGGATGATAAACTGGGCAGAAATTTGCCTAAATAATTGATCATGCCTAACACCTGTCGAAGATCTGTGACATTTGTCGGGCAAGGCAGCTCTGTGATTGCCTTCACTTTGTCTGGGTCTGGTCTGATTCCATCACCACTGATGATGTGACCAAAGTACTGTGGCTCTTTCTTTCCAAAATGACATTTGTCTTTGTTCAGCTTCAGTCCAGATTCTTTCATTGTGTGCAGTACAGCACGTAGACGTACATCATGCTCCTCAGAAGTCCATCACGGCAACCGTGCCTTCAAGACCCTTCAAGAGCTTGCTCATCTCTTTCTGGCAATCTGCAAAAACAAAATCTGCCAAATGGAGTGATGAGCTGGGGTGTAGCGGGATCTGCCAAAACCCACTGGAGGCATCCAGTGTAGAAAATACACAAGCTTCAGACAGTTTGGAAGCAATGTCCTCCAATGTGGGCAGTATAAACCTCTCTCTCTTGACTGCCTCATTCAGACGTTTAAGGTCTACACAGATCCTCAACTTGCCATTCTTTTTTATCACTGGTACCATTGGGGCACACCAGTCAGTGGGCTCTGTAACTTCTTCCACAATGCCCATTTTCAGCATTCTTTTTAATTCTTCTTCAACTTTTGGCAGAATTGGAAATGGCACTCTGCGCGGTGTGGTTACACTATAGGGAACTGCATTGCTTTTCAGTTCAATCTTCACAGGCTCACAGTTTAACAGTCCAATATCTCCAAATACATCAGCATTGATTGCATCAGCTCTGCATACTAAGCCCATTTTACATGCAACACTTCTACTTAGCAAGTCACTTACATGTCTTCCTTCTATGACATGAATCCAGAATTTCTATTCTACTCCTTAAAAGAATGTTCCCATACATTTCAGTGTGTTCTGCTTTTTTATCAACTCTGAGTTCCGAGCCATTTGTATAGCCTTGTCTAGCGTCAGCTCCGATTCAATTTGCAGTTTCCGTGAGACCTCTTTATCCGCAATGCCGATTACAATTCTATCTCGTATTTGCTCTTCTTTGCTGGTACCAAAATTACAATATTCAGCCAGCTCGTACAAATTCCTTAGAAATGCTTCCACCGTTTCCCCTACTGTCTGACGGCACTGATGTAAACAGGCCCTTTCATGTATAATATTCCACCTCGGCACAAAATGTTCATCAAACTTCTGAATTACTATATCGTAAACATCAGCGTCTTCGCCATTGGTAAACGCAAAAGCATTGAAAATAGGCTCTGCTACGGCTCACCGCGCATCAGCGACCCCTGTGGCCGGTAGGGCGCCTGTGGCTCTGCAGCGGAGCCGCCAGATCTGTGTTGTCCTCCGGCACTATAGGTCTGGTAGCATTGCTGTGGATCTGCAGTGCGAAAAATGACGGCTTGGAAGGAGCACGTTTCGGAGGACGCGTGTTTCAGCCTCCGTTTCCTGAGTCGGCGGGGGGGTTGCGAGCGGTAAGCCGGGGATACAGATAATAATTGGGCATGCTAAATTGGGGTGAAAACCGGGGTAAAAAAAATAATTGGCGACGACTAAATTTAAAAAAAAAAAAAAAAAAAAAAGAAAATAGGCTCTGCTTCTCTGCCCATCGCATATACAAGGGAATTGACCTGTATCTCACCCTCTTTCTTATCGAGTTTAGTGGCGATTTGGAATCTTGAGAAGAGCTGCTTCCAGATAAGCCATGAAGCCAGCTGAGTGAAATCAAAATTCTCGGTGGGTGAAATTTCGGCATGCTTTTTTTTTTTTTTTTTTTACTCAGGCTGCCAAACAAAAGCATTTACTTCTGACACCATGTCATAAACAATAAACCAGAGATACAATTCTTTTAGTTTAATTTCTTTTTAACACAAATAATACTGCTTAACAGCTCTCAGTCTCTTGGCAAAAACTCCCCCACTTCCGCTAGCCTCCTCAAGCCACACCCCCACATGGATATAGTTTCACTACAGTGTCTAAAGAGTATCGTATTTAAGGCATACGGTATTCAATAAACGCCACCTATGATCTTTGCTATCACAACGAACACTGAATTCCATTGTTAATGTTAACCTGCTGTTTTAAATAGTAAGTAGCGTGGTTCCAAAAATACAGTGCTATACATCTCCACGTGTTGCTACAACTGTTTAAGTAACGGACCTGGCATTTTTCTTTTCATTGTTAACATCCTGACAACTTTTTACACTTATAACTTTATAATCTGTTTCAAACCTCTTTTCGAAATGGCTTCCTTAGGAATCATAGATGATGATAGTTTTTCATTGGGTCTGGGACTACTCACATGACCCACCTACACTCATCCACATACACAGGAGAGAAGGTGTGATAAATATTTACTGTAACACAAAACACTAAAAACTCATTGAAGAGCATGGGAGAAGGGGCTTGATTAAGACAGGGTTTGATAATTTAGCACCAGTAGGCTCTCTGGTGTTAAACTTTCAAAACAATTTAGCACCAATTTTCGAAACGATTTCCACCCCTGGTTAACAACATTGATGTGCCTACCCAGCAACTCCTTACAGATATTTGCAGATCTAAACAGCACTATGAGAAAGCAACTAGAGCTACTATTTACCCCCATGGATGATTAATTGACCCTCTTTATTAAGTAGCTTCAGATTATATTTTATTTTACTGTCCTTTTACTTTTTGTATGAGGTTTTCTGATTGTCTTTGTACAGTGCTTTGACTTGAGTTCAGAAGTTGCTCATCCATTCTGGATTCCAGCCGTAGACATCTGAAACATAAAAGTCATCGCGCCGTTATGTTATTAGCCACCAGTGCCATCTCCTGAACACCTACTCTGGATTGCCATAGAAAAGGAAGCTCAATTCAGATACAGTGTTCAGCCTGGCTGATCTAGTCAATTTAATAGATGTATATGGTTGACAACAAGAACAGCTTCAGGTCAAGCACCTTATAAAAAGACAAAAATATGAGAAAACCCTACTGTATTTTACTATTTTAATTTAAAAAAACACTTATGATTGCAAACATTATGGAAAGGTAAGAGTGCAGTAAAAACAATGAACATTTAAATTTAAGTTACTTACAATATAAATCCAGTAACAGAGCAGGGTTGTGAGTTTTGGGACATACATGTAAAGATCAGCCACTGTTTACATCATTAACGTAGATCATTAATGTACGGTCACCTGTGTTTTTAACAGTATCCATTACACCCCCTTTAGCCCTTCTGCTTGTTCTTTTTGAGACCTTTCTTCACACTTCACAAAATGACAAGCCTGCTGGTTCATTCACCTCATCATAAATCCCTGAAACCACTTTGTTTTTGTTTTCAATAACTGAGAGCTCTGCTAAAGTGAGCTGAGGGAGTATGGCTTTGTCTGTTTAGTATTACCACAGCATCATTTACTGGTAGTCTATTTATTAATGAGAGTATTAGCTTACTCAGTCCCTTACTGTGAAAAGGCTGCTTGTTTTCTAAGACTGTCACATGGAGGATATTTGAACTCTGTGTTACACCTCTTTGATTTAATATTAAACTACAAAACTCATTAGTAATAACAAACAAATGCTTACTACGTCATCCACATATAATCTTTTCTGCACAGTTTTAATTTATTTATGTATTAGATACTGTGCAGAATCAATAAACATCCTAATATGTTTAAGCTCTAATAGTTTTACAGCAATAGAAAAACACTTTATCATGATGATTCCACTCAAAATCTAAACAAGTCCAGCAGTTATGTTTAATGGAACCAGTTCTTTTTTTAAAAAAAAACAACAACATTTTTTATCAAAAAAAACCCAATAAAAATAGACCAGAACATTCTGAACATTTAATTAAGTTTTTTGGAACATTGGCCTGTTTTCATGTCACATAATCAACAATAAAAATAAAATCATGCTCTTTAAATTTCTGTGTGCCAGTTTTGTCCTAATTTACTGAATTGGTGTATTTGTGCTTCTTAAACATTATACAGGTTCATATAAAAAGTCTGAAGAGAAAGTGAGATATAAGTCATTGTATTTATCTTGCTCTTAATTGTATTATTACTTGTACTGTGATTCTTGAAATGTATTTTTGTTTACGACTGTAAGTCGCCCTGGATAAGGGTGCCTGCTAAGAAATAAATAAATAAATAAATAAATAAATAAATAAATAAATAATAATATAAACACCGGAATATATTATTAACTAACTAAAATAGTCAACTCTCATTAATACAAATTTCAAGGGACCATCAACACAATTCATCTTCTCAGTAATTCCTATTATCAGGTGTCTAAGCCAAATGCATACTGTCAGTTTTTATTTATTTTGCTTCTAGTACCTCCACTTCTGTCTGCAAGGATAATGCACATTTTTTGTGCTGCTTCATGGAAAATTAATTGATGTGAGAGTACTATTGCTACTCGAAAAACTGTGTCTATGGCAACTCAAAATGCATCACAGGATCAGTAGTATCAAAGCAGCACTAAAATACAGTAAAGAGGCACTCATCTGAAGTTAATACATTTCTCAATATCCTTTACACTCAGCTGTTCGAACTACATTTGAGGGGCTCCAAAATAATTCACACAACAGGAAATTCATGTTAAGTGAATTCATATTATGAGAACTAATTTGATAGGGAATATGTCAAAAATGTGTAGTATCAGGAAATGAGTTTAATCTGAGTTTGTTTTAATGAGAATTGACTGTATACCTGTTCTGTAAGGGTTGCCATTATACCAGTACCATAATGAAACTATTTTGAAAATAGCATTATATAGCAATGACAAGACAATGGATTTGGAACAAATATTTTATAAATCTGATATTTTAAAATTTTAGAGGAATACAAGAACAAAACAAAAATGGCTATATCCAGGACAACTGATTCTGATACTGTAGTTGTATTGCTTTGAGAGACCATACATGCCAACAGTCCCTATATGGTCGGGACAGTCCCGATTTCCTAGCAAATGTCCCACGTCCCAATGCATAGGAAGAAAGTCCTGATATCTACCCATAAAAAAAAATCATTTATTCTACAGAGAGTTAGTGAAAACCACATGCTGTGCTCCTCGTGCAGCTGACACATCTGCTATCACTAACTTATACCACAGGTAATAAGATGTTGTCAAATATGAGAGACTAATATACAATTACTGGATAAATAAAGCAACAAATGAAATGAATAAAAACTGATATTATTTTAAATGTGTAAAACATTTTGAAAGGGTACAATAATGCAAACTGTTTAACTGAGAGATTACATAAATAAATGAAAGGAATAAACTGGCTAACCATGTGCATTTTTATAATTATAATGTTGAAAATTGAAAAATCATTTAAGGGTTCCAGTTCAGCTTTAATTTGGTATATAAAAGGTCTATTTCTGAGCTTTTTAAGTCATTAATGGTTTTATACTATTCTATATACAGTACAATGCAACATCTCACTGAAGATCACAAGACCAATATAAATGAAAATCCTTTAACTGGATCATAAAATATTAGTTCTTTCATGTGTTTTCATGTTTATGTTTTGTTGTTATTCCCAAAGAGTAAAGTAAAAGCCAGGCTGGGAATTCTGCTTTTTATTAATACCACACGCGGATCTTGAAGTACACAGAGCTAACACAATAACTGCAGTAAATACGTAACTTGATATATACATATCACTTCATAGAGCTCACATGTTCCTCTATAAAATACATTATTTGTATAATTTTTTTTCACTTTTTCACTATTTTCCATTGTGCACTTTCTGTTGAAGGAACGCAGTAAACATTGTTCCAAGTTCTTTTAGGAAAAACAATTTGGAACATTTAGATTTTTTAGACAATTATACTTCCATTTCTCCAGAAGAAAAAAACAAAAACAGTATTTTCTTTTAAAGCATCCTGACCTGACTCCCAGAAGCTTCACTGGCTAGCTGTCTGAGTACCAATTGCTGCTACTGGTCTATAAGATGGAATTTTGGCTCATCATAATGCTCACAATGCTAAACCAGGGGTGTAGCATACATTTGGGCAGCCAAGGTGGCTGCCTCGGTAAAAATCGGCTAGGTACATTTTTGAAAAAGTACAAAAATATATCTACATTTTTTAATGTGCCCACTTTCATTTTTAAGAGTGGCCTAAACTACCTGTTTTTATATTATTCTTTTTTTATTTGCCATTTCTTTGTAAAACATTACTGTGATCTCAGGCTGTATACACATTTATCAGTCGCGCCACACAGACATGTCTGCTTCTCATTGGTCAGTTGCCGCAGCGCTTGGTGGGTAGTTGGTTGCTGTCTGGTGTGTTACTGTGCTGTTGTTGCTGTTTGTGGTGCTGCACCAGCTGTGCTTTTAAATAAAAGAGCGTGTTGTTGGCGTCCTCTTGCAATCCCCTAACTCGCTACAGTAACTGACTTCAGTCGTAGCACCTTCTTTCACCTCAGTTTTATTCAGTTTCATTCAGTTTGACGCTGATTACGTGACTACTTACATTATTTACTGTTGTCTTCATAAGAAATTGTGACACTATAAGAGAAAGAAAATCAGGCATAACTGAGTAAATATTGTGCTTCATAACGTAAAAAGAGTTTAACTGAGTGCATCGATTTGATATGTTTGATTGGTCTCGTAGCAGTATGGGTGAAAATAGACTGAATGGCCTTGCCCTGCTATGTGTCCACAGAGACAAGGGGGTAACCCAGCAGGAAGTGTTACAGTGTTTCGATAGATCAGGCCATAGGAGGATTGGCAAATTTTATATTGAAAGTAAAGCTTTCTAAATCAGTGTTTTTGATCATGGCATCATACAATCTCAGCAGTCCTATCAGTCTTAGTACTAGAATCAGCAATCTTACTAGTCTCAGCAGCACCAGTCTTACCAGTCCCAGCAGTGGCAGCACCATTCTTACCATTTCCATCTGTAGCATCAGTGTCACCAGTCTCAGCATTAACTTCAGTAGCAGTGAACCAAATGCATGTCTCTCAATGAAGGTATAAACCCATCTACTTATTCATATTTATGAGTTATATTTTTGTGGTCCTTTTAATATCACCTATTTCTGACTCTGTATTTAGAGTGTGTCACGTTACATGAAGTGTCTGAAAACCAGGACATTTTAAAGATTTTGAGCAGAATGTCAGTTTTGATAGAAAACCAGGAACATCCCGGATAAACCGGGACGTCTGGTCACCCTACCCTTTCAATAAAAAAATGGATGCAAAGTACGCCTACATGATCTTATGATACATAGAAAAATAAGGTAGTGGCAAAAATACATTTTTGCAAACACAACCAATGATAATTCCATTAAATGTGAAACAATTTCTAGAGCAAATTCCATTTTTTCATTTGCAGGCAAATTTCCCATCTTATAATCGCTGTCTTTTCTCTCAGCAACAGTTTTAAAGAAAAAGAGGATTTGTTGATTGAACGCTTTGGCTTTCCTGATCAGTCCTCCCTCTTGCAACAACACTGCTGGTTTTCTGTTCCCACTTCTGGGGGATTATTTGGACACAGTGATGACGTTGCTACAAATCCTGTTTTCTCTTGGAGAACGCTGATGAGATCATTAAGTTTCATTCCAAGATGTGTGAATAAAAATATCAAAACAATCAGGCTTAAGCTTACTGTCAGTATGAGCCCATGAGGGGTGCGTTCAATAAGTGCTCTCTCGTGGCGCCCTGTAACATACGTTAGCAGTTATAACACGGTCTGTTAGGAGTGAGCAGTTTCACAACAGCAGGCAAGGTATCACTGTGTATTAAAACAATTGCTTTAAAAGAGTTTTGCAATTTTTGTATAAATGCGCTTTTGTAATAAAGTTACTGACACTTTTTTGGTTTAGCATCTTAAATAGTCCATGTTTCCTTTTCTAATACAGTCGTCACTTTAAAAAAATAAAAATAAAAATCATAACCAGTTTTAAAAAGCCAAAATGACAACAAAAATATTACTTATCACACATGTGTTGGTCATGCAAATCCATATTTGAAAAAATCAATTTGCAGCCACCCCACTGATAATGCAGGTCAGCCATTTTGAACCTCAGGTGAGGCAGCTCAGAGCTTGTCTCGCGACTGTTAGGAAGCGCTCGTGGCCTGCACATCATTCAATAGGAAAAGCCATGGAACACCCTGGGGTGCTCTGCTCATTGAACACTGCAGGTTTCCATAGCGATCAGGGTAAATTGTCCTTTACACCTGTCATCCTATTTGAAAAGGACCAAAGGTGCACAATTTATACATTTCATCAAATATCCATGTGTCTATATCTATATAAACATTACTTTGTATGTAACAGCATGGGTATTATTACTGAATAGGGCCCTTGTTTCCTCTATTCTTTA